>NC_142444.1:43335000-44572500 GCF_059453495.1 Arachis ipaensis | reverse complement strand
TCCTTTTGCAACTAGCCTCGCTTTGTGCCTCTCTATGGTACCATCGGGATTGAATTTTACCCAAAAAACCCATTTGTAACCCACAGCCTTCTTGTCTGTTGGAGTTCAGTGAGACACCAAGTTCTGTTCTGATCTAGAGCTGTCAATTCATCTTGTATTGCCTTTCTCCAATATTCATGTGCAGCCGCTTTCTCATAAGTACTAGGTTTTTGATTTGAGGTGATGGATAGAGAAAGTGACTTATATTTTGGGGTTAGTTTATCATATGACAAGTGTTGTGAGATAGGATATAAAGAGTTAGAGTTGGTAAAGTTGCTAGAGTTAGCTGTGTGAGTTGTCATACAATGATAATCCTTCAAATAAGCAGGCGGTTTCTTGACTCTTTCAGATTTTCTAGTAATGCAGTCATGTGTGATGTCAGAGTGTTGTGATGCAGGTACATTGTTAGTGTATGGTGTGGTAATGGGTGCAATGGTGTGTGAGGAAATTGCTGAGTGCATTGAGCTTGAGAAATGTTTATTTGAATCTGTGAGTGTGGTATGTGTAGGTGATTGCAAATGATGTGTGGATGTTGTATCATATTGAAAAAGATTAATGCATTGTGGAGTATGAGTAGGTACCACAGAAATGTCAGTGCTAGTGGAATGTAAAAATGGAAAATGAGTTTCATAAAAAGTTACATTTCTAGATATGAAAATTTCCTTTGATTTTAAATCAATAAGTCGAAAACCCTTTGTTCCTAATTTAAAACCGAGAAAAGCTATTTTTCTGGCTCTTGGGTCTAATTTTGTTCTTGAATTTGTTAATGTGGAGGCATATGCAAGAGAACCAAATACTCTTAAATATGAAAGGTCAGGTAAGTTACCATACAACAGCTTGTAAGGACTAGCATTATCCAAGTTAGTGCTGGGCAGCCTATTAATTAGGTGAATGGTGTGAGCAACTGCGTATTGCCAAAAATAATGTGAAATTCCTAATTAAAATAGCAGTGCTCTAGCAACACCTAAAATATGCTGGTGTTTTCTCTCTACAATCCCGTTTTGCTCTGGTGTTTCTACACAAGAAGTTTGGTGTTAAATTCCAGTTGATGCAAAAAAGGATTTTAGAGTGAACTATGGCCCATTGTCAGTCCTTATACACTTAACTTGTTTTTCAAATTGTACTCTAACAAAATTCACAAAATTAATAACCAATTGTGATGCTTCAGATTTGGTTTTCATAAAAAAAATCCAAGTGAATCTGCTCTTGCCATCCACCACAGTAAAAAATACCTATGTTCTTCATTGGAAGGGACAGAAATAGGACCCCAGATATCCATATGAACTAAGTCAAAATAATCTTTTATTTCAGTTGTACTAAGATTAAAAGATAATTTCTTTTGTTTTGCAAAATGACATGAATCACAAGGAAGTTTTGAAGCAATACAATCTATAAAAGGATAATACTTCTTCAGAAAAATCAATTTATGCATGGGTATGTGTCCTAATCTAAGATGCCAAATGTTGTTGTGCTCACTGTGTGAAGGTGTGGTGGAATGAGTAGTAGTCGTAGTTGCCGCCAATGAAGCTTGCTTTGTTGGAAGAGGGGGAAAGTGAGAGAATTCTGGTTCTCTACTCATTGTATATAACCCTTCTATACACTCAACAATGCCAATCATCTTTGATGTGGATCAATCTTGTATCTCACAACACTTATCATTGATTAACATTTGACAATATAAGTTTGAGGTTAACTTTGACACAGAGATCAGTTTAAAATCAAAAGAAGGAATGTATAAAACATTTTTGAGAAAATTTTTTTAGAGAATGTGATTGTGCCAATGATGGTGCTAACAGTTTTGGTCCCATTTGGCAATATCACATTGATTGGAGCAATATTTTGAAAACTTGCAAAATCTTTTAAGTCAAAAGTCACATGATCTGTTGCACTGGAATCAATGACCCATAGTGCAGATTTTGGAGTGATAATACTCAGAATTCTTGCATTAAAATGTAATGCAATAGTTTTACCTGGAGTGGAAGTCTGAATGGAATTAGTCAAAATTTGATTTGCATTATGAGGTTGTTGCTGCACACTTTTGTCTTTGATCAACTCTAACAAGGCAAATATTTGCTCTGGAGTGAACCAAGATCTTGATATTCCAGTGTTCTCTTGGAGACAATTGAGCTGGGATTGTTTGTCACTAAGTATATCATCATGCCCCTCAGTGATCACGTGATTGATGGTGGTGTTATGTTGCTGCTGTTGATAGAAATGGGAGGAGTGCCCATGCTTCTTATAGCATACATCTTCTGTGTGACCTTGCTTGTTACAATGAGAGCAAGCCAATGTAGCTCCATGACCTCTACAATGGGAGGATCTGTTTACCATGTTCGCCATTTTGAGAAATCAATGAATTACAGAATAATAAGGATTCAGATTTTCTTCCTTCCAACTCGTTGATCGGAACAGTTATGTTCACCAAGAAAGAATCTTGCGAAATAGCCTCTCATCAAACTCTATTGGATGAGTTTGAAGGAAGAGGTAAGAATGGGGGAAAGAAAATGTCGAAAGAAAAATTAGGGATAGAAAGAAAATGGCAAAATTGGATTGGATCTCAATTCACAACTTTTTTTTATTTGATTCACAGCTTGGTTGCTCTCCACGCTTACCGCACCATGAAGAAAATCTCATGCCCTAAGCTGTTCAAGCTGTGATGTTGATGGTTTGATGAACTAAAAGGGATTAAGCGAGGGAGAAAAATAAATTCTTCTCATTGTTGAAGAGAATGAATAATCCCCTTAGAAAATATTTGTTGAGTTATTACACCTTATATACTATGTACTCTTTATGTACTCTCACTAGAAAATAATTACAATGATAAGCCTATTATTAATAAAGAAATAATCTAGGTAACATAAACTAAGCCTAATTATTTAAAATCCCATATCCACTTTATCTCTCTATCATTTTGATTATTAGTTAACTTAATCAAATTTAGTCTTCTCCCATTCTCAAATCCAACCGTCACCACTCCTTTATTCTTTTAAATCTCTTCTTAGTTTCATATTTTCAACCTTCTTTTTCTATTTTTTTAGTGGTAATCTTCTCTTCATTAAAAAGTAAATTTTAAATATTTTATTTTTTTTATATAACTCTCTATAACTTTATGTATCTTTCAATTTTATTATTTATCCTTTTGATATTTTTAATTTCAAATTTTAATTCAAGCAATTATAATTTAGTTATTAATCTAATTTTTTATTCTCTTCATAAATTTATATATTTTATTTTATTTTCAATTTAGTGATTCTTATTATTTATTGGTTTATCTTTCGTTCTTTTTTTTATATATAATTATGTTGCATATAAATTTTTAAAGTCAATTGATTAATTTACTAATTTAGAATATATATTTTTTATTTTTAAAAATAGTAATAAAAATATTTTAAAAAATATCTTTCTTCTTATTTTATTATATCTAATTTAGTTTTTTTTTGTATTCAAATAATTAATATACACTTTTATCATTTTAAATTTAGATTAATATATTTTTTTTATAGTAATATATATATATATATATATTATTTTTACCTTTTAATATAAAATTTTTGGATTCATTACTGTACCATACAAAAATTCTACTTATACTCTATTCTATCTATTACAAATCGAATTTATAACTCTACTTAATCGAATGGAGTCGAATTAGATATCTAAAAATAAGGTATATATTGCCATTCCTGTCTATGAGTAACTAGCAGTGTAACACATTTCTCATTCTCTTCTTTCTTTGTATCTACTCTTTCTAGTTCCATTCCAATTACTCGTCAATCAGGAATTCATAATTCATAATTCATAATTGTTCACAAATCACAAGGATCCAACCGTGGATGCTGACCAAGACCCTAACCAGAAGCCACATTAACCTGGCAGTAGTAGCAGCAATGATAGCAACGGAACGACTGTTCCACCACTGACGTCACCACGAGTAATGAATTTAAAAAATTTTCACAGTAAGACAATTTATATAACATTAACGATAATTTTTATGATAAACATTATGTATATATAAAAAATTAGTTATTAAATTATTTATTAATTATTATATATTTGTGTTTAAATAGATACATTATTTAACTTATTTTTAAGGTGTATTTTATATTTTAATATATATTTTATACACATAATTATTGTTTATATACATATAGCATGATTGTAATTATAATTATATTTTATTACTATAAAATATGATTAGTTTTTAAAACATCTCATTTATAAATTAAAACACTAAAATAGTAATTTAAATAATAACGTATAATTTAAAAAAAATTTAGGTTTTATATTTAAAAAAAATTAAATAATCTTTTTCTTGATAATCGAAAATTTTTTCTTTCTATATATATATATATATATATATATATATATATATATTCATTAAATAATTATTTAAAAATTCACTTCCCAATACAATTAGAAGCTGACTCTTATTGATATTTGTTCTGAGGGTTACCTAAAACGTTAATTTGGACCTGAACGTGAGGTCCAGATCCCTTAGTATGACAGTGTCTGACCTCTTTGGTGCCGAGGTGCCGCTTGTCCGAGTTCCTCGTGAGGAGGTAGAGGGTGGTACCTACAAGAGACTCCGATGCTTAAGTTAGCAAGGGGTTTAGGCAGGTTTTTAGTAAATTAGAATGTGAATATACCTGAGGGTGTCATTGTATTTATAGTAGAGTCGATAACAACCTTTGTTGGAGTAGTTCCATCTTTTTTTATGGATAACTGTTTCCTTTATCTTAGGAATTTGTTAAAACTTATCTTGTTAGAGAAGATACAGATTCCAGTCGAGATTTTTGTGGGTAGTTACCTACTTTGAGCAGGTAAAGCTTTTCCCCTTTTTACTGGTGTTCCACCTCTTTAAAGAGGCCGGGTACATCGAGAAGGCCACCTTTTCTGATAGGACTTTTATCTCTATTGGGCCTGGTTTTTATTTATTAGACTAGGGTATGAACAGTGCCCCTACTTGAGTCTGTATTCTTTTATGGGTCAGGCTCAAGTATCTCACGACTTCTATTTTTTTTTACGTCGGTCCTGTTATCGTTGAGAGGTCGGGTTACCCGACGTGTTTGAAATTTTCGAACGTTACTTTCTTTAATGATGAGCGAACATTGCGCTACAGTTTTTCCTTGGAATCTGCGTACGTTTAAGGAGGAATAAAGGAGCTATTTGCCCTTTGTCTCTTATAAAAAGACTTTTCAGCTCTTCTTCTCCCTGAAAATCGCTCCATTTCCCTTTCCTTTCGAAGAACTTCCCTGTGCTTCTTTACCACTTTCCTTGTTTCCAAGATTTCTTTATCTTGGACTTTGAAGAGTTTTGCTTCGCCAGCTTTGAAAAGGAACGTTCACATTTTTGCTGTTTAGACGTGCCCTCCCTTTTTTTCATAGTCTTCATCGAGGTTGGTTTCGTTTCATCTTCTTCTTGAACTCTCATTTCTGTTTGCCTGTAATTTCTTTGTTGAATTTATTGAGTTTACCTCTACTGTCATTGCACTTTTTGTTGAAAAAAGTCTGTTTTGGCTTTTCTTGTGAGTTTGATGTGGAGCGCTTGAAACGTTTGAGAACGTTTGACAATGAAAGACTCTGAAAGACTCTCTTTTTTGCATTGATGTATCTGTTACCCTTTTGTTTATGTATTCGTTGCCCCTAATGGTGTCGCTTTAATGTGACGATGTTGCATAGGAGAGGCACCATTGGTTGCTCCGTAGGAAAATTTTTGAAAAGAGTAGCTTTCTTTTGGCTTTGTTAATTTACCCGACCTATTTTGGATGAGGTCCGACTTCTTTCAGTAATGGTCTTCTTTAACTTTGTAATTGTAGAAGTAGCCCTAATGTCTCGCACTGTTCTTACGAATATGTCAACCAAAGTCCCTCCTAGTCTTTCAGTTTGGGTAGACACTACTGTTCTTTCTTGTGTCCTTGTGACTGATAGGGAGTATTGTGAGGAATTTCGTAGGTATCATAGTATATGTGAGAGCAGAGAAGATTAGAGGAATTTTATTTTAAAGGGGCCTGATCTGGAAGAGAGAATGTGTTTCCCTCCCTTAGAGGATTCTGAGCGACCTTTCTTCTATGCTTATGATTGCTTCTTCACTAGGTTAGGTATCTGACTTCCTTTTATTGCCTTTGAAATGGATGTTCTATGGTCTTGCAACCTTGCCCTTAGTCAATTACACCCGAACTCTTGGGCTTTCATGAAAATGTACCAGCTCCTATGTCAAGAGCTGGATGTCCGACCATCCTTGCATGTCTTCTTTTACCCTTTTGTTGCAACAAAACCCTATAGCTCCATAAAGAATTCGGGCTGGATATCCTTCAGGGCCATTCAAGGTTGGAAGGTTTTTTCCATTTTCGATGATTCTTTTAACGACTTTAAAAATTACTTTTTTAAAGTCCTGGGTCCTGAGGGAGTCCAACCTTTCTTTTTACCCAAAAACCAAGAACCCCCTTTTCCCTTGTACTGGCAAGATACCCTTATAACCCTTAGGCGTGATGTGACCGAGATAGATGACCTGGAGAGGGGTGTTGTAGATTTCTTTTACATACCTGGGGCTGGGCTCCTTACTTGGATACGAAAATATTTTTGGGAGATTGAAGGACAAATTTCTGCTAGTAAAGAATTCACAAAAGTAATCACGTTGTAAGTATAGTTTCTAAACCAACAAAGAATCCTTTCGTACAAAAGTTTGGTTGTCACTTAAGCAAACCCAATAAAAATAATAACCGAAGTATTTAAACCTTGGGTCGTCTCTCAAGGAAATGCAGGGGGTGTGTTTATTATTAGTTATGAGAATTATCTTTTTGGGTTTTTGAATAAGGAACAAGAAAAGTAAATTGCAAGAATTAAATTAATAACTAAGAAAAGCTCTTGGCAAGGTATGAGAACTGGACGTCCTATCCTAGTTATCCTTATCAATCGTGATGAGAATTGTTCATTGCTCCCACTTAGTTAACCCTTACTAAATAAAGGAAAGTCAAGTGGACTAATCAATTTGATTCCTCAAGTCCTAGTCAATTCCTAAGGAAAGACTAGCTTTAGAGGGATCCAAATCAACCAACAATTCCAATTATCAGTCAACAAAGGAGTTTGATAACTCAAGGGTCTCCAATTACTCAACCAAAGCTAAGAATGTAAAAAAGCTAAAAATATGAAATACCTCAATTGCATTAAATAAAGAAATCAAATCTACCATGGAGTTCATAAACCAAATTGGGAAAATAAACAAATCAACAAGAGAAATAGATAAGCTAAAGGACTAGAACAAATAAAAGTAGAAGAGAAACTAAATTAAAGGAACATTGAACCTGGAATTGAGAAGAAATAAACCTAAAACTAAGAGAAATCCTAAAACCTAGAGAGAGGAGAGAGCCTCTCTCTCTAGAAACTACATCTAAAAACCTAAATTGTTGTGAATTGATGAATGAATGAATATGTGTTGTGTCTCTGCTTGTCCCCTGGCTTTAGTCTGCGTTTTTGGGCCGAAAACCGGGTCCAAACTCGGCCCAAAATCGCCCCAAGCGTTTTCTGCGATTTCTGCAAGTAGCGCATGTCACGCGTACGCGTCAGGCACGTGCACGTGTCGCAGTGCAGACTCCAATTCACGCGTACGCGTCAGGTACGCGCACGCGTCGATCCTCGCTGGTTATCTCCTTTATTTCTTGTGCTCCTTCCATTTATGCAAGCTTTCTCTCCCTTCTCTAAGCCATTCTTGCCCTATGAAGCCTGAAAATACTTAACGCACAGATCACGGCATCGAATGGTATAAAGAGGGATTAAAAATATACAATTTAAAGGCTTAGGAAGCAAGTTTTCAATTATAGAACAAAACTTGGAAGGAATTGTAATACCATGCAAATTGTATGAATAAGTGTGCAAAGGCTTGATAAAAACCACTCAATTGAGCACAAGATAAACCATAAAATAGTGCTTTATTAATCTCCTCATACTTAAACATTAGCATGTCCTCATGCTAAGCTCAAGGAGATAGAAAGAATGAATGGGGGAAAGTAAGACTCATGAGATGCAACCTATGAATGCAACTATATGCTAAGAGGTTTCTGTCTACTTGGTCAAAAGTAAATAGGCTTTTCAAGACAAAAATAAACAAAATTCCACTAATTCAAATCATACAATAAAGGACAAGTAAACTTGTAAGAAGATAGCTCATGAAAGCAGGGAACATAGAATCAAGCATTGAACCCTCACTGGTAGTGTATATGCACTCTAATCTCTCAAGTGTCTAGGGTTAATCACTCTACTCTTCTCTAGTCATGCTTTCTAGACTTTGTTCTTCATCTAACCAATCAACAAAAATTTAGTATACCAATGCAAACATCATGGGGTCTTTTCAAGGTTGTAATGGGGCCAAGATAAGGGTGAGGATATATGTATGACCAAGTGAGCTATAATATGAATCTTTGACTAACCTAAGCTCTTACCTAACACACACACACACACACACACAGACACACACACACACACACACACACACACACACACACACACACATACACACACTCTATGTAATTCTAAAATCATGCCTAGCTACCCATAATTTCCACTTTTGTATCACATACTCATGTACCAAATTTTTCTTAATTCTATCACATATGCATTGATCTTTTATTAAACCTAATATTGGGTAATTTTGTCCCCTTATTTAATTACTTATTTATTTAAATATTTTTGGTTTTTTTTATTAAAAATGATAAAGTAAACGTAGCATATTAATGCACATGGTTTTTTAATTTTTTTGGTCTCACATAAGTAGGTACCCAAATTTCTAATATTTTGTCAATAGAACACTGTACGCTTTCATCAACCCAAGTTCCCACAGTTTCCCACACTTAATTGATACATAATCTCTAACTTAAGCTAACCAAAGATTCACTTGGGGTAATTAATTGTTTTTCCGCTTAAGGCTAGTGATGTAGTAAAATATAGAACAAAAGGGGATTAAAAGGCTCAAAGTGGCAAACAAAGGTAATTAACAGGGTAGGCTATTTGGGATAAGTAAGCTAATAACAAATGATGGCCTCAATCATATGCAAGCATATAAATACACTATACAATGGACATATAGAATGAAACAAAGTAAAGATTGCAATCATAGAGAAGAAAACACACAAGAATAAAATTTTATGGTTAAATAATGCAACCATATAATTAAGCTCAAAATCTCACAGGTTGTGTGTTCTCAGCTATAAACCTATGTTCCAATTTACAATCTTCAAACAAGTTTAACACAAAATTTTTCAATTTAAATTAGTGAAATATCGTAAAATAGGGTCTTGAAAAATAAAATACTACTTCAACCAAGTAGTGGTGGGAGAACATGCACAAAATCAAACAAACATGCAATCAAATATGAAAATGCAACAACTAATTTAACAAAGAAAATTAAACATTGGTGTTGAGAAGGAAATATCTAACCCATGAAAGTTGGTATCGACCTCCTCACACTTAAAGATTGCACCGTCCTCGGTGCATGCCAAGATGTGCAAGTGGATAGGGTTCTCCAACTGACGCATTTCTCTCCAAGGAATGTGCGTAGAGGCTTGTTTGTTTCCCCATTGAGAAGCGTTTCCCTTTCCCTTCTTCGGTGGCCATCCTGAAAGAAGAGGAAAAAAGGAGAAAAGTAACCCAGAAATAAAGATAAGAAACAAATAAAATATGGTTGGGTTAGTGCCAAATAATGAGAGTCTCAATTACATGGTAGCTACAACATACAATTGAGAAAACAGTAGAAGCAAATGGCATATCAATGTTGCAAAAATTTGCAACAAAGGGGAAGAGATAGTAGGTAATGAAAGACAGTATAAACTCATGTCAATGCAAAAGGAATACAAGTATCATAAAAGAGTAGTATTGACTTAAATAATATTACCCAACAGTGTAAAACAAGTCACTAAGCACCAAAATAATACCAGAAAAGATACAACGGTTGAATAAGAACATTTAACACCAATGGTAAAATAATAAACTTAGAAAAGAAAATAAAACATGCACGAGATTAAAATGCAATGAATGCAAATAATTTAAGTAAAATAGAATGAAAGAGAATAAGGATGAGAAGTTAAAGAAATGAAGAATAAGAAAGTAAGAAGGGAAGAAAGAAGGAGAAAGGAGAGAAGAAAGGAGTAAAAATTTAAAAACAGGGTGCGACGCGCATGCATGCATCACGCGTACGCGTGAAAACTGAGTTGGCCCTTCGACGCATAAGCGTCGCCCACGCGTGCGCGTGGGTGGCCAAGAATGAACACTGACGCGCGCGCGTCGATCACGCGTACGCGTGACTACTCGCGCGACTCCAGCACAGTGGCAGCCCAACTCTCTGTTCAGATTGAAGGGGGCTTCCCCACACTTGCACCCGGCTCCATGTGCCTCTCTTCTACTTTCTCCTGGTGAACTGCAGCTACAGTTTCATCTATGATGTTGCACTGGAAGATGGAATGATCTTATAGAGGATGCTTCATGGCTTCATCCAAGTTGAAGCTCACTGCTCTGCCATCTATCTCAAAGGAGTAAGTTTCTGAGAATGCATCCAACTTGAACTTTGAAGTCTTCAGAAATGGTCTTCCAAGCAGGGTGGATGATGGTCTTCCTGAGTCATTAGGGGGCATCTCCAAAATATAGATGTCAATAGGAAATGTGAACCCCTTAATGCTCACTAGCACGTCCTCAGCAATTCCAACCACAGAGATAATGCTTTTATCTGCCAAAACAAAACGTGCTGCCGACCTTTTTAAGGGAGGGAGCCTCAAAGCATCATATACAGATAATGACATTATACTAACACACGCGCCTAAATCACACATGCAGTCAGAAAAATTCACACTATCTATAGTAATAGTAACCATGCATGGACCTGGGTCACTACATTTTTCAGGTATATCACCCACTAAAGCAGAAATAGAGCTACCTAGAGGAATAGTTTCTAATTCATTTATTTTATCTTTATGCATGCACAAATCTTTTAGAAACTTAGCATATTTAGGTACCTGCTAAATGGCATAAAAAAGTCGAATGGTTACCTCAACCTTTTTAAATATTTCTACCATTTTAGGGTCTAGTTCCATCTGCTTTCTGGGCTTCCTAGCAAGGTGTGGAAATGGAATAGGAATGGAACCACTTGCAGATTCTGCGTCCCTTGGTGCTCCATTTCTTGGTTGAGCTGCTTCTTCATCAACCATGTCTTGTACCACATCTTCTTCTTCAGCATCCTCTACCTCCACAGTACTTTCAACTGAAGTGTCTTCTTTTAAGCTTGGCTCCGCATGACTCCTCTCTGGTAGTGTAGTCCCAGACCTCAAAATAATGGCATTGATTCCTCCTTTGGGGTTGGGTAAAGGCTGAGACAGAAGTGTACTGGAGCTTGCAGGTTGAGTGTTGGAGGTATTCGACGATCCCATCTAGGAGACGAGAGCTTGTATAGCAGAGGTCAGACCGGTAAGTGTGCTTTCCATGGTCTGTTGTCTTTGTGAAAGAGAGTGAAGCAACTCGTCATTGGGAGAGGAAGATGGGCAAGTGACTTGAGGGCCCTGCTGTTGGTTGTTTTGAGATCCTTGGGCTTGTCTTTGGTGAGGTGTCCGATAAGGCTGATTTTGGTTTTGCTGAGACCGGTTCTACTGATTGTTGTTGTTGTTCCACTGCTGATTTCCACCATTATCTCTGCCTCCTTGGTTGTAGTTGTCCCTCCAACTTTGGTTGGAGTTACCTCTCCACCCTTGGTTGGAGTTATCCCTCCAGCCCTGGTTGGAGCTGTCTTGCCAACCTTGATTGTAGTTCCCACCTTGGTTATAATTACTGCCTTGTTGATAGTATCCTTGATTTGGGCAGTCATAGAAGTTGTGGGTAGCTGCCAAGGTGTTGTCTTCTTGTTAGAGCTGCGGGCATTCATCAGTGTAATGAGTATTGCATGCACATATTCCGCAAATTCTCTGAGGGGCCAACTGTTGATATTGTTGTTGTGGGGGAGGCTGAGGTTGTTGTTGATTCAGCTGTATCTGCTTTAGTAGATTGGTCATCTCACATAGAGTCTGTGTGAGAGAAGTAGTCTCACTGCTAAAGGAAACCTCTGCAACAGTCTCGGGATGGTTGTTCCTATGCCTAGCATTCCGAGTGGATTCATCTAGGTCGCTGATCAGTTGCCACGCTTCATCCGCGGTCTTGTACTTTTTCAGAGAACCATTACTCGCACCATCCAGTGTAGTCTTATCCTGAGGCTTCATGCCTTGTGTGAAGTAGCTGATCAACACCAACCTGTAAATCATGTGGTGGGGGCATGCATCCAGAAGATTCCTGAAGCGGTCCCAAAACTCATAAAGGGTCTCTGACTCGCCTTGGATAATGCAGGAAATCTCCTTCCTCAGTCTATCTGTAACTTTATCTGGAAAGTATTTTTCCAAGAATTCTCTCCTAAGCGTATCCCAGTTAGTAACAACTACTTCAGGTTGAGTGTAGTACCACTCCCTCGCCATTCCCTCAAGAGAAAATAGGAAGACGATTAGTAGAATAGAAGTCTCATCTGCACCATGACGCTTAACAGTAGAACAGGCTATTCCCTGAGGTGCTTGATAGGCTCCTGAACAGGTAAGCCATGAAACATGGGCATTAAGTTGATTAGCACAGTCTTCAGTTCAAAATCTGCAGCCAGATTTGGGTGACGCGCTTGATACGGTTGCAGTGTAAAGTCTGGAGCTCCTGCTTCCTGGAGAGTAATCCTCCTGGGCTCCGCCATGTTACCTGCACGTAAATCAATAGAATCAGTAGTAGAGGAGCTTGTTTCTTCCTCAAATGCCGCTTTAGATTCACCTTCAGATAGGACTGGTGAATTGGTAGTAACCACTTCACCACCCTCAGAGGCTAATCGACGCCGAGCTCGCCTAATACGTGAAATAGTTCTTTCGATTTCAGGATCAAACGCGGCTAAGCTCGGATCAGGCAGTGAATGCGTCATTCAATGAAAGAAACATATAGCTCATGGTAAATAAAATAAAATAAAATATGCAAAAATAATCCCCGGCAACGGCGCCATTTTGACGGACAGATTTCTGCTAGTAAAGAATTCACAAAAGTAATCACATTGTAAGTATAGTTTCTAAACCAACAAAGAATCCTTTCGTACAAAAGTTTGGTTGTCACTTAAGTAAACCCAATAAAAATAATAACCAAAGTATTTAAACCTCGGGTCGTCTCTCAAGGAATTGCAGGGAGGTATGTTTATTATTGGTTATGAGAATTATCTTTTTGGGTTTTTGAATAAGGAACAAGAAAAGTAAATTGCAAGAATTAAATTAATAACTAAGAAAAGCTCTTGGCAAGGTATGAGAACTGGACGTCCTATCCTAGTTATCCTTATCAATTGTGATGAGAATTGTTCATTGCTCCCACTTAGTTAACCCTTACTAAATAAAGGAAAGTCAAGTGGACTAATCAATTTGATTTCTCAAGTCCTAGTCAATTCCTAAGGAAAGACTAGCTTTAGAGGGATTCAAATCAACCAGCAAATTCCAATTATCAGTCAACAAAGGATTTTGATAACTCAAGCGATTCCAATTACTCAACCAAAGCTAAGAATGTAAAAAAGCTAAATTAAAATCATAAATATAAAATACCTCAAATTGCATTAAATAAGGAAATCAAATCTACCATGGAGTTCATAAACCAAATTGAGAAAATAAACAAATCAATAAGAGAAATATATAAGCTAAAGGACTAGAACGAATAAAAGTAGAAGAGAAACTAAATTAAAGGAACATTGAACCTGGAATTGAGAAGAAATAAACCTAAAACTAAGAGAAATCCTAAAACCTAGAGAGAGGAGAGAGCCTCTCTCTCTCTAGAAACTACATCTAAAAACCTAAATTGTTGTGAATTGATGAATGAATGAATGTGTGTTGAGTCTCTGCTTGTCCCCTGGCTTTAGTCTGCGTTTCTGGGCCGAAAACTGGGTCCAAACTCGGCCCAAAATTGCCCCCAGTATTTTCTGCGATTTCTGCAGGTAGCGCATGTCATGCGTACGCGTCGATTGACAAAAATCCTGGTCACGCGTATGCGTCAGGCACGCGCACGCGTCGCAGTGCAGACTCCAAGTAGTTGAAAATATTCAGTAGTAGAACACCTCTAGATATAGCTAAATAATAACTATATACATATATACATACAACATCCCAGGCTCTGACATGTTCTAGAAGTCCCTAAGCTGGCACCCAGGCTAGCCTAGACTCTATACTCACCTAGTCCCTCTAAACTACTAAAGGGAGGGAAAGTACGTTCTAAGTCTTCAAAACTCAAGTCAGGTGGAACGTCATCAAAAGGTGGAACATCATCTACTACTCCTCTGCATGATCAAACATTTCCATATGACGTCTCTCTGGTACCTCATCAAGTAGCCACATAACATGAATCTCATGCAAATGATTTAGGTTAAAGTTCGCATACAAACGGGGTGCAGATGTTGGCTGGTCTCATAGTATATACATATAAACAGATAACGGAGTTCACTCTAGACTCAGAAGACTACCTAGAGTGGAATCCTCTTTGCAGAACGATCATCAACGAACTACGGAAGGGTACTCTTGCTTCCATCTGAAGGGGGAAGGGAGAGAGAAGGGGTAAGAACTGGGGAGTTCTTAGTAGGGCCAGGGTTATTAGTTAAGTTTATTAATTCTGTGTCGTTTAGCAGACAAATAGCAGAATATAGAGATACAGTATTGTTCATACCATGGGTCGAGCTATCCGACCTGAGCTGATTGAATACAAAGCAACCGACCTCTTTAGGTCAGAACTCCCGACCTCTTCTTTAAAGAGTTCGGCCAAATCACCACAAGAATCCCAAGAAAGCCCAAAACAAAGGGACATAGCCCAATCTAAAGGCAGCTATAGCCTAGAAAGATAAAGGCGGTTCCCCTTAAAGATAAGGTGACTTCACTTAAATATAAGATAAGATAACTAACTTATCTTATATAGAAAGGTCACTCCATACTACTATAAATACACTGGAGCACCTAGGTATAACTCATACTCTGATTTTACTAAAAATCTGCTTAAAGCCCATGCTAACTTAAGCATCGGAGTCTCTGGCAGGTACCACCACCCCGGTGATCAAGGATTGGCAGTACCATCAACTCCAACAAGTTGGACACAACAGCTCCGGCCACCGCAACAGATCTCATTCGAGATCGACCTTCAGTTTCAGGTAACCCTCGAAACATTGGCGCCGTTGCCGGGGACTTGGAAGTCATCCCATCATTATGGCGGACAACCTTGACAACGACCACAACTCCAGTTTGGAAGAAAGAACTCCGCTTAAAAATACAGAAGGCGTATAAAAGGAGGCACCCCAAAAAAAGGGGATAAACAACCCTCCAACACAAACACAGGAATCTTGGAAGCCATCAGAGAACAACAAGATCGCCTCAAAAAGCTCGAACAGGAGGCTGATGACATTAATTCAAAGAGTAATAATAAACTGAAATACCTCAAATAACATTAATTCAAAGAGTAATCTGTAACATAGAAGAATTCATAAATAAAATTGGGAAAATAATAAAAAGGAATATTGAACCTGATAAAAAGAGATAATCCTAAAAGCGCATAAAATCCTAATTCTAAATCCTAATCCTAAAGAGAGGAGAGAGAGGAGAGAACCTCTCTCTAAACTAAATCTAAATCATGGAAAACTAACTAATTGGAGACTCTCTCTGAATGGATACATTCCCCCACTTCATAACCTCTGGTCTATGCCTTCTGGACTTGGATTTGGGCCAAAAAGGGCTTCAGAATTCGCTATGAGCGTTTTCTGCAATTTCTGGTGCGTGGCCTCTGTCACGCGTCCGCGTGGGTCACGCGGTCGCATCATTCGGAGTTTTCCTTGTCACGCGGTCGCGTCAGTCATGCGACCGCGTCATATGTGTTTCGCTCGAGGCGCGCAGTCGCGTCAGTCATGCGGCCGCGTCAATGCCTTTTCGCGTTGGCATGCGGCCGCGTCGCCCATGCGATCGCGTGGCTGCCAGTTTCTTCAAAAACTCTGTTTTGTGCTTTCCTTCCATTTTTGTATGTTTCCTTTCCATCCTTTAAGTCATTCTTGCCTTAGAAGATCTGAAACTACTCAACACATGAATCACGGCATCGAATGGAAATAAAGGGTAATCAAAATAATTATTTTTAAGCATAGGAAACATGTTTTTCACATACATCACATAATAAGGAAGGGAATGTAAAACCATACAATTAATATGAATAAGTGGGTGAAGGATTGAATAAATCACTCAGATTAAGCACAAAATATATCATAAAATATGGGTTTATCAACGTCCCCACACTTAAATAATAGCATGTCCTCATGCTAAGTCCAAGAGTAATGTTAGGTTAAAGTGGTGGAATGCCATGCAATGCAATCTAATCTAAATGCAACTACCTAGATGCATCATGCAATTCTAATTTTTATTCACTTGTATATAAAGTTTGCATGTAGTTGAATTAATTCACATTCTCAAGGAGTCATATATATATATATATATAGCCAAACCTTAGATAGTTGATAAAGTGCCTTTACAATTGTAATGGGAGAGAAAAACATTTTATAAACTTGCAAGACAATTAATAATTTCAGCAGAGATATATGTTAATGAGCTATTGAACCCTCATTGGATTTTGTGTTTACTCTCTAGTCACTCAGTGTTTATTGGGTTAATCACTCTATTCTTCTTTTTATTCTTACTTTCTATAACTTTGTTCTTCATCTAACCAATCAACAATTATAGAATATAGACATACCAAAAATCATGAGGTCTTTAGTTAAGGTTGTAATGGGGCCAAGGTAAAGGTAAGGGTATATGTATAAGGCTAAGTGAGCTAATAAGTGAATCCTTAATTAGTCTAAGATCTCACCTAACATACATACTTTGTAAAGCAAAGCTTCTTTACCTATTTTCCCATATTTTCCTACTTTTGATGTTACATGCTCATGTTTCAATATTTATTATTTTTACCCCATGTGCATTGTTTTATTTCACATTTGGGGAATTCTTTTGTGTCCCCTTTATTCAACTACTGAAAAATGACACTTTTTTTTTGCACATGGTAATTCAATTATTTTGATTTCACATGAGCATGCTTCCCAAAAAAATTTTTTTTTTTGAATTATTTTATTCTTTTCAACTTTTCTACCCTTTTGTTTTTATCATCCATGTTCCCAATAGGTTCTCCCACATTTAAACCATACATACTTCCTATCTTAAGCTAACTAAGGATTCAACTTGGGATTTTTATTTTGTTTTTCTGCTTAAGGCTAGTAATGTGGTTTATATAATAAAAGGGGATTTAAAGGCTCAAGGGGGCTAACAAGGGTGATGTAAAAAGTAGGCTATTTTGGGATAAGTGAGCTAAAGATCAAACAATGGCCTCAATCACTCTCTTGGTATGTATTTCTATTCTATAATCGGACATATAGATTAAAACAAAGTAAAGAACACCAGAATAAAAAAAGAAGGGCAGAACACACAGGAATAAAAATTATGGTTTGAATGTAACCATACAATTAAGCTCAAAACTCACAGGCTGTGTATTCTCTAGCTCAAAAATCATTTATCAATTATGTATGTCATGCAAGTAAAATTAAAGTTCCCATTATTCTCAATGTAAAACTTAAGGTGGCTTTAAAGTTCTAGTGTTTCTCCTTGATGAAATGTTGTAAAAAAATTAACTAACTAAAATGTAATGCTACATATACAAGTCGTGTGGATTGTTTCTTATTATGTTCAAGTTCCTAGTTTACTCCTTTTTTATATTTTTCAATTTAAACTAAGCTATCTTATGCTAAAAAGGGTAAACTATACTAATTAATCTACAATTTCTATAACTAATAAGTTAGAATTGCTACTAAACTAAATGGCTAAAATATGAACTGAAAATGAGAAATGTAGAAAATAGAGTATAAATACATGAAAATAGCAATGTATAAGTACTGGGAGAATAAAAATAAAAAATAAAAAGAAAAATACAGAAAGTAGCAAAATAAAATAAAAAGAGTCTGTAGTGGTTCACCAAAAAAATACGCCAGAGATGGCGACCTCCCCACACTTAAAATGAAGCATCATCCCTGATGCTCACTCAAGCAGGGTGTGAAGGGGTGTCATCACTGGAAGGACGGGTAGCTAGAGTCTCTGTGGTGGCGGTCTGAGGATCTGCCTGCTGCAGAGGAGGTGCTGACTGGATAGGGATCTCGGGATCTACAGCCTGAATCTGAGGCGGAGCCTCCTGATGTGATGCGGCCTGCTCTATGTCTGCCTGCGCAGCCTCGCTCTGTGGATGGGTCTTTGCCTCGTGATCATCCGCCTCCTCCTCAGATGTCTCGGATGGTGTGTCAGACTCGGAGGGGATGTCGCCAGATCGTATCATCAGCTTTAGGTGCTCATAGCGTCGCTTGTTGCGACGCTCCATCTGGTCAAGCCGTCGAAATAGGCGGTGCACTAGGTGATAGATGGGCTCTGAGGCAGGTGGAAGTGCAGTGGTGGTAGCAGGGGTAGCTGTGGAAGAAGAGGGGCCGGCAGATAGTGTGGCTATCTCAGCAGTAGCAGTGAGGAATGGAGGTCTGTAGCCCAAAGCCAGAATGTTCCTGCTATGAGGGATAATCTTCTTGCATTCTGTAGCAGGTGGCTTCTCATCAGCATCCTCCCAAGGCACGTCAGCTCGACGGCCTAGCTGTGTAATCAGATAAGGAAAGGGAAGAGTGCCTCGGACGTAGACCCTGGCCATATAGTACCGGATAAAGCGTGGCAGGTACAGGTCCTTACCCTCCATCACACACCATAGGAGGGTGATCATAACGGCAGGGATCTCTGTCTTATGGGTACTCGGCATGACAAAATTGCTCAGGATCTGGTGCCATAGCCGAGCCTCATCATTTAAGTAAATCCGCTTAATTTCCTTTGGCATGGTGGTGTTCTGACCCATGATCCATGGAACGGTCGGGTCAAGGGCTATCCTGGCCTTGACTGCATCCCAATCAAACTTCATAAAGCGCATATCCTCCTCAGCTCTTTGATAACCATCCAGCTGATCAGATTTAGGCAGAAGTTTTATAACATCTTCAATGGCCTCTTCAGTGACCAGAATCTGCTTCCCCCTAAGGTTCACTGTATCTAGGGAAGTCTTGAAGTAATTGCAGTAGAATTCCCTTACCCAAGATGCATTGACCTCAGTCAGGTTTCTCTCCAGGAAGAACCAGCCTCTTTGTTTGATCTGATCAGAGGTGTATTGATGGAGTTCTTCTGGGATCTTCAAAGTCCTCTCCAGGTACAGGTTCCTGGAGGTTGCAAACACCGGATACTTCAGCTCACAGTATCGGTTTGTAAACTTTACTGGATCAGTAGCAGGGAGTAGCTGGTCGGCCTTCTCCTGCGGGGTAAAATTTTTCTCCCGCTAGGAGTCATCGTGCATGATATCCATGATGGACATAGCAGATTCTCCTCTTTTACATTTGCCAGTAGTAGCCTTTGCTTTTCCTTTTCTTTGGCTGGCAGACATCCTGAAAGACAGAAAACCAGGATATAAAAAATAGGAAAACAAATAGGCAAATAATCAAAAGAAACACAAAGTGGCAAAGTAGCAATAGAAGAGGAGATTGAGTTAAGTAAATTTGCATTAAGAATTGTACAAGAGTTAGAATACTGAGAAGAAAAATGTCACAATCCAAAATGTACTTCAGTTCAAGTTAATTAGAAAAAGTATCATCATGCCTTGGTTAGAATGTTAAAAGAAAGTGAAAAACCAGAAGAAAATTTTTTTTGAAATGTTATGTTTGGTTAGAAACGAAAAATAGTTTAGGAAGTTAAAATTAGTGAGTTAGTAAAAAGTGGGTAAAGTAAGTGGCATAATGATCATATTCCAAGTAATAGGCATTCACAAATAGAAGCTATAGGTAACTCATATCCAAACAAGGAAATTAAGTTGATGATGATTCAGATAGATATAGAAATAGCAAAAATTGGAATCTAAACATAAAAAATGCAGATTAAGAACCAGGAAATTAAAAAGAATAAGAAAGCTTGCCCTAGCATTCATGAATTGGTTTGGTAAAAGCAGAGTAAAGCAGAGTTTAAACAGCCAAAACCAAAATATGAATGAAAGTCAAAAACAGTTTATAAAAATTTGGGCAACATTCCGACTGAAATTGGATTGTCCCGGAAAATAAACAGCAATCAGAATAGTTCATATGAATGAAAACAGATTGCAATTAAAGAGTATGAACAAGAATGAACTTGAAGAACAGCATATGAACATTATTAACATATAGCAATAGCAGAATTGCGAAAATTATAAAATAAGAAACACGAACAGCGCAATTAAACAGGCCTAAATCCACTAACCACATCCTAGGCTACCTAACAACCTAAAATCCACTACAACATGCATAACTAACTAGCCTAAATATGAACATAAACAGAAAAATATGAATTAACTACGAATGGATAGAAGGGTGGCGTTCGTCGGAACCTGGTAGGCAAATTAAGGAGAGTGGGGCAGAGAGGTGGCTGGGGGATAGTGGCGGTGGCGTCGGGTGCGGCGGAGGAGGGTGGCGGAGGCGGCGGCGGTTGCTGTTTGGAGGCAGGGGCTTCGGGAAGGGCAATGGGGGTGGGGGGAGAGAGAGGGAAGGAAGGGAATAGGGGGCTTGGGTGGCAGATGGGGGCGCGGCGGTGACGGCGGTGCGGTGGGGTGGTGATCGCGGAGGGGGGCAGTGGCGGTGGAGGGAGGAAGGAGAAGGAAGAAGAAGAAAGAAGGGGAAGGAGGAAGGGGGTGGGTGGCGACGAGGTCTGGGTGGTCGGCGGGGTGGCGGCGGTTGGTGATGGTGGCTGGGTGGTGGTGGTGTGATCGGAGAAGAAGAGAGGGAGGAGAGGGGTTTCGGGGGGGGGGGGGGGCGCGAATGGTAGGGTTCGCGTGACTGGGGGGTTATAAATTTGAATCCACGCGATCGCGTGGGGCACGCGGTCGCGTGGCTGGAGTGAAATGGGGGTCGACGCGATCGCGTGAGTGGCGCGATCGCATGGGATAGCTAAAAGAGTGAATGACGCGATCGCCTGGGGCATGAGATCGCGTCACTGGAAATTGTGCTAAACGCATGAATCCAGCATCGTTTCAGCGCAACAATCTGTCTCCTTTAGGGGTGTTGTGTAATCCATGCGACGCGATCGCGTCGCTCACGCGATCGCGTGGGATTAATGTTGTGCAAGTGACGCGATCGTGTCAGGGACGCGATCACGTGGGCCATTTGTGCGAAACGCACAATGGCCGCACAATTCCAGCCTAACTTTCTGGACGTTGGATCTTTACGCCGATCTCCAGATCACGCGGCCGCGTGAATGACGCGGTCGCGTGGGAAGTGTTTTTTGCAACTTGACGTAATCGCATGAATGATGCGGTCGCATCGCACACCCTTTTTTTTGTGCAAAATACAGAATACAATGCTAATATGAATGTTATGCATGATTCCAGGTTCAATGAAGTAAAATAAAATAAAACTCAAAAATAAACAAAACGGAATAAAATTAAAATTGAAAAAAGGAACGATCATACCATGGTGGGTTGTCTCCCACCTAGCACTTTTAGTTAAAGTCCTTAAGTTGGACATTGGATGAGCTTCCTGTTATGGTGGCTTGTGCTTAAATTCATCCAGAAATCTCCACCAACGATTGGAATGCCAATAGCCTCCGGGGTCCCAAACTAGGCATGTAAAGCTTCTGAGCAGCTTCAAATAGATTCTCAGGCTCCCGGGGTGACGAGTGTCAGAATAGATTTTAGGATCCAAAACTTGGCTTTTAAATCCACCTTCGTCTTGATCTATATTTTTCTATCCGGGCGGTTTAGAAATTAGATTCTCACCAGAATAACCAAACGTTTTCCGAGATCCATTTGATAGATCATGATGCCAATCCGCACACTTCGAGTCGAAGCGTGGAACCTTATTGAACCTTGTGCACCAGCTCTGAGTACGAGCCATTTCCCTTTTACTCTTAAAGCCGCAGAGAGCTCTAAGCTGGCCATCTGTTTCAAGCAAACCATATTCAAGTGAAAAAATAAAGCTAAAGGTTAATGATTGTACCTACTTGAAGCTTGTATTGGGTGGTAAAGGCCTTGGGATAGGTGGTTCTAGTGGTTCTGTGAGTTTTACTCCCTTGTGCTCTTCTGTGAAATTCTTCACTTCCTTGCAAGATTCCTCAAATGTATCCATGTCCTGATCAAAGCCTTCTATGTCTTCCTCGTCACTCAAGTCATAAACGGGAGGTTGAGAAAAATCTACCTCTGTATCATCTTCATACTCGCTTGGGGAAGATTCTTCGATCTCAGAGAATTCACTCGTAGATGCAAGTTCATTACTAGAAGAACTGGACTTGTGACTATCATCATCAAGAGAATTTGCTTCTTGGGTCATTCCATCTAGTTCTTCATAAGAGACTTGCTTTGGGGGTTGTACACTATCCTCTTTAGCATCAATTGTAACGGCCTTGACAGAATTCTCCACAACTCTGGGTTCCCATGGAAGTTCAGCGTCTCCTAAGTCTTCAACCAACTCTTCTTCTTGTATAATGATAGCTTCCTCTGCTTGTTCTAGTACGAAGTCATGCTCCGTCTTGTCCACTGGAGTTTCTAATATCTCCTTCATGCTACGCTTTTCATTAGATTGTCCACATGGGGCTCTGGGAGGCCCTTGAATGTTCGAACGTCTAGAAGATAATTGACTTATTGCTTGCTCCAGTTGATGAAGGGTTGTTTGAAGTTGATCTACTGTTCCATTGAGGCGAACTTCTGATTCTCGTGGTGATGGATTTGGATGTGGTACATTGGGAAGTGGTGGTGTTTGGGAGTAATTGGATTGGAATCGGGGTAAATGAGGATTATATGGTGGCGAATGGTGAAAAGGAGCTTGTGAGTGTGGTGGTTCAAGGTTGTGTTGAAAGGATGGCCTATAAGTATAGGGTGGGGCTTGTTGGTAACTACGAGGTTGTCCACCATGTCCATTGCCTTGGTATGCATTGTAGAATGATCTTTGTCCATGATATCTTGGAGGGTGTTGCTGCCAAAAGGGTTGATCAGATCCTCTTGGCTCCATCCATCTTTGATTGTTCTGACCTTGATGCATGTTCCTGTTATAACTTTCATTCCTTTCAACAATATTAGAACCAAACTCAAAGCGAGAGGCATGAGAATTCATAGTAGCTAATGAA
This sequence comes from Arachis ipaensis, assembly GCF_059453495.1. NCBI lineage: Eukaryota > Viridiplantae > Streptophyta > Magnoliopsida > Fabales > Fabaceae > Arachis > Arachis ipaensis. The sequence goes on along the minus strand of NC_142444.1, from coordinate 44,549,240 downwards.
GATAAAAGAAGAAAATAAAAACAAATAAACACGTAAAAGAAAAATATTTATAATAACCAATAATAAGGCACACGATTGCAATTCCCCGGCAACGGCGCCATTTTGACGTTAGGATTTTTTCCAGTAAAAAATTTTATAAAAACAGTCGTGTTGTAGATACAGTTTCTAAACCAACAGAAATCCCGTCATACAAACATTTTGGTTGTCACAAGTAACAAACTCCTAAATAAATTGATAACCAAAGTATTCAAACCTCGGGTCGTCTTCTCAAGGAACTGCAGGGAAGTATGTTCTTATTATTGGTTATGGAGGTTGTAAATTGGGGTTTTGAGAATGAGGAGCGAATGGTTTAATTAGCAATTAAAGTGAATGAAGAACAAGTAATTTAAATGGCAAGTAAAATAAATAGATGACTGTAAATAAACTTTTGGCAAGGTATGAGAAATTAGAGGTCCTATCCTAGCTATCCTTATCAATGATGATGAAAATTAAATCTTAATTCCACTTTGTTAACCTTTACTAAGGCAAAGGAAGGTCAAGGGATTAATTGGTTTGATCTTCGGATCCTATTTATTTCCTAAGAAAAGATTGGGATTATTGAAGTTCAATTTAATTAACAAAGATAACAATTATCAATCATGTTCGAGTTTGATAACTCCTGAGTTACTGATTTCTTAACCAAGACCAAAAGGAGAAAAGTAAATCTACTGGAATAAAAATGTCTTCAGATGGGAATAACAATAATGTAAATAAAAGAAAGCAATAATAAACTGAAATACCTCAAATAACATTAATTCAAAGAGTAATCTGTAACATAGAAGAATTCATAAATAAAATTGGGAAAATAATAAAAAGGAATATTGAACCTGATAAAAAGAGATAATCCTGAAAGCGCATAAAATCCTAATTCTAAATCCTAATCCTAAAGAGAGGAGACAGAGGAGAGAACCTCTCTCTAAACTAAATCTAAATCATGGAAAACTAACTAATTGGAGACTCTCTCTGAATGGATGCATTCCCCCACTTCATAACCTCTGGTCTATGCCTTCTGAACTTGGATTTGGGCCAAAAAGGGCTTCAGAATTCGCTATGAGCGTTTTCTGCAATTTCTGGTGCGTGGCCTCTGTCACGCGTCCGCGTGGGTCACGCGGTCGCATCATTCGGAGTTTTCCTTGTCACGCGGTCGTGTCAGTCATGCGACCGCGTCATATGTGTTTCGCTCGAGGCGCGCGGTCGCGTCAGTCATGCGGCCACGTCAATGCCTTTTCGCGCTGGCATGCGGCCGCGTCGCCCATGCGATCGCGTGGTTGCCAGTTTCATCAAAAACTCTGTTTTGTGCTTTCCTTCCATTTTTGTATGTTTTATTTCCATCCTTTATGTCATTCCTGCCTTAGAAGATCTGAAACTACTCAACACACGAATCACGGCATCGAACGGAAATAAAGGGTAATCAAAATAATTATTTTTAAGCATAGGAAACATGTTTTACACATACATCACATAATAAGGAAGGGAAAGTAAAACCATGCAATTAATATGAATAAGTGGGTGAAGGATTGAATAAATCACTCAGATTAAGCACAAAATATATCATAAAATATGGGTTTATCAGCTGAACATCAGCGAGAAGCTGAAAGAGGCCTTCGAAGAGAAACTAGGCGACGCCAAGAACTAGAGAACAAGCTCATGAAACTGGAAGCCGACCTCACGACCAGAACTGCTCGCCCCAACAACGAAGACAACTCCCACAAAGACCAAGATCCCTTCACCAAAGAGATCATGAAAGCCAAAATTCCAAAAGATTTTAAAGCCCCCGACATGACTTTATGCGACGGCACTGACGATCGTGATTTCTGCCAGTAAAGAATGTCATAAAAATAGTTGTGTTGTAGATATAGTCTCTAAACCGACAAAAATCACTTTCGTACAAACGTTTTGGGTGTCACAAGTAACAAACCCCTTAAAAATTGTTAACCGAGTATTCAAACCTCGGGTCGTCTTCTCAAGGAACTGCGAGGAAGTATGTTCTTATTATTGGTTATAAAGGTTGTAATCGGGGTTTAGAAGGTGAGAAGCAAGTAATTTAAATGACGAGTGAATTAAATGGCAATTAAAAATAAATAATAACTGTAAAACAACTTTTGGCAAGATAAGGGAAATTAGAAGTTCAACTTAGTTATCCCTTTCAACAATAATGAAAGTTGTATCTTAATTCCACTTAGTTAACCTATGAAGCAAAGGTAAGTCAAGGGACTAATTAGTTTGACCTTCGAATCCTATTTATTTCCTAGGAAAAAGTTGGGATTATTGAAGTTCAGATCAATTAGCAAGATAACGATTATCAATTATGCTGAGTTCGATAATGTTGAGTCACTGATTTCTTAACCAAGACCAAAAGGGGAAAAAGTAAATTGATGGAATAATAAAAGTATCCTTAGATGGGAAGCAATGGCAACTTAAATCAAAGAGAACAATCATAAACTGAAAAATACCTTAAATATCATTAATTCAAATAGAAATCTGTAACATGGAGTAATTCATAATTTAAATTATAATAATCAATTCAAATATTGGAATCAAATAAATAAAAGTAAAATTGAAATAAAAGGATATTAAAACCTGGATCCAGAGTTACTCCCAGAACTAGAAGAAGTCCTAAATCCTAAGAGAGAGAGAGAGAGAGAATCTCTCTCTAAACTAAATCTAAATCATGAAAACTAGAAATTGGCGAGCTCCCTCTGAATGGATGCATTCCTCCACTTTATAACCTCTAATCTATGCTTTCTATACTTGGATCTGGGCCAAAAAGGGCTTCAGAAATTGCTGGGGGCGTATTCTGTAAATTCTGATACGTGGCCTCTGTCACGCGTCCGCGTGGGTCACGTGGTCGCGTCATCTGAAGCTTTTCCTTTCCACGCGGTCGCGTCAGTCACGCATCCGCGTCGTGGGTGTTCTATTCAAGGCGCGCGGTCGCGTCAGTCATGTGGCCGCGTCGCTGCTTCTTTGCTTCTGGCACGCGATCGCGTGGATACCAGTTTCCTTAAAGCTCCGTTTTGCCTTCTCCTTCCATTTTTTTATGTTTCCTTTTTTCATCCTTTAAGTCATTCAGCCTTAGGAAACCTGAAGCTACTCAACACACTAATCACGGCATCGAATGGAAATAAAGGTAATTGAAATAATTAATTTTTTTAAAGCTTAGGAAATATATTTTTCACAATATGACATAATAAGGAAGGGAAAGTAAAACCATGCAATTAATGTGAATAAGTAGGTGAAGAGTTGAATAAATCACTCTAATTAAGCACAAAAGAACTCATGAAATATGGGTTTATCAACCTCCCCACACTTAAACACTAGCATGTCCTCATGCTAAATCCAAGGTAAATAATTAAGGTTAAAGTGATGGAATGTTATGAAATGCAACCTATGCTAAATGCATCTACCTAATGAGTCATGCAATTCTAATTCATCCACTCATATATAAAGCCTACATGTAGTCAAATTATTTCACATTCTCAAGGAGATATATATACATATATGGCTAACCCTCAAATAATAAAGCATTTTTTTGCAAATGAGATGAGAGAAAAAAAACTTGCAAGACAATCAGAGATAAATGTTTAATGAGCTTTTGAACCCTCACTGGATTTTGTGTTTTCTCTCTAATCACTCAGTGTTTATTGGGTTAATCACTCTATTCTTCCTTTCATTCTTCCTTTCTATAACTTTGTTTTTCGTCTAACTAATCAACAATTATAGAACATAGTCATACCAAAACTCATGAGGTCTTTAATTAAGGTTGTAAGGGGGTCAAGGCAAAGGGTAAGGATATATGTATAAGGCTAAGTGAGCTAATAAGTGAATCCTTAATTAGACTAAGATCTCACCTAACATACATACTTAGTAAAACAATGCTCCTTTACCTATTCTCCCTATTTTCTTGCTTTTGATGTCACATGCTCATGTTTTAATTCTTGTTTTTATCCCATGTGCATTGCTTTTTATTTTGCATTAAGGAGTTCTTTTTGTATCCCCTTATTTACATGCTTGAAAACTAACTTTTTTTTTGAATACACATGGTAATTTTAATTAATTTGAATTTTCATGAGCCTGCTTCCCAAAATTTTGAGTTGCTTTATTCTTTTTAATTTTTCTACCTTTTGTCTTTATCAACTATGTTCCCAATAAGTTTCCCACATTTTAATATATTTATAATTTTCTATCTTAAGCTAACCAAGGATTCACTTGGGATTTTCTTTTGTTTTTCTGCTTAAGGCTAGTAATTTGGCTAAAATAGAATAAGGGTTTTTTTTTTAAAAAGCTCAAAGGGGGCTAACAAAGGTGATGTAAAAGGTAGGCTAATTTGGGATAAGTGAGCTAAAATCAAATGATGGCCTCAATCATTATTTTGAGATGTACCTATATTCTATAATCGGACATATAGACTAAAACAAAGTAAAGAACACCAGAATAAGAAAGAAGGTTGGAACACACATAAATAAAAATTATGGTTTGTATGTCATGCAGGTGTAGTTAAAAATTCTCATTATTCTCTTAAAAAGTAATCTAGGGTAGCCTTTGAAGTTTTAATGTTTCTCCTTGATGAATGTTGTCAGTTTAACTACATCATGTAATGCCATATATATAAGGTTTTATGGATCTAAATCTATTATGTTCAAGTTCCTAGCTTACTCTTTTTTATATTTGTCAATTTAAACTAAGCTATAACTAAGCTGTCTTATGTAAAAAGGGTAAACTACACTAATTGATCCACTAATAAGTTAGAATTGCAAACTAAACTAAATAACTAAAATGAACTAAATAACTAAAATATGAACAAAAAATGCAAAATGCAGAAAATAGAGTAAAATACACAAGTAGCAATGTATAAGTACTCAGAAAATAATAATAAAAGAAAAAGAGAAAAATACAGAAAAAATATCCAAAATAAAAGAAAAAATATGTAGTAGTTCACCAAAATAAACGCCAGAGATGGCGACCTCCCCACACTTAAAATGAAGCATCGTCCCCGATGCTCAATCAAGCCGGGTGTGAAGGAGTGTCGTCACTGGTACAGGTCCTTACCCTCCAGCACACACCAGAGGAGGGTGATCATGGCAGCCGGGATCTCAGTCTCATGAGTACTCGGCATCACATAGTTGCTCAAGATCTGATGCCATAGCCGAGCCTCATCATTCAAGTACACTCTCTTGATCCCTCTAGGCATAGTGGTGTCCTGACCCATCTCCCAAGGAACAGCAGGGTCGAGAGCTATCCGTGCCTTCACAGCATCCCAATCAAACCGCATCTGGCCCATGTCCTCCTCAGCCTGTGCATAACCATCTGGCTGATCGGACTTGGCTGGGATCTGGAGAACGGTCTCTATGGCCTCCTCAGTGACCAGAATTAGCTTTCCCCTCAGGTTCACTGCATCTAGGGTAGTAAGGTAGTAGTTGCAATAGAATTCCCGTACCCAAGATGCATTGACCTCTGTCAGTGGTCTCTCCAGAAAGAACCAGCCCCTTTGCTTGATTTGCTCAGTGGTGTATTGCTGGAGGGCTTCTGGAATCTTCAAGGTACATTCCAGGTATAGATTTTTGGAGTTTGCAAAGGTCGGGTACTTCATCTCACAGTACCGGTTTGCAAATTTTATAGGATCAGTTGAAGGGAGCAGCTGGTCAGCTTTTTCCTACTGTGTGAAGTTCTTCTCCTGCCATGAGAAATCGTGCATTAGAGCAATGATGGACTGGGAGGAATCTCCTCGCTTGCGCTTGCCAGTAGCCTTGCCTTTGCCTTTCCTTTGTGAGGCAGACATCCTGAAAAATAGAAAACCAGGAAATGGATAAAATAGGAAAGCAAATAGGCAATTTAAACAAAGGAAACTCAAAGCGGTAAGGGAGAAATAGAATAAGGAAAATGAGTAATTGAAATGTGATTGAATTAATGTTAAATGGAATGAAAAAAATCAATATGCCATAGTGAGAAAGTTAGGGGAAGTGAAAGTGATCAGAAAAGAGATCAAGAGGGTTATATGGTAAAAATAAATTAGTAAATTAAAATTAGTGAGTTAGGAAAGTAAGTGGCATAGAAAAAATTCCATATAACAAGGATTCACAGGTAAGAATAAAAGTACTCATAATCGAATATAGAAAACAGGGTGATGCTGATTCGAATAGAAATAAAGTAATCAGAAATTGGAATCAGTGAATCACAAATGCAGGTTATGAACCAGGAAATCAAGGAGGATAAGAAAGTGGCCCTAGCATTCATGAAATGGTTTGGGGGAAGCAGAGTAAAACAGAGTTGCCAAATCAAAACAAGAATGAAAACAATTTTCAAAAAATTTGGGCAGTATTTCGGCTAAAATTGGATTGTCCCGGAAAATAAACAGCAATCATATCAGTTCATATGAATTAAAAGAAATCAAGCTGCATGTACAGAGATATAACATAAAAACTCAATGTAAACAGCAGCAACATACAAGAAAGCAGCATATGAATCATGATTATAGTAGCAACAGATTTGCACATAGGATAAGACAGAAGTAAGAACAGTGCAAGGAAACAGACCTAGATCCACTAATCACAGCCTAAGCTACCTAACAACCTAAAAATCCACTACAACATGCAAGTCTAGCTATCCTAATCATGAACATAAACGAAAAAAAATACAGAAAAGTGACGAACGGATAAAAGGGTTGCGTGTTGTGGAACCTGGTAAGCGGAAGGGGTGGAACAGGGAAGAAGGTGGCTGCGGCGGCGTCCGGCGCGGTGGTGGTGCACGGCGTCACGGTGGCGGCTGAGGGGGCAGTGGCGGAGGGAGGTATTAGGGTTAGTGAGAGAGGAAGAGGATAGGGGAAGGGAGGGCGGTGGTTGTTGCTGGCTGAAGGGGGTGGGTGGCGGAGAGGGGGGCGCAGCTGGATGGCCGGCGGTGGCTGGACGGTGCTCGCGGAGGTGGCTGTGGTGGAAAGGGGAGGAGAGAGGAAGAAGGAAGAAGAGAGAAGGGGAGGGGATGGTACGGCGGCGGCGTCTGGGCGGCGGCGGCGTCGGGGTGGTGGTGTGGTGGCTGGCCGGCGGTGGCTGGGGGAAGAAGAACAGAGAAGGAGAAGAGGGTTGGGGGTGAAGGGGGGGCTGCGCGACTGATAGGGTTCGCGTGGCTGGGGGGGTTATATTTTCGAATCCACGCGGCCGCGTGGGGTACGCGGTCGCGTGGTTGGGGTGAAAATGGGGGAGACGCGATCGCGTGGGGCGCGCGATCGCATGAGAGGAGGGAAAAGAGGGGTGACGCGATCGCGTGGGTTGCGCGATCGCGTCGCTGGAATTCGTGCTAAACGTACGACTCCAGCGCCGTTTCAGCGCAACTCTCTGTCTCCTTTTGGGGTGATATGCAATCCATGCGACGCGATCGCGTCGCTCACGCGGTCGCTGGGATTGGTATTGGGTAAGTGACGCGATCGCATGGGGCATGCGATCGCGTGGGCCAATTTGTGCGAAACGCCCAAGAGCCGCATGATTCCAGCCCAACTTTCTGTTCGTTGGATCCTTATGCCGATATATATATATATATATATATATATATATATATATATATATATCACGCGACCGCGTGGGTCACGCGGTCGCATGGGTGGTGTTTTTCGCGATATGACGCGATCGCATGGGGCATGCGGTCGCGTCGTGCAACCCCTTTTTTTTAACTGAAAAATGCGGGATGCAGTGATTAACATGAATGCTATGCATGATTCCAGGTTAATGTTAAAGTAAAAAAAGGGTAAATTGAAAACAATAAACAAGAAATAGATTGAGAAAGAAGCGACCATACCATGGTGGGTTGTCTCCCACCTAGCACTTTTAGTTAAAGTCCTTAAGTTGGACATTGGAAGAGTATCCTGTTATGGTGGCTTATGTTTAAATTTGTCCAAAAATTTCTACCAGTGCTTGGAATGCCAATAGCCTCCGGGGTCCCAAACTAGGCATGTAAAGCTTCTGAGCAGCTTCAAACAGATATTCAGCCTCCCGGGATGACGAATGTCAGAATATAATCCATGATCCCAAGCTGTGTTTTTAGATCCGCCTCCGTTTTGATTTGTAAGTTTCTATTTGGGCGGGTTAAAAAGTAGAATCTCACCGTGGTGACCAAACGTTCTCCGTGATCCATGCAATTGAGCATGATACCAATCCGTGTACTTCGAGGTGAAGTGTGGAACCTTATTGAACCTGGTGCACCAGTTCTGAGTACGAGCCAATTCCCTCTTACTCTTAAAGCCGCAGAGAGCTCTAAGTTGGCCATCTGTTTCAAGCAAACCATATTCAAGTGAATAAGTAAAATTATAAGTTAAGGATTGTACCCACTTGAAGCTTGTATTAGGTGGTAATGGCCTTGGGATAGGTGTTTTTGGTGGTTCTGCAAGTTCCGTTTTCTTGTGCTCTTCTGTGAATTCTTCCACTTCCTTGCAAAGATCTTCAATTGTATCTGTATCCTGGTCAAAGTCTTCTATGTCTTCCTCATCACTCGAGTCATAGATTGGAGGTTGAGAGAAATCTACCTCCGCATCATCTTCATATTCACTTGGAGAAAATTCTTCGATCTCAGAGAATTCACTTGCGGACGCAAGTTCATCACTAGGAGAACTAGACTTGTGACTATCATCATCAAGGAAATTTGCTTCTCGGATTATTCCGTTTGATTCTTCGTAAACGACTTGCCTTGGAAATTGTACGGTATCCTCCTTAGCATCAACTGCAGCATCTTGGACGGAGTTTTCCTCAATTCTGGATTCCCAAGGAAGTTCAGCATCTCCTAGATCTTCAACCAACTTTTCTTCTTGAACAATGACAGCTTCTTCCACTTGTTCTAGTACGAATTTATTCTCTGTCTTGTCCATTGGAGTCTCTAGTATTTCTTTCATGCTACGCTCTTCATCGGACTGTCCACATGGAGCTGTGGTTGATCCTTGTATATTTGAGCGCCTAGTGGCCCATTGAATTAGTGCTTGCTCCAGTTGTTGAATGGTTGTTTGAAATTTAATTACTGTTTCTTTTAGGCGATCCTCTGCTTCGCGGTTTGCCGGACTTGGACATGATACAAAGGAAAGTGGTGATGATTGGGAACGATTGGATTGGTAAAGGATCATATGATGGCGAATGGTGAAGAGAAGCTTGTGAGTGTGGTGGTTCGAGGTTATGTTGAAAGGATGGTTCATATGCACGGGGTGGGGCTTGTTGGTAGTTACAAGGTTGTCCACCATGTCTTTCAGCTGGGTATGCACGGTAGAATGGTCTTTGTCCAGGATATCTCGGAGTGTGTTGCTGCCAAAAGGGTTGATTAGATCCTCTTGGTTCCATCCATCCTTGATTGGTCTGACCTTGATGCACATTCCCGCTGTAACTTCCATTTCCTTTAACAATATTAGAACCAAACTCAAAGCGAGAGGGGTGAGAGTTCATAGTAGCAAATAAAGATAAAAAGGAAAAACAAAAATAAATAAACAAGCAAAAGAAAAATATTTACAATAACCAACAATAAGGCACACGTTAGCAGTTCCCCGGTAACGACGCCATTTTGACAATCGTGATTTCTGCCAGTAAAGAATGTCATAAAAACAGTCGCGTTGTAGATATAGTCTCTAAACCGACAAAAATACCTTTCGTACAAACGTTTTGGGTGTCACAAGTAACAAACCCCTTAAAAATTGTTAACCGAGTATTCAAACCTCGGGTCGTCTTCTCAAGGAACTGCGAGGAAGTATGTTCTTATTATTGGTTATAAAGGTTGTAATCGGGGTTTAGAAGGTGAGAAGCAAGTAATTTAAATGATGAGTGAATTAAATGGAAATTAAAAATAAATAATAACTGTAAAACAACTTTTGGCAAGATAAGGGAAATTAGAAGTCCAACTTAGTTATCCCTTTCAACAATAATGAAAGTTGTATCTTAATTCCACTTAGTTAACCTATGAAGCAAAGGTAAGTCAAGGGACTAATTAGTTTGACCTTCGAATCCTATTTATTTCCTAGGAAAAAGTTGGGATTATTGAAGTTCAGATCAATTAGCAAGATAACGATTATCAATTATGCTGAGTTCGATAATGTTGAGTCACTGATTTCTTAACCAAGACCAAAAGGGGAAAAAGTAAATTGCTGGAATAATAAAAGTGTCCTTAGATGGGAAGCAATGGCAACTTAAATCAAAGAGAACAATCATAAACTGAAAAATACCTTAAATATCATTAATTCAAATAGAAATCTGTAACATGGAGTAATTCATAATTTAAATTATAATAATCAATTCAAATATTGGAATCAAATAAATAAAAGTAAAATTGAAATAAAAGAACATTAAAACCTGGATCCAGAGTTACTCCCAGAACAAGAAGAAGTCCTAAATCCTAAGAGAGAGAGAGAATCTCTCTCTAAACTAAATCTAAATCATGAAAACTAGAAATTGGCGAGCTCCCTCTGAATGGATGCATTCCTCCACTTTATAACCTCTAATCTATGCTTTCTGTACTTGGATCTGGGCCAAAAAGGGCTTCAGAAATTGCTGGGGGCGTATTCTGTAAATTCTGATACGTGGCCTCTGTCACGCGTCCGCGTGGGTCACGCGGTCGCGTCATCTGGAGCTTTTCCTTTCCACGCGGTCGCGTCAGTCACGCGTCCGCATCGTGGGTGTTCTACTCAAGGTGCGCGGTCGTGTCAGTCATGCGGCCGCGTCGCTGCTTCTTTGCTTCTGGCACGCGATCGCGTCGTCCATGCAATCGCGTGGATACCAGTTTCCTTAAAGCTCCGTTTTGCCTTCTCCTTCCATTTTTGTATGTTTCCTTTTTTCATCCTTTAAGTCATTGATGGGCGGATAATTTATACGGTTTTTGGCATTGTTTTTAGTATGTTTTTAGTAGGATCTAGTTACTTTTAGGGATGTTTTCATTAGTTTTTATGTTAAATTCACATTTCTGGACTTTACTATGAGTTTGTGTGCTTTTCTGTGATTTCAGGTATTTTCTGGCTGAAATTGAGGGACTTGAGCAAAAATCTGATTCAGAGGTTGAAGAAGGACTGCTGATGCTGTTGGATTCTGACCTCCCTGCACTCAAAGAGGATTTTCTGGAGCTACAGAACTCGAAATGGCGCGCTTCCAATTGCGTTGGAAAGTAGACATCCAGGGCTTTCCAGCAATATATAATAGTCCATACTTTGGCCAAGAATTGACGACGTAAACTGGCGTTCAACGCCAGCCTTCTGCCCAAATCTGGCGTCCAGCGCCAGAAAAGGATCCAAAACCAGAGTTGAACGCCCAAACTGGCACAAAAACTGGCGTTCAACTCCACAAATGGCCTCTGCACGTGCAACACTTAAGCTCAGCCCAAACACACACCAAGTGGGCCCCGGAAGTGGATTTATACATCAAATACTTACTCATGTAAACCCTAGTAGCTAGTTTATTATAAATAGGACCTCTTACTATTGTATTAGGCATCTTTGGATTACCTTATGATCCTTTGATCACGTTTTAGGGGGCTGGCCATCTCGGCCATGCCTGGACCTTCACTTATGTATTTTTAACGGTAGAGTTTCTACACTCCATAGATTAAGGTGTGGAGCTCTGCTGTTCCTCAAAGATTAATGCAAAGTACTACTGTTTTCTATTCAATTCTTCTTATTTCTCTTCTAAGATATCCATTCGCACCCAAGAACGTGATGAAGGTGATGATTATGTGTGACGCTCATCATCCTTCTCCCTTATGAACGCGTGCCTGACAAACACTTCTGTTCTACATGAATTAAGCTAGAATGAGTATCTCTTAGATCTCCTAACCAGAATCTTCGTGGCGTAAGCTAGAATGATGGCGGCATTCAAGAGAATCCGGAAGGTCTAAACCTTGTCTGTGGTATTCTGAGTATGATTCAATGATTGAATGACTGTGACGAGCTTCAAACTCGCGATTGTTGGGCGTTAGTGACAGACGCAAAAGGAGGGTGAATCCTATTCCAGCATGATCGAGAACCGACAGATGAATAGCCGTGCCGTGACAGGGTGTGTGAGCATATCTTTCACTGAGAGGAGGGGATGTAGCCACTGACAACGGTGATGCCCTTGCATACAGCCAGCCATGGAAAGGAATGAGACTGATTGGATGAAGATAGCAGGAAAGCAGAGGTTCAGAGGAACAAAAAGCATCTCCATTCGCTTATCTGAAATTTCTACCAATGATTTACATAAGTATCTCTATCCCTATTCTATTATTTATTATTCGAAAACATCTTCATCACTTTATATCTGCCTGACTGAGATTTTCAAGGTGACCATAGCTTGCTTCATACCAACAATCTCCGTGGGATTCGACCCTTACTCACGTAAGGTATTACTTGGACGACCCAGTGCACTTGCTGGTTAGTTGTATCGAGGTTGTGACAAATTATGAATGTGTAATCACAATTTCGTGCACCAAGTTTTTGGCGCCGTTGCCGGGGATTGTTTGAGTTTTCGGCAAGCTTTTGGTCCGGTAACATCAGTGCCAGATTCCCTTTTGATCCGGCAACAGCACCAAGTTTTTGGCGCCGTTGCCGGGGATTGTTCGAGTTTGGACAACTGACGGTTCATCCTGTTGCTCAGATTAGGTAATTTTCTTTTTGTTTTCTTTTCAAAAATTTTTCAAAAATATTTCTAAAATTTTCTCATCTGTTTTCGAAAAAAATAATAAAAATAAAAATGTTTTCAAAAAATTTTTTATTCAAAATTTTTAAGAATGAATTCTAGTGTTTCAGGAAGCATGTTGAAGCCTGGCTGGCTGTAAAGCCATGTCTATTCCTTTGAGAATGAGTATGTCAGGCATGTCATATCTGAATTACATGCTGAAGCTTGGCTGGCCATTGGCCATGTCTAGTGTTTTGGACCGGAGCTTTCATTGAAAGCTTGGCTGGCTAGTGAGCCATGTCTAATTCCTGGACTGAAGCTTTAGACTAAGAATGCAAGATTCCTGGAATTCATATTAAAAATTTTGGAATCCTTATTTTCCTTTTTCATATAATTTTCGAAAAAAAATCCAAAAAAAAAATTAGAAAATCATAAAAATAAAAAAATATTTTTGTGTTTCTTGTTTGAGTCTTGAGTCATATCATAAGTTTGGTGTCGCTTGCATGTGCATCTTGCATTTTTCGAAAATTTCATGCATTCATAGTGTTCTTCATGATCTTCAAGTTGTTCTTGGTAAGTCTTCTTGTTTGATCTTGATGATTTTTTGTTTTGTGTCTTTCCATGTTTATCATATGCATTCTTGAATTCTTAGTGTCTAAGCATTAAAGAATTCTAAGTTTGGTGTCTTGCATGTTTTATTTGCATTAAAAATTTTTCAAAATTGTGTCTATGATGTTCATCTTGACATTCATAGTGTTCTTGGTGTTCATCTTGACATTCATAGCATTCTTGCATGCATTCATTGTTTTGATCTAAAAATTTCATGCATTGCATAATTTTCATGTTTTTCATAAAAAAATTCAAAAATAAAAAAAAATATCTTTCCTTGTTTCTCTCATCAAATTCGAAAATTTGAGTTGACTTTTTCAAAAATTTTTAAAATCAAGTTGTTTCTTATAAGTCAAATCAAATTTTCAATTTGAAAATCTTATCTTTTTCAAAAATCAAATCTTTTTCAAATTTCTTAGTTATTTTCGAAAATTCTAAAAATATTTTTCAAAAATCTTTTTCTTATTTTTATATCAAATTTTCGAAAATAACATAATCAATTAATGTTTTGATTCAAAAATTTGAAGTTTGTTACTTGCTTGTTAAGAAAGATTCAAACTTTAAGTTCTAGAATCATATCTTGTGATTTCTTATGAATCAAGTCATTAATTGTGATTTTAAAAATCAAATCTTTTTCAAAACTAATTTCAATCATATCTTTTCAAAAATATCTTCTTATCTTATCTTTTTCAAAAATATCTTTTCAAAATATCTTTTCTAACTTCCTAACTTCTTATCTTTTCAAAATTTGTTTCAACTAACTAACTAACTTTTTGTTTGTTTCTTAACTTTTTCAAAACTACCTAACTAACTCTCTCTCTCTAATTTTCGAAAATATCTTCCCTCTTTTTCAAAAATTTCTTTTTAATTAACTAATTATTTTTATTTTTTATTTTTGATTTCAAAAATTTTCGAAAATTACTAACATTTTTCAAAAAACCATTTTCGAAAATCACTAACTCTTTTTCAAAATAATTTTTGAAAATTATCCCTCCCCCATCTCATTCTATTTATTTATTCATATCCTAACATCTCATCTCACCTCTCTTCCATCCTCACAGTTGTGTTTCTTCCATTATATTACATTCTTTGTCTCCCCCTCTTCTTCCACTCACACAGGGATCCCTATACTGTGGTATAAAGGATCTCCATTATTATTATTATTTTTCTGTGCCTTCTTCTTTGTCATATGAGCAGGAGCAAGGATAAGAACATTCTTGTGGAAGCAGATCCAGAACCTGAAAGGACTCTGAAGAGAAAATTAAGAGAAGCTAAAATACAACAATCCAGAGATAACCTTTCAGAAATTTTCGAACAGGAAAAGGAGATGGCAGCCGAAAATAATAATAATGTAAGGAAGATGCTTGGTGACTTTACTGCACCTAATTCCAATTTACATGGAAGAAGCATCTCCATTCCTGCCATTGGAGCAAACAATTTTGAGCTGAAACCTCAATTAGTTTCTCTGATGCAGCAGAACTGCAAGTTTCATGGACTTCCATCTGAAGATCCTTTTCAGTTCTTAACTGAATTCTTGCAGATATGTGATACTGTTAAGACTAATGGAGTAGATCCTGAAGTCTACAGGCTCATGCTTTTCCCTTTTGCTGTAAGAGACAGAGCTAGATTATGGTTGGATTCTCAACCTAAAGACAGCATGAACTCTTGGGATAAGCTGGTCACGGCTTTCTTAGCCAAGTACTTTCCTCCTCAAAAGCTGAGCAAGCTTAGAGCTGATGTTCAAACCTTTAGACAGAAAGAAGGTGAATCCCTCTATGAAGCTTGGGAAAGATACAAACAGTTGACCAAAAAGTGTCCTTCTGACATGCTTTCAGAATGGACCATCCTGGATATATTCTATGATGGTTTATCTGAGCTATCAAAGATGTCACTGGACACCTCTGCAGGTGGATCCATTCACCTAAAGAAAACGCCTGCAGAAGCTCAAGAACTCATTGACATGGTTGCTAATAACCAGTTCATGTACACTTCTGAAAGGAATCCTGTGAGTAATGGGATGCCTATGAAGAAGGGAGTTCTTGAAGTTGATACTCTGAATGCCATATTGGCTCAGAATAAAATATTGACTCAGCAAGTCAATATGATCTCTCAGAGTCTGCATGGAATGCAAGCTGCATCCAACAGTACTCAAGAGGCTTCTTCTGAAGAAGAAGCTTATGATCCTGAGAACCTTGCAATAGCAGAGGTAAATTACTTAGGTGAACCTTATGGAAACACCTATAACTCAACATGGAGAAATCATCCAAATTTCTCATGGAAGGATCAAAAGCCCCAACAAGGCTTTAATAATGGTGGAAGAAACAGGTTTAGCAATAGCAAGCCTTTTCCATCATCAACTCAGCAACAGACAGAGAACTCTGAACAAAATGCTTCTAATTTAGCAAATCTAGTCTCTGATCTATCTAAGGCCACTGTAAGTTTCATGAATGAAACAAGGTCTTCCATTAGAAATCTGGAAGCACAAGTGGGCCAGCTGAGTAAAAGGATCACTGAAATCCCTCCTAGTACTCTCCCAAGCAATACAGAAGAGAACCCAAAAGGAGAGTGCAAGGCCATTGACATAAGTGCCATGGCCGAACCTGTGAGGAGAGGAGAGGACGTGAATCCCAAGGAGGAAGACCTCCTGGGACGTCCAGTGATCAATAAGGAGCTTCCCTCTGAGGAACCAAAGGAATCTGAGACTCATCTAGAGACCATAGAGATTCCATTGAACCTCCTTATGCCCTTCATGAGCTCTGATGAGTATTCCTCTTCTGAAGAGAATGAGGATATTACTAAAGAGCAAACTACCAAGTTTCTTGGTGCAATCATGAAGCTGAATGCCAAATTATTTGGCATTGATACTTGGGAAGTTGAACCTCCCTTGTTCATCAATGAACTAAGTGATCTGGATCAACTGACATTGCCTCAGAAGAGACAGGATCCTGGAAAGTTCATAATACCCTGCACCATAGGCACCATGATCTTTAAGGCTCTGTGTGACCTTGGTTCAGGAATAAACCTCATGCCCCTCTCTATAATAGAGAAACTGGGAATCTATGGGGTGCAAGCTGCTAAAATCTCACTGGAGATGGCAGACAGCTCAAGAAAACAGGCTTATGGACAAGTAGAAGATGTATTAGTAAAGGTTGAGGGCCTTTACATACCTACTGATTTCATAGTCCTGGATACTGGAAAGGAAGAGGATGAATCCATCATCCTAGGAAGACCTTTCCTGGCCATAGCAAGAGTTGTGATTGATGTTGACAGAGGTGAAATAGTCCTCCAATGGAATGAGGACTCCCTTGTGTTTAAAACTCAAGGATCTCCCTCTGCAACCATGGAGAGGAAGCAGGAAAAGCTTCTCTCCAGGCAGAGTCAACCAGAGCCCCCACAGTCAAACTCTAAGTTTGGTGTTGGGAGGCCACAACCAAACTCTAAGTTTGGTGTTGAACTCCCATATCCAAACTCTAAGTTTGATGTTGGAGAGTCTCAACAAAGCTCTGCACATCTGTGAGGCTCCATGAGAGCCCACTGTCAAGCTATTGACATTAAAGAAGCGCTTGTTGGGAGGCAACCCAATGTTTATCTAATTCTTATTTTTATTGTTTTTCATGTTTTCTTAGGTTCATGATCATGTGGAGTCACAAAATAAATATAAAAATTGAAAACGGAATCAAAAACAGCAGAAGAAAAATCACACCCTGGAGGAGCATCTGTCTGGCGTTCAGCGCCAGAACAGAGCATGGTTCTGGCGCTGAACGCCCAAAATGGGCAGCTTCTGGGCGCTGAACGCCAGAACAGGCATGGTTCTGGCATTCAACGCCAGAAATGGCACACAGATGGGCGTTGAACGCCCAAAATGGCTACCAACCTGGCGCTGAACGCCCAGAGTTGGATACAAAGGAATTTTTACATGCCTAATGGGTGCAGGGATGTAAATCCTTGAACACCTCAGGATCTGTGGACCCCACAGGATCCACTCAGGATCTGTGGACCCCACAGGATCCCCACCTACCTCCACTCACCTCTTCTCACCACTCTCTTTCACACAACCCCGTAAACACTCTTCCCTAAAAACCCCTCACCAATCACCTCAATCTCTCTTCCCCACTAAACCTTCACCACTTACATCCACCCACTCTTCCCCATAAACCTACCTCATAAACTCCACCTACCTTCAAAATTCAAAACCAATTTCCCACCCAAACCCACCCATATGGCCGAACCAATACCCCCCCTCCCTTCCCTATATAAAGCCCTCCATTCTTCATCAAATTCACACAACACACCCCTCTACACTCTCCTTGGCCGAAACCACCTCTCCCTCTCCCTCTCCATATTTCTTCTTCTTCTTCTTCTATTCTTTTGTTTATTGCTCGAGGGCGAGCAATATTCTAAGTTTGGTGTGGTAAAAGCATAGCTTTTTTGTTTTTCCATTACCATTGATGGCACCTAAGACCGGAGAATCCTCTAGAAGAGGGAAAGGGAAGATAAAAGCTTCCACATCCGAGTCATGGGAGATAGAAAGGTTCATCTCCAAAGCCCATCAAGACCACTTCTATGATGTTGTGGCCAAGAAGAAGGTGATCCCTGAGGTCCCTTTTAAACTCAAAAGAAATGAGTATCCGGAGATCCGACATGAAATTCAAAGAAAAGGTTGGGAAGTTCTAACAAACTCCATCCAACAAGTCGGCATCTTAATGGTTCAAGAGTTCTATGCCAATGCATGGATCACCAAGAACCATGATCAAAGTAAGAACCCGGATCCAAAGAACTATGTTACAATGGTTCGGGGGAAATACTTGGATTTTAGTCCGGAAAATGTGAGGTTGGCGTTCAACTTGCCATACATGGAAGAGAACGCACGCCCCTACACAAGGAGAGTCAACTTTGATCAAAGGTTGGACCAAGTCCTTATGGACATATGTGTAGAAGGAGCTCAATGGAAGATTGACTCCAAAGGCAAGCCGGTTCAACTAAGAAGATTGGACCTCAAGCCTATTGCTAGAGGATGGTTGGAGTTTATTCAATGCTCAATCATTCCCACTAGCAACTGGTCTGAAGTTACTATAGACCGGGCCATCATGATCCATAGCATCATGATTGGAGAAGAGGTGGAAGTTCATGAGATTATACCTCAAGAACTCTACAAGGTGGCTGACAAGTCCTCCACCATGGCAAGGTTAGCCTTTCCTCACCTCATTTGCCACCTATGCAATTCAGCTGGGATTGACATAGAGGGAGATATCCTCATTAAAGAGGACAAGCCCATCACTAAGAAAAAGATGGAGCAAGCAAGAGAGCCCAGTCATGGAGCTCAAGAGGCGCAAGAAGCTCAGCACCATGAGATTCCGAAAATGCCTCAAATGCACTTTCCTCCACAAAACTACTGGGAGCACATCAACACCTCCCTAGAAGAATTGAGTTCCAATATGGGACAACTAAGGGTGGAACATCAAGAGCACTCCATCATGCTTCATGAAATAAGAGAATATCAAAAAGCAATGAGGGAGGAGCAACAAAGACAAGGAAGAGACATAGAAGAGCTCAAGGACATCATTGGTTCCTCAAGAAGGAAACGCCACCATCACTAAGGTGGACTCATTCCTTGTTCTTACTTTCTCTGTTTTTCATTTTCTATGTTATGTGCTTATCTATGTTTGTGTCTTCATTACATGATCATTAGTAGTAGTAACTATGTCTTAAAGTTATAAATGTCCTATGAATCCATCACCTCTCTTAAAAAAAAATGTTTTAAATCAAAAGAACAAGAAGTACATGAGTTTTGAATTTATCCTTGAACTTAGTTTAATTATATTGATGTGGTGACAATGCTTCTTGTTTTCTGAATGTATGCTTGAACAGTGCATATGTCTTTTGAAGTTGTTGTTTAAGAATGTTAAATATGTTGGCTCTTGAAAGAATGATGACTAGGAGACATGTTATTTGATAATCTGAAAAATCATAAAAATGATTCTTGAAGCAAGAAAAAGCAGCAAAGAACAAAGCTTGCAGAAAAAAAAAATAGGCGAAAAAAAAAATAGAAAGAAAAAGAAAAAGCAAGCAGAAAAAGCCAAAAGTTCTTAAAACCAAGAGGCAAGAGCAAAAAGCCAATAACCCTTAAAACCAAAAGGCAAGGGCAAATAAAAAGGATCCCAAGGCTTTGAGCATCAGTGGATAGGAGGGCCTAAAGGAATAAAATCCTGGCCTAAGCGGCTAAACCAAGCTGTCCCTAACCATGTGCTTGTGGCGTGTAGGTGTCAAGTGAAAACTTGAGACTGAGCGGTTAAAGTCAAGGTCCAAAGCAAAAGAAGAGTGTGCTTAAGAACCCTGGACACCTCTAATTGGGGACTTTAGCAAAGCTGAGTCACAATCTGAAAAGGTTCACCCAATTATGTGTTTGTGGCATTTATGTATCCGGTGGTAATACTGGAAAACAAAGTGCTTAGGGCCACGGCCAAGACTCATAAAGAAGCTATGTTCAAGAATCATCATACTGAACTAGGAGAGTCAATAACACTATTCGAAATCTGAAGTTCCTATAGATGCCAATCATTCTGAACTTCAATGGATAAAGTGAGATGCCAAAACTATTCAAGAGGCAAAAAGCTATAAGTCCCGCTCATTTGATTGAAGCTCTGTTTCATTGATAGTTTGGAATTTATAGTATATTCTCTTCTTTTTATCCTATTTGATTTTCAGTTGCTTGGGGACAAGCAACAATTTAAGTTTGGTGTTGTGATGAGCGGATAATTTATACGCTTTTTGGCATTGTTTTTAGTATGTTTTTAGTAGGATCTAGTTACTTTTAGGGATGTTTTCATTAGTTTTTATGTTAAATTCACATTTCTGGACTTTACTATGAGTTTGTGTGCTTTTCTGTAATTTCAGGTATTTTCTGGCTGAAATTGAGGGACTTGAGCAAAAATCTGATTCAGAGGTTGAAGAAGGACTGCTGATGCTGTTGGATTCTGACCTCCCTGTACTCAAAGAGGATTTTCTGGAGCTACATAACTCAAAATGGCGCGCTTCCAATTGCGTGGGAAAGTAGACATCCAGGGCTTTCCAGCAATATATAATAGTTCATACTTTGGCCAAGAATTGATGACGTAAACTGGCGTTCAACGCCAGCCTTCTGCCCAAATCTGGCGTCCAGCGCCAGAAAAGGATCCAAAACCAGAGTTGAACGCCCAAACTGGCACAAAAACTGGCGTTCAACTCCACAAATGGCCTCTGCACGTGCAACACTTAAGCTCAGCCCAAACACACACCAAGTGGGCCCCGGAAGTGGATTTATACATCAAATACTTACTCATGTAAACCCTAGTAGCTAGTTTATTATAAATAGGACCTTTTACTATTGTATTAGGCATCTTTGGATTACCTTATGATCCTTTGATCACGTTTTAGGGGGCTGGCCATCTCGGCCATGCCTGGACCTTCACTTATGTATTTTTAACGGTAGAGTTTCTACACTCCATAGATTAAGGTGTGGAGCTCTGCTGTTCCTCAAAGATTAATGCAAAGTACTACTGTTTTCTATTCAATTCTTCTTATTTCTCTTCTAAGATATCCATTCGCACCCAAGAACGTGATGAAGGTGATGATTATGTGTGACGCTCATCATCCTTCTCCCTTATGAACGTGTGCCTGACAAACACTTCTGTTCTACATGAATTAAGCTAGAATGAGTATCTCTTAGATCTCCTAACCAGAATCTTCGTGGCGTAAGCTAGAATGATGGCGGCATTCAAGAGAATCCGGAAGGTCTAAACCTTGTCTGTGGTATTCTGAGTATGATTCAATGATTGAATGACTGTGACGAGCTTCAAACTCGCGATTGTTGGGCGTTAGTGACAGACGCAAAAGGAGGGTGAATCCTATTCCAGCATGATCGAGAACCGACAGATGAATAGCCGTGCCGTGACAGGGTGCGTGAGCATATCTTTCACTGAGAGGAGGGGATGTAGCCACTGACAACGGTGATGCCCTTGCATACAGCCAGCCATGGAAAGGAATGAGACTGATTGGATGAAGATAGCAGGAAAGCAGAGGTTCAGAGGAACAAAAAGCATCTCCATTCGCTTATCTGAAATTTCTACCAATGATTTACATAAGTATCTCTATCCCTATTCTATTATTTATTATTCGAAAACATCTTCATCACTTTATATCTGCCTGACTGAGATTTTCAAGGTGACCATAGCTTGCTTCATACCAACAATCTCCGTGGGATTCGACCCTTACTCACGTAAGGTATTACTTGGACGACCCAGTGCACTTGCTGGTTAGTTGTATCGAGGTTGTGACAAATTATGAATGTGTAATCACAATTTCGTGCACCAGTCATTCAGCCTTAGGAAACCTGAAGCTACTCAACACACTAATCACGGCATCGAATGAAAATAAAGGTAATTGAAATAATTAATTTTTTTAAAGCTTAGGAAACATGTTTTTCACAATATGACATAATAAGGAAGGGAAAGTAAAACCATGCAATTAATGTGAATAAGTAGGTGAAGAGTTGAATAAATCACTCTAATTAAGCACAAAAGAACTCATGAAATATGGGTTTATCAGGCACCTCAGATCCAAGCCATCATCTCAGTAACTTCAGGAGCAGAATGTATCTCACTGACGCCTCAGACGCCGTTCGATACAAAGCCTTCCCGACCACCCTGGCAAAGACAACAATTAAGTGGTTCGATAGTTTGCCTCCTAGACCCATCACCAGCTTTAACGACCTAGCTAAAAAATTCCTGGCCCGATTCTCCATCCAGGAGGACAAAGCCAAACACGCCCCGAGCCTGTTAGGGATCAAGCAAGGAGATTAGGAAAGCCTTCGCAACTACATGGAAAGATTCAACAAAGCATGTCTCGACATACAAAGTTTACCAACAGAAGCAGCCATCATGGGTCTCATCAATAGCCTACGAGAAGGACCTTTTGGTCACTTCATATCAAAAAAGTACCCAACATCTCTGAACGAGGTATAAGAAAGGGCAGAAAACTACATCAATATGGAGGAGAACTCTCGATTAGGAGAAACCTCGAAATCTGGATTCTCCTACCCCTCTCGGGACAAGGATAAAGAGTCCAAAAAAAAAAAGATCAATCCAGTAAGAAGCCTAAAAAATACCACAACTACACCCCTCTTCGGGTATCTCTTGTGAATGTTTACCGAGAAATATGCAACATTGAGAAGATCCCACCACCTCGCCCAATTAAAAGCAAAAAAGGAGGGGGAAGTCGAACAGAGTACTGCTAATATCATCGAATCTACGGACACCCCACCAACGAGTGCTACGACCTAAAGGATGTCATAGAAAAGCTAGCCCGGGAAGGAAGACTAGACATGTTCTTAGCCAATAAGACTGACGAGTCGAGGAAGAGAAGACGAGACCAAGAGGTCGGACAGGCCGAACGATCACCCCGTACCCCTGAGAGACATGTACATATGATAAATGGAGGATTCGCAGGAGGAGGGATCTCTAAATCATCTCGCAAAAGACACCTTAAAGAAGTATATCATGTCGGGGAAGAAGAGAGGTCAATTGACCTCCCAACAATTACCTTTACTAAAGAAGATGCAATAGGTGTTATCCCGGGACATGATGATCACATGGTCATTACCATCATGTTGGTCAACGCTAATCTTCACAGGACACTAGTATACCAAGGAAGCTCCGCAGATATCTTGTTCAAATCCGCCTTTGACAAACTCGGCTTACAAGAAAAAGAGCTCAGATCATATCCGAATAGTTTATTTGGGCTGGGAGACACTTCAATCCAACCACTTGGATATATCTCACTGCACACAACTTTCGGAAAGGGAACCCGGTCAAGGACACTCAATATAGATTACATAGTAGTCAACGTGAGCTCAGCCTACAATTCCCTAATAGGTCGGACAACGTTGAACCAGCTCGCCGCAGTAGTTTCAACTCTACATATGTGCATGAAGTTTCCAACTCCAGAAGGGATCACCACGATAAAAGGGGACCAAAAAATCGCGCGACGCTATTACAATGAAAGTCTGAACCTCAAAGGAAACCTCAAAGGATAGGAAGTCAACACCATTGAACTCGGAGGAGTTCGAGCTCGTGAAGAATTCCGCCCACAACCTGAAGGCGAGACTGAAGAGGTCCAAATTAGGGATGCCCGTGATAAAACGACAAATGTAGGGGGAACCTTGAAAGGAGACTTGAAGGAGTTTCTAATACAGTTCCTAAAGGATAACACCGATCTCTTTGCATGGAAGGCCGCAGACATGCCAGGCATAGATCCCAAACTAATGTGCCACAAACTGGCAGTATACCCAGGATCTCGGCCAGTGCAGCAGAAGCATAGGAAGCTCGTATCGGAAAAGTCCCAAGTTGTGGAAGAGCAAGTGCAAGCCTTATTGGAGGCGGGATTCATAAGGGAAGTCAAATACCCACTATGGCTAGCCAACGTTGTCTTGGTGAAAAAGTCAAATGGAAAGTGGCGGATGTGCACTGACTACACCGACCTCAATAAAGCCTGCCCAAAAGACCCCTACTCACTACCAAGTATAGACGCTCTAGTGGATGCATCTTCGGGATACAAGTACCTCTCCTTCATGGATGCTTATTCAGGATACAATCAAATCCCGATGTATCCACCCGACCAAGAAAAGACCTCGTTCCTAACTCCCAAAGCAAATTACTGCTATATCGTCATGCCGTTCGGACTCAAGAACACAGGAGCTACCTATCAAAGATTAATAAACAAAGTCTTCGCAGAACACATCGAGAAACTGATGGAAGTCTACATCGATGATATGCTGGTAAAAACACAAATTGAGGAATCCTTGTTGCCCGACCTCGCAAAAGTGTTCGACACAATCAGAAAGCATGGTATGCGACCTAATCCTGCAAAATGTACCTTCGCGGTAGAAGCAGACAAATTTCTGGGATTCATGCTCACACAAAGAGGAATAGAGGCGAACCCAGATAAATGCCGGGCTATACTCAACATGAAAAGTTCGACCAACGTCAAAGAAGTACAACAGCTCAACGGAAGATTGGCAGCTCTGTCCTGGTTCTTAGCCGGTTCGGCCATAAGATCCCCCCCTTTTACGCCACATTAAGGAAGGGAAAGAGGTTTGAATGGACTGAAGAGTGCGAGAAAGCCTTCTAAGATTTCAAAAATTTCCTGGGGTAACCACCCATTCTTACCCGGCCACGGGAGGGAGAAGCACTCATACTATACCTGGCAATAGAAAATTGGGCAATAGCTTCAACACTGGTTAGAGAGGACAAAAGCAGGCAACAACCCATCTACTTCATCAGCAAAGCCCTACAAGGGGCCGAGCTAAACTATCAAAAAATAGAGAAGTTCGCCTACGCCCTCAGACTCACTTTCCGACGACTTCGCCCATACTTTCAAGCACACACTATCAAGGTTCGGACCAGCCAGCCGATGAAAGGCATTATACAGAAGACAGACTTAGCTGGAAGAATACTGTAGTGGGCAGTCGAGTTGTCTGAATTCAATTTGCAATATGAAGCTCGGACAGCAATCAAATCACAGTATCTGGCCGACTTCATCTTGAGTACACTGATACCCCAGGAACTCCCACAAAATGGAATCTCTATGTGGACAGATCCTCAAACAAAACTGGGAGTGGGGCAGGTGTGATAATAGAAAGCGATCAGGGAACCCAAATCGAACTTTCACTAAAGTTTGAATTCCCTGCTTCAAATAATCAACCCGAATACGAAACATTACTGGCTGGTTTGAGGCTGGCTAAGGAGGTAGGAGTTCAAAAGCTCACCATCTTCAGTGATTCTCAAATAGTTACCTCACAAATAGAAGGGAATTACCAAGCTAAAGATCCCACCATGAAGAAGTATCTGGACAAAACCAAAGAACAGCTCGGACAGCTCAGGGAATATGAGGTCCGACATATACCCCGGGAACAGAATGCTTGAGCTGACGTTCTCTCAAAACTAGCCAGCACCAAACCAGGGGGCAATAATAGAAGTCTCATCCAGGAAACACTACAAAGCCCATCAATCTCAGAGGAAGAAAAGGTTCTAACCATATCTGGTCAGGATCAAGGGTGGATGACCCCCATTATCAAATACTTCAAGACAGAAACACGCCCCACGGATAAGAAAGAGACAAAGAGGTTAATACGAGAATCACAGTACTATACTATGATGGGTGACATCTTATATAGGAGAGGGATCTCAATACCCCTCCTAAAGTACGTACCGACTTCTAACAAAAGGGAAGTCCTAGAAGAAGTACACAGTGGCATGTGCAGCAACCACTTGGGGGCACGAGATCTTTCCAAGAAGGTACTCCGAGATGGATTTTTCTGGCCAACCTTACACAAAGAAGCGGCAGAATTTGTCAAGACATGCCCACCATGTCAGAAGCATGCTAACTTCCACATCACTCCACCAGAAGAGCTCATCAGCATAACGTCACCCTGGCCATTCGCAAAATGGGGAGTCGACCTCCTCGGACCCTTTCCCCAAGGATCAGGACAAGTCAAGTACCTCATTGTAGGGGTAGACTATTTTACGAAATGGATTGAGGCAGAGCCCCTAGCTAATGCCACCACCCAAAAAAGACGGAAATTTTTATACAGGAACATTATTACAAGGTTTGGAGTCCCTTACTCCATCACCACAGATAATGGCACTCAATTTACTGATACAGGTTTTAGAAACTTGGTAGCCGCCTTAAAAATAAAGCACCAATTCACATCCGTAGAACACCCACAAGCTAATGGACAGGCAGAAGCTGCCAACAAAGTCATACTAGCCAGGTTAAAACGAAGACTACGGGGTGCAAAGGGAGCTTGGGCCAAAGAGCTCCCACAAGTCCTATGGGCATATCGGACAACTCCACACTCCACCACAGGAGAATCACCCTTCCGACTTGCTTACGAAATCGAGGCAATGATCCCAGTAGAGATAGAGGAAGGATCCCCTAGGATAATCCTCTACAATGAAGATACCAATTCCCAAAATTAAAGAGAAGAGCTCGACCTACTTTCAGAAATCCGAGAAAAAGTTTGGATTAGAGAGGAAGCGCTAAAGCGTCGAATGACTTCAAGGTATAATCAGAGAGTAGTCCAGCGAAGCTTCGCCAACAATAATCTCATCTTAATCCGAAATGACATCGGAACAGGTCGATCAGGAGAAGGGAAGCTAGCAGCTAACTGGAAAGGACCTTACCGAGTTGTAGAGGTACTGGGAAAAGGTTACTACAAAGTGTCCGATCTGGAAGGCCGAGAGCTACCGAGGTCATGGCATGCATGTAACCTGAGAAGGTACTATAGTTAGAAAGTGATAAAGATCTTAGGTCAAGGTGCACTCTTTTTCCTGAAAAGGGTTTTTAATGAGGCACCAAGTCAAGGTCTACAAAATTGTCCAATTTAGAAGGGTAAGCACTTATATGTATATACTCTTGTATATTTTGTATTTCCTACTTGAATAAAGTTTTTCAGATTCCATAAAAAGGTTATCTACCAAGACGTATTAATCTGAGTGTAAGAATTCACCGCCCGAATACGACAAGGTCGGCAAGATGAGAACCAAACTCGTCACCCGATTACAAAGAAGTCGGCCAGGTGAAAGCGACAAAAATAGATTACTGCAAGAAGTTTAATAAACCACTATTTTATGGTTTATCTTATGCTTAATTGAGTGGTTTTTATCAACTCTTTACCCATTTATTCATACTAATCGCATGCTTTATGTTTTCCTTCCTGATTTTGTGCTATGATTGAAAACATGCTTCTTTGGCCTTTATATTGCTAATATTAATCCTCTCTTATCACCATTAGATGCCTTGATATGTGTGTTAAGTGTTTTCAGAGATTATAGGGCAGGAATGGCTTAGAGGATGGAAAGGAAGCATGCAAAAGTGGAAGGAATACAAGAAACTGAAGGAACTGCTAAAGTTGTCCAACCTGACCTCTCTGCACTCAAACAGTCATAACTTGAGCTACAGAAGTCCAAATGATGCGGTTCTAGTTACGTTGGAAAGCTAACATCCGGGGCTTCGATTTGATATATAATTTATCATAGCTGCTCTGATGTTAGGTGACACAAACGCGTGAATGACGCGCCCGCGTCGCATCTGCGAACTTCAATCCGTGCGGACGCATGGACGACGCCTCCGCGTCACCTTCCCGCGACCTGAACGTAACAGAAATTGCTGGGGGCAATTTCTGGGCTGTTTTTGACCCAGTTTTCAGCCCAGAACACACAGTTTAGAGGCTATAAAGTGGGGGAATGCATCCATTCATAAGAATGCTTTCATAATTCATAATTTTTAGTTTTAGATGTAGTTTCTAGAGAGAGAGGTTCTCTCCTCTCTCTTAGAATTTAGGATTTTAGGATTTCTATTAGTTTAGTTCAACTCATCTTCAGTCATAGGTTCAATATTCCTTTTATTTTATATTTCTCTTTTACTTTCAGATGCTTTAATGCTTGTATTAGTTATGTTGCCTAATTGGCTTATGAACTCCATGTTAGAATTGATTTCTTTATTTAATATAATTTGAGGTATTTCAGAATTATGATTGCTTTCTTTTATTTATATAAATAATTTAGATTTTTCCCTTTTTGGCTTTGGTTGAGTCATTGGAGACGCTTGAGTTATCAAACTCATGGTTGATTGAAAATTGGAATTCTTCCAGAATTAATTTAGGTTCCAATAACTCTAACTTTTCCCAAGGAAAGACTAGGAGTTGAGGATTCAAAATTAATTCATCCACTTAACTTACCTTCATAGTTAGAGGTTAACAAAGTGGGAGAAAAATTCCATTCTCATTACAATTGATAAGGATAACCAGGATAGGACTTCCAGTTTTCATACCTTGCCAAGAGTCTATTTTATAATTATTTATTTTATTCTTATTATCATTCAACATATTGCTTCCTTACTTTCAAAACACCCAATTTACAAGACTCATAACCAATAATAAGAATATACCTCCCTGCAATTCCTTGAGAAGACGACCCGAGGTTTAAATACTCGGTTATCAATTTTAAAAAGGGGTTTGTTACTTGTGACAATCAAAACTTTTGTAAGAAAGGTTGATTGCTTGGTTTAGTAACTATACTTACAACGAGTATTTATTATAACTTCTAAACCATCAATCTTCAGTTCTTCAAAGTTATGAAAAGTAATCCATAAAAAGTCACCTGACGAGGCCTGGCTAAAAATGGATTGCTAAAAATAACTTAAGAAGTACCGACACAGAAGTCGGGCAAGGCGATCGACAAAAAGTTATAAAAAGTAATCCATAAAAAGTGGCCTGACGAGGTCTTACTAAAAATGGATTACTAAAAATAACTTAAGAGGATTCGACAAGAAGAAGTCTGACCAAACCAATCAAAGAGACAAAGTTATAAAAAGTAATCCATAGAAAGAGGCCTGGCGAGGTCTGAGTAAAAATGCATTACTAAAAATAACTTAAGAAGGTTCAACAAGAAGAACCAACAAAGAGAAGTCGACCAATGAAAGCGGTATTTCAAACGAACAAAGTCGACCATCCAAAGCATGCAAAGAAATGTAGCTTTACCCGAAGAGAAATGGCTCCACAACAAGGCTATCAAAATTGTTCAAAAACCAACTAAAAGGGTTCTACCAGAATACTAAAAAATTGTCAAACATATTAGCCCCAAGGATCATCTCGCCCGACCAAGAGACAGATAAAACAATGATCTAAAAGAGGTCGAGCAACAGAGATCTACAAAATTTGCAAAGGAACGATCAACATATCAAAAGAAACACAACAATCATAAAAAAGACTCAGAGGGTGACCTGAAAGAGGGCCTCAAGAGTTCAAAAACATTTTTGTTCTTCTACTAAGTCGCATAGAAGCAACTAATAGTCAAGGGAACCAAATCATAAACAAAGTTACAAAAAATAGAGTTCAAAAGCCCACAAGTTGGGCTGTGGAGATAAAACACATAAATCATAAGGGGTGCAAAGTTTCCCCAGTAGCAGCGTCAATGGCAGAAGGAGGAGGAATGATATTCACAGGGACGGCGTCCACGTTCCCATCCTCATGATTAAGAATTTCACAATCCGGATCAGGTTGGGAATGGTCGACCTCAGCAGAAGGATTTGAAGAAATCGTGGCTGCAGAAGCTTTGGCTGGGGGTGCAGGAGGAGGCCCATCATCTTCATCATCTGGGGCAGGCACTATCTTCCCATCTTCCACCACATTGTCTAGGCTAAAAAGAGTCAGGTCGAGTTTAGGAGCAAGAACTCGGACCTGCACCTTTGATGAGCGGATAATTTATACGCTTTTTGGCATTATTTTTATGTAGTTTTTAGTATGATTTAGTTAGTTTTTACTATGTTTTTATTATTTTTTATGCAAATTTCACATTTCTGGATTTTACTATGAGTTTGTGTATTTTTCTGTGATTTCAGGTATTTTCTGGCTGAAATTGAGGGACCTGAGCAAAAATCTGATTCAGAGGCTGAAAAAGGACTACAGATGCTATTAGATTCTGACCTCCGTGCACTCGAAGTGAATTTTCTGGAGATACAGAAACCCAATTAGCGCGCTCTGAATTGCGTTGGAAAGTAGACATACAGGGCTTTCCAGCAATATATAATAGTCTATACTTTGCCCGAGTTTTGAGGACGCAAACTGGCGTTCAAACGCCAACTTCCTGCCCTATTCTGAAGTTAAATGCCAGAAACAGGTTACAAACCAGAGTTAAACGCCACAAACAGGCTGCAACCTGGCGTTTAACTCCAAGAGAAGTCTCTATACGTGTAAAGCTCAATGCTCATCCAAAGCACACACCAAGTGGGCCCCGGAAGTGGATTTCTGCATCATTTACTTATCTTTGTAAACCCTAGTAACTAGTTTAGTATAAATAGGACTTTTTACTATTGTATTAGAGGTCTTGGTCATTCTGGTTCCCCCTCTGGGGCCGAAGCCAATGAACACTATTTTCACTTATGTATTTTCAACGGTGGAGTTTTTACACTCCATAGATTAAGGTGTGGAGCTCTACTGTTCTTCATGGATTAATGCAAAGTACTATTATTTTTCTATTCAATTCAAGCTTATTCTTATTCCAAGATATTCACTCGCACTTCAACCTGATGAATGTGATGATCCGTGACACTCATCATCATTCTCACCTATGAACGCGTTCCTGACAACTACTTCCGTTCTATCTGCAATAGCTTGAGCATGTATCTCTTAGCCTCCATTCCGAAAGATCAGAGTCTTTGTGGTATAAGCTAGAATCAATTGGCAGCATTCTTGAGATCCGGAAAGTCTAAACCTTGTCTGTGGTATTCCGAGTAGGATCTGGGATGGGATGACTGTGACGAGCTTCAAACTCGCGAGTGTTGGGCGTAGTGACAGACGCAAAAGGATCAATGGATCCTATTTCAACATGATCGAGAACCGACAGATGATTAGCCGTGCGGTGACAGCGCACTTGGACCATTTTCACTAAGAGGACGGACGGTAGCCATTGACAACGGTGATCCCCCAACATACAACTTACCATGGAAAGGAGTATGAATGATTGAATGATGACAGTAGGAAAGCAGAGATTCAGAAGTAACAAGCATCTCCATACGCTTATCTGAAATTCTCACCAATGAATTGCATAAGTATTTCTATCTTATTTTATATTTTATATTTTATTTATATTTTAATTATCAAAACATCATAACAATTTGAATCTACCTGACTGAGATTTACAAGATGACCATAGCTTGCTTCAAGCCGACAATCTCCATGGGATCGACCCTTACTCATGTAAGGTTTATTACTTGGACGACCCAGTGCACTTGCTGATTAGTTGTGTGGAGTTGTGAAAAAGAATTGAGATTATGAAAGTGCGTACCAAGTTTTTGGCGCCGTTGAGATCACAATTTCGTGCACCAGCCTTCAAGTTTTCATAAGCGCCTGTAACAATGTCCACCAAATGGCCCTGAAGATCGGCGTAGTCCACATGGGTAGTTTGAAGCCTCCCCCTCAGCTCCAACACTTCGGCATAAGTGCGGGTGTAACTCTCCTTATGCTTTTTCGCCATCTCCTCCACCAAATTTGCAGCTGCCTCAGCCCTGACAGCCCGCGACTTCTCCTTCTCCAAGTCCAACTCCAGCTTAATCACCCTGGCGTCAAGTTCATCCTTCAACCCTTTGATTCTATCAAATTCCGACTTTGCATCCTCCAAGAATTCCTTAGTTGCATGAACAGGGGAACCCTGGACAATTCAAAACAAAGCCGCACCCATATGGGCCATCCGAATGTTGTTGTTGGTGATAAAATTCAAATGATGAAGAATGGACACGTCATCCATGGGAAGTCGACCATAAGGAGCAATTTAATTATCAACAAACTCCACGGCATCAAAATCAGGGGCATCCATATCATAAGGTTCAACAGTTTTTTGTTTTTTAGGAGGAGCACCAGCAGTCGGAGAGGAGGCAGCACCAGAAGAGGGTCTAACCAGGTCAGAGGGGACAACTCAGACTTGAAGAGTTGGAATAACCTTCCTCGGCCCAGAAGCACTCAACGGTGGTTTCTTGGGAGGAACCTGGGAAGACTCTCCCTCCGTAGCCTTGGTCGAGATGTTGGAAGCAGCTGTAGCCTTCTTCGCCCTACGAAAATTCTTCATAGAATCTGTAGATTTCACCATCTCTACAAAAAAGAAACCAAGAAAACAAGTAACAAATAGATAAAGATAAACATTCAACTACAAAGCAAAACTATTAACAAAGAAGTCGACCACTACCCAATTCAGTTTAAAGAAGGGAAGGATCTGAAAGAAACTTCTTTGTATCAAGATGAGGGGCCCAGTTTTCCTCCAACACATTTACAAAGGCCTGCTCGACCTTATCCAAACTTTCCCAGGAATACCTGGATACCACTACGTTCTTCTGCCAGCACAAAGGGAAGGTAGGCTCATCATTCTCATCCGAAAAGAAGGGATGAGCTCTCTCAATAGCTCGGACCTTGAAATAATAGTTTTTAAAGTCCCTAAAGAACTCGTCATACATAAAGAAAACCTTCTTGCCTTGAGTAGCTCGGAAAGAAACCCAAGAGGCTTTCTTCTTGGCTACCCCTGGCTTCATCAATAAAAAAAGATAGAGAAAAAGAGTTTGGGTAAGTTGGACATCTAGTTCTTGACACAACAACTGGAAGATTTTAATGAAGCTCCAAGAGTTCGGGTGAAGCTGGGAAGGAGCTACATTGCAGGACCACAATAACTCGGTCTCAAAGGGGGTGAAAGGAATGGTAATATTCAAATGACTAAAGAAATAGTCGTAAGCATAGAAGAAGGGACGTTCTCCTTGAGTTAAAGAGGGAAAGCTAACCCTCTCCTCAGGGTCAGGCGACACTAACTCATAGTTTTTCTCTTGATCCCTATCATTACAAATCCTATAGTGCTTCCTAAGCCGCACACAATACTCAAAGTCAGCAATTGTAACACACATCAGAACAATGGAATCCAGCCAATCTGACATGCCGTCCGGGATCTTAGTAGACATCTCAACAATGTTTTTGCGAGAAGACATGGGTCAACTATTCCTACAGTAAGAAAAACTAAAATGGGTTGCTACCAGACAACTCAGAGAAATAGGGAAACTAACTCGGACAATAACACATGAGCATCAAGAAGTTAGTAAAAGGAAAACTCTAGGACTCACACCAAAGCCCAGGGGCACCCTTTGGAGGCAATAACAAGGCAAGAACTAGGAAAAAGGAAATTGACAACTTATGCCCTAAATATCTCGCAAACAAGAATCGACACTCCACGAAGCAAAAATCATCATCACCAACAAAAAACATCAAAGTTACAACTTCTCCTACTGACAGTTCATCATCAAAAGATTGTTAAGCTAGAACAAAAAGTAAGACAACGATGAAAAGAAACAAGGAAAAATCACAAGCCATGGATCAAGACACAAAAAGACGCAATCTTTTCACAGAAGAATCAAAGTTTTTCAAAAAGCAAAAGCGAGATACAGAGTCAAAGCCTTACATCAAAAGCATGCACAGTTGTCGAAAGCAAAAAGAGAAAAGAAAGAAAACACTAACCTGCATGGAAGAAAGTAGTAACGAAGAACGGCGCAAAGTCCACACCAAACAGTCGCTTCAAGGCAGGGAAGATAGAAGGCTTGAAGATGTGAAAATGCGAAGACAAGCGCAACAGTAAGCAAAGAGTTAGGGGCAAGTCAAGGAAAGCACAACATTAATTAAAAAATGCAACCTTTAGCAAAAAGGATCCAGCCTTTCAAAATAAATTCTTCGCAGACATGAAGTACTAAGATAAGTCATCAAAATAAAAAAAATAGAGGAAGAAATACTAACCTGAAAAGAAAGAGGAAAAAAGGGGGCAACGATCAAACACTCTCAAGTTAAAGAAAACTACGAAGCACTTCAGAGAAGCGACGAAAGCAAAAGATAAGGAGAAAGGAGAAGAAGAAGAAACTGAAAGATAAGACTTTAAAATTCAAAACGAAACCAAAAGAGGGAAAAGAGGAAACGACAAAAGAGGAGTTAATGAGCATTTAACCCTCGCACGTTGCCAAGAAAGTGCAACGCGCGCGATAATGAACAAAGAGAAAAACGCTCCGCATTTAAAGGAGCCCAGCAGGAGTTATATAGAGATCGACAAAAAGGCAAAATGCTCGAGCTCGACTTCTCCAAAAGGGTCAAAGTCTGAAGACACGACCCTAAAAAAGTAAGGATCGAGCTTAAGCAGGGGCATTGTTCATACCATGGGTCGAGCTATCCGACCTGGGCTGATTGAAGACAAAGCAACCGACCTCTTCAGGTCAGAACTCCTAACCTCTTCTTTAAAGAGTTCAGCCAAATCACCACAAGAAGCCCAAAAAGGCCCAAAACAAAGGGACATAGCCCAATCTAAAGACAGCTACAACCTAGAAAGATAAAGGCGGTTCCTCTTAAAGATAAGGTGACTTCACTTAAAGATAAGATAAGATAACTAACTTATCTTATCTAGAAAGGTCACTCCACACTACTATAAATACACTGGAGCACCCAGGTATAACTCATACTCTGATTCTACTAAAAACTTGCTTAAAGCCCATGCTAACTTAAGCATCAGAGTCTTTGGCAGGTACCACCCCCCTCCGGTGATCAAGGATCGGCAGTACCATCAACTCCAACAAGTTGGACACAATAGCTCCGGCCACCACAACAGATCTCATTTGAGATCGACCTTCAGTTTTAGGTAACCCTCGGAACAAGTATATAGAAGATACACATAAATAGAGAAAATAGAAAAAACAGAAAAACAGAACACAAATAGAAGAATACAAGAAAATAAAACATAGACACAGAGAATAGACAAACAAAGAAAGCATACATTCATACACCAATCATAACAGAGAAAATGCACAACCAAGTATGATGCATGTCTAGCCCTAGTGCAGGTAATGAGCTCATTTGTCGGTTACTAACCCGCTTCCGATGTTACCCAGCAACCTCTATCTGGATAAGGCTTTCCTGTTGGCAATACTCACTGCAAGCAACCTTTGTTTTGTAGGGCGGCACGTATTAGCCGATATACGCCCAATACACTCACTGTAAGCAACCTTTGTCTTACAGGAGCACAACACACTCATTATAAGCAACCTTTGTCTTACATGAGTACAACACACTCACTATAAGAAACCTCTGTCTTACAGGAGTACTCTTTAACTGTGTGTATCTCGATACCTCTATAAGCAACCTTTGTCTTACAAAATAGCATTATAGCTAAGTATCCCAGAAAAGCGTTCTCAGTGGTTGCACCACCATCTATCTGACTGCCTCAATGCAGCAGATGAACATACAAATACCTCTGAAGTTGCCTTAATGCAACAAATGACCTTTCAACAGGCCTTCTGCTTGTTCTCTAATCTCTTTATCATATTACTCTTTTCTATTTGTCTCTTTACTCTGTTCTTATTACTCTTTTCTCTTTATCTCTTTACTCTACTCTGGTTACTCTGTTCTCTGTATCTTTTTACTTTGCTCTGATTATTCTTTTCTCTGTATCTCTTTACTCTGCTCTGGTTACTCTTTTCTCAGTTTAATGTATGTATTTAAAACTTATGTAAATTTCAGTATGAATAGTTAGCATGTCCCAAGTATAGGTTCATTAAGTCCATACTGAAACAGTTTAACTTTTCATATTATACCTAACCCTAGGTGCAACTCAAGAACTAACTATGTTGCTCGTAGTTCGTTTACTAGTCTCTGTGGTTTTCTGTCATTGAAACCTTACATACTTTTTCTTTGATTTTCATCTCTTCTTTAACTTTTTTATCTTTTCTTTATCTTTTCCTCACTAATATGTTATTACTACTCCCTAAGTGTTTTATGAAGATAATTATGAGATTCTGAGCTTAAAGTTATCTTTCTAAAACTTTTACGAAAAACTGATTTTCCGTATTATTTTATTATTTTTATTAAAATATTATTTTAATTAAATATTATTATTTAATATTTTATTATTATTTATTATTTTATTATTAAATTTTTGAAAGTTACCCCCTTTTTACCCTTTAACCTTCAAAATTCACTTTTTACCACCCAAAACTTTTAATATTTCTACTAAAGCCCCATATTTTTCATTTGATTTCAACACAAAATCAACCCCCAATTTAATGGTTAGGGTTTGAAATTCTAGCAGCCACAAGAACATGCATTCATAGCTTGAATATCATCAAATTTCATCAAATTTTTACCAAATTTTCAACAAGAATCACTCATATAAACAATCAATTTCAAACATAACCAAACCATATCATAATCACACAATTCAAACATAATTAATCAAGATTAATTTTACCAAATCCTACCTTGATTTGCTGCCTCAAATCCGGTAATGCTTTTAGGTGTTCTTTTTGCACTTTTTCCTCCTAAAACACATCAAGAACAACTTTGAATCCATAAAATCTCAACTGACCAAACCTTAATCAACATGTTAGAAAGGGATTCCTTACCTTAAACGTGATGGTAATTGAAGATTCTTGGCTCACAAGTCAAGCTAAGCAAGAGATCTAAGGAAGAACATTAAGAAAACACATATTTAGCATGATTTTTCTTGAAAACCGAATTGAAGAGGGAGGGAGAAGCTGTCTTACCTTATTTCCAGCCTTGATACGTTATATGGTTATGTAGAGGAAGAAGAGATGATCATTTTGGAGTAATCGGAGTTTTGATTTGAGTTTTAGTTCAGAATAAATCAAGCTTTGAAGATTAAGAACCAAGAACTTTTCTCTCTTTTCTTTCTCTCTTATTTTCGGCCATTCAAGGTGAAAATGAGTAGCTTGAAGTGTCTTGGGGTGATGGAAAAATGTGCTTGATGATGATTGGCTAGTTTGGGAGGTGGTTGAAAAACATCTCAGGTGTATAATTACTAAAACTAGATGTATTAGAACATACACTTAACAACACTTTTAGAGATTAATATTTGGACTACTAGTATAAATGACACTAGTAACATGATTATCATGAGAATAGAAGGTATATGATGAGGCATTAGCATTGCTAAAATCATCAGAGAGTGCTGATATTGACCTGCACCAGTGGATTGTGAATCCGGTTAAACCGATCTCCTATTTTTAACTAAAACAGATAAAGTAATATTATAATATCATTCAAGCAGCTTATAGTACTAATATAATGATAATAATATACTATGATACTTCTTCTCTCATAAATCGAGTCTAGTTCGTCAAACTGAGACTGTTCACATAAACCAAGATCAAAACCCATAATCACGGTTCAAAAACTAGGTTCTTCACGACTGCGTTGTCAAACTTATCTTAAAAGAGGTTCTTTATTATTGATGACATAACGATAATATAGATTGAGGTGCTTGATGATATTTCAAAGATGTTCCTTTCACTGATCTTCCGGAAAACTCCATTTCTTCAGAAAAGATCTTATGTACCCAAAAATTAGGTTGTTACATCTTGGCCCCCGACCTTGATCTTTCCCTCTTTAGCACTGACAATATAGTGGTGGATGGCAAGATAGTCCTTGCACCTGAGGAAGATGAGGAGGAGCCTCCACTTAATCCGAAGACCTCAGGGCCTCAGGTCGATCAGACCTTAACATCGGAAGCCCAACCCGAAGCTGCTGTTATGGAGACCTCTTCTTCGGCTCCTGTTATTGTTTTGGCCGTGCTAGCTTCTATGCATCCTCCTGATTCTTCGGATAAGAAGAAAGATGTGGTGACAGAGGAGGACCTTAATCCTCTCTTTGGCAAGAAGTCCTGAACCCTTTTTGTTCATACCCTGGGTCGAGCTATCTGACCCGGGATAATTAGCAACAAAGCGACCGACCTCTTCAGGTCAGATCATCCGACCTCTTCTCAAAGAGCTCGGCCAAATCGACAGGAAAGCCCAAAAGGGGCCAACTCAAGGAATACGACCCAGACCATAAGGCGGCCCAAGCCTATAGGGATAAGGGCGGTTCCCTTGAAGATAAGCTGACCTCACCTAAAGGATAAGATAAAGATAAGATAACTAACTTATCTTATCTAAAAAGGTCACTCTACACCATTATAAATACACTGGAGCACCCAGGTATAACTCATACTCTGATTCTACATAAAAACCTACTAATACCCTTGCTAACTTAAGCATCGGAGTCCCTTGCAGGTACCCCCACCCTCCGGTGACGAAGGATCAGCAGTGCAGCTAGTCCCTCAAGTCGGACACGACAGCTCCGGCCTCCACCCACCAGCCGGACACGTCATCTCCGACCAGCACAAAATATCTCGTCCGAGATCGACCCACAGTTTCAGGTAACCCCCGGAACATTGGCGTCGTTGTCAGGGATTCGGAAGTCATCCCGTCACCATGGCGGACGATCATGACAACGATCACAACTCAGATCTGGAAGATAGAATGCCGCACAAGAACACGGACACCACAGCAAAAGATACTCCTCAACCTAAAAAAACGGCAATTCACCAACTATGGAAGCCATAGAGGCACTCCAGGATCGCTTGAAGCAACTTGAAAAAGGGGTGGAGCATCAACGGGAAGCTGAGAAAAACCTACAAAGGGAAATAAGACGACGCCGGGAATTGGAGGATAAACTCCTAAAAATCGAAGCCGATCTCAAGGCCAAAGATAATCAATCCTCTCATAAGGATAGCTCCCGCAAGGATCAAGATCCATTAACCAAGAAAATCATGAAGACCAAAATCCCGAAGGACTTTAAGCTCCCGGATATGACTTTATACGATGGCACTACAGATCCCAACCATCACCTCAGCAATTTCAGAAGTAGAATGTACCTCACCGACGCCTCAGATGCAGTTCACTGCAAAGCCTTTCCAGCAACTCTAACAAAGACAGCGATTAGATGGTTCGACAATCTACCTCCTAGGTCCATCTTGAGCTTCGACGACTTAGCCAAAAAGTTCCTGGCCAGATTCTCCATCCAAAAAGATAAAGCTAAATACGCCCCCAGTCTATTAGGAATCAAGCAAGAAGATCGGGAAAGTCTTCGCAACTACATGGAAAGATTCAACAAAACATGCCTAGACATACAAAGCCTAGCAACAGAGGCCGCCATCATGGGCCTCATTAATGGCCTACGAGAGGGACCTTTTAGCCAATCTATATCAAAAAATACCCCACATCTCTGAACAAAGTGCAAGAACGAGCGGAGAAATACATCAACATAGAGGAAAATTCTCGACTAGGAGAAACCTCAAAATCCGGATTCCCTATCCCCCCTCCCGGGGACAAGGATAAAGAATCCAAAAGGAAGGAAGATCGACATGGGAAAAAAAATAAAAAAATACCACAATTACACCCCGCTTCAGGTGTCCCTTGTGGACGTCTACAAAGAAGTCTGTCACACAGAAAAAATACCCCCAGCTCGACCACTTGATGATCGGAATTTTTTATCGGTAAAGAATAAAAGCAATCGCGTTGTAAGTATAGTTTCTAAACCAACAGAAAATCCTTTCGTACAAATGTTTTGGTTGTCACAAGTAACAAACCCCTAAATAAATTGATAACCGAAGTATTTAAACCTCGGGTCGTCTTCTCAAGGAACTGCAGGGAGGTATGTTCTTATTATTGGTTATGAGTTTTGTAAATTGGAATTTTGAAAGTGAGGAACAAATAATTTAAATGACGAATAAAATAAATAAACAACTGTAAAATAAACTCTTAGCAAGGTATGAGAACTTTGGAAGTCCTATCCTAGTTATCCTTATCAATGGTGATGAGAATTGAATTTTAATCCCACTTAGTTAGCCTTTACTAAAGCAAAGGAAGGTCAAGTGGACCAATTAGTTT
Organism: Arachis ipaensis; assembly: GCF_059453495.1. Taxonomy (NCBI): domain Eukaryota; kingdom Viridiplantae; phylum Streptophyta; class Magnoliopsida; order Fabales; family Fabaceae; genus Arachis; species Arachis ipaensis. The sequence continues at coordinate 44,509,677 of NC_142444.1, read as the reverse complement.
GATCCTCAGGTCCTAGTCAATTCCTAAGAAAAGACTAGAGTTATTGGAGTTTAATTCAATTGGTAAAAATAATAATTATCAATCACGATGAGTTTGACAACTCAAGAGTTACCAATTAATCAACCAAGCCAAAGGGAAGAAAATGTAAATTATTAATGTAAATAAAGGAAAGCAATCATAATTTTGAAATACTTCAAATTATATTAAATAGAAAATCAAATCTAAACATGAGTGGTTCATAAGCCAATTTGGCAACAAAAGTAATTGAAGGAAAGCATTAAAATATCTGAAAGCAAAAGGGAAATATAAAGTAAAGGAACATTGAACCTGATAAGGAGTTGGAATACTAAATTGAAATAATAAGAAATCCTAATCCTAAAACCTAAGAGAGAGGAGAGAACCTCTCCCTCTAAAAACTACATCTAAACTATGAAAAGTGAATAATCGGAGCTCTCTCTCTCCATGGATGCATTCCCCCACTTCATAACCTCTAATATGTGCCTTTTGGACTTGGATCTGGGCCAAAAAGGGCTTCAGAAATTGCTGGGGATGTTTTTGTAATTTCTGGTGCGTGGCGTCTGTCACGCGTCCGCGTGGGTCACGCGGTCGCGTCACCTGGAGTTTTCCTTGTCACGCGTTCGCCTCGGTCATGCGTCTGCGTCATCTGTGTTCTGCTTTTGGCGCGCGTCCGCGTCAATCACGCGTTCGCGTCGCTGTCTTTTTGCGCTAGGCATGCGGCCGCGTCATCCATGCGTTCGCGTCGCTGCCAGTTTCTTCAAAAACTCCATTTTGTGCTTTCCTTCCATTTTTGTATGTTTCCTTTCCATCCTTTAAGTCATTCCTGCCTTAGCAGATCTGAAACTACTCAACACACAAATCACGGCATCGAATGGTAATAAAGGGCAATTAAAATAAATAATTTTAAAGCATAGAAAACATGTAATTCACATATACCACATAATAAGGAAGGGAAAGTAAAACCATGCAATTTACATGAATAAGTGAGTGAAGGATTGAATAAATCTCTTGAATTGAGCACAATATATATCATAAAATATGGGTTTATCAACCTCCCCACACTTAAACAATAACATATCCTCATGCTAAGTCCAAGATGAAGAGTAAGGTAAGGTTAAAGTGGTGAAATCTCATGCAATGCAATCTATCCTAAATGCAACTACCTAAATGAGTCATGCAATTCCAATTTGTTATTCACTTGTAGATAAGACTTACATGTAGTTAAATTAATTCACATTCTCAAGGAATCATATATGCATAGCCAACCTTAGATAATGTTAAGGCACTTTTACAATTGAGATGGGTAAAAATATTTTTTAAACTTGCAAGAGAATTAACAATTTAAGCAGAGATATATGGTGATGAGCTATTGAACCCTCACTGGATTCTGTGATTACTCTCTAGTCACTCAGTGTTTATTGGGTTAATCACTCTATTTTTCTTTTTATCCTTACTTCCTATAACTTTGTTCTTCATCTAACCAATCAACAACTATAGAATACAGACATACAAAAATCATGAGGTCTTTTTCAAAATTGTAATGGGGCCAAGGTAAGGGTAAGGGCATATGTATAAGGCTAAGTGAGCTAATAAGTGAATCATTGATTAGTCTAAGATCTCACCTAACATACATATTTTGTAATTCAAAGTTTCTTAACCTATTTGCCTAACTTTTCTCACTTTGTATTGCAAGCTCATGAACTTAAATTTTATCCCATGTGCATTGATTCCTTTTATTTTGTAATTGGAGAATTTTTTGTATCCCCGTAAATAAATACTGAAAATAAACTTTTTTTTTTAACATGGTAATTTAATTGTTTTGATTTCACATGAGCATGCTTTCCCAAATTTTTTTTTGGAAATATCTTTATTCTTTTTTAACTTTCCTACTTGTTTCTATCATCCGTGTTCCCATAAAGTTCCCCACACTTAAACAATACACAATTTCTATCTTAAGCTAACCAAGGATTCAACTTGGGATTTTTATTTTGTTTTTCTGCTTAAGGCTAGTAATGTGGTTTATATAACAAGAGGCGTTTAAAAGCTCAAGGGGGCTAACAAGGGTGATGTAAAAGGTAGGCTTATTTGGGATAAGTGAGCTTAAACAAGTAATGGCCTCAATCATTTCTTAGTATGTATCTATACTCTATAATTGGACATATAGATTAAAACAAAGCAAATAACATCAGAATAAAAAGAAGGGCGAAACACACAGGAATAAAAATTATGGTTTGAATGTAACCATACAATTAAGCTCAAAACTCACAGGCTGTGTGTTCTCTAGCTCAAAAATCATATATCAGTTAAATATGTCATGCAAGTAGAAATTAAGAGTTCCCATTATTCTCAATGTAAAATTTACTTTGGGTGGCTTTAAAGTGTTAGTGTTTCTCCTTTATGAAATGTTGTTAACTAACAAACATGTTATGTTCTATATACAAGGTGTGGATTATTTTTATTCTGTTAAAGTCCCTAGTTTACTTCCTTTTTTTATTTTCAATTTAAACCAAACTATCATATGCTAAAAGGGGTAAAATAAAGATAAAAATAAAAATAAAGATAAAAATACAGAAAAATAACCAAAATAAAATAAAAGATTCTGTAGTGGCTCACCAAAAAATACGCCAGAGATGGTGACCTCCCCACACTTAAAATAAAGCATCGTCCTTGATGCTCACTCAAGTTGGGTGTGAAGGAGTGTTATCACTGGAAGGATGGGCTACTGGAGTCTCGGTGGTGGTCTGAGAATCTACAGACTGGATGTGGGTAAGTGGGTCTGTCTGCTGGAGAGGAGGCTCTGACTGGATAGGAATCTCTGTATCGGCGGCCTGAATCTGCTGTGGCTCCTCCTGCTGTAGTGCAGCCTGCTCCGGTCCTGTCGGTGCAGCCTGGGTGGGGGTCTCCTCCTCGTGAGCATCCTCCTCCATCTCAGATGTATCAGAAGGGGTGTCAGGCTCGGAGGGGATGTCACCGCCAGAACGGATCATCAACTTGACGTGCTCATAGCGTCGCTTGTTGCGACACTCCATACGATCCAAGCGGGCGAAGTGTCGATGCACCAAATGGTAAATAGGCTCAGGAGCAGCTGGAGGTGCAGTGGGTGGGGCAGGTGCAGCAGTGGAAGAAGAGGGGGCAGCTGAAGGTGTGACTGTCTCATCAGAAGCAGGAAGGAATGAAGGTATGTAGTCTAAAGCCAGAAAGTTTCTGCTGTGAGGAATGATCTTCTTGCAGTCCGCAACAGGTGGCTTCTCATCAGCATCCTCCCAAGGCACGTCATCTCGACAGCCTAGCTGGGTAACCAGGTAAGGGAGGGGGAGGGTGCCTCTGACATGGACCCTGGCCATATAGTGCCGGATGAAATAAGGCAGATATAGGTCCTTACCCTCCATCACACACCAGAGGAGGGTAATCATAGCAGCAGGTAGCTCCGTCGCATGAGTGCTCGGCATAATAAAGTTACTCAGGATCTGGGGCCAGAGCCGAGCCTCATCATTCAAGTATATCCGCTTGATTCTTTTAGGCATGGTGGTGTTCTTACCCATGACCCATGGGACAGTAGGGTCAAGGGCTATCCTCTCCTTGACAGCGTCCCTGTCAAATCTCAGAAAGTGCATGTCCTCTTCAGCCTTTTGGTAACCGTCAGGCTGATCTGACTTAGGCTGAAGGCGCAGAATATCCTCAATGGCCTCTTCAGTGACCAGTAACTGTTTCCCTCTGAGGTGCACTGCATCCAGGGAAGTCTTGAAATAATTGCAGTAAAATTCTCTTACCCAGGAAGCATTGACCTCAGTCAAATTCCTCTCCAAGAAGAACCAGCCTCTTTGTTTGATCTGATCGGAGGTGTACTGCTATAGTTCTTCTGGAATTTTCAAAGTCCTCTCCAGGTACAGCTTTCTGGAGGCAGCAAACACTGGATACTTCAGCTCACAGTATCGGTTTGCAAACTTAATTGGATCAGTAGTAGGGAGGAGTTGGTCAGCCTTCTCCTGCTGGGTAAAATACTTTTCCCGCCAGGAGTCATCATGCATAAGCTCTAGGAGAGACATAGAGGATTCACCTTGTTTCTGTTTGCCAGTTGTTGCCTTGCCTTTTCCTTTTCTTTGAGTGTCAGACATCCTGAAAAACAGAAATCTAGGATATAATAAAAGCAGGAAAACAAGTAGGTAATTAACAAGATAAGCACATAGTGGCAAAAGAGCAGTAGAATAATGAAATGAGTTGAATAATTATGCATTTTGGAGTGTTTTGGAGTTTAAAAAGCTGAGATGAGAAAGTTCAATCCAAAATATAATATAAATAGAATTCATGTTAATTAGGAAAAACCATAAGCATGCCTTGAGTTAAAAAGTAAAAGTAAAGAGTGAGTTAAAAAGCAGAGGGGGTTGTTAGAAAAAGTGGTTTTAAATTAAAAAGAGGTTAGAAAGCAAAAATCAGTGAGTTAGTAAAAAGAAAGTCAGAGTAAGTGGCATGAAGATTGGTTTCTAAGTAACAAGAATTTCACAATTTGAAGCAACAGACAACTCATATTCAAGCAAAGAAATCAAGTTGTTGATGATTCATATAGATAAACCAATAACGAAAATGTGAAATCAAATCATCAATAATGTGAGTTATTAACCGGGGAAACAAAAGGAATAAGAATGCTGGCCCGTGCATTCATGAATTGGTTTGGTAAAAGCTAAGGAAAGCAAAATTGAAAATGCCAAAACCAATACATGAATGAGAATCAAAACGATTTACAGAAATTTGGGCAGCATTCCGGCTAAAATTGGATGTTCTCGGAAAATAAACAGCAAGCAGAATAGGTCATTAAAATAAACTGCAATTAGATATAAATAATATGAGCATGAAAGAGTAGTCGCAATAGCAGCATGAACAGTAAGAACATCATATGAACTATACTAACATCACAACAACAACAGAATTGTGAAAATTATAAAACAAATAGCAAGAACAGCGCAATTAATCAGGCCTAAATCCACTAACCACATCCTAGCTACCTAACCACCTAGAATCCACTACAACATACATCTCTAACTATCCTAAATTTAAACATAAACTGAAAAAAATATGAAAATAACTAGGAATGAAAGAAAGGTGGCATTCGGCGGAACCTGGTAGGCGTATGAACTAAGCTAAGGAACTGAGAGATAGCGGGGGTGTGGTTGCGGTGGTGCTGCGGCGGCATAGGGTGGCGTGGCGGCAAACCTTGGTAGTGGCAGGGATGGTTTTGTGGTGTTGGTTAGGGCTGGGGTGCAGAGAGGGGTGGTTAAGGGGGAAGGAAGGGAGGGGGGTGGGTGTTGGTGGGAGGTACGGCGGTGATGGCGCGGTGGTAGTGGTGTTCGCGGAGGGGGGCAGCGGTGGTGGAGGGAGGAAGAGAAGAGAAAGAGAAGAAAGAGAGGGAAGGAAGAAGGGGGTGGTGGCGTCGCAGTTATGGCTGGGTGGTCGACGGTGGTGCGGCCGGCTAGGGTTGGGGAAGAAGAAGGGGAATGGGGGGCGCGACGGGGTAGGGTTTCACGTCACTTGGGGTTAATGAATTTGAATCCACGCGAATGCGTGGGGCACGCGGTCGCGTGGCTAGGATGGAAAGGGGTTGACGCGATCGCGTGGTTGACGCGATCGCGTGGTTGACGCGATCGCATGGAATAGGAAAAAAGGGTGAATGACGCGGTCGCATGAGGCATGCGACCGCGTCGCTGGAATTTGTGCGAAACGCACAATTCCAGCGTTGTTTAAGCGCAACTCTCTGTCTCCTTTGGGGTGTTGTGCAATCCATGCGACGCAAACGCGTCGCTCACGCTTTTGCGCGGCATAGGTTTTGTGCAAGTGACGCGTTCGCGTCGGGGACGCGAATGCGTGGGCCATTTGTGCTAGACGCACGACAGCCGCACGATTCCAGCCCAGATTTCTGGGCGTTGGATTTTTACACTGATTTCCAGATCACGCGGCCGCGTGAATGACACGGACGCGTGGGTGGGTGGTTTTCGAAACTGACGCGAACGCTTTAGCGATGCGATCGCGTCGCACGCCTTCTTCTTCTCTTTTTTTTTAATGCAGTATGCATAATGTAATGCTAATATGAATGTTATGCAAAACTCCAGGTTCAATACAATAAAATAAAATAAAACTCGAAAATAAATAAAACTAAATAAAAAAAATGAAAAAAGAACGATCATACCATGGTGGGTTGTCTCCCACCTAGCACTTTTAGTTAAAGTCCTTAAGTTGGACATTGGATGAGCTTCCTGTTATGGTGGCTTATGCTTAAATTCATCTAGAAATCTCCACCAATGTTTCGAATGCCAACAGCCTCTGGGGTCCCAAACTAGGCATGTAAAGCTTATGAGCACCTTCAAACAGATTCTCAGGCTCCCGGGGTGACAAATATCAGAATAGATTCCAGGATCCCAAACTTTACTTTTAGATCCGCCTTCGTCTTGATCCATATTCTTCGATCCGGGCGGTTTAGAAATTGTATTCTCACCAGGATGACCAAATGCCTTCCGCGACCCATTCAATTGAACTTGGAACCAAACCGTGCACTTTGAATTGGAGCGTGGGACCTTATTGAACCTTGTGCACCAGCTCTGAGTACGAGCCATTTCCCTCTTACTCTTAAAGCCACAGAGAGCTCTAAGCTGGCCATCTGTTTCAAGCAAACCATATTCAAGTGGAAAAGTAAAGTTAAAGGTTAAGGATTGTACCCACTTGAAGCTTGTATTAGGTGGTAATGGACTTGGGACAGGTGTTTCTAGTGGTTCTGTAAGTTCTACTCCCTTGTGATCTTCTGTGAATTCCTCCACTTCTTTGCAAAATTCTTCAGCTGCAACTGCGTCCTGATTAAAGTCTTCTATGTCTTCCTCATCACTTAAGTCATACGTTGGAGGTTGAGAGAAATCTACCTCGACGTCATCTTCGTATTCACTTGGATAAGGTTCTTCAGGCTCAAGGAATTCAGTTGCGAATGTGAGTTTGTGACTAGGATAGCTTGATTCGTGATCATTACTGCCCATGGAATCAACTTCTTGGTCTGTTTCGTCCAATTTTTCACAGGGCATATGCTGTGGAGGTCGTGCAACATCCTCCTTTGCATTAAATTCGGACTTCTCAGTGGAATCCTTTACGGTTCATGATTCCCATGGAGTTTCAGCATCTCCTAAATCTTCAACCACTTCTTCCTCTGTAACTACTTTGGCTTCCTCCACTTGTTCCAATACAAAGCCATGTTCCTCATTTTCCATCGAAGTTTCTAGTGTTTCCTTCATGCTACGCTCTTCTTTTGATTCTCCACATGCTGCCATGGGAGTACTTCGGGTTCTCAGATATCGGGAAGCTATCATATTTACTACCTCAGTTACGGCAGTAGTGAGTTCCAGTATGCCATTTTCTATCTTTGCTTGCCCTTGAAGAAGAACACGAAGTTTGTCATTCACTGGAGGTTGGGGTGGGTGTGAGGTCTCATTGGTTAGGGAAGAGGGTTCAAAGTAAGAATGTGGTGGTTCTTGGGAATAATTGGATTGGGATTGTGGTGGATATGGGTCATATGGTGCTGAATGGTGAAAAGGAACTTGTGAGTGTGGTGGTTCAAATCTACGTTGAGAGGATGGTCTATAAGCACAGGGTGGGGCTTGTTGGTAGTTACAAGGTTGTCCACCATATCTATTAGCTTGGTATGCATTGTAAAGTGGTCTTCGTCCATGATATCTTGGAAGGTGTTGCTGCCTAAAGGGTTGATCAAATCCTCTTGGCTCCATCCATCTTTGATTGTTTAGACCTTGATGCATATTCCAGCTATAACTTCCGTTCCCTTCTACAATATTAGAACCAAACTCAAAGCGAGAGGGGTGAGAATTCATAGTAGCTAAAAGAGGTAAAAAGGAAAACAAAAAAAATAATTAAACAAATAAAAAAAAATATTTACAATAACCAATAATAAGGCACACGTTTGCAATTCCCCGGCAATGGCGCCATTGAAGAACTTGAAGATTGATGGTTTAGAAGTTATAGTAAACTTTCGTTGCAAGTATAGTTACTAAACTAAGCAATCAACCTTTCTTACAAAAATTTTGGTTGTCATAAGTAACAAATCCCTTTAAAATTGATAACCGAGTATTTAAACCTCGGGTCGTCTTCTCAAGGAATTGCAGGGAAGTATGTTCTTATTATTGGTTATGAGTTTGTAAATTGGGGGTTTTGGAATTTTGGCAATGGGCACAGATATATTTATAAATTAAAGCAATAAAAATAAATAAGAGATTTTATGTAATTAAATTAAAAGCCTTAACCCGGAGAAGATTAATCGGAAGTTCTATCCTTGTTGGATTTTTCTCAAGATCAATTGATAATTGAAAGTTACTTCTACTTAGTTATCCTTTACCAAGTAAAGTAAAAGAAAGTCAAGTAAGTTGGAAGTCTACTTCTATTCACAAGTCCCAATCCTCACTCTTGTGTTTGGATTAGCGTTAGTGACTAGAGAGCCAGCCAACAATAAACCCAATTACAATTTAACTCTTGAGTAATTCAACTCAAGGGTCTTCAAATATCAATCAACTCTAAAATCAAGTTAGGATCCAACTTAGAAAATCAAACAATAGAAGAAGTGATAAGTCTGAAATACCTCAATTATATTAAATAAAATATTCAAATCTTAACATGGAAAAGTTCATAAATTAAATCGGAAAGATAAATAAAAGGAAAATTGAACCTGATAAAAAGAAACAATCCTGAAAGCAAAGAAATCCTAAATCCTAATCCTAAGAGAGAGGAGATAACCTCTCTCTCTAAAAACTACATCTAAAACCTAAAATTGTGTATTGTGGGCTTGTTATTATGAATGAATGGATTCTCCCACTTTATAGCCTCTAATCTGTGCTTTCTGGGCCGAAAACTGGGTCAGAAACAGCCCAGAAATCGCTGGTTGCGAAATCTGCCACGCTGATTTTTCGTCACTGCGACGCGTCTGTGTGGAGCACGCGTTCGCATCACCTAGCGTCAGGGAAACTATGGCATATTATATATCAAATCGAAGCCCCGGACGTTAGCTTTTCAACGCAACTAGAACCGCGCCATTTGGATGTCTGTAGCTAAAGTTATAGCCGTTTGAGTACAAAGAGGTCAGGCTGGACAGCTTAGCAATTTCTCCAACTTCTTGTATTCCTTCCACTTTTGCATGCTTCCTTTCCATCCTCTGAGCCATTCATGCCCTATAAACTCTGAAATCACTTAACACATATATCAAGGCATCTAATGGTAATAAGAGAGGATTAATATTAGCAAATATAAGTCCAAAGAAGCATGTTTTCAATCATAGCACAAAATCAGGAAGGCAAATGTAAAACCATGCAAATAGTATGAATAAGTGTATAAAAGATTGATAAAAACCGCTCAATTGAGCACAAGATAAACCATAAAATAGTAGTTTATCAACCTCTCCACACTTAAACATTAGCATGTCCTCATGCTAAGCTCAAGAGAAGCTATAAATGAGTGAAGATGAATGATAGAATGTATGAAATGCAATCTATCTGTATGAATGCAACTACATGCAAAATGTTTCTACCTACTTGGTTAAAAGCAAACAAGTTCCCCAAGACAAATACAAACTAATTTTCACTAATTCAAATCGTACAATAAAAAGCAAGTAAACTTGTAGGAATACAGCTCATGAAAGCAGGGAACATAGAATCAAGCCTTGAACCCTCACTGGTAGTGTATATCACTCTAGTCTCTCAAGTGTATAGGGTAATTCACTCTACTCTTCTCTAATCATGCTTTCTAAACTTTGTTCTTCATCTAACCAATCAACAAATATTTAATGTACCAATGCAAACATCATGAGGTCTTTTTAAGGTTGTAATGGGGCTGAGGTAAAGGTAAGGATATATGTATGGCCAAGTGAGATTTATAAAGTGAATCCTTGATTAGTCTAAGATCTCACCTAACATATACATACTTTATAATTCAAAGGTTTCTTTACTTATTTACCCAATTTTTCTCACTTTTATGTTACATGCTCATGCCTTAATTTTAATTTTTATCCCATGTGCATTGCTTTTTTTATTTTTTATTTTTTATTTTTTATTTTTTTATTTTTTATTTTTTATTTTTATGCATTTGGGGAATTCTTTTGTATCCCCTTATTTGGTTACTGAAATAAAATATAATTTTTTTTAATGCACATGGTAATTTAATTGCTTTGATTTCACATGAGCAAGCTTCCCAAAATTTTATTTTGAAACATTTTTATTCTTTTTAACTTTCTACCTTTGTTTCTATCATCCATGTTCCCATAAGGTTCCCCACACTTAAACAATTACACAATTTCTATCTTAAGCTAACGAAGGATTCAACTTGGGATTTTTATTTTGTTTTTCTGCTTAAGGCTAGTAATGTGGTTTATAGAACAGGAGGGGTTTTAAAGGCTCAAGGGGGCTAACAAAGGTGATGTAAAAGGTAGGCTAATTTGGGATAAATGAGCTAGAATCAAATAATGGCCTCAATCATATGTAAGCATGTAAATACATTAAATAATGGACATATAGAATGGAACAAAGCAAAGATTGCAATTATAGAGAAGAAAACACACAAGAATAAAAATTTATGGTTAAATAATGTAACCATGTAAATAAGCTCAAAATCTCACAGGTTGTGTGTTCTTAGCTTTTTAAACTATGTTCTAAATACAACTTCAAACAAGTTTTAATAAAAAAAAGTTTTTAATTTAAATTAGTGAAATACTATAAAAATTTCTTGAAAAAGAAAATATTACTTCAACCAAGTGGTAACTAAATGCATAAAATCAAACAAACATGCAATTAAATATGCAAATGCAGCAATTAACAAAGAAAATAAAATATTGGTGTTGAGATAGAAGAGTAACTAACCCATGGAGATCGATATCGACCTCCCCACACTTAAAGATTGCACCGTTCTCAGTGCATGCTGAGATGTGCAGGTGGACGGGTTGTTCCAACTGATGCTTTTCTTCAAGGATTGTGCAGATGGACTTGTTTATCTCCCCTTTTAGAAGTTTTTCCCTTTTTCCATCTTTGGTGGTCAGCCTGAAAGAAGAGAAAAAGAACAACAGTAACCCAGAAATAAAGATAAAATAAAATATGATTGGGTTAATGCCAGATAATGAGGGTCTTAATTACATGGTAGCTACAACATGCAAGTGAGAAAACAGTAGAAGTACATGGCAAATCAAGAGTGCAAAAATTTGCAACAATAGGGAAGAGAGTGGGTAAGGAAAGATAATATAAATTCATGTCAATGTAAAAGTAATACAGGTATAAAAGATTGGCATTGATTTAAATAATATTACCTAACCAGAATAACACAAGTCACTAAGCACCCAAAATAATTCAAGAGAAGATGCAACAGTGAAATAAGAAAATTGTAACACCAAAGGAAAAATAATTAATTTAGAAAAGAAAATAAAAATATGCACAAAATTAAAATATAATGAATGAAATATGCAAATAAATTAAGTAAAATAAAATTAAAGATAAGAAGAATGAGAAGGGAAAGAACAGAAGAAGAAGTAAGTAAGAAAGGAGGTAGGAAAAATTAGGATTGGGGAAGAAAAGATAAGATATTTGGCAAATTAGGATAAGCTGTGCGGCGCAAGCGACGCGAACGCGTGGGGCACGCGGTCGCGTGACTTGCACTTATACGGATTGACGCGGTCGCATCGGTCACGCGGTCGCATGACACAGTTTATGCTACTAGCGCGAGGCAGCCTCGCGCTCGTACAACTCTCTGTTCGAAACTTAGTATTGCCAAAATCCAGGGTGACGCGGTCGCGTGATCGACGCGATCGCGTGAGTGGCCATTATGGGGGTATGACGCGGACGCGTGAGCCATGCGTCCGCGTGGTAGGGTTTGTGCGTTTAGCACCAGTCCAGCACCACTCTTGCACAACTTTCGGTCGTGCATCCTTTTTTACGTCGATTTCCAGGTCACACGGCCGCGTGAGTGATGCGAACGCGTGGGAGGCATTTTTCCCATGTGACATGGACGCGTCAGCGACGCGGTCGCGTGGGTCAATTTGTGCCACAGGCATGCCTTCAGCCACGCTCTCGCGTGACTCTCTGTTCACTTTTCTTTTCTTCCTAATGCACTTGTGATGCGGACGCGTCAGCGACGCTGCCGCGTCGCGTGCGTATTTTTTTTTAATGCAGTATGCAGAATGCAAAATGATATGGATGCTATGAGTAATTCTAGATTCAATGAAATAAAAATAAAATAAAATGAAAAAACAAACAAAACGAAATTAAATTAAGATTGAAGAAAAGGACGATCATACCATGGTGGGTTGTCTCCCACCTAGCACTTTTAGTTAAAGTCCTTAAGTTGGACACTTGGTGAGCTCCCTGTTATGGTGGCTTGTGCTTGAACTCATCCAGGAATCTCCACCAATGTTTGTACTTCCAGTAACCTCCGGGGTCCCAAACTAGGCGCAGAAATCCTTCAAGCAAGTTAAAATAAGTGACAAGGTCCCAAGAGTGTTGATTGCCAGAATGAATTCCGGGGTCCCAAATCTTGCTTTTGCACCCATCTTTTTGTTGATCATCATGATTCCATCCGGGTGGTTCAGCTTTAGAATTCTCACTGAAGCGTCCAAACAACTTCCTAGACCCATTCAATTGAGCTCTATACCAACCTCTGCGTTCAAACTTAAAGCTTCCAACTATAATGAACCTTGCAGGACAATTCTTACCACTGACCATCTTCCTCTTACTCTTTATGCCACAAAGAGCTCTAAGTTGACCATCCGTCTCCAGTAGCCCATATTCAAGTGGAATTAGAAAGCTAAGGGATATGAATTTTACCCACTTGAATGTTGTGAAGGATGATGGCAACTTAGGGGGAGGGGTTTCTAATGAACTTGAAAGCTCCACTCCTTTGTGCTCTTCTCTGACAACTTCCACCTCTGTGTAAGTTTCTTCAATATTAACCTCTTCTTCTTGGTGGCTTTCTTCCAATTTGATCTCTTCTTCATTGCTCACCAAGGGCATGGGAGGTTGTGCTTCTTCTTCTTTAATCTCCATCTCTTGATCGACCTCTTCCAAGTCCTTAACCATGACATGCCTTGGAGGTTGTACACCCTCCTCAACATCAAATGCAACCGTCTTGGAAGGAGGCCTTATGACTTGACTTTTCCATGGAGGTTCTGTATCTCCTAAATCTTCAACCATTTCTTCCTTTGCAACTATTATGGCTTCCTCCACTTGTTTCAATACAAAGCCATGTTCTTCATTGTCCACCGAAGCTTCTAGTGTCTCCTTCATGCTTTGCTCTTCTTTTGATTTTTCACATGTAGCCATGGGAGCACTTTGAGTGTCCGAGTGTTGGGAAGCTAATCGACTTATCGCTTGATTTAGTTGATATACAGTTGCATGAAATCGATCCGCTGCTTCCTTGAGATGATCCCTTGATTCTTGTTCCGCTTGGATTGCATGATTAGGATCATATGGCTCTTGGGTAGATGGATATGGACATGGTGTATATGGAGGTGGTGGCTCCTTCACCTTTAGGGCCTCCTCTGGCTCCTTATGGAGTATGGATTCGCGAAGATGATCCCTTCTCTCTTGTTCCATGTCAATAGCATCATTGGGATCATGTTGCTCTTGGATTGATGGATGTGGGTGCTCTTCCATGGATGATGGTGATGGGATGGAGAGATCATTATGTGGTTGAAAAAGAAGTGCACTAGAGCTTGAAGGTTGATTGTTGAAGGTATTTGGTGGTCCGATTTGGGTGACGAGAGCTTGTATAGTAGAGTTTAGATCGGTAAGTGCTTTCTCCATGGAGGTTTGGGGTGGATAGGAGGGTTCATTTGGCTCATAAGGTGGTTGGTATGGTGGATACGGGTTAGGGTCATATGGAGGTGAATGGTGAAAAGGGGCTTGTGAGTATGGTGGTCCAAAGTCATGTTGAGGAGAGGGTTTATAGACATATGGTGGTGGTTGTTGACAGTCCATTGGAGGTGGTTGTTGCCATGAGGGTTGATCAAATCCTTGTGGCTCCTCCCATCTTTGATTGTTCCAACTTTGATGCCTGTTCTCATTGTAATTTCCTCTTCCTGCAATATAATTGTAACCACACTCATAGCCAAAGGGGTGAGAGTTCATAGTAGCAAATAAAAATTAAAAACAAAAATAGAAATAATTTTAAATTAAAAGGTTATTTGAAATTCAAATTTTTGAATTTGAAAATTAAATTTTGAAATTTGAAATTTGAAAATTTGAAATTTGAAATTTAAATTTTGAATTTTGATTTTGAATTTTGAAAAAGTCAACAATATAAGATAAAGATTTGAAAAAGATTTAAATTTGAAAAGGTTTGATTTTTTTTAAATTTTAAATTTGAATTTTGAAAATTAAATTTTGGAATTTAAATATTTAAAATTTGAATTTTGATTTTGAAATAAGATAAGATAAGATTTTGAAAAAGATATGATTTTTGAAAAAGATTTGAATTTTGAAATTTAAATTTTGAAATTTTAAATTTTGAAATTTGAGATTTGAATTTTAAATTTTTAAATTTGAGTTTTGAAAATTTGAAATTTGAATTTTTTTGAATTTAATGAGGAAAGAGAAAAACAATAAAATGACACCAAACTTAAAATTTTTAGATCAAAATGAAGAAAACAACTAAGAACAACTTGAAGGTCAAGATGAACACGAAAAACAACTTGAAGATCAAGATGAACACAAAGAACAAATTTTTTTTGAAAAATTTTTAATAAATAAATAAATAACCAATAACCTCTTAATTTACGAAAAAGCAAAAATAAAAACAAAAATAAAAACAAATAAACAAGCAAAAAGCAAATATTTACAATAACCAATAATAAGGCACACGTTTGCAATTCCCCGGCAACGGCGCCATTTTGAAGAACTTGAAGATTGATGGTTTAGAAGTTATAGTAAACTCTCTTTGCAAGTATAGTTACTAAACCAAGCAATCAACATTTCTTACAAAAGTTTTGGTTATCACAAGTAACAAACCCCTTTAAAATTGATAACCGAGTATTTAAACCTCGGGTCGTCTTCTCAAGGAATTGCAAGGAAGTATGTTCTTATTATTGGTTATGAGTTTCTATATTGGGGGTTTTGGAATTTGGGCAATGGGCACAGATATATTTATAAATTAAAGTAATAAAAATAAATAACAGATTTTATGTAATTAAATTAAAAGCCTTAACCCGGAGAATATTAATCGGAAGTTCTATCCTTGTTGGATTTTTCTCAAGATCATTTGATAATTGAAGGTTGCATCTACATAGTTATCCTTTACCAAGTAAAGTAAAAGAAAGTCAAGTAAGTTGGAAGTCTAGTTCTATTCACAAGTCTCAATCCTCACTCTTGTGTTTGGATTAGCGTTAGTGACTAGAGAGCCAGCCAACAATAAACCCAATTACAATTTAACTCTTGAGTAAATCAACTCAAGGGCCTCTAAATATCAATCAACTCTAAAATCAAGTTAGGATCCAACTTAGAACATCAAACAATAGAAGAAGTGATAAGTCTGAAATACCTCAATTATATTAAATAAAATATTCAAATCTTAACATAGAAAAGTTCATAAATTAAATTGGAAAAAAAATAAAAGGAAAATTGAACCTGATAAAAAGAAACAATCCTGAAAGCAAAGAAATTCTAAATCCTAATCCTAAGAGAGAGGAGAGAACCTCTCTCTCTAAAAACTACGTCTAAAATCTAAAATTGTGTATTGTGGATTTGTTATTATGAATGAATGGATTCCCCCACTCTATAGCCTCTAATCTGTGCTTTCTGGGTCGAAAACTGGGTCAGAAACAGCCCAGAAATCGCTGGTTGCAAAATCTGTCATGCTGGTTTTTCGTCACTGCGATGCATCCACGTGGAGCACGCGTTCGCATTGCCTAGCGTCAAGGAAACTATGGCGTATTATATATCAAATCGAAGCCCCGGACGTTAGCTTTTTAACGCAACTGGAACCGTGTCATTTAGACCTATGTAGCTAAAGTTATAGCCATTTGAGTGCAAAGAGGTCAGGCTGGACAGCTTAGCAATTTCTCCAACTTCTTGTATTCCTTCCACTTTTGCATGCTTCCTTTCCATCCTCTGAGCCATTCCTGCCCTATAAACTCTGAAATCACTTAACACACATATCAAGGCATCTAATGGTAATAAGAGAGGATTAATATTAGCAAATATAAGTCCAAAGAAGCATATTTTCAATCATAGCACAAAATCGGAAGGCAAATGTAAAACCATGCAAATAGTATGAATATGTGTATAAAAGATTGATAAAAACCACTCAATTGAGCAAAAGATAAACCATAAAATAGTGGTTTATCAGCCATTTTGACAATCGAAATTTTCTATCGGTAAAGAATAAAAGCAATCGCGTTGTAAGTATAGTTTCTAAACCAACAGAAAATCCTTTCGTACAAATGTTTTGGTTGTCACAAGTAACAAACTCCTAAATAAATTGATAACCGAAGTATTTAAACATCGGGTCGTCTTCTCAAGAAACTGCAGGGAGGTATGTTCGTATTATTGGTTATGAGTTTTGTAAATTAGGATTTTGAAAGTGAGGAACAAATAATTTAAATGACGAATAAAATAAATAAACCACTGTAAAATAAGCTCTTAGCAAGGTATGAGAACTTTGGAAGTCCTATCCTAGTTATCCTTATCAATGGTGATGAGAATTGAATTTTAATCCCACTTAGTTAGCCTTTACTAAAGCAAAGGAAGGTCAAGTGGACCAATTAGTTTGATCCTCAAGTCCTAGTCAATTCCTAAGAAAATACTAGAGTTATTAGAGTTTAATTCAATTGGTAAAAATAACAATTATCAATCACGATGAGTTTGACAACTCAAGAGTTACCAATTAATCAACCAAGCCAAAGGGAAGAAAATGTAAATTATTAATGTAAATAAAGAAAAGCAATCATAATTCTGAAATACCTCATTATATTAAATAGAAAATCAAATCTAAACATGAGTGGTTCATAAGCCAATTTGGCAACAAAAGTAATTGAAGGAAAGCATTAAAATATCTGAAAGCAAAAGGGAAATATAAAGTAAAGGAACATTGAACCTGATAAGGAGTTGGAATACTAAATTGAAATAATAAGAAATCCTAATCCTAAAACCTAAGAGAGAGGAGAGAACCTCTCACTCTAAAAACTATATCTAAACTATGAAAGTGAATAATCGGAGCTCTCTCTCTCCATGGATGCATTTCCCCACTTCATAACCTCTAATCTGTGCCTTCTGGACTTGGATCTGGGCCAAAAAGGGCTTCAGAAATCGCTGGGGGCATTTTCTGTAATTTCTGGTGTGTGGCGTTTGTCACGCATCCGCGTGGGTCACGCGGTCGCGTCACCTGGAGTTTTCCTTGTCACGCGTTCGCCTCGGTCATGCGTCCGCATCATCTGTGTTCTGCTTATGGCGCGCATCCGCGTCAGTCACGCGTTTGCGTCTCTGCCAGTTTCTTCAAAAACTTCATTTTGTGCTTTCCTTCCATTTTTGTATGTTTCCTTTCCATCCTTTAAGTCATTCTTGCCTTAGGAGATCTGAAACTACTCAACACACAAATCACGGCATCGAATGGTAATAAAGGGCAATTAAAATAAATAATTTTAAAGCATAGGAAACATGTAATTCACACATACCACATAATAAGGAAGGAAAAGTAAAACCATGCAATTTATATGAATAAGTGAGTGAAGGATTGAATAAATCTCTTGAATTGAGCACAATATATATCATAAAATATGGGTTTATCAACCTCCCCACACTTAAACAATAGCATGTCCTCATGATAAGTCCAAGATGAAGAGTAAGGTAAGGTTAAAGTGGTGGAATCTCATGCAATGCAATCTATCCTAAATGCAACTACCTAAATGAGTCATGCAATTCCAATTTGTTATTCACTTGTATATAAGACTTACATGTAGTTAAATTAATTCACATTCTCAAGGAATCATATATGCATAGCCAACTTTAGATAATGTTAAGGCACTTTTACAATTGAGATGGGTAAAAATATTTTTTAAACTTGCAAGACAATTAACAATTTAAGCAGAGATATATGGTGATGAGCTATTGAACCCTCACTGGATTCTGTGTTTACTCTCTAGTCACTCAGTGTTTATTGGATTAATCACTCTATTCTTCTTTTTATCCTTACTTCCTATAACTTTGTTCTTCATCTAACCAATCAATAATTATAGAATACAGACATACAAAAATCATGAGGTCTTTTTCAAGGTTGTAATGGGGCCAAGGTAAGGGTAAGGGCATATGTATAAGGCTAAGTGAGCTAATAAGTGAATCATTGATTAGTCTAAGATCTCACTTAACATACATATTTTGTAATTCAAAGTTTCTTAACCTATTTGCCCAACTTTTCTCACTTTGTATTGCAAGCTCATGAACTTAAATTTTATCCCATGTGCATTGATTCCTTTTATTTTGTAATTGGGGAATTTTTTGTATCCCTGTAATTAAATACTGAAAAAAACTTTTTTTTTAAACATGGTAATTTAATTGTTTTGATTTCACATGAGCATGCTTTCCCAAATTTTTTTTTTGAAATATCTTTATTCTTTTTTAACTTTCCTACTTGTTTCTATCATCCGTGTTCCCATAAAGTTTCTCACACTTAAACAATACACAATTTCTATCTTAAGCTAACCAAGGATTCAACTTGAGATTTTTATTTTGTTTTTCTGCTTAAAGCTAGTAATGTGGTTTATATAACAAGAGGGTTTAAAAGCTCAAGGGGACTAACAAGGGTGACGTAAAAGGTAGGCTTATTTGGGATAAGTGAGCTTAAACAAGTAATGGCCTCAATCATCTCTTAGTATGTATCTATACTCTATAATTTGACATATAGATTAAAACAAAGCAAAGAACATCAGAATAAAAAGAAGGGCGAAACACACAGGAATAAAAATTATGGTTTGAATGTAACCATACAATTAAGCTCAAAACTCACACGCTGTGTATTCTCTAGCTCAAAAATCATATATCAGTTATATATGTCATGCAATTAGAAATTAAGAGTTCCCATTATTCTCAATGTAAAATTTACTTTGGATGGCTTTAAAGTGTTAGTGTTCCTCCTTGATGAAATGTTGTTAACTAACTAACATGTTATGTTCTATATACAAGGTGTGGATTGTTTTTATTCTGTTAAAGTCTCTAGTTTACTTCCTTTTTTATTTTCAATTTAAACCAAACTATCATATGATAAAAGGGGTAAACTATACTAATTAATCCACATATTCTATAACTAATAAGTTGGAATTGTAACTAAACTAACTGGCTAAAATATGAAATAAGGTGCAAAATGCAGAAAATAGAGTAAAAACACATAAAAAGAACAATGTATAAGTACTGAAAGATAAAAATAAAAATAAAGATAAAAATACAGAAAAATAACCAAAATAAAATAAAAGATTCTGTAGTGGTTCACCAAAAAATACGCCAGAGATGGCGACCTCCCCACACTTAAAATAAAGCATCGTCCTTGATGCTCACTCAAGTTGGGTGTGAAGGAGTGTCATCACTGGAAGGATGGGCTGCTGGAGTCTTGGTGGTGGTCTGAGGATCTGCAGACTGGATGAGGGTAGGTGGGTCTGTCTGCTGGAGAGGAGGCTCTGACTGGATAGGAATCTCTGTATCGGCGGCTTGAATCTGCTGTGGCTCCTCCTGTTGTGGTGCAGCCTGCTCCGGTCCTGTCGGTGCAGCCTGGGTGGGGGTCTCCTCTTCGTGAGCATCCTCCTCCACCTCAGATGTATCAGAAGGGGTCTCAGGCTCGGAGGGGATGTCGCCGCCGGAACGGATCATCAACTTGACGTGCTCATTACGTCACTTGTTGCGATGCTCCATACGATCCAAGCGGGCGAAGAGTCGATGCACCAAATGGTAAATAGGCTCAGGAGCAGCTGGAGGTGCAGTGGGTGGGGCAGGTGCAGCAGTGGAAGAAGAGGGGGCAGCTGAAGGTGTGACTGTCTCATCAGAAGCAGGAAGGAATGAAGGTATGTAGTCTAAAGCCAGAAAGTTTCTGCTGTGAGGAATGATCTTCTTGCAGTCCGCAACAGGTGGCTTCTCATCAGCATCCTCCCAAGGCACGTCATCTCGACAGCCTAGCTGGGTAACTAGGTAAGGGAGGGGGAGGGTGCCTCTGACATGGACCCTGGCCATATAGTGCCGGATGAAATAAGGCAGATATAGGTCCTTACCCTCTATCACACACCAGAGGAGGGTAATCATAGCAGCAGGTAGCTCCGTCGCATGAGTGCTCGGCATAATAAAGTTATTCAGGATCTGGGGCCAGAGCCGAGCCTCATCATTCAAGTATATCCGCTTGATTCTTTTAGGCATGGTGGTGTTCTTACCCATGACCCATGGGACAGTAGGGTCAAGGGCTATCCTCTCCTTGACAGCGTCCCTGTCAAATCTCAGAAAGTGCATGTCCTCTTCAGCCTTTTGGTAACCGTCAGGCTGATCTGACTTAGGCTGAAGGCGCAGAATATCCTCAATGGCCTCTTCAGTGACCAGTAACTGTTTCCCTCTGAGGTGCACTGCATCCAGGGAAGTCTTGAAATAATTGCAGTAAAATTCTCTTACCCATGAAGCATTGACCTCAGTCAAATTCCTCTCCAAAAAGAACCAGCCTCTTTGTTTGATCTGATCGGAGGTGTACTGCTGTAGTTCTTCTGGAATTTTCAAAGTCCTCTCCAGCTACAGATTTCTGGAGGTAGCAAACATTGGATACTTCAGCTCACAGTATCGGTTTGCAAACTTAATTGGATCAGTGGCAGGGAGGAGCTGGTCAGCCTTCTCCTGCTGGGTAAAATGCTTTTCCTGCCAGGAGTCATCATGCATAAGCTCCAGGAGAGACATAGAGGATTCACTTAGTTTCTGTTTGCCAGTTGTTGCCTTGCCTTTTCCTTTTCTTTGAGTGTCAGACATTCTGAAAAACAGAAATCTAGAATATAATAAAAGCAGGAAAACAAGTAGGCAATTAACAAGATAAGCACATAATGGCAAAGGAGCAGTAGAATAATAAAATGAGTTGAATAATTATGCATTTTGGAGTGTTTTGGAGTTTAAAAAGCTGAGATGAAAAAGTTCAATCCAAAATGTAATATAAATAGAATTCATGTTAATTAGGAAAAACCATAAGCATGCCTTGAGTTAAAAAGTAAAAGTAAAGAGTGAGTCAAAAAGTAGAGGGGGTTGTTAGAAAGTTAAAAGTGGTTTTAAATTAAAAAACAGGTTAGAAAGCAAAAATCAGTGAGTTATTAAAAAGAAAGTCAGAGTAAGTGGCATGAAGATTGGTTTCTAAGTAACAAGAATTTCATAATTTGAAGCAACAGACAACTCATATTCAAGCAAGGAAATCAAGTTGTTGATGATTCATATAGATATACCAATAACGAAAATGTGAAATCAAATCATCAATAATGTGAGTTATTAACCGGGGAAACAAAAGGAATAAGAATGTTGGCCCATGCATTCATGAATTGGTTTGGTAAAAGCTAAGGAAAGCAAAATTGAAAATGCCAAAACCAATACATGAATGAGAATCAAAACGATTTACAGAAAATTGGACAGCATTCCGGCTAAAATTGGATGTTCCCGGAAAATAAACAGCAAGCAGAATAGGTCATTAAAATAAACTGCAATTAGATATAAATAATATGAACATGAAAGAGCAGTCACAATAGCAGCATGAACAGCAAGAACATCATATGAACTATACTAACATTACAACAACAACAGAATTGCGAAAAAAATAAAACAAGTAGCAAGAACAGCGCAATTAATCAGGCCTAAATCCATTAACCACATCCTAACTACCTAACTACCTAACCACCTAGAATCCACTACAACATACATCTCTATCCTAAATTTAAACATAAACTGAAAAAAAATGAAAATAACTAGGAATGAAAGAAAGGTGGCGTTCGGCGGAACTTGGTAGGCGTATGAACTAAGCTAAGGAACTGAGAGATAGCGGGGGTGTGGTTGCAGTGGTGCTGCGGCTGCGTAGGGTGGCGCAGCGGTGAACCTTGGTGGCGGCAGGGATGGTTTTGTGGTGTTGGTTAGGGCTGGGGTGCAGAGAGGGGTGGTTAAGGGGGAAGGAAGGGAGGGGGTGGGTGTTGGTGGGAGGTGCGGCGGTGACGGCACGGTGGTGGTGGTCGCGGAAGGGGGCAGCGGTGGTGGAGGGAGGAAGAGAAGAGAAAGAGAAGAAAGAGAGGGAAGGAAGAAGGGGGGTGGTGGCGTCGCGGTTGTGGCTGGGTGGTCGACAGTGGTGCGGCCAGTGGGGGTGGCTGGGGTGGTGGTGATGGGCGCAGGGGAGGGGAAGAAAGCAGAGGGGGTTGAAGAAGAAGGGGAATGGGGGGCACGAAGGGGTAGGTTTCGCGTCACTGGGGGTTAATGAATTTGAATCCACACGAACGCGTGGGGCACGCAGTTGCGTGGCTAGGATGGAAAGGGGTTGACGCGATCGCGTGGTTGACGCGATCGCATGGAATAAGAATAAAGCGTGAATGACGCGGTCGCGTGAGGCATGCGACCGCGTCGCTGGAATTTGTGCGAAACACATAATTCCAGCGTCATTTCAGCGCAACTCTCTATCTCCTTTGGGGTGTTGTGCAATCCACGCGACGCGAACGCGTCGCTCACGCTTTCGCGCAGGATAGGTTTTGCGCAAGCGACGCGTTCGCGTCGGGGACGCGAACGTGTGGGCCGTTTGTGCTAGACGCACGACAGCCGCACAATTCCAGCCCAGATTTCTGGGCGTTGGATTTTTACGCCGATTTCCAGATCGCGCGGCCGCGTGAATGACGCGGACGCGTGGGGTGGTTTTCGTAACTGACGCGAACGCTTTAGCGATGCGATCGCTTCGCACGCCTTCTTCTTCTCTTTTTTTAATGCAGTATGCAAAATGTAATGCTAATATGAATGTTATGCAAAACTCCAGGTTCAATACAATAAAATAAAATAAAACTTGAAAACAAATAAAACTAAATAAAAAAAAATGAAAAAGGAACGATCATACCATGGTGGGTTGTCTCCCACCTAGCACTTTTGGTTAAAGTCCTTAAGTTGGACATTGGATGAGCTTCCTGTTATGGTGGCTTATGCTTAAATTCATCCAGAAATCTCCACCAATGTTTGGAATGCCAACAGCCTCCGGGGTCCCAAACTAGGCATGTAAAGCTTCTGAGCAGCTTCAAACAGATTCTCAGGTTCCCGGGGTGACGAATATCAGAATAGATTCCAGGATCCCAAACTTTGCTTTTAAATCTGCCTTCGTCTTGATCCATATTCTTCGATCCGGGCGGTTTAGAAATTGTATTCTCACTAGGATGACCAAACGCCTTTCGCGACCCATTCAATTGAACTTGGTACCAATCCGTGCACTTTGAATTGGAGCGTGGGACCTTATTGAACCTTGTGCACCAGCTCTGAGTACGAGCCATTTCCCTCTTACTCTTAAAGCCGCAGAGAGCTCTAAGCTGGCCATCTGTTTCAAGCAAACCATATTCAAGTAGAAAAGTAAAGTTAAAGGTTAAGGATTGTACCCACTTGAAGCTTGTATTAGGTGGTAATAGCCTTAGGACAGGTGTTTCCACGGAGGGTTTGCAGGAGGAGGAATCTCCAAATCATCTCGCAAAAGATATCTCAAAGAAGTATATCATGTCGAGGGGAAGGAGAAAGCACTTGACATCCCCGCCATTACCTTCACTAAAGAAGACGCATCCGGTGTCATCTCAGGACAAGACGATCCCATGGTCATCACCATTATACTGGCAAATGCAAATCTCCACCACACACTGATAGACCAAGGGAGCTCCGCCGACATCTTGTTCAAAACTGCCTTCGACAAGCTCGACCTAGAAAAAAAAGAACTTAGAGCATATCCGAACAGTCTGTTCGGACTGGGAGATACCCCAGTGCAACCACTCGGATACATCTCATTACATACAACCTTCGGGAAGGGAAACCAATCAAGAACGCTCAAAATATACTACATCGTGGTCGACGTAAGCTCTGCCTACAATGCCCTAATAGGTCGGACAACATTGAATCAGCTCGGCACAATAATCTCGACTCCACATCTGTGCATGAAATTCCCAACTACAGAAGGGATAGCTACAATAAAAGCAGACCAGAAGATGGCGCGCCGCTATTACAACGAAAGTCTAAATCTCAGAGGCAAAGGAGAAGAATTCCACATAATTGAACTCGGTGAAGTTCAGAGGCGGGAAGAGCTCTGTCCACAACCCGAAGGTGAAATAGAAAAAATCCAGATCGGAGATATCCCAGACCAAACAACCAATATTGGTACGAACCTAAAGAGAGACATAAAAGAATCAATCGTACAATTCTTACGAGATAATGTTGACCTTTTTGCATGGAAAGCAGCAGACATGCCGAGTATAGACCCCAAATTAATGTGCCACAAGTTAGCGGTCTACCCGGGATCTCGGCCAGTACAACAAAGGCGAAGAAAGCTCGGGCCAGAACGATCCCGAGCTGTGGAAGAGCAGGTACAAGCTCTACTAGAGGCAGGATTCATAAGAGAAGTTAAGTATCTATTATGGCTAGCTAACGTCGTCTTGGTGAAAAAATCAAATGGGAAATGGCGAATGTACACCAATTACACCGATCTCAACAAAGCCTGCCCAAAAGATCCTTATCCACTCCCATGTATCGACGCTCTGGTAGATGCCTCCTCCGGATATAAATACCTCTCGTTTATGGACGCATACTTGGGATACAACCAAATCCCAATGTATCCACCCGACCAAGAAAAAACTTCATTCTTAACCCCAAAAGCAAACTACTGCTACATTGTCATGCCTTTTGGTCTAAAAAATGCGGGAGCTACTTATCAGAGATTAATGAACAAAATCTTTACCGATCAAATCTTTTCTCGACGACTTCGTCAATACTTCCAAGCCCACATCATTAGGGTTCGGACTAACCAGCCTATAAAAGGGATTTTGCAGAAAACAGATCTAGCGGGTAGGATTTTGCAATGGGCAGTCGAGTTGTCCGAATTTGATCTTCAATACGAAGCTCGGACAGCCATTAAGTCACAATACCTGGCTGACTTCATCGTAGAATTTACGGACACCTCGGAACCCCCCCACAGAATGGAGTCTCTACGTGGATGGTTCCTCAAATAAAACTGGAAGCAGCGCAGGCGTGATAATCGAAAGCGATCAAGGAACCCAAATCGAACTCTCCCTCAAATTCGGGTTCCTTGCCTCAAACAACCAAGCAAAATATGAGGCACTACTAGCTGGTTTGAAGCTGGCTAGAGAGGTTGGAGCTCAAAAGCTTATCATCTTCAGTGATTCACAAGTAGTCACTTCACAAATAGCAGGGAGCTACCAAGCCAGAGATCCCACCATGAAGAAATATTTGGACAAAACCAGGGAATAGCTCGGACAGATAGGAGAATATGAAGTCCGTCACATACCCCGAGAACAAAATGTCCGAGCTGACGCACTCTCAAAACTAGCCAGCACCAAACCAGGGGGCAACAATAGAAGCCTCATCCAAGAAATGTTGCATTCTCCGTCAATCTCGAAAGAAGAAAAAATCCTAACCATAACAGGTCAGGATCAAGGATGGATGACCCCCATAATTAAATACCTCAAAACAGAAACACTCCCCACAGGTGAAAAGGAGGCAAAGAGGTTAAAATGGGAGGCACAACACTACACTATCATAAATAATACTCTATACAAAAGAGGGATTTCAATACCATTGTTAAAATGTGTGCCGACTTCCAACACAAAGGAAGTTCTAGAAGAAATACAAAGTGGCATTTGTGGCAATCATCTTGGAGCACAAGCACTTACTAAAAAAGTACTCCGGGCAGGATTTTACTGGCCAACCCTACAAAAAGAGGCCACAGAGTTCGTAAAGACATGTCCACCCAATCAGCCATGCCCTCAGGGACTTGGGAAGATGTCTCAATAATGTTCTTGCGAGAAGACATGAGGTCAACTAGTTCTATAGCAAGAAAAGAAGAAAATAGATTACTAACCCAAACATCTCGGACAAAGTCAAAAACAACCCATAGCAGAACACGACTCAAGCATGCAAACAGATAAAAAGGAAAACCCCAAGACAAGGTCCAGGGGCATCCTTTGGAGGCACTGACAGAGTAAAGACTCAGGAAAAATCTACAAGGCTAACATCTTGACAAAAACCCTCGACGAAGAAAAAACCCCCTTCCAGACAAATAGCAACATGAAGAGAAAGACAAAGCAAATATAAGAAAGAACGTTATCTGCTACAAAGTCTACCAATAAAGAAAGTTACAAAAGACGCAGTCTTTTTTACCAAAAGATTATCAAACAGTTCATCGACCCAAAATTCCAAAATATGAAGGCGACAATCGCAAACAACAAATTGAGCATAACAACGCAAAAAGGTTCAGACTTTCCAGCATGCATTTCAAACAAAAATAAGAGTTTTATCAAAAAACCGAAGGC
Organism: Arachis ipaensis; assembly: GCF_059453495.1. NCBI lineage: Eukaryota > Viridiplantae > Streptophyta > Magnoliopsida > Fabales > Fabaceae > Arachis > Arachis ipaensis. The sequence continues at coordinate 44,483,123 of NC_142444.1, read as the reverse complement.
AAAAAGTAAAGAAGCAGAAAGTAGAAACCAAACCTGAAAAAATAGGAGAAAACCCTGAAGAAAGGTTGAGAGCAGAAGCAAAAAGGAGAAGAGCCACCCCTCGAACAGAAAGCCTCACAAAAGTAGGAAACAGAAGGCGAAATCCAGAGTCATCCCTCTTCCACAAGAAGCAATAACCAAGCAATGTCGCAGGGAAAAACTATAAACTCCAGGCAAAAACAGAAAGGGAGAAAGAACAGGGAGGTTACGGAGAAGAGAAACCGTTTTTCCTGAGTGTGAAATTCAAAAATAAAGAGGTTAAGAGAAACGGGGCAATTAAAAACCAATTAATGAAGGTATTAAAGCCTCGCATATTCCCAAAGATAAGAGCGCTAATGCAAAAGCGCGCGCCTTTTAAAGAAGCGAAAGAAAACGTTCCGTATTCAAAAAAGAAAAGCTTTACAAAGATGAAGTCGACAAAATGCTCGAGTTCGGCTTCACCAGAGAAAGATCGAAGTCCTAAAACTAAGACTCGACCTCCAAAAAGAAAGACCGAGCTCGAGCAGGGGCACTGTTCATACCCTGGGTTGAGCTATCCGACCCGGGATAATTAGCAACAAAGCGACCGACCTCTTCAGGTCAGATCATCCGACCTCTTCTCAAAGAGCTCGGCCAAATCGACAGGAAAGCCCAAAAAGGGCCCAACTCAAGGAACACGACCCAGACCATAAGGCAGCCCAAGCCTATAGGGATAAGGGCGGTTCCCTTGAAGATAAGCTGACCTCACCCAAAGGATAAGATAAAGATAAGATAACTAACTTATCTTATCTAAAAAGGTCACTCTACACCATTATAAATACACTGGAGCACCCAGGTATAACTCATACTCTGATTCTACATAAAAACCTGCTAATACCCTTGCTAACTTAAGCATCGGAGTCCTTTGCAGGTACCCCCACCCTCCGGTGACGAAGGATCAGCAGTGCAGCTAGTCCCTCAAGTCGGACACGACAGCTCCGGCCGCCACCCACCAGCCGGACACGTCATCTCCGACCAACACAGAAGATCTCGTCCGAGATCGACCCACAGTTTCAGGTAACCCTCGGAACACTTTTATTTCTGTTTTAAATTCCTGTGATGACCCGATCTGTGGTTCTTATAACACTTTAACTTTTTGTAATAGTTTACATTTTTTTTAACATTGTCACCCTTTAGTTGCTCCCATAACTTTTTTATGAAGTAAAAAATTATTCTTTTATATATCGTAGAGTACCCTTCTATTTTTTGAAACAATATTTTCGTAGCTAGAAACAGTTCGCTTTGACTTTGGGGCCTTAGCAAAGTTTAATTTAAGAGTTTCCTTCCATAGTTCCAACTTTGAATCAATCGGCCTTCGTTAAGTTACTTTTACAACTCGTTTTTTATCCGTCCTTCTTGAGGTCGCTTTGTATGAGTTGTTTATATAATTTCTTACATTAACTTGTACCTCGTCACTTCATCTTGCTGACTATTTTAGTTCGGACAATGATTTTAGTATTTATCGAGCTTAAATTAATGCGTTCAAAATAGGAAACCTTTAAAGAAAGAAATGAAATAGAAATTCCTTTACAAAAGCATACTAGGGGTTTGAACACCCCTAGCCCTCGTATTGGTGCCTCGTTAAAAAACTCTTGAAGTCAGAAAAAAGAGTGCACCAATTAAACGAGGTTTACTACCTAGCTGTAATATTTTCTTAGATTACAAGCGTGCCAGGACCTCGGGAGCTCCTGCCCTTGGAGGTCAGACACTTTGTAATAATCCTTACCTAAGACCTCAACTATCTTGTAAGGTCCCTTCCAATTGGCTGCAAACTTTCCTTCTCCTGATTTCTATATTACGATGTCATTTTGGATCAGGATGAGGTCGTTGATGGTAAAGTTTCTTTTGATCACCTTTTGGTTGTACCTTAGATCCATCCTTTACTTCAGAGCTTCCTCCCTAATTCGAGCTCTTTCTCAGACTTCGTGAAGGAGGTCGAGCTCTTCTTTTTGCGCTTGGGTGTTAATTCTTTCGTTGTAAAATATGACTCTAGGTGATTTTACAGCTACTTCTATGGGAATCATTTCTTCCATTCCGTAACAAGTCGGAAGGATGATTCTTCCATTGTGGAATGCGGGGTGGTCCGATATGCCCATAAGACTTGAGGGAGCTTATAGGTCCAACCTCCTTTCGCATCTTGCAGTCAACGCTTTAACCTGGCCTGTAAGACCCCTGATTTTTGAAAATTAAATAATGAATGATTTACGATTTATTATATTTATTGAAAATTTTTTTAAAGAAAATTATTTTTTTAAAAGTAATTAAATTAAATTTTATGATATTTTAAATTTAAAATTCATTAAAATTTTAAAATAATTTTTATTATAATGAAATATTTTAAAAAAGATAAAAGAATTATTATTATTATTATTATTATTATTATTATTATTATTATTATTATTATTATTATTAGAGTTCAAAAAAAAAAGAAAAAGAAAAAAAAAAAGAAAGTGGCCGAAGCCATTTAAAGAAAGAAAGAAATGAAAAATGAATTATATGCATATGTATATATATGATAAGGACATATGGTTTCTTTCATGGCTTGTTTACAATATATATATATATATAAAATCATGACAACTAATAAACTTTAACCCCACAATAATCATTCCTCACCATCAGCCTTGAATTATTATTATTATTCATTCAATACCACCGAAGGAAGGAAAAGGAGAAATAAGGAGTGTGGCTACTATGTATACATATGTACATATATAATGGTGGAATCCATTGAAGTAAGACACCTACTCATTTGTTATTATACTAATCATCATCATCTAGCTTCATTTGAATTCATTGCATACACGGTGAGAAAGAAGAAAAAAAAAGAAGAGAAGTGACCGAGAGAGAAAGAGAGAGAATCGTAGCTTTCTTGATATTCTGAGTTCGATTTCTTAAGATATGTACCTCTAATAAAAAATTTAATTCAATAAAAGTGTTCATATCTTCCTTTTATACACGTTGGCGTTATTTTTATCTGATAGAAGTTGACGGTGATGTAATTCCTCTTCTCTTTGAGTTCGGCTAATTAAAGTTCTAAGAGGTACAGGCGATTTTTGACGTTTTCTTCTTCAGCAGCTCAGCCAAAAAGCTTTTCTGGAGTTTTTATTATTTTGATTTCATACGGAGGTAGGATTTGATAATTTTATAATAATTAAATGTAAATTTTATAAGTAAATATTAGTTTGATTGATTATTGTTGAGTTTGAATGAGTTTATGTTGAATTATTGTTGTTGCTTGTGATTTATTGGTTTGGCTATGAAGAACAGCTCAGCTGTGGTTGTTTTCATGATTTTGGGACTGTTGTGATATGGTATTTTGAGGAAATTGATGAGATTTGGTAGTTGAAAGATTAAGTCAAAAGCTGAGAAAAATCGGCAAGCAAAAAACTCGAAAACGGATTAAAAAACAAGTAATATTGTGAAAGGAAAGGGCTAAGGATTTCGGTTTTGGTATAAGAGAAAGATTAGTATTTAAATTTTATTTTTGAAGGGTAACATTGTATTTGTATATAAAAATCGAGGTGCAATTTGTAAATTATATAAATTTTAGGGTATTTTGGGTAATAAATACAACACAGGAGTAAAAATGGATATTTTATAAAAGTTCAGGTTATTTTTATAAATATGAAAATAAGTGAGGGTTCTCAATATAATTTTATAAAATATTAAAGTTAAAAGTAGAATATTAAAAAGTTCGTGATTTAGAAAGTAATTAATAAAAGTTTAAAAATAAGGTTTTATAAACTATCTTTTAAAAGAAAATTATAAATATTATTTTAAATACTTCTTTAAAATTACTCACTTATATTAAAATAAATCATTATTATAATTAGTATTTATTAAGGTATTATTTTGTAAGGATATTATAATGTGTAATATTAATGAGAAAGCAAGCAAGCAGAGTAATCTTAAATGCTTTAGAGAACGCAGACTTAATTAAAGTACTTTATAATTCTTTTCTATAAGACACTTAGGAAAAGGCGAGAAAATAATGCGAAGATAAATTATATTATGGAATGATAGAAAAGAAAAGAAGGAGAAAGAAAAGAAAAGGAAATAAAATTATTAAAGAACCTCTGCCACAGGAGAGTAGAGAGCAAATATTAAAAGAATCTAAAGAACCTCTGCCACAGGAGAGCAGAGATCAAAAATAAAAGAATGTATTAACTAAAGGGATCTCTGCCACAGGAGAGCAGAGCACAGGAAAGAAAAGAATGAATTAACTAAAGGGATATCTGCCACAGGAGAGCAGAGGACAAAGATAAAAAGACTTTAAAAGACTATCTGCCACAGGAGAGGAGATGCGACCTTGTTTGGGCCTTAGTGCCAAATGTATAGTGGGTCGCCCATACACTGAGAACTATTTTCTAGATGTAAGCATATTGAAATACACTTAAAAGTCACACTATATGTGGCATGGACGTAAGACTTATATGCACACTGTATGCATCTGAAAAACCATATATAGGACTTGTGCCCAGGTAATGTTGGGAGCGGGTAGGCAACCGACACATGAGCTCATGGCCTGCGTAGGGCTAGACATGCATCATACTTGTTTGCGCATATTTGTTTGTGATTGTGTTCTCTATGATTGTGTGTTTAGGATTAGGTTTCTATGTTCTGTAATTACTGATTTGGATTATAGTTTGTTGGCTGTTGTTATTGACTGGAAACATAATGAAACAAACTTAACTTCTAACTCCAATCCTACTAAGAACTTTCCAGTTTTTACCCCCTATTTCCACCCCCTTTCAGCTACAGGTGCAAAGGTTTAGTACGGAACTACAGGAGCATAGAAGATTAAGTTTACGAGTTAAGTTCTTAAATTTTATTTTTCTCTCATCGTTTATTGTTTTTAGTTTTTAGAGGGGATATGACTTGTATTTGAGTATCTTGAGATAATTCTATGTAAATAATGCTATGTGAATATATATATATATATCTTTGTGATTAAGTGATTAAAGTAAAAACTTTCTGTTTTCTTAACTAAAATTTCAGTTTGTATTCACGAAGGCTCAATATTAAATAAACATAGTATATAATTAAAGGAATAGAGGTAAGTAGTGCTCGGACTTTTAGTGTGATCATGAGGTGCTAAAAGTTAGGGTGTTACACGGCCAATATAACTTCGTTAGCTGCTTCAGCCTGTCCATTGGCTTAGGGGTGTTCCACTAACATAAACTGTTATTTTATTTTAAGGTCGGTCACCAAGTTCCTGAAAGTTGAGTCGGTAAATTGGGTCCCATTGTCTATGATGATGGAGTGGAAAACTCCCAACCTTGTGACAATATTCTTATACAAGAATTTCTGACTTCATTGAGCAGTGATAGTTGCTAAGGGTTCTGTCTCAATCCATTTGGTGAAGTAGTCAATCCCTACTATGAGGTATTTGACTTGGCCCAGTGCTTGTGAAAATGGTCCGAGTAAATCAAGGCCCCATTTCACGAATGCCCCATTTCACGAATGGCCATGGTGAGGTAACACTAATGAGCTCTTCAGGAGGCACCACGTGGAAATTAGCATGTTTCTGGCAAGGTGGACATGCTTTAACAAACTCGGCTGCCTCTTTCTATAAGGTCGGCCAAAAAAAGCCAACTCATATCACTTTTTTGGCCAGTGATCGAGCTCCCAAGTGGTTTTCACATATGCCATTATGTACGTCCTCTAAAACTTCCTTTGTGTTGGAGTTCGGATGCATTTGAAGAGAGGTGTTGAGATCCCTCTTCTATATAAGACATTGTGAACTAGTGTGTAATTTTGTGCCTCTTTTACGAGCCTTCTGGCTTCCTTTTTATCCTTGGAAAGTACATCGAATTTGAGGTAGTTGACTATGGGAGTCATCCACCCAAATTTTGATTGGATATGGTCAATACTTACTCCTCCTTTGATATGGATGGTGATTTCAAAGTCTCTTGAATGAGACTGCTATTGTTATCCCTTAAATTGGTTCTGGCTAATTTGGAGAGGGCATCAGTTCGAGCGTTGCATTCCTGGACTATATGTCGGACCTCACTTTTCTGACAAGTGTGTTAGTTGTTCTTGAGTTTTATCCAAGTATTTCTTTATAGTGGGGTCTTTAGCTTGATAAGTGTAATTAATTTGTGAAGTTATTACTTGCAAATCGCTGAACACCACTACTTTTTCTGCCTTCACATCCTTAGCGAGCTTCAAGCCAACAAGTAAGGATTCATATTCTGCGTGATTGTTGGAAGTAGGGAACTCGAACCTTAAGGAGAGTTCTATCTGGGTTTCGTGGTCGCTTTCTAAAATAACACTAGCTCCACTTCCAACTTTCTTTGATGACCCGTCTACATACAAACTCGATATAACTGGGTTTCCCGAGCATTTTGTGTATTCAGCGATAAAGTCGGCAAAGTATTGCGACTTAATGGCTGTCCGAGCTTTGTACTTTAGGTCAAACTCAAACAGCTCTACCGCCCATTCTAGCATTCTTCTGACCAAGTTCATTTTTTGTAGAATGTGTTTCATCGGTTGGTTAGTGCGGACTTTCATGGTATGAGCCTAGAAATAAGGTCGGAGCCTTCGAGATGTAAGGATAAGGGCATAAGAAAACTTTTCTATCTTTTGATAGTTCAATTTTGCCCCTGTAGGGCGTTATTGATGAAATAGATAGGTTGCTGCCCCTTTTCATCTTCTCAGACCAAGGTTGATGCTATAGCTCGACTTCTGACTAACAGATACAGCACGAGCTCTTCCCCTTTGATAGGTCGGGTAAGTATGGGTAGATGCCCCAGGAACGCTTTAAAGTCTTGGAAGGCTTCTTTGCATTCTGGGGTCCATTCGAATTGCTTTTCTTTCTTAGGATTGAGTAAAGGGGAAGTGATTTCAGGGCTGATCCGGCTAAGAATCTGGATAGAGCCGCCAACCTTCCATTTCGTTGTTGGACCTCTTTGACACAAGTCAGACTCTTCATGTTAAGTATAGCCTGGCATTTGTCCGGGTTTGCTTCTATGCTTCTTTGGGTTAACTGAATCCCAGGAACTTCCCAACTTCTACTGCAAAGGTGCATTTTGAGGGATTTAACCTCATTTCGTGCTTTTTTATAGTAGAAAATACCTCGGAGAGGTCGGACAATAGTGTTATGTCCTATTTGATCTTAACGAGCATGTCGTCTACATACACCTCCATGAGTTTTCCTATGTGAGCGAAAACACTTTGTTCATTAATCGTTGGTATGTAGCCCCTGCGTTCTTTAATCCAAAAGGCATTACTACGTAGCAATAGTTATCCTTTGGAGTTATGAACGAGGACTTCTCTTGATCAGGCTTATACATGGAGATTTGATTGTATCCCGAGTAGGCGTCCATAAAGGACAAATATCTATAGCCTGAGGCTGAGTCGACCAGAGAGTCAATGCTGGGGAGCAGATAAGGGTCCTTAGGGCAGGCTTTATTGAGATCGGTATAATCAATACACATTCTCCACTTTCTGTTTTGTTTTTTCACTAACACAACGTTAGCTAACCACATTGGATATTTTACCTCCCTTATAAACCCTGCTTCTAGCAAGGCTTGTACTTGCTATTCTGCGACCTCTCTCCTTTTTGCTCCAAGCTTCCTGCACTTCTGCTAAACAGGTCAAGAGCCCGGATAGACTGCGAGTTTATGGGTCATTAGGTCGGGATTTATGCCGGATATGTCGGAAGCTTTCCAAGCGAAGAGATCGGAGTTTTCCCTTAGCAGGTCAACGAGTTGTTCCTTCGGGCTTCCTTCTAGGTTTTCCCTTATGCTCGTTGTCTTGTCAAGATGGTTTCCAATTTGTATTTCTTCTATTTTTACCTAAGGTTGGGGGCGCAATTCTTCACGAGTTCGGTCCCCTCTTAACTCGTAGTGTTGACCTCCTTTCCTCCTATATTGTCTTTCAAATTGAGGAACTCATTGTAATATTTTCGTGCCAACCTTTGGTCCCCTTTTACAGTTGGCGATCCCTTCTGGTGTGGGAAATTTCATGCAGAGGTGAGGAGTAAAAACAACAGTTGCAAGTCGGTTCAAGGTAGTCTGGACTATTTGGGCATTGTAGGCCGAGTTTATATCGACTACGAAGTAGTCGATGCTTGGTGTCTTTGGCCTAATGCCTTTTCCGAAAGTGTTGTACAATGAGATGTAACCAAGAAGTCAGATTGAGGTATCTCCCAATCCGAAGAGGCTGTCTTGGTTTGCCTTTAGATCCTTTTCTTCTAACCCGAGCTTGTCAAAAGCGGGTATAAGCAAAATATTATCCGGGCTACCTTGGTCTATCAAGGTTCTGTGGAGGTTAGCATTTGCCAAGATCATAGTTATCACCCACCATAGGGTCGTTATGCCCAGGTAGTATTCCTTGAGCATCTTCTTTAATGAACGAGATAGTATGTAGGTCGGTCAATTGGTTGTCTTCCCCAATTTGATATACCTTCTTAAGGTGTCTTTTTCGTGAGGATTTTGATATTCTTCCTCCTGCCTTCTTCTTTTCTTCAGGTCATCCGATCTGTCGGCTAAGTATCGATCAAGTCGGCCTTCTCTGGCTAACTTTTCTATGACATTCTTCAAGTCGTAACATTCATTGATGGAATGTCTATAGAGTTTATGATACTCATAATATTTTGTCCGACTTCCAGCTTTCTTGTGTTTAATCGGACGAGGAGGTGGAAGCTTCTCCGTATGGCATATTTCTCTGTACACGTCTACCAGGGAGACCCTTAAAGGAGTGTATTTATGGTACTTTCTAGGCTTTTCTATGTTCTGCTCCTCTCTCTTTTTGGGATCCTTTTCCTTTTCTCGAGGGTAGTAGTGTAGGTTTGTCTGTGAAAAAGGTTCCCTAATTTGGGGATTTTTCTCTATGTTGATGTATTTTTCTGCCCTTTCTTGAACTTTGTTCAGAGAGGTCGAGTGTGTTTGGATATTATCTGGGAGATCGGTCCTTCTCTGAGACCAATGACTAAGCCCATGATCACGGCTTCAGCAGGAAGATTTTGAATTTTCAGGCAGGCCTTGTTGAACCTCTCCATATAGTCGTGAAGAGTCTCGCTGACTTCTTGCTTAACTCCCAACAAGTTCGGGGCGTGCTTGGTTTTATCTTTTTGGATAGAGAATCTGGTTAAAAACTTTCTAGCAAGGTTGTCGAAGCTGGTTATTGATTTGGGTGGCAAGTTATTGAACCACTTCATGGCCACCTGCCCACCTTTGTTAAAGTAGTCGGGAAGGCTTTACAACGGGTGGCATCGGAAGCGTTGGCCAGATATATTCTGCTTTTGAAGTTGCTGAGGTGGTGGCTTGGATCGGATGTTCAGTCATAGAGATCCATGTCGGGTGATTTAAAATTTCTAGGAACTTTAGCCCTCATTATCTCTTCTGTGAATGGATCTTCTCCTCTTAAGGGGCTTTCATCACGATTTGCCCGATCATTCATATTTCGTAGATCAGCTTCTAACTTTCGAAGCTTTTCTTCTAGCTCCTTTCGTCTTCTTACCTCTCTTCATAACTCCCGTTCTGCTTTTCATTGTCATTTAGCCTTGTGTTTGAGCTGTTTTCGTCAGTCTCCCTGGCCATGAACTAGGTCCAAGATCTCGTTTGTATGAGAGAAGTTGATGAGCGGATATTTTATACGCTTTTTGGCATCATTTTCATATAGTTTTTGTTATGTTTTGTTTAAGTTTTATTATATTTTCATAGGTTTTAGTGAAAAATTCATATTTTTGGATTCTACTTTGAGTTATTGTGTTTTATGATTATTTTAGGTATTTTCTAGCTGAAATTGAAGAGTTTTGGCAAAGTCTGATTCAGAGATAGAGAAAGGACTGCAGATGCTGTCAGATTCTGACCTCCATGCACTCGAAAGAGCAGTTCTAGAGCTACAGAAGTCCAAATGGCGTGTTCTCAATGACTATGGAAAGCTAACATCCAGGGCTTTCCAGAATTATATAATATTTTATGCTTTGCGTTGCAAAATAAAGGCCCAAAACTGGCATTCAACGTCAGCCACCAACCCCATTCTGGGCGTCCAACGCCCAAAAGGGAGCAGTTGGCGTCCAACGCCCATTCAAGAGTCCAAAGCTAGCGTCCAACGCCCAAGAGGGAGTACCAACTCGTGGATTCACTCAAGCTTAGCCCAAACACTCACCAAGTGGGCCCGAAAAGTGGATTTTCGCACCACAAGACTAGTTTATCCTATTTCTGTAATTCTTAGTTATTAGATTAGTATATATAGACAAGAGTTCACCCTTGTTAGGAGCTCTTGCCCACTCTACACATTTTACATTACTTTTCTATAAGCAATGAGTCATTAATCTCCTAGGTTAAGGTTAGGAGCTCTGCTGATTCTTATGGATTAATAATATCACTATTCTATTTCAATCTATGCTTGATTCTATTTCATGATGTATCTTCGTTCTTCATCCTAATGAATTGGGAGTGTAACTTGACCGTCATCCCTATTCACATGGGTTCTTGCAAGTCCTTGACGGGATAGTATTGAACCACAAGTTTGATTATACATCTCTTAGACGGCTAATCCACGACTTCGTTGGGTACTTGGAGACATTAGTGCAGCCGAGGTACGGGGAGATTAGGGCCTTTGTGGTATAGGCTAGAATCAAAGGAGCAGTGTTCTCTGATCCAGAAGATCTGACCGTGCCTGTGGCATTTTGAGTAGGATTACCAAGGGAATGGACTGCTAGAGCTTCACCTCCATTCAGATTGGATGATCGTTGACCCGGCGTTTAATCTAAAGCAGAGGAGATTAATGACAGCTGACCCGGCGTTAATCATTTACAGCCTGCCATGGAATGAATCAATCAAAAGTTGGAGTAGAAGGTGAGAAAAGTTGATCCCGAAGGAAGAAGCATCTTCGAAGCCTCAACCGTTCTTTCATACCATTGATTTCACACCTATCTAGTAACGTTTTATTTATTTATCTGTTTTATGCGTTTTTCACAACAACTATCATATTTTCTATCCGCCTGACTAAGATCTACAAGGTAACCATTACTTGCTCAAACCAACAATCCTCGTGGGATCGACCTTCACTCACCTGAGGTATTACTTGGACGACCTGGTACACTTGTCGGTCTTTCTGTGCGAATATTGCGGAGCCAGCTTCGCGCACCAAGTTTTTGGCGCCGTTACCGGGGATTGTTCAGATTTGACAAACTACCGAATTATCTTGTTGCTTAGATTAGGTACTTTTATTTTGTGTCTTTTGGTTTTTTTTTTTTCAAAAACTTTTTCAAAATCCATCTTTTCTTTGTCTTTTGTTTGAGTCTAGTGTCAATTCTTAAGTTTGGTGTCCTTTGTGTGTTCTTTATTTTCTTTAAATTTTCGAATTTGTTCTTGAGTGTTCTTCTTGGTATTCAAGTTGTTCTTGTTTCTTTTCTTATTTTGATCTTAAAATTTTTAAGTTTGGTGTCTTTTGGTTGTTTTTCTCTTTCTTCATTAATTTGAAAAATAAAAAAAATATTTATCTTTTTTTATCTTTATTCAAAAAAAATTTTCGAAAATCTTTCTTTCTTTCTTTTATTTTGGTGTTTTCTTGTTAGTAAAGTCAATTTTCAAATCTTATCTTTTAATTTGATTCTTTTCTATCTTATCTTTCTTTTAAAATTTCAAATTCAAATTTTTTTCAAATCTTCACCATATCTTATCTTTTCAACTTATTTTCAAATCTTTATCTTATCTTGTCTCAATTTCAAAATTTCAAATCAAATCTTTTTCAATTCTTATCTTATCTTATTGACTTTTTCTTTCCAATTTTAAAATTTAAAAAAAAATTAAAATCAAATCTTTTTCAAATCTCCTATCTTATCTTATTTTCAAATCTTTCTTAATTAGTTACTTGTTTTCACTTCCCTCTTTTTCAAAACTTCCTAACTAATTCCTCTCTCCTCTATTTTCAAAAACTTCTTACATCTTTCTCTTCCTTCTTTTTTGAAAATCACACTCAATCTTTAAATCTTTTTAATTCAATTAATAATTAAAATAAAAACAAAAATATTTTAATTCTAGTTTCTCTTTTTACTTCTTAAATTTTCGAATTCTTTTACCCCTCTATTTGAATTCTTCTTCTCATTCTCCTATCTTCATTCTTCTTTCTTCTTCACATCTCACAGGGAGTTCTCTATCCCTTGACATAGAAACTCCCATTCTCTTTCTTTCTTGTTCTTCTTTTTCTTGTTTATGAACAGGAACAGAAATAAAGAACCGTTCTTTGATCCTGATCCTGAACCTGAGAGGACCCTAAGGAAGCGTTTGCAACAAGTTAAAGCATAACACTCCGAAAGAGACCTCATAGAACTTTTCGAACAAGAAACTGAAAATACAAATATGGCAACCAATCCGAATGATGGAGAAGATGCAAGGAAGGTTCTTGGTGACTTCACTGTACCCACTTCTGACTTCTATGGAAGAAGTATCTCCAAAGCTACCATTAGAGCAAATAACTTTGAGCTTAAGCCTCAGTTAGTCTCTCTAATGCAACAGAATTACAAATTCCATGGACTACAGACTTATGCTTTTCCCCTTTACTGTTAGAGACAAAGCAAGGATATGGTTAGATTCTCAACCTAAGAAAAGCCTAGACTTATGGGAAAAGTTGGTCAATATTTTCTTGGCCAAGTTCTTTCCACCTCAAAAGATGAGCAAGCTCAGGGTGGAAGTTCAAACCTTCAGACAAAAAGAGGGTGAGTCCCTCTATGAAGCTTGGGAAAGATACAAGCAATTGATCAGGAGATGTCCTCCTGACATGCTCTCAGAATGGGCTATCCTAGGCATCTTTTATGATGGTCTATCTGAGATGTCCAAGATGTTATTGGACCATTCTGCTAATGGATTACTCCACTTGAAGAAGACGCCTGAAGAGGCACAGGAACTCATTGAAATGGTTGCAAACAACCAGTTCATGTACACTTCTGAGAGAAATTCTGTGAACAATGGGGTAGCTCAGAAGAAAGGAGTCCTGGAGGTTGACACTTTGAATACCACACTGGCTCAGAACAAGATCTTGACTAAAAAGGTTAATATGATCTCTCAGCATTTGACTGGAATGTAAGCTGCAACTGGCAGCACTTAAGACACCTCCTATGATGGAGATGCCTATGATCCAGATCAATCCATGATGGAAGAGGTGAATTAAATGAGAAAACCCTATGGAAATACTGAAGAACTGAAGATTGATGGTTTAGAGGTTATAGTAAACTCTCGTTGTAAGTATAGTTACTAAACCAAGCAATCAACCTTTCTTACAAAAGTTTTAGTTGTCACAAGTAACAAACCCCTTAAATAAATTGATAACCGAAGTATTCAAACCTCGGGTCGTCTTATCAAGGAACTGCAGGGAAGTATTGACGTTAGGATTTTTGCCAGTAAAGAATTTCATAAAAACAGTCGCGTTGTAGATATAGTCTCTAAACCGACAGAAATCCCTTCGTACAAACGTTTTGGTTGTCACAAGTAACAAACCCCTTTAAAATTGATAACCGAGTATTTAAACCTCGGGTCGTCTTCTCAAGGAATTGCAGGGAGGTGTATTTATTATTGGTTATGAGATTTCTGGGGAATGTTGAGTTTGGGCAATGGGCACAGGTATATTTAAATGACAAGTAAAATAAAGTAATAATAATAAAATCTCTTGGCAAGGTATAAGAAATTAGAAGTCCAGACTTAGTTATCCTTATCAATAATAATGAAAGTTGAATCTTAATTCCACTTGGTCAACCTTTACTAAAATAAAGGAAAGTCAAGGGACTAATTAGTTTGATCTTCGAATCCTATTTATTTCCTGAGAAAAGGTTGGGATTATTGACGCTCAGTTCAATTAGCAAATACAACAGTTATCAATTATGTTGAGATAAGATAACTCCTGAGTTACTGATTTCTTAACCAAAACCAAAAGGGAAAAAGTAAATCTACTGGAATAAAAATGCCTTTAGATGTAAAGCAACAATAACATAAATTATAGAAAGCAATCATGAATTGAAATACCTCAAGTAACATTAATTAAGAAAATTATATGTAACATGGAAGAGTTCATAAATTAAATAAAAATAAAGAACCTGGGATTGAGAGTCACTCCTAAAACTAAGAGAAGTCCTAAATCCTAATCCTAAGAGAGAGGAGAGAACCTCTCTCTATAAAAACTATATCTACTCCTAAAATTGTGAATATGAGAGCCTCCCTATGAATGGATGCATTTTCCCACTTTATATCGTCTAATCTGTGTTTTCTGGGCCGCAAACTGGGTCAGAAATAGCCCAGAATTTGCTGGTCCTGAATTCAACCACGCTGGATTTCTGTCACTGCAACGCGGCCGCATGGATCACGCGGTCGCATCACCTAGCGTCAGGGAAACTATAGCATATTATATATCAAATCGAAGCTCCGGATGTTAGCTTTCCAATGCAACTTGAACCGCGTCATTTGGACATCTGTAGCTAAAGTTATAGCCGTTTGAGTGCGAAGAGGTCAGGCTGGACAGCTTAGCAATTTCTCCAACTTCTTGTATTCCTTCCACTTTTGCATATTTCCTTTCCATCCTCCAAGTCATTCCTGTCCTATAATCTCTGAAAACACTTAACACACATATCAAGGCATCTAATGGTAATAAGAGAGGATTAATAATAAGCAAATATAAGATCAAAGAAGCATGTTTTCAATCAAAACACATAATTAGGAAGGAAATATAAAACCATGGAAATAGTATGAATAAGTGGGTAAAGAGTTAATAAAAACCACTCAATTGAGTACAAGATAAACCATGAAATAGTGGTTTATCAACCTCCCCACACTTAAACACTAGCATGTCCTCATGCTAAGCTCAAGAGAAGCTATAAAGATGAAGAGGAATGGTATGAAATGCAACCTATGAATGCAACTACATGCTAAATGCTTTTACTTACTTGGTTAAGAGTAAATAAGTTCTCCAAGACAAATACAAACCAATTTCCACTAATTCAAATCATACAATAAAAATCAAGTGAACTTGTAAGAAGACAGCTCATGAAAGCAGGGAACATAAAATTTAAGCGTTGAACCCTCACTGGAAGTGTATATCACTCTAATCTCTCAGGTGTATAGGGTAATTCACTCTAGTCTTCTCTAATAATACTTTCTAAAACTTTGTTCTTCATCTAACCAATCAACAAATATTTAGCATACAAATGCAAACATCATGAGGTCTTTTCAAGGTTGTAATGGGGCTAAGGTAAAGGTAAGGATATATATATGGCTAAGTGAGCTATAATTTGAATCTTTGACTAACCTAAGTTCTCACTTAACATACATACACTCTATATAACTTTAAAATCATACCTAGCTATCCATAATTCCCACTTTTGTATGATTCACATACTCATGTACCAAATTTTGATATTTCTTTATTTTTGTCACATGTGCATTGATATTTTCATTAACTTAGCATTGGGGTAATTTTGTCCCCTTATTTATTTATTTATATTATATATATTTTTTTTTTCTCTTTTTCTCTCTCTTTTTTTGTTTTTTTTTTAACATAAAAGCAAACATAACTTATCAATGCACATGGATTTTCCATTATTTTTCTATTTTGGTTTTTCATGAGTAGGTTCCCAAATTCCCAATATTCAAATAAATTAGAAACATGATACATTCCCTTATTAACCCATGTTCCCACAGTTTCCCCACACTTAAATTTTACACAATATCTATCTTAAGCTAACCAAGGATTCAACTTGGGATTCTTATTTTGTTTTTCTGCTTAAGGCTAGTAATGTGGTTATAAAACAGAAAGGATTTAAAAGCTCAAGGGGGCTAACAAAGGTGATGTAAAAGGTAGGCTAATTTTGGGATAAGTGAGCTAAAATCAAACAATGGCCTCAATCATATGCAAGCATGTAAATACACTAAATATTGGACATATAGAATGGAACAAAGTAAAGATTACAATCATAGAGAAGGGAACACACAGGAATAAAATATTTATGGTTAAATAATGTAACCATATAAATAAGCTCAAATCTCACAGGTTGTGTGTTCTTTAGCTCAAAAACCATGTTCCAAATACAACTTCCTAACAAGTTTAACACAAAAAATTTTTTCAATTTAAATTAGTGAAATATTATAAAAATTTCTTGAAAAAGAAAATATTACTTCAACCAAGTAGTAACTAAATGCATAAAATCAAATAAACATGCAATTAAATATGCAAATGTAACAATTAACAAAGAAAATAAAATATTGGTGTTTGAGACAGGAAAGTACTAACCCATGGAGATCGGTATCGACCTCCCCACACTTAAAGATTGCACCGTCCTCGGTGCATACTGAGATGTGCAGGTGGACGGGTTGTTTTAACTGTTGCTTTTCTCTAAGAATTGTGCAGATGGACTTATCTGCCTCCCCATGTAAACGTCTTCCGGTTCTCTTCCTGGTGGCCATCCTAAAAGAAAAAGGGAAGAAAGGCAACCCAATAATAGAGATAAGAAAATAAATGAAGTATGATTGGGTTAATGCCGAATGAAAAGGGTCTCATTTACATGGAAGCTTCAACATGTACGTGAGAAAACAATAGAAGCCATGGCATACCAATGGTGCAAAATTTGCAACAATGGGGAAGAGTGTGGGTAATAAAAATATCAATATAAGTACATGTCAATGCAAGAGGAGTACAAGTATCATAAAAATTAGCATTGATTTAAATAATGTTACCCAATCAGAATAAAATAAGTCATAAGCACCAAGATAATACCAGAAAAGATATAACAGTTGAATAAGAACATTTGAACACCAATAATTTTAGAAAAATAAAAATATGCACAAAATTAAAATGCAATGAATGAAAGTATGCAAATAAATAAAATAAAATAAAAGATAAGGAGAATGAGAAGGGAAAGAAATAAAGTAAGAAAGAAAGAAGAAAGAAGAAAAGATAGAAGAAATTAGGATTGGGAAAGAAAAATAAGATAATTGGCACTAATCTGGATAGGTTGTCCGACGCTGGCGACGCGGACGCGTGAGTGACGCGGTCGCGTGGTGCGCGATAAGGTCAGGTGACGCGGACGCATGGGTCATGCGATCGCGTGGCCTGATTTGTGCGATTGGCGCGAGTGCAGCCTCGCATTCGCACAACTCTCTGTTTGAGATGTATTTTTGCAAAAAAATCTGGGTGACGCGGTCGCGTGGTTGATGCGATCGCGTGGATGGCCTATTTCCAATATGACGGGACGCGTGGGTGACGTGTTCGCGTGGGAGGGCTTGGGCTTCCAGCACGAGTCCAGCCCCATTCCAGCTCAACCTTCGGCCATGCACCCTTGTGACGTCGATTTACATGGCACGTGGCCGCGTGGGTGACGCGGTCGCGTGGGAGGCCAAAGTTCCCATGTGACGCGGACGCGTCGGCGACGTGGTCGCATGGGTCGATTTGTGCCACTGGCACGCCTCCAGCCACGCTCCAGCGTGACTCTCTGTTTGTTTTTATTTTCTCCCATCTCCTTGCAACGCGGACGCGTCGTTGATGCGGTCGCGTCGCGTGGCATTTTTTTTTAATCTGAAAAGAAAATGCAGAATGCAGTGTTAATATGAATGTGATGCAAAACTCCAGGTTCAATAAAATAAAATAAAACTCAAAAATAAATAAAACTAAATAAAAATGAAAAAGGAACGATCATACCACGGTGGGTTGTCTCCCACCTAGCACTTTTAGTTATTGTCCTTAAGTTGGACATTTGGAGAATCCTTTGTTATGGTGGCTTGTGCTTGAACTCATCCAGGAATCTCCACCAATGTTTATGATTCCAATGTCCTCCAGGATCCCAAACTAGGCGCAGAAAGCCTTCAAGTAAGTTAAAGCATGTGACAAGGCCCCATGAGTGCTGATTTCTAGATTGGATTCCGGGGTCCCAAATCTTGCTTTTACACCCGTCTTCTTGTTGATCATCATGATTCCATCCGGGTGGTAGGCAATCTGAATTCTCACTAAAGCGGCCAAACAACTTCCTAGACCCATTCAGTGGAGCTTTACACCAACCTTTACATTTAAACTTTAAGCTTTCAACCATAATGAACCTTGCAGGACAATTCTTACCACTGACCATTTTCCTCTTACTCTTAATGCCACAAAGAGCTCTAAGTTGACCATCCGTCTCCAGTAGCCCATATTCAAGTGGGATTAGAAAGCTAAGGGATATGAATTTTACCCACTTGAATGTTGTGAAGGATGATGGCAACTTAGGGGGAGGGGTCTTCAATAACTTTGGCAAGGTGATTTCAAGCTCCACTCCCTTGTGCTCTTTGACTACTTCCACCTCTTTGCAAGCTTCTTCAATTTCAACCTCTTCCTCTTGGTAGCTTTCTTCCAATTTAATCTCTTCTTCATTGCTCACCAAGGGCATGGGAGGTTGTGCTTCTTCTTCTTTAATCTCCATCTCTTGATCAACCTCTACAAAGTCTTCAACCATGATCTGCCTTGGAGGTTGTACGCTCTCTTCAACATCAACATCAAGCACCATGGAAGGAGGCTCTATGACTGGACTTTCCAATGGAGGTACAGCATCTCTTATGTCTGCAACCACTTCTTCCTTTTTAATAATTGCTGCTTTGTCCAGTTGTTTAAGGATAAAATCGTACTCATCCTCGATGATTTCCTTTCCATGACAACTCCTTTCAACTACTCATTTATCTTCAAGGGTCTCTCCTACCTTTACCCGTAAGGCCTCCTCTAGCTCCTTATGAAGTATGGATTCGCGACGATGCCTTTTTTTCTGTTCCATATCAATAGCATAATTGGGATCATCTTGCTCTTGGATTGATAGATGTGGGTGCTCTTCCATGGAGGGTGGCGATGGGATGAAAAGATCATTATGTGGTTGAAAAGGAAGTGCACCAGAGCTTGAGGGTTGGATTCGGAGGTAGAGGGTTGGTTCATGCGGGATATAAGATTTTGGAGTGTAGAGGTGAGACCAATGATGTTAGAGATGAGTGTATTATTATCCAATGGAGGTTGGGGTGGATCTATGTATTGCTCATTCAGTTCATAGGGTGGTTGGTATGGTGGATGTGGGTTAGGGTCATATGGAGGTGAATGGCGGTAGTTGGCTTGTGAGTGTGGTGGTTCAAAGTTGTGTTGAGGAAATGGTTCATAGGCATATGTGGTGGTTGTTGATAGTCCATTGGAGGTGGTTGTTGCCATAAGGGTTGATCAAATCCTTGTGGCTCCTCCCATCTTTGATTGTTCCAACCTTGATGTCTATTCTCATTGTAATTTCTTCTTCCTGCAACATAATTGTAACCAGACTCATAGCCAAAGGGGTGAGAGTTCATAGTAGTATATAAAAATTAAAAATAAAAATAAAAATAAATTTAAATTAAAAGGTTATTTAAATTTTGAATTTGAAAATTTTTAAATTTAAATTTTGAAAATTTTTAAATTTGAATTTTGAAATTTGATTTTTGAAATAAGATAAGATAAGATAAAAATTTTAAAAATAAAAATCTGAAATTTTTTTTTCAAAAAAATTAATTAAAAATATTTTTGAATTTAATGAGAAAAGAGAAAAACAATAAAATGACACCAAATTTCAAATTTTTAGATCAAAACGAAGAAAACAACTAAGAACAGCTTGAAGGTCAAGATGAACGTGAAGAACAACTTGAAGATCAAGATGAACACTAAGAACAAATTTTTGAAAAATTTTTTTAAAAACTAAATAAAAACAAATAACCTCTTAATTTATGGAAAAGCAAAAATAAAAACAAAAATAAAAACAAATAAACAAGAAAAAATCAAAAAATATTTACAATAACCAATAATAAGGCACACGTTTGCAATTCCCCGGCAACGGCGCCATTTTGACGTTAGGATTTTTGCCAGTAAAGAATTTCATAAAAACAGTCGTGTTGTAGATATAGTCTCTAAACCGACAGAAATCCCTTCGTACAAACGTTTTGGTTGTCACAAGTAACAAACTCCTTTAAAATTGATAACCGAGTATTTAAACCTCGGGTCGTCTTCTCAAGGAATTGCAGGGAGGTGTATTTATTATTGGTTATGAGATTTCTGGGGAATGTTGAGTTTGGGCAATGGACACAGGTATATTTAAATGACAAGTAAAATAAAGTAATAATAATAAAATCTCTTGGCAAGGTATAAGAAATTAGAAGTCCAGACTTAGTTATCCTTATCAATAATAATGAAAGTTGAATCTTAATTCCACTTGGTCAACCTTTACTAAAATAAAGGAAAGTCAAGGGACTAATTAGTTTGATCTTCGAATCCTATTTATTTCCTGAGAAAAGGTTGGGATTATTGAAGCTCAGTTCAATTAGCAAAGACAACAGTTATCAATTATGTTGAGATAAGATAACTCCTGAGTTACTGATTTCTTAACTAAAACCAAAAGGGAAAAAGTAAATCTACTGGAATAAAAATCCCTTCAGATGTAAAGCAACAATAACATAAATTATAGAAAGCAATCATGAATTGAAATACCTCAAATAATATTAATTAAGAAAATTATATGTAACATGGAAGAGTTCATAAATTAAATAAAAATAAAGAACCTGGGATTGAGAGTCACTCCTAAAACTAAGAGAAGTCCTAAATCCTAATCCTAAGAGAGAGGAGAGAACCTCTCTCTATAAAAACTACATCTACTCCTAAAATTGTGAATATGAGAGCCTCCCTATGAATGGATGCATTCCCCCACTTTATAGCCTCTAATCTGTATTTTCTGGGCCGCAAACTGGGTCAGAAACAGCCCAGAATTCGCTGGTCCTGAATTCAACCACGCTGGATTTCCGTCACTGCGACGCGGCCGCATGGATCACGCAGTCGCGTCACCTAGCCTCAGAGAAACCATAGCATATTATATATCAAATCGAAGCCCCGGACGTTAGCTTTCCAATGCAACTAAAACTGTGTCATTTGGTTCTCTGTAGCTAAAGTTATAGCCGTTTGAGTGTGAAGAGGTCAGGTTGGACAGCTTAGCAATTTCTCCAACTTCTTGTATTCCTTCAACTTTTGCATGCTTCCTTTCCATCCTCCAAGCCATTCCTGCCCTATAATCTCTGAAAACACTTAACACACATATCAAGGCATCTAATGGTAATAAGAGAGGATTAATAATAAGCAAATATAATATCAAAGAAGCATGTTTTCAATCAAAACACATAATTAGGAAGGAAATATAAAACCATGCAAATAGTATGAATAAGTGGGTAAAGAGTTAAGAAAAACCACTCAATTGAGTACAAGATAAACCATAAAATCGTGGTTTATCAAGTATGTTCTTATTATTGGTTATGGAGATTGTAGATTTGGGGTTTCAAGAATGAGGAACGAATATGACAAATAATTTAAATGGCAATTAAAAATAAATAAATAACTGTAAAATTAACTTTTGGCAAGGTATGAGAAATTAGAGGTCCTATCCTGGCTATCCTTATCAATGATGATAATAATTGAATCTTAATTCCACTTCGTTAGCCTTTACTAATATAAAGGAAGGTCAAGAGATTAATTGGGTTGATCTTCGGATCCCATTTGTTTCCTAAGAAAAGATTGAGATTATTGAAGTTCAATTCAATTAACAAAGATAACAATTATCAATCATGTTTGAGTTTGATAACTCTAGAGTTACTGATTTCTTAACCAAAATCAAAAGGAGAAGTAAATCTACTGGAATAAAAATGTCTTCAGAGTAAAAACAACAATAGCATAAATAAAAGAAATCAATATTAAACTGAAATACCTCAAATAACATTAATAAAAGAGTAATCCGTAACATGAAAGGATTCATAAAGTAACTTGCAAAAGTAAATAAAAGGAATATTGAACCTGATCAAAAGAGATAATCCTGAAAGCGAATAAAAATCCTAAGTCTAAATCCTAATCCTCAAGAGAGAGGAGAGAGCCTCCCTCAAAACTAATTCTAATTCATGGGAAGTAAAAATTGGCGAGAGCTCCCCTTGAATGGATGCATTCCCTCACTTCATAACCTCTAGCCTATGCCTTCTGGACTTGGATTTGGGCCAAAAAGGGCTTCAGAATTCGCTATGAGCATTTTCTACAATATCTGGTGCGTGGCCTCTGTCACGCGTCCGCGTGGGTCACGCGGTCGCGTCATTCGGAGCTTTTCTTGTCACGCGATCACGTCAGTCATGCGGCCGCGTCATATATGTTATGCTTAATGCGCACGGTCGCGTCAGTTATGCGGCCGCGTCGCCGCTTCTTCGCGCTTGGCATGCGATCGCGTCGTCCATACGATCGCGTGGATGCCAGTTTCTTCAAGGACTCCGTTTTGTGCTTTCCTTCCATTTTTGTATTTTTCCTTTCCATCCTTTGAGTCATTCCTGCCTTAGAAGATTTGAAACTACTCAACACACTAATCACGGCATTGAATGGAAATAAAGGTAATTAAAATAATAAATTTTAAAGCATAGGAAACATGTTTTTCACATACGTCACATAATAAGGAAGGAGAAGTAAAACCATGCAATTAATATGAATAACTGGGTGAAGGATTGAATAAATCACTCAAATTAAGAACAAAATATATCATAAAATATGGGTTTATCAACCTCCCCACACTTAAACAATAGCATGTCCTCATACTAAATCCAAGGTAAAGAGTAAGGTAAGATTAAAGTGGTGGAATGTTATGCAATGCAACCTATTCTAAATGCAACTACCTAAATGAGTCATGCAATTCTAATTTATTCACTCATATATAAAGCTCACCTGTAGTTAAATTAATTCACATTCTCAAGGAATCATATATATACATAGCCAACCCTTAAATAATAAAGCACCTTTGCAAATGAGATGGGAAAGAAAAATATTTTACAAACTTGCAAAACAATTAGTAAATTAAGCATAGATATATGTTGATGAGTTATTGAACCCTCACTGGATTTTGTGTTTATTCTCTAGTCACTCAGTGTTTATTGGGTTAATCACTCTATTCTTATTTTTATTCTTACTTTCTATAACTTTGTTCTTCATCTAACCAATCAACAATTATAGAATATAGTCATACCAAAAATCATGAGGTCTTAAGTAAGGTTGTAATGGGGCCAAGGTAAAGGTAAGGGTATATGTATAAGACTAAGTGAGCTAATTAAGTGAATCCTTGATTAGTCTAAGATTTCACCTAACATACATACTTTCTAAATTAGAGCTTCTTCACCTCTTTTCCCATTTTTTTCACTTTTGATGTTACATGCTCATGTCTTGATCTTTATTTTTATCCCATGTGCATTGTTTTTATTTTGCATTTTGGGGAATTCTTTTGTATCCCCTTTATTCAAATGCTGAAAATTAAAATATTATAATAAATTATTTTATTTTTTTTAATGCACATGGTAAATTAATTATTTTAATCTCACATGAGCATGTTTCCCAAAAATTTTATTTTGATTAATTTTATTTCTTTCAACTTCCTACCCTTTCTTTCTATGTTTCCAATTGGTTTCCCCACACTTAAACAATAAACAATTTCTATCTTAAGCTAACCAAGGATTCAACTTGGGATTTTTATTTTGTTTTTCTGCTTAAGGCTAGTAATGTGGTTATTAAAAAAAAGGGGGATTTAAAGGCTCAAGGGGGCTAACAAAGGTGATGTACAAGGTAGGCTATTTTTAGGACAAGTGGGTTAAAATCAAATAATGGCCTCAATCACTTTCTTGGTATGTATCTATATTCTACAACTGGACATATAGATTAAAACAAAGTAAAGAACATCAGAATAAAAAGAAGCGAAACACACAGGGATGAAATTATGGTTTGAATGCAACCATACAATTAAGCTCAAGACTCACAGGCTGTGTGTTCTCTAACTCAAACATCATATATCATTCATATATGTTATGCAGGTTTAGTTAAAAATTCCTATTATTCTCATAAAAAAATTATTTAGGGTGGCCTTTAAGGTTTTAATGTTTCTCCTTGATGAAATGTTGTTAGTTTAACTACATGATGTAATGCTACATATACAAGGTTTATGGATTTGATTCTGTTATGTTCAAGTTCCTAGCTTACTTTCTTTTTATATTTTCCAATTTAAGCTAAGCTATCTTATGCTAAAAAGGGTAAACTATACTAATTAATCCACTAATAAGTTAGAATTGCAAACTAAACTAAATAACTAAAATATGAACTAAAAATGCAAAATGCAGGAATAGAGTAAAAATACATAAAAGTAGCAATGTATAAATACTCAGAAAATAAAAATAAAAATAGAGAGAAAAATACAGAAAAATATCCAAAATAAAAGAAAAAGAGTTTGTAGTGGTTCACCAAGATAATACGCCAGAGATGGCGACCTCCCCACACTTAAAATGAAGCATCGTCCCTGATGCTCAATCAAGCAGGGTGTGAAGGGGTGTCATCACTGGAAGGAATGGTAGCTGAAGTCTCTGTAGTGGTGGGCTGAGGATCTGGCTACTGTAGAGGAGGTGCTATCTGCATAGGGATCTCAGGATCCGCAGCCTGAATCTGATGTGGAACCTCTGCCTGTGGTGCAGCCTGCTTTGTGCCTGCCTGCTCTGTCTCTCCCTGGGGATGGGTCTCAGCCTTGGGATCATCCGCCTCCTTCTCAGATGCCTCGGATGGTGTGTTAGGCTCGGAAGGGATGTTGCCAGAGCGTATCATCAGCTTCAGGTGCTCATAGCGTCGCTTGTTGCGACGCTCCATCTGGTCAAGCCGTAGAAACAGGCGGTGCACTAGATGATAGATGGGCTCTGGGGCAGGTGGAGGTACAGTGGTGGTGGAAGGTGTAGCTGTAGAGGAAGAGGGGCCGGCAGATGGTGTGGCAGTGTCACCAGGGAGGGCTGGAGGTCTGTAACCCAAGGCCAGAAAGTTCCTGCTGTGCGGGATAATCTTCTTGCATTCTGCAGTAGGTGGCCTCTCATCAGCATCCTCCCAAGGCACGTCAGCTCGACGGCCCAGCTGGATAACCAAATAGGGAAAGGGGAGAGTGCCTCGGACGTGGACCCTGGCCATATAGTGCCGAATAAAGCGTGGCAAGTACAGGTCCTTACCCTCCATCACACACCATAGGAGGGTGATCATAGCGGCTGGTATCTCAGTCTCGTGAGTACTCGGCATAATGAAGTTGCTAAGTATCTGATGCCATAGCCGAGCCTCATCATTCAAGTATGCCCGCTTGATTCCCTTGGGCAAGGTAGTGTTCTGACCCATGATCCAAGGAACTGTCGGGTCAAGGGCGATCCTCGCCTTGACTGCATCCCAGTCAAATCGCATATAGCGCATATCCTCCTCAGCTTTCTGATAACCGTCTGGCTGATCAGATTTAGGCAGAAGCTTCAGAATGTCCTCTATGGCCTCTTTAGTGACCAGAATCTACTTTCCTCTGAGGTTCACTGCATCTAGGGTAGTGATGTAGTAATTGCAGTAAAATTCCCTTACCTAAGATGCATTGACCTCTGTCAAATTTCTCTCCAGAAAGAACCAGCCTCTTTGCTTGATTTGATCAGTGGTGTACTGCTGGAGTTCTCCTGGGATCTTGAGAGTCCTCTCCAGGTATAGGTTCCTGGAGGTTGCAAACACCGGATACTTCAGCTCACAGTATCGGTTTGCAAATTTTACTGGATCATTAGCAGGGAGCAGCTGGTCGGCCTTCTCCTGCTGGGTAAAATTTTTCTCCCACCAGGAGGAATCATGCATGAGATCAATGATGGACATGGATGATTCTCCCCTTTTACGTTTGCCAGTAGTAGCCTTGCCTTTTTCTTTCCTCTGACTGGCAGACATCCTGAAAAACGAAAAACCAGGATATATAAAAATAGGAAATCAAATAGGCAAATAATCAAAGAAAACACAAAGTGGCAAATGAGCAATAGGATAAGGAAAATGAGTTAAGTAAATGCGCATTAAGGATTGTGTAGGAGTTAAAAGTTCAAAAAGAAGAATTTACAATCCAAAATGTAATTGAATTCATGTTAAATAGAAAAATTAACATTATGCCATGGTTAGAAGGTTAAAAGAAAGTGAAAAACCAGGAGAAAGATTTTAAAAGGTTAGTTTGGTTAGAAGTGAAAAAGAGTTTAGGAAGTTAACATTAGTGAGTTAGTAGAAAGTGGGTTAAAGTAAGTGGCATAATGAAAATATTCCAAGTAACAAGTATTCACAGTTAGAAACTATAGGTAACTCATAACCACATAAGGAAAACAGGTTGATGCTGATTCAAATAGATATAGAGAAAGCAAAAATTGGAATCAAAACATCACAAATGCAGTTTATGAAACAGGAAATCAAAAATGATAGAAAGCATGCCCTAGCATTCATGAAATGGTTTGGATAAAGCAGAGGAAAACGGAGTTCAAAATACCAAAACCAAAACATGAATGAAAACATTTTACAGAAATTTGGGCAGCATTCTGGCTAAAATTGGATTGTCCCGGAAAATAAACAGCAATCAAATAGTTCATATGAATTAAAATTAAAGCTTGCAGTTACATATAAGGAATATAATCATGAAAAATCAATGTAAAGAGCAGCAATATACAGGAGAGTACAGCATATGAACTAACATTATAGCAACAGCAGGATTGCGAAAACATAAAGCAATAAACATGAACAGCGCAAATAAACAGACCTAAATCCACTAACCACAGCCTAGGCTACCTAACAACCTAAAATCCACTACAACATGCATATCTAACTAGCCTAAATATGAACATAAACAGAAAAAAATTAAGAACTAACTACGAATGGATAAAAGGGTGACATTTTGCGGAACCTGGGAGGCAAATGAAGGAGATTGGGGTAGAGAGGTAGCTGGGGATGACGGGGCAGTGGCGTCCGATGCGGTGGCTGGTGGTGGCGCGGCGGCGGTGGTGCTGTTCGGAGGTAGGTAGGGGGAGAGGGGGTAATGGGGTTTTGGGGGTCGGAAGGGTGGTTGTGGGTGGTGTGGGGGCGCAGCGGTTGATGGCGGCGCAGTGGGTGGTGCTCGCGGAGGAGGGAGGCAGGGGTGGTTGTGGGTGGAGGAAGAAGGAAGAGGAGGGAAAAAGAGGGGGGGTTTGGGTGGTCGGCGGGGTTTGGGTGGTCGGCGGTCGGACGGTGGCTGGCGGTGGTTGGTGGTGGGAAAGGAAGAGAGGGAGGAGAGGGTTTGGGGGGCTGCGCGACTGGTAGGGTTCGCGTGAATGGGGGTTATAATTTTGAATCCACGCGATCGCATGGGGCACGCGATCGCGTGGTTGTGGTGAAAATGGGGTTGACGTGATCGCGTGGGTCGCGCGATCGCATGGAGGGGTAAAAGAGGGGATGACGCGATCGCATGGGGCATGCGAACGCGTCACTGAGAATTGTGCTAAACGCACGATTCCAGCGTCGTTTCAGCGCAACTCTCTGTCTCCTTTTGGGATTTGTGCAATCCATGCGACGCGATCGCGTCGCTCACGCGGTCGCGTGGGATTGGTTGTGTGCATGTGATGCGATCGCATGGGGCATGCGATCGCGTGGGCCATTTTGTGCTAGACGCACAATGGCCGCACGATTCCAGCCCAACTTTCTGGACGTTGGATCCTTACGCCGATTTCCATATCATGCGGCCGCGTGGGTGACGCGATCGCGTGGGTAGCGTTTTTCGCAATATGACGCGATCGCATGAGTGATGCGGTCGCGTCGTGCACCCATTTTTTTTTTACATATGCCTGAAAAGTGCAGAATGCAATGATTAATATGAGTGAGATGCAAAATTCCAGGTTCAATATAATAAAATAAAATAAAACTTGAAAACAAATAAAACTAAATAAAAATTAAAAAGAAACTATCATACCATGGTGGGTTGTCTCCCACCTAGCACTTTTAGTTAAAGTCCTTAAGTTGGACATTGGAGGAGCTTCCTGTTATGGCGGCTTATGCTTAAATTCATCCAAAAATCTCCACCAATGCTTGGAATGCCAATAGCCTCCGGGGTCCCAAACTAGGCATGTAAAGCTTCTGAGCAGCTTCAAACAGATTGTCAAGCTCCCGGGGTGACGAATGTCAGAATAGAATCCATGATCCCAAGCCTTGCGTTTAAATCCGCCTCTGTCTTGATCTATATTTTTCCATCCGGACGGTTTAGAAAGTAGATTTTCACCATAGTGACCAAACGTTTTCCGAGATCCATTCAATTGAGCAGGATACCAATCCGTGCACTTCGAGTTGAAGCGTGGAGCATTATTGAACCTTGTGCACCAGCTCTGAGTGCGAGCCATTTCCCTCTTACTCTTAAAGCCGCAGAGAGCTCTAAGCTGGCCATCTG
Source organism: Arachis ipaensis (assembly GCF_059453495.1). Lineage (NCBI taxonomy): Eukaryota > Viridiplantae > Streptophyta > Magnoliopsida > Fabales > Fabaceae > Arachis > Arachis ipaensis. The sequence goes on along the minus strand of NC_142444.1, from coordinate 44,454,835 downwards.
TTTCAAGTAAACCATATTCAAGTGAATAAGTAAAGTTAAAGGTTAAGGATTGTACCCACTTGAAGCTTGTATTAGGCGGTAATGGCCTTGGGGTAGGTGTTTCTGGTGGTTCTGTAAGTTCTTCTCCCTTGTGCTCTTCTGTGAATTCCTCCACTTCCTTGTAAGGTTCTTCAAATGCATCTGAGTCCTGGTCAAAGTCTTCTATGTCTTCCTCATCACTTGAGTCATAGATTGGAGGTTGAGAGAAATCTACCTCCGCGTCATCTTCGTATTCACTTGGGGAAGATTCTTCGATCTCAGAGAATTCACTTGCGGATGCAAGTTCATTACTAAGAGAGCTAGACTTGTGACTATCATCATCAAGAGAATTTGTGTCCTGGGTTATTCCGTCTAGACTTGTGACTTGTGCAATATCCTCCTTAGCATCAACTGTAACGTCCTTGACGGAGTTCTCCTCAACTCTGGATTCCCATGGAGGTTCAGCGTCTCCTAGATCTTCAACCAACTCTTCTTCTTGTACAATGACAGCTTCTTCTACTTGTTCTAGTACGAATTCATGCTCTGTCTTGTCCACTGGAGTTTCTAGTGTCTCCTTCATGCTACGCTCTTCATTAGATTGTTCACATGGGGCTGTGGTTGGTCCTTGAATGTTCGCACGTCTAGAAGCTAATTGCATTACTGCTTGCTCCAGTTGTCGAATGGTTGTTTGAAGTTTATTTACTGTTGCCTTGAGGCGAACCTCTGATTCTCGGGGTGATGGATTTGGAAATGAAACATAGGGAAGTGGTGATGCTTGGGGGTGATTGGATTGGAACTGGGGTAGGAAAGGATCATACGGTGGCGAATGGTGAAGAAAAGCTTGTGAGTGTGGTGGTTCGAGGTTATGTTGAGAGGTTGGTCTATAGGCACGGGGTGGGGCTTGTTGGTAGTCACAAGGTTGTCCATCATATCTTTCAGCTGGGTATGCATTGTAGAATGGTCGTTGTCCGTGATATCTTGGAGGGTGTTGTTGCCTAAAGGGTTGATTAGATCCTCTTGGCTCCATCCATCCTTGATTGGCCTGACCTTGATGCATATTCCTGCTGTAACTTCTATTTCCTTCAACAAAGTTAGAACCAAACTCAAAGTGAGAGGGGTGAGAGTTCATAGTAGCAAATAAAATTAAAAAGGAAAAACAAAAATAAATAAACAAGTAAAAGAAAAATATTTACAATAACCAATAATAAGGCACACGTTAGCAGTTCCCCGGCAACGGCGCCATTTTGAAGAACTGAAGATTGATGGTTTAGAGGTTATAGTAAACTCTTGTTGTAAGTATAGTTACTAAACCAAGCAATCAACCTTTCTTACAAAAGTTTTGGTTGTCACAAGTAACAAACCCCTTAAATAAATTGATAACCGAAGTATTCAAACCTCGGGTCGTCTTCTCAAGGAACTGCAGGGAAGTATGTTCTTATTATTGGTTATGGAGATTGTAGATTTGGGGTTTCAAGAATGAGGAACGAATATGACAAATAATTTAAATGGCAATTAAAAATAAATAAATAACTGTAAAATAAACTTTTGGCAAGGTATGAGAAATTAGAGGTCCTATCCTGGCTGGTGACAACTCCTCGATGATTTCCTTTCCATGACAACTCCTTTCAACTACTCCTTTATCTTCAAGGGTCTCTCCTACCTTTACCCGTAAGGCCTCCTCTAGCTCCTTATGAAGTATGGATTCGCGACGATGCCTTTTTTTCTGTTCCATATCAATAGCATAATTGGGATCATCTTTCTCTTGGATTGATAGATGTGGGTGCTCTTCCATGGAGGGTGGTGATGGGATGAAAAGATCATTATGTGGTTGAAAAGGAAGTGCACCAGAGCTTGAGGGTTGGATTTTAGAGGTAGAGGGTTGGTTCATGTGGGATATAAGATTTTGGAGTGTAGAGGTGAGACCAATGATGTTAGAGATGAGTGTATTGTTATCCAATGGAGGTTGGGGTGGATCTATGTATGGCTCATTCAGTTCATAGGGTGGTTGGTATGGTGGATGTGGGTTAGGGTCATATGGAGGTGAATGGCGGTAGTTGGCTTGTGAGTGTGGTGGTTCAAAGTTGTGTTGAGGAAATGGTTCATAGGCATATGGTGGTGGTTGTTGATAGTCCATTGGAGGTGGTTGTTGCCATAAGGGTTGATCAAATCCTTGTGGCTCCTCCCATCTTTGATTGTTCCAACCTTGATGCCTATTCTCATTGTAATATCTTCTTCCTGCAACATAATTGTAACCAGACTCATAGCCAAAGGGGTGAGAGTTCATAGTAGTATATAAAAATTAAAAATAAAAATAAAAATAAATTTAAATTAAAAGGTTATTTAAATTTTGAATTTGAAAATTTTTAAATTTAAATTTTGAAAATTTTTAAATTAGAATTTTGAAATTTGATTTTTGAAATAAGATAAGATAAGATAAAAATTTTAAAAATAAAAATCTGAAATTTCTTTTTTCGAAAAAATTAATTAAAAATATTTTTGAATTTAATGAGGAAAGAGAAAAACAATAAAATGACACCAAATTTTAAATTTTTAGATCAAAACGAAAAAAACAACTAAGAACAGCTTGAAGGTCAAGATGAACATGAAGAACAACTTGAAGATCAAGATGAACACTAAGAACAAATTTTTGAAAAATTTTTTTAATAACTAAATAAAAACAAATAACCTCTTAATTTATGGAAAAGCAAAAATAAAAACAAATAAATAAGCAAAAATAAAAAATATTTACAATAACCAATAATAAGGCACACGTTTGCAATTCCCCGGCAACGGCGCCATTTTGACGTTAGGATTTTTGCCAGTAAAGAATTTCATAAAAACAGTCGTGTTGTAGATATAGTCTCTAAACCGACAGAAATCCCTTCGTACAAACGTTTTGGTTCTCAAAGAATTGCAGGGAGGTGTATTTATTATTGGTTATGAGATTTCTGGGGAATGTTGAGTTTGGGCAATGGACACAGGTATATTTAAATGACAAGTAAAATAAAGTAATAATAATAAAATCTCTTGGCAAGGTATAAGAAATTAGAAGTCCAGACTTAGTTATCCTTATCAATAATAATGAAAGTTGAATCTTAATTCCACTTGGTCAACCTTTACTAAAATAAAGGAAAGTCAAGGGACTAATTAGTTTGATCTTCGAATCCTATCTATTTCCTGAGAAAAGGTTGGGATTATTGAAGCTCAGTTCAATTAGCAAAGACAACAGTTATCAATTATGTTGAGATAAGATAACTCCTGAGTTACTGATTTCTTAACCAAAACCAAAAGGGAAAAAGTAAATCTACTGGAATAAAAATGCCTTCAGATGTAAAGCAACAATAACATAAATTATAGAAAGCAATCATGAATTGAAATACCTCAAATAATATTAATTAATAAAATTATATGTAACATGGAAGAGTTCATAAATTAAATAAAAATAAAGAACCTGGGATTGAGAGTCACTCCTAAAACTAAGAGAAGTCCTAAATCCTAATCCTAAGAGAGAGGAGAGAACCTCTCTCTATAAAAACTACATCTACTCCTAAAATTGTGAATATGAAAGCCTCCTTATGAATGGATGCATTCTCCCACTTTATAGCCTCTAATCTGTATTTTCTGGGCCGCAAACTGGGTCAGAAACAGCCCAGAATTTGCTGGTCCTGAATTCAACCACGCTGGATTTCCGTCACTGCGACGCAGCCGCATGGATCACGCGGTCGCGTCACCTAGCATTAGAGAAACTATAGCATATTATATTTCAAATCGAAGCCCCAGACGTTAGCTTTCCAATGCAACTAGAACTGTGTCATTTGGACCTCTGTAGCTAAAGTTATAGCCATTTGAGTGTGAAGAGGTCAGGCTGGACAGCTTAGCAATTTCTCCAACTTCTTGTATTCCTTCAACTTTTGCATGCTTCCTTTCCATCCTCCAAGCCATTCCTGCCCTATAATCTCTGAAAACACTTAACACACATATCAAGGCATCTAATGGTAATAAGAGAGGATTAATAATAAGCAAATATAATATCAAAGAAGCATGTTTTCAATCAAAACACATAATTAGGAAGGAAATATAAAACCATGCAAATAGTATGAATAAGTGGGTAAAGAGTTAAGAAAAACCACTCAATTGAGTACAAGATAAACCATAAAATCGTGGTTTATCAAGTATGTTCTTATTATTGGTTATGGAGATTGTAGATTTGGGATTTCAAGAATGAGGAACGAATATGACAAATAATTTAAATGGTAATTAAAAATAAATAAATAACTGTAAAATAAACTTTGGCAAGGTATGAGAAATTAGAGGTCTTATCCTGGCTATCCTTATCAATGAGGATAATAATTGAATCTTAATTCCACTTCGTTAGCCTTTACTAATATAAAGGAAGGTCAAGAGATTAATTGGGTTGATCTTCGGATCCTATTTGTTTCCTAAGAAAGGATTGGGATTATTGAAGTTCAATTCAATTAACAAAGATAACAATTATCAATCATGTTTGAGTTTGATAACTCCAGATTTACTGATTTCTTAACCAAAATCAAAAGGAGAAGTAAATCTACTGGAATAAAAATGTCTTCAGAGTAAAAACAACAATAGCATAAATAAAAGAAATCAATATTAAACTGAAATACCTCAAATAACATTAATAAAAGAGTAATCCGTAACATGAAAGGATTCATAAAGTAACTTGCAAAAGTAAATAAAAGGAATATTGAACCTAATCAAAAGAGATAATCCTAAAAGCGAATAAAAATCCTAAGTCTAAATCCTAATCCTCAAGAGAGAGGAGAGAGCCTCCCTCAAAACTAATTCTAATTCATGGGAAGTAAAAATTGGCGAGAGCTCCCCTTGAATGGATGCATTCCCTCACTTCATAACCTCTGGCCTATGCCTTCTGGACTTGGATTTCGGCCAAAAAGAGCTTCAGAATTCGCTATGAGCATTTTCTGCAATTTCTGGTTTGTGGCCTCTGTCACGCGTCAGCGTGGGTCACGCGGTCGCGTCATTCGGAGCTTTTCTTGTCACGCGATCACGTCAGTCATGCAGCCGCGTCATATGTGTTATGCTTAAGGCGCGCAGTCGCGTCAGTCATGCGGCCGCGTCGCCGCTTCTTCGCCCTTGGCATGCGATCGCGTCGTCCATACGATCGCGTGGATGCCAGTTTCTTCAAGGACTCTGTTTTGTGCTTTCCTTCCATTTTTGTATTTTTCCTTTCCATCCTTTAAGTCATTCCTGCCTTAGAAGATCTGAAACTACTCAACACACTAATCACGGCATTGAATGGAAATAAAGGTAATTAAAATAATAAATTTTAAAGCATAGGAAACATGTTTTTCACATACGTCACATAATAAGGAAGGAGAAGTAAAACCATGCAATTAATATGAATAACTGGGTGAAGGATTGAATAAATCACTCAAATTAAGCACAAAATATATCATAAAATATGGGTTTATTAAATACCTACAACTCCTCATGGAAAAATCATCCTAACCTTTCCTAGAGAGATCAACAGAAGCCTCAGCAAGGCTTCAATAATAATCAAGATGGGAGAAACCAGAATAGGTTTAACAGTAATAAACCATTCCCATCTTCTCAGCAAAATATGAAGACTTCTAAGCAGAGCATCTCTGACTTAGCAACCATAGTCTCTAAACTCTCTAAGACCACTCACAGTTTCATAACAGAAACTAGGTCCTCCATCAGAAATTTGAAGGTACAAGTTGGTCAGCTGAGTAAGAGAATCCCTGAGATCCCTCCTAACACTCTTCCAAGTAACACTGAAGTAAACCCAAGGGAAGAGTGCAAGACCATCACTGTAGAAGTTGAGACCGAATCTGCAGGGGATACTCATGAAGCTAAATGTCAAGTTATTTGGAACAGAGACATCGGAGGAAGAATCTCCAGTGCTCACGAAGGAACTCAATGCCTTGGTTCAAAAGAAACTATCTCAGAAGTTGTCAGATCCCGGACGCTTCCTGATTTCTTGCACATTGGCACCATTACCTTTGAGAAGGCTCTGTGTGACCTAGGGTCAAGCATAAACCTTATGTCACTCTCTGTAATAGAGAGACTGGGAATCTTTGGGTTACAAGCTGCAAGAATCTCACTAGGGATAGCAGACAAGTCAATGGAAAAGGCATATGGTCTGGTAGAAGATGTCTTAGTAAAGGTTGAGAATCTTTACATCCCTGTAGATTTTATAATCTTGGATACTAGGGAGGAAGAGGATGAAACCATCATCTTTGGAAGACCCTTCTTAGCCACTACCAATGCCATCATTGATATAGCAAGGGGAGAGCTAGTCCTGCAATTGCATGAGGACTGTATCTTATTCAAGATACCTAGCCCTAACTCTCCCTCTGATAAAAGAGAGATGATTGTGTAACACCTGGTATTCCAACCCCCTCTCTCTTAGTGCTAAGTTATACAGAGCCCCCAGACACCAATTCTAAGTTTGGTGTTGGGCAGCCATCATCAAGCACTGAGAATAAAGGTACTAAGAAGAAGTGATAAACCGCTATTTCATGGTTTATCTTGTGCTCAATTGAGTGGTTTTTATCAACTCTTTACCCACTTATTCATACTATTTCCATGGTTTTACATTTGCCTTCCTAATTATGTGCTTTGACTGAAAACATGCTCCTTTGATCTTATATTTGCTCATTATTAATCCTCTCTTATTACCATTAGATGCCTTGATATGTGTGTTAAGTGATTTCAGAGATTACAGGGTAGGACTGGCTTAGAGGATGAAAAGGAAGCATGCAAAAGTGGAAGGAATACAAGAAGTTGGAGAAATTGCTAAGCTGTCTAGCCTGACCTCTTCGCACTCAAACGGCTATAACTTTAGCTACAGAGGTCCAAATGACGCGGTTTCAGTTGCGTTGGAAAGCTAATGCGGAGCTTCGATTTGATATATAATATGCTATAGTTTTCCTGATGCTAGGCGACACGACCGTGTGCTCCATGCGGGTGCGTCGCAGTGACGGAAATCCAGCGTGATTGAATTCGAGACCAGCGAATTCTGGGCTGTTTTCGACCCAGTTTGTGGCCCAGAAAACACAGATTAGAGGCTATAAAGTGGAGGAATGTATCCATTCATAAACAAGCTTTCATATTCACAATTTTAGGAGTAGATGTAGTTTTTAGAGAGAGAGGTTCTCTCCTCTCTCTTAGGATTAGGATTTAGGACTTCTCTTAGTTTTAGGAGTAACTCTCAATCCCAAGTTCTTTATTTTTATTTATTTTCCCAATTTAGTTTATAAACTGTTCCAGATTACTTAAATTAATATTATTTGAGGTATTTCGGTTATTATTGCTTTCTTTTATTTACATGATTATTGCTTCCCATCTGAAGGCATTCTTATTCCAGTAGATTTACTTTTTCCCTTTTGGTTTTGGTTAAGAAATCAGTAACTCAGGAGTTATCCAATTCAACAGCATAATTGATAATTGTTATCTTGTCAATTGAATTGAACTTCAATAATCCCAATCTTTTCTTAGGAAATAAATAGGATTCGAAGGTCAAACTAATTAATCCCTTGACTTACCTTTACTTTAGTAAAGGTTGACTAAGTGGAATTAAGATTCAATTTTTATTATCATTGATAAGGATAACTTGGTCTGGACTTCCAATTTCTAATACCTTGCCAAGAGTTTATGTTTATTATTATTATTTTATTCCCTCTGCCATTGCTTTTCTAACTTTTTACCTTGATCCAAAAACCTCAAAACATACCTTTGCATAACCAATAATAAGAACATACTTCCCTGCAATTCCTTGAGAAGACGACCTGAGGTTTGAATACTCGGTTATCAATTTAAAAGGGGTTTGTTACTTGTGACAACCAAAATGTTTGTATGAAAGGACTTTTGAAGGTTTAGAAACTATACTTGCAACGAGGATTTATCTGCAAATTTCTAGACCACGCAAAAGTCCTCTCATCAAAATGGCGCCGTTGCCGGGGAATTGCAAACGTGTGCCTTATTATTGGTTATTGTAAATATTTGCTTTATACCTGTTTATTTGTTTTTATTTTTGTTTTTATTTTTGCTTTTTTTTATAAATTAAGAGGTTATTGGTTTTTATTTTAAAAATTTTTTTATCCTATCTTATCTTATTTCAAAAATCAAATTTCAAAATTCAATATTTAAATTTCAATTTTCAAAATTTCAAAATTCAAAATTTCAAAAATTTAAAATTCAAAGTTTCAATTTTCAGATTTCAAAATTTAATTTTCAAAATTTCAAAATTTAATTTTCAAATTTAAAAATTTAAATAACCTTTTAATTTGAATTTGTTTTTATTTTTAATTTTTATTCACTATCATGAGTTCTCACCCCCATCGCTACGAGTCTGGTTACAATTGTGTTGCAGGAAGAAGAAATTACAATGAGAACAGGCATCAAGGTTGGAACAACCAAAGATGGGAGGGGCCACAAGGATTTGATCAACCCTCATGGCAACAACCACCTCCAATGAACTATCAACAACGACCACCATATGCCTATAAACCCTCTCCTCAACATGACTTTGGACCACCAAACTCACAAGCCCCTTTACTCCATTCACCTCCATATGACCCTAACTCACATCCACCATACCAACCACTCTATGAACCGAATGAACCATACATAGATCCACCCCAACCTCCATTGGATAACAATACACTCATCTCTAACATCATTGGTCTCACCTCTACACTCCAAAATCTTATATCCCACATGAACCAACCCTCTACCTCCAATATTCAACCCTCAAGCTCTAGTGCACTTCCTTCTCAACCACATAATGATCTTTTCATCCCATCACCACCCTCCATGGAAGAGCACCCACATCCATCAATCCAAGAGCAAGATGATCCCAATTATGCTATTGATATGGAACAGGAAAGAAGGAATCATCTTCGCGAATCCATACTTCATAAAGAGCTAGAGGAGGCCCTACGGGTAAAGGTAGGAGAGACCCTTGAAGGTGAAAGAGTAGTTGAAAGGAGTCGTCATGGAAAGGAAATCATCGAGGATGAGTACGATTTTATACTTAAATAACTGGACAAGGCAGCAATTATTAAAAAGGAAGAAGTGGTTGCAGACTTAAGAGATGTTGTACCTCCATTGGAAAGTCCAATTATAAAACCTCCTTCCAAGGCGATTGAAATTGATGCTGAGGAGGGTATACAACCTCCAAGGCATATCACAGTTGAAGACTTGGAAGAGGTTGGTCAAGAGATGGAGATTAAAGAAGAAGAGGTTGATATTGAAGAAACTTGCAAAGAGGTGGAAGTTGTCAGAGAAGAGCACAAGGGAGTTGAGCTTGCAATTTCATTAGAAATACCTCCCCCTAAGTTACCATCATCCTTCACAACATTCAAGTGGGTAAAATTCATATCCCTTAGCTTTCTAATCCCACTTGAATATGGGCTACTGGAGACGGATGGTCAACTTAGAGCTCTTTGTGGCATTAAGAGTAAGAGGAAGATGGCCAGTGGTAAGAATTGTCCTGCAAGGTTCATTATGGTTAGAAGCTTTAAGTTTAAATGCAAAGGTTGGTGTAAAGCTCAACTGAATAGGTCTAGTAAGTTGTTTGGAAGTTTCAGTGAGAATTCTAAAGCTGAACCACCCGGATGGAATCATGATAATCAACAAGAAGACGGGTGCAACAGCAAGATTTGGGACCCCGGAATTCATTCTGGCAATCAACACTCTTGGGGCCTTGTCACCTGCTTTAACTTACTTGAAGGCTTTCTGCGCCTAATTTGGGATCCCGGAGGCCATTGGAATTACAAACATTGGTGGAGATTCCTGGATGAGTTCAAGCACAAGCCACCATAACAAGAAGCTCATCAAATGTCCAACTTAAGGACTTTAACTAAAAGTGCTAGGTGGGAGACAACCCACCATGGTATGATTGTTCATTTTTCATTTTTATTTAGTTTTATTTGTTTTCTAGTTTTATTTTATTTTATTATATTGAACCTGGAGTTTTGCATCACATTCATATTAATACTGCATTCTTCATTTTTCAGATTATAAAAAAAAAGGGGTTTTCACACGCGACGCGACAGCGTCGCCGACGCGTCCGCGTCGTATGTGGGTTTGAAAGAAAATGAGGATGAACAGAGAGTCACGCGAAAGCGTGGTTGGAGGCGCGCTAATGGCACAAATTGATCCACGCGACCGCATCGCTGCCGCGGCCGCGTCATTTGGAAAAATAGCTTCCCACGCGATCGCGTCACCCACGCGACCGCGTGGCTCTGAGAAGTCGACGTAAATGGGTGTATGGCAGAAAGTTGAGCTGGAGTTGGGCTGGACTCGTGTTGGAAGCCCAAGCCCTACCACGCGAACGCGTGCCCCACGCGGCCGCGTCGTTTTTCAGAAAATGGCCATTCACGCGATCGCGTCAACCACGCGATCGCGTCACCCTGGATTTTGGCAATACAGAGTTTTGAACAGAGAGTTGTGCGACCGCGAGGCTGCACTCGCGCCACTAGCACAAATCGAGTCACGCGATCGCGTGCCACACGCGTCCGCGTCACCCAACCTTATCGCGCACCACGCGACCGCGTCACCCACGCGACCGCGTCGCCAGCGTCGCACAACCTATCCAGATTAGTGCCAATTTTCTTATCTTTTCTTTTCTAATCCTAATTTCTTCCTTCTCTCTCCTTTTTCACTTTCTTTTTCTTCTTTTCATCCTTTTTCCCTCTCATTTTATTTTATTTTATTTATTTGCATACTTTCATTCATTGCATATTTTTATTTTTCTAAATTTATTATTTTACCATTGGTGTTCAAATGTTCTTATTCAACTGTTATTTCTTTTCTGGTATTATCTTGGTGTTTATGACTTGTTTTATTCTGGTTAGGTAATATTATTTAAATCAATGCCAATCTTTTATACCTGTATTACTTTTGTATTGATTTTTAATTTATATTATCTTTTCTTCCCCACTCTCTTCCCCATTGTTGCATATTCTGCACCACTGGTATGCCATGGCTTCTATTGTTTTCTCACTTACATGTTGTAGCTACCATGTAAATGAGACCCTTTTCATTTGGCATTAACCCAACCATACTTCATTTATTTTCTTATCTCTATTATTGGGTTACCTTTCTTCCCTTTTTCTTTCAGAATGGCCACCAGGAAGAGAACCAGAAGACATTTACATGGGGAGACAGACAAGTCCATCTGCACAATCCTTAGAGAAAAGCAACAGTTGAAACGACCCATCCACCTGCACATCTCAGCATGCACCGAGGACGGTGCAATCTTTAAGTGTGGGGAGGTCGATATCGATCTCCATGGGTTAGTACCTTTCTGTTTCAGCACTAATGTTTAAATTTTCTTTGTTAAATTAGTTGTTGCATTTGCATGTTTATTTTATTTTATGCATTTAGTTACTACTTGGTTAAAGTAATAAATTTCTTTTGAGACCCTATTTTTTAGAGAGAAATTTCACTAATTTAATTTAAAAAAAAATTTTTGTTAAAACTTGTTTGAAGTTGTATTTGGAACATGGTTTTTGAGCCAAAGAATACACAACCTGTGAGATTTGAGCTTATTTATATGGTTACATTATTTAACCATAAATATTTTATTCCTGTATGTTTTCTTCTCTATGATTGTAATCTATATTTTGTTCCAATCTATATGTCCATTATTTAGTATATTTACATGCTTGCATATTATTGAGGCCATTATTTGTTATTAGCTCACTTATCCCAAATAAGCCTACCCTTTAAATCACCCTTGTTAGCCACTTTGAGCCTTTTAATCCCTTCTGTTCTATTTTACTACATCACTAGCCTTAAGCAGAAAAACAAAAGTAATATCCCAATTGAATCTTTGGTTAGCTTAAGATAGAGATTGTGCATCAACTAAGTGTGGGGAAACTGTGGGAACATGGGTTAATAAGGGAATGTATCATGTTTCTAATTTATTTGAATATTGGGAATTTGGGAACCTACTCATGAAAAACTAAAATAGAAAAACAATGGAGAATCTATGTGCATTGATAAGTTATGTTTGCTTTTATGATTCAAAAAAAAATAAAAAATAAAAAATAAAAAATAAAAAAATAATAAATATATATATATATATATATAAGGGGACAAAATTACCCCAATACTAAGTTAATAAAAATATCAATGCACATGTGACAAAAGTAAAGAAATATCAAAATTTTGGTACATGAATATGGGAATTATACAAAAGTGGGAAAAATTTGGGTAGCTAGGTAAAGTAATTTAAAATTGTATAAAGTATGTATATGTTAGGTGAGATCTTAGACTAGTCAAGGATTCAATTTATAGCTCACTTAGCCATATATATACCCTCACCCTTACCTTGGCCCCATAACCTTGAAAAGACCTCATGATGTTTGCATTGGTACATTAAATAATGTTGATTGGTTAGGTGAAGAACAAAGTTTAGAAAGCATGATTAGGGAAGAGTAGAGTGATTGACCCTAGACACTTGAGAGTTAGAGTGATATACACTACCAGTAAGGGTTCAGTGCTTAATTCTATGTTCCCTGCTTTCATGAGCTATCTTCCTACAAGTTTACTTGCTTTTTATTGTACGATTTGAATTAGTGGAAATTGGTTTGTATTTGTCTTGGAGAATTTGATTTACTTTTAACCAAGTACGTAGAAGCATTTCACATTTAGTTGCATCCATATAGATAGAATCGCATTTCATACATTCTACCATTCCTCTTCATCTTTATAGTTTCTCTTGAGCTTAGCATGAGGACATGCTAGTGTTTAAGTGTGGGGAGGTTGACAAACCGCTATTTCATGGTTTATCTTGTGCTCAATTGAGTGGTTTTTATCAACTCTTTACCCACTTATTTATACTATTTGCATGGTTTTACATTTGCCTTCCTAATTATGTGCTTTGATTGAAAACATGGTCCTTTAATCTTATATTTGCTCATTATTAATCCTCTCTTATTACCATTAGATGCCTTGATATGTGTGTTAAGTGATTTCAGAGATTACAGGACAAGAATGGCTCAGAGGATGAAAAGGAAGCATGCAAAAGTGGAAGGAATACAAGAAGTTGGAGAAATTGCTAAGCTGTCTAGCCTGACCTCTTCGCACTCAAATGGCTATAACTTTAGCTACAGAGGCCCAAATGACGCGGTTCTAGTTGCGTTGGAAAGCTAAAATCTGGGGCTTTGATTTGATATATAATATGCTATAGTTTTCCTAACGCTAGGCGACGCGACCGCGTGCTCCATGCGGCCACATCGCAGTGACGGAAATCCAGCGTGATTGAATTCGAGACCAGCGAATTCTGGGCTGTTTTCGACCCAATTTGCGGCCCAGAAAACACAGATTAGAGGTTATAAAGTGGGGAATGCATCCATTCATAAACAGGCTTTCATATTCATAATTTTAGGAGTAGATGTAGTTTTTAGAGAGAGAGGTTCTCTCCTCTCTCTTAGGATTAGGATTTAGGACTTCTCTTAGTTTTAGGAGTAACTCTCAATCCCAGGTTCTTTATTTTTATTTATTTTCCCAATTTAGTTTATAAACTATTCCAGATTACTTGAATTAATGTTATTTGAGGTATTTCAGTTATTATTGCTTTCTTTTATTTACATGATTATTGCTTCCCATCTGAAGGCATTCTTATTCCAGTAGATTTACTTTTCCCCTTTTGGTTTTGGTTAAGAAATCAGTAACTCAGGAGTTATCCAATTCAACAGCATAATTGATAATTGTTATCTTGCCAATTAAATTAAACTTCAATAATCCCAATCTTTTCTTAGGAAATAAATAGGATTCGAAGGTCAAACTAATTAATCCCTTGACTTACCTTTACTTTAGTAAAGGTTGACTAAGTGGAATTAAGATTCAATTTTTATTATCATTGATAAGGATAACTTGGTCTGGACTTCCAATTTCTAATACCTTGCCAAGAGTTTATGTTTATTATTATTATTTTATTCCCTCTGCCATTGCTTTTCTAACTTTTTACCTTGATCCAAAAACCCCAAAACATACCTTTGCATAACCAATAATAAGAACATACTTTCCTGCAATTCCTTGAGAAGACGACCCGAGGTTTGAATACTCGGTTATCAATTTAAAAGGGGTTTGTTACTTGTGACAACCAAAATATTTGTATGAAAGGACTTTTGAAGTATACTTGCAATGAGGATTTATCCGCAAATTTCTAGACCACGCAAAAGTCCTCTCATCAAGAAGGTACCTAAAGGCTGGAGAGACAAAAAGATCCCCACTGAAGGCCTTTCACCTGGCATGAGAGTTGTCTTCACTAACAACCCAGTCATTCCACATACAATGAACAAGATCCTGTCTCTAGAACATGTAGAACTCATCCATAAGAGCACAGGCAAGAAATTCACTGTAAGGGGCAAAATTCTAATCCCCTATCCATCTCCGTAAGGAGCTAACTGTCAAGCTAGTGACGTTAAAGAAGTGCTTGTTGGGTGGCAACCCATCAATAATTAGAGTTTTCTTGTTTTTCTTTAAGTTTATTTAAGTTATACCAATTTCATTTACATAATTATTTCTTTAAGTTTGTGATCATATGCAATAGTTAGAACAGAAACGGAGGCAGTCAGAAATGAAAACAGAACACCCTAGAGCAAGTACCTTGCTGGCATTGAATGCCAGACAAGGGGGCCAGAATGGGCATTTAACGCCCATGAAGAGCAGCCAAGCTGGCGTTGAACGCCACACAGGGTATCCCTAATGGGCGTTCAATGCCCAAGAGGAGCAGCATTGCTGGCGTTGAACGCCAGCCAAGGGACAGAGGCTGGGCGTTCAACGCCCCAAAGGTGGCAGAGACCTGGCGTTGAACACCAGGAAGGAGGCCCCTAATGGGCGTTCAATGCCGTATGAGGAGCATGAAGCTAGCATTGAACACCAACCAAGAGCAGGAGTTGGGCGTTCAACGCCCACAAGGGGGCAGGGAATTGGAATTCCCTAGCCTCCACCTTCTTCATTCTCTTACTTTCATTCTTTCCCATACACTCTTTCCCATAAACCCTAAACCAATCACATTCATATATCTTCCCGATTCCCCCCCCTCCCCACCATTTGAACCCTACCCCATCCCACCCTTATAAATACCCCTTCTTCTAACCCTTTCAACACACAATCCATACACTAAAACCCCCCCTCTTGGTCGAATTACACTCTCCTTCCATTTTCCCTATTCTCTTCTTCTTCTACTCTTTTCTTTTATATTTTGCTCAAGGACGAGCAAAGCTTTTAACTTTGGTGTTGGAAAAGCCTTGCTTTTTACTTTCTATTCACACTTATGGCACCCAAAGTCGGAGAATTCTCTAGAAAGAAAGGGAAAGCTGTTGCTTTCACCTTCGAACCTTGGGAGATGGAGAGATTCATCACCAAAGCTCATCAAGACCACTTCTATAAAGTAGTGGCAAAGAAGAGGGTGATTCCTGAAGTCCCCTTTAGGCTCAAAAAGAATGAGTACCTGGAGATCCGACGAGAAATCCAGAGGAGGGGTTAGGAAGTTCTAACCAATCCTATCCTGGAAGTTGAAATCTTGATGGTACAAGAGTTATATGCCAATTCATGGGTCACTAAACATCATGATACATGTGTGAACCCAAGCCCCAAAAATTGGAGCACCATGGTCCGAGGGCGACCTTTAGATTTCAGCCCAGAAAGTGTAAGGTTGGCGCTCCATTTGCTAATAATGCAAGGAAACCCAACATCCTTACACTAGAAGAGTCAATTTTGATCAAAGGCCGGATCAAGTCCTTTATGACATTTGTGTGGAAGGAGCTCAATGGAAGAGGGATGCTCAAGGCAAGCTTATCTGACTAAGAAGGCTTGACTTCAAGCCCGTAGCTAGAGAATGGTTAGAATTTATCCAATGCTCTATCATCCCTACTAGCAATTGGTCAGAAGTGACCATTGACAGAGCCATTATGATTTATTGCATCATGATTGGAAGTGAGGTGGAGGTACATGAGATAATACCTCAAAAATTATACAAGAAATCTGAAAAGCCTTCCACCTTAGCAAAGTTGGCTTTTCCCCACCTTATATGTCACTTATGCAATTCAACTGGAATTGTCATAGAAGGAGACATCTCCATTGAGGAGGACAAGCCCATCACTAAAAGAAAGATGGAGCAAAGAAGAGAGCCTACGCATGCATCTCAACAAGAGCATGTGGAGCCGCCTCAACAAGAAATCCCTGAGATGCCTCAAAGGATGCATTTTCCTCCCCAAGGCTACTGGGACCAATTGCATACTTCTCTAGGAGAATTGAGCTCCAACATGGATTAGCTGAGGGGGGACACCAAGAGCATTCCACCATCCTCCATGAAATAAGAAAAGATCAAAAAGTCATGAGGGAAGAACAACAGAGATAGGGGCGTGACATAGAAGACATCAAGTGCTCAATTGGATTCCAAAGAGGAAGCAGCAGCCACCGTCACTAAGGTGGACCCATTCCCTTAATCCCCTGTTGCCTATGTCATTTATCTGTTTTCCATGTATTTTGTTTTATTATCTGTTTCTAGTGCATGATCATCTTTATTTTATGTCTTAAAGCTATGAAATATTCCATGCATCTCTCACCTTTCTTAAAAGAAAAGTAAGATGCATGAATTTTGAGTTATATAGTAAGAATGGTTCAATTATTGATGTGGTGGCATTGCTTTTATTTTTTGAATGCATGAATGAACAGTGCATATTTGATGTTGGAGTTAAGAATATTGGCTCTTGAAAGAATGATGATAAAAGTGAAGTATTATTGGTGATTTGAAAATCCTAAAATTGATTCTTGAAGTAAGAAAAAGTAGCAAAAGAAAGAAAAAAAAGAAGCAAAAAAAAGCAAGCAGAAAGAAAAAGAAACAGAAAAAGCCAATAGCTATTTAAACCAAAAGACAAGAGCAAAGATCCAAAGCTTTGAGCATCAATGGTTAAGAGGGCCTAAAAGAAGAAAAATCTTGGCCAAAACAGTTCAAATGAGTTGCCTCCCTAACTATATGCTTGTGGTGTGAAGGTGTCAAGTGAAGAGCTTGACACTGAGCAGTTAAAGTTGTGATCCAAAGCAAAAAAAAAGTGTGCTTAAGAACTCTGGACACCACTGGCTAGGGATTATAGCAAAGCTAAATCACAATCCGAAAGGGTTCACCCAATTAAGTGTCTGTGGCGTTTATGTACCTAGTGGTAATACTGGAAAATAAAGCGCTTAGGGTCACGGCCCAGACTCAAAAGAAGCTGTGTTCAAGAATAAAAAAGAACTAAACTAGGAGAATCAATAGTATCATCTGGATTCTGAATTCCTAATTATGCCAATTATTCTAAGCTTCAAAGGAAAGTGAGATGCCAAAACTGTTCAAAAGCAAAAAGCTACCAGTCCCGCTCATCTAATTCAAACTGAGCTTCATTGAGAACTCTAAAATTTATTATATCCTTCTCTTCTTTTTAATCATACTTTGTTTTTGGTTGCTTGGGGACAAGCAACAGTTTAAGTTTGGGGTTCTGATGAGCGGATATTTTATACGCTTTTTGGCATCATTTTCATATAGTTTTTGTTATGTTTTGTTTAAGTTTTATTATATTTTCATAGGTTTTAGTGCAAAATTCATATTTTTGGAGTCTACTTTGAGTTGTTTTCTTTTATGATAATTTCAGGTATTTTCTGGCTGAAATTGAGAATTTTTGGCAAAGTCTGATTCAGAGACAGAGAAAGGACTGCAGATGCTGTCAGATTCTGACCTCCGTGCACTCGAAAGAGAATTTCTGGAGCTACAGAAGTCCAAATGGCATGCTCTCAACGACTATGGAAAGCTAATATTCAGGGATTTCTAGAATTATATAATAGTCTATACTTTACTTTGAAAATGAAGGCCCAAAACGGGTATTCAACGTCAGCCATCAACCCCATTCTTGGCGTCCAACGCCCAAAAGGGAGCAGCTGGCATCCAACGCCCATTCAGGAGTCCAAAGCTTGGCATCCAACGCCCCAGAGGGAGTACCAACTCATGGATTCACTCAAGCTCAGCCCAAACACTCACCAAGTGGGCCCGGAAAGTGGATTTTCACACTACAAGACTAGTTTATCCTATTTCTGTAATTATTACTTATTAGATTAGTATATATAGACAAGATTTCACCCTTGTTAGGAGCTCTTGCCCACTCTACACGTTTTACATTACTTTTTCGTAAGCAATGAGTCATTAACCTCCTAGGTTAAGGTTAGGAGCTCTGCTGATTCTTATGGATTAATAATATCACTATTCTATTTCAATCTATGCTTGATTCTATTCCAAGATGTATCTTCGTTCTTCATCCTAAGAAATTGGGAGTGTAACTTGACCGTCATCCCTATTCACATGGGTTCTTGTGAGTCCTTGACGGGATAGTATTGAACCACAAGCTTGATTATACATTTCTTAGACGGCTAATTTGTTTGTCATCTAACAATCAACAATTATCCAATACATGCATACACCTATTATGAGGTCTTTTCATAGGTTGTAATGGGGTTAGGGTCAAGGTAAGGTTATACATAGCTAAGTGAGCTCAAGATTTGAATCTTTGATCAAGATAAGCTTCCCACCTAACCTATATAACAACCTATAGAAATCTAATATAAGCCTAACTACCCATTCTTCTCTTCTTCACATATTCATGCATTTTCTTTTCTTTATCATTTCCCATATGCATTGACTATTATTGAACTTTACTTTGGGGCATTTTGTCCCCTTTTTATTCTTGTCTTTTTCTTTTCTTTCTTTTTTCTTTTCTTTTTCTTTTTTCTTTTTTTATTCTCTTTTTTTTTTATTTTCCTTTGTATATTTTTTTTCTTCTTTTCTCTTTTGTTTTCAAACTACAAACATATACACGAGCATCAATGCACATGGCTTCGTATTTAATGCATGAATATGTGCCCAATTCCCAAGATCTTCAATAAAAATTCTGAACACCCTTTTACCTCAACCAATGTCCCAAGTTTTCCCACACTTGAATGACAGACACACACTAGCCTAAGCTAATCAAAGATCCAAATAAGGACAATTGTTGTTTTTTGCTTAGAGGCTTGTAATGTGCTAATATTAAGAACAAAGGGGTTTATCACAGGCTCAAAGTTGGCTAACAATGGTTGATGAAAGGTAGGCTATTTGGGTAAGTGAGCTAAATGAAATGATGGCCTCAATCATATAACTGCATGTCTACATGGAATAATGGGCATAAAGAATCGAACAAAATCAAGGATCACAATCATAGAAAGAGAACAATGCACATAAAAACAAAAATAAGTGGTTATAAGATGTAACCATACAATTAGGCTCAAGTCTCACAAGCTTGTATTCTTAGCTCAACAACCATATTCCAAAATACATTCTTCAAGCAAGATTAACACAAAAATGTTCAAATTGGTAGGGTGCCCTAACCAAGTAGTCCTAATATGCAAAAAGTATTCAAGTGCAAAAGCTAACCATGCAATCTATTCTAACTAACAAAAGAAAAATCAAAATCATAGGTGTTGAAAAGAAAAGAATACCTACGAAAGTCGGTAACCGACCTCCCCACACTTAGAAGTTTGCACAGTCCTCCGTGCCAATGGTGATACGCAAAGGGGGGATCGGGTCGCCACTTCCATTATCCGTGCCTTGAGTGCTTGCTTCACTGTTGTCCTAATCAGATGTGGAAATGTCGGGCTCTTCCATAGGCGGGTTAACACAACTCCAAAGCTTCTTCAAGTAAGCAAATCGGCATTTGTTTCGCTGCTCATACCGATCTATCTTCTCATGGAGCTCTACAAGCAATTGATGGGTTGACTTTGGTGGTGCGGATGAAGTGATAGGGATGGTGGAAGGAGGAGCTATGTCAAGGCTTGTGGTGTCCTTGGGAGGCTGAAGATATTTCCCGCTCGGGACAATATCGTCCTTTACCGGAATTGTAGCCTTCATGTCCTTAGCCTCGCAAGGGACACCAGCAGCAACAACCAAATCGGATACCAAGGTGGGAAAGGGGAGATTACCCTTGGCATGGACCCGACCCATCGCTTGACAGATGAGGAGAGGGATGTTGACTGGCCTCTCCATGAGTATGCACCAAACAAGGAGGGCGAGGTCCATCGTGATGGATGACTTATGGGTGCTAGGAAGCACGTAGGGAGATAAGATCCGGGTCCATGCTCGGGCTTCCACTGTAAGCGCACGTGCGTTGATGAGCGGATAATTTATACGCTTTTTGACATTGTTTTTAGTATGTTTTTAGTAGGATCTAGTTACTTTTAGGGATGTTTTCATTAGTTTTTATGTTAAATTCACATTTCTGGACTTTACTATGAGTTTGTGTGTTTTTCTGTGATTTCAGGTATTTTCTGGCTGAAATTGAGGGACTTGAGCAGAAATCAGATTCAGAGGTTGAAGAAGGACTGCTGATGCTGTTAGATTCTGACCTCCCTGCACTCAAAGTGGATTTTCTGGAGCTACAAAACTCAAAATGGCGCGCTTCCAATTGCGTTAGAAAGTAGACATCCAGGGCTTTCCAGAAATATATAATAGTCCATACTTTGGCCAAGAATTGACGACGTAAACTGGCGTTCAAACGCCAGCCTTCTGCCCAAATCTGGCGTCCAGCGCCAGAAAAGGATCCAAAACCAGAGTTGAACGCCCAAACTGGCACAGAAACTGGCGTTCAACTCCACAAATGGCCTCTGCACGTGCTACACTTAAGCTCAGCCCAAACACACACCAAGTGGGCCCCGGAAGTGGATTTATGCATCAATTACTTACTCATGTAAACCCTAGTGACTAGTTTATTATAAATAGGACCTTTTACTAGATCTTTTTGATCATCTTTGGATCCTGGATTGTATTTTGATCCTGTGATCACGTTTTAGGGGGCTGGCCATCTCGGCCATGCCTGGACCTTTCACTTATGTATTTTCAACGGTAGAGTTTCTACACTCCATAGATTAAGGTGTGGAGCTCTGCTGTTCCTCAAAGATTAATGCAAAGTACTTCTGTTTTCTATTCAAATCATCTTATTTCTCTTCTAAGATATCCATTCGCACCCAAGAACGTGATGAAGGTGATGATTATGTGTGACGCTCATCATCCTTCTCCCTTATGAACGCGTGCCTGACAAACACTTCTGTTCTACATGAAATAAGCTAGAATGAGTATCTCTTAGATCTCCTAACCAGAATCTTCGTGGCGTAAGCTAGAATGATGGCGGAATTCAAGAGAATCCGGAAGGTCTAAACCTTGTCTGTGGTATTCTGAGTAGGATTCAATGATTGAATGACTGTGACGAGCTTCAAACTCGCGAGTGCTGGGCGTTAGTGACAGACGCAAAAGGAGGGTGAATCCTATTCCAGCATGATCGGGAACCGACAGATGAATAGCCGTGCCGTGACAGGGTGCGTGAGCATATTATTCACTGAGAGGAGGGGATGTAGCCACTGACAACGGTGATGCCCTTGCATAAAGCCAGCCATGGAAAGGAGTAAGATTGACTGGATGAAGATAGCAGGAAAGCAGAGGTTCAGAGGAACGAAAGCATCTCCATTCGCTTATCTAAAATTCCTACCAATGAATTACATAAGTATCTCTATCCCTCTTTTATTATATCATATTCGAAAACACCATTATCACTTTATATCTGCCTGACTGAGATTTACAAGGTGACCATAGCTTGCTTCATACCAACAATCTCTGTGGGATTCGACCCTTACTCACGTAAGGTATTACTTGGACGACCCAGTGCACTTGCTGGTTAGTTGTATTGAAGTTGTGACAATTATGAATTAAGATCAAAGCACCAAGCTTTGGAGCCATTACCAGGGATTGTTCGAGCCTGGACATCACAATTTCGTGCACCAAGTTTTTGGCGCCGTTGCCGGGGATTGTTCGAGTTTACGGCAAGCTTTTGGTCCGGTAACATCAGTGCCAAATTCTCTTTTGGTCCAGCAACAATAGTGCCCAGTTCCAAGTTTTGATCCGGCAACAACACCAAGTTTTTGGCGCCGTTGCCGGGGATTGTTCGAGTTTGGACAACTGACGGTTCATCTTGTTGCTCAGATTGGGTAACTTTCTTTTCGTTTTCTTTTCAAAAATCCTTCAAAAATATTTTCAAAAAAATTTCTCTTTTGTTTTCGAAAAAAAAAAATAATAAAAATGTTTTCAAAAATTTATTCAAAATTTTAAGAATGAATTCTAGTGTTTCATGAAGCATGTGAAGCCTGGCTGGCTGTAAAGCCATGTCTAAATTCATTTGGACTGAGGCTTGCAATTTGTTATCAAGAGCAAATTAGTTGTTGCTCATCCACCTGCTGCTGATCCATGATCACCTGCTGAAGCTTGGCTGGCCATTGGCCATGTCTAGTGTTTTGGACTGGAGCTTTCTTTGAAAGCTTGGCTGGCTAGTGAGCCATGTCTAATTCCTGGACTGAAGCTTTAGACTAACATGGCAAGATTCCTGGAATTCATATTAAAAATTTTGGAATCCTTATTTTTCTTTTTTCAATGAATTTTTCGAAAAAAAAATTCCAAAAAAATTAGAAAATCATAAAAATCAAAAATATTTTGTGTTTCTTATTTGAGTCTTGAGTCATATCATAAGTTTGGTGTCACTTGCATATGCATCTTGCATTTTTTCGAAAATATCATGCATTCATAGTGTTCTTCATGATCTTCAAGTTGTTCTTGGTAAGTCTTCTTGTATGATCTTGATGATTTTTTGTTTTGTGTCTTTTCATGTTTATCATATGCATTCTTGAATTCTTAGTGTCTAAGCATTAAAGAATTCTAAGTTTGGTGTCTTGCATGTTTTCTTTGCATTAAAAATTTTTCAAAATTATGTTCTTGATGTTCACCATGACATTCAAAGTGTTCTTGGTGTTCATCTTGACATTCATAGCATTCTTGCATGCATTCATTGTTTTGATCTAAAAATTTCATGCATTGCATAATTTTCATGTTTTTCATAAAAATTTTAAAAATCAAAAAATTATCTTTCCTTTTTTCTCTCATCAAATTCGAAAATTGAGTTGACTTTTTCAAAAATTTTTAAAAATCAAAGTTGTTTCTTATGAGTCAAATCAAATTTTCAATTTGAAAATCTTATCTTTTTCAAAATCTTTTTCAAAAATCAAATCTTTTTTCAAAATTCTTAGTTATTCTCGAAAATTCCAAAAATATTTTTCAAAAATCTTTTTCTTATTTTTATACCAAATTTTCGAAAATAACATAAACAATTAATGTTTTGATTCAAAAATTTGAAGTTTGTTACTTGCTTGTTAAGAAAGATTCAAACTTTAAGTTCTAGAATCATATCTTGTGATTTCTTATGAATCAAGTCATTAATTGTGATTTTAAAAATCAAATCTTTTTCAAAACTAATTTCAATCATATTTTTTCAAAAATATCTACTTATCTTATCTTTTTCAAAAAAATATCTTTTTAAAATATCTTTTCTAACTTCCTAACTTCTTATCTTTTCAAAATTTGTTTCAACTAACTAACTAACTTTTTGTTTGTTTCTTATCTTTTTCAAAACCACCTAACTAATTCTCTCTTTCTAATTTTCGAAAATATCTCCCCCTTTTTTCAAAAATTTCTTTTTAATTAACTAATTATTTTTATTTTTATTTTTGATTTCAAAAATTTTCGAAAATTACTAACATTTTTCAAAAACCATTTTCGAAAATCACTAACTCTTTTTCAAAATAATTTTCGAAAAATTATCCCTCCCCCATCTCATTCTATTTATTCATTCATATCCTAACATCTCATCTCACCTCTCTTCCATCCTCACAGTTGTGTTTCTTCCATTATATTACATTCTTTGTCTCCCCCTCTTCTTCCACTCACACAGGAATCCCTATACTGTGGTATAAAGGATCTCCATTATTATTATTATTTTTCTGTGCCTTCTTCTTTGTCATATGAGCAGGAGCAAGGACAAGAACATTCTTGTGGAAGCAGATCCAAAACCTGAAAGGACTCTGAAGAGAAAATTAAGAGAAGCTAAAATACAACAATCCAGAGATAACCTTTCAGAAATTTTCGAACAGGAAGAGGAGATGGCAGCCGAAAATAATAATGTAAGGAAGATGCTTGGTGACTTTACTGCACCTAATTCCAATCTACATGGAAGAAGCATCTCCATTCCTGCCATTGGAGCAAACAACTTTGAGCTGAAACCTCAATTAGTTTCTCTGATGCAGCAGAACTGCAAGTTTCATGGACTTCCATCTGAAGATCCTTTTCAGTTCTTAACTGAATTCTTGCAGATATGTGATACTGTTAAGACTAATGGAGTAGATCCTGAAGTCTACAAGCTCATGCTTTTCTCTTTTGCTGTAAGAGACAGAGCTAGATTATGGTTGGATTCTCAACCCAAAGACAGCCTGAACTCTTGGGATAAGCTGGTCACGGCTTTCTTAGCCAAGTACTTTCCTCCTCAAAAGCTGAGCAAGCTTAGAGCTGATGTTCAAACCTTCAGACAGAAAGAAGGTGAATCTCTCTATGAAGCTTGGGAAAGATACAAACAGTTGACCAAAAAGTGTCCTTCTGACATGCTTTCAGAATGGACCATCCTGGATATATTCTATGATGGTTTATCTGAGCTATCAAAGATGTCACTGGACACTTCTGCAGGTGGATCCATTCACCTAAAGAAAACACCTGCAGAAGCTCAAGAACTCATTGACATGGTTGCTAATAACCAGTTCATGTACACTTCTGAAAGGAATCCTGTGAGCAATGGGACGCCTATGAAGAAGGGAGTTCTTGAGGTTGATGCTCTGAATGCCATATTGGCTCAGAACAAAATATTGACTCAGCAAGTCAATATGATTTCTCAGAGTCTGCATGGAATGCAAGCTGCATCCAACAGTACTCAAGAGGCATCTTCTGAAGAAGAAGCCTATGATCCTGAGAACCCTGCAATAGCAGAGGTAAATTACTTAGGTGAACCTTATGGAAACACCTATAACTCAACATGGAGAAATCATCCAAATTTCTCATGGAAGGATCAAAAGCCCCAACAAGGCTTTAATAATGGTGGAAGAAACAGGTTTAGCAATAGCAAGCCTTTTCCATCATCAACTCAGCAACAGACAGAGAACTCTGAACAAAATGCTTCTAATTTAGCAAATCTAGTCTCTGATCTATCTAAGGCCACTGTAAGTTTCATGAAAGAAACAAGGTCTTCCATTAGAAATCTGGAAGCACAAGTGGGCCAGCTGAGTAAAAGGATCACTGAAATCCCTCCTAGTACTCTCCCAAGCAATACAGAAGAGAACCCAAAAGGAGAGTGCAAGGCCATTGACATAAGCGCCATGGCCGAACCTGTGAGGAGAGGAGATGACGTGAATCCCAAGGAGGAGGACCTCCTGGGACGTCCAGTGATCAATAAGGAGCTTCCCTCTGAGGAACCAAAGGACTCTGAGGCTCATCTAGAGACCATAGAGATTCCATTGAACCTCCTTATGCCCTTCATGAGCTCTGATGAGTATTCCTCTTCTGAAGAGAATGAGGATGTCACTGAAGAGCAAACTGCCAAGTTTCTTGGTGCAATCATGAAGCTGAATGCCAAATTGTTTGGCATTGATGCTTGGGAAGTTGAACCTCCCTTGTTCATCAATGAACTAAGTGATCTGGATCAACTGACATTGCCTCAGAAGAGACAGGATCCTGGAAAGTTCATAATACCCTGTACCATAGGCACCATGATCTTTAAGGCTCTGTGTGACCTTGGTTCAGGAATAAACCTCATGCCCCTCTCTGTAATAGAGAAACTGGGAATCTATGGGGTGCAAGCTGCTAAAATCTCACTAGAGATGGCAGACAGCTCAAGAAGACAGGCTTATGGACAAGTAGAAGGTGTATTAGTAAAGGTTGAGGGCCTTTACATACCTACTGATTTCATAGTCCTGGATACTGGAAAGGAAGAGGATGAATCCATCATCCTAGGAAGACCTTTCCTGGCCACAGCAAGAGCTGTGATTGATGTTGACAGAGGTGAAATAGTCCTTCAATGGAATGAGAACTCCCTTGTATTCAAAACTCAAGGATCTCCCTCTGCAACCATGGAGAGGAAGCTTGAAAAGCTTCTCTCAAAGCAGAGTCAACCAGAGCCCCCACAGTCAAACTCTAAGTTTGGTGTTGGGAGGCCACAACCAAACTCTAAGTTTGGTGTTGAACTCCCATATCCAAACTCTAAGTTTGGTGTTGGAGAGTCTCAACAAAGCTCGGCACATCTGTGAGGCTCCATGAGAGCCCACTGTCAAGCTATTAACATTAAAGAAGTGCTTGTTGGGAGGCAACCCAATGTTTATCTAATTCTTACTTTTATTGTTTTTCATGTTTTCTTAGGTTCATGATCATGTGGAGTCACAAAATAAATAGAAAAATTGAAAACGGAATCAAAAACAGCAGAAGAAAAAATCACACCCTGGAGGAGCATCTGTCTGGCGTTCAGCGCCAGAACAGAGCATGGTTCTGGCGCTGAACGCCCAAAATGGGCAGCTTCTGGGCGCTGAACGCCAGAACAGGCATGGTTCTGGCGTTCAACGCCAGAAATGGCACACAGATGGGCGTTGAACGCCCAAAATGGCCACCAACCTGGCGCTGAACGCCCAGAGTTGGGTACAAAGGCATTTTTACATGCCTAAGGGGTGCAGGGATGTAATTCCTTGAACACCTCAGGATCTGTGGACCCCACAGGATCCACTCAGGATCTGTGGGCCCCACAGGATCCACTCAGGATCTGTGGACCCCACAGGATCCACTCAGGATCTGTGGACCCCACAGGATCCCCACCTACCTCCACTCACTTCTTCTCACCATTCTCTTTCACACAACCCCATAAACACTCTTCCCTAAAAACCCCTCACCAATCACCTCAATCTCTCTTCCCCACTAAACCTTCACCACTCACATCCACCCACTCTTCCCAATAAACCTACCTCATAAACTCCACCTACCTTCAAAATTCAAAACCAATTTCCCACCCAAACCCACCCATATGGCCGAACCTTAACCCCCCCTCCCTTCCCTATATAAAGCCATCCATTCCTCTTCAAATTCACACAACATACCCCTCTACACTCTCCTTGGCCGAAACCACATCTCCCTCTCCCTCTCCATATTCCTTCTTCTTCTTCTTCTATTCTTTTGTTTATTGCTCGAGGGCGAGCAATATTCTAACTTTGGTGTGGTAAAAGCATAGCTTTTTTGTTTTTCCATTACCATTGATGGCACCTAAGACCGGAGAATCCTCTAGAAGAGGGAAAGGGAAGACAAAAGCTTCCACATCCGAGTCATGGGAGATGGAAAGGTTCATCTCCAAAGCCCATCAAGACCACTTCTATGATGTTGTGGCCAAGAAGAAGATGATCCCTGAGGTCCCTTTTAAACTCAAAAGAAATGAGTATCCGGAGATCCGACATGAAATTCAAAGAAGAGGTTGGGAAGTTCTAACAAATCCCATCCAACAAGTCGGCATCCTAATGGTTCAAGAGTTCTATGCCAATGCATGGATCACCAAGAACCATGATCAAAGTAAGAACCCGGATCCAAAGAACTATGTTACAATGGTTCGGGGGAAATACTTAGATTTTAGTCCGGAGAATGTGAGGTTGGCGTTCAACTTGCCATACATGGAAGAGAACGCACGCCCCTACACAAGGAGAGTCAACTTTGATCAAAGGTTGGACCAAGTCCTTATGGACATATGTGTAGAAGGAGCTCAATGGAAGATTGACTCCAAAGGCAAGCCGGTTCAACTAAGAAGATTGGACCTCAAGCCTACAGCTAGAGGATGGTTGGAGTTCATTCAATGCTCAATCATTCCCACTAGCAACCGGTCTGAAGTTACTATAGACCGGGCCATCATGATCCATAGCATCATGATTGGAGAAGAGGTGGAAGTTCATGAGATTATACCTCAAGAACTCTACAAGGTGGCTGACAAGTCCTCCACTATGGCAAGGTTAGCCTTTCCACACCTCATTTGCCATCTATGTTACTCAGCTGAAGCTTTCATAGAAGGAGATATCCTCATTAAAGAGGACAAGCCCATCACTAAGAAAAAGATGGAGCAAGCAAGAGAGCCCACTCATGGAGCTCAAGAGGCGTATGAAGCTCATCACCATGAGATTCCGGAAATGCCTCAAATGCACTTTCCTCCACAAAATTATTGGGAGCAAATCAACACCTCCCTAGAAGAATTAAGTTCCAATATGGGACAACTAAGGGTGGAACATCAAGAACACTCCATCATGCTCCATGAAATAAGAGAAGATCAAAAAGCGAATGAGGGAGGAGCAACAAAGACAAGGAAGAGACATAGAAGAGCTCAAGGACATCATTGGTTCCTCAAGAAGGAAACGCCACCATCACTAAGGTGGATTCATTCCTTGTTCTTATTTCCTCTGTTTTTCGTTTTCTATGTTATGTGCTTATCTATGTTTGTGTCTTCATTACATGATCATTAGTAGTTAGTAAACTCTGTCTTAAAGATATGAATGTCCTATGAATCCATCACCTCTCTTAAAAGAAAAATGTTTTAATTCAAAAGAACAAGAAGTACATGAGTTTCAAATTTATCCTTGAACTTAGCTTAATTATATTGATGTGGTGACAATGCTTCTTGTTTTCTGAATGTATGCTTAAACAGTGCATATGTCTTTTGAAGTTATTGTTTAAGAATGTTAAATATGTTGGCTCTTGAAAGAATAATGACTAGGAGACATGTTATTTGATAATCTGAAAAATCATAAAAATGATTCTTGAAGCAAGAAAAAGCAGCAAAGAACAAAGCTTGCAGAAAAAAAAAGAGAAGAAAAAAGAAAAAAAATAGGCGAAAAAAAAAAGAGAGAGAAAAAGAAAAAGCAAGCAGAAAAAGCCAATAACCCTTAAAACCAAAAGGCAAGGGCAAATAAAAAGGATCCCAAGGCTTTGAGCATCAGTGGATAGGAGGGCCTAAAGGAATAAAATCCTGGTCTAAGCGGCTAAACCAAGCTGTCCCTAACCATGTGCTTGTGGCGTGTAGGTGTCAAGTGAAAACTTGAGACTGAGCGGTTAAAGTCAAGGTCCAAAGCAAAAAAAGAGTATGCTTAAGAACCCTGGACACCTCTAATTGGGGACTTTAGCAAAGCTGAGTCACAATCTGAAAAGGTTCACCCAATTATGTGTCTGTGGCATTTATGTATCCGGTGGTAATACTGGAAAACAAAGTGCTTAGGGCCACGGCCAAGACTCATAAAGAAGCTGTGTTCAAGAATCATCATACTGAACTAGGAGAGTCAATAACACTATTCGAAATCTGAAGTTCCTATAGATGCCAATCATTCTGAACCTCAATGGATAAAGTGAGATGCCAAAACTATTCAAGAGGCAAAAAGCTATAAGTCCCGCTCATATGATTGGAGCTATGTTTCATTGATAGTTTGGAATTTATAGTATATTCTCTTCTTTTTATCCTATTTGATTTTTAGTTGCTTGGGGACAAGCAACAATTTAAGTTTGGTGTTGTGATGAGCGGATAATTTATACGCTTTTTGACATTGTTTTTAGTATGTTTTTAGTAGGATCTAGTTACTTTTAGGGATGTTTTCATTAGTTTTTATGTTAAATTCACATTTCTGGACTTTACTATGAGTTTGTGTGTTTTTCTGTGATTTCAGGTATTTTCTGGCTGAAATTGAGGGACTTGAGCAGAAATCAGATTCAGAGGTTGAAGAAGGACTGCTGATGCTGTTGGATTCTGACCTCCCTACACTCAAAGTGGATTTTCTGAAGCTACAGAACTCGAAATGGCGCGCTTCTAATTGCGTTGGAAAGTAGACATCCAGGGCTTTCCAGCAATATATAATAGTCCATACTTTGGCCAAGAATTGACGACGTAAACTGGCGTTCAAACGCCAGCCTTCTGCCCAAATCTGGCGTCCAGCGCCAGAAAAGGATCCAAAACCAGAGTTGAACGCCCAAACTGGCACAGAAACTGGCGTTCAACTCCACAAATGGCCTCTGCACGTGCTACACTTAAGCTCAGCCCAAACACACACCAAGTGGGCCCCGGAAGTGGATTTATGCATCAATTACTTACTCATGTAAACCCTAGTGACTAGTTTATTATAAATAGGACCTTTTACTAGATCTTTTTTATCATCTTTGGATCCTGGATTGTATTTTGATCCTGTGATCACGTTTTAGGGGGCTGACCATCTCGGCCATGCCTGGACCTTTCACTTATGTATTTTCAACGGTAGAGTTTCTACACTCCATAGATTAAGGTGTGGAGCTCTGCTGTTCCTCAAAGATTAATGCAAAGTACTTCTGTTTTCTATTCAAATCATCTTATTTCTCTTC
This sequence comes from Arachis ipaensis, assembly GCF_059453495.1. NCBI lineage: Eukaryota > Viridiplantae > Streptophyta > Magnoliopsida > Fabales > Fabaceae > Arachis > Arachis ipaensis. The sequence continues at coordinate 44,424,450 of NC_142444.1, read as the reverse complement.
TAAGATATCCATTCGCACCCAAGAACGTGATGAAGGTGATGATTATGTGTGACGCTCATCATCCTTCTCCCTTATGAACGCGTGCCTGACAAACACTTCTGTTCTACATGAAATAAGCTAGAATGAGTATCTCTTAGATCTCCTAACCAGAATCTTCGTGGCGTAAGCTAGAATGATGGCGGCATTCAAGAGAATCCGGAAGGTCTAAACCTTGTCTGTGGTATTCTGAGTTGGATTCAATGATTGAATGACTGTGACGAGCTTCAAACTCGCGAGTGCTGGGCGTTAGTGACAGACGCAAAAGGAGGGTGAATCCTATTCCAGCATGATCGGGAACCGACAGATGAATAGCCGTGCCGTGACAGGGTGCGTGAGCATATTATTCATTGAGAGGAGGGGATGTAGCCACTGACAACGGTGATGCCCTTGCATAAAGCCAGCCATGGAAAGGAGTAAGATTGACTGGATGAAGATAGCAGGAAAGCAGAGGTTCAGAGGAACGAAAGCATCTCCATTCGCTTATCTGAAATTCCTACCAATGAATTACATAAGTATCTCTATCCCTCTTTTATTATATCATATTCGAAAACACCATTATCACTTTATATCTGCCTGACTGAGATTTACAAGGTGACCATAGCTTGCTTCATACCAACAATCTCCGTGGGATTCGACCCTTACTCACGTAAGGTATTACTTGGACGACCCAGTGCACTTGCTGGTTAGTTGTATCGAAGTTGTGACAATTATGAATTAAGATCAAAGCACCAAGCTTTGGAGCCATTACCAGGGATTGTTCGAGCCTGGACATCACAATTTCGTGCACCATGCGTCAAGGCACTTAGGCCGCATCCTTAGTCTCCCTTGGGTCCAATGATTCTCTGGTTCGGCAATGACTCGAAGGATCGAGTCCCAATCAAACCCAAAGTCCTCCCGTTGACGTAGGACCTCTTGGTAACCATCCATTTCTTTCGGTACCAGTAAAACATTAAGCACTCGCCGAATAGCCTCCTCTGAAACTGGGACTTACTTCCGGCGCACGTAAACTGACCGAAGAGACGGGGAGTGGTAATTAGAGTAAAACTCCACCACCCAAGAGAGGTTGCTCTCTGAAAAACTGAAGATTGATGGTTTAGAAGTTATAGTAAACTCTCGTTGCAAGTATAGTTACTAAACCAAGCAATCAACCTTTCTTACAAACGGTTTGGTTGTCACAAGTAACAAACCCCTTATAAAATTGATAACCGAGTATTTAAACCTCGGGTCGTCTTCTCAAGGAATTGCAGGGAGGTGTTCTTATTATTGGTTGTGAGTTTGTAAATTGGGGGTTTTTAATGTATAAGATAAAAAGCGAGAATAGTAAATGGCAAGAAAGTAAATTGTATTAATTTAAATAGATAATAAAACTCTTGGCAAGGTATAAGAACTGGAAGTCCTATCCTCATCAATTGTGATGAGAATTGAATTTTAATCCCACTTTGTTAACCTCTAACTATGAAGGTAAATTAAGTGGATTAATTAGTTTAATCCTCAGGTCCTAGTCAATCCCTATGGAAAGACTAGAGTTATTGGAGCAACTTCCAATTTCAACCACTGCTTTATTTGACAGCTCAAGCGTTACCAATTACTTAACCAAAGCCAAAAGGGAGAATTCTAAATTAAATTAAAAGCATTCATGTAAATAAAGCAAGGCAAAATTAAATCTGAAAATACCTCAAATTACAGTAATAAAAGAAATCAAATCTAACATGAATATTCATAAATTAATTGGAAAAATAAATAAAAGGAACATTGAACCTGTGATTGAAGTTGTAAGTTGAAATAATAAAGTTGAAATCCTAATCCTAATCCTAATCCTAAGAGAGAGGAAAGAACCTCTCTCTCTAAAAACTACATCTAAGACTAAAATTGTGAATTATGAGAGCATGATTTTGAATGGATGCATTCCCCCACTTTATAGCCTCTAATCTGTGTTTTCTGGGCCGCAAACTGGGTCAGAAACAGCCCAGAATTTGCTGGTTGCGAATTCAAACATGCTGATTTTTCGTCACTGCGATGCGGCTGTGTGGAGCACGCGTTCGTGTCGCCTAGCCTCAGGACAACTATGGCATATTATATATCAAGTCGAAGCCCTAGATGTTAGCTTTCCAACGCAACTGGAACCGCGTCGTTTGGACCTCTATAGCTAAAGTTATAGCCGTTTGAGTGCGAAGAGGTCATGCTGGACAGCTTAGCAATTTCTCCAACTTCTTGTATTCCTTCCACTTTTGCATGCTTCCTTTCCATCCTCCAAGCCATTCTTGCCCTGTAAATCCTGAAACCACTTAACACACATATCAAGGCATCTAATGGTAATAAGAGAGGAGTAATATTAGCAAATACAAGGTCAAAGAAGCATGTTTTCAATCATAGCACAAAATCAGGAAGGAGAATGTAAACTCATGCAAATAGTATGAATAAGTGGGTAAAGAGTTGATAAAATCCACTCAATTGAGCACAAGATAAACCATAAAATAGTGGTTTATCAACCTCCCCACACTTAAACATTAGCATGTCCTCATGCTAAGCTCAAGAGAAGCTATAAAGATGAAGAGGAATGGTAGAGAGTATGCAATGCAACCTATCTATGTGAATGCAACTACATGCAAAATATTTCTACCTACTTGGTTTAAAAGTAAATAAATTCTCCAAGAGTAAATATGAACTGGATTTTACTAATTCAAATCATAAAAATGAAGTACAAATAGACTTGTAGAAGAAAATAGCTCATGAAAGCCGCGAACAAAGAATCGAGCATCGAACCCTCACTGGAAGTGTATGCACTCTAATTACTCAAGTGTTTTTAGGTTCGATTCTCTCAATTCTCTACTAACCTTGCTTTCTAAGGCTTGCTCTTCATCTAACAATCAACATAAATTTAATGCACAGATAAACATATCAAGAGGTCTTTTAAGGGTTGTAATGGGGTTAGGGTCAAGGTAGGATTGTATTTGGCCAAGTGGACTAAAATCTGAATCCTTAATTAACTTAAACTTTCCACCTAACCTTAGACAATCCATGTAATCATAATACCACATCTAACTATCCATTAACCATGTTTTTCACATATTCATGCATCCTGATTTGAGTACAACTCATATGCATTGCTACCAACATTTACTTTGGGGCATTTTGTCCCCTTTTTCTTATTTGCTCTTTTTCTTTTCTTTTTCTCTTTTTCATCTCTTTTTTTATTAATTTTTTTCTTTGGTTTTTCTCAATGCATATGATTAAATTATTGAATGCATGAACATGTCCTAAACATTTTTTTTATTTTTTTTTTCATTTTCATAAAGATGTACCCAATTCTTAAACCAAATGTTTCCAAACCCACTTTTCCCACACTTAAATCATAAGCACTTTCACTAGTCTAAGCTAACCAAGGATTCAAATTAAGGACAGTATTATTTTCCGCTTAGAGTTAATGATGTGCTAAAGTAAAGAATAAAAGGGGTAAAATAGGCTCAAATTGGTTTGCAAAGGATAATGAAAGGTTAAGGCCATATAGGTATGTAAGCTCAGTGAAATAAGGCCTCAATCATGTAAGTGTATGCATACATCAAATGATGGAAATATAGAATTAAGCAAGACAAAGATCACAATTTTAGAGAGAAAAACACACACCAAAAATAAAATATTGGTTGGTAAAATGCAACCAATTCAAATAGGCTCAAAAATCTCACAGGTTTTGTGTGTTCGAGCTCTAAACCGTGTTCCAGTATAATATTTTTTCAAACAAGTGTAACATTAAATTTTATTCAAATTAGTGAAATGCTCTTAAAAGGTTTTTTTGAAAAAGAAAATATTACTTCAACCAAGTGGTAAAATATGTACAAAATCAAATAATCATGCAATCAAACATGCAAATGCAACAACTAACAAGGAAAATAAACCATTGGTGTTGAGATAGAAGAGTGACTAACCCATGGAGATCGGTATCGACCTCCCCACACTTAAAGATTGCACCGTCCTCGGTGCATGCTAAGATGTGCCAGTGGATGGATTGCTTCAACTATCGCTTTTCTCCAAAGATTGTGCAGGTAGACTTGTTTGTCTTCCCATTAAGAAGCTTTTCCTCTCCCTTTGTGGTGGCCATCCTGAAAGAAGAGGAAAAAGAAGAAAATTAACCCAAAATAAAGATAGAAAATAAATAAAATATGGGTGTTAATGCTAGATAATAAGGGTCTCAATTACATGGTAGCTACAACATGCAAGTGAGAAAGTAGTAGAAGTATATGGCAAATCAAGAGTGCAAAAATTTGCAACAATGGGGAAGAGAGTGCAAGACAATATAAATTAATGTCAATAAAAAATTAATACAAATATCATAAAAGATTAGCATTTGACTTAAATAATATTACCCAACAGTGTAGAACAAGTCACTGAGCATCAAAATAATACCAGAAAAGACACAATAGTTGAATATGAACAAGTGACACCAATGGGAAAATAATAATAAATTTAGAAAAGAAAAGAAAAATATGAACAAAATTAAAATGTAATGAATGAAATATGCAAATAAAGTAAGTAAAATAGAATGAAGGTGAAAAGGAATGAGAAGTGAAAGAAATAAAGTAAGAAAGAAAGAAGAAAAGATAGAAGAAATTAGGATTAGAAAAGATAAGAAAAATAAGGATTTGGAGAAGAAAAGATAAGATATTTTAGCTGATCTGGATATTCTGTGCGCCGCATGTGACGCGAACGCGTGGGTGACGCGGTCGCGTGGTGCGCGATAAGGTCAGGTGACGCGGACGCTGGGTCACGCGATCGCGTGACCTGATTTGTGCGATTGGCCCGAGTGCAGCCTCGCGGTCGCACAACTCTCTGTTCGAAACTTGGTATTGCCAAAATCCAGGGTGACGCGGTCACGTGGTCGACGCGATCACGTGAGTGGCCATCATGGGGATATGACGCGGACGCGTGAGCCATGCATCCGCGTGGTAAGGCGTGTGCGATCAGCACCAGTCCAGCATCACTCTCGCACAACTTTCGGTCAAGCACCCTTTTCACGTCGATATTCAGGTCACGCGGTCGCGTGGGTGACGCGGTCGCGTGGGAGGCCAATGTTCCCACCTGACGCGGACGCATCAGCAACGCTGCCGCGTCGCGTGCGTGCTTTTTTTTTTTTGATGCAGTATGCAGAGTGCAAAATGATATGGATGTTATGAGTAATTCCAGGTTCAATGAAATAAAATAAAATAAAACTCAAAAACAAACAAAACAGACTAGAATTAAAACTGAAAAAAAGGAACGATCATACCATGGTGGGTTGTCTTCCACATAGCACTTTTAGTTAAAGTCCTTAAGTTGGAAATTTGATGAGCTCCCTGTTATGGTGGCTTGTGCTTGAACTCATCCAGGAATCTCCACCAATGTTTGTACTTCCAGTAGCCTCCGGGATCCCAAACTAGGCGCAAAAAGCCTTCAAGTAAGTTAAAGCAAGTGACAAGGCCCCAAGAGTGTTGATTGCCAGAATGAATTTCGGGGTCCCAAATCTTGCTTTTGCACCTGTCTTCTTATTGATTATCATGATTCCATCCGGGTGGTTCAGCTTTAGAATTCTCACTGAAGCGTCCAAACAACTTCCTAGACCCATTCAATTGAGCTTTACACCACCTTTGCGTTTAAACTGAAAGCTTCCAACCATACTGAACCTTGCAGGACAATTCTTACCACTGACTATCTTCCTCTTACTCTTAATGCCACAAACAGCTCTAAGTTGACCATTCGTCTCCAGTAGCCCATATTCAAGTGGAATTAGAAAGCTAAGGGATATGAATTTTACCCACTTGAATGTTGTGAAGGATGATGGCAACTTAGGGGGAGGGGTCTCCAATAACTTTGGCAAGGTGATTTCAAGCTCCACTCCCTTCTGCTCTTTGACAACTTCCACCTCTTTGCAAGCTTCTTCAATTTCAACCTCTTCCTCTTGGTATATTTCTTCCAATTCAATCTCTTCTTCACTACTTACCAAAGGCATAGGAGGTTGTGCTTCTTCTTCTTGAATCTCCATCTCTTGATTAACCTCTTCAAAGTCTTTAGCCATGATATGCCTTGGAGGTTGTACACCCTCCTCAACATCAATTTCAAACGTCTTTGAAGGAGGCTCTATAACTTGACTTTCCTATAGAGGTTCTGTATTTCCTAAATCTTCAACTAATTCTTCTTATTCGATAATTACAGCTTCCTCCACTTGTTCCAGTACAAAAGTATGTTCCTCATTGTCCATTGGAGTTTCTAGTGTCTCCCTTATGCCATGCTCTTTTATTGATTCTTCACATGTAGCCATGGGAGCACTTTGAGTGTCCGAGTGTCGGGAACCTAATTGACTTATCGCTTAATTCAATTGATGAAGGGTTGCCATAAATTGATCCACTATTTTCTTGAGACGATCCGTTGATTCTTGTTCCGCTTGGGTATCGTAAGTAGGACCATAAGGCTTTTGGATTGATGGATATGGATATGGTGTATATGGAGGTGGTGGTTCTTGGGAGTAATTGGGTTGGAATTGGGGTGGTTCTAGATATGGTTCATATGGCTCATAATGTGGTTGGTATTGTGGATATGGTTTATGGTCATATGGAGGTGATTGGTGGAAAGGAGCTTGTGAGTATGGTGGTCCAAAGTCATGTTGGGGAAAGGGTTCATAGGCATATGGTGGTGGTTGTTGATAGTCCGTTGGAGGTGGTTGTCGCCAAGAGGATTGATCAAATCCTTGTGGCTCCTCCCATCTTTGATTGTTCCAACCTTGATGCCTGTTCTCATTGTAATTTCTTCTTCCTGCAACATAATTGTAACCAGACTCATAGCGATGGGGGTGAGAACTCATGATAGCAAATAAAAATTTAAAAACGAAAATAAAAACAAATTTAAATTAAAAGGTTATTTAAATTTTGAATTTGAAAATTAAATTTTGAAATTTGAATTTTAAATTTTGAATTTTGAGTTTTTGAAAATTGAATTTTGAAATTTGATTTTTGAAATAAGATAAGATAAGATTTTTGAAAAAGATATAGTTTTTGAAAAAGATTTGAATTTTGAAATTTGATTTTTGAAATAAGATAAGATAAGATTTTTGAAAAAGATATGATTTTTTGAAAAAGATTTGAATTTTGAAATTTAAATTTTGAAATTTTAAATTTTGAAATTTGAAATTTGAATTTTAAAATTTTTTAAATTTGAATTTTGAAATTTGAAATTTGAAATTTGAAATTTGAGTTTTAAATTTTGAATTTTTGAATTTAATGAGGAAAGAGAAAAATAATAAAATGACACTAAACTTAAAATTTTTAGATCAAAACGAAGAAAACAACTAAGAATAACATGAAGGTTAAGATGAACACGAAGAACAGATTTTTGAAAAAAAAAATTTTTAATAACTAAATAAAAACCAATAACCTCTTAATTTATGAAAAAGCAAAAATAAAAATAAAAATAGAAACAAATAAACAAGCAAAAAGCAAATATTTACAATAACCAATAATAAGGCACACGTTTGCAATTCTCCGGCAACGGCGCCATTTTGAAGAACCGAAGATTGATGGTTTAGAAGTTATAGTAAACTCTCGTTGCAAGTATAGTTACTAAACCAAGCAATCAACCTTTCTTACAAACGTTTTGGTTGTCACAAGTAACAAACCCCTTTTAAAATTGATAACCGAGTATTTAAACCTCGGGTCGTCTTCTCAAGGAATTGCAGGGAGATGTTCTTATTATTGGTTGTGAGTTTGTAAATTGGGGGGTTTTTAATGTATAAGATAAAAAGCGAGAATAGTAAATGGCAAGAAAGTAAATTGTATTAATTTAAATAGATAATAAAACTATTGGCAAGGTATAAGAACTGGAAGTCCTATCCTCATCAATTGTGATGAGAATTGGATTTTAATCCCACTTTGTTAATCTCTAACTATGAAGGTAAATCAAGTGGATTAATTAGCTTAATCCTCAGGTCCTAGTCAATCCCTATGGAAAGACTAGAGTTATTGGAGCAACTCCCAATTTCAACCACTGCTTTATTTGACAGCTCAAGTGTTACCAATTACTTAACCAATGCCAAAAGGGAGAATTCTAAATTAAATTAAAAGCATTCATGTAAATAAAGCAAGGCAAAATTAAATCTGAAAATACATCAAATTGCATTAATAAAAGAAATTAAATCTAACATGAATATTCATAAATTAATTGGGAAAATAAATAAAAGGAACATTGAACCTGTGATTGAAGTTGTAAGTTGAAATAATAAAGTTGAAATCCTAATCCTAAGAGAGAGGAGAGAACCTCTCTCTCTAAAAACTACATCTAAAACTAAAATTGTAAATTATGAGAGCATGATTATGAATGGATGCATTCCCCCACTTTATAGCCTCTAATCTGTGTTTTCTGGGCCACAAACTGGGTCAGAAACAGCCCAGAATTTGCTGGTTGCCAATTCAAACACGCTGATTTTTCGTCACTGCGACGCGGCTGCGTGGAGCACGCATTTGCGTCGCTTAGCGTCAAGACAACTATGGCATATTATATATCAAATCGAAGCCCTGGATGTTAGCTTTCCAACGCAACTAGAACCGCGTCGTTTGGACCTCTGTAGCTAAAGTTATAGCCGTTTGAGTGCAAAGAGGTCATGCTGACAGCTTAGCAATTCTCCAACTTCTTGTATTCCTTCCACTTTTGCATGCTTCCTTTCCATCCTCCAAGCCATTCTTGCCCTGTAAATCTTGAAATCACTTAACACACCTATCAAGGCATCTAATAGTAATAAAAGAGGAGTAATATTAGCAAATATAAGGTCAAAGAAGCATGTTTTCAATCATAGCACAAAATCAGGAAGGAGAATGTAAACTCATGCAAATAGTATGCATAAGTGGGTAAAGAGTTGATAAAATCCACTCAATTGAGCACAAGATAAATCATAAAATAGTGGTTTATCACTCTCCTGTGGTCTTTGCAAAGAAATCCCCATCCTCGCCGCTCAATGCAGGGTAGCACATACGGAGCAATGTGGTCCGGGGGAGCGAGAAGATGCTCGGAATAATAGTTCCGCTCAACCATGGTCGGGAACATGAGCTCACAGAAGCAGTTGGGAAACCTCGTGGGGTCCCTCGCCCGAGTATCCTTCTCTCGTTCATCAATATGAACGGGTGTCTTCTTCTTCTTAGAAAGGGGCTTAGCGCCTAGTGTAGGGCGCGCCTTGGTGGTTGATTTTTGGGGTGCCCTTTTTGTGGCTGGTTTCTTCGACGCCTTCTCCTTGCCTTTTCGGGTGGCCATCCTGAAAAAGGAAGGAAAAGAGGAAACATTAAACCCAAAAAATTATCACTCAAAAAATAACATGCAAGTGAAGAGTAATGCCCAAAAGGAATAGTGCGTCTTGAGGACATGGCAGCTGCAACATGTGACAAGACAACAAGGTAATCATGTGGCAAATCACTAGCATGAGATGCAAGAGTATGAGAAGCATGCAAGTATATAAGGCATGAGAAGGGTAGACTCAAGCATCAATAATAATGAAGGAGCAAGTCATGGGTAACGAGCATAAGAGAAGTAAACATGAGGCCTAGTAGGCGCAATGCACTTAGAGAAGAGCAAGTGAATGAAGAAGATGCACCAAATTGGGAGCACAAAGTCAAAATTGAACTAAAATGGTATAGGTGCATTTCAACAAACACTTAGTATGCAACATTCAAACAATGAGTAAGTAGGAAAAATTCAATCACATAGAGCCTCAAATGGGAAACCAAACAACAACACAACACCACATAGTCATAAAGGAATCAAGAGACATCAAAATGATCCATCAAAGCAAGAGAAACTCAAATTTCGACACCCATGAAAAATATGAAAAGAAAAAAAGCAAACAAGCAAGAACCCAATCAATAAAAATTGCAACTAAGAAGGAATGCACTAGAAAAAAAATAAATGCAACTAATAAAAGAAAAAATTAGAGTAAGAGACAAAGAGGAAGAAGGAGTAGGAGTAAAACCTTGAGGAGAAGAAGGAAGTAATGTGGAATATGGGTGGAAAAATAGGGAAGAGAGGAGAGAGGAGAGAAAGGAGAAAGAAAGTGTGGGACCGCCGGAGGTGATGGTCACCGGTGGGCTGGCCGGAGACAAGGGTGGTAGGGTGATGGGAGAAGAAAGGAGGAGGTAATGGAAAAAAAGAATTGAAGAGGGAAATCAAAACAGGGCGCGCTATGTTTCAGGTGCGTCAGGCGTGCGACGCGTGCGCACGCTCCACGCGTATGCGTGGAGGGATGGGAAAGAGGAGTGACGCGTAAGCGTCCCACACGCGTACGCGTGGGTTGCAGAAAAGAGAGGGGACGCGTACGTGTCAGGTGACGCGCACGCGTGGGTAGAGCTGTGCCTTGGGCATAGAGTTGGCACAAAACAGGCCCAACTCTCTGGTTTTTGTACCAGGAGTGGCGTGCAGCACAATCGACGTGTACGCGTCCATCACGCACACGCGTGGATTGGGACTTCGGCGAACGACGCGTACGCGTCGCCCACGCTTACGCGTGGGTCACCTAGCATAAAGTAGGCATAAAGGGGGCATAACTCTCTGGTTTTTGTACCAGAGTGTCCAAAATTCGCAACCGACGCGTACGCATCGTCCACGCTTACGCGTGGGTTGCAGTTGTGCCCTGGGCACAAAATGGGCACAAAGGAGGCACAACTCTCTGGTTTTAGTACCAGGAGCTGCGAAAACGCGTCCACGCGTACGCGTATGGCACGCTTGCGTGTGGATGCCCCCTTTTTTTATGCAGATGAGGAGGAGCAATTATAGTACAAATTGGTAGTAGTGCATGCTAAAGGGGTCAAAAACATCAAAAATCTCATGTACACTCAACCTTAAGCATTTCTTCAACATCTCAATTCAATCATACCATTATCAATGAACTCCTCATGAGCAATATAACACAAAAATCAAGCCAAATCAACCCTACTATGAACAAACTCACAAATCAAGCAATCACAAAAGTCACAAAGATTCAAAATAGCTATATGCAAAAGACTATGTACAAGGGAAGATCATACCATGGTGGGGTGTCTCCCACCTAGCACTTTTCTTTAACGTCCTTAAGTTGGACGGTCATGAGTTCAAATCTCTTCGCCTTCGGGTGCATCCTCAAGGAGGAACACCTCAACTTGTTTGTTGCTTTTCATCTTCTCTCCATGGTATAGCTTTAGACGGTGACCATTAACTTTGAAGATGTTGGGGCTTGAAGGGTGTCTTAGGTGGTAGACCCCATATGGTTCCACTTTCTCCACTCTATAAGGACCTTCCTACCTTGATCTTAACTTACTGGGTATCAATCTCAACCAAGAATTATAAAGGAGAACTAACTCCCCAGCCCTAAACTCCCTTCTTTTGATATTTCTATCATGCACTGCTTTCATCCTCTCCTTGTAGAGCCTAGAACTCTCATAGGCTTCCAATCTAAGGCACTCAAGCTCCACCAACTGTAACTTCCTTTTGGCTCCAAACCCAAATCCTGTGTGGCATTCTTTTACGGCCCAATAAGCCTTATGCTCTATCTCCACTGGAAGATGGCAAGCCTTCCCATAGACCAACCGGAATGGGCTCATACCAATCGGTGTCTTGTAAGCCGTTCGGTAGGCCCAAAGCGCATCACCGAGTTTAGAACTCCAATCCTTTCTGTGAGGCTTCACAATCTTTTCCAATATACGCTTGATTTTTCGATTGGAGACTTCAGCTTCGCCATTCGTTTGGGGATTTTTTTATATGCATACGTTCCGAAAGGGCGTGTGAACGTGGTTTTCTCTTGATCTTCCGGAGCAATGTGGATTTGAAAATAATCGGAATAGCCATCTAAGAAATAGTAATGAGATTTACCGCATAGGCGATCAAGCATTTGATCGATGAACGGCAATGGGAAGTGATCCTTCCTAGTGGCTAAGTTCAATCGCCGATAGTCAATACACACCCTCCATGAGTTTTGGACTCTTGTGGCTATAAGCTCCCCATTCTCATTCTTGATTGTAGTAACACTGGATTTCTTTGGAACCACTTGGATGGGGCTCACCCACTCACTATCCGAAATCGGATAGATAATGTCCGCTTCTAATAATCGGGTGACCTCCTTCTTCACAACCTCTAAAATGGTAGGATTTAGACGCCTTTGAGGTTGTCTAACGGGTTTGGCTCCTTCTTCTAGGAAAATTCGGTGTTCAACACTTGGGGGCTAATGCCAATTAAGTCCGAGAAGCTCTACCTGATGGCCTTCTTGTTCCTCCTCAAGACATTAAGCAACTTCTCCTCTTGTTGGGAGGAGAGCTCCTTTGCAACAATTACCGGGAGCTTTTGGTCATTTTCAAGGAAGGCATATTTTAGGTGGGATGGGAGTGGTTTCAAATCTACCTTTTGTTCATGACTTGGAAATTTGTCATCCGGTGGCAATGGAAGTGATAAGGCATCTTCTTCACATACATAGGGGTTCCCCACACTTGAACTTTGAATCATATTTTTCTCTTCAAAACCATCTTGATGGATTTTGGCCACCACATTATCAATCATATCACGCTGGAAAATAGAGTGATCCTCTAGTGGATGTCTCATGGCTTCATCAAGATTAAAGCTAACCATTCTTCCATCGATCTCGAAAGAATAGTTACCCGAAAAAGCATCTAATTTGAACCGGGAGGTCTTCAAGAATGGCCTCCCAAGCAAGATAGATGAGGTCCTCCCGGAATCATTAGTGGGCATTTTAAGAATATGAAAATTAATCAGGAAGACTAACCCCTTTATACTCACTAGAACATCCTCCGTAATACCAACTACAGAAATTATGCTTTTGTCCGCCAAAACAAACCGGGCGGCCGACCGTTTTAATGGCAGAAGCTTCAAAACCTCATAAATGGACAAGGGCATAATACTCACACAAGCGCCAAGATCGCACATGCAATCAACAAAATGTATCCCATCTATGGTGCAAGTGACAAGGCAAGGGCCGGGGTCACCACACTTTTCCGGGATATCACCCATCAAGGCCGAAATAGAGCTTCCCAATGGAATAGTTTCTAATTCATGGATCTTTTCCTTGTTCATGCATAAATCCTTTAGAAACTTTGCATATTTAGGTACTTGACGGATATCATCAAAGAGAGGAATGGTTACCTCAACTTTTTTTAATATCTCCACCATTTTGGGATCCAACTCAACTTGTCTCTTGGTCTTCCTTGCTAATGTGGGAAATAGAATTGGAGTAGCTTCTTACAAGACATTTCCATCCTTAGGAATTACACCCCTTGGTTGAGCAATCACTTCTTCAACTACTTCTTGGGCTTCATCCTCCTCTTCGACTTCTTCTATCTCAACCATATCCTCATCTTGAGTGACCTCTATTGGACTTGGCTCTTCATGAATCATCTCTTGTAATTTGGTGCCAGATCTCAAGGTAATGGCATTGATGCCACCCTTGGGGTTGGGTAAAGATTGAGAGGGTAAGGCACTAGAGCTTGGGGGTTGAGTGGTAGAGGTAGAGGTTGATTCTATATGAGAAATAAGGGCTTAGATGGTAGAGGTAAGACCATTGATGCTAGAGTTAATCGAAGCTTGAAACTCTTTTTGGCCTTGAATGAGAGAACGGATCTCATCTTGGTTGGAGGGAGAAGAAGAAGGGTAAGTAATTTAGGGGGCTTGTGGTTGGTTGGCTTGAGGGGCTTGCCTTTGATGAGGTGCTTGGTAGGTTTGGTAGGCTCTTCCTTGGCTTTGGTTTTGGTATGGAGGGTTTTGTTGGTACCGGTTTTATTGGTTGTTGTTGTTGTTGTCCCTTCCTCCTTGATTATAGTTGTCCCTCCATGCTTGGTTCCCACCGTTGTCCCTTCCTCCTTGATTATAGTTGTCCCTCCATCCTTGGTTGGAGTTGTCTTGCCACCCTTGGTTAAAATTTCCCCCTTGATTATAGTTGCCTCCTTGTTGGTGATAACCTTGAGTTGGGCGATTGTAGTAGGCATTAGTAGCCGCCAAGGTATTATCATCTTGGAGGTTTGGGCATTCATCGGTGTAATGGGTGTAACAAGAGCAAATTCTGCACACTCTTTGGGGGACCAATTGTTGACTTTTTTATGGTTGAGGAGGTGGAGGTTGTTGTTGATTGAGTTGGAGTTGCTTAAGAATATTTGTCATCTTTCCCAAGGTTTGGGTAAGGGAGGTAGTCTGACCACTAATAGAAACTTCATTTATAGCTCTTGGATGATTGTTCTTTTGTCTAGTGATGCGTGAGCATCTTTCTTACCTTTTCCTAGTGAATTTACTTTTAATTTGTTAAGTTTTATCAAGAATTAATTATCTTTTAGCCATTATGGATGCTACTTTGAATCTTGTGCAATTTTATTTATTTTAGGTAGCATTCGGATGGATTTGATGGAGTTTTTGCAGAGAAAGAGAAGAAGCCATGAAGCTGACCAGTGAGGAGTGACGCGTGCGCATGCCTAACACGTATGCGTGATTTGGAGCTATTCATGGCGACGCGTGTGATAAACCCATATTTTATGATATATATTATGCTCAAATTGAGTGATTTATTCAATCCTTCACCCACTTATTCATATTAATTGCATGGTTTTACTTTCCCTTCCTTATTATGTGATGTATGTGAAAAACATGTTTCCTATGCTTAAAAATAATTATTTTGATTACCCTTTATTTCTATTCGATGTCGTGATTCGTGTGTTGAGTAGTTTCAGATCTTCTAAAGCAGGAATGACTTAAAGGATGGAAAGGAAACATACAAAAATGGAAGGAAAGCACAAAATGGAGTTTTTGAAGAAACTGGCAACGACGCGATCGCATGGATGACGCGGCCGCATGCCAGCGCGAATTAACAGCGACGCGACCGCGTGATTGACGCGATCGCGCACCTTGAGCGAAACGCATATGACGTGGACGCATGACTGACGCGACCGCGCGACAAGGGAAAACTCCAAATGACGCGACCGTGTGACCCACGCGGCCGCGTGGCAGAGGCCACGCACCAGAAATTACAGAAAATGCTCCCAACAATTTCTGAAGCCCTTTTTAGCCCAAATCCAAGTCCAGAAGGCACAGATCAGAGGTTATGAAGTGGGGGAATGCATCCATTCGAAGGAGAGCCTCCAATTAGTTACTATTCATGAATTAGATGTAGTTTTGAGGGAGAGGTTCTCTCCTCTCTCTTTTAGGATTTAGATTTAGGATTCTATTCGCTTTCAGGATTATCTCTTTCTATCAGGTTCAACATTCCTTTTTATTTATCTTTTCAATTTAATTTATGAATTCTTCTATGTTACAGATTACTCTTTTGAATTAATGTTATTTGAGGTATTTCAGTTTACAATTATTTCTTTTATTTATATTACTGTTGATTCCAATCTGAAGGCATTTTTATTCCGGTAGATTTACTTCTTCCCTTTTTGGTCTTGGTTAAGAAATCAGTAACTCAGGAGTTATCAAACTCAAACATGATCGATAATCGTTATCTTTGCTAATTGAATTGAACTTCAATAATCCCAATCATTCCTTAGGGATTAACTAGGATTTGAGGATCTAACTAATTAGTCACTTGACTTTTCTTTACTTTAAGTAAAGGCTAACTAAGTGGAATTAAGATTCAATCTTCACCATTATTGATAAGGATAACTAGGATAGGACTTCTAATTTCTCATACCTTGCCAAAAGTTTATTTTACAGTTATTTATTTATTTTACAGTCATTTACTTATTTTAATTGCAATTTAAATTACTTGTTCCTTATCTTCAAAACCCCGATTTACAATCTTCATAACCAATAATAAGAACATACTTCCCTGCAGTTCCTTGAGAAGACGACCCGAGGTTTGAATACTTCGGTTATCATTTTTTAAGGGGTTTGTTACTTGTGACAACCAAAACGTTTAATAAGAAAGGTTGATTGCTTGGTTTAGTAACTATACTTGCAACGAGAGTTTACTATAACTTCTAATGGATGGAGCCAAGAGGATCTGATCAACCCTTTAGGCAACAACACCCTCCAAGATATCACGGACAAAGACCAATCTACAATGCATACCAAGCCAATAGACATGGTGGACAACCTTGTAGTTACCAACAAGTCCCACCCTGTGCTTATAGGCCATCCTCTCAACATGACTTCGAACCACCACACTCACAAGCTTCTTTTCACCATTCGCCACCATATAATCCTCATTTACCCCGATTCCAATCCAATTACTCCCAAACACCACCACTTCCCCATGTACCACGTCCAAATCTATCACCCCGAGAATCAGAGGTTCGCCTCAAGGAAACAGTAGATCAACTTTAAACAACCCTTTATCAATTGGAGCAAGCAATAAGTCAATTATCTTCTAGACGTTCAAACATTCAAGGACCTCCCACAACTCCGTGTAGACAATCTAATGATGAGCGTAGCATGAAGGAGATACTAGAAACTCTAGTGGACAGAACAGGGCATGACTTCGTACTGGAACAAGTAGAGGAAGTTGTCATTATACAAGAAGAAGAGTTGGTTGAAGACCTAGGAGACGCTGAGCCTCCATGGGAATCCAGAGTTGTGGAGAATTCTGTCAAGGACGTTGCAATTGATGCTAAGGAGGATAGTACACAACCCCCAAGGCAAGTCTTTTATGAGGAACTAGACGGAATACTTCAAGAAGCAAGTTTCCTTGATGATGATAATCTCAAGTCAAGTTCTCCCAGTGATGAACTTGCATCAGCAAGTGAATTCTCTGAGATCGAAGAGTCTTCCCCAAGTGAATACGAAGACGATGCGGAGGTAGATTTCTCTCAACCCCCCGTTTATGACTTAAGTGACGAGGAAGACATAGAAGGCTTTGATCAGGACTTGGATGCAATTGAAGAAGTCTGCAAGGAAGTGAAGAAATTCATCGAAGAGCACAAGGGAGTAGAACTCACAGAACCACTGGAGACACCTATCCCAAGGTCACTACCACCCAATACAAGCTTCAAGTGGATACAATCCTTAACTTTATCTTTACTTTTCCACTTGAATATGGTTTACTTGAAACAGATGGCCAGCTTAGAGCTCTATGCGGCTTTAAGAGTAAGAGGAAAATAGCTCGCACTCAGAGCTGGTGCACAAGGTTCAATAAGGTTCCACGCTTCAATTCGAAGTGCACGGATTGGCATCGTGATCAATCGAATGGATCTCGGAAAACGTTTGGTCATCTTGGTGAAAATCTACTTTCTAAACCGCCCGGATGGAAAAATATGGATCAAGACGAAGGCAGATTTAAAAGCAAAGTTTGGGACCCTGGAATCTATTCTGACATTCGTCACCCCGGGAGCCTGAGAATCTGTTTGAAGCTGCTCAAAAGCTTTACATGCCTAGATTGGGACCCCAGAGGCTGTTGGCATTCCAAACATTGGTGGAGATTTCTGGACGAATTTAAGCGCAAGCCGCCATAACAGGAAGCTCATCCAATGTCCAACTTAAGGACTTTAACTAAAAGTGCTAGGTGGGAGACAACCCACCATGGTATAGTCGTTTCTTTTTCAGTTTTATTTCGTGTTATTTATTTTTTTTGTTTTCCTTTTCAATTAAACCTGAATATTATTCACTCATATTGTATACTGCATAATTGCATATCTGCATAAAAAAAAGGAAGGCGTGCGACGCGACCGCATCGCTCATGCGATCGCGTCAATAGTGAAAAACAACCACCCACGCATCCGCGTCACCCACGCGGCCGCGTGATCTGGAGATCGGCGTAAATATCCAACGTCCAGAAAGTTAGGCTGGAATCATGCGGCCATTGTGCGTTTCGCACAAAACGACCCACGTGGTCGCGTCCCTGACGCGATCGCGTCACTTGCACAACACCAATCCCACGCGACAGCGTGAGCGACGCAATCGCGTCGCATGGATTGCACACCACCCCAAAGGAGACAGAGAGTTAAGCTGAAATGACGCTGGAATTGTGCGTTTCACACGATTTCCAGCGACGCGATCGCATGCCTCATGCGACCGTGTCATTTACCCTTCTTCCATTCCATGTGATCGCATCACTCACGTGATCGTGTCAACCCCTAATCCACCCCATCCACGCGACCGCGTGCCCCACGCGATCGCGTGGATTCAAAATTATTAACCCCCTGTGATGCGAACCCTACCCATCGCCCCCCCAACCCTTTCTCCTTCCTCTTCCCTGCAAACACCCCCCTCTCTCTGCCCTTCGCCACCGCGCCACCCTTCGCCGCCACACCACCGTTGACCACCCAGACAGCACCGCCGCGCCACTCCCTTCTCTCTTTTCCCTCTCTTTCTTCTTTCCCTCTCCTATTCTTCCCTCCACTACTACTGCCCTCCCCCTCCACCACCACCGCCCCCACCGCGCTGCCCTCAACCGCCGCGCCACCACCCACACCCCCTTCCCTTCCATCCCCCTTAAACCCTAACCCCAATACCCTACCCAAACCCACCCCTGCCTCCAAACAACCACCACAACCGCCGCCGCGCCACCCTCAACCGCCGCATCAGCCGCGACCACCACCATTCCCCAGCCACCTCTCTGCCCCCACTCTCTTTCCTACGCCTTCCAGGTTTCGCTGAACGCCACCCTTCTTTCCATTCATCGTTAATTTCCTATTTTTCTGTTTATGTTCATATTTAGGCTAGCTAGTTATGCATGTTGTAGTGGATTCTAGGTTGTTAGGTAGCCTAGGATGTGGTTAGAGGATTTAGGCCTGTTTAATTGTGCTGTTCATGTTTCTTGTTTTCTAATTCTCGCAATTCTGCCATTGCTTTTATGTTAGTATTGTTCATATGCTGTAATTTCTTGTTTCATGCTACCTTTTACACTACTTTTCCATGTTCATATTCCCTTTATGTAATTACAGCTATATTTTAATTCATATGAGCTATTCTGATTGCTATTTATTTTCCGGGAACATCCAATTTTAGCCGGGATGCTGCCCAAATTTCTGTAAATTGTTTTGATTTTCATTCCTGTTTTGGTTTTGGCAAACTTGCACTCTACTTTACTCAGCTTTTACCAAACCAATTCATGAATGACAGAGCAAGCTTTCTTATTCTTTTTAATTTCCTGGTTTATAAATTGCATCTTGGATGATTCAATTCCACTTTTTGCTATTTTCATTTGATTCATCCTTGACTTCCTTGTTTGAATTTGAGTTATCTGTTGCTTTAATTTGTGAATTCTCCTTATTTAGAAAATGCTCATCATGCCACTTACTCTAACCCACTTTTTACTAATTCACTAATTTTAACTTCCTAACCTCTTTTTCATTCCTAACCCACTTACCTTTTAAAACATCTCTTCTGGTTTTTCACTATTCTCTCTAACATTCTAACCAAGGCATGACGGAGGTTTTTCCTACTTAACATGAATCCTTTTACATTTTGGATTGTGAATTTTTATTCTCGGACTTTTAACTCCTATACAATCCTTAATGCACATTTACTTAACTCCTTTTCATTATTCTATTGCTCTTTTGCCATTATATGCTTCTTTCGATTATTTGCCTACCTGCTTTCCTATTTTTATTATATCTTGGTTTTCTGTTTTTCAGGATGTCTGACACCCAAAGAAAAGGAAAAGGAAAGGCAACAACTGGCAAACGTAAACGCGAAGAAGCCTCCATGTCCGTCCTGGACCTCATGCATGATGACTCCTGGCGGGAGAAACACTTTACTCCACAGGAGAAGGCTGACCAACTCCTCCCTGCTACTGATCCCATTAAGTTTGCAAACCGATACCGTGAGCTGAAGTATCCGGTGTTTGCAAACTCCAGGAACCTGTACCTGGAGCAGACTCTGAAGATCCCAGAAGAACTCCAGCAATACACCTCTGATCAGATCAAACAAAGAGGCTGGTTCTTCCTGGAGAGAAACCTGACTGAGGTTAATGCATCTTGGGTAAAGGAATTCTATTGCAATTACTTCAAAACTTCCCTAAATGCAGTGAACTTAAGAGGGAAGCAGATACTGGTCACTGAAGAGGCCGTAGAGGATGTTCTGAAGCTTCTACCTAAATCTGATCAGCCAGATGGTTATCAATAGGCTGAGGAGGACATGCGCTTCATGAAATTTGACTGGGATGCAGTCAAGGCCAGGATAGCCCTTGACCCGACCGTTCCATGGATCATGGGTCAGAACACCACCATGCCTAAGGGAATCAAGCGGGCTTACTTGAATCATGAGGCTCGGCTATGGCATCAAATCCTAAGCAACTTTATTATGCCGAGTACTCACGAGACGGAGCTACCTGTCGCTATGATCACCCTCCTATGGTGTGTGATGGAGGGTAAAGACCTGTACCTGCCACGCTTTATTCGGTACTACATGGTCAGGGTCCACGTCCGAGGCACTCTCCCCTTTCCCTATCTGATTACACAGCTTGGCCGTCGAGCTGACGTGCCTTGGGAGGATGCTGATGAGAAGCCACCTGCTGCAGAATGCAAGAAAATTATCCCTCACAGCAGGAACTTTCTGGCTTTGGGCTACAGACCTCCATTCCTCACTCCTACTGATGAGACAGCCACACCATCTGCCGGCCCCTCTTCCTCTACAGCTAGCCCTGTCACTACCACTGTACCTCCACCTACCTCAGAGCCAGTTTATCACCTAGTGCACCGCCTGTTTCGACAGCTAGACCAGATGGAACGCCACAACCGGCGCCGATATGAGAGAGATGAGCATCGCAACAAGCGACGCTATGAGCACCTGAAGCTGATGATACGATCTGGCGATATCCCCTCCGAGCCTGACATACCATCAGAGCCATCTGAGGAGGAGGCGGATGATCACGAGGCAGAGACCCATCCCCAGAGCGAGGCTGCGCAGACAGGCACAGAGCAGGCTGCTTCACAGCAGGAGGCCCCGCATCAGATCCAGGTTTCCGACCCTGAGATCCCTATTCAGTCATCACCTCCTCTGCAGCAGGCAGATCCTCAGACCACCACCACAGAGACTCCAGCTACCCACCCTTCCAGTGATGACACCCCTTCACACCCTGCTTGAGTGAGCATCAGGGACGATGCTTCATTTTAAGTGTGGGGAGGTTGCCATCTCTGGCGTATTTTTTGGTGAACCACTACAGACTCTTTTTATTTTATTTTGCTATTTTCCCTGTATTTTTTTCTTTATTTTTATTTTTATTTCCTCAGTACTTATACATTACTATTTTCATGTATTTTTACTCTATTTCTGCATGTTGCACTTTTAGTTCATACTTTAGCCATTTAGTTTAGTTGCAATTCTAACTTATTAGTTATAGAAATTATGGATTAATTAATATAGTTTACCCTTTTTAGCATAAGATAGCTTAGTTTAAATTGAAAAAAATAAAAAGGAAGTAAACTAGAGACTTGAACATAATAGAAACAATCCACACACCTTGTATATATAGCATTCCATGTTAGTTAGTTAACAACATTTCATCAAGGAGAAACACTAAAACTTTAGAGCCACCTTAAGAATTACATTGAGAATAATGGGAACTCTTAATTTTTACTTGCATGACATATATAACTGATATGTGATTTTTGAGTTAGAGAACACACAGCCTGTGAGTTTTGAGCTTAATTGCATGGTTACATTCAAACCATAATTTTTATTTCTGTGTGTTCCGCCCTTCTTTTTTATTCTGGTGTTCTTTACTTTGTTTTAATCTATATGTCCGATTATAGAATTTAGATACATACCAAGAAAGTGATTGAGGCCATTGTTTGATTCTAGCTCACTATTCCCAAATTAGCCTACCTTTTACATCACCCTTGTTAGCCCCCTTGAGCCTTTAATTCCCTTCTTGTTTTATAACCACATTACTAGCCTTAAGTAGAAAAACAAAATAAAAATCCCAAGTTGAATCCTTGGTTAGCTTAAGATAGAAAGTGTATTGTTTAAAGTGTGGGAAACTTTATGGGAACATGGATGATAGAAACAAAGGTAGAATGTTGAAAAGAATAAAGATGTTTCAAAATAAGAATTTTTGGGAAACATGCTCATGTGAAATCAAAGTAATTAAATTACCATGTGCATTAAAAAAAAGAGAGAAAAAGAAAAAAAATTATATTTCAGTATTTGAATAAAGGGGATACAAAAGAATTCCCCTAATTGCAAAATAAAATAACGCACATGGGATAAAAATTAAAATTAAGGCATGAGCATGTAACATCAAAAGTGGGAAAAATATGGGAAAATAGGTAAAGAAGCTGTGCTTTACAAAATATGTATGTTAGGTGGGATCTTAGACTAATCAAGGATTCACTTAATTAGCTCACTTAACCTTATACATATACCCTTACCTTTACCTTGGCCCCATTACAACCTTAATTAAAGACCTCATGATTTTTGTATGCCTATATTCTATAATTGTTGATTGGTTAGATGAAGAACAAAGTTATGGAAAGTAAGGATAAAAAGAAGAATAGAGTGATTAACCCAATAAACACTGAGTGACTAGAGAGTAAACACAAAATCCAGTGAGGATTCAATAGCTCATCAACATATATCTGTGCTTAAATTATTAATTGTCTTGCAATTTTGTAAAATATTTTTCTTTTCCATCTCAATTGTAAAAGTGCTTTATCATTATCTAAGGTTTGGCTATGCATATATGATTCCTTGAGAATGTGAATTAATTTGACTACATGTAAGTTTTATATACAATTGAATAAAAATTAGAATTGCATGATGCATTTAGGTAGTTGCATTTAGAATAGATTTCATTGCATGAGATTCCACCACTTCAACCTTACCTTACTCCTTATCTTGGATTTAGCATGAGGACATGCTATTGTTTAAGTGTGGGGAGGTTGATAAACCCATATTTTATGACATATATTATGCTCAAATTGAGTGATTTATTCAATCCTTCACCCACTTATTCATATTAATTGCATGGTTTTACTTTCCCTTCATTATTATGTGATGTATGTGAAAAACATGTTTCCTATGCTTAAAAATAATTATTTTGATTACCCTTTATTTCTATTCGATGCCGTGATTCGTGTGTTGAGTAGTTTCAGATCTTCTAAGGCAGGAATGATTTAAAGGATGGAAAGGAAACATACAAAAATGGAAGGAAAGCACAAAACGGAGTTTTTGAAGAAACTAGCAACGACGCGATCGCATGGACGACACGACCGCATGCCAGCGCGAATTAACAGCGACGCGACCGCGTGATTGACGCGATCGCGCACCTTGAGCGAAACGTATATGACGCGGACGCATGACTGACGTGACCGCGTGACAAGGAAAAACTCCAAATGACGCGACCGCGTGACCCACGCGGCCGCGTGACAGAGGCCACGCACCAGAAATTACAGAAAATGCTCCCAGCGATTTCTGAAGCCCTTTTTGGCCCAAATCCAAGTCCAGAAGGCACAGATCAGAGGTTATAAAGTAGGAAAATGCATCCATTCAAAGGAGAGCCTCTAATTAGTTACTATTCATGAATTAGATGTAGTTTTGAGGGAGCGGTTCTCTCCTCTCTCTTTTAGGATTTAGATTTAGGATTTTATTCGCTTTCAGGATTATCTCTTTCTATCAGGTTCAACATTCCTTTTTATTTATCTTTTCAATTTAATTTATGAATTCTTCTATGTTACAGATTACTCTTTTGAATTAATGTTATTTGAGGTATTTCAGTTTACAATTGTTTCTTTTATTTATATTACTGTTGATTCCAATCTAAAGGCATTTTTATTCCGGTAGATTTACTTCTTCCCTTTTTGGTCTTGGTTAAGAAATCAGTAACTCAGGAGTTATCAAACTCAAACATGATCGATAATCGTTATCTTTGCTAATTGAATTGAACTTCAATAATCCCAATCTTTCCTTAGGGATTAACTAGGATTTGAGGATCTAACTAATTAGTCACTTGACTTTTCTTTACTTTAAGTAAAGGCTAACTAAGTGGAATTAAGATTCAATCTTCATCATCATTGATAAGGATAACTAGGATAGGACTTCTAATTTCTCATACCTTGCCAAAGTTTATTTTACAGTTATTTATTTATTTTACAGTCATTTACTTATTTTAATTACAATTTAAATTACTTGTTCCTTATCTTCAAAACCCCGATTTATAATCTTCATAACCAATAATAAGAACATACTTCCTTGCAGTTCCTTGAGAAGACGACCCGAGGTTTGAATACTTCGGTTATCAATTTTTAAGGGGTTTGTTACTTGTGACAACCAAAACGTTTGTAAGAAAGGTTGATTGCTTGGTTTAGTAACTATACTTGCAACGAGAGTTTACTATAACTTCTAAACCATCAATCTCCAGTTCTTTCAGTGTGCACATACCTGACGCGTAAGCGTGAAAAGCAAAGTTGCTCAGTGACGCGTGCGCGTACCTGACGTGTATGCGTGACACGCGAAAAAGGTCATCGACGCGTACGCGTGACCGACGCGTACGCGTGACCGACGCGTACACGTGACATGCGCGACATGCAGACTTCACAGAAAATGCTGGAGGCAATTTCAGGCCGAGTTTCGATCCAGTTTTCGGCCCAGAAACATAGACTAGAGCCAGGGGATAGCAGAAACTCAAAGGAGATTCACACAAGAATGGCTATGCCCACTCCAAGTTAGGCGTGGACCCTACGAAGCAAGTGGTCCCCATCCATCAATTGAAGACATGCTGATTGCTTTAATTAATTCTAATTTAAACTTTATTTTATTTTAAAAATAGGAAAAGATATTATTTTAGTTTTAGAAGATAGATTTTAAATAAATTAGGATTTGATATAAAATGGGATTCCAACAGGGTGATTCCAATACAACATTATTCCAATTCACAATTTAGAATCCTAGTTTTCTACTGTGAACCATGAGCAACTAATCCTCCATTGTTAAGGTTAGGAGCTCTGTCTATTTGTATGGATTGATTTTATTGCTTTTTCTATTTTAATTCATGTTTGGATTTATAATTTAAGAATTGTTTTCGCTCTTTATCTTATGAATTTGGGTGGAACGGAAGTATGACCCATGTTCTAATTGAGTTCTTTTATAACTTGGAAAAGCTCTTTACTTGAACAACAGCTTGAAAACATATTCTCCTAAATTTTAATTATCTGAATTTAACGGGATACGTGACATATAATCCTTTTATTTTTGGGTAATTAGAGTTTTTGTGGCATATAAACTGGAATTTGATCATCACCCTCTAATTGGAAATAATTGACCAAGGAATTGGCAGTTGATGAAAATTAGAGGAGACTAGAAAGGTCTAAGGAATTAGGGTCTAGTCACATATAGTTTGCCATAAATTAAATCCTACATGATTAAAATAGTTAGTAAGAAAAGTTAATCTAAAAAAATAGATAACTCTGAAACCTTAACTGCCTTCTCCATACTTTACTCCCAACCCATTTACTTTATTATTTTAATTTATGTACGATTGTTTAATGCTTTTTGAATATTCAAACACTCTTTTCTGTTTTTCTAACTAAGCCAATCAATCCATCATTGTTTCTTAGTCCTTCAATCCCCGTGGGATCGATCCTCACTCACCTGAGGTATTACTTGGTAGAACACACAAAATTAAAAATTCTAAATCTGTAATAATAAATCTTTAATAAAGTATACTTTTTGTCCTTGAAGTTTGGCAAAAGTTTCAAAAATATCCTTAAGTTTTATTTTGTTTCAATTTTGTCCCAAAAGTTCTCGATTTGCATCAAATATACCCTCGACGGCTAAATTTTCAAAAAATTTAAAACCGAGTCAACAATAATTTCATAATAACAACCCTTCAACACAAGTAAATCAAACATAATTTTCATACATTATTGTTAGATTGGTTGAAAATTTAGCCGTCGAGTGTATATTTGATGCAAATGAAAAATTTCTGGGACAAAATTGAAACAAAATAAAATTTAGGGGTATTTTTAAAACTTTTGCCAAACTTCAAGGACAAAAAGTATACTTTACCCTCAAAATAGTTAATTACTAATGAGCCATGAATGGATGAACCATCTGACCATCTAATATAAACAATAAGCAATATGTTAAAATTAGAAGCAATAAAATTTAAAAAGAAAAAAATCTAAATCAAGAAGCAAATGCTCAAAAAAAGGACAAAAGGCATACAAAAATAGAGGATACAAAAGAAAAGAAGGGACAAAGTCAGCAACAGCAGATCGAAGACAAGGGTGCAGCAGGCAGCGGTGATGAGGGTGCAACAGGCAGCACGAAATGACAGTGACAAAGAGTCATGGATTTCACGACGGCGCAAACCAGAGCAGAGATAGGACTGTAGGAGAAGTAGTCGAACTCATGAACGGTGATAACATGATGGAGTTGTAGATAGTGGAGATGTGAAGAAATACAAAGCAAAGGGCAACATAGGTAAAATTCACAAAGACAATGGCGTATATTAGCGCAAAGGTAGTAGACGCAGGCGAACAGCAGCAGCTCGACGGGGAACAGCGACTGCGGCAGAACATGGAAAAAGTGAGACTTGAAAGAAACGACGCAGATGAGTGAGTTGTGAATGAGTTTTCTTTCATTCTTTGGGAGTGTTATCGTAACCTTAATAAAAAAAGTGTTTTTTAGTTTCAAAATGATGGTTTTTTTAGCAAAAATGAAGAAAAATACAAACTCGCTAACTCAGTCCTAAATCACGAGTTTGTCCGAGTTTGACCGAGTCTAGCCGTGTTTACTAAGGATAGAGTCTATTTTCGAGTCAACTCATTTCCATATCTAAACTCGTAAACTCGTATGAGTTTACGAGTTAACTCGAGAGTTTGACAACAATGCTTGGTACGACCCGGTGTACTTGCCGGTTAGTTTGTGGGTTGTAAAACACTGCACCATCTAGCGTGTTGGGTGGACTCAGCCAAATCGGTGATCAATTGCCATGCCTCCTCTGCCGTTCTATACTTTGTCAAGGAACCATTGCTTGAGGCATCCAAAAGGATCTTGTCTTGTGGTTTCATTCCTTGGCAAAAATAGCTAATCAACACTAGAGTGTCAATCATATGGTGCAGGCATGAGTCAAGTAGCCTTCGAAACCGTTCTCAATACTCGTATAGAGTTTCCATTTCACCTTGGACAATGCATGAAATTTCTTTCCTCAATATATCCGTCACCTCCGGAGGAAAGAATTTATCTAGGAACTCCCTTCTAAGCAAATTCCAATCACTAACAATCTTATCGGGTAAAGTGTAGAACCACTCTTTGGCTCTTCCTTCTAGAGAGAAAGGGAAAGCAAACAACCAAATAGTAACCTCATCGGAACCCTCCCGCCTTGTTGTTGAACATACACCTTGAAAGTCTCTAAGGCGTCTAATAGGATCTTAGGCGGAGAGTCCATGAAACTTGGGTAGAAGATGAATCAAGGTGGTTTTGAGTTCAAAATTAGCATTTAACTCCGGATTACGCCCTTGAAGTGGTTGAAGAACAAAGTCCGAAGCACCGGCTTCCTTAAGAGTAACTCTCCTTGGAGCGGCCATCGGTTCAGTACCTAGATTAATAGAAGAATCAGTGGTATCGATGGAAGAATAGATGGTTTCCTCTTCAAATAATGTTTCCGATTCACCCTCGGATAAGGTTTGTGAATTGGTAGGGATCCTTTCACCACCTCCAAAGGCCAACTGTCTCCGAGCTTGCCTAAGATGAAATAAAGTTCTCTCAATTTCGGGATCAAAAGTGGCTAAGCTTGGATCCGGTAGTGAATGCGTCATTCAATGGAAGAAGCATAGAGCTCATGACAACAAGATGTACTAAACAAAGATTAATCCTAACTAATAATTGAACTATCAAACAATCAAAAAAGAATGCAAGTATTCACATATCCACATATTTACACTAACCAACAACATGGAACACAATTGCAACTTTCCTGGCAACGACGCCATTTTGATGAGCTATATTTTGTCGGTATAAAATTTCCAATAGGATTATGTCGTGAGTATAGTCTAAACCAACAAGCTATAACACATCAAACATAGAAAATGTGTGTCCACAATTCAAAATCAATAACCGAGAGTATTAGTCCCGAGTTGTTCTCCCTAGAAGTTGCCCTAAGATATGCACATCATTGGTTAGGAGCTCTCTTGTTATTTGAGGTTGAATACGAGAAATGTAAACAAGCTTGCATAAAAGTAATGAACGAATAACAAATATGCTAAGGGACATAAGGAATTGAACTAAACAATGGTGAATGACAATCAATCAATGTAAAAGCCTTGGCTAGGGTTGGAAATTGGAATTCCTATCCTCATTGCCTCCAACAATTGTGATGAGAATTGGTTGTTGCTCCACTTAGTTAACCTCTAACTATGAAGGAAAGTCAAGTGGAGATAATCAATTTGAGTCCACAATTCCTAGTCAAATCCTAAGGAAAGACTAGAGTTAGTGTCATTCAAATCAATTAGTAATTTCCAATTGTCAATCAACAAAGGGTTTTGACAATTCAAGTGTCTCCAATTATCCACCCCTAAGCCAAGAGTGAAAATCTAATCCATATCTATAGTTGACATTTTCTCAAACAATTGGTAAACAAGAATGAAAGACATTGTGAAATTGAGAAGAAAAATTGAATTCAAGCTATCCAATACAAGCAATCAACAACAACAAAGCAATTTTTCACAACAATGAACATGAAATTCCTCAATGCATTAATAGAAATCAAAGTAACAAGATCCAATTCCAAGATCTACAATGCTAGAGTAACAAAAACACTAAATTGAGAGTAGAAGAGTGAGATCAACAAACTAGAACAATGTAGAATTGAGATTGAATTTAGATCTAACCAAAGGATCCAAGTGAAATTGAGATTGAGAAAGCCAAAACCTAGAGAGAAGTTAGAGTTTCTCTCTCTAGAAACCTCTAAAACTAACTACCAAAATATCTAATAGTGTGTAATATATCCATCCCCTTCAATCCCTAGTCCTTTTAGCCTTTTCCCTCCAAAATTCAGCTCAAAACTGGACCAGGAGCTCTTCTGAAATCGCCAGGCACGATTTCATTAAAGAAGTCACGTGCCGAGCGTCACGCGTACGTGTGGGTCACGCGTACGCGTCGTCCGTGTTTTTGCGATCCACGCGTACGCGTCAAGCGTGCGTACGTGTCGATGAGAATTCTGCCCAGCCACGCGTATGCATCCACGTTTTCGCGCCTATCCCATATTTCCGCTCCCACGCGTGCGCGTCAGTGCCAATACTCCAAAGCTCTATTTTTCATGCTCCTTCCACTTATGCATGCTTCTTTCCTCTCTTCTAGACCATTCTTGCCCCTATAAACTTTGAAATCACTCAACAAACGAATTACGGTATCGAATGGTAATAGAGGGAGATAAAAATATAGCTTATTTAGGGTCTAAAAAGCATGTTTTCAACCATCAAGCAAAATTAGGAAGGAGACATAAAACCATGCATTTTATATGGATAAGTGTGATAGAATGTTGATAGAACCCTCCAAATTCTACACAAAGTAAACCCTAAAATTGAGTTTCATCACTAATCCACGACTTCGTTGGGTACTTGGAGACATTAGTGCAGCCGAGGTACGGGGCGGTTAGGGCCTTTGTGGTATAGGCTAGAATCAAAGGAGCAGTGTTCTCTGATTCAAAATATCTGACCTTGTCTGTGGCGTTTTGAGTAGGATCACCAAGGAAATGGACTGCTAGAGCTTCACCCCCGTTCAGATTGGATGACCGCTGACCCGGCGTTTGATCTGAAGCAGAAGAGATTAATAACCGCTGACACGGCGTTAATCATTTACAGCCTGCCATGGAATGAATCAATCAAAAGTTGGAGTAGAAGGTGAGAAAAGTTGATCCCGAAGGAAGAAGCATCTCCAAAGCCTCAACAGTTCTTTCATACCATTGATTTTACACCTATCTAGTAACGTTTTATTTATTTATCTGTTTTATGCATTTTTCACAACAACTGTCATATTTTCTATCCGCCTGACTAAGATCTACAAGGTAACCATTGCTTGCTCAAACCAACAATCCTCGTGGGATCGATCCTCACTCACCTGAGGTATTACTTAGACGACCCGGTGCACTTGCCGGTCTATCTATGCGAATATTGTGGAGCCAGTTTCGCACACCAGCAGTCCTCATCCTCGGGATGGTGGACTTCAAAATGGATTTTCCCGTGAGGCCCTTGAGGATGTTGTGGTGGAGGAGGAAGCACGATGGCCTAGCCTTTTACCTGAGCTTCTTATTTAGATTCAGATGCCATGTGGCCGTCTTCATGCTGGTGGTCTGCCATTATCAAAGAGTAGATCCCAGGTCCCCGGCAATAGTGCCAATGTTCTGAAGGTTACCTGAAACATTGATTTGGGCCTGAACATGAGGTTCAGGTCCCTTAGTATGGCAGCGTCCGACCTTTTTAGTGCCGATGTGCCGCCTATCCAAGTTCCTCGTGAGGAGGTGGGGAACGGTACCTACAAGAGACTCCGATGCTTAAGTTAGTAAGGGCTTTAGGTAGGTTTTTAGTAGATTAGAACGTGAATATACCTGAGGGGTGTCAGTGTATTTATAGTAGAGTCTATAACTACATTTGCTAGAGTAGTTCTATCTTTTCTGATGGATAACTGTTCCCTTTATCTTGGGAATTTGTTAGAACTTATCTTGTTAGAGAAGATAAAAATTCCAATCGAGATTCCTCTGGATAGTTACCTACTTTGAGCAGGTAAAGCTTTGCCTCTTTTTACCGGTGTCTGACCTCTTTAAAGAGGTCGGGTACATAGAGAAGGCCACCTTTCCTGATGGATCATTTATCTCTATTGGGCCTGGCTTTTACTTATTGGGCTAGGGTATGAACAATATTTGTGGTTAGGAAAGTTCTTTCAATTAATACAGCTATTACGAAAAAACTATAACTAATTTTAAAAGAATAAAAATAATACTTTTTTGAATCTATTTATGAAAAATAATACCAATCTTGTTTATATTTAAGAATTGTTCATTCTGATAAACATCTAACACGAAGTTCTTAAATTGACTGTTAAGTACCAAAAGTTGAATAAAATTTATTGTGAGGTCAAATTTAATAATTTGATGGAGGCAAATAAATTTTATTATCATGTACTTGTAATAAAAATTCCAACTTCTAGTGAAAGTATTTGCTCCCATAATAATATACTTAGAGTCATCCTTGGCTGCCACCACCACGACAACCATGCACTCATCAAAACTAGTCCATAATAAGAAAACATTTGCATCAGCCTCTGCTTTAACTGGAGGAAGCACTGCAAGTTTTAAGGGAAGTCCACAAGAATGAATCCATGAAGAAGCCGCTAGCTATTCGTCTTGTAACAGTTTTTATATTGAAAATTCTAAGATTCTACAATCCTAAAACCATCCATGTTAAATCATTAAGAAATATAGCTAAGAGGGCGAAAGCGTACCTAAATTTGTGAGTATGATTGAGAGAGTTTAGTTCTTTGATCTTCCTCAACCAAAGTCTTTTGTATACCAGATACGCTAAATCACAACTCGTCTGATGAAAAAAGAATTACGGATGCGACTTTGATGTGCTGGGACCAAAATTCAGAAATTATTATTTTTATTTGAGTGTGATACCCATTAAACTTTAAAGTCCAAATAAAATAGTATTTCTAATTTTATTCTCATTTAGTTCCAAATCGAAAGTAATAATGATGTATTAAATTTAGCATTTATGACAATAAATGCGATCACTGTTATATAAGTCATTTAATGTGAAATAACTTAATTTGTTATTTTAATTGATATATGTATTTCTCATAAATAGATTAGAAAATTAATAATTTCCTTACAATCTACCACTTAAGTTATACATATATATATTTTTCTGACATATAGTCATATCTTTTAAACTTTATGCACGTATCAGTATGTTAATTTCCTTATTACTTTAAAAATATAGTCCGTCTCATATATCAGTTATGGAATTACCACAACTTTTATCACATTAGTGTGGCGACGAAAACGAATCCGCGATGATCACTGTAATGACCCAATTTTCAATATGTTTAAATCATACCGGAAATTGAGCGCTACCAATTTGTCTTTCTAATTATTATCTATTATTTATTTTATAAGCCTAATTCGTTGTTAAAACATTTGTTAAAGTGTTAGTAATAGTCATAAAATTAAATATTAAGTAACATTTATTTATAAATGTTAGCAAATCAATTTAATTTTTAAAAAATTTCTCAGAAGTGTTACCTATTGTCAATTAAAAGTCACTCCTAAATAAACAAATTCTCAATGAAGGTAAATAGAAACCACGCACGAGCCCTCTGAAGATAGAAACCACTCGAATCCTCCTCACACTGTGAAATGCTGTAAACCCTATCTCGCTCCTCCTCAGACCTCAATCATCTCTTGGTTCGCCTTCAGATTCAAATTCTCGAGTTCATTCTCCACTTCGGTAAGCATTTTCTCTCTTCTTTAATTTTTATTTTTGTTCACGTAGTTCTTCAATTTCTCAACTTTTGCTGATTTTGATCCAGATCTGAATTATCACTGCTCGTTGTTGCTGCCTCTGCTTGTCGCATTAGCTATCGCCATCGTTACTGTCGATGTGCAGGTAGGCCATCCGTTGATCCTCAATGTGCTAATTTAGGTTATGAATTCATGACAGATCCTGAAAGTGCTGACTATTTTTCGTGATTCTTTGAGTTGTTAGAAATGAAAAAGCAATATATCTTCATCATATGAAGGGTAGTAGTGTATGTGTAATTTAATTTGGTTTACTGCATTTATCTTTTTTTTTTCTCATTGATTGAATCTCTGTTATCTATTTTGATGATTTGGTTCCTAAATATATGGTGATTGTTGCTAGCATCATGCATTGCATTTCCTAAAATAATTTGGAGTAGCTACTTGTAGTTCAGATACTAGTCTTGTGGTCTGGAATCTCATTTAATTGTAGTTACTTATTTTATTTTATTTTTCTTCGAATTTATCTTTGGTGGTTTTATTTCTAGTTTCTCTTATTTGTTGTCATGTGTTTGGAGAAACTTAGGCTTCTTTTGCCATGGATGGGACTCTGCTACTTGCTTCACTTTCCATAGCCAAAGCACTTCTTGAGGTATTTGCTTATTTCTATTGATGTATGGCTTAATTGAGGTATTTGCTCATTTCTAACTTATTATTTATTATTATAAAATTTGCCGTTATTTAGTCTCAGTTTTTTTTAATGTTTGTCATTTTCAGTTCAAAAGATTTTTATTTTATTGTGTGTGTTATGTAAACAGAGATACTTATAGTATAAATTTAAGTATATATAACTCTTCAGCTGCTCACCAGATCAGTTTTCTTTGTATGTAGTAAATGTTAATTGGACTTGTAAAAAAATAGGGTTTTCGAGATATCGTGTTCCTATATCATGATTTTAGTCCTCTTGCAGGGGCTGTTGAACAGATATTTCAATTTACAATAAATTTTTTAATCAGTAGGACTATTGAAGAATCAGCATCCTATTGCGTTTAGTCTTGCATATTTGTCCTCTATGTTGTCCTCGGTTTAGTTTTCCTCCATGTGTGTTTAGTTGATAATTATTATTAGTAGACATTTTGGAGTATGTTAAAGTGTTCTTATTCTGAATTTGCAAGAATTGACTAAGGCAATGTTATTGACTGATATAGAACAAGATACAATCAGTCACTTGTGTTCCTTTAGCCCTGTGATTAATGGTTTAGTTTTTCCCCCTGATTTAAAGTGTAACTGATTCTCTTCTTTTTGTTCCCTCTATTTCTTCCTGGTTACAGGTTGATTTTGTTCCAAATTTTGACAATTCATAGAAGGAACCATCACTTCTTCCCTCTCGACTTCCAATGTTATTATTGAATGGTTCTTTTGGGATTGCGGTGATTTTGAGTTTCCTTTTGTTTATTTGAATTAAAAAAAGGTACTGTTGCTTATAAATTGTATCTTCTCATGTAGAGCTGTCAATGTTTATGTTCACTAGGTTGGCATGGCGACTAATATCCCTCCTCATAATCTTGGGGAACTAGTAGATGTGCTGTGCATGTTGATACACAAGCCAGAAGCTACTGTGAGTGTCATTGTCAAAATCTTTAGTTTCTTTATATCCTATAAGGAAATAATGGAATCTATTTATCCTCTATTATCAAAAGCATACATTCTTAAAAGGATTTGACTATTGTTTTATACCTCCTATTACTGAAACCTATTTGATTTCAATATCAGTAAAGTAGTAGTCAGAAGGTATGGTAAAGCTGAAAAGAAAGTAAAAACATATAACCTTAGATGTTTGAAAACTTGGTCTCTCTAGTCTCTATCCAATTCCTCAATTCGACGTTTCTCTCCATACATTACCTCTCTCTCCTTTCCATGATGATTTAGTTATACGATACCCAATTTCATATCTATTGTACTTATATGGAGTTCAGTTTTTCTGTTGCCAGTCCTTTTATTAATATGCTTTTTTCATTCACTATTCTATGTTTCTCTAATCAAATTTCTGATTACATTTGGTGTTTGTAGCTGCAAGAATTGCTTGAATACATGCCTAGACCAGACTTTCCTATAGGAGGACTGATTATGGGAAACCTTGGGTGAGTCTTATATTACGCCTTATAGATGTTTGTCAGTATCCCTCTTTTGAGCATATTTTATTATATTATATATTTGATATTTTTTGGAGGAAGTTCTAATTTACTCCGTCTCCAAATTCAGGGCACTCAAATTTTAATCCTTAAAACTTATAAAGAAAATGCAACATAGTTGCTGAACTTTCCAACTCTTTCTGCTTTTATCCCTTTTTTCTAGTGTTCAGTTAAAAGTCAACAAAAACTATCAGCTGTCACAGTAATAAAACTTACACAAACAGCTTTCTGTGACACCCACTTAGCAATACAAGTGCAAGCGAGGCAGCAAAGTCTGGGATACCATTGGATATATACCTACCAAGGCAGTCAAGTGTGCATAAAAATAATTATTTTCTACATTTTTTCCTTTAATATTGAGTGTTTCTTGTTTTACAGGATCTTGGTTGCCTGAAACTTGAATTTAAGTAAAAGGTGAAAATGTGTAAAGTAAAGTGGATTTTTTCTTCCTTTTATTTTATTCCTCTAATACTTGAAATCTTAGTTCATAATCATTAGCAATTGCTCCATTGTAGATTGATTTTGCCTTTGATGATCATGATGCTATAGAAAGGACACTTGTTGCTATCATTGGGCACCGTAAACTGCAAAGTGAGGAATCCATAGTGCAGGAGGTAAGATGCAATATATATATATATATATATATATATATATATATATATATATATATATATGTTCTACATTTTATTTGTGAATGTCAATTTTAGGTGTGGGTTTGTGGTATAAAATGATGTCCAAATGGTATTTTAAATTAAATTATGGGGGGAAAAAAGTTACCTTAGTTTGAAATGGAGAATTATGGAAACTAGCCATTGTGAGTCGTATAAGGAAAGCTGGTAGGGAACTACTTTCTTTCTATACATGCTCTCTTGCTCTCGCTACTTGCTAGTAATTGCTTCTGTAATAATTGATCCTCTCTCTCATGATGTTCATTGAAGGTCTGGACGACACCGCCATTCAATGGATCAAGCAGGTTCGCTACTCTTCCTTTGTGTGCCTTTGCATTTTGAATTCTTGTTCTTTCTTTTTATGGTTCCGATTCCTTCTGCTTTCCTTTTTTACTTTGTCTTTTGCTCCATCTCATCTCATTTTGAATCTTCTTCTTTGCACAATCCACAGGGATCACAAGTGGAAGACTCTAAGCCTGAGCCCGATGCTCCCACATGGTCTCCTCTATCTGAGAGAAGAATAGTTAGTGACAGATTCCTAAGATCTCCCGTTCTTGACTCTCCTATTCTCCCTCCGCTCAAGTTCTATACTGCCTTGCTCACCCCTCAAAATATTGCCTTTTCCTTCGGGGATGACACTGATGAAAGCACTGTTTCACTCCCCGACGATGCCGACTCTTCTGATGAAGAACTCTCTGCTCCAAGTAACTTGGATTACTTGGAGAGGCCAATCTCACACTGTTACGATGAGGATGAACTCTTTGGATGTAAACTCCTTAAACCCCAACGCTCCAATGGCGTCCTCAAGAAAGGTTTGGCCAATCAAAACCTGACACTTCAACTTTCCAATACTCTCGGTGTTTAAAAGAAGCTCACACCTGATGGAGGAGTTCACCTTCACAAGCAGGTTCACCTGTGCAGTCTCAATTATCTTGATAATTCAGTTGAGTTTGTTACTCCTCCAAGTGCTCCTCCTATAATTGATGCTGATTTTCCACCTCAACTTGAGAGATTCTCCATAATTCTCCATTTTCTACCATTTAGACATCATCTTTCCCTCTAAATGGTAACTGCTATTTTCTGTTCTCATGACTCTGTTATTGATGATACTGATGTGACATCTTTCCCTTTTATTGGATTACTATGTCCCTAGTTCTTATGGCTCATATTTGTACTAATGTTTTTATTTAGTGTGAACTAAGGATATTCTATACTGAAAGTAGCTTTTGGAAAGGGACACCTTATTTCTTAATTGTAGTAATATAGTTTGCGCTTGTACAAACCTGAGTCAGATTTAAGAAGGCACTCAAATCTGTTTATCATATTTAATTATATATCTTGGGTTTAATTTGTACCCTGAGTATATAATATTTTGTGCATTTAAATTAATGATAATACTTTTTTAATATTGTTAACAAAGATCTTTTGTAACATTTATTAGAATATTACTATAGAAGATCTATTGTAACATTTTTTAAAGTGTTTTTAGAAAGACTTATTGTGAGATTTTTTAAATGTTATAAAAAATATCTATGGTAACATTTTCTAAGTGTTACAAAAAATATATAGTAACATTTTTTTATTTATGGTAATATTTTTTTAAATGTTACAAAAAAATATCAATGGTAACATTTTTTAAGTGTTACAAAAATTATCTATGGTAACATTTTTCTAAGTGTTACAAAAAATATCTATTGTAACATTTCTTTAAGTGTCATCATGAATGGTCTATTATAACATTTCTCATAATATTACTATAGAATATCTTTTGTAACATTTTTATTAAATGTTATTAAATCTTTAGAAAGATGTTAGTAAAAATCTTTAGTAACATAGAGTATATTTAACATTTATTAAAATATTACTAATATACATAGGTAACATTTTAATATGATTTGGTAACATTTTTTAAATGTTAGTAAAAGTCAAGTATGTAGTAGTGATATATATATATATATATGACCCTGACCTGTTCAAAAAGTCTCTAAGCTAGCGCCCAAGCTAGCCTAGATTCTATACTCACCTAATCCCTCTAAACTACGAAAGCAAAAGAAAGTACGTTATAGGTCTTCAAAATTTGGGTCAGGTTGAATGTCATGCATCATCTACTACTCCGCTACACGATCATACGTTATCGTAGGGCGTTCATGCTTCTTCCTTCTTCAAGAATTGCAGCTTCTTCCTCGAGCTCAGCGCGTCAGTCCCTGGTCTTCGTCTGCTCTGTCACGCTCCTGCCGCTGTCTGTTGCGCTACTACCGCCGTCCGTCACACGCTCAGGTACCACCGTCTTTGTCTGGTTATCGTGCTCGGAGTCCCCAACCCACCAATTGCAGCTTCTTCCTCGAGCTCAGTGTCTTTGAGTATGCTCTTCGTTTGCTCAGCCGCAGGTTCTTCCAACCTACCACCGTCTTCTGCGTTTTTTATTTATGCCATGTTCAATGATTATTTTATTACTGACTATTTGAATGTTTTGTGTTTTAATTTTTGTTGAACGATTATTTGATTACTGATGAGCTCTGAATCTGCTGTGTTGCTATTTTTGTGTGTTGTAATTTTTTATTGAATGAGCTTTAGTTCTGCTATGTTGCTATTTTGTGTGTTCTTTATTTTTTATTGAATGATTGTTTTACTGATTATTGATTATTGAATGTCTTTTGATTATTGATTATTGATTATTAATTATTGATTATGATTATTAATGTCCTGCTGGTTTTTCTGTGTTGTGTTTTACTGTTTTATGATTTAATTGTGATTTCCAAACTAGTCATACAAAAAAATTGTTCAATGCGGATTTGTTCATCTGCTCGAGTGAAATTCACACAACCGCATGCAAGTTACTGCATAAGCTTATAATTATACAATCATATAGTAACTAGTTCTTAAGCATTTCTACAAATTCTACCAGCAGCATACAAGAAAGAAGCATCACCAAACACATTGATAGGTGACATGTATCTAAGTGATATCACCACTATAAGTTATCTTAACTACTTGTCCTTTCTCTAGTCCATAGTATCTTGCAATTATATTTGTTTGTAGAATGTGGGTAGCTGACAACAACCAAGCTTCAAATTAGAATAATATAATAGTGTCTTGTAGTGTGAACACTACAAGAAAAAGTAATATTTGTAACAAAAAAATAGTTACAAAAAATCAAAATTTTGAAACAAAAGAATTTTGTAACAAAAAAAGGAGCTGTTGCAGTATGTCCCATTACAAAAAATTTTTGTAACAAAAAATAGAACTATTACAATTCAAAGTAATATTTTGTAACAAATTTTTCTGATACAAAAAACCAAAAGTCGTTACAAAAGTGATAACAAATTTTGATCTTCAAAATATTTTTGGTGACAATATATTTTTTCCTATCATAAAATTTTGTTACAAAATATAACTTGATTTTGTAACATTTTTTTCTTTAGTTACAAAATACTATTTATTTTATAATAATTTTTTAATACAAATTACACGCATAATTTGCTAAATTATATTATTTTTTTAATTAATTAATATATTAACTAATTTACTCAGCAAGTCAACATTTATATAATATATAATAACATAGATAGTTCAAATATCTTTCATTTAACTAAGATTGTTTTATAAATCTTCAACATATAAACTTTAAAGTACAAACTAACAAGACACATTGAAAAACCCTAATGAACTAGATAGATACATAGGACAAGAAAAACAAGGAATTATAAATCTCTAAAATATAAACTACAAATTACAAACTCCATTATGTTCATACATCTCCTTTCAAAAACAGTGAAGCATTATGTATCAAATTGTATAACCTTGGTGATTGTAGAACAAGCTAAGCCTCTCAACATCTCTAATGTATATAACCTGGTTTGTTTTCTGTAGAGAGATAAGGACCTCCTGAATTCGGCATCATGACAGAGTTTGCACTGGGAGTAAGAAGGCCAAAATCTAATAACTGTATTAGATAAGAAAATCTGGTGTCACACTATTTTAACATTGAAGTGCCTTATTTACTTCTTCTGGCATGTCAATCAAATATAGAAGATGCTAGTTCTAGTGAGAAAAGAAATGTTTCCTTATTTTAGCTGCAAAGTTCTCATCTAACATAATATTGCTTGAGCTGATGGAAACATGATATGCCGGTGGATCATTAAAAAGAAACAAGTATTCCTGCAGCCACAATCAACACAACAAAAGCCTAAAATCAGAATCATGTTTCACAACTTTTGTGAAACATTAAATAATTTGTCACAGATATAAGTGACAAAACAGCCTCATATATTCATGTTTCTACAATCATATCGGTCAAAAGAAAGAACTCAGAAATAGGTCAAGTCATACAAAACTATCTTGTAAATACACATTTAAGCTTTTGTTTTTCATTGGCAAACTGAATGAAACATGCAACTGTTGGATGTTTCCATGAAATCAAGTACAATAGTTTCCAATATTTATTTTATCATAAATGCCAAGAATGAGAAATGCTAAACAGTTACAGCTTAGCAGGGATGTCACGCATCCAATAGCAATTCATGAACTCAATGAGACATTAACTTTTCATAGTCCTCAAATTACTTGCATTAGAAAAATACGATAAAAAGAGTGCAGTTTCAAGTCAAAACACATTAGGCAAATTTGGTTCTTTAACAAGCTTTTGTTTAAAGAGCTTACCAGTGCTGCTACAACTTTATTAGCAATCTGCAACCTCATTCTCCAATTTAAGGGAGTCTTCAGGGGATCTACCAGCATTCAAACATTGAAATAAATAAATAAATAAAAATAGTTCCAATTATTATTGAGAGACTCCTCTAAAATTCTTCTAATTTCTTTCAAAATTTACCATTGAGATGCTCCTTTAAGCTTCCATTCTCTATGTTATCAAATATGAGCAGTCTACAGAAATAACTCAAAGGCAACAAGAAACCAGTTAAAAAATTTGCTTTACCTATCAAAGCTGAGGACTCTGGCAACTTGTAGAACCCAGAGGCAGAGACAGAACAAAGCCATTTTTCCAAATCCCCATTAGCAGCTTCCTTGTTTTCTTTTCCATTCACGTTACTCTTCACGGCAGACCTTGGCCACGGCGATGAACTCCGGAGGCGGCGGTGCAACAGCAACGGTGGGATTGGAAGCAGCAGCGATAATTGGACGTACAACAACGATGAGAACTCCTCCTCTCCCTCACATTCTATTCGTTTTCTCCCTTTCCTGCCTGTGACGGTGATGGCGATGGGACCTGGCAGCAGCGGCGGTGGATTAGCGGTGACAGAGGCAAGGCACGACGGCGACGGAACCCTTGGCGGCAAGACGCGACGGCTTCGTGGCAGCAGAGCGCGGCGATGAGATCCCCCTCCAGGGGTGGATAGTGGCAACGTTGAAGGCTCTACGACAGGAGTAACCCGTCGGCGACAGTGGAAGCTTTAGTTGCAGCAAGAACGGTCTCCAAGGGCGACGGCGGAGACGGCGGAAACGACCCACGACGACAGCAGCGGCGTCCTCTTGCTCGATCTCTCCTCCTCTGCATCACTCTCCTTTCTCTGATTTTCCATTTCTGAAATTTGTTACGTTGAAGGGGATGAAATGTGATAGGGTGCTGCTGAGTGATGGTATTAAAGAAGGGTAAAATTAGGGTTAGGTTCTTCATTTTGGGAATAAAGGTTTCTGATTTTTTTATAAAATAAACATATTTTGAGATAAATTATTTTTAATTTAAATTATAAAATAAATATATTCATCAAATTTTATATATTATATTTAAATCTAAAATATCAATTATCTAATTAAATTATATACCCTTTTATTATTTTTCCATCAGCAGAATTTTAATTTCAATTTATATGAAATAACTAATTATAATAAAAATTGTACATAAATATTAAGTGACTTAAATTTAAAGTATTTATAAAAGTGAATCTAATCATTTCTAATAAATTAATCTCTAAAAGTAAAAGTTAATAAAACAACTAATTATGATAAAATTAACTTAAACTTAAAGTATTTATAAAAAATAATTTAATCATTTCTAATAAATTAATTTCTTAGAGCTCAATTTTAATAAAATAAATCATAATTTATTCATAATAAAAATTACTTAAAATATGTAAAATATTTTAATTTTTGAAACAAAATAAATTATTCTGAAAAGAATTATATAAATAATTTTTTTACTCTCAAAGTATTTAACATTTTGAAATAATTTTTTTGTTATAAAATATACTTACATTTTGTGACAAACAAATAATTTGTTACAAACAATGTTAAATTTTGTGATAAATTAATTTTTTGTTACAAAACAATTGAAGTTTTTAAAATAAAAAGATATTTTGTTACAAAATATTTCAAATTTTTGCAACTACTTTATTCTTTGTTACAAAATATTATAATATTTTGTAATAAAATAACATTTTGTTACAAAAACTAATATAATTTGTAACAAAAAAATCAGGTTGTTACAAAATATTAGCATGTTTTGTAACAACTTGTAATGTTGTTACAAAACATTATTCTTTTGTAATAATCACTAATTATTATTACAAAAAATCCTTTTTTTGTAACAATTTTAAATTTGATACAAAATTTTTGTTACAAATGTTCCATTTTTTTGTAGTAGAACAATAATTCTGACTCTAGGTCACAATCAAATTTTATGCGCAAAAAACATGTAATGTGACACTGTAATGCATCATTTAAATTGGAGATATTGTTTGTGCCATAAATCATAATTTTTTAATACATTTCAAGCTTATGTAGAAGAAATTGTGCTTAGACTGTGATTGATAGAAGAAAATATAAACTTATAATTGATTGAATATTAATCTAAATTAAATGAATTTTCACTTAAGTAATTGTTATGTTTATCATTTAAATTCAATGAATTGTTGATTTATTATTTCATTTAGGTCATTAAATTGTTCTAAAATTTTGTTTTATCCTTGAGTCATTGTGCTTGTTTTCATGGGATCAGAATTTTTAGTCTTATTATTTTTTGATTGTATCTATAGGTCCTACTAGTTATAGTTGGTGGCTGGAAAGTTTGCCTCTACTTTATATGTTGCATCAATAAAAGTTAATTCAGTTGAAAATGTTAAGTTTGAGATTCTTTAATTTGTTAAAGTAGTTAAAACTAATAGTTTATTTATGATTTATTTATTATTTTATTATAAAATAATTTTTTCAGTTAAATCACAGTTAAATCAATAAACTAATAACTAAAACGGTTCGATGATAGGTCCGGTTTTTGAAATCTTGATGTAATTACATCTTCCTTTTTAATTTTTTTTGAGATATCTTTTTTGTATTTTCTCATAGAATTTACTTCTGACACCGTATTAAAACTAGAGATGGATTGAATGAAATGATTCGTTACGAAATGAATATGACAGCTGGGAGGATAACAGAAAATAACTAACTTAACTGGTTTCTAACTAACTCCAGTTGTTGAGTTAAACATTAAAAACAACAACTCTAATTACAAATCTGACGATAATGTAACACTATTCTACTCTTTGATTTATGACTACTTACTTAAAATTATTTTTAAATTTGGTTTTAACTATAAAAATCTAAAATATACATTCAACTAATAACCTAAAATAAACATCTCCAATAAAAATCTTTAAAAAAATATATACAATACCTCAATGCATCTAAATTTGATTTTAATATCTCTTTTTTCTTTTGAAATATCTTTTGACAAATTAATTTGAAATAACACTTTAAAAAATATTAATTCTATTCTTAATATATATTTATATATATCCTAATTAAATGGTATGTTATAATATAGTTAATTTTTAAAAGAGTAAAGTATCGTTTTTGTCCCTAACGTTTGGGGTAAGTCTCAAAGTTGTCCCTAACGTTTGAATCGTCCAATTTAAGTCCCTAACGTTTCAAAATTGACTCAATATTATCCTGCCGTTAGAAATTTGTTAACGGAATTGACGGTAGAACAAAATTCATACGATTTTGAAACGTTAGGAATTTAAATAGGACGAACACGTTGAGGACAAAAACGATACATATAAATAAATTTTAATTTTATCCTTCAATAATATCAATTTTTACAGTATATGGTTATTCAATTATTTTTTAATCACATCTAAGTAAATTATATTTAATCACATTAATTTTATTCTAAATAAATTTATTTTTTTATAATTTTACTCTTAAAAATTTTTACTCATCATAAAATATTTGTAGAATGACTAATACATAAACTTGTGGAAAAAAATGATACATATACAATAAAGTAATGTGATCCTAGTCATTTTACAAACATTTTATAATGAGTAAAAATCTTTAAAAGTAAAATTATAAAAAAAATTAATTTATTTAGAATCAAAGTAATGTAATTAAATGTAATTTACTTAAATGTGATTAAAAAAATAATTGAATAACTATGTACCGTAAAAGATTGATATTAGTGAAGGATAAAATTAAATTTTATTTCTATGTATCGTTTTTGTCCCCAATGTTTTTGTCCTATTTAAGTCCCTAACGTTTCAAAATCGTCTCAATTTTGTCCCGCCGTCAATTCCGTTAATAGATTCTTAACGGCAGGATAACATTTAGTCAATTTTTAAACAATAGGGGGTTAAATAGGACGATTCAAACGTTAGGAACAACTTTGAAACTTATCTTGGGGACAAAAAATGATACTTTACTCTTTTTAAAATT
The DNA here is from genome assembly GCF_059453495.1 of Arachis ipaensis. Taxonomy (NCBI): domain Eukaryota; kingdom Viridiplantae; phylum Streptophyta; class Magnoliopsida; order Fabales; family Fabaceae; genus Arachis; species Arachis ipaensis. The sequence goes on along the minus strand of NC_142444.1, from coordinate 44,380,525 downwards.
ATGATGATATAGATGAAAAAAAAAAAGTAGTATATAAGACAAGTTTTATGAGATAAATTATAATATCAAATAAATAATTAAAATAAATAAAAATAAAAATTATTAATTAATTAAAATTTATAAACGAATTTAATAATTTTAATAACTTATATACCAATAGGACATGTTAAATTTCTAATAGTAAGTCATAAAAAAAAACTCAATAATAATTATAATTATCATTTTATTAAAAATATATTTTAGAGATTATAATTAATGTGTTTGTAGTTTTAGAAAAGAAATGCATTAATTGCTTAATGATCTTATCCATATACATTAAAAGCTTCATTAATAAAATATTTTTTAAAATATTTCACCAACATACATTATAATATTAATAATGTAGAGAAATTTCAAAACTCCAAATAATATAGAAGTATTGTAACATCACCTTGTTGTTTCATTATGAATGAGGAGGTATGGACTTATCTAAACAAGTAACTTAAAAAATCTTAGATATGAAATCACAATTTAGTTATAGGTTGAAACTATTAAACAATATTTGCAGCAACGCAGGTTTTTAATATTAAAGAATCAAAAAAGCAAACAAGTCAATCATTATATTACTTGAAGAGGTTAAACTGTTTGTCATGAGATCAATTACAAAAACAAGATAAAGTTGTCCAACCATGTAAGAAAACTTCCTCCTATAATGGATAATAGGCTAGAAAAGATTAAAAAAAGTAAAAAAATTGATATCTTATCGAATTAGAAATGAAGTTTATGAAAAGTATAGATCTGAAAAAAAGATTTTACACTTGCTAATTTTAAATGTTACCAGGTGATATGTATAATATATTGGTTTTCTAATATATTATACCATTTAAATTTTTTTGTCCTTCTAAAATATCTATGTGTTCAGCATTTTTTTTATTGTTATATTTGTTTAGTGTTTAGATTTTTGGTTAATTGGCTAGTTTTAATTTATGATTACTGAATGTAGATATCCTTCGTAGGATTACATTAATTTTGTTCTATTTCATATGGCTTGGACATTAAAATATTAGTAGATTTAGTTTATATCATGATTAGATTTATAACTCACTCAGATATTATTATATTTTAACTTTTTAAGGAATGTGAACTAATTTTTAACATTCTATTTAGTGTCTTGTTATGATTTTCAATTGTGGTTCGTAAAAGGTTTTTAAATAGACTCTTAAGATTTCATAGGTTAAGCGCATGACTTATCCGTAAATTAAGGTTTAGGTTGATAAATTTTTTATTTTTTAAAAGTTGTAGTATATATATTTAGTAAATTAAATTAAAAATAGCTTTTAATTAGTACAACCAACAACAAGTATATTTAATAAAATAAATTTAAAAATTTAAAAATATTATAATAGACATTAGGTATTTTGAAATTTAAAATTTAAAAATTCTATAATAGGTTTTAAAATTTAGATATTAAATTATTAATTAATGTATAATATTATATTAGACTTTTTAATTTTGATAAACACAAGCTAACTTTAAAAAACTTCCTCTTAAATACTTTTAAAAATTTACTGAATAAGGTGTTTGAACTTTTCAAAAATACAAATATTTTTTTAAAAAATTTTATCAAACTAAGCCTAAGTTAGATTTTTGAACAAATTATGGACGAATGTAAAATGATTGCTTGAGCAAATTTACAAATGGGTAATAGTTAATTAGAACTCTAGTCTCTTCATAAATATGGTCGTATATATCTGAAAAATTAAAAAAATAATAATATATTTTAGATATAGTTGGATAATTTTTTTATTAATTTTATATAGAAATACAATTTAGAGTTATAAATTTTATATTTCTGTATCAAATGTATCTTGATCTTTTTTACTATAATTTTTGCTTTCTCAATTTAAATTTTGTATTATAGTATGATGTTTTGTTATTATAAATTTATGAATATTTTTTAGAGGAATCTCATAATTTATATTTTTATGTTTCTTTTGATTTTATCTAATAAAATTTAAATCGTGATAGAGTACTAAATATTTGCTTCTTTGTATGTAAATGTTGCTAAATTAATAGTTTTAGTACAAAATTTTAAAAGTTTATTGTCTAGATTTATGTGTTAATGTGTTGAGTTTATGAGTAAATCTTAGCATTATTACATACACTTGCATTGATTTATTAGAAAATAATAATGTCTATTATTTTGTAGCAATTTATATAAATTTTATAAAAAATACATATATCATAAATTTTAGTCTGAAAAAATTTCATAAACATTTGTTTTAATTTTATTTAGTTGAAAAAGACATTAAAGAGTACGAAATAAAAATATACATAAATTAATCTTATATACAAAAATAAATGACGGAGAAAATTAGTCTTGGATGAAATTTTCTATACATAATTAACGCACTTTGAAATTTTAACATGGTGAAAAGCCAATAAATATATTTCAACCAAGGTAGCGCATTGAATGAATCATGAAGACAGTCAAGCAAAATCCAATGGAAATTAATTCACTCTCTTTAATCCTTCTCTGTATATTGGAAAGATCAGGCGAACGCAGATTCTCTTCTTTAAATTCTTAAAACTACCAAAGAACTAAAATAATTACTTTTATCAAAACTACCACCAATTAATTTAAAAAATTAAGCATAACTGCCAAGGGATCAATAAAATTTCAAATCATAATAAATAAAGAAACCAACAAACCAACCTCTTGGATTGGTAATCTAAATTCATCAGACTCCTCTTTGATGTTGAGTTGCATTTCAGCCTCGACATCTTCTTCTTTCTTCTTCCTTTTCTCATCAATGATTCTCGATTTCTCTTCAATGTTATAGTCATCTGAGTCAACATCCAAACCCTAACCTGAATCAGAAACGAAGTCTTTCTCTGCATAACAAACAACAAACCAAAAATAAATAAAAGTTTAAAAACAAGACATAAACAACAAAAAATGTGTAAAAAGACCGGGATAAAGGCTGAAACGCAGAGAAGTGTAAAAATTTCATCTCTTTCTCTCTTTAAAACATGGTCAAAATGTGAAAAAAAATGTATAAAGTGTTTCATGAATTTGTGATAAGGATTCCTTAAATAAAAAATATGAGTCTTGACTAATTAATTGTTGTCAATGGGGCTGAAAATATCAGAGAAGAGTCGGGTGAGATTGAGAGAGAAGGGGTGTGATGTCGAGAAAACACAGTTAGCTTTATAATGACATGTTTATTCGTAATTAATCATGGTTAGTTATTTGTGGTTAAAAACACAATAGAGAAGGGTAAGATGCTAAGATAATATCGGCTTAGAGGCTGAGAGGGAGGGGCGAGTTACTTGAGTGGCAAGTAAGAGGATTTGGGGTCTTTAAGAGTCGTTTGCAAAATACTAGAAAGAAATTTGGTTCGAGGTAACTTTTATCATATGGTAAAATAATTAATGGCTAAGATTTATTCTTAAAAAAATAAATCATGAATGGATGACTAATATTAACCTTGAGACAGAATTACCAAGATAAAAGTTATTTTTATCACTAATTCCGAGTTTTTCAATTATTAACTTTTTTACGGCACACGTAAACCCGTCATTAAAAGTAAATTTCCGACTCAAAAAGTCTCTAGTGAGAAAAATAAACCAATAGTAAACAAGTATTTACTTTTTAATAATGAAATTTGATTTTGAAAAATTAATTATCCTTAGTCAAGTTTAACCTATTAATTATTATTTTATAAGTTTTTTTTATCATTGGGCCATAGTTCAGAATTTTGTGAAATAAATTTTAAAATAACCGAAAAAAAAAAAGTCAGTTTACTGAAAATTGGATTCTTACACGATGCACATACACCATCCTCTCATGCAAAAACGAAAATTTAATCATGGCCTAATAGGCCCGTTCTGATCATCACAGGCCCAAGACTATATCAATCTGGTCCAATACAACGTCGACTTAGCTCCCACCACTTCATCTGAGCCACTTGAGCGCACTATAGCAAGAGAATGAGCAAAAATGATTATCTACAACATCAACCACGCTAAAACGACCAAGATAGTTGAACGTGCATCTTACACCTTCTTTAATAATGTTCACTAAAACTCCCTTACCCTAATATGAACCAACCATTTTTTTAACAATAAATCTCAAGTGTTGAACACTGAAACGTTTCTTTTATATATATATCTCATCATTTTAGTTATTTTTCTTACATATGGAAGTCAGAGGATTAAGTTAAATTCATTTATTTTTTAAAAAAAATAAAACAAGACCAACGGTTAACGGTCAAGTTGAAAGTTTTCACATTAATTTAAAATTGCAACAATAAAGCTTTGATCTTTATAAGATCAGAAAACACAACCACACAAATAAAAATTTCATTACAATTTATTGCAAAATACATCTATTAACAGGTATACGAGTTAAATATGAGTTTTGTACATTGATTTTGTCCCAAATAATTACAAAATAAATTAACAAGGGAAAACATATTTTCACCCAAACAAAGCACATGATGAGAAGTTAAGAACACTCAAAAATGAAAGACAAGCAATTTTATATAATCAGAGAAACAAGCAAACTGAAGAACAATGGCAACACCAAATAATGATTCTTCCAATTAGCTCCAGCAAGAAGAGAAGTAGCTGAAGAGAAATTCCCTGAAGATGAGTTGGTACTTAAAATAAGAACCATCCAGTCATGTTCAGAACCAACCCCTGCAACCGTATAATTAGAATCATTGAGATACTTTGTGAAGTGATTCGACTTTGTATAATTGGAGAACAATGCATCCTCATCCAATTTCGGCACGCGAACTGGCATGATCACCCCATCTGTTGTGGTATTGTAATCAATCCTGCACTTCTTAAGGTTCTCTTGGAACTTAGGAATCTTCAAGGCGCTACCCGGCGAAGGATAGTAGTTGGCAAGTTCTTTGCATTTGTCTTTGCCCCCTAAGTCGTCCGCGATCTCATCGGCTAAGCAAGACATCTTGCTGAGTTCCTTGAGTTCCGGAAGGTTAAAGACTTTCCGGTAGATGTTGATGTCATCAAGAAGATCCTGTCCCTCACTTGCTGTTAGGGAATTAGTGTCATGAAGGTTAAGCATGAAGAGTAAGATTACAAAAAGCATGCATATTGATAATATTATTCGGAAGGATCTCATTGTTTTAATTTTTGGTACAAAGAATTAAATGGTGAAAAAGAAAAAAAAAAAACTATAATTAACATGGGCTATTACCTCCACTTAGCACTTGGCTAGTAAACAGGTGCAAGGCGAAGACGGGTAGAAGAACGTTGAAAGCAAGTTTGAAGCATGCCATAGTTAAAATAATAGATGAGAGATTGCAACAGGAGGTGAGGAGGCAAAAGCGTCCACTTAGAATGAACTACAGCTTATGCTCTTATGAGTTTAATATATTATAAACTCTCACCTTTAGGCTTTATATATGATGACAATAGAAGAGGTACAAAGAGGGAAAAGGAAAATATGAAGAAGAATAAAGAGAGGGGAGGTTTACTTGTGCTAAAAGTAATTAATTTATCTAGGAGTCGTATGGTATTAATAGTTTCATGTCCATTATTTTGTTTAAGAGGGCTATTAATATTGTTTCAAGTTATTATTGTACAAATTTAATTTTGATATACTAATTATGTAAAATATTTTATATAATTATTTAATTATATCTATTTTTTTAATAACTAATTACACAACTAATGTTAACGGTAGATATTTTTTGACATAGTATTATGTAATTAGATGTAATTTTATACTAATAATACATCAAATAAGAAATATCACAATTTTAAAGTTAGCTTTTGAATTCCCACTTATATTACTGAGTCATCTTATCACATACATAATAAAAATCTATGAATATTTGTTTTTTATTTTCCTCGGAAAAAAATTACTTAGTATGGCAAGTATGAGATTTCTCCCTCAATAAAACCAATACTCTTTTAGTCTTTTTCCCACAAGGTGAGGGTGAACTATATGAATGAATAGACATTATTATATAAAAAAGTATAGGTAGACAATGAGAATACTAAACAATTTGAATAATAGATATATTAAATGTTCAATTCAATAAGTATGCAAATAATTATGTTGATTATTTTTAATTGGATAGTTATTTCTTTTGATTCGATTTATTCATATATAGTTAACAATAACTAGATGTTCAATTCATTAAGTATGTAGATAGTTATCCTAATATTAAAGTTTAGAAGATGATTTAATGTGAAGTATTTTTTTACTTTATTAACTCAATTCTAAATTCTATTATTCACATTATTTATAAAAATCATTGTTTATCTAATAAAACCCTTATTACATACATTATTACAATCGGCCATAAAGTCGAGGATCGTATTTGTGTTCGACTGTCTTAATTTTTTTGCGATAATTTCTTTTAAATTTTTCTTTTTAAATCACCTCTACAATTAGGCCTTAGCCAATTATTTAGAACCGGTAATGGATAGGATAGATGAATGGAGTTTAAACTTTACATTAACTTTATTTTCGAATTTAAAATACTTTTAATATTCAATCATATTTTATCTATGATTAAAAATTTTAAATCTTAATCTTATGTATACTCTAAAATTTTTATTTCTATTTCTACTTTATTCTATTTGCAAAAAAAAATTCAATTAAATTTAATATTTAAGCATTCTATATTAGAATATCATAATTAGGGAACAAAATCAAAAAAATATCAAAGAGGATTAGAAAAAAATCAATGTAATTTATTAGGATATTATTCCATAACGAGTGTACTCTTAGCGTACTCTTGGTCTATATATTGGTAAGAACTTTGTAATCACATGAGAAATATGAATAACAAAAATGATACTTTTCTAAATAATTCTTTATTTCTTTCCTAAACTCTTTATACCATGGTAACATGGTATCAGAGCAGAGTTAGGTTCTAGGGACTCAAAATCAACTATTTCTTTACAAATTGCAAATATGCTACGCAATAGTTTTGGAATGTGATCATCACAAACCAATTCTGATAATTTGTCAATTGGTTTCAAACTAAACGGATATGATTATCCATTATGGGCAACTCTGATGAAAAAAGCAATTGCTGGAAGAAGAAAGAAGAAACACACCAAAGAAAACAGTTTTAATATTGTGCGTTACCCAGATTGGTCGAAAAATAATCCAAAGTCATCAAGAAATCAGAGTAAGGGAGCCACCGCTGTGAGCATCCCAGAGGTCACCAGCAGCGGTGACGAGGCCAGAAGAGAGGAAGCAAGTCACTATGGCAAGGCAGCAGCGGCAGTAAGGGTAAGGACTACTGAACTCCTTGCTTGCTCAGTCCAGACCGCGACTCAATATAAAGGGGATACCCAAAATCAGGATCCAATTAAAATGATAAATGAATAGATTTTTGATTGTGGGGCTACTGATACTATGACTCATGACCTCCATGATTTTAATCGCTTGACTATACCCTCAAAAGCTCATATTGAAACAGCTAGTGGAGAATTAATTGATGTTAAAGGAGGAGGCTCCATTACTTTTTCAGAAAAATTGAAATTAAAAAATTGCCTCTATGTCCCTGCACTATCATCAAAATTATTGTATGTTAGCCAAGTAACAAAGGAACTAAATTGTGTGGTACTCATGTACTCTACCTTTTGTCTTTTACGGGACATTCTTACGAAGGAGATCATTGGGCGTGGTACTGAGCGAGAAGGCCTTTACTACGTTGATGAAGTAGCACACCAGGGTCATGCCATGCTTGCTCACGGAACGGTTACTAGGCAACTTTGGTTATGGCACAGGCGTCTCGGACATCCTTCATTTGGGTACCTCAAGTTACTCTTTCCCAGTCTTTTTACAAGTAGTACTGAACCCCTCAAATGTGAAACTTGTATTCGTGCAAAAAATCACAAAGTTTCTTTTCCTCCAACCAACACTAGAGTCAATTCTATTTTTTCTCTAATACACTCAGATGTGTGGGGTCCAGCTCCTATTTCCCATAATAATTTTCAATATTTTGTGTTATTTGTGGATGATTTCTTTCACATGACTTGGGTATATTTTTTAAAACACAAATCTGAAGTACCTGATAAGTTCTTTGCTTTCTACCAAATGATTCACACTCAATTCAACAAGAAAATCCAAGTACTTCGCTCAGATAATGGTGGAGAATTTATAAACCAGTCAATGCGCGACTTTTTTATGAAAAATGGTCTTATTCATCAAACTTCCTGCCCAAATACACCCCAACAAAATAGTGTAGCTGAGCGGCGAAATCGTAAGTTACTTGAGATGACCCGAGCCATGCTTTTTGATGCACAAGTTCCAAAAATTTTTTGGCCTGAAGCTATAGCGACCTCTGCCTACTTATTAAGTCGCCTACCTACCCAAGTTCTCCACCACAAAACACCCTTACAAGTCTTGGCTACTCAAACTGCAATCCCGCCTATTCTAACCTTACCACCTCGAGTATTTGGATGTTCCGTCTTTGTCCATTTTCCCAAAGCCAATAGAACCAAACTTGATCCTTGTGCAGAAAAATGTATTTTCATTGGGTATGCTACACACCAAAAGGGGTATAGGTGCTACAATCCAATCACTCATCGTATTCATGTGACCATGGATTGTGATTTTTTAGAATCCGAATTTTACTTTAGCCGCCAATATGGCATTCAGGGGGAGAACAATAAAGAACCACCAAGTTGGATAAATAACCTTTGTTGCCCAGAAACTGTTCAAACAGAGCAAGTAGATGGAGCCACCGAGCATACTTCACTCAACGTAGAAAACAACTCAGTACATACAACTAGTGAGAGTCCTTTTGAGAATGTCAGACAAGAGGTAAGTAATTGTCAATCTGATAATTTACTCCCTGTTTTTAATGAGGCCACTAACAATAACAGTATAGCACTGGAACATGAAGAACCAGAGTCCAATACCTTTATTCTTCCTCCAAGAAGAAACAGAGGGATGCCTCCTGATCGGTACTCACCAGAACATGTTCCCCGTAACTCAAGATACCCAATAAGAGTGGCTAGAGAAGAAATGGCAGATGTTGCAAAGGCTTTTTCCACCAGACTTTTAACAGAAGACATTCCAAGAACTGTCCGAGAAGCTAATGCGAAAGATGAATGGCGAAAAGCCATGAATACAGAAATGGAAGCTCTAGAGAAGAATGGAACTTGGGAAAAGTGTATCCTACCGACAGGAAAAAAGCCAGTCGGGTGCAAATGGGTTTTTACCATTAAACACAAGGCAGATGGCACTATTGAACGGTACAAGGCAAGGTTGGTGGCCAAAGGTTATACACAGACCTATGGTATCGACTACACTGATACTTTTTCACCGGTTGCAAAGATCAATACTATCAGGGTGTTATTTTCAATAGCAGCAAATGAAGACTGGCCACTCCATCAATTTGACGTCAAGAATGCTTTCTTGCATGGTGAGTTGAAAGAAGAAGTGTACATGGAAGCTCCTCCAGGTTTTTCAACGGGATTTGGAAAACATGAAGTTTGCCGATTAAAGAAGGCTCTTTATGAGCTTAAACAATCTCCACGTGCCTGGTTTGGAAGATTTACAGTTGCCATGAAAAGGTATGGGTACAAGCAAAGCAACTCTGATCATACCCTTTTTTGAAAAAACGGGGAGATTTAATCACTTGCCTAATAATCTATGTGGATGATATGATTATAACGGGAAGTGATGCTGAAGAAATTGCAAAATTGAGAAGGAACCTATTTACAGACTTCGAAATGAAGGATTTGGGTGGACTAAAATATTTCTTAGGAATAGAGGTTCTACGATCCAGCAAAGGAATCTTTATCTCCCAAAGAAAGTACATTTTGGACCTTCTGGCAGAAACAGGAATGGTGGATTGCAAACTAGGGGTGTGCATGGGTCGGGTGAAACCGGATTTGATGTGACCCAGACCCGGCCCGAAATATGTACCGGGTCCATTTATGAGACCCGAACCCAACCCTAGACCCGATGAAACCTATACCCTTTCGGGCCACAACTATACCGGGTGAAAATCGGGCCGTTAACATTATATTACCTTGATACCTTCTTGTAAGTTAGCATGTAAAAATATCCAAATTTGCAAGACTCCAACCATTATTTGACATGGTAAAATTCACTTAGAAAAATATAACAAGAACCAACTCTTCTCTAAAATTAAAGTATAACCATAATCAATAATATTAATATTGCCTAATAACACCAAATATTTAAATAAATACAAATAACACAATATTATGCATTAGTCTAAAGTCTTATGCATTTTAAATATAAAACATTAACTTATAGTCTTATATATAATGACTAATAACACAAAATATTAAGGTTTACAATACTTAAATTCTACATAATAATAGCCATCATCCATCACTAATAATACAAAATATTTATTGTGTATGGTGACCAGGCCATCGGGCCGATTTCGGGTGACCCGAGCTATGGCCCGGACCCGACCCGAAATAATGATCGGGTCTATTTTTGAGACCCTTACCCGATTCTAGACCCGATGAAATCACACCAAATTAGCCCCTAAAGTGTTCGGGACCGGGCCGGACCTTCGGGCCGGGCCGGGCCATGCACACCCCTATTGCAAACCAATAGATACGCCCATGCAAGTTAATCACAAGTTGAAGATGGTAGAAGGTGCCACCCTAGCAGATAAGTAAAGGTATCAGCGACTGGTTGGAAAACTAATTTACTTATCTCATACTCGGCCTGACATAGCTTATGCTGTGGGAATAGTAAGTCAGTTTATGCATAAGCCACAAGAAGATCATATGGAAGCTGCTATGAGGATCGTTCGATATTTGAAGGGAGCTCCAGGAAGTGGAATCATTTTCAAAAGGAATGACCATTTGAAGGTTGAGGCATACACTGACGCAGATTGGGCGGACAACCCAAATGATAGAAGATCAACAGCTGGTTACTTTACACTTGTTGGAGGCAACCTGGTAACTTGGAAAAGTAAGAAGCAGAAAGTTGTAGCTCTTTCAAGTGTTGAGGCAGAATTTCGAGGGATCGTTAAAGGCATAACTGAAGTATTGTGGATAAGACAATTGATGACTGAGATTGGGTTTCCACCACAATCGCCAAGCCAGTTGAAATGTGATAACAAAGCCGCAATCAGCATTTCAGAGAATCCTGTACAACATGATAGAGCAAAACATGTTGAGGTGGATCGACACTTTATCAAAGAAAAAATTGAGAATGAAATTATTGAGCTTCCATTTGTGAGATCAGAAGACCAGTTGGCTGATATTCTTACTAAAACAGTTTCAAGACAAGCCCTTGCTAAAGTTCTAACCAAGTTGAGTATTGGTGATCCCACTACTCACCTTGAGGGGGAGTATTAGAATATCATAATTAGGGAACAAAATCAGAAAAATATCAAAGAGGATTAGAAAAAAATCAATGTAATTTATTAGGATATTATTCTATAACGAGTGTACTCTTAGCGTACTCTTGGTCTATATATTGGTAAGAACTTTGTAATCACATGAGAAATATGAATAACAAAAATGATACTTTTCTAAATAATTCTTTATTTCTTTCCTAAACTCTTTATACCATGGTAACATTCTATATTTCATAAATACATTAAAAAATATAAAAAATATAAATTAAGTTCAAATTAAAATTAAAAACAATAACATAAATAGAAACTTAGGGTTTGTGAAGTTGGAACAGAAAAATGTTAGAGAAATTAAATGACATTGAAAACATTTAGACTTAAGTGAGAGGAAATTTAGGTTTTATGAATTTTGCTTTATATATTAGTTTATTTCTGGTGAAATTTATGAAAAAAACAAATGTGTCTATCTCTATCATATTTAATTCCACATCATTAAAGACAAGATTTTATCATTTCTTCAATAATAATTGGCGGCATCATAAATTTTCAACTGTCTTCCTTAAGTCATTTCGTGTCTCCACATACACTAGGATTTCTCTTTCAATTAAAGAAATAGTTAGGCAGCATGAAAAGCAAATATTATCATCAATAAGTTGGATCTTTATTACACAATATCTCTAAATTATTCGGACACAGTAGGTAACTGAAGAACACAAGAAGTAGTAATTTATTTGGTCTGTGTTTGGTCTCCCACGAAAGGGAGATATTCTGCACTTTAATTTATTTGTACCTTGCTTGTCTGAAGAGATCGATGCCACGCTATTATTATATTCTTTGGACAAGCAGTGAACTTCTTAATCTTGAAGTATGTTTTATTAGCACTTAATATATGAACTACTTAGGAAGTAGCATCACAGACCAAAAGTGCGGTCCATACAAATGGGTGAAGAATATTTAAAATATTTTAGCCAATAAACAAGAATATTTAAATAAGAGTTCAACTAAAGAGCCATTTTTGTCAGTTAATATGAATTATTTTTTTAATATTTTAATTTTTTAAATAAAAATTAATTTTTTAGCTAATATTAATTTAATATTTTAAATTATTTTTTTATTTTAAATTTTAAATTCTAAATTTTAAATTCTAATTCTAAATTCTAAACCTTTCAAAAAATTAACATTACAAAAATAATTTTATAATACAAAAAAATAACTAATACTAACTAACTAAAAATTAATTCTTTATACTTATTTCTTAGATAAATGATCTAATCTGTATATTCTCATTTATCTATCACTCCATTATATATGACTCATTATATTCTAATTTCATTATCTGCTGTGATGAGTGAATATTTTTGTATTTAAAAACATAATCCAGAGCTGATTGGCACTGCATTATTTGTTGACTATTTATGGACAAAGATTTAAAACCAGCTGAACATATGTAAAATAATTTGAGCAAAAGACATAAGATATAGTAGCATAGGTATGGCTGTCAACTTTTCTAAAAAAACGTGATCGGAAAATGTTAGATTGGACAAGAGAAATTCATGTGAAATCCGCTCCATATATATAAAGCTTAATAATTTGTTTTGCTAGTACTTGCAACTTGCAAGTGAAATAGATGATTGCTTACTACTGTCATGAACTACATACTCAAGCTATCGCTGTTTATATCTTGTAACCTAAGCTTTGCAACTACTCTAGGTGATGGCAGAGTTAGAATGCTCTAACACCGTTCTGTGCAACATTGATTAACCTTGAAATAGATTTGTCCTTCACCACATGACAGTTAATCTCGATGTGTTTGGTCTTCTCATGGATGATCGGGTTGGCTACATTGATTGTCCACAGGAAAAAGCAATTGGTTTGGTTAAAGGGAAGCCAAAAATCAATGAGAATGTGTGAGAGTCTTTAAGTTTCTCTAGTTGCAGAAGCTAGAGCTCGAGATTTTTGCTTCACCTGATTAGTAAGGGACCATGACTTACTTCTTAGTCTTCCAAGTGACAAAAGAGGTGCCTAAATAGAAGCAATAACCAGAAACATACCTCCTTGTATTAGCAAAAGTCGCCCAATCAGAATCCTAGTAACTTGAGGGAGCCAGATCAGACAGCTGAGAGATTTCTTGATGTATTTCAGAACCCGAACAACAGCTTAAAAGTAAATACTTGTTAGACAATTCAAAACTGGCTTAATCTGCTCATAGAGAGTAGAGGCAGGCTTGACTTTTCATGTAGTATTCTTTCTTAAGAGTAAAAAACACCAAGTAAAAAATCTTCTTACCATTATCACTTATGAACCACTTGAGACTAATTCATTATAGTCCTCACATTTTCTACTTAACAATCTTTCCCTTAAGTGTGAGCAACCATATTGAGCACATCAATTTTTCTTCTTTCTAGCTCCTCCACCATATATGAGTATTCATCCCTCACACTGCTGCACCACACAGTGGGACACGCCATCCGAACTACTTTTGCTGGAAAGACTTTCGATGTTTTACCTTAAATACTATTTAAACCACCAGACCGATTAACCATCAGCTCTGATACCACTCGTTGGACCACCATGGAGAGTTCTCGACTAACAGGAAGATTTTAGGGTAGAACCAAGTGAGAGAACATAAGATGAGAAGACACCTGCATCCAACTCAAAATCTTAAGGTAGTAAGTTAATGAGTCTCTCATCTTGTAAGCTACTTACTCTTTCTTACTTTCTTCAATGTGGGACTAATTTCATACACTCCTCATACTTGCAATATTAAAAATCTTACCCTCAAGTGTGAGGCACCACATTGAGTACGTCAACTCCCCCTCTTTCTATCTTCTCCACCACATATGAGTATTCATCCATCACAATGTCGTACCACACTGCAGGACAGATATGAATATTTATTAGCCTTTTTTCTCTCCGCCCAGATCCAATTTTTTGGGAGTATCTCCTTATACCCTTGTATCACTATCATAATTAGATTTTTTGGGGTAATAGAGAGTGAGAGAGAGAAGAGAAAAAAAATAGAATTTTTAATTTTGTGCAGAACAATAGATTTAAAATGGTAGTTTCTCATCCGTTCACCGATGGATCGATCTTAAATTTGTACTGTAGATTCACCTCATCTTGTTCTTTATTTTGGACAGTGGAGATGTTGATTGAAGGTCTATAGTGGGAGGAATCAGCTTCGAATATTAGCTCTATTTTTTGGATATTTTTCATCTTTTTGTTATTCATTTGTAAGCTTTGATGTTTTGATGTGTTGGTTGCTTGTATGCACGATTTGTACTTTATTTGAGACTCTCTTGTACCTCATAACTGATTATAGTAGAGTCATTTTCTTGGTCTTGGTGACTCGTGATTTTTCACGTTAAAATATCGGTGTGTCACTGACAAACCCCAATTTGACGGTTTGTTTTGCCTTGAATTTAGAACATTTTGATAACCTTTTGTCACATTTAGCCTAAGAATTAGCATGGTTTTGTTATCTCTTCCATGATTGTGCTTAAGTGTAAAAACATGCTTTTTAAGCCTTGTCTTGGTGAATTCTAGTTTCTGTTTGATTCCATACGATGCCTTGATGTGTTTGCTAGTAACCTCAGGTTGAAACTAGGCATGGATCAAAGGAAGCAAGGAAGGAAGCATACAAGTGGAGAGAAGCATAAAAAAAGTCAAAGAAGCAAAGTTAGTCATGCACGCGCACGCGCACAAGGCGCTCGCGCGCACATTGCAGAATCGACCAGGGACGCGCACGCGTACCATGCGCGCACGCGCCGATGCTGGCAAATTGAATCGCCTCTCATTAAACAAGATGAAGCTCTTGAAGATAACACCAAGCCACGTAACAAAGAGGATGAGGTTGAAAGTGAAGAAATTCGTCAAGAGGTGGAGATACACAAGGAAGAGCACAAGGAAGTAGACCTTGCATTGTCTAAGTGTGGGGAAGCCTCTCTCCCCAAATTACCATCCAACACAACCTTCAAGTGGGTAAAATTCTTATCCATACGCTTCACTTTCTCGCTTGAATATGGTTTGATTGAAACGGATGGACAACTTAGAGCTCTTTGTGGAATTAAAAGCAAGAATGAGTTGTGTAGTGGTTGCAAGTTAGGAATTAGGCTCATCAAGGCCAAGGCCTCAAGGTATAGGGATGATGTTGGGACAAGGATCACTTTATATAGATCTAGGAGGAAGCATTGGTGGAGTAAAGAGAATTCTATGTGCCAATCACCTTTATGTCAACCGCTCATCCGACAAAACCATGAAACTCAACTAACGGATGGGTGTGAAGACAAGATATGGGATCCCGGTTCGCTAAATGAAGACCAACTATGGGGACTCATATCTTGGGTAGAACTTTGCCCAAGCTTGATGAATATGGTTGGAAATTCTGTCAACCAATTGAGAAGCAAGGATCCTTGGAGATTCAAGGATGAGTACAAACATAAGCCACCATGACAATAAGCATCTCAAATGTCCAACTTAAGGACTTAAACTAAAAGTGCTAGGTGGGAGACACCCCACCATGGTAAACTCTTTTCATCCCCTTTTTAAATTTGCCTAATAAGTGATCTGAGTTACCATTGTAGGTAGATGTTTCACATAATTTGTTTGTACAATTTAATTGTTAGCTTAGTCACATGCATGTTGTGTTTAGTAGTAGATGAATAATATCAAAAATTGCATTTTTGTGAATTGTATGATGGTTGAGTGAATAAGAGTTGTGAACACTAAGGGGAGCAACCAGCAAGTTGTTCTTCCAAAAAAAAAAAAAAAAGAGATAGAGATGAAGAAATGGGCATGGACGCGCGCGCGCAACGTGCGCGTACGCGTCCTGCCGCGCATGCACCACGAGCCACATTCCAGAGAGTTGGGCCTCTCCTGGGCCAGCCTTGTGCCTCGAGCTCAATTCATTCCACGCTGACGCGCACCACACACATGCGCGCCTATGAAACTATAGGGAACGCACCACACGCGTACGCGCACCTGCCGCGTACGCGTCGATTCGCTGCTAGACTTTCTGGACCACTTTCCAGAGAGTTGTGCTGGATCTGGGCCTCTTCTAAGCCCCCAGCTCAAAACCACTCACGCGTACGCACCCCGTGCGCGTGCGCGGCGATGCGTATTAACATCACCAGGGGCCACGGACCAGAGAGTTGGGCGTGCCGCAAGCCCATTCTAAGCCTCAGGCCCAATCTCATGTACGCGTGCGCGCAAGGTACGCGCACGCGTCCCTGCCTAGTATGCCATCCCACGTTAGCGCGCACTGTGCGCTCACGCGTGGTTCCCCATTCCCCTCAATGCACGCGGACGCGTACTTGCCGCGTGCGCGCAGCTCTAGTAGCGCGACTCCCAGGCCAGTCTCCAGAGAGTTAGGCCTGAGTTGGGCCAACTCTAAGCCCCTGGCCCAACTCCATGCACGCGTGCGCGCACGGTTCGCGCACGCGTCCTTCCCTCTTTCTGCTCATCCCCGCTTAAGCGCATTGTACGCGCGCGCGTAGGATCCACAATTCTCTCAATGGGCGCGGACGCGCGATGTGCGCGCGCGCGCCAATTCAAAATTTGGGATAACCCTAGCTCGCGAGGCACACTGCGTAGTCGCGCACTCCAACCTTCCCCCCCCAACGTTCCATTTTCTTCCCCCCATTCCTCACCTTCCTCTTCTCCCGACCGCCCTCCGGTGAGCGCCCCGTCACCACCGCCGCCGCCATCACTGTCTTCCCCCTCCCCTTCTCTCTTACTCCTCTGACCACCCGTTCTCCCTCTCTTTCTCACTCCTCTCTTCCTCCTCTCGGTCAACCGCCGCCACCATCCTCGACGCCGCGCCGTCTTCACCGCCGGCGACTCACCTTCCCTTATCACTCCATCTCTCTCTCACCCGTCCATTCGGCTCAGTCTCGCACGCCTCCGAACGCCACCGGCGACTCTCCTTCACCGCCCTGCCGCTGCCGCCACCACCCACGGCGGCCAGCCTCACTGATTCTGCTGCTTCCGTTCCGACCCCACTCCCCTTTCTCATTTTTATTCTTCGGGCCCGCTCCCAGGTTCCTGCTCCATTTCTGCTATCTCTGTTTTTATTTTCCCTTTTTCATTTTTTCTGTTAATTCCTAGAATTGCATGATTAGTAGCATTAGACTGTTGTATGTTAGGATTAGTTAGAAATACTTGCGGTTAGGTAGCTAGGACTGGATAGAGGATTCTAGGCCTGTTAAGTGCTCCGTATGTGCTTACTTGCTGTTTGTCTGTTTGTATGCTGTCTGCTGGTTTTGGCTTGCTTTTTATGCACTTCTTGCTGCCTGATTGCTATACCACTGTTGTTGTGCTTACTCGATGCTGCTTTCTTACTGTTTGTGCTATTCCGCTATCCGGGAACGTCCAATTTTAGGCCGGAATGCTGCCCGATTTTCAAGGAAATTAGTTTTCTTTTAATCTTTATTTCAGCTTTGGGCATCTTTCCGTTTCCTTTTTGACTTCCCGGATTTGCACAATCATTGTGAACATGCACCACAATTTCTCGTTCAATTGAGCCTATATATCATCATATCGCTAATCCACTTTTCTAACCCCTAATTTCTTTCACCATTTTACTTACACTCACTTTTAACCCTCTTTAACAATTCTTTCATGACTATGATGATATTAGTGCCTTTTGCATATGAGGTGTTACCTTATGGTTTTGGTTCGGTCACTTATGCTTACTTGTTCAATTTTACATATTCAGTGCAACATCATGATTGCTCTTTGATAATGATATCCTGAACATGTCTTCTTTGTTACATGCTAAATGTTTCATATATTCTATCATATTCTTTTCAGGATGTCGGATAAAGGCAAAGCCGTAGCCACCACCTCCAAAAAGAGAAAACACTCTACCCCCTCCATTCCTTCCATCTACAAGAATTATGCTCGGAATCCATTGCAGGACGAGGATAAAGAGAATCAGCAGTTGCCTTCCACCAATCCGGGCAAATTCCCCAATCTCTACTGTGAGCTTCGGTTCTCTAGGTATCGAACCACGAAGCTAAATATTGAGAAGAAGTTGCTCCTACCTAATGATGTGAGACGGCGCATTAATGGTCGGATCCTTGAGTTAGGTATTGATTTTGTTGACCGGGACTTGGGTGACATCAACATATCTTGGGTGAAGGAATTCTACTGCAATTTTTTCCGTCCGACCTTGGATTCGGTTCAGGTGCGGGGTAGAGAGATTCTGCTCACCGAGGCCGCCATTGGGGAGGCATTACATTGCCGTCACATTCCGCTTGACCAGTGTGCCCACCATCAGGCTGAGATAGCCATCCATACCATGACATTTGATTATGAGGCGCTTCGGCGCGTGATTGGGATACCAGAGGCTTCATGGGTTATGGATGCGGGCAACACCAAGCCGAAGGGGATGTTATTCACTCATTTGACCAGGGAGGCCAAGACTTGGCAGATGATCTTCGCCCACTACGTCCTGCCTACCACCCACTTTTCTGAGGTCCCCATGGAGATGCTTTTGCTGATAGGGTGTGTTATGGAGGGGAAGGATGTCTCCTTCCCTAGACTTATCCGGCAGTGCATGTGGCGGGCGCATATTCGTGGCCTACTTCCGTTTCCTACATTGGTCACGAGTATGGCAGCCCTGGCTGATGTCCCATGGTCGGATGATGATGTGTGACCACCACCCGCTGATGCTGATGACAGGGAGGTTACTATCCCCTGGGGTGTTTGGGTGCACGAGCGGCCACCTGCTAGCCGCCGCTCTCGGGCTAGGGCTGTCATAGGGACACCTTCACCACCAGCCCCTGCAGCTGGCCCATCATCTTCTACAGCCGCAGCTCCTCCACCATCTACAGACCCTCCGGCGGCACCTGAGCCTACATATCTCCTGGTCCAGCGTCTCTTCCGGTTCCTAGAGCGAGAGCGACGCCATGTCAGACGCCGTTTGGATCGGATGGACCAGGCGCTTATCTCTCTAGGCGCTGAGCTACCTCCGCTTCCCGATTCTCCGGCCTCCGATGAGCAGGATCATCAGGAGGAGGACGCGGAGGCACCAGCTCAGCAGGATGCCCCGGACACTACAGAGCCAGCACACATGGAGGCACCACCTCAGACTCAGGAGGAGCCTGTTCCTCAGCCGGTCCCACGGCCACAGACAGAGCCAGAGCCTATCGTTGCACCTCCCACTGATCCTCCGGTTTAGCATCGAGGACGATGCTTGATTTTAAGTGTGGGGAGGGCACCGGTAGCATTATTTGGGAACCGGTGAACTCTTTTTCGGCCTAGTTATCTCATTTTGCACATTTTTGTATATATTTTGATGCATTTCTAGTTTGCTTTGGATACTTTTATTGCTTATTTTGGATTTTAGATATTTTGATGCTTTTGGATACTTTTAGATATTTTGGATGATAGATTCCATATTTTAGTTTGATTTTTCTTTATACATTTTTGCATATCTCCTTTTGTATATTCTCCTTTTAGTTTGTGGTTGTGATTAGAAATCATGTTTTAAGTAAAACTTAGTCACCCTTTTTGCATAAGAAATTGGTTTTGAGTGAAAAAAAGAAAAGGGTAAACTAAGAAAAATTTTTTTGAATTTTTCAATCACAACAATGCTTAGTCAAACATTGAGGTTTTTCAAGAAAGTTTAATTATAAGGCATTAACCCAATTGATTGAAAGAAAATTTTTGAAACTTGCTTGAAATTCATACCTTTTGAAGCATGTATTGAATTGAGAACACAAGCTTGTGAGACTTGAGCTTATTGATGTGGTTACATTTTATAACCACTTATTTTCCATTCTTGTGTGAAATTGTTCTCTTTCCATGATTGTGATCCTTAATTTGCTTTATTCTATATATCCGTTTATTTCTTGTGTTTGTGCATTTATATGATTGAGGCCATTATTTCATTTGCCACTTACCCAAATAGCCAACCTTTTACTCTCCATTGTTAGCCAATTTTGAGCCTATGCTTAACCAACTCATTCTTATTTTAGCTCTTTACAAGCCCAAGGCGGAAAACCAATGAGAAGTCCTTGTTTGGATCTTTGATTAGCCTAGGCTAGTGCGAGTGTATTATTCAAGTTGGTGAGGCTTGGGAACATCGGATGGGATAAAAAAGGGGCAATACACTTGTATGTTTAGGAATTGGGCACATACTCATGTATTAATCAAATATAGAGACCTTATGCATTGATGTTCTTGTATTTAGTTTGAAAGAAGAGAAAAAAAGAAAAAAATATATATAAGAAAAAAAAAATGAATGATGAAAAGAAAAGAAAAAAATTCATGATAAAAAAAAAAAAGGGAAAGCAATAAAGGGGACAAAATGCCCCGAAGTGAAGTCAATAAAAAGGAATCAATGCATAAGTGTTGTGAAATGAAAAGAAAATGCATGAAGTATGTAAGAAAAAGTGAAGAATGGGTAGTTAGAATAGCTCGCATTTGTATAGGTCATTAATTAGGTTAGGTGGGAAAGTCTATGCTAATCAAAGACTCAAATCCTAGCCCACTTGACCATAAATGATCCTACCTTGACCCTAACCCCATTACAACCTAAATGAAAGACCTCATGATGAATGTATGCGCGCATTGAATAAATGTTGATTGTTAGAAGAAAATCAAATCTTGGAAAACATGAGTAGAAGAGAATTGAGTGGATTAACCCTTAAACACTTGAGTGAATAGAGCGGATACACATCCGGTGAGGGTTCAAAAGTTCAATTACATGCATTTCACCTATATTATCTATATTCTTGCAAGTTTGAACTCCTTTTAACAATTCAATACAATTGTGGTTTGGACTTGGTCCTTATTACTTAGCTCTTGTACTTACACATGCTCTCTTGGGAATTGATTTGTTTGAACTAAGCATTTTCAATTGCCTTAGATAGTTGCATTTAGATAGGACTCATATAGTTTAGTTGCATTCAATAAATGCCATACCCCTTAGTTCCTTCTTATTTTAGCATGAGGACATGCTAAGGGTTAAGTGTGGGGAGGTTGACAAACCCCAATTTGACGGTTTGTTTTGCCTTGAATTTAGAACATTTTGATAACCTTTTGTCACATTTAGCCTAAGAATTAGCATGGTTTTGTTATCTCTTCCATGATTGTGCTTAAGTGTAAAAACATGCTTTTTAAGCCTTGTCTTGGTGAATTCTAGTTTCTGTTTGATTCCATACGATGCCTTGATGTGTTTGCTAGTAACCTCAGGTTGAAACTAGGCATGGATCAAAGGAAGCAAGGAAGGAAGCATACAAGTGGAGAGAAGCATAAAAAAAGTCAAAGAAGCAAAGTCAGTCATGCACGCGCACGCGCACAAGGCGCTCGCGCGCACATTGCAGAATCGACCAGGGACGCGCACGCGTACCATGCACGCACGCGCCGATGCTGGCACATGACCTCATTAAGGCAACACGTGCCTGGCGATTTGAGAGGGTTTCTGAACCCATTTTTGGCGCTAAATTGCCAAGGGAAAGGAATAAAAGGATGAAGGATTAAGGAGGAGGCATATAAAAATCATTCATCATTGGAGGATCATTGATCATTTTTAGAAGTTAGTTACCATTAGTTTTAGCTTTGTAGTTAGTTTCTAGAGAGAGAAGCTCTCTCTTCTCTCTAGGATTAGGATTAGGTTTAGGTTAATATCTCTTCTTAGATCTAGGTTTAACTCATGCTTTGATTCACTTTTCATTTACCAATTCTTAATCTTCTCCTCTTCCTCTTTCTAGATGTGTGCTTTAATAATTGTAATCCTCCATTTTTGTTTTGGGATATATTGATGTTCCTTGGTTTTCTTTCAATAATGCAATTTGAGGTAATTCATGATAATTGTGATTTCCTTGATTGTTGTTGTTAATTCCTTTCAATAATTGTTGTTAGACTTCATTCTTGTTGTTGATTTACTATACTTTTCTTTTGTGCCTTCCAAGTGTTTGATGAAATGCTTGGTTGGATTTTAGTGTAGATTTTGTTCCTCTTGGCCTAGGTAGAGTAATTAGTGACACTTGAGTTATCTAATTCCTTTGTTGATTGATAATTGGAGAGATTGCTAATTGATTTGAAAGCCTCCAAAGCTAGTCATTCCTTTAGGAGTTGATTAGGACTTGAGAAATCAAATTGATTCATCCACTTGACTTTCCTTTAATTAGTAAGGGTTAACTAAGTGGTAGCAATGAACAATCTCATCACAATTGAAAAGGATAACTAGGATAGGACTTCTAATTTTCATACCTTGCCAAGAGCCTTTTATGGTTGTTAGTTTATTTTCATTGCCACTTACTTTTCATGCTTCTTATCCAAAACCCCAAAATAACCCATAACCGATAACAAAACACTTCATTGTACGTCCTAGGGAGAACGACCCGAGGTTTAAATACTTCGGTTTATAAATTTTAGGGGTTTGTACTAGTGACAAACAACTTTTTGCATGAAAGGATTAGTGATTGGTTTGGAAACTATACTTGCAACGAGAATTCATTTGTGAATTTCTAAACCGTCAATAATCCATTCGTCAGTCACTACAAGAAAAACGCTAGTACCGTCAGATTTACCGTCGGATTCTTCAAATATATCCGACGCTAATTAATTTATCATCAAATTTACCATCGAAAACAATCAGACGATATCCAGAAAATACTTACCGTCGGATTTTGCGATGGATTATCAGCTCAAAAAATGAATTGGTTACCGTCGAATGTTTCCGACGGTAATGTTGGCACCAAAACATGTTGTTTTATGCCATGTTACCATCGGATTAAATTTAAAATAAATAGTCAATTTTAATTTTAATTTTAATTTTAATTTTAAATTTTTTGAAACAATAAGTTGTCAATTCATAAATAACGAAGAAATTTTATTTAAAATAAATAAATAAAATAATGTGTAAATTAAGCAAAAGTCAAGTACACCAAATAAATGTATGAACAATAAAACTAAAACCTAATATCTACAGATCCAGGTAGTTGTCATTATCGTCAGTCGCGTGGCCTTGAGCTGATGGTGCAGGAGGCGGTGATGATGTCTGTGTGCCACAAGCGTTATTGCTACCACCTACAGCAGGACCACTACCATCAGCAACGATGTTGCCACCAGTAGGATCGATGCTAGCGGCGCACATCTGGGCCTGGTACACCTCCATTTGAGTCTCTATATGTTGTATCCGCTCCAGCCTGAGCTCATCCATAGACGTCACGTGGGTGAGGATCTCCTAATACCTCTCCCAATAATTGTTAAGCTCTTAAGCCTACCGGTGAAGGCTATGCTGGAGCTCCTGCACCTGGAGCCTCAAACCCACGCCTTCTTCGAGCTGGACGACTCGACTAGTGGTGGAGCCTAACAACGGCCTCAACATTGAAGTGTGGAGGCTGTTGGCGAAGAATGACCCCATTCTATGTACGCGATTCTTGTACGAGGCTGAAGTGGTCTCACACCGAATTGCATCGGGGTCGACGACTGATGCCTGATAAACCACTATTTTATGGTTTATCTTGTGCTCATTTGAGTAGTTTTTATCAATTCTTTATCCACTATTCATATGATTTGCATGAGTTTATGTTTTCCTTCCTAATTTTGTGCTATTATTGAAAACATGTTTCCTGGGCCTTTAAATTGCTAATATTAATCCTCTCTTATTACCATTAGATTCCTTGATATGTGTGTTAAGTGATTTCAGAGTTTATAGGGCATGAATGGCTTAGAGGATGGAAAGTAAGCATGCAAAAATGGAAGGAATACAAGAAGTTGAAGGAACTGCAAAGCTGTCAGCCTGACCTCTTCGCACTCAAACGGCTATAACTTTAGCTTCAGAGGTCCAAATGACGCAGTTCCAGTTGTGTTAGAAAGCTCATGTCCAGGGCTTCGATTTGATATATAATATGCTATAGTTTCTCTGACGCTAGGCGACGCGAACGCGTGCTCCACACGGACGCATCGCAATGGCGAAAATCAGCGTGGCAGATTTCTTCTCCAGCGATTTCTGGGCTGTTTTTGACCCAGTTTTCGGCCCAGAAAATACATATTAGAGGCTATAAAGTGGGAGAATCCATTCATTCATAATAACAAGCTCATAATACACAATTTTAGGATTTAGATGTAGTTTTTAGAGAGAGAGGTTCTCTCATCTCTCTTAGGATTAGGATTTAGGATTTTTATTATGTTTAAGCTATGATCTCTTCATTCCAGGTTCTATGTACCTTCAATATTTATTTTCTACTTTTATTTACTCTAATATTTTTATTTGTATTTGATTTATATTGCCCAATTGACTTATGAACCTTTCCATGTTAGAGTTGAATTTATGTTTAGACGTAATTTGATGTGTTTCAGATTTATGAATGCTTTTAATTTAATTTAGAATTTTCCCTTTTGTCTTTGGTTGAGTCATTGGAGACACTTGAGTTATCAAACTCATTGTTGATTGAAAATTGGAATTCTTCAAGAATTAATTCGAGTTCCAATAACTCTAGCCTTTCCCAAGGAAAGACTAGGACCTGAGGAATCAAAATTAATTCATCCACTTAACTTACCTTCATAGTTAGAGGTTAACAAAGTGGGAGAAAAATCCAATTCTCATCACAATTGATAAAGATAACTAGGATAGGACTTCCAGTTTTTATACCTTGCCAAGAGATTTTATTATTGTTAATTTATTTTACTTGTCATTTAAATTACCTGTTCCTTACTTTCAATACCCCCAATTTACAAAACTCATAACCAATAATAAGAACACTTCCCTGCAATTCCTTGAGAAGACCACCCGAGGTTTAAATACTCGGTTATCAATTTTATTGGGTTTGCTTAAGTGACAAAGAAAACTTTTGTACGAAAGGATTTTCTGTTGGTTTAGAAACTATACTTACAACGCGATTACTTTTATTCTTTACCGATAGAAAATCCGATCGTCAAAATGGCGTCGTTGCCGGGGAATTGCAAACGTGTGCCTTATTGGTTATTGTAAATATTTGCTTTTTGATTGTTTATTTGTTTTTATTTTTTGTTTTATTTTTGCTTTTTCATAAATTAAGAGGTTATTGGTTTTTATTTAGTTATTAAAAATTTTTTCAAAAATTTGTTCTTAGCGTTCATCTTGACCTTCAAGTTGTTCTTAGTTGTTTTCTTCATTTTGATCTAAAAATTTTAAGTTTGGTGTCATTTTGTTGTTTTTCTCTTTCCTCATTTAATTCAAAGATATCTTTTCTCCTTATTTTTATTGAATTTTCGAAATTTCCATAAAAAAAATTCAGATTTTGATTTTAAAATTTTTATCTTATCTTATCTTATTTCGAAAATCAAATTTCAAAATTCAAATTTAAAAAATTTTCAAAATTCAAATTTAAAAATTTTCAAATTTCAAATTTCAAGTTTCAAAATCCAAATTTCAAAAATTTAAAATTCAAATTTCAAAATTCAAATTTCAAAATTTCAAATTTCAGATTTCAAAATTTAATTTTCAAATTCAAAATTTAAATTTCAATAACCTTTTAATTTAGAATTTGTTTTTGTTTTCGTTTTTAATTACTATTATGAGTTCTCACCCCTCTCGCTTTGAGTTTGGTTCCAATGTTGTTGCAAGGAATGGAAATTATAACAGGGACTTGCATCAAGGTCAAAACAATCAGAGATGAAAGGAGGCACGAGGATCTGATCGACCCTTCCAGCAACAACACCTTCCACAGTACCACAGACAAAGACCATTCCATGATGCATACCAAGACAATAGTTATGGTGGACCCTTCCGTGACAACCAACACCCACCAAATTACTATAGTCAAGAGCCATTCCAGGGGGCATACCAAGATGATAGATATGATAGACCCCCATCATATGCCTATGAACCTCCTCAACACAACTTTGAACCACCACACTCACAAGCTAACTACCACCATTCACCTTCATATGATCCTAACCCTCATCCACCATACCAACCACCTTATGAACCATATATAGAACCACCCCAATTCCAACCCAATTACTCCCAAGAACCACTACCTCCATATGCACCATATCCATATCCATCAATCCAAGAGCCTTATGGTCCTACTTATGATACCCAAGCGGAACAAGAATCAACGGATCGTCTCAAGAAAACAGTGGATCAATTTCATGCAACCCTTCATCAATTAGAGCAAGCGATACATCAATTAGCTTCCTGTGGACAATCTAATGAAGAACGTAGCATGAAGGAGACATTAGAAACTCCGGTGGACAGTAAGGAGCATGAATTTGTACTGGAACAAGTGGAGAAAGCCGGAATTATTGAAGAAGAAGAAGTAGTTGAAGACTTGGGAGATGCTGAACCTCCATGGAAAAGTCAAGACATAGAGACTCCTTCCAAGACGGTTGCATTTGATGTTGAGGAGGGTGTACAACCTCCAAGGCATGTCATGGTTAAGGACTTGGAAGAGGTTGGTCAAGAGATGGAGATTAAAGAAGCCCTTGGTGAGCAATGAAGAAGAGATTGAATTGGAAGAAAGCTACCAAGAGGAAGATGTTGATATTGAAGAAACTTGCAAAGAGGTGGAAGTTGTCAGAGAAGAGCACAAGGGAGTGGAGCTTGCAAATTCGTTAGAAATACCTCCCCTTAAGTTGCCATCATCCTTCACAACATTCAAGTGGGAAAAATTCATATCCCTTAGCTTTCTAATTCCGCTTGAATATGGGCTACTGGAGATGGATGGTCAACTTAGAGCTCTTTGTGGCATTAAGAGTAAGAGGAAGATGGTTAGTGGTTAGAGTTGTCAAGCAAGGTTCAACATGGTTGTGTGCTCAAAGTTTAAACGCAAAGGTTGGTGTAGAGCTCAACTGAATGGGTCTAGGAAGTTGTTTGGCTGCTTTAGTGAGAATTCAGATTGCTTGCTACCCGGATGGAATCATGATGATCAACACAAAGACGGGTGTAAAAGCAAAGTTTGGGATCCTGGAGTCTGTTCTGACATTCAGCATACTGGAAGCTTGAGAACCTGTTTAAAACTGCTCAAGGGCTTTACGTGCCTAGTTTAGAATCTCGGAGGCCATTGGAATCACAAACATTGGTGGAGATTCCTGGATGAGTTCAAGCACAAGCCACCATAACAAAGGACTCTCCAAATGTCCAACTTAAGGACAATAACTAAAAGTGCTAGGTGGGAGACAACCCACCATGGTATGATCGTTTCTTTTTCATTTTTTATTTAGTTTTATTTGTTTTCGAGTTTTATTTTATTTTATGGTATTGAACCTGGAGTTTTGCATAACATTCATATTAGCATTGCATTCTGCATATTGCATTATAAAAAAAAAATCATGCACGCGACGCGGCAGCATCGCTGACGCGTCCGCGTCACCAGTGCGTTGCGAAGAAAAGAAAGTAAACAGAAAGTCACGCGAAAGTGTGGCTGGAGGCGTGCTTTAGGCTCAAACATGCCCACACGTTCGCGTGACCCACGTGGCCGTGTCATTTGGAAAATAGCCTCCCACGCGTCCGCGTCACCCACGCGAATGCGTGGCTCTGTAAAATCGACGTAAAGGGGTGTATGGCAGAATGTTGGGCTGGAACGTGGCTGGACTCGTGCTAGAAGCACAAGCCCTATCACGCAACCGCGTGCCCCACGCGTTCGCGTAATTTTTAAAAGAAAGGCCATTCACGCGATCGCGTCAATCACGCGATCGCGTCAATCACGCGATCGCGTCAATCACGCGATCGCGTCACCCAGATTTTTGGTAAAATGCATTTAAAACAGAGAGTTGCGCGACCGCGCGGCTGCCCTCGCGCTAATGGCACAAATCACTCCATGCGAACGCGTGACCCACGCGTCCGCATCACTTCATAGAAGCGCTATCCACGCGAACGCGTAACCCACGCGTCCGCATCGCCCGCGTCGCACAACTTATCTAAATCAACGCCAATTATCTTATCTTTTCTTTTCTAATCCTAATTTCTTCTATCTTTTCTTCTTTCTTTCTTACTTCATTTCTTTCACTTCTCATTCCTTTTCACCTCCATTCTATTTTACTTAATTTATTTGCATATTTCATTCATTGCATTTTAATTTTGTGCATATTTTTATTTTCTTTTCTAAATTAATTATTTTTCCTTTGGTGTTAAAATTTTCTTATTTAACTATTGCATCTTCTCTTGAATTATTTTGGGTGCTTAGTGACTTGTGTTATTCTGGTTAGGTAATATTATTTAAATCAATGCCAATCTTTTATATCTGTATTACTTTTGCATTGACATGAATTTATATTATCTCTCCTTCCCCACTCTCTTCTCCATTGTTGCAAATTTTGCACTCTTGATTTGCCATGTACTTCTACTTTTTTCTCATTTGCATGTTGTAGCTACCATGTAATTGAGACCCTCATTATTTGGCATTAACCCAACCATATTTTATTTGTTTTCTTATCTTTATTTCTGGGTTACTGTTCTTCTTTTTCTCTTCTTTCAGGCTGGCCACCGAAGACGAAAAAAGGGAGAAACTTCTAAAAGGGGAGACAAACAAGTCCATCTGCACAATCCTTGAAGAAAAGTATCAGTTGGAACAACCCGTCCACCTGCACATCTCAGCATGCACCGAGGACGGTGCAATCTTTAAGTGTGGGGAGGTCGATACTGATCTCCATGGGTTAGCTAGTTTCTTCTTTTCAACACCATTGTTTTATTTTCTTTGTTTGTTCATTATTGCATTTGCATGTTTGTTTGATTTTATGCATTTAAGTATTACTTGGTTGAAAAATAATAAGTTTCTTTTTAAGACTCTATTTTCGAAAAAAAATTCTCACTAATTTAAAATCAAAATTTTTGTGTTAAATCTATTTGAAGTTGTATTTGGAACATGGTTTTTGAGCCAAAGAACACACAACCCGTGAGGTTTTGAGCTTATTTACATGGTTACATTATTTAACCATAAATTTTTATTCTTGTGTGTTTTCTTCTCTATAATTACAATCTTTGCTTTGTTCCATTATATATGTCCATTATTTAGTGTATTTACATGCTTGCATATGATTGAGGCCATTACTTGTTTAGCTCACTTATCCCAAATAAGCCTACCCTTTAAATCACCCTTGTTAGCCCCTTTGAGTTTTTTTTTAATCCCCTCTTGTTCTATAAACCACATTACTAGCCTTAAGCAGAAAAATAAAATAAAAATCCCAAGTTGAATCCTTGGTTAGCTTAAGATAATGTATTGTGTATAATTTAGGTGTGGGGAATTTTATGGGACATAGGATGATATGAAAAAGTAGGGAATTGAATTGAATAAGTTATTTAAAAATTTGGGAAGCATGCTCATATGAAATCAAAATAATTAAATTACCATGTGCATTGAAAAAAAATATATTAAGTAATTAAATAAGGGGATACAAAAAAAAAGGAGAAGAAAAGAAAACAGAAGAAAAATAATATTACCCCAAATGCAAAATAAAAAGAATCAATGCACATGGGACAAAATTCAAAAATAAGTTTGATACTTGAGCATGAAATACAAAAGTGAAAAAAAAAATTTGGGTAGTTAGGTAAAGTATTTTAAAATTATATAAAGTATGTTAGGTGAGATCTTAGACTAATCAAGGATTCACTTTATAAAGCTCACTTGGCCATACATATATCCTTACCTTTACCTCAGCCCCATTACAACCCTAAAAAGACCTCATGATGTTTGCATTGATATGCTAAATATTTGTTGATTGGTTAGATGAAGAACAAAGTTTTAGAAAGCATGACTAGAGAATAGTAGAGTGATTAACCCGAGACACTTGAGAGTTAGAGTGATATACACTACCAGTAAGGGTTCAGTGCTTGATTCTATGTTCTCTGCTTTCATGAACTATCTTCTTACAAGTTTACTTGTCTTTTATTGCATAATTTGAATTAGTGAAATCTGATTTATGTTTGTCTTGAAGAGCTTATTTACTTTTAACCAAGTAGGTAGAAACATTTTGCATGTAGTTGCATTCATACAGATAGGTTGCATTCCATACATTCTATTATTCCTCTTCACTCCTTTATAGCTTCTCTTGAGTTTAGCATGAGGACATGCTAATGTTTAAGTGTGGAGAGGTTGATAAGCCACTATTTTATGGTTTATCTTATGCTCATTTGAGTGGTTTTTATCAATTCTTTACCCACTTATTCATATAATTTGCATGAGTTTACATTTTCCTTCCTAATTTTGTGCTATGATTGAAAATATGTTTTCTGGGCCTTTAAATTGCTAATATTAATCCTCTCTTATTACCATTAGATGCCTTGATATGTGTGTTAAGTAGTTTCAGAGTTTATAGGGCAGGAATGGCTTAGAGGATGGAAAGGAAGCATGCAAAAATGGAAGGAATACAAGAAGTTGAAGGAACTGCAAAGCTGTCAGCCTGACCTCTTCGCACTCAAACGACTATAACTTTAGCTACAGAGGTCCAAATGACGCGGTTCCAGTTGCGTTGGAAAGCTAACGTCCAGGGATTTGATTTAATATATAATATGTCATAGTTGCTCTGAAGCTAGGCGACACGAACGTGTGCTCTATGCAGACGCATCGCAATGGCAAAAATCAGCGTGGCAGATTTATTCTCCAGCGATTTCTGGGCTGTTTTTGACCCAGTTTTCGGCTCAGAAAATACAGATTAGAGGCTATAAAGTGGGAGAATCCATTCATTCATAATAACAAGCTCATAATACACAATTTTAGGATTTAAATGTAGTTTTTAGAGAGAGAGGTTCTCTCCTCTCTCTTAGGATTAGGATTTATGATTTTTATTATGTTTAAGCTATGATCTCTTCATTCCAGGTTCTATGTACCTTCAATATTTATTTTCTACTTTTATTTACTCTAATATTTTTATTTGTATTTGATTTATATTGCCCAATTGACTTATGAACCTTTCCATGTTAGAGTTGAATTTATGTTTAGACGTAATTTGATGTGTTTCAGATTTATGAATGCTTTTAATTTAATTTAGAATTTTCCCTTTTGGCTTTGGTTGAGTCATTAGAGATACTTGAGTTATCAAACTCATTGTTAATTGAAAATTGGAATTCTACAAGAATTAATTCAAGTTCCAATAACTCTAGCCTTTCCCAAGGAAAGACTAGGACCTGAGGAATCAAAATTAATTCATCCACTTAACTTACCTTCATAGTTAGAGGTTAACAAAGTGGGAGAAAAATCCAATTCTCATTACAATTGATAAGGATAACTAGGATAGGACTTCCAGTTCTTATACCTTGCCAAGAGATTTTATTATTGTTAATTTATTTTACTTGTCATTTAAATTACCTGTTCCTTACTTTCAAAACCCCCAATTTACAAAACTCATAACCAATAATAAGAACACCTCCCTGCAATTCCTTGAGAAGACGACCCGAAGTTTAAATACTCGGTTATCAATTTTATTGGGTTTGCTTAAGTGACAAACAAAACTTTTGTACGAAAGGATTTTCTGTTGGTTTAGAAACTATACTTACAACGCGATTACTTTTATTCTTTACCGATAGAAAATCCGATCGTCAATGCCACAGATCCATCGGCGGCGTCCTCTCCACTCTACTGAGACTGTTGAGTCGTGACCTCCAGTCTCTGTGTGTAGGACTCCTGTGCAATTAACACAAGTTATTGTGTGATTAGTAAGCTAAGGAAAATATATAATTAATATCTAATAATTTCATAGCGTCAGATAATCAGACATATGTTTAATCACATAATGGTCCTGAGACTACTGATAAAAAAATTTTGCTTTGTTCTCCTTCAGTATGTGGGTGTACTTGAAGCTCTCTGTCAATATGGCCTCGCGGTCCAATGACTTTGACTACACAAGTTGCATTGAAATACAAAATTATTAGATTGCCTAGTAATAATATGTAAAATAGATAGCATAATAAAGTTATTAACAATATTAAAGGAACTACATACCAGCTTGGCCTTCATTTTCATGAAGGTCGTCGAGCCACGGTGTACTTTAACGATCTCTCCGATGCCCTGTTAGCTCAGTTGGTGAGATGCTGATGTCGGAATCTTGCATCGTTCTCCCAATGAGTGAACAGACCCTTCTTTACCTTCGGTCGGAGCCAGCGTGTCCACTAGTCTCAGCTGTGGCAAACATCATCCAGCTTCTGCTGGAGCTGCCGACCTATCTTATAGTCGAATATCTTCTGGATGGCCAAGTTGTGCTTTGCATCCCAAATGAAGCGTAGCTGCAATAACGAAGCTTTAAATTCATTTAGACAAGATAGAGGATATAAAGTAGTTAAAAAGAAATAAAACAGAAATAATGAAAGTAATTGCCACCCATTTCTCAAACCAGCACTGCCTGGTCTTAGCAGAGATCTTCGTGTAGCTGGCCAAGGCTAGTCGTACATCATCTTGATGACATTCGTAATCTCCTACGTACACGCATTCGGGTTTGGCAAAAACCTAAAAACAACCCCAAAACAAGAATCAACCTAAATCCACTCAACAAGAATCAATTTTTAGGAAATCTTAGCAACAACAGAAATCAATTTTGACAATTTTACCCTCCCTTCTCCTCTCCATTTCAACTTCCGTCTCTTCTCTCTTCATGGCCAACTAAGCAGAATCTTTTCTCCCCTCCCTTCTTCTCCCCATTTGAACTTTTATTTCTTCTCTCTTCATGGACAACCAACCTCCTCTTACTGAAGTGTCACTGCCACTGCCATTGCTACTACCTCACTTCCTCCTCATACTCTCCAGATTGGGTCTCTGTCTTCTTCATTTTTCCAAATCTCCAGATCTGCAACTTTTGTCTCTGCCATGTCGCAGGCGATCCTCTATCATCAACCCATCATGCCTCCATCTTCATCTCTGTTCATCCTTCTATTTGCCCCTTTCTGGATTTTTTCTAAAATAAAGTTTTATTTTTTTCTTTGTTTTTTATTATTAATCAGTGCTATTTTTAGAGAAAAAATTATAGTCTGAATGCTATGAACAATTTTTTTGTTAGCTTCTATGATGTTAAAATATCTCACATTCCAATTAATTTTTTAATTTGATATTCCATTCATTCATAGTCGCTTCAACAACTTAAAATTGACACAAGGGATTCAAAATGGGAATCATGCCAATTAATTATTTGTTATTTAATTAGGAAGATATGTATTAAATTTGTTGTTGAAATTACTAGAATTTTTGTTATCTAGATTTTTTTATGAATAGAGATGGAAGAAGAGAATCAGTGTAGCTGTTGAAAAAATATAGATAGTGGTGATGGTGGTAAAGGTAGATGATGAGGATATTATTGACTTTTTAAAGTTTGATGTGTTTTATGTATACTCTTTGCCAAACATAAAATATGTATACATGTATTTTCTGTCTATGTCTCTGTGTCCATGTCTCATGCTATACACTAAACAAACGGAGCCATATATATATATATATCAAACCCATAACCCAGAATATACATAAGACCCCTAGTTCTCCATACTCCTCTAAGGGGTACAAAATAAAATAAATCATTAGGAGAGTTCTATACGTAGGGTCAGATATAAACATCACACAAAATAATGTCCCAAAAGATCCACTTCGCTGCAGAGAACTCTAGACACCTAACGAGGTGCCTCTCGATCTGCATATGAAAAACACAAAAATCCGTATGGAATGAGAACCGGGAGTTCTCAGCATGGTAAAGGTGCCGTATAAATAAGATATAAGGTCCTGGGAAAGCCAGAAGCAATCCTAGAACGCCGACACTCAAATTATAAATCTTAAAGAACTAAAACAGAAATCATAAAATCAGGGTGGTTCTCTAAGGTTCTTAAACTTAACCAAATTCTAACTAAAACCCTCAACTATTTTCCTTCCTCCACCTTCCTCCAAAACACCAGTAGATCCAC
Organism: Arachis ipaensis; assembly: GCF_059453495.1. Taxonomy (NCBI): domain Eukaryota; kingdom Viridiplantae; phylum Streptophyta; class Magnoliopsida; order Fabales; family Fabaceae; genus Arachis; species Arachis ipaensis. The sequence goes on along the minus strand of NC_142444.1, from coordinate 44,346,385 downwards.
ACAAACAAACAAAACAGACAAAGCAAACACAAGTAGAATACAGATATGGCAAGTAGCAAATATAGCAGATAGGCATAATAATCACATAGGCAAGTCCAATTAATGCCCAATCAAACAAAGCACATATATGTATATGATGTATGTCTATCCTACTGGTCGTGAGCTCACGTGTCGGTTAAATCGCCAGAACCCAACATACCCGGTAGCTAACCCAAATATGGTCTCTAGGTTGCGCATCCCCAGGAGGAACTTTAACGAAGGAGAGTGCCTTTCCACCTTCTCCTGGAGGTATCACGAAGGGGAGTTTCTTTCCACATCGAAGGAGTGTACCTTTTCACCTTGCAACCAGAGAAGAATGTGGGGAAAACAAAACGAAGGAGAGTGTCTTTTCACCTTTCCCACATCTCCATCACAACAAGAGAGGGAATCCTCCATCCTCAACTTGCCACACATTAAAGTTTTCAGTTAACTCAGGCGGGATCACACCCAGACCCTGCCATCTCGGCCATTCTGGTCATACTCGATCATTGCCAATCTCAACATTTACCTCTCAATACAATCACATCATAAATCAAATCTTATCATTCTCAACTCTGTCATTAATCATACATCATCATCAATTCTACACATCTTCAACCACAATTTATCACCCAAACCTTTCTTCACTTCCAAGCTACCACACCTTCCCTAACTTTACCTTATCACTAAGCATACAACACAGATTTAGGGGTTAAAAGAGTAAAAATAGAGGTTTAGAGATTCAAAATTATATTTTAAAATACAAAACTCACTTTGTTGATTTCAGGGGTCACGCGTACATGAGTTGCTCAACCTGGAAGGGTTGATATGCAGAGTGGCAAAAATGTTGAATGCTGCAAAATTTTAGTTTTGTACTCTAAACTTTCGATGTGCATAACTTTTTCGTTTTAAAATATTTTTCATCCGTTCTTCAAATGACATAAATTTCACGGACCCAATTTTCAAATGAAATAAGTTTGAAATAATTTGGGGGTCCAGAAGCCGAGTTATGACTCAGCGAAGTTCGGCCAAAAATCAATTTTTCAAAAAATTTCATAAATGTCTATTTTCACCAAAACCAAACTCAAAATCAACCTGCCATACACAAAAAATAGCACCACAAGCTACCATTTATAGCACCACAACCTCCACATCCTACCATACCCAACCATTCCTTAATTTTAAACAATCATATGCATAAATTTCTCAATAATACCAACAAGATCATCAATATATCACCACCCCTTTGATATTCATTCATGTCACTTTGTCAATCATCATTAACTCATCACTTAACATCCTATTTTCATCATAACCAATAATCACCTAACAATTACTCAATTCATATCAACAAATATCATCAAAGGTACTAAGTATTTAGTATACTCATGCATTTCAACCTATCTTATGGTCATCTAGTCTAAGTTTTTACAAGACATTATATATTAAATACGAGAAATCAAAATCATACCTTGACCAATTTCCTCGTATAACCCAAGAATAACCCACTAAGAAAGATTGCTAGCCTTTAACACCAAAATTCAGCAACCCAAGATCCAAGCCAAGTTTCCAATTTCCACAAATAAGCTTCATTTTACATATTTACACACCTAATTCACATTACCACAGATGTATACCCAAAATTTAATACCCAATACACATAACTAATAAATTAACTAGGGTTCTAAGATTATCACCTTACTCAAGCACCAATGAAGTAAGGTTAAGCATTTTCCTCAAACTAATCAGATCTTATAACATAAAAGAATCAAAATCTCACACCCACTTTATTCAATTTTCAAAAATTTAGGAAAAAGTAAGGCTGAGAACGAAAATGGAGATTTCTTACCAAATTATGCATCGGGCTTTATAGAGCTCAACGACGTGGACACGTGGCTGCAAACGGTGTGGCGATCGGAACTTGGAGTAGCAAGATATGGTGATTTGAAGTGGAACAAGGGTTTTGTTCTTATTTCTCCCCCTTTTCTTGTGTTTTCAGCGTGTGTGTATGTATGAATGGGGAAGAGAACTGGCTCTGCCATTTCATTTAGTATGCTCGGTTGGGCCTTGGGTCCAATACGGGTCCGATTCGTCGGTTTGGTCCGTTTAGTTCAATTTTGGACTAAATTCTTTAAAATTAGTATCAAAATTATTATTTTAATTAGCTCTATATTATTAAATTATCAAATTCATATTTCTAATTTTTTAAATAATAATTAATTTATAGATTAATTATCTACTAATTTTACGAATTTTACATATATAAATACATAGACATGGCCTGTCCTTCAATTTCAATTGAAGCATATGAAATAGTGGAGTCTATGGTGAGTTGGTGACTATCAATACTAACTTTAAAGTCACAAATTTTTATATTTTTTAGAGTATTTATCCATTTTGATCCCCAAAGAATTTTGAACTAGACACTTTAATCTCCAATTAAAATTAATTATTCGATTGATCCCTAACAATTAATTATGCATGTGCATCTTTAGTAGTTTTTAGTTGTTATTTCTTTGAATAGTGGTAGAAATTTAGTGTTTTTATTAGGAATTTCATGTTTTTAATCTATGTTCTTAATATTTCTTTTCTTAAATTTAAGATAGAGATTTTCCTTTGCTTTAATTGAGATTTTTGGTGCCTTGATCAATGTTCTTTGGAGTTGTTTTGTGCTTTGATAAGTATAGAAATGAAACAAAAAATCAAAAGAACAAAAAAGTAAGCTAAGAACACGCTTTGAAAAAAAGGACACGCCTTAGAAGCTAAGGATACGTTTTTTTTTTCAAAGACCAAAATCAATAGACTTTGGCATAGAAGCTTTGCCGTCCAACATAAAAGTGCTGGCGTGCCACGATCATGCGTACACATGCATCCATGCGTACGTACAATTGTCCAAATTAAGTGAAAACATGCGTACGCATGCATCCATGCATACACACAAATGACGAATTCAGCAAGTCATGCGTATGCACAATTGACGCGATCTTCAAATCATGTGTACGCATAACTGTAAATTGGCGTCCCACGCCAAGGCTGTCCCGTACCACGTCTGTGACTTAAGTATCACAATTTGAGCCAAAGAGTCATTGAAGTGCTATGCCAAATCTTCAGTTCAACGTCTATGCTCCATATTCATACATTTGGGCTAGTTGTTGAGAAGCAAAGTGTGCCATTCCACATCCAAACTCTGAGGCTTTAATTTTTCTTCACATTCCTCAATTCTCCAAGGATCAGAACAATAGATTAAGTCCAACAGTTTAATTTCAATTTAATCTTGAATTTAATGTAATTTAAATTTTATTTGAATTTGCATTTTGTAATAGTTTATAAATAGGATAGAGGGTCACTCGCCATACAGACACATCTTTGGGAGGGAGTCTTTGGACTCTCTTTTTCTCCTTACTCGTTCTCTTCCTCTCTTCCATCTTCTTTCACATCATTTTATAATTCTTTTGTTATGAATTTCTAACTCTCTTCAATTGGTAAAGAGAGCTCTGTTACAATTTAATGGATTAATTTGTTTGATTCTTCATCTTCAATTTTTTTGTTATTTACTTAATCCGTTAATTCTTGTGGGATCGACACTCACTCACCGTGAATTTATTACTATTGATACGACTCGGTGCACTTGCCGGTAGTTATGCGAGATTGTAAAAATTTCATATCAAGTTTTTGGCACCATTGCTGAGGATTAATTGTAATTGATAAGCTACCATTTGATTTATTCCCTAAATTAGACACTTTTTCTTTTTGTTTATTCATTTAATTACTTTTATTTCTTTATTTTCTATTGTTAGTTAACTGTTTGAAAGATTGCCTCACTAAGAATTCTCTCAATTGTGACAAGGGGGATTTCAATTTCTTTTTATCTTGGTGATTGTGTTGCTATAGAGTATTTCAAGGAAGAATGGAGTTTACATCATCCTTTGGTTAAGCAAATTACATAGGAGATTTTTTCACCACCACAAAATGATTCAAGCTACTATGCTAATAGTAGTTGGGAGTATCAAGAACAAGAAATGATGGAATTTGAGCAATCAAACCCATTGTTGTCAAACTCTCGAGTTAACTCGTAAACTCATACGAGTTTACGAGTTTAGATATGGAAATGAGTTGACTCGGAAATAGACTCTATCCTTAGTAAACACGGCTAGACTCGGTCAAACTCGGACAAACTCGTGATTTAGGACCGAGTTAGCGAGTTTGTATTTTTCTTCATTTTTGCTAAAAAAACCGTCATTTTGAAACTAAAAAACACTTTTTTTATTAAGGTTACGATAACATTCCCAAAGAATGAAAGAAAACTCACTCACAACTCACTCATCTGCGTCGTTTCTCTCAAGTCTCACTTTCTCCATGTTCTGCCGCAGTCGCTGTTCCCCGTCGAGCTGCTGCTGTTCGCCTGCGTCTACTACCTCTGCTCTAATATACGCCATTGTCTTTGTGAATTTTACCTATGTTGCCCTTTGCTTTGTATTTCTTCACATCTCTACTATCTACAACTCCATCATGTTATCACCGTTTATGAGTTCGACTACTTCTCCTACAGTCCTATCTCTGCTCTGGTTTGCGCCATCGTGAAATTCATGACTCTTTGTCGCTGTCATTTCGTGCTGCCTGTTGCACCCTCATCACCGCTGCCTGCTGCACCCTTGTCTTTGATCTGCTGTTGCTGACTTTGTCCGTTCTTTTCTTTTGTATCCTCTATTTTTGTATGCTTTTTGTCCTTTTTTTGAGCATTTGCTTCTTGATTTAGATTTTTTTCTTTTTAAATTTTATTGTTTCTAATTTTAACATATTGCTTATCGTTTATATTAGATGGTCAGATGGTTCATCCATTCATGGCTCATTAGTAATTAATTATTTTGAGGGTAAAGTATACTTTTTGTCCTTAAAGTTTGGCAAAAGTTTTAAAAATACCCCTAAATTTTATTTTGTTTCAATTTTGTCCCAGAAAATTTTCATTTGCATCAAATATACACTCGACGGCTAAATTTTCAACCAATCTAACAATAATGTATGAAAATTATGTTTGATTTACTTGTGTTGAAGGGTTGTTATTATGAAATTGTTGTTGACTCGGTTTTAAATTTTTTGAAAATTTAGCCGTCGAGGGTATATTTGATGCAAATCGAGAACTTTTGGGACAAAATTGAAACAAAATAAAACTTAAGGGTATTTTTGAAACTTTTGCCAAACTTCAAGGACAAAAAGTATACTTTATTAAAGATTTATTATTACAGATTTAAAATTTTTAATTTTGTGTGTTCTATATTGTATTTGTATAAGAATAATTATAGAGGATTTGAATGTGTATTTTAAAATATTTGTTATAATGTATGCTACTATTTTAATTTATTATGTGTTTTAAGATTGATATTATTAATTTTGAAGGATTAGAATTGAGTAAATATATATTATGTATGAATATATATATATATATATATATATAAACTTCATAACAGGTGAACTCGTACGAGTCTACGAGTTAACTCGCGAGTCGAGTCTAGGTCAACTCCACAAGTTTACTTAGACTCGCGAGTTCGACAACCTTAATCAAACCAAATGAAATACTTTTCAAGACCACAATATGATTCATACTCCTATGAATGAAACAACTATCTAAACTGACGTTGGGAAGGTCAAAGTCAAAGAGAATTCAATGTTCTATATCCCATTCTTCAAGAACCATCAAATTGGGACTAAAATGTGTTCTATGATTAGAAGCTCTCTAAACTTGCATAAATTTATTTTGTCAAGAACTTGGGACATATATTGATATAACGTACAGCGAGATCCTTGTAATTTAATTGTAGTTAACTTATATTCTTGGGATTTGACACTGCTGCTGCTTCCTCTTGCTTAATGCTGTCATAAAGATTCTCGACAAGGTGAAGCAAGAATCCGTCTGCACCGTGTTTGGCCAACAGTGAAACTGATATAGGAAGGTTATTATTCATCCCCAAGGGTATGGTTACCTACAGATAGTTAACAAACAACATTTCAGTTACATTCTGAAATTTAACAGACTAAGGATATTTATGATTCAGTTTGTTCAACCTTTTCTACTTTCTGTTTCAGTCATGTGAGTTTTATGCTTCTAAACCCTTTTGGTCAAGGTGAATCTAACATAATATCAGAGTATTATCACCCAACTTAAATTTTCTGTTGTATGCTTTCTTTTTACATTAATTTTATCTTCCATTTCTCCAGAAATTGACTTTCCTCAGTTCTTTTTATATTGTTTGGTTTCTAGATATTTAAAGAAATCCTTGCATATACAATTATTTAGAGAAACTATTAACCCGACTTACTTTGTTTCAATTAGTTTCTAAACAACATATAAATAGTGGAGAGGGGAACAACCTGGCAAAATCCAGAGACTCCAGCAATGGACAGCAAGCTAAATGCCCTTGCTCGAAAAACTTCTAATTCAGATGGATCTGTTTGTAGCTTTGGTGGAGACCCTGGTACTGTTGGGATCATGAGAACACCAAAATCCTGAAAGTTTCAAACACGTAAGAGAAATTCTTAGATAAGCAAGGTTCACCACACCCTCTTTTAAGCACAAATTATTATTTAACAAGGGTAAGAAAAGTATCTATTGTGGTAATGAATGAACTTCTGTTATGTTCTCAACACCTTTATAAATGTAAAAGACTCATACACAAGCATGATAAGTTTATGATGTTTATCTCATGAACTTTGTTCTTTGTTACTTGGTTATGTGGATTCCATAGTCCTTATACGTGTGTGAGAGAGAATACCCCAAGAAGAGAAGTAAGAGCATCGCGCAGCTCCCTTCTTATAGCATGGCAGATATCAGTATCTTCCCCTGTTGCATATAAGGCTTCTGATACACGTTCAGATATTCCAGGACCTAAATTTGGTTTAACTGCACTGATCCACTCACCATGATTACTCTTGAACTCAAACCTAAGTTTAACAAAAATGAACAAAGCAAGGAATCAAATGTAGTTCAAAACAGAACACAAAGGTGCACTCTGAAAGCCAAGGATTAGCACTGGATGATGAGATACACCTCTGAAGCGATCTCATTGCGCTTGAAAGAGCTGCCAGTGATGGAATATTGTATACTTGGTCTGTCTTCTCTTTTGTCATGAAATGGTTCAAGCTTGGAACATTGTCCTTCACATAGTCGCCGAGATTTTCGTGCTTTAGTACATCACCTGCAAAGGATCAGATTGTTTCAGTTCAATTACATAACTAAACATCATTCTCAGCCGGTATGGAGATAGGTACGCGATTACATTAAATAAGCATACTGAAATTATTACAGAAGTTCTATCTGGTCAACTGCTCACCTCCATATAGCTTCTCTGCAGCTTTAGTGACAACTTGTGTAATTAAATCAAATGGAGTGCTTGAAAGCCGAAAACAGTCATCTGCGATGATTATGCGAGTAGCTCTAACAGCTGAGACTTCTGTCAGCTGTAGTAGTATGCGTCCAACGCTGGTGAAAGTCTTTGGATCCCTAGCAAACCATCCTGGATGTGAATTTGAGAAGTAGAAAATAAGTCTCCAATATAAAGAGCTGAATAAATAGTGAAAGCTAAACTTTCAAGACCATCAGACTTAGAATTACACAAGTTCTTTTAGGATCCATCTCTTGATGCTGAACAAGAGCATGTAGTACCAAAACATTAGTACATTGATATATTGATTTATGAATACACCAGGAGAGTCAAAATAAGTTTTCAATATGAGAAAACTAACAAGCTTCTATGATCCCAAAGTTGGAGGTTCTTACCCACAGTATCAAAGCTTTGTGCCATAGGAGTAACTCCAGATTCTGTAATAGCGCCATGAGAAGGACGAAAGCCAAAGATCCCACAGTAAGATGCAGGCACTCTTACACTTCCTCCCGTGTCGGTTCCTATCATACAAATCAAGTGGTGAAAATCAGGTTCAAAGTTCAAACTATTAACGAAGTGTTATCAGAATAATTGACTCATTGAATGGAAGAATAGTTCACCTAAGGAGAAATCAACCAGTTTTGCACCAACGGCGACAGCAGAGCCGCTAGAAGATCCTCCGGGAACCCGATCTGCAGCACAAGGATTTATAGGCGTGCCATAGTGTATATTCTCTCCATTTATGCTGCCAAGAAAAGAATCAGAGTAGTTAGTCATATTATTAACAGGGGGGAAAAAAAACTCAAATGATCCTATTTTACTGAATCAGTTAAAGTTAAGAAAGTTACATAATGCCCCTATAAACTGAGAATTTCTTAGATAAATACTCCCTGCACAAGAATATGGAGCTGCTATGTACAAGCATATCAGCTGCTTCCATAAAGGCAACTTGCATGAAAGATAGCAATGACCAATAAAATTGATCTGTTAAATCTGTAAATTATACTGAAAAAGAAAAGGGACAAAGTCTTCTCTCAAAATCCTTGAAAATGACGAATTTGTCCTTCGCATCTAAAAAAAAGTAACAAATAATTTATATAGTAATGTTTATTTTGACCCTTGAAATTGAACTGAAGAATCAATTTGGCCTATGACTTTTCAAAATGAACAAGTCAGTCATTTACTTTCAGAAATGTGACTTCCATTGGTCCTTAACCAAACTTCTCTCTCACAACTATAACTGTAATGTTGATATGGACAATTAAATGCCATCATATATTGGTCGATATGGTATTTGAAATTATGTTACAACAACTAAATAGTATCTATTAGAGAGGCAAAACGCATTTAACCGTCTATGTCAGCACTGCACTAACGATTATGGGATGAAAGTTTAGCCAATGACTAATGAGAGTCGAGTTTTTGGAAGTTGAGGACCTAGTTGATCATTTTTAAAAGAGTAAACTATCATTTGTACCCACGAAAGTTGAAAACGCTGACATATCTACCCAGAGAAAAATGAAATTACCATTTATACCCATAAAAAATTGTTTTTACAGGCAAAATTATCTAAACCCTAAAAAATTATCTAAAATTCCTAAATTACCCTTATCTTCACCCTATCATCTCCTTCCTCCCTCCTCTCTCTCAATGTTCTCAGCCACTCAATCCCTACCCTTCTCTCCACATTATCATCTCCTTCCTCCCTCCTCTCTCTCTCTCAATATTCTCAGCCACCCAATCCCAGCATCAACCACAAACCACCGTCTCACCCTCCTCATCATCGTTCACCCTTCTCCGCTAGTAACGTCGCGTACCTCCGCCAGCCCAGGAGCCCCGCGCCAGCCCAGGAGCCCCGCGCCAGCTTCTCCTCGCCGCTATAGCCAACCCTCTTCACCTCTTTCTGCGTCGTAGAACCACCACCGCCGCTGCCCTTCCAGTTGGGAGGAACAGCGCCAACCCTCTCTCTGTCAGGACAGGTGTCAACAACTCCAATGACGATATCTAAACCGAAATCCATCTCCTTGAGGAGGCCGGCCCTGTCGGCAGTTTTGAGGCCCAAGAACTGCGGCGAGCGGGTAGTGTGGAGTTGGCGGACCTGCTACGGGATCACTGCGACGACGTGGGATAGGGATTCCAGCTTTTGGGCCTCTAAAGGTGAGAGCCTTACTGAGAAGCCATGAAAGACAGTGTCGTAAGTGTGAAGGACGGCAGCAGAGGCGGCGGTGGTGGTGGTTTCAGCTGCAGTGGCATGGTTGATAATAGAAGCGAGAGAGGATTCATACAGTGCTTGTGGGTTGGGAAGATGGAGGGCTTGGCTTTATGGTGGACTTGCACCATGAAGGTGCTCTTCTTCTCCGGGGAAGCGACAGCAAGTGTTGTTGTGACTGTGAAGATGAAAGAGAGGAGAGTGTAGCAAGGAGCCATTGGAGCAGCAGTGGAGATTGAGTGAAAAGTAATGGTGAGAGTGTGTTAGAAAGGGAAAGAGGGGTGGTGGCTGGGTGAAGAGGATTAGAGTTAGAAAGATGATTGGGTGAAGGAGGTGGTGTGGTGGTGAAGATAAGGGTAATTTAGGGATTTTAGATAATTTTTTAGGGTTTGGATAATTTTGCCTGTAAAAATAATTTTTTATGGGTACAAATGGTAATTTCTTTTTTCTATGGGTAGATATGTCAGCGTTTTCAACTTTCGTGGGTACAAATGGTAGTTTACTCTTTTTAAAAAATTAAAAATCAAATTAACTCATCTTACCAGTTTCAACATTCAAGAACCAAAATATAAATGATCTCAATTAGTTATTCCCTACAAAATCCACACAGGTATAAAAGCACAATAATGGTGTTAGTTTACTGAGATTCGAGAAGGAGTTGAAACCTGTAAGCCATTTCATCCATGACAGTCTTGCCAACACAAGCAGCACCTGCTTTAAGGAGAGTCAAAACAGTTGGAGCAGTAGAAGTAGCCACAGGATGAGTCCTTAGCCAATCAGGGTTCCCGAATCCGGTCACATACCCTTTAACATCAAATCTGCGTGCTCGCAATCACAACAAACTCTTTGATTTCAAACAAACCGTTATGGTTATTACTTAGTGGGTTAAGTGTGACACAACAACTTACATGTCTTTGACTGCAAAAGTGAGTGAAGTGAGAGGAAGGGGAGCATGCCCGGGTGGTGAGGAACTTGGGGGTAGAAGGAACCTCTCGATGAACGCTCCGTAGTTCGAGGAAGTTTCCATGATTGGTTGGTTCTGTCGCAGGGTTGCAAACATGCTCTATCCTAAGTTTTTCAACTACGGAAAGATGATGGTGTGGTGGTTAAGTAGTAACTAACAAAAAACTGTAGCGGCACTTCACTATTTATTATTTCAACTTTTCAAGTGTTCCAGCATTTCCACCAATTTAGCCATTAATTTCAATCATAAAATATATAAATAGTCGAGACCAAATGATTAAAATTACTTAAACATCCACAATACTTAAAATATTTCTTATATTTTACTCTCTACGAAGTAAAAAAATATACTCTACATTTTCTGTAGTTTTGTCCAAAATTTCAATTTGTCCACCAAACTTAGGATTTTTTATTTAAATAAATGAAATAAATATTTTAATTACTAAAATAAATAATTATAAAAATTATTATTAGAATTCGTTCTCCAGCCTTATCTCGTTTATACTTGATGCACGGAAAACTTGTCTCACAACAAATTTCTTTCGGCAAGTGTACCGGATTTGTCGTCAAGTAAAAACTCACAATAGAGTGAGGTCGAATCCCACAAGGATTGATTGATCAAGCAACTTTAATTAGAGGACTGTTCTAGTTGAGCGAATCCAGAATTTGAGTTGAGAATTGCAGAAAATAAAATGGCGGGAAGGTAATTGACAGGAAAGTAAATGCTAGAATTATAGATCTGAAAGTAAATGACGGAAGGTAAATTGCAGAATTGTAAATGGGAATGGGGGAATTGCTCAGTAAAGTAAATAACAGAAATTAAAGAGAATGGGTAAGATCAGAAATGGGGAGTTCATTGGGCTTAGGAGATGTTGCATTCTCCGGATCAATTTCATTTTCATCTCTTCCTCAATCAATGCACTCATTGATCTCCTTGGCAATCTTAAGTGATTGAATTACAATTTCTTGTAATTCAATCTCTCAAATCTTGATCAATAGCCAATTCCTTGGTCAATTGCTCATGAGAAGAGATGAAGTATGGTCACTGATTATACCACATGCATTTCCCAAACCAAGTGTTGAGAGGATTATAGTCACATATCCATCCAAACCCAATTTGGTCCAGCATGAGAAAGCATTTCTAGCTTGATCTCTTCATTCCTCTTTCAAGGTTCAGAAGAGATCCAAGTATGAATAGCTTCTTTTTCAAGATAACTACTCAATTGGATGAAGATCGAAAGCTTTCAAGTAAAATCAAGAGAAAAGATAGAAGAAGAATAATGAAAACTAGTATTGATCCATCAAATTACAACAGAGCTCCCTAACCTAATGACATGGGTTTAGTTGTTCATAGCTCTGGAAAATGAAAACAAAGATGGAGAATACATGATGAAAACTTAGAAGTGCAGAGAAAGTAAATACAGAGAGTAGTTCTATGCTAAGAGTCTCCCTATAATTTCCAACTCTCTAAAATATTTCAAAGATACTCCTATATATACTACTCTTCTGTTCTTCTAGTTGATTCTTCAAGTCTTGGGCCTTTGGATCTTGAGTTGGAAGCAGTTCTTTTCTTCATTGGGCTTAGCTTTTACTTGCAGAGAGAAAGTATGAAGTGGGCAGGGGCTTTGGCTCAGGAAGTTAGTGGTGTTAACGTTTAGTGAAAATATGGGTTCGAGAACGTTAGTGACAATCACTTTTTTACTAACGTTCCTCACCAAAGTTAAAGGTCACGTTAACCTCAACGTTAGTGGCACAAACGTTGCCACTAACGTTTCCACTATGTCCTTCGCACACGTTATTGGGACTCAACTTTCCCAATAACGTTGAGAAGCCTCCCCCTTCCCTACGTTAGAGCCCACGTTAACTTAGTTAAAGTGACTCTTTTAACGTAGGCTTGCCATCCTTCGAGAACGTTAGTGACACTTACCATTGTCACTAACGTTCCAAATTGTCCCTATTTTCCATGTTAGAGTCCACGTTAACTAGGTTAACGTGGCTTCTAACGTGGCCTTGCTAGCCATCTCCAACGTTAGTGACAAAGTTGAGTGTCACTAAGGTTGGCTCATCCTTCCCTTATCCACGTTAGCTTCCACGTTAACTAAGTTAACGTGGCTCATGGTGGCATGTGTGGCTCCTTCCAACGTTAGTGACAATGTTGGGTGTCACTAACGTTGGCGATCACCTTCTTTCTTCACGTTAGCTTCCACGTTAACTAGGTTAACGTGGGAGTCAACGTGGCTCATTGGGGGCTTGTGTTCTTCCAACGTTAGTGACAATGTTGGGTGTCACTAACGTTGTCGACCACTTTGTTCCTTCACGTTAGCTTCCACGTTAACTAGGTTAACGTGGGAGTTTACGTGGCTTAATGTGCTTTGGCCAACGTTAGTGACAATGTTGAGTGTCACTAACGTTGGCTCCCCCCTTCCTTCTTAACGTTAGAGGCCATGTTAACTAGGTTAACGTGGACTCTAACGTGGCCACTCATGATCTTGGTTCAACGTTAGTGATAATGTTAAGTGTCACTAATGTTGGCTCTATTTCTTAACGTGGGCAATGATGGCTTCGAGAGCGTTATTGGCAATCACTTTTTTCATTAACTTTTCAAGTTACTCCCATTCCACGTTAGTGTTAACGTTAGTGCAACTAACGTAGCCACTAATGTGGTTCTTCTTTGCTTCCTTTGTCCTGAAATTAAGCAATAAAGTGCATCAAAGTTCTAGTCCAAGTCATGGGAAATGCAACGTCCAATTTGTCCTTAAATTCATGTAAAATTCTCATGAAATCATGTAAAATGCGCAATGTATGCTTGAATCAAGATGTAAGTGAATATCTACCCAAAACTAGCTTATTTCCTAAGGAAATTCATGAAACTACCCTAAAAACAGTAAAGAAAAGGTCAGTGAAACTGGCCAAAATGCCCTGGCATCACAACACCAAACTTAAAGCTTGCTTGTCCCAAGCAAGTACTGGAACAAGAGAATGATGAAAGAAATGCCACGAGACATGAGTCATTCTTGTGGAAGTCATGTCCTGGTTTTATGGTGGTTTCATGCATAGCAACTTAGGCTCATTCCTGGCTTTCAGACCTTTATCATGTCCTAGAATACTCACTTGTTATTGCATCCCATGAGACTTTTATTCATTGATCCTTTTGTTGTTATTTGAGGGCTTATTTTTGTTCTTAAGCTAAGTGCTCTGTAAGGGGGCAACTCTTTAAAATAAGCTTTCAGCCAACACTCCCGAACCAGTTGGTTCAAGGTGCTAGGTGTTGAAGCACTCCTAAGGACTTACTTGCTCAAGTCTCTCCCCCATACATACACACCACAGGCACATAGTTTATTTATTTTCTTTTCTTGAGACCTTGGTGTCCAGCACCTCTTTGGGTTACTAAATGCTCTATGGTGAGGGTTACTCTTGATAGTGGACTTTCAGCTGATAATCCCGGGTTAGTTAACCCAAGTTACCAAGTGATAAGGCACCCCTAAGAGCTTATTCATCCAAGTAGATCCCTCACACAGGAGCACCACAAACACATGCTTCAAGATTAAAACCATTGGTGCCTAGCCTTATTGCTTACTATTTTTCTTTTATTCCTCAACTTTGATTGTTCTTTTCCTTTTTCTTATTAGGATCTTCTTATTTATCTAGTCTCATGGGGTGCGTCTCAAGCATAGTATTCATGACAGATAGTTGTCTTCCCACCTTATGGTTGAACCAACTTAGCTAGCTTATGACCACACCACAAACTCATGGACTTACTCCCTAGTATGAACTCCACTCTGGTTTTTTGAAAACAATCATTCTCTTTTCATTTGATTCAAAAGGGACAAGCATACAAGTAAGCAAAGTAAAGATGCAGTGACATAAGGACTAGATATCATAAACCTCTTCAACAAGAACTTAAAAGAAAGAATTTAGAAATGTTTAAACTGAAATGGAAGCAAGTTCTATTTCATACAAGATCTTCCTTATTTAAAGCATAGAGAAAGATGGACCAAAAAAGGAACTCCACCACCTTTTACTCTTGTGGATGTCCATGCTCTCCTTCTTGATTGCTTGTGCTCCCACTTCCCTTGCCTTTTCCAAGCAGCTTCTTCCAGAAACCACCATCTTCTATCTTCTTCTTGAGTGTTTCCTTTTGCTGTTTCACTTACCTCTCTTCTTGTTCTACAAAATCTTTTTGGACCTCATCATATGTAGGGATGGCATAGTGTAGATGATGCATATTACTGGACATGTAGTTCAACTTGGCTTGAGTGTTGATGTTGAACTCCTCCCGATGTAGTTGCCGTCCTTCATTAAGTACAGTGAACTCATTGAATGCTTTCATCTGGGCTAGTTGTCGCTGATTGAGTTCCTGCAAATGCTTATCTTGACGTTCTTGCCTCTCGGTAACTTGGTGGATGGTTTGAGTGAGCTGGGAGTATTGTTCCTGTTGCTGCTCCATTTGTTGTTTCTTCCACTCTTCTTGTTAGCTCATCCAGTTCAATATTTGCTCTTGTCCTTCCATATGTCTCATCCCCAAATCTTCAATAGCTCTTAGAAGGTGATTCATATTCAAATCTGTTGGGTAAGGATGCTCTCCCTGTTGATATTCTTCCTGATGAGACTCCTCTTGGTGAGCTCCTTCCTTTGCTTTTAGTTTCCCTATTTGTGGCCTTCTTTGTTGTTGAGCAGGTGTAGTATAGGCCATACGCTGGGTTGTCATTAGCCTCCCTGGGTTAACCCATTCTGGATTACTATCCTCAAAGACCACCTTGGCCTTTGTGCACAATCGGAGAATGGTGCTGGGGTACCAAAGCCTGGCACCTGATTCAAGCTTCTCAGCTGAATCTTGAATTCCCTCAGCTATAAGTTCATGCACGTTGATTTCTCCACCTTGTACTAGGCAATGTACCATAGTTGCTCGATTAATATTTACCTCTGAATTATTTGCAGCTGGGAGAATAGACCTCCTCACGAGTTCAAACCACCCCTTGGCTTCTGGGCTAAGGTCTCCCCTCTTGATGAACCGGGGTCTCCCATCTCCATACCTCTCCCAGTCAGCAGCTATAATACAGATGTCAGTCACTATCTCAGTGAGCTCATCATTATCTTGGCTTTTACTTATCCTTGCATGATAGCTAGGCTCATCAAAGTGTGGTGATTTTCAGGTGAAGAGTTCTTATTATAGCATTTGGGCTGAAGTCTACCTCCTTTCCCCTTACATAGCTTTTGAAGGTTGGGGCTCTGGTTTTGTCTTCTCTGACCACATTTGCGTAGAACTCTTTGATGAGGTTTGCATTGATCTTCCCCTCTGGATTGGTGAGCAATTGCCACCCTCTTTCTTCAATCTTCTCCCGAATCTGTGGGCATTCGTCTTCATTGATTTGGAAGGTTAACTCGGGCAGTATCTTTTTGAGCTTTATCCGCTCAAATTCTCGTTCATGGAAGGCAGTCTTGAATCTCTTCTCGTCGAAGGGAATGTTCTCCGTTGGTTCCTTCCTCTTCTGCCTCTTGGAGCTTGATGATGCCATGAATGAAGTTAAAGCAAAAAAAGGGGTGTAGTGAAGAGAAGAGATGTGGGATTTAGAGAGTGGGAAGTTGAAGAATTGGTTGCTGGAAAGTGAGGTGCAAGGGGTATGAATTTCGAATATGGAGATGGTGTGGATTTGATTCACTTATATAGAGAAGTGATGAAGAGATGAAAGGTGTAGATTGATGGGATTGGTGTATGATGAACGGATGGGGTTTTATATGGAGTAAGCACAAGGATTCTCAACTTTATGATGGAGTTGGTTCGCTTTCCAAGTTTGTTCTTCCTCCAATGTTGCATGGCAACCATTCCCAATGCATTCCCCCTTGAGGCACGTGTGTAGTGCCCTCTTCATGAAGTGGCCGAACCTTTCCCATTAAATTGTCCAATCAATCTCTTTCAATGCTCCTTTCCTTTCCCTATAAAGATCAAATAAGAAAAGTAAGAAATATCATAAAAAAAATCAATTTAGATTTTTACGGCTAAAATAATAAAGAGAAGAAAAGATTAGATTGTTTATTCATGAACTTCAACTAACTAACTAACTGTGTATCCCTTTATGCATTTTGGTGGCACCATGGGGTGACACCAAACTTAGTTTAAAGCATTGTGATGAAAAGTTCTGTTCAAAGCTCCAAGACTAGAATGCTCTCTGTTGCATTCATGCTTTCTTGGTATGCTTTGAACACCAAACTTGTTCTTCACTATATACTGTAATATAAGGACTTCACCAAGTTTGGGTTGGAATTTATGAATATTGACTTATTCACTAGTAAAAGCTAATAAAACATGGGCTGCCTCCCATGAAGCACTTCTTTAGCGTCACTAGCTTGACGTTTCTCCTTCATCAGGGTGGTTGATAATGCTTCAAGTCCTCCCTTCTTGCCTTGGACTTATATCCATTGGTTGTATCAATGATCTCTACATGTTCCAAGGAAAGAACTCTGTTGATAGTGAAGACCTTAGGTAACTGAGATGGTACAGTGGGGAGATTAGGGGGGATATCTGGGAAGTAAGCTGAAATCACTTTATCTCCTGGAGAGAGGCCTTCCGTAGGGATCTTCTTGTTCCTCCACCCCCTTGGTACCTTCTTCTTTGTCCCTTTTGATGCTTCCCTGTTCTTGGCGACTTCTTCTTTTAAGTGAATTTTGTTGTTGTCTTCACATGCCTCTGGTGGTTTAGGTTCCTCCAACTTCTCCTTGAGCTGTGACGATTGCTGTTTGCCTTGTTCATCATTCAGTGGGGTTCTCAGATGTGTTGGTGGTGCTTCAGTGCTTGTTTCCTCTGTCAGCATCCCGTTATGATCATTGCTTGGTTCTTTGTTTTCTTGGTCAGTTTCTTGGGAGAGTTTGAAGACATTGAAGCTGAGTTGTTCATCATGGATCCTCAATATTAGCTCCCCTCGCTCCACGTCTATGAGTGCTCTGGCTGTAGCTAGGAATGGTCTTCCCAATATGATTGGGTGAGTGTGACTCTCTTCCATGTCCAAGATGACAAAGTCTGTGGGAAGAAAGTATTTCCCTACCTCTAACAACACGTTTTCCACCACCCCTCTTGCTTGTTTTTGAGTTTTGTCAGCCAGCCTGATGACTACATCTGTGGGCAATATCTCATTGATCTGCAGCCTCTTCACCAGGGATAGAGGCATTAAGTTGATGCTTGCTCCCAAATCGTAGAGTGCTCTATCAAACATTGTTTCTCCTATGGCACAGGGGACATGAAAACTCCCTGGATCTTTTTTTTTTGTAGGCAACTGCGGTTGAATGAGGGCACTACACTCCTTGTTCATCACTATAGTTTGGCCTTCCTTGAGTGAGCTTTTCCTGGGAAGCAACTCCTTCATGTACTTGATGAATGCAGACATTTGTTGGATAGTCTTGATGAATGGTATGTTCACATGCAGAGATGCAAATAAGTCAAGAAATCTTGAGTATATTCTCATCTCCACAGCTCCCTTGAGCAGTTGGGAAAAAGGTGCATAGAGTCTCAGCAACTCCTGTTTTGAGATTTCTGGTTCTTGGTAATCTTTTTCCACCTCCTCTACTGAGGTATCTTCAGGTTGTTCTGACAGCTTGCTTGGTTTGTCCTCAGTCTCCTTATCACTTATAGTGACCATCTTGCAATCTTCCCATCTTACCTTCTTTGTTTCACCTCTCGGATTCTTCTCTGTGTCACTTGGGAATCCATCTGTGGGTTTGGGAATTTGCTCAGAGAGATATCCTACTTGAGATTCCAACCTCTTGATTGTGTCTCCCTGGTTCTTGAAACTGGCTCGCACTTCCTCCTTGAAGACCTTGTTGTCTTGAATCTCCTTGCTTAGGCCTTCAAGTAGATTCTCAATCCTTGAGATTCTTTCATCAAATGATGACAGGTCAGGCTGAGTAGGGTTATTCTGGCCTTGATATGAATGTGGGGAGGTGTTGTTATGGGGGTGTTGATATGATCTAGATGTGAAGTGTTGGGTGGCTGCATTGTTTGGATTTGGGTGTCTTTGATCAAGGCTTTGGTCTTATTGATTTCCCCACCCAAAGTTTGGGTGATTCCTCCATCCAGGGTTGTAGGTCTTGGAGTATGGATCATGGTTTTGCCTAGGTGAATTTCCAATGTAGTTGGCTTGCTCCTGACTACCCTCTGCTTCTTCATTCACTCCTTCTTGGGTTGTTGATGAAGTGGAGACTGCTGCTACTTGGTTCCTCTCCATCTTCTTGGTGAGGTTAGCCAGCTGCTGGGTAATGAGCTTGTTTTGGGCCAGCAGAGCATCTACATTGTTTAGCTCCATTACTCCTCTTGTGTTCCCTCTTTTGGAAGCATAGAAGTAGTCGTTCTCTGCTACTGTTTCAATGACATCTATGGCTTCCTCAATAGTCTTCTTCTTGTTCAAAGATCCTCTGGATGAATGGTCTACGGCCTTCTTTGACTCATATGAGAGCCCTTCATAGAAAATGTGCAGCTGCACCCATTCGTTGAACATATCTGGTGGGCACCTCCTTGTTAAGTCTTTAAACCTCTCCCATGCTTCATATAGAGTCTCACCATCTTGTTGTCTGAAAGTTTGGACCTCAGCTCTCAGCCTATTGATTCGTTGAGGAGGGTAAAATCTTGCTAAGAATTTATTCACCACGTCTTCCTAAGTTATCAAGCTCTCCCTTGGGAAAGACTCCAGCCACTTAGCTGCCTTATCCCTGAGTGAGAATGGAAATAAGAGCAATCTATAGGCGTCAGGATGAACACCATTAGACTTCACTGTGTCACATATTCTCAGGAAGGTGGTTAGATGTTGATTGGGGTCCTCTTGGACACTCCCTCCGAACGAACAGTTGTTCTAAACAAGGGTGATGAGCTGTGGCTTCAGTTCAAAATTGTTGGCATGGATGGTTGGGTTTTGAATGCTACTTCCACAGTTCCCTGGGTTTGGATTGATGTAAGAGCCTAAAACTCTTCTATCCTCCCCAGCATGATTTGCTCCACCTCCTCTGCCATGGTTGTGAGCCTCTTCTTCATGATGGTTTTCTATGTTTTCTTCCATGTTTGGTTCAAAGTATTCCTCAAAGTGTTCCTCCTCTTCTTCACCACCAATTACACGTTTTTCTCTTGCCTCCCTCCTTAGTCTAAGGAAGGTTCTCTCAGGTTCAGAATCAAAGGTAGTTGAAGCCCCGCTTCTTCTCCCTGTCATACAACCAACAAGTACAAGCAAAGAGAATAGGTGCAGAAAGTATATCTGTCAGAATTACTGTTAGTGTGAGTGATGCAATATATCAAACAGTTAGTGGGTTAGTGAGATGAATAGTAAATAAAAAAGAAAAAGTAAGGGGGAAGGGAAGAAGTTATCTAAAACAGAAAGTAAATGACTCAAACAGAAATTTAAATCAAACAAAAATAAAATGCTCAATCTAGTTATCCTCCAATCTAATCATTGTTGATGCACAATCAATCCCCGGCAACGGCGCCATAAACTTGATGCACGAAAAACTTGTCTCACAACAAATTCCCTTCGGCAAGTGTACCGAATTTGTCGTCAAGTAAAAACTCACAATAGAGTGAGGTCGAATCCCACAAGGATTGATTGATCAAGCAACTTTAATTAGAGGACTATTCTAGTTGAGTGAATCCAGAATTTGAGTTGAGAATTGCAGAAAATAAAATGGCGGGAAGGTAATTGACAGGAAAGTAAATGCTAGAATTATAGATCTGAAAGTAAATGACGGAAGGTAAATTGCAGAATTGTAAATGGGAATGGGGGAATTACTCATTAAAGTAAATAACAGAAATTAAAGAGAATGGTTAAGATCAGAAATGGGGAGTTCATTGGGCTTAGGAGATGTTGCATTCTCCGGATCAATTTCATTTTCATCTCTTCCTCAATCAATGCACTCATTAATCTCCTTGGCAATCTTAAGTGATTGAATTACAATTTCTTGTAATTCAATCTCTCAAATCTTGATCAATAACCAATTCCTTGGTCAATTGCTCATGAGAAGAGATAAAGTATGGTCACTGATTATACCACATGCATTTCCCAAACCAAGTGTTGAGAGGATTATAGTCACATATCCATCCAAACCCAATTTGGTCTAGCATGAGAAAGCATTTCTAGCTTGATCTCTTCATTCCTCTTTCAAGGTTCAGAAGAGATCCAAGTATGAATAGCTTCTTTTTCAAGATAACTACTCAATTGGATGAAGATCGAAAGCTTTCAAGTAAAATCAAGATAAAAGATAGAAGAAGAATAATAAAAACTAGTATTGATCCATCAAATTACAACAGAGCTCCCTAACCCAATGACAGGGGTTTAGTTGTTCATAGCTCTGGAAAATGAAAACAAAGATGGAGAATACATGATGAAAACTTAGAAGTGCAGAGAAAGTAAATACAGAGAGTAGTTCTATGCTAAGAGTCTCCCTATAATTTCCAACTCTCTAAAATATTTCAAAGATACTCCTATATATACTACTCTTCTGTTCTTCTAGTTGATTCTTCAAGTCTTGGGCCTTTGGATCTTGAGTTGGAAGCAGTTCTTTTCTTCATTGGGCTTAGCTTTTACTTGCAGAGAGAAAGTATGAAGTGGGCAGGGGCTTTGGCTCAGGAAGTTAGTGGTGTTAACGTTCAGTGAAAATATGGGTTCGAGAACGTTAGTGACAATCACTTTTTTACTAACGTTCCTCACCAAAGTTAAAGGCCACGTTAACCTCAACGTTAGTGGCACAAACGTTGCCACTAACGTTTCCACTATGTCCTTCGCACACGTTATTGGGACTCAACTTTCCCAATAACGTTGAGAAGCCTCCCCCTTCCCTACGTTAGAGCCCACGTTAACTTAGTTAACGTGGCTCTTTTAACGTAGGCTTGCCATCCTTCGAGAACGTTAGTGACACTTACCATTGTCACTAACGTTCCAAATTACCCCTATTTTCCACGTTAGAGTCCACGTTAACTAGGTTAACGTGGCTTCTAACGTGGCCTTACTAGCCATCTCAAACGTTAGTGACAAAGTTGAGTGTCACTAACGTTAGCTCATCCTTCCCTTATCCACGTTAGCTTCCACGTTAACTAAGTTAACGTGGGAGTTAACGTGGCTCATGATGGCATGTGTGGCTCCTTCCAACGTTAGTGACAATGTTGGGTGTCACTAACGTTGGCGATCACCTTCTTTCTTCACGTTAGCTTCCACGTTAACTAGGTTAACGTGGGAGTCAACGTGGCTCATTGGGGCTTGTGTTCTTCCAATGTTAGTGACAATGTTGGGTGTCACTAACGTTGTCGACCACTTTGTTCCTTCACGTTTGCTTCCACGTTAACTAGGTTAACGTGGGAGTTAACGTGGCTTAATGTGCTTTGGCCAACGTTAGTAACAATGTTGAGTGTCACTAACGTTGGCTCCCCCCTTCCTTCTTAACGTTAGAGGCCACATTAACTAGGTTAACGTGGACTCTAACGTGGCCACTCATGATCTTGGTTCAACGTTAGTGATAATGTTAAGTGTCACTAACGTTGGCTCTATTTCTTAACATGGGCAATGATGGCTTCGAGAACGTTATTGGCAATCACTTTTCTCATTAACTTTGCAAGTTACTCCCATTCCACGTTAGTGCAACTAACGTAGCCACTAATGTGGTTCTTCTTTGCTTCCTTTGTCCTGAAATTAAGCAATAAAGTGCATCAAAGTTCTAGTCCAAGTCATGGAAAATGCAACTTCCAATTTGTCCTTAAATTCATGCAAAATCCTCATGAAATCATGTAAAATGCACAATGCATGCTTGAATCAAGATGTAAGTGAATATCTACCCAAAACTAGCTTATTTCATAAGGAAATGTATGAAACTACCCTAAAAACAGTAAAGAAAAGGTCAGTGAAACTGGCCAAAATGCCCTGGCATCAATACTGTAAACGAGATACGTGTTAAAATAATGCGTTTATTGTGTAAACGAGATACAGTAAGACAAATTTCCAATTTCTATAAAAGGATGTACAATCCTTGGCATTCTCCATATACATTTCATATCTTCTTCTCTCCCGTTTTTCTTACAAAAAGTAGGCAAACATGTCCAGTAATAGCGGATACGAAGTTGTCTGTGTGTATCCCAATTGTCATATGAGAAACAGCGACAATGAGGTGATATTTGAGTGTGAGAATCCGTTACTATTGCGCACTCGGCGCGTAAGTTTGTTGTCTGAATTGAAAAGTTTGATATTGAGCAACCTTGGTGGCACATGGAGAGGAGAGATCGGAAGGGTGGGGTATAGGTTGCTAGCACCGTTAGGTAATGGAGTTTTCCATTTTCGACTATTTCGGCTCCTCAGCGACGAGCATGTGCGACTCATGTTCGACATCCATGGGAGAATCATGGCGGAATAAGTGATGAAGCTTTCCGCCGAGGTTGGTGATGTTGGTGGTGGTGATTCTGTACGCTTGACATTTGTGTAGGATGACTCACCTTTCGCACCACCACCGATTCATATTGCCATACCAGTGGAAGACATGAAGATGGGTAAGGAAGACTCCGACGAAGAGTACGTTGTGGATAGCAACGATAGTTATTCCTCTAAAGATGATGATGAGGAGGAGTTTGTACCAGAGACGCCGGCTGAGGCAGCGATGCAATATGTTTTGCCTCCCCTCCCACCCGATTCCGGTGCTATCAAATGTACCAAGTCACTATCATACATTGGATCTGGACGCCATGCATGAGAAATCTCCATTTTCCAATATCAGGGAAGAGAATTACAACCTAGATGATGGGGTTGAGTTTTGGGTTGGCCATAGATTCAAATGCCGAGATGCAGTAATATAGGGTGTGAAGAATTATAGTATTCACAGAAGTACTGAGTACCGAGTGGTGGAATCGGACCGATTAGAGTACCATGTGCATTGTCGTCAAGTTACAAATGGATGTCCATGGAGTATCCGTGTTGCCCTCCGACAGAACCTTGGATACTAGTGAGTTCAAGTTTAATTGAGGCGTACTTACTCATTTATGATTGCTATATGTTGAGTAGTTTTCAACCATGGATGTTTTATTTCATTAGGGAGGTCCAGAGGGTTGGTGGAGCGCATAGTTGTCTAGCACCCACCATGTCCCAAGACAATCGACAACTAGATAGCAGCCTCATCTGCAAGGTCATCCTGCCATTGATACAGACGAACCTATCCGTCAGCATCCCTGTCCTGCAAGGTGCAGCCTGGCAGAGCTATCACTTCAAATCCTCCTACAAAAAGGTATGGATGGCGAAGGAAAAGATTAAAAACACATAAACAATTGTTATCTCGCAGCCATAGGATACATGAAAATTTCTCGTTCAGGTGGACACCACTGAAAAAATCTCTAGTATATCCAGGACTCCAACAGCGGAGTGTAGCCGGCGATGTCTGTGGTGCCTCGGTATATTGCAGAGCATAGTGAGTAGTATGTCCTGGTAAGCACCGCCGAGCTCCAAGACAATACACGACACCACCCAAAGTCCTGCAATAGTGGCAGCCAATGCAGATGGACGAAGTTGTTTGACTTGTCCGTCATCAGGTAGCCTACGATTAGTAACAAGATGTAATACCTCGCATACTGTCGAAGTGTATCCGGGTCATCGGTCGGTGGCATATGGCGGATATGGTCCCACATCCATACAAGCTTTAGCGAGAATGACTCCTTCCTTTGAGCCCCCTGCTGTGGAACCACTGGAGGCCTGGCACTAAGCAGTCGCTCCACCATCTCCCATGTCTCGGTGCCGTGCCACTTGAGGAAGTCACAAAAGTACCCCTAACTGGGTCCCCGTGTGCGCGTAACCCAAGGTGGTACGCCATGTCTTGTAGGGTGATGGTGGCCTCACCCCACGGCAAATGGAACGTGTGGTTCGCCGGACGCCATCGCTCCACGAATGCCGTAATCAGGGAGTTGTCGAATACTAAATCCATGAGAGGCACCATATCACCGAATCCAGCCTCCTTCAAATACGGGACGATGGCGTCCAGTGGAGGAAGCGTGTGTGACACTCGCCGGGAAGGAGTAGGCGAAGCCTGACAAAGAAAAATATTTTACAATTATTAAAAAGTAAAATTAAAATTTTTTTCTAGGTCCATCAACATAAACTGTCTTAACTAATACACATTTTCTGATTGCGTTACGTGAAATTAAAATATTCAATAAGGTAATTAATTATCTAACTACGAAACTTTGAGTTAACTTAATAATCTAATTATCATACTTGACTAGTTACTAACTAAATTAATAAATTAAGACACGTGTGACCCCTAAACTAGACTCCACAAATGAAAAATATCTACTCCAACATTTAAACTCTAAATTAATAATTATATAGTTAACAATTTAATTACCAAAAAATCATAACCACAACCCTAGAATTACTATTTTCTATCAGTGACCTATTCCTAAGGATACAAGTTGTATTCTAGTTCTTGACAAATACCCTAACCATGACTATACATACATGGGATTATATAAAATAATAACCACATTCCTAGAATTAATAATTTCTACCAGTGACCTATTCCTAATCGTTGTAATTGTATTCGAGTTCTTCGCAAGTACCCTAACCATGGCTCTACATCTATGGGATTACATAAAATTCAAGATAATAGAACTAACAGCCAAGTCATCTGTCCTAGCATAGTGCCATGTCGTATTCAGCTAGTTGATGTTCTGATCATGTGCATCTTCATATTACTCGATAATATGATCAGAAAGGGTTAAAAGAGAAAAGAAAGTGGTCGAAAAGTTCGAATTGGGATCCGGAAACTTGCTGTCAACGAAATGTATATATAGATGTCCCCCAACTTTATCTCATTTACATTATAAACGAGATAAACTTGGGAAACGAATTTCAGTAATAATTTTTATAATTATTTATTTCAGTAATTAAAACATTTATTTTATTTATATAAATAAAAAATCACAAAATTTATCTTTCCATTAACACTCAACCAATTTTTCTTTAAAAAAAAAGATTATCCTTACCTTATCCACATACCTTTTTCCGACCACTACAAATAGACAAATAGTATACATAATTTTTTTTTGAAACAAGGGAGCTCAACATCGAGATGGAGCAAAACAGTAACAAAAAAGGCTAACACAAATAGAATCTAGCTAGTAGCTTACAGAACTAACCAACCCCAATGTCATCTTTTGCATAGCCATCAACAACACAAGGGGTCTTTATACCTCCACTCCTGGTAACTAAGAAAGGACATATCAATAATGTCTTCAACGCCTTTTTCTTTATTATGAAATATCCTCCTGTTCCTTTCCAGCCAAACGTTCCAGACTATCGCAAAATAGCAAATGAACCAATTTCTAGACTCCGCCTTACTACCGGTAGCGCCTGTCCAGCTTTGAAAGTGTTCATTCACAGTACCAGGAAAGGACCATTTCCGCCCGAGATTAACTAACCAAGTGCACCAAACATGCCAAATAAATTCACATCCAAGAAATAAGTGATGAACATTTTCAACGTCCTTTTTACATAGAGCACACAAATTATCTTTCTGATTAATTATGCACCCTACCAATCAAGACAAACCAAGCAAACAGCTCCACTCTTGGAGGAACTAAGCCTTTCCAGATAGTCTTGGTGAAGCTATAACTTGTTATGTCCTCTGGGAGTGTTTCCTCCTGCAACACATGCACAAATGAGTTAGTAGTAAAAATACCTTGTTTGTCAAACTTCCATACAAGCCTATCATCTCTATCAGCCGCTAGTTTAACTACTCTCAGAGCGTCGTGTAACTGATTCACACTTTCCAACTCCCATTGGAACAGCTCACGCCTCCATTGGAAGTTCCATATCCACTCTAACCCATCCTAGAACCCACAGTCCCCAATGACCGATCCTTTTTGGATTGAAACCGAGAAGAGTCTTGGAAACCTATCCTTTAGAGCACCACCACATAGTCAAACATCCTCCCAGAACCGGGTTCTTCTACCATCACCAACCTCCATGGTAAGTCCTGTGATCATCTTGTCTCCCCCAACCAACAAAAGGGAGATACGGTCGTTTCTAACTACCTCGCCAATCATTCTATGGAGCACGTCAACAACAAGTACAAAAAGGAATGGAGATAGTGGGTCACCTTGTCTCAAACCTCTTTCCATCAAAAATGGCTTTGTGGGTGAACCATTTATCAACACTGACATAGAAGCTGTGCCCACGCATTCCATAACCCAAGCCCTCCATCTTCTCCCAAAACCCATCTTCTGTAGTACGATGTCCACAAAACTCCACTTAACTCTATCATATGCCTTCTGAAAGTCTAGCTTGATGATTGCTGCCTCCTTTTTCCTTAATTTGAGCCAATGCACAGTTTCACATGCAATAAGTGCACCATCATGAATTTTTTGATCTTTGACAAATGCACTCTGAGTCTCCCCAACCAGCCTTGGCATCACGGTTCTCACCCTCCTAACCAACACCTTAGAGATCACCTTATATACACATCCAACCATACTAATCGGGCGAAGGTCCTTGATTTCCTTGGCCCCAATAAACTTAGGAGCCAAAGCAACCCAAGTGGTATTAGCGTCCTTAGGTAACTTGGCTGTCTGAAAGAAAGCAATCATAGCTGCCGTAAACTCAGGCCCAATCTCATCCCAACACTTCTTGATAAAGTTCATGTTGTACCCATCATTGCCTGGTGCTTTAGACGATTCACAGTCCCACACTGCCTCTCTAATCTCTTCAACTGATGGCAACACCTCTAGCTCCACGGACTCCTCGTCAGATATCATAGTCACCAATCCATCCCTGAAGCCCACCCTAGGAGACTCCTCTTGATGATACAAATTCTTGTAAAAATCCCTGATAGCAATCTTTATTCTAACTGAGTTCCTAACCAACCTCCCATTAATCATCAAAACATCAATCCTGTTATTCCTCCTTCTAGCGGAAGCTATCTGGTGGAAATACCTGGTGTTTTTGTCCATCTCCTTTGCATGCCTAGATCGTGACATCTGCTTCCAGTGCATCTCTTTTCGTACATACCATCTCTTGCAGCAGGTAACCAACGCCTTCCTTCTTGCCTCCACTGTTCCATCATACACCCCACTACTTACTTTGTCATCCAACTTCTGTATCTCTTCCTCAAATTGCAGAATTTTGTTATCCATGTTCCCAAAATTGACCGTGTGCCATTTTTCCAGAGGAGCTGTCAAAGCCTTCAATTTGTCTGTAAAGTTTATCTCCCCTAAACCCCTCCATTCCTCTTTAACCATTCTTAGGAAACCTTCATGAGTAAACCATGAGTCAAGACTTCTAAAAGGTCTTGGGCCGTCTCTCATCTTAGTATCTTCCATTATCAACGGACAGTGATCTGACAAACCACTTGGTCCTCCTCTTAACTGAGTCTCTGAGAATTCCTCAACCCATTCGAGGCTGACCATCACTCTATCAATCCGACTACATGAGCAGCCTCTAAACCACGTATACTTACGGTCATTAAGCGGTAAGTCCACCAAGTGCATATCCTGTATCCAAGATTTAAACTCTTCAGCAGCTACAGTTAAACTACCAGTATCTTTTCTTTCCTCTATATGGACAATTTCATTAAAGTCCCCCATGAAGCAGCACGGGACCTGACATAAACCAGCAACATAGCTCAACTCCTCCCACACAACAAGTTTCTTCTCTCTGACATGAGCACCATAAACCAAAAAGAATGCACAATTGAAATTATTCTTTAATAAGACCCCTTCAACACACAGTCATCTCTCCCCTTTATAACAATTATTCATCTTGAACATGAAATCATCCCACATTAACAACAACCTACCCGAAGCACCATCGGATGCAACATATTCCCAACTTACACTATTACAGCCCTAGAGACGTGCAACATCAAATCTCGTCACAACATGTTTTTTAGTTTCAACCAGCCCTAGCATATTCAATCTATTCTTCGTCTTCAAGTCCTTAACCATTCTCGACTTCCCATCACCCCCAACCCCCTAACATTCCAAGAACAAAAAATCATTTTAGGATATTATTACACACCTTTTTGGAGTTTTTGGGTCTGCTTCGCCTTGCTTTCACCTTCTGTTTTGCCAACCTTTTTTGAGCATTTTCCTCATTCTGGGCTTGGAGAATGGCCATTATATCCCCTTCTTCGTCATACAGAATTGCGCCGGATTCCACTGCTAGATCCCAAGTCCTTTTATTTTCCAGCATTTGCTCCTCCAACGTTGAACTCAGATTGTCACTCGTTCCCCCAATATTTTCAACATCTACTCCCTCCCTAGCAGCCCCAGCACCTTCATCCCTTCCCTGGGCCAAGCTCTCCCTGCTTGCCAATGAACCTGTACGTTCTTTAACATCCAAGTCATGAATCCCACGTTTCTGTGCCCAGGTCCTCATTCCAGTCTCCCTAACCACCTCGTTATCATCCTCAACAATCGTGGTCTCAGCCACTTCCCTTTCATCACTTGTCTCCCCTATCCCTTCGTTTTCGTCAGTATCGTGCATGTCCCCTCCCCCGGCCCTTGTTGCCGACCCCTGAATTTCCTTCATCTCAGCTTCCTTGTCATTCAACCTGTCTCCATCAGCCAGCCCAATCGACCCCTCCTCAGCCTTTCTCTTCTCTAGTGAATCACCTAACCGCACTACTTCTTCAGCGGCGCAAGTCACCGTGCCAAAGAGGGGCGAGCAGCCACCAACACCAGGTGTCATGGCTATATCCCCACTGTTCGCCACTCCGCCCTCTCCATCTCGCCGTGAGCATGGGTGCCCGTTCGTCGCAGCAACCCCATCTCCATAGACCTTCCCTGGAACAGCTACGCAAGGATTGGAGAACCTTGCACCAGCGCTGATTGCTGAAGCCCGACCCGGTTGGAAGGAGCCTAGCCCACCAGCAGCTCCTGATCCAGTGCCTGTTTCAAATGGGTCAGCTGGGGGATTAGGGCCCAATTGGAGAACCTTCCCTGGAACAGCTACGCACGGATTGGAGAACCTTGCACCAGCGTTGATTGCTGAAGCCCGACCCGGTTGGAAGGAGCCTAGCCCACCAGCAGCTCCTGATCCAGTGCCTGTTTCAATTAGGTCAGCTGGGGGATTAGGGCCCAATTGCAATAGCAACCCCTTGTTGTAGCAACTAGTGTATCTGGCCCAACTTTCATAAGAGCCTGAACTTTTTCTTTTTCCCCCTTTGACACCCGCTCGCAACCCACTTAGTCTGCTCACAAGAATTCCAGATTGAGTCCTTTCCGAATCGTCCTCATCACTCACTAGATCCCCTCCCACAAAATTAGCCCTGTCTTTAATTTCCTCTTAATTAGAATTAGATGGTACCATATTCATGGGGTTGTGATTTGAATTGTCATAATTCCATTCATTCAAAATTTCTTCTGAAATTACCATTCTGTCCTTATCTTCTTCACCATCTTTCGTCACCATCGTTAACAGCTCCACCGCGTCATCCCTGAACTCCTGTATGTCTGTTCACCGTGCCAATTTTATAACATTTTCTGTTAAGTCAAGTGTTGCACCATTCAATTGTTGTTTGCTGCTTGTACCTCCATCATCCATACTTACCAGCTTACACCCCAGGCCGTATGTTTCTCGTCCTACCTCTTTTACCAGAACATCAAAACCACTGAGACCTACTGTAATATGAATCCATTCATTGATTACATCCAGCATGCTTGTATCGATTTGCACATGTCCAACACTAAAGGAATTGCGCGATTCCGTTAAATTATCACACCCGACTACTTTCCCCCATTGACCTCCTATCATTTTGAAGGTGTTCGCTGACCATACATGTAGAGGAACTCCAAAGCATTCCAACCACACTCTCCTTGTTTCACTCCTCTCCGCCTCCTCCCATCTCCATACGCTATGGAAGATTTGTAGAAGACTATTCATTTTAAAAGTGTAGGTTTCTTCGGCACTCAGCATAGAATCAAAAGTCAGTAGGGCTTTATATGCACCTAGCTCTCGTACTTGGATGACTTGAGGCATATTTATCTCGATCATATCCTTCAAAGAACAAAAATCAATGGCCTTTGTCATCCCTCCTATTAGACTTCTCTGCAACCAATCGAGATTTTCTTTTGCCACCGTTACCTCGATCTTCTTCTTAGTCCCCCCCTTTACATTGGGATCTTGTTCTTTTTTCTCCTTTCTGACCTCCAAAGTATTCAACTGCACGTCGCTAGCCTCTTCGCGCTTTGGCTGCCGACCCAACTTGTTCCGATCATCTTTTCCTCTCTGAGGACTCTTTGTGTCCTTCGTACTCGATATCCTTCTGTACTTTGCTTCCCCCACGAACACAACTTTTCCTCTCAACTTCATACGATTCATTTCCTTTATTGCCTTCAAAGCCCCACCCTTCGTAGTATATATGAACGCAAAAATGTATATGTTATCACCTTTTTGTTTGCGTGATAAGTATATGTCATTTATACGTCCAGTCCAATTGAACAGCTGAAAAAGTTCTTTCTTTGAGATGTCTTGAGGAAGGTTATCCACGAAGATGGAAAAAGAATCATGCTCCAGCCGTCGATGCTCTTCTCGATTCCAAATTCTCGAATCATTGCCATGTTTCCTATTCCTACCCCTCTCTGTGTTTCCCACCATGCTCTCTCTCTCTCTCATCTCTGATATACGTGTTAGTTATTTCTGTGAAAAATATTAACAACCAAATAGTATACATAATATTCAGTAACTCAGTAAGAGTTATAATTTAATGAAATTGGTTTAATTATTCTGTTAGTACTTATAGTTTTACTAAATTTTTAATTAGATTTTTATATTTTTTTCTTTTCAATTGTGTCTTTATAATTTTGTAATTAAGTTATTTTTATATCAAAAATATTAAAATTAACAGAATTTTTTTTCTAAAATATATGAAGTCAAAGATCTAATTAAATTTTAACTATGAATATCTTTAATTTATAAAAAAATATTCAATTAATTTTAACATTTTTTAGATTAAGCAATACCTAATTATAAAATTAAAAAAAAATGTAAGAATTCAATTAAAAAAATTTATAAAATTTAATTAACAATTTAATAAAATTATAAAGATGAAAAGATAATTAAACTATAAGAATGAAATTCTGTAAAAGTAAAAGGTTTATTAACTTTTGAATTGGTACGAGAGCATTGTGCATAGAAGATAATCTTATATTGGTTTACGAGTTAGCAAACATCGACAATCAATAACTTTGCATAGACTATATTTTTATCAACTTATAGTCACCTTACACTCCATCAACAGTTTAAAAAATGGGATTAAATAGTTCACTTTTGAATATATTTAAAAAGGAGAGTTACTCTAAGGGCATGTTGACGTGTTTGGTTTAAGAGGATTTTAGATAGGAAGAAGTGGTTTTGGAGAGTTAAACTTCATTCATGAGTTTAATTATTTGGAGAACAAGGATTCTGAAAGTTTTTATTAACCCGCTAAAACTCTTCCGAATTCCCTTTGTTTTCAAGTTCTCCAAATCGAAAGTTTTATGATAATTAAATTTAAATTATTTTTTTATTCTTAATGAATTATGTTTTGGTCCAACTCAATAGGAGTCAGGAGTCTACCAAGCAGACATGCACACTTTTCGTATGGGTAGATAATGCATGAGCATTACAGACATCTTTTTTTATTGATTTATGTAGTGAATGATTGATTTTCTGAGAGGAATTAGATATTTTATGCTTGGATCGAAGCTACTTTGAGTGTTGTTGCCTTTTATTGATTTCAGATAGCATTTGAGTGAAGATCGGGCAGAATTCATGAAAAAGTAAAGCAAAAAATTGTCCCCTACCATGTTGGCGCTAAACGCTACATCACTAGCGTTTAGTGCTGGACCCTTAAAGCTCACCATTCCGCTCCCTTCAGGCAAGGTGGCGCTAAACGCCACATCACCGGTGTTTAGTGCCAGGACCTTGGGACGTGCACGTAACTCCCTGGATGTGTGGCGCTAAATGCCACATCACCGGCATTTAGCGCTGACAACGAATCAGCAAGTAGTCCTCACGTTCTCCTTGAAGCCAGTAGCATGATTCCTTCCTTTAGATTTAAATTCAAATAAATAAATAGAAAAGATACTAGTAGGTTTTAATTTAAGTTTGTATCAATTAGGATTAGGACTATAAAAGGGAGGAGATTTGTCCTGCGGGGCTCTCTCTTCTATTCTCCTCTTCAGCAATTTTCAGTTTTACACTTTTAGGATTTTCTCTGCACCATGCGTAACAAAGTCTCCATTGTTAATGTTAGGAGCTCTGTTTATTTTGATGGACTAATACTACTATTTTTCTACTTTTGATTAATGCATTGATTTCTATTCAAGAATTGATTTCGTTCTTCATCCTAAGGATTAGAGTATATTGGAAAATAACCCTAATCTAAATTGAATCCCTTTGAATCTTGAAAAAGTTAAATCATTGGAATTAAATCTTGAAACCTTTTTCTCATAATTTATTATCTGGATTTGATGTCATATGTGACATATAATCGGATTATTTATGGGTTCTTGAGAATTGTGTGGTCTTTAAACCAGATTTCAAACTTATTTTTTTAACACAATTAATCGATTAAGGAATTGACGGTTAATTAGGTTAGAAGAGATTGAATTGCCAAGGGATTGAAATTCAATCACCTAGTGTTTGCTATGAATTAAATCTTTGTATGATCAAGGTAGATGACAATAGTTGTTAATTTGAAAATCTAAACATCTCCAAAGCCTTAATGCTCTTCTCATATTAACCTCTTCACGCATTTACTGTCTATTTTCTTTAATTTAGTGACTTTTATGCTATTTGCTATTCAAAATCCTCAATTGTTGCTTGTCTGAATAGAGTAATCAGTCAATCATTGCTTACTTAATCCATTAATCCTCGTGGGAATGATAACCCCATCCCATGGTATTACTTGATACGATCTGGTATACTTGTTGGTAGTTTGTGGTGTGAAAATTTCGCATCAAGTTTTGGCGCCGTTACTGGGATTAATTGTGATTAACAAACTACCAGTTGGTTGATTACCTTGATTAGACCCTTTCTTTTTGTTTATTTTGTTTCATTTTAGTTTAATTTATTTTTTGATATTTTAATTTAATTCAATTTTCTTCTCTTTTCGAGTTGCTCACAGAGGTTCTCTTTACTGTGACATTGAGAATCCCAATTCTTCTTATTTTCTGAGTGTTTATGCAGAAAAACAAGGACGAAGAACTTGTTCTTCACTATGACCTTGAGATTAAAAGAAATCTTAGGAGACGAAGGCAACAAGCTAGAGCTCAGAGAATTGCAAAAGATCTCAGGGATGAATCTTAAGAGGAAATTGAAGTCAGAATGGCAGATAATAATGATCATGATGTTGTCAACAATCCCAATAATGTCCAACTAGTAAGAAGAACTCTGTGGTCGTATACTAACCCCAATCCTGGGAATTGTGTGAGAAGCATTGTGGCACCAGTTGTGAATGCCAACAATTTTGAACTGAAACCTCAATTGACTATCTTAGTTTAGCAAAACTTCCAATTCATTGAGAGTCCTCAGGAGGGCCCCAACTTATTCATCTTTAATTTTTTGAGGATTTGTGATACGGTCAAGACCAACGGAGTTCCTGTTGATGTCTACAGGTTGTTACTTTTTCCATTTACTGTGAGGGACCGGGCTAGTCAGTGGCCCGAGGCACAACCCAATGGAAGTATTACAACTTAGGAGGATTTGGTCTGTAAGTTCATAACCAAATTCTTTTCGCCTTAAAGGTTGACTAAGCTGAGAATAGACATTCAGACTTTCAGACAGTTAGATGGCGAGTCTCTCTATGAAGCTTGGGAGAGGTACAAGGCCATTATTAGAAAGTTCCCTCCAGATATGTTCTCAGATTGGGTGCAGTTGCAGATTTTTTTTATGGAATCACTTAAGCTTCGAGACTCTCATTGGATAATTCTGCAAGAGGATCTTTGCACATGAAGACCACTAATGAAGCCCTGAATTCGATAGAGATGGTGGCTAACACTACAACAAATTCAGGCTGAGGCAACCCTTTAAAAACGTTGCCTATAATAAGAAAAAGTTTTGTCTTTGATCAAAGGCAACACTTTCCAACAAAACGCAACGCTTTTTGGGGGTTGGCTATACGGCCGTTACCTTAGGTCTAAGGCAACATTTTTGTGCATCAAAGGGAACCCTTTTTATGGCAACCTTAAAAAAAGTTTCCTTTTCTACAAAAAAAAGCAACTTCACGAAAGGGTTGCCTTAGAAGACTCAAACATAACACTTTAGATAAGGATTTATGGCAACACTTTTTACGAGTTGTATTTTCTAATACATAAAGCAACACTTGTCCAGATTTTTTTAAGTTGTCTTTTCATATACCTAAAGCAACACTTGTATAAATTTTTTCTGGTTGTTTTTTAATATACCTAAAGTAACACGCCAAATTTTTTAAGTTGCCTTCTTCATATACCTAAAGCAACACTTGTCTATATTTTTTTAAGTTACTTTTTTCATAGAGTTAAAGCAACACTTATCTAAGTTTATTTGTAGTTGTCTTTTTCTAATACCTTAAGCAATACCTTATTGAATTTTTCTTAAGTTCTCTTTTTTTATATCTAAAGTAATATATTTTTTACCTTTGTTATATTTATATGACATTTGAAGGATATATAGCACACACTAACAATATTTAAATATTTAAATTCAATTTAATCAATAGAGAGAATAAGCTAATAATATATATTGCATATATATAGAAAGGTATTCCAATAAGTGTCAATTAACATACTTGCTAAGTTACCAAATTAAATAAATAATAAACATAAGTAAACAAAATACATATTTTTCTCATGATGAAATTGAATAAAAAAGAAACTAGTTTTTTCATTTGAAACAATAAAGGTTTTGTGCTTTACCATTGTGCCAAGAATCGCCTTTATCTCTTCAGAAAACTTCACCCAACCATAAGAAAGCTGCAATCAATCTAAATAGACAAAAAAAATATAGTCAAAAC
The DNA here is from genome assembly GCF_059453495.1 of Arachis ipaensis. Classification (NCBI taxonomy): domain Eukaryota; kingdom Viridiplantae; phylum Streptophyta; class Magnoliopsida; order Fabales; family Fabaceae; genus Arachis; species Arachis ipaensis. Next base: position 44,310,850 of record NC_142444.1, on the reverse strand, counting down.
ATCAGCTTAATGGTGCGCAGAAATTGTGATTACACTTTGATTATGTAAAATTCATCGCTCTTTCTTTCCCTGGTAATGGCGCCAAAAATATGATGCCCATACCATGGTTCACAACTTCGCACAACTAACCAGCAAGTGCACTGGGTCGTCCAAGTAATACCTTACGTGAGTAAGGGTCGAATCCCACGGAGATTGTTGGTATGAAGCAAGCTATGGTCACCTTGTAAATCTCAGTCAGGCGGATATAAAATAGTAATGGGGTTTTCGAAATTAATTAATAAAATAGGGATAGAAATACTTATGTAAATCATTGGTGAGAATTTCAGATAAGCGAATAGAGATGCTTTCGTTCCTCTGAACCTCTGCTTTCCTGCTATCTTCATCCAATCAGTCTTACTCCTTTCCATGGCTAGCTTTATGTGATACATCACCATTGTCAATGGCTACTTTCGGTCTTCTCTCGGGAAAATGATCCAAATGCCCTGTCACGGCATGGCTAATCGTCTGGAGGCATCACCCTTGTCAATGGTTTCATCTTATCCTCTCAGTGAAAATGGTCAACGCACCCTGTCACAGCACGGCTATTCATCTGTCGGTTCTCAATCCTGCTGGAATAGGATTTACTATCCTTTTGCGTCTGTCACTATGCCCGGCAATCGCGAGTTTGAAGCTTGTCACAGTCATTCAATCATTGAATCCTACTCGGAATACCACAGACAAGGTTTAGACCTTCCGGATTCTCTTGAATGCCGCCATCATTCTAGCTTACACCACGAAGATTCCGATTAAGAGATCTAAGAGATACTCATTCAATCTAATGTAGAACGGAAGTGGTTGTCAGGCACGCGTTCATAGGGAATGATGATGATTGTCACGTTCATCACATTTAGGTTGAAGTGCGAATGAATATCTTGGAAGCGAAATAAGATGAATTGAATAGAAAACAGTAGTACTTTGCATTAATCTTTGAGGAACAGCAGAGCTCCACACCTTAATCTATGGAGTGTAGAAACTCTACCGTTGAAAATACATAAGTGAATAGAGGGTAGGCATGGCCGAGTGGCCAGCCTCCCATGGAGGTCTAGAGATCTAAAAGTGATCAAAAGATACAATCCAGGATCAAAAGATATCCAATACAATAGTGAAATGTCCTATTTATAATAAACTAGCTACTAGGGTTTACAGAAGTAAGTAATTGATGCATAAATCCACTTCCGGGGCCCACTTGATGTGTGCTTGGGCTGAGCTTGAGTGTTGCACGTGTAGAGGTCCTTCTTGGAGTTGAACGCCAGCATTTGTGCCAGTTTGGGCGTTCAACTCTGGTTTTGGATCCTTTTCTGGCGCTGGACGCCAGAATTAGGCAGAGAGCTGGCGTTAAACTCCAGTTTGCGTCGTCTATTCTTGGCCAAAGTATAGACTATTATATATTGCTGGAAAGCCCTGGATGTCTACTTTCCAACGAAATTGGAAGTACGCCATTTAGAGTTCTGTAGCTCTAGAAAATCCACTTTGAGTGCAGGGAGATCAGAATCCAACAGCATCAGCAGTCCTTCTTCAACCTCTGAATCTGATTTTTGCTCAAGTCCCTCAATTTCAGCCAGAAAATACCTGAAATCACAGAAAAACACACAAACTCATAGTAAAGTCCAGAAATGTGAATTTAACATAAAAACTAATGAAAACATCCCTAAAAGTAACTAGATCCTACTAAAAATATACTAAAAACAATGTCAAAAAGCGTATAAATTATCCACTCATCACAACACCAAACTTAAATTGTTGCTTGTCCCCAAGCAACTGAAAATCAAATAGGATAAAAAGAAGAGAATATACTATGAATTCCAAACTATCAATGAAACATAGCTTCAATCATATGAGCGGGACTTATAGCTTTTTGCCTCTTGAATAGTTTTGGCATCTCACTTTATCCATGGAGGTTCAGAATGATTGGCATCTATAGGAACTCAGAGTTCAGATAGTGTTATTGATTCTCCTAGTTCAGTATGATGATTCTTGAACACATCTATTTTATGAGTCTTGGCCGTGGCCCTAAGCACTTTGTTTTCCAGTATTACCACTGGATACATAAATGCCACAGACACATAATTGGGTGAACCTTTTCAGATTGTGACTCAGCTTTGCTAAAGTCCCCAATTAGAGGTGTCCAGGGTTCTTAAGCACACTCTTTTTTTTTTTTGCTTTGGACCTTGACTTTAACCGCTCAGTCTCAAGTTTTCACTTGACACCTACACGCCACAAGCACATGGTTAGGGACAGCTCGGTTTAGCCGCTTAGACCAGGATTTTATTCCTTTAGGCCCTCCTATCCACTGATGCTCAAAGCCTTGGGATCCTTTTTATTTACCCTTGCCTTTTGGTTTTAAGGGTTATTGGCTTTTTGCTCTTGCCTCTTGGTTTTAAGAGCTTTTGGCTTTTTCTGCTTGTTTTTTCTTTTTCTATTTTTTTCGCTATTTCTATTTTTTTTTCTGCAAGCTTTGTTCTTTGCTGCTTTTTCTTGCTTCAAGAATCATTTTTATGATTTTTCAGATTATCAAATAACATGTCTCCTAGTCATCATTCTTTCAAGAGCCAACATATTTAACATTCTTAAACAACAACTTCAAAAGACATATGCACTGTTCAAGCATACATTTAGAAAACAAGAAGCATTGTCACCACATCAATATAATTAAACTAAGTTCAAGGATAAATTCGAAACTCATGTACTTCTTGTTCTTTTGAATTAAAACATTTTTCATTTAAGAGAGGTGATGGATTCATAGGACATTTATAACTTTAAGACAAAGTTACTAACTACTAATGATCATGTAGTGAAGACACAAACATAGATAAGCACATAGAAAACAAAAAACAGAAGAAATAAGAACAAGGAATGAATCCACCTTAGTGATGGTGGCGTTCCCTTCTTGAGGAACCAATGATGTCCTTGAGCTCTTCTATGTCTCTTCCTTGTCTTTGTTGCTCCTCCCTCATTGCTTTTTGATCTTCTCTTATTTCATGGAGCATGATGGAGTGCTCTTGATGTTCCACCCTTAATTGTTCCATGTTGGCACTTAATTCTCCTAGGGAGGTGTTGATTTGCTCCCAATAGTTTTGTGGAGGAAAATGCATTTGAGGCATCTCCGGGATCTCATGGTGATGAGCTTCCTGCGCCTCTTGAGCTCCACGAATGGGCTCTCTTGCTTGCTCCATCTTTTTCTTAGTGATGGGCTTCTCTTCCTTAATAGGAATGTCTCCTTCTATGAAAGCTCCAGCTGAGTAACATAGATGGCAGATAAGATGAGGAAAAGCTAGCCTTGCCATGGGGGATGACTTTTCGGCTATTTTGTAGAGTTCATTAGAGATGACTTCATGAACTTCTATTTCCTCTCCAATCATGATGCTATGAATCATGATGGCCCGATCCACAGTAACTTCAGATCGGTTGCTAGTGGGAATGATTGAGCATTGAATGAACTCCAACCATCCTCTAGCCACAGGCTTGAGGTCCAATCTTCTTAGTTGAACCGGCTTGCCTTTGGAGTCAATCTTCCATTGAGCTCCTTCCACACATATGTCCATAAGGACTTGGTCCAACCTTTGATTAAAGTTGACCCTTCTAATGTAGGGGCGTTCATCTCCTTGCATCATGGGCAAGTTGAACGCCAACCTCACATTCTCCGGACTAAAATCTAAGTATTTTCCCCGAACCATTGTAACGTAGTTCTTTGGATCCGGGTTCTTAGTTTGATCATGGTTCTTGGTGATCCATGCATTGGCATAGAACTCTTGAACCATTAGGATGCCGACTTGTTGGATGGGATTTGTTAGAACTTCCCAACCTCTTCTTTGAATTTCATGTTGGATCTCTGGATACTCATTTCTTTTGAGTTTGAAAGGGACTTCGGGGATCACCTTCTTCTTGGCCACAACATCATAGAAGTGGTCTTGATGGGCTTTGGAGATGAACCTTTCCATCTCCCATGCCTCGGAGGTGGAAGCTTTTGTCTTCCCTTTCCCCTTTCTAGAGGATTCTCCGGTCTTAGGTGCCATCAATGGTAATGGAAAAATAAAAAGCTTATGCTTTTACCACACCAAACTTAGAATATTGCTCGCCCTCGAGCAATAAAAGAAAGAATAGAGGAAGAAGAAGAAGAAAATATGGAGAAGAGGGGTGAAGTGTGTTTCGGCCAAGTAGAGAGGAGAGGGTTGTGTTGTGTGAAAATGAGGAAGAATGGAGGGCTATATATAGGGGAGGGAGGGGAGTTAAGGTTCGGCCATTTAGGGTGGGTTTGGGTGGGAAATTGGTTTTGAATTTTGAAGGTAGGTGGAGTTTATGAGGTAGGTTTATGGGGAAGAGTGGATGGATGTGAGTGGTGAAGAGGTGATGGGGAAGAGAGATTGAGGTGATTGGTAAAGGGTTTTTGGGGAAGGGTGTTTATGAGATTGTGTGAAAGAGAGGTGAGAAGAAGTGAGTGGAGGTAGGTGGGGATCCTGTGGGGTCCACAGATCCTGAGATGATCCTGTGGGGTCCACAGATCCTGAGGTGTTCAAGGATTTATACCCTTGCACCAAATTAGGCATGCAAAATGCCCTTGCACGTAACTCTGGGCGTTCAGCGCCAGGTTGGTGCCCATTTTGGGCGTTCAACGCCCATTTACTGGCCATTTCTGGCGTTGAACGCCAGAACCATGCTTGTTCTGGGCGTTCAGCACCCAGATACTGCCCATTTTGGGCGTTCAGCGCCAGAACCATGCTCTGTTCTAGCGTTGAACGCCAGACAGATGCTTCCTCTAGGGTGTGATTTTTCTTCTGCTGTTTTTGATTCTGTTTTTAATTTTTTTGTTTATTTTGTGACTCCACATGATCATGAACCTATAAAGACATATAACTAAGAAAAATATAGTTAGATAAATAAAAAATTGGGTTGCCTCCCAACAAGCACTTCTTTAATGTCAATAGCTTGACAGTGGGCTCTCATGGAGCCTCACAGATGTTCAGAGCATTATTGAGACTCTCCAACACCAAACTTAGAGTTTGGATATGGGAGTTCAACACCAAACTTAGAGTTTGGTTGTGGCCTCCCAACACCAAACTTAGAGTTTGACTGTGGGGGCTTTGTTTGACTCTGCTTTGAGAGAAGCTTTTTATGCTTCCTCTCCATGGATGCAGAGAGAGATCCTTGAGTTGTAAACACAAGGTTGTCCTCATTCAATTGAAGGATCAATTCTCCTCTGTCCACATCAATCACAGCTCTTGCTGTGGCTAGGAAAGGTCTTCCTAGGATGATGGATTCATCCTCTTCCTTTCCAGTATCCAGGACTATTAAATCAGCAGGGATGTAAAGGCCTTCAACCTTTACTAACACGTCCTCTACTTGTCCATAAGCCTGTTTTCTTGAATTGTCTGCCATCTCTAATGAGATTTTAGCAGCTTGCACCCCATAGATTCCCAGTTTCTCTATTACAGAGAGGGGCATGAGGTTTATTCCTGAACCAAGGTCACACAGAGCCTTAAAGATCATGGTGCCTATGGTACAAGGTATTATGAACTTTCCAGGATCCTGTCTCTTCTGAGGCAATGTCAGTTGATCCAGATCACTTAGTTCATTGGTGAACAAGGGAGGTTCATCTTCCCAAGTCTCAATACCAAATAATTTGGCATTCAGCTTCATGATTGCACCAAGAAACTTGGCAGTTTGCTCTTCAGTAACATCCTCATTCTCTTCAGAAGAGGAATACTCATCAGAGCTCATGAAGGGCATAAGGAGGTTCAATGGAATCTCTATGGTCTCTAGATGAGCCTCGGAGTCCTTTGGTTCCTCAGAGGGAAGCTCCTTATTGATCACTAGACGTCCCAGGAGGTCTTCCTCATTGGGATTCACGTCCTCCTCTCCCTCTTTGGGTTCGGCCATTTTGGTTATGTCAATGGCCTTGCACTCTCCTTTTGGATTCTCTTCTGTATTGCTTGGGAGAGTACTAGGAGGGATTTCAGTGATCCTTTTACTCAGCTGGCCCACTTGTGCTTCCAGATTTCTAATGGAAGACCTTGTTTCATTCATGAAACTTACAGTGGCCTTGGATAGGTCAGAGACTAAGTTTGCTAAATTAAAAGTATTTTGTTCAGAGTTCTCTGTCTGTTGCTGAGTGGATGATAGAAAGGGTTTATTATTGTTAAACCTGTTTCTTCCACCATTATTAAAGCCTTGTTGAGGCTTTTGATTCTTCCATGAGAAATTTGGATGATTTCTCCATGATGAGTTATAGGTGTTTCCATAAGGTTCACCTAAGTAATTCACCTCTGCTATTGCAGGGTTCTCAGGATCATAAGCTTCTTCTTCAGGAGAAGCCTCTTGAGTACTGTTGGATACAGCTTGCATTCCATTCAGACTCTGAGAAATCATCTTGACTTGCTGAATCAATATTTTATTCTGAGCCAATATGGCATTCAGAGTATCAACTTCAAGAACTCCCTTCTTCATAGGCGTCCCATTACTCACAGGATTCCTCTCAGAAGTGTACATAAACTGGTTATTAGCAACCATGTCAATGAGTTCTTGAGCTTCTGCAGGCGTTTTCTTTAGGTGAATGGATCCACCTGCAGAAGTATCCAATGACATCTTTGATATCTCAGATAAACCATCATAGAAGATATCCAGGATGGTCCATTCTGAAAGCATGTCAGAAGGACACTTTTTGGTCAGTCCTTTGTATCTCTCCCAAGCTTCATAGAGGGATTCACCTTCCTTCTGTCTAAAGGTTTGAACATCCACTCTAAGCTTACTCAGCTTTTGAGGAGGAAAGAACTTGGCTAAGAAAGCCTTGACTAGCTTATCCCAAGAGTTCAGGCTGTCTTTAGGTTGAGAATCCAACCATATTCTAGCTCTGTCTCTTACAGCAAAAGGGAAAAGCATGAGCCTGTAGACTTCAGGATCTACTCCATTAGTCTTAACAGTATCACAGATCTGCAAGAATTCAGTTAAGAACTGAAAAGGATCTTCAGATGGAAGTCCATGAAACTTGCAGTTCTGCTGCATCAGAGAAACTAGCTGAGGTTTCAGCTCAAAGTTGTTTGCTCCAATAGCAGGAATGGAGATGCTTCTTCCATGTAAATTGGAATTAGGTGCAGTAAAGTCACCAAGCATTCTCCTTGCATTATTATTATTTTCAGCTGCCATCTCCTTTTCCTGTTTGATAATTTCTGACAGGTGCTTACTGGTTTGTTGTAATTCAGCTTCTCTTAGTTTCCTCTTCAGAGTCCTTTCAGATTCTGGATCTGCTTCAACAAGAATATTCTTGTCCTTGCTCCTGCTCATATGACAAAGAAGAGGGTACAGAAAAATAATAATAATAGAGATCCTCTTTTTTTTTCTTTTTTTCTTTTTTTTTTGTGAGTGAGGGAGAGGTGTTAGTAGATGAATAAACAAATAGAAGGAGATGAGAGAGAAGAGAATTTTCGAAAATTATTTTTGAAAAAAGAGTTAGTGATTTTCGAAAATAGTTTTTGAAAAAGGTTAGTAGTTTTCGAAAATTAAGATTTAAAAATTGAAATAATTAGTTAATTAAAAAGAAATTTTGAAAAAGAGGGAGATATTTTCGAAAATTGGAGAGAGAGAGAGTTAGTTAGGTAGTTTTGAAAAAGATAAGAAACAAACAAAAAGTTAGTTAGTTAGTTGAAACAAATTTTGAAAAGATAAGAAGTTAGGAAGTTAGAAAAAGTATTTTGAAATCAAATTTTTGAAAAAGATAAGATAAGAAGATATTTTTGAAAAGATATGATAGAAATTAGTTTTTGAAAAAGATTTGAATTTTAAAATCACAATTAATGACTTGATTCACAAGAAATCATAAGATATGATTCTAGAACTTAAAGTTTGAATCTTTCTTAATAAGCAAGTAACAAACTTGAAATTTTTGAATCAAAACATTAATTGTGATGTTATTTTCGAAAATATGATGTAAAATTAAGAAAAATATTTTTGAAATTTTCGAAAATAACTAAAAAAAATTGAAAAAAGATTTGATTTTTGAAAAAGATTTTGAAAAAGATAAGATTTTTTTTAAATTGAAAATTTGATTTGACTCATAAAAACAACTAGATTTTAAAAATTTTTGAAAAAGTCAAATCTAATTTTCGAAATTTTAAGAGAGAAAAAGGGAAAGATATTTTTTTATTTTTGAATTTTTATGATGAGAGAGAAAAACAAGAAAAAATGATGCAATGCATGAAAGTTATGGATCAAAACAATGAATGCATGCAAGAATGCTATGAATGTCAAGATGAACACCAAGAACACTATGAAGATCATGATGAACATCAAGAACACATTTTTGAAAAATTTTTAATGCAAAGAAAACATGCAAGACACCAAACTTAGAATTCTTTAATGCTTAGACATAAAGAATTCAGGAATGCATATGAAAAACAAGAAAAGACACAAAACATGCAAATGCAAAGATCAAACAAGAAGACTTACCAAGAACAACTTGAAGATCATGAACAACACTATGAATGCATGAATTTTTTCGAAAAATGCAAGATGAACATGCAATTGACACCAAACTTATAACATGACTCAAGACTCAAACAAGAACACAAAAATAATTTTTTTTTATTTTTATGATTTTCTAAATTTTTTTTTGGATTTTTTTTTTCGAAAATTATTTGTAAAAGAAAAAAATAAGGATTCCAAAATTTTTAATATGAATTCCAGGAATCTTGCCATGTTAGTCTAAAGCTTCAGTCCAGGAATTAGACATGGCTCACTAGCCAGCCAAGCTTTCAATGAAAGCTCCGGTCCAAAACACTAGACATGGCCAATGGCCAGCCAAGCTTCAGCGAAATATCAGAATATACTGCTCCTTACTTATCAAATATGTAACTTGCCTCTATGCTGATGGTGTGGAAGCCTCAGTCCAAAAGAATTTAGACATGGCTTTGCAGCCAGCCAGGCTTCACATGCTTCATGAAACACTAGAATTTATTCTTAAAAATTTTGAATAAATTTTTTTTTTCGAAAACAGGTGAGAAAATTTTGAAATATTTTTGAAAAATTTTTTGAAAAGAAAACAAAAAGAAAATTACCTAATCTGAGCAACAAGATGAACCGTCAATTGTCCAAACTCGAACAATCCCCGGCAACGGCGCCAAAAACTTGGTGCGCAGAAATTGTGATTACACTTTGATTATGTAAAATTCATCACTCTTTCTTTCCCTGGTAATGGCGCCAAAAATATGATGCCAATACCATGGTTCACAACTTCGCACAACTAACCAGCAAGTGCACTGGGTCGTCCAAGTAATACCTTACGTGAGTAAGGGTCGAATCCCACGGAGATTGTTGGTATGAAGCAAGCTATGGTCACCTTGTAAATCTCAGTCAGGCAGATATAAAATAGTAATGGGGTTTTCGAAATTAATTAATAAAATAGGGATAGAAATACTTATGTAAATCATTGGTGAGAATTTCAGATAAGCGAATAGAGATGCTTTCGTTCCTCTGAACCTCTGCTTTCCTGCTATCTTCATCCAATCAGTCTTACTCCTTTCTATGGCTAGCTTTATGTGATACATCACCATTGTCAATGGCTACTTTCGGTCTTTTCTCGGGAAAATGATCCAAATGCCCTGTCACGGCATGGCTAATCGTCTGGAGGCATCACCCTTGTCAATGGTTTCATCTTATCCTCTCAGTGAAAATGGTCAACGCACCCTGTCACAGCACGGCTATTCATCTGTCGGTTCTCGATCCTGCTGGAATAGGATTTACTATCCTTTTGCGTCGGTCACTACGCCCAGCTCGTCATAGTCATTCAATCATTGAATCCTACTCGGAATACCACAGACAAGGTTTAGACCTTCCGGATTCTCTTGAATGCCGCCATCATTCTAGCTTACACCACGAAGATTCCGATTAAGAGATCTAAGAGATACTCATTCAATCTAATGTAAAACGGAAGTGGTTGTCAGGCACGCGTTCATAGGGAATGATGATGATTGTCACGTTCATCACATTCAGGTTGAAGTGCGAATGAATATCTTGGAAGCGAAATAAGATGAATTGAATAGAAAACAGTAGTACTGTGCATTAATCTTTGAGGAACAGCAGAGCTCCACACTTTAATCTATGGAGTGTAGAAACTCTACCATTGAAAATACATAAGTGAATAGAGGGTAGGCATGGCCGAGTAGCCAGCCTCCCATGGAGGTCTAGAGATCTAAAAGTGATCAAAAGATACAATCCAGGATCAAAAGATATCCAATACAATAGTGAAATGTCCTATTTATAATAAACTAGCTACTAGGGTTTACAGAAGTAAGTAATTGATGCATAAATCCACTTCTGGGGCCCACTTGGTATGTGCTTGGGCTGAGCTTGAGTGTTGCACGTGTAGAGGTCCTTCTTGGAGTTGAACGCCAGCATTTGTGCCAGTTTGGGCGTTCAACTCTGGTTTTGGATCCTTTTCTGGCGCTGGACGCCAGAATTGGGCAGAGAGCTGGCGTTGAACTCCAGTTTGCATCATCTATTCTTGGCCAAAGTATAGACTATTATATATTGCTGGAAATCCCTGGATGTCTAATTTCCAACGCAATTGGAATCACGCCATTTCGAGTTCTATAGCTCCAGAAAATCCACTTTGAGTGCAGGGAGGTCAGAATCCAACAGCATCAGCAGTCCTTCTTCAACCTCTGAATCTGATTTTTGCTCAAGTCCCTCAATTTCAGCCAGAAAATACCTGAAATCACAGAAAAACACACAAACTCATAGTAAAGTCCAGAAATGTGAATTTAACATAAAAACTAATGAAAATATCCCTAAAAGTAACTAGATCCTACTAAAAACATACTAAAAACAAGGTCAAAAAGCGTATAAATTATCCGCTCATCACTTAACAATAACATGTATACTCAAGTGTTACAATAATTTAGCACACATATACCTAATCATGATTTGGTATATGAGTCGATAGAGGAGAATGTCGAATTATCAAATTTAGATCTTGTGCACTATTTGCAGACGATTGCTTAGATCGCAAGAGAGAAAGCGTTTCATCAACATTCATACTAGGAGAAGTTTGTTGCAATATAAGTTTCACAATATCTTCCAATCCTTGCAGCCGTTACTTATAGTGGTCTAATTCAATTTTTAAAGTTGTTATCTTCTCTTCACTTTGTTTTTTGATTTCATCTATTTCTTTATTTTTCTTAAGAGAAATTTTTGTAATAGTTCTTTCCAAACATCGAACTCTTCTTGGATTCTCTTTACCAAACACTTTTTAAAATGCATTGGTAGGAGTTTCTCCAACTTCTTGAAAATCATCAAGTTTATCCTATACACACAAATATATTATATGCCTATTTTTAGTGATAAAAATTCAATGAAAGAATGATCAATTTAATCATAAAAAGATTAGAGCCTCAAATTGATTCTCCTAAAAAAAATAAAATCATAGTTATATTAGTTATTCTATCATCTAAATAATCACACATGTCATAGATCATTATGACCCTTATAATCTAATTCACAAAAGGACTAGCAATTTTATTCATTGTTATATCTTTTTAAAATTAATTTGAAACATCTAATATTTAGAAGGGCAAACCAATACACGATAATATTTTAGAAATAATTTTAAACATTTATCCTATATATTTCTAATTATAAGTGATATAAATATGAATATCTTATAATTAATCCAACAACCTATTGATAACTAATAAAGGCAGCAATCCAAAATAGGCATAAAACAGCCATAAAATAGCAACTGAAATAATAACCATGTCAGCCATAAAACAGCAACCACGACATTCATAAAACAGCAACTATGACAGTCATAAAATAGCCATAAAGTAGCAACTAGAATAGCAACCACGACAGCCATAAAATAGTAACTAAAACAGTAACCATAACAGCCATAAAACAGCAATTAAAACAAGAAAATTATAGACTAACTTACAATAGCAACTTGTGTTTCTACGTCAAGTATTTTTCCTTTTAGTCCATTCTGAGTTGCAACAAACATTTTAGCTTGATTTGGTTCCTCTTTGTTCTCTTTTTTCTCATGATACATACCAAGATGACAATTATAAAGTTATAACATACTAAAATTAGGTAAAAATCACGAGTAGAGAATTTTAACTCAAACATGACCTTACAAAAATCAACACGCACTCTTGCAAAATTGATTGGCCCCATTTTATGCCTCTATTGTTGCTTCTCATGATTTTCAGAATTTATAACACACATGCACTACAAAAAAAAAGGTCTATGGTCACGGTGAAAAACCGTGACCATAGCTAGTGAAAAGGGTGACCATAGGTCTATGGTCACGGTTTTTGACCTATGGTCACGGTTTTTCTGCCGTGGCCTATTCTCTCATGGCCATAGACCTATGGTCACGGTTTTTTTATCTATGGTCACGGTTTCTATGGCCACGGTTGTAATGTTCAAATTCTGGCACTTTAGGCCACGTTTTTTTACCGTGACCATAGGTTAATCTATGGTCACGCGATAAAACCGTGACCATAGCCCATCTATGGTCACGGTTTTGGCCGTGACCATAGCCTCTATGGTCACCCCTTCCCAAAACCGTGACCATAGCCCTATCTATGGTCACGGTTTTGGCCGTGACCATAGCCTCTATGGTCACTCTACCTAAAACCGTGACCATAGCCATATCTATGGTCACGGTTTTGACCGTGACCATAGCCTCTATGGTCACCCCTTCCCAAAACCGTGACCATAGCCCTATCTATGGTCACGGTTTTGGCCGTGACCATAGCCTCTATGGTCACTCTACCTAAAACCGTGACCATAGCCATATCTATGGTCACGGTTTTGACCGTGACCATAGCCTCTATGGTCACCCCTTCCCAAAACCGTGACCATAGCCCTATCTATGGTCACGGTTTTGGCCGTGACCATAGCCTCTATGGTCACTCTACCTAAAACCGTGACCATAGCCTCTATGGTCACCCCTTCCCAAAACCGTGACCATAGCCTTATTTATGGTCACAGTTTTGGCCGTGACCATAGCCTCTATGGTCACCCCACATGAAAACCGTGACCATAGCCTTATCTATGGTCACGGTTTTTTACCGTGACCATAGCGTCTATGGTCACCCCGCATTAAAATAGTGACCATAACCTTATCTATAGTCACTGTTTTCACCGTGGCCATAGCTTATCTATGGTCACCCCTCCTTAAAACGGTGGCCATAACTTATCTATGGTAACTTGTTTTATTTTATAAATTTTTTTAAAGCATAATCACATTCCAAAATGATGATAATCACAAAATAAATCTAAGAATGAGAAATTCAATAAATGTAAATCATAAAAGTTTCATTAAAAAGTAGATATCCATTACAACACTAATCAAAATAGAGTGTAATTTATCCATTACATGTATTATCGAATAAAATCTCTTATCAAAATGTAAAGAAGACATCAAAATAATACATTTAGATAACCAAAATCATTATAAGACCCATCCCATCTTATATTTGTATTGAACATATTTTCTTCACATCATATCCTCCTGCTAGCAAAAGAAATAAAGAAGTTAGAACAGAACAAAAATATTTTTGATGATGCATGCAGTGCAGTTGAGTAATGAATATGGAGCACAAGTTAAGTAAGTCAATCAATATGAAAATTTCAACCACTAAATAACAAGGAGCATTTGCATGTGGTTTTGAGCCATTTGGTAATGTTTATATGTTTTTAATCTATCTTTGAGTGGAACTTCAACTCCCCTGTTGAAGTCGCTTAAAACTGAAAAAAATCCAGCACAAAGAAACAACCGCAACCAAAATAGAAGCTTAAAAAACAAGGTAATACCGAAATACTATTATTAGCTTCCAACCCATCAAACAAATCAAGTAATCAACACCAGCGAAACAGAAAAACCAGATTGAGTGTGAAATCAATAGACAAAGTAAATTTTAAAATAATAATAATACTGATTGCTATATATTACTGAGTACTAATTCAATGCTGATTGCTACCCCTTCACCTTCATGTATTATTATTGCTTTATCTAATTTTCTATACCTTCTGAAGAGAAACAATGGTAGGTTATGCATCTTAGTTCGTAATTAGTTTCTTACCCTTCTATTCAACACGTGCTCATGGAGCCAATTAGCCAATAAAATCAACAATAAAATTAACATCAACAACAATCAGGTACTATTAAGCAATCAGCCACTATTAATTTAACTACTCATTTTGACAGTACTTACTTCCATATCTTTTGACACATGGTTCGATCCCAGTGAAGGAGGAATGCTTCGCCTCGCATCATTTGGTGCACTACTTGCATCAGGCGGAGATTGTTGGGCAGCTTCTATCATTACTTGCACTTGTTCCGCACTCATACCAGGATTAACTTGTTGCAACACCGTTTTGATCAAGCTTGTTAAACCATCCAACTTGGAAGTCAAGTTATTTTGATTTTTTTCCATAGTTGAAACCACTTCAGCATGTTGTTGTTGCATTTGTCGGATTTGCTTATCCTTTTTAAGAGAGGATTTTGTGACTGATCGACCATAGAAACGAACCCTACCATGTCTCTCCTTTCCAAACACCGTTTGAAGCGCTTCATCATCACTGTATCCAGCTTGCTTCAAATTTTGAAGATGTTCCTATTACACAGAAGGAAAATTGTAATAAGTTCATGTGCGCATATGCTGAAAATAAAAAAAATGATTTACACATTTCTTTTAGTGTACATTTCTACGAAACTAAACAACTCACAATCGTCTCTTGTGTTCCCGAGTCAATTTCTCCTTTCTTGTTAGTACGAGTTACAACAAACATCTCAGACTGTGATGGATCTTCATTGCCCTCTTTTTTTGCACGCTACAAAGAAACCATCAAGGTTACTCGAAGTCAACACAGATGAAGTCAACATAGACGACATGAAAGATGTAAAGATACTTAAATGCGAAGTACAAATATGATACCAATTCAGCGCGTACTAATTCAAAACTAACTGGTCCCATTCGATGATTCCATTTTTGTTTGGATCTATTTTCACGATTTTTCTCAGAAATAACCTACATATTGTTGTAATACAAAAATACATAAAGTTAGTTAAATACACAATACCATTAATAAAGCCAAGAAAGTTGTGAAAATAACTTACTTTGATGATATCAAGACTCCAAAATTGAACTAATTTCCTAAAATGCAGTTCAGGTACAGTAATTGGACGATTTTTCATCATCTCTCTGAATGAGCTGTACGGTGTATAGTGATATTTTTTTATCCGTTTCTTAAATTGCTTCCATGACTCTCCAATGGTATCTATCACCCAAGGCTCAGCATCACTTGGAATTTTATATTTAGACTATGAATAAACAGTGAGTTATGTTATTTTACCATACAATGCTAAGCCTAATTGTAAACAATTTAAAAAGGAGAATGGTCTAGTTACCTTTGCATAATCCAACATTGAAGTTTTAGTCTCACTTGAAACAGCTTGCCAACTAGTATATAATAACGTGACCAAATTAGAGTTTCTTGCAAGTGTACCTAAGAATCGACTAAACAATTGAACCTGAGTCTTTGTTGGGCCTATAGGTCTGCCGTTGCACCATGTTAACTCTATCTGTGTCTCCATAGCATGAATATGCTTGAGTTGGGTGGGACCACGAACTTTTTTATTTTTGGTACCTATTTCCAATGTCATTACTAGAGAACATTAACAAGAATACTAATGAAGTAAATAAAAGAGTAAGCAACTAAATACAAGAGTTAGGTTGATGTCTTTCACTATTTGCTATTGAAAAAAAAAAGGATAAAGGCATTACCGAGTTGACTGTCACCACTATCACCAACACTTGGATTGTGATCATCATAATCATATTCATATTCTTCATCATTTTCATCCAATGATATCCCATATTTTTCGAAAAATTCATCCAAAGTCATAGCCGGGATAAGAGACTCAATCTTATGTTCTTCTTCATTGGCATATTCTTCATTCGATTTCATCATTAGCATGTTCTTATTGGTCGGCTTCTTGCTTTGACCATCAGCTTCATTACTATTCATCTTGGGTTTATCATCTTCCACCTTTGAATTCTTCATTGGCACCTTCTTCCTAGACGACTTCTTCCCACTTTGACCCTCAATTTCATTGGCTTTCATCTTGACTAGATGATTTTCTTCGTTGCAGTTCTTTGTTGGCATCTTGATTTGATCCTCATGGTCTTTCATTTTTGTTATCTTCTTGGTTGCCATTTTGCTTTGACCTTCATCGTCAACTCTTGTCAGCTTCTTCTTTGGCATCTTGCCCTTTTTCATTGTCTCATGTTTACTACTATCCCCACATGCAGCTAAAACATGTTCCCTTTTGATTTGAAATTGTTTTAACAATGCATAAGCACTCGTGAATTGTATTTTTCCTGAATTTTTCACTGGACTCCTCATCTTCAAGGGACTTCTTTGTGACTCTATTTGTGATAGGGTCCTTAACCTTTTTCTTTTGGGATTTCCTTCATTGTTCATCCTGTATAAAAAAAAGTCAAATAAAGCATCAACATAATTCAATTGCATGAAGGAGAAAATTAAGTAAACAAACATTGAGAGGGCAGGGTCGAATCCCACGGAGATTGTTGGTATGAAGCAAGCTATGGTCACCTTGTAAATCTCAGTCAGGCAGATATAAATTGATAATGGAGTTTTCGAATAATAAATAATAAAATAGGGATAGAGGTACTTATGTAAATCATTGGTAGGAATTTCAGATAAGCGAATGGAGATGCTTTTCGTTCCTCTGAACCTCTGCTTTCCTGCTATCTTCATCCAATCAGTCTTACTCCTATCCATGGCTGGCTTTATGTGATACATCACCACTGTCAATGGCTACTTTCGGTCATCTCTCGGGAAAATGATCCAATGCCCTGTCACGGCACGGCTAATCGTCTGGAGGCATCACCCTTGTCAATGGCTTCATCTTATCCTCTCAGTGAATAATATGCTCACGCACCCTGTCACGGCACGGCTATTCATCTGTCGGTTCTCGATCATGCTGGAATAGGATTTACTATCCTTTTACGTCTGTCACTAACGCCCTGCAATCGCGAGTTAGGAGCTCGTCACAGTCATTCATTCATCGAATCCTACTCGGAATACCACAGACAAGGTTTAGACTTTCCGGATTCTCTTGAATGCCGCTATCATTCTAGCTTACGCCACGAAGATTCTGATTAAGAGATCTAAGAGATATTCATTCTAGCTTAATTCATGTAGAACAGAAGTGTTTGTCAGACACGCGTTCATAAAGGAGAAGGATGATGAGCGTCACACATAATCATCACCTTCATCACGTTCTTGGGTGCGAATGGATATCTTTAGAAGAGAAATAAGAAGAATTGAATAGAAAACAGTAGTACTTTGCATTAATCTTTGAGGAACAGCAGAGCTCCACACCTTAATCTATGGAGTGTAGAAACTCTACCGTATGAAAATACATAAGTGAAGGTCCAGGCATGGCCGAGATGGCCAGCCCCCTAAAACGTGATCAATAGTCTCCTAAGATGAACAATGGGTTAAAACTGAGACCAAAGATGCCTAATACAATAGTAAAAGGTCCTATTTATAATAAACTAGCTACTAGGGTTTACATGAGTAAGTAATTGATGTATAAATCCACTTCCTGGGCCCACTTGGTGTGTGTTTGGGCTGAGCCTAAGTGTTGCACGTGCAGAGGCCATTTGTGGAGTTGAACGCCAGTTTCTGTGCCAGTTTGGGCGTTCAACTCTGGTTTTGGATCCTTTTCTGGCGCTGGACGCCAGATTTGGGCAGAAGGCTGGTGTTGAACGCCAGTTTACGTCGTCTATTCTTGGCTAAAGTATGGACTATTATATATTGCTGGAAAGCCCTGGATGTCTACTTTCCAACGCAATTGGAATCGCGCCATTTAGAGTTCTGTAGCTCCAGAAAATCCACTTTGAGTGCAGGGAGGTCAGAATCCAACAGCATCAGCAGTCCTTCTCAACCTCTGAATCTGAGTTCTGCTCAAGTCCCTCAATTTCAGCCAGAAAATACCTGAAATCACAGAAAAACACACAATCTCCTAGTAAAGTCCAGAAATGTGAATTTAACATAAAAACTAATGAAAACATCCCTAAAAGTAACTAGATTCTACTAAAAACATACTAAAAACAATGTCAAAAAGCGTATAAATTATCCGCTCATCAATTGTAAATATTTGTTTTTCGCTTGTTTATTTGTTTTTGTTTTTAATTTTTTCTTTTATTAGCTACTATGAATTCTCACCCTTGTTGCTTTAAGTTTGGTTCCAATGTTGTTGTAAGAAATGGAAACTATAATGAAAATAGGCATCAAGGTTGGAAGAATCAAAGATGGGAGGAGCCACAAGGATTTGATCAATCCTCTTGGCAATAACCCCCTCCAATGCGCTATAACCAACAACCATTCTGTGATGCATACCAAGACAACAGTTATGGTGGACCTTTTCGTGACAACCAACCTCCACCAAATTACTATGGTCAAGAGCCATTCCGAGGTGCGTACCAAGATGATAGATGTGGTGGACCCCCTTGTAGTTACCAACAAGCTCCATCATATGCCAATGAACTACCTCCTCAACATAGCTTTGAACTACCATACTCACAAGCCACCCACAACCATTCACCTCCATATGACCCTAAACCTTAATCACCCCAATTCCAATCCAATTACCCCCAAGAACCACCACTTCCATATGCACCATGTCCATATCCATCGACCTAAGAATCACAGGCTCGCCTCAAGGAAACAGTAGATCAATTTCATGCAACCCTTCATCAACTGGAGCAAGCAATAAATCAATTACCTTCCAGATGTTCGGACACTCAAGGAACACCCATGGCTTCATGTGGAGAATCTAATGAAGAACGTAGCATGAATGAGACACTAAAAACTCTGGTGGACAGTAAGGAGCATGAATTTATACTGGAACAAGTGGAGGAAGCCGGAATTATTGAAAAGGAAGAAGTGGTCAAAGACTTAGGAGATGCAAAACGTCCATAGGAAAGCCCAGTCATAGAGCCCCCCTTCTAAGGAGTTTGAATTTGATGTTGAGGAGGGTGTACAACCTCCAAGGCATATCATGGTTGAAGACTTTAAAGGGGATGATCAAGAGATGGATTCAATCATTGATGAATTCTTATCTACATTTAAATCCTCTCCCATTGGACTTGACATGGAGATTAAAGAAGAAGAATAACAACCTCCCATGCCCTTGGTGAACAATGAAAAAGAGATCGAATTGGAAGAAAGCTACCAAGAGGAAGAGGTTAAAATTGAAGAAGCTTGCAAGGAGGTGGAAGTTGTCAAGGAAGAGCTCAAGGGAATGGAGCTGGAAATCACCTTTCCAAAGTTGCTGGAGACCTCTCCCCAAAGCCATCACTGTCCATTCCTTCATTCAAGTGGGTAAATCTTTCATCTCTAAGCTTAATTAGCCCACTTGAATATGCTTTGCTTGAGACGGATGGGCAACTTAGAGCTCTTTGTGGCTATAAGAGTAAGAGGGAGATGGTTAGTGGCAAGAGTTGTCATGCAAGGTTCAATATGGTTGCATGCTCCAAATTGAAGTATAAGGGTTGATATAATTCTCAATTGAATGGGTCTAGAAAATTGTTTTGATGTCTCAGTAAGAATTTCGACTGTTCACCACCCAAGTGGAAAAATGATGATCAACAAGAAGACGGGTGCAAAAGCAAGGTTTGGGACCCCAGAATTCATTCTAGCAATCAACACTCTTGGGGTCTTGTCACTTGCTTTAACTTGCTTGAAGGCTTTATGCAAATAGTGTGGGATCCCGGAGGCTATTGGAATTGCAAACATTGGTGGAGATTCCTGGATGAGTTCAAGCACAAGCCACCATAACAAGGAGCTCACCAAATGTCCAACTTAAGGACTCTAATTAAAAGTGCTAGGTAGGAGACAACCCACCATGGTATGATCGTTCTTTTTCAGTCTTAGTTTTATTTTGTTTTGTTTTATTCTTAGTTTTATTTTATTCTATTTTTCTTAGTGTTCATTCATAATGTCTGCATTAGCATCTGCATTTCGCATTCTGCATACTGCATAAAAAAAGAGGGGGATCGACGCGCAAGCGTCTACGACGTGCAAGCGTCTACGACGCGCACGCATCATTTGTGTATGCACAACCAAACAGAGAGTGGCGCGAGAGACGCGCGGGAGGGGTGCATGAAGCACAAGCCACCCCACGCGTACGCGTACGCGTCCCCTGCAGAAAGTGCGACCCACGCGTAAGCTTCAGCGACGCGTATGCGTGGGGATGAAAATCAGCGTAAAAATCATATGAACAGAGAGTTGTGCTGCCCCCACGCTGGAACTGTGCTAGAGGCACAAGGTCATCCACGCATACGCGTCTCTGACGCGTGCGCGTCCTTTTGCTTCCAAGACCACCCACGCGTACGCGTGGGCGACGCTTATGCATCACATGGTTAATGCAGTTTTCACGCGCACGCGTGCCCTGTGCACGCGCGTCGCGTCCCGTTTTTAATTTCCCTCCCATTTCTTCTCTCTTTTCTCTTTCTTTCTTCCTCCTTTCTTACTTTCTTTTTCTTCGTTTATTTACCTTTTCATCCTTCTTCACTTTCATTCTATTTGTACTTAATTTATTTGCATACTTTCATTCGTTGCATTTTAATTTTTTGCATATTTTTATCTCCTTTTCTAAATTTATTATTTTTCCATTGGTGTTAAATTTTCTTATTCAACTGTTACATCTTTTCTTGAATTATTCTGGTGCTTCATGACTTGTTTTATTCTGATTGGGTATTATTATGCATAAGTCAATACTAATCTTTTATGATACTTGCATTCCATTTGCATTGCTATGCATTTACACTGTCTTTCATTGCCCACACTCTTCTCCCATTATTGCAATTTTTGCACTGTTGATACGCCAATTGCTTTTACTGTTTTCTCACTTGCATGTTGTAGCTACCATGTAACTAAGACTCTCATTATTTGGCATTAACCCAACCATATTTTAAATTGTTTTCTATCTTTGTTTTTGGGTTACTTTTCTTCTTTTTCCTCTTCTTTCAGGATGGCCACCGAGGAAGGGAAACAGAAAACTTTCACATGGGGAGACAGACAAGTCCATCTGCACAATCTTTGGAGAAAAGCGCCAGTTGGAACCACCCGTTCACTTGCACATCTTAGCATGCACCGAGGACTGTGCAATCTTTAAGTGTGGGGAGGTCGATACCGATCTCCATGGGTTAGTTATTTCCTTCTCAACACCAATGTTTTATTTTCTTTGTTTGTTCATTGTTACATTTACATGTTTGATTGCATATTTGCTTGATTTTGTGCATATTTTACCACCACTTGGTTAAAGTAATATTTTCTTTTTCAAGAAACTTTTTATAGCATTCCACTAATTTGAATTAAAATTTTTATTAAACTTGTTTGAAGAAATATTATTTTGGAACATGGTTTAGAGCTCGAACACACAAAACCTGTGAGATTTTGAGCTTATTTGATTGGTTGCATTTTATCAACCAATATTTTATTTTTGGTGTGTGTTTTTCTCTCTAAAATTGTGATTTTTGTCTTGCTTGATTCTATATTTCCATTGTTTAACGTATACATGCACTTTTATGATTGAGGCCTTTGTTTCACTAAGCTTACATACCCATATGGCCTTACCTTTCATTATCCCTTGCAAACCAATTTTGAGCCTATTATACCCCTTTGTTCTTTACTTTAGCACATCATTAACTTTAAGCGGAAAATAATAATGTCCTTAATTTGAATCCTTGGTTAGCTTAGACTAGTGACAGTGCTCACAAATTAAGTGTGGGGAAATTGGGTTTGCCAATATTTGGTTTGAGAATTGGGTGCTGTGTATTCTTGAGAAAATATGAATAAGAATGTTAAGAACATGTTTATGCATTGAATACCTTAATCATATGCATTGAAAAAGAAAAAAAATTATTAAGAAAAGGAAAATAGAAAAAGAAAAAAAAGAGAGAAAAAAAAGAAAAAGAGTAAATAAATAAAAGGGGACAAAATACCCCAAAGTAAATGGTGAAAGCAATGCATATGTGCTGTACTCAAAATCGGATGCATGAATATGTGGTAAACATAGTTAATGGGCAGTTAGATTTTGCATTGTAATTACATGGATTGTCTTAAGTTAGGTGGGAAAAGTTTAAGTTAATTAAGGATTCAGATTTTAGTCCACTTAGCCAAATACAATCCTACCTTGACCCTAACCCCATTACAACCCTTAAAAGACCTCTTGATATGTGTATCTGTGCATTAAATACTTGTTGATTGTTAGAAGAAAAGCAAGCCTTAGAAAGCAATATTAGTAGAGAATTGAGAGAATCGAACCTCAAACACTTGAGAGATTAGAGTGTATACATTTCCGGTGAGGGTTCGATGCTCGATTCTTTGTTCCCAGCTTTCACGAGCTATTTTCTTTTACAAGTTTACTTGTACTTTATTTTATGATTTGAATTAGTGAAATTCAGTTCATGTCTGTTCTTGAAAGATTTATTTATTTTTCACCAAGTAGGTAAAAGTATTTTGCATTTAGCTGCATTCATACAGATAGGTTGCATTTCATACATTCTACCATTCCTCTTCACTCTTATAGCTTCTCTTGAGCTTAGCATTAGGACATGCTAATGTTTAAGTGTGGGGATCCATCTTGTGACGAAGCCTTTAAGCACTTCAAGATCGTATTGTCGGAGCCCCCTGTACTCAGAAAGCCTAGGGAAGGAGAGCTCTTGTACATGTACCTTGCTATTGTGGAAAAGGCCTTAAGCGCTATCCTGGTGAAGGAAGAAGGTAAATAACAGCAACCGATGTACTTCATAAGTAAAGTGCTCCAGGTGCTGAGCTAAGGTATAAAAGGTTAGGAAAGGTGGCCTTCACCCTACTGATTTCTTCTTGGAATCTAAGGCAGTATTTTTAGGGGCACCCAGTCATAATAAGAACCAACCAGGCAATCATGCAGATATTAGAAAAGCCCGACCTAGCAGAGCGGATGATGATATGGGCAATAGAGCTATCTCAATATGACATCCAGTATGAGCCTCGCCACACCATCAAGGTACAAGTAATGGTTGACTTCCTAGCAGAAGTAGCTGGCGACCCTTGCGAGAGCCCGAACACACGGTGGAAACTCCACGTGGATGAAGCATCCAACTAAGTGTTCGGTGAGGAAGGGATAATATTAGAAAACTTAGAAGGGGTGACTTACGAGTAGTCTATTAAGTTCGAGCTCCCGGTCTCGAATAACCAAGCAGATTATGAGGCCATGATTAGGGGCCTAATGCTTGCAAAGGAAGTTGGGATAACAAGACTCGAAATCAATAGTGATTCTCAGGTGGTGACAGCCCAGGTAAATGGAATGTACCAAACTTATAACCCGCTATTACAAAAGTACTTAGAAGAAACCAAATAGTTGTGTACGGGTTTTGAGGAGGTAGTTGTGCAGCACGTTCTCAGGAAAAAGAATGCTAGAGTAGACCTGCTGTCAAACTAGCTAGCACCAAGCTTGGACCAAGAAACCGATCTCTCATTCAAGGCTTGGAAAAGGAGCCCTCAGTAGCCCTATGCTTAACCCGAGACCACCACCAAGAACCCCCTTCTTGGGCTGACCCGATCCAATAATTCATCAAGGAAGTGAAGTACTCGCAAACCTGGAAGAAGCTAAGCTCGTGAGAAGATAGGCCGCTAAGTATACAGTAGTGAAAGGCTAGTTATACAAGAGAGGACTCAACCAACCTCTATTGAAATGTCTGAGGCCCGGGCAGATGGAGTATATCATGAAAGAGGAACACGAGGGATGTTGTGGGCATCACATCGGAAGAAAAGCTCTAACTCGAAAGCCCGTCAGGGCTGGTTACTATTGGCCCATAATGATGGCCGACGCCAGCGAGTACATGAAGAAACGATCTAGGTGCCAAGAAAATGTGAATTTCCACAAGGCACCATCATGGCCTCCGACCTTTCTCCCAGTGGGGAGTTGACCTACTGGGCTCGTTTCTGAGACTCAACAAGTAAAGTATCTGATCGTGGCTATTGATTACTATACGAAGTAGGTAGAAGCAGAGCCACTAGCAAGCATATCATTGGCAAATTGCTGCAAATATCTGTGGAGACAGGTAATCGCAAAGTTTGGGATCCTGGAGGTCGTGATATTAGACAATAGGACACAATTTTTTTATAAGAAATTCGGCGAGTTCCTGTCAGGTCTCGGTATCAAGCAACGACCCCTAGAGCAATGGACAGGTAGAGGCAGCGAACAAGGTCATCCTAAAAGGATTGAAGAAGTGATTGGAGCAGATGAAAGGCTTGTGGGCAGATGAGCTAGCCTTCGTCCTATGGTCTTAAAGGACGATACCATAATTTTCTACCAGCGAAATGCCCTTTTGTTTTACCTACAGGGTAGATGCTGTTATTCCTATCGAGATAAGAGAACCCAGCCCAAGGCTCCTACCAGGAGGCAGCGATGTGGCGAGTGAAAAGGACCTGGTAGACGAGACAAGGGCGATGGCCCACTTGTCAGAAGCAGCACTGAAGCAAAGATTAGCACTGTGTTACAATCACAAAGTACATAATAGAATATTTGAAGAAGGAGGTCTAGTTCTACGGTGCAACGACATTAGGCCATCAGCACCGAGGAAAAGAAATTTGTCCCCAAATTGGGAAGGACCGTACAGGGTGAAGAAGTACAGGGGAAATATGCGTACAAACTAAAGCGACTAGACGGGAATGAGCTCTCGAGAACTTGGGATGCAGCGAACCTAAGAAGATTCTACTCGTAGGGGGCAACACTTCTTCCACCCTAACAACCTCCTGAACATGATTTGGTTATACCTTGTTACTTTTTGTCCTCACTTTATTGCTTTTGATATGCCTATGCCTTATTTTCGTTTTACTTTTATTGCATGCCTCTTTGTATTATCGAGTGTAGTTTGTAAAAAAAGGGTACTATTTCCCCTTACCGTCAACACGGAACAGAGGTGAGGGGTTTTGATGAGGCCCATTTTCAATAAAATTCTTTTTCCTTTCAAGAATAATTTTCAATTATATCTATGTCTTCTCAGGATTTGATCAACCTGAGATCCCCCTATGCAGTAAAAATAGATATCCATCATGACACGACTAAACGGCCAAGTTAGCATAAACATCACATGAGTAAATGACCAAATTAGCTTAAATGCATAATGGTTCGTACCAAGTAATATCTCAGGTGAGTGAGGGTCGATCCCACGAGGATTGATGGACCAAGAAACAATAATTGAGCGATTCACTTAGTCAGACAAGCAGAAAATAATATTTTTGGGTTCAAAAACATTAAACAGTAGTTCAGGAATTAAGAAGGAAATTAGTAGATTGGGTGTAAAAGGTATGCGAGAGACGGTTAAGGTTTCAGAGATATTTATTTTTCTGGATTAATGGTTCTTACCAATTGCTTTAATCATGTAAGATTCAATTCATAGCAAACTTTAATTGACTAAACCCTAATTCTT
Organism: Arachis ipaensis; assembly: GCF_059453495.1. Classification (NCBI taxonomy): domain Eukaryota; kingdom Viridiplantae; phylum Streptophyta; class Magnoliopsida; order Fabales; family Fabaceae; genus Arachis; species Arachis ipaensis. The sequence continues at coordinate 44,285,306 of NC_142444.1, read as the reverse complement.
TAGTGGTTTGATCTCCTCTAACCTAATCAACTGTTAATTTCTTGGTCACTTAAATTAAGATTAAAGGTTTAGGTCCAATTCTAGTTTATTAGCCACAAAAACCCTAATTACCCAACTATAAGATGATTATATATCGCGTATCACGTTAAGTCCAGGTAATCAGTGATTTAGGAGGAGTTACTTTCAAGCTATTATCCAAGTGAGTTAACTTTCCCAAGAATCAACAAGAATTCATGTAGAAAAAGAGCTATCTTCCAATATACTCAAATTCATAAGATGAAGAACAAAAGTAATCCTTGAATATAAATCAATGCATTGATTGAAAAAATAATGACAATAATATTAATCCATAGAATAAATAGAGCTCCTAATCTTAACACAGGAGGTTTAGTTGCTCATGGCTCAGAGAAAAACTAGGGTTTCCAAAAGTGTGTCCAGTGCGGAATGAGAAAGAGAGGAGCGAAGAAGCCCGAAGAGCTGAATCTTTTTCCCTTTTTATATCTAACCTAATTGATTTGAGGCTAAAATAAAATAATTACTACTAAAATCCCAAAAGATTGTGTTTTATTTTAACTAATAATAAAGATAAACTAAAATAATAATGATTATTAACTAAATCTACTAATGAAGCCCGTTCCGTACGATCCAAATTCGCACTACTAGCGCTAAACACATGGTTGCTGAAGCAGAGTGTTTTGCGTATGTTGCGGTCTTCCTGGCGCTAAACGCCAGGCTCCGCGTTTAGCGCCACTAGTGTAGCTCAGGCACATTTTACAAAGCTCTTGGCACTTCGGGGCATTTAGCGCCAGCCCAACAGAGACCTTGCACACAGCACGAGATGCCTGGCACAAACGCCCAGTAGTGGCGTTTAGCGCCAGCTTGGTAGCTTCACTTTTTCTCCTTTTTCTTCTGCACGAACTCTCCCAAACTCGCCCGGATTTTTTTTTGAAATAAATAAAACCACAATGCGCCTCAAAGTAGCATCCAAACAGGCTTCCAACACTAAAATCTCAATAAAACTCAATGAATTCATATCTAAAAAATAAGAAAATCAAAGAAAAGATGCTCACGCATCACGCAGATACAAGTTTGCAAATTCACAAGTTTACAAATTCAAAAACAAATCCAAAAATGTATAAACGGGGCAAATAATCGGTGCACCAACACGAAAACAACTAATGCAAAAGAGAAAGAGTTCAACTATAGCAAAAGAGAAATAGAGTTCAAACTACAAAAACAAAAGCGGCTATTACCTCGGCATGTCCACAATCTTGCCATCTTGGATTATCTTGAAATCTCCGATGCAGAAGTGTCGAAACCGGGAGCAAGCAGAAGCACTTGGGTCTTCATCGCCTCCTTGGTAGCAGATATGGCATCCCGAGCATCCTTTATGATCTCCTTATTCTTTTTCCGCATATTGGTGGCCTTAAGGTGAGCAGAATCTGCCAATTTTATGACCTTAGCCAGCTCCTTCTCGAGTTCTTTTACCCTATCCTCTGCCGTAGTAGTCCGATCTTAAGCATCGTTGACTTGCTTCAGAAGGGTGGTATCTTGGTTATTAAGGCGTTGGATCTCTTCGCCGGCCTCCTTCAGCTACTTCTCGGCATCCTCCAGCTTTGTTACCACAGTTTTCCCCCAGCCTTCAGTTTAGAAATTTCATGCTGAGCCACCTAATACTTCCTATTTAAAGTATGGCACTGGGCCAAGACCGACTCCACCTTCTTCGTGATAGCAGCAGCTCGGAGAAGGCTCCGATATGTCTACTTGGCTTGTGCTGCCAGGTCTTCATCACGGAAAAAAATTTAAGTGCCTGATAGTAGTTGGGAGTCAATAAAGGTGCACGCATCGAAGTGTTTTTTCATAACGAAAAGAAGTTGCCCCGGGCTGGACCCATCATGTTACTTCTTATGATTGGAAATCTCCAGTATATCATCGTCCCCTTCTCGAGCTCCGAAGATTTCCCAACCACAACTCCCTTGTCTTGGTCAACCTCGCCAGTAGCGCTATGCCCAGGTTGGGGGTCGGGTTGGACCTCCGGCTCCTCGGGCTGGGGAATCTCCACCCTTGGCCTCGAGAGAATTAGTTCCATCGTCATATCTGTCAGGAAAAAAGTGGGTCATCAAGCAACCAAAGGTGATGTTCCCACCTGCCATCTCAACTGCAAAGAATAACAAAAAACCAAAGTTATGACACTGTTATAAAATAGAAATAGATTAGTCAGGAAAATAGAACACGGCTCAGAGAACGCCCCAAATTCACCCATGTGGTCTCGACCGGCATCCGGTGGCCCATCAGAAGAAGAGGATTAAGAGGGTTAGAGCCAAACACATCTGATGAGCGGATAATTTATACGCTTTTTGGTATTGTTTTTAGTATATTTTAATTAGTTTTTATTATATTTTCATTAGTTTTTAAATAAAAATCACTCTTCTGGACTTTACTATGAGTTTGTATGTTTTTTTGTAATTTCAGGTATTTTCTGGCTGAAATTGAGGGACCTGAGCAAAAATCTGATTCAGAGGCTGAAAAAGGACTGTAGATGCTGTTGGATTCTGACCTCCCTGCACTCAAAGTAGATTTTCTGGAGCTTCAGAAGCCCAATTGGCGCGCTCTCAATTGCGTTGGAAAGTAGACATCCTGGGCTTTCCAGCAATATATAATAGTCCATACTTTGCTCGAGCTTTGATGGCCCAAACAGGCGTTCCAAGTCAGCTCAAGAATTCTGGCGTTTAACTCCAAAACTGGCACAAAAGCTGGCACAAAAGCTGGCGTTTAACTCCAAGAAAAGTCTCTACACATGAAAGCTTCAATGCTCAGCCCAAGCACACACCAAGTAGGCCCGGAAGAAGATTTCTGCATTAATTACCTATTTCTGTAACCCTAGGCTACTAGTTTTCTATAAATAGGACCCTTTGCTATTGTATTTTCATACTATCCATCTTTTACTCAAACCTTCATACACTTGATCACATTTTGGGGGGCTGGCCTCACGGCCATGCCTGAACCTTGTTCTTATATATTTTCAACGGTGGAGTTTCTACACACCATAGATTAAGGTGTGGAGCTCTGCTGTTCTTCATGAATTAATACAAAGTACTATTGTTTTTCTATTCAACTCAAGTCTATTTCTTCTCCAAGATATTCATTCGTTCTTCAACTTGATGAATGTGATGATCCGTGACACTCATCATCATTCTCACCTATGAACATGTGCCTGACAACCACCTCTATTCTACTAGCAATGGCTTGAATGCGTATCTCTTGGGTTTCTGATCTAAGATTGGAACCTTCGTAGTATAGGCTAGAATTATTGGCGGCCATTCCTGAGATCCGGAATATCTAAACCTTGTCTGTGGTATTCTGAGTAGGATCTGGGAAGGGATGACTGTGACGAGCTTCAAACTCGCGATTGTGGGGTGTGTGACAGACGCAAAAGGATCAATGGATCCTATTCCGACATGATCGAGAACTGACAGCTGATTAGCTGATGTTGTGACAGAGCATCAGGACCATTTTCACTGAGAGGACGGGATGTAGCCATTGACAACGGTGATGCTCAACATAAAGCTTGCCATGGAAAGGAGTATGAATGATTGGAAGAAGGCAATAGGAAAGCAGAGGTTCAAGGGGAACAAAGCATCTTCATACGCTTATCTGAAATCCACCAATGAATTACATAAGTATCTCTATCTTTATTTTATGTTTATTTTCATCACTTTAAACTCCATAACCATTTGAATATGCCTGACTGAGATTTACAAGATGACCATAGCTTTCTTCAAGCCGACAATCTCCGTGGGATCGACCCTTACTCACGTAAGGTTTATTACTTGGACGACCCAGTGCACTTGCTGGTTAGTTGTGCGGAATTGTGACAAAGTGTGATTCACGTTTAAGAGCTCCAAGTCTTTGGTGCCATTGTTGATGATCACAATTTCGTGCACCAAGTTTTTGGCACCGTTGCCGGTGATTGTTCGAGTTTGGACAACTGACGGTTCATCTTGTTGCTTAGATTAGGTACTTTTCAGAATTTATAAGAATGAATTCTAGAGTTTCAAGGTGATGTTCTTAGCATCACAAAAGCTGATTGATTCTCATCAATTTAGCTGCTGAATGTAATGTCCTGCTGAAGCTTGGCCAAACATGTCTAATCTTTTTAGACTGAAGCTTTAGACTAACATTGCATGATTCCTGGAATTCTCATTAAAAGTTTTGATTCTCTTTTTTTTTCCATATAAGTTTCGAAAATCACAAAAAAATCTATAAAATCACAAAAATCAAAAATATTTTATGTTTCTTGTTTGAGTCTAGTATCAATTTTTAAGTTTGGTGTCAATTGCATGACTTTCTTCTTCTTGCATTTTTCGAATTTTTACATATTGTTCTTCATTGATCTTCAAGTTGTTCTTGATGATTTCATTGCTCTGATCTTTAAATTCTCTTGTTTTGTGTGTTTTGTTATTTTTCATATGCATTCTCAATTTGTTAGTGTCTCCTATATGAAAATTTTTAAGTTTGGTGTCCTGCATGCATTGTTTATTTGATCTTAGTTGCATTTTTTATTGTTGTTTCTCATCATCAAAAAATTCAAAAATATTTTCAAAATTGTGTCTTTTCAAGTCAATAATATAGAGAATTGAAGATTCAGAACATTCAGCAGAGGAATCAAACAGAAAAAGCTGGGCGTTCAAAACGCCCAGTGAAGAAGGAAAACTAGCGTTTAAACGCCAACCAGAGTACCTGGCTGGGCGTTTAACGCCCAAAAAGGTAGAGATTTGGGCGTTAAACGCCAGAATGGGCACCATTCTGGGCGTTTAACGCCAGGATGACACTAGAGGGAAGATTTTATTTTTAATTCACATTTTTTTCAAGTTTTCATAATTTTTCAAAATCAAATCTTTTTCAAATCATATCTTTTCAATCATATCTCTTTCAAAATCAATTTCTTTCCATTTTTTATTTTATTATTATTTTCGAAAATCCTTGCTTCAATTCAAGATTTACTTCAAAAATTTTCAAGTTGTTACTTGTCTATTAAGAAAGGATCAAACTTTAAATTTTAGAATCATATCTTTTAATTTCTTGTTAGTCAAGTAATCAACTTTAATTTTAAAAACTTTCTTTTCTAAATTGATTTTCAATCATATCTTTTCAATCACATCTTTTTCAAAATTAACTCTCAATCATATCTTTTTGATTTCTAATTTCAAAATCTTTTTCAAAAATCACTTAATTTCTTTCCTAATCTTAATTTTCAAAAATCTCAATCAAAATTTTCAAAATTTCTTTTAATTATTTCAAAATCTTTTAATTAATTTTCGAAAATTCTTCCCCTCTTCTCACATCCTTCTATTTAAGGGACCAAGACTCCTCATCAAGGTGCAATTTGAACTCTGTCCCTCTTGATAAGTTCGAATTCCCTCTTCTCCACCTCCTCCTTCTATTCTTCTTTTCTTCTGACACTTCAAGGAATCTCTATACTGTGACATAGAGGATTCCATACTTTCTTGTTCTCTTCTCTTTCATATGAGCAGGAGCAAAGATAAAAGCATTCTCGTTGAAACTGATCCTAAACCTGAAAGGACCTTGAAGAAAAAGCTAAGAGAAACCAAAACACAACTCTCTCTAGAGGGCCTAACAGAGCTCTTCAAAGAAGAAGAAACCATGGCAGCTGAAAACAACAATGCCAACAATGCAAGGAAGGTGCTTGGTGACTTTACTGCACTTGCTCCCGACTTCTATGGGAGAAGCATCTCAATCCCTGCCATTGGAGCAAACAACTTTGAGCTTAAGCCTCAATTAGTTTCTCTAATGCAACAGAATTATAAGTTTCATGGACTTCCATTGGAAGATCCTCATCAGTTCTTAGCTTAATTCTTGCAAATCTGTGACACTGTCAAGATCAATGGGGTTGACCCTGAAGTCTATAGACTTATGCTTTTTCCTTTTGCTATAAGAGACAGAGCTAGGACATGGTTGGATTCACAACCTAAAGAAAGCCTGAACTCTTGGAAAAAGCTAGTCAATGCCTTCTTGGCAAAGTTCTTTCCACCTCAAAAATTGAGCAAGCTTAGAGTGGAAGTCTAAACCTTCAGACAAAAGGAAGGTGAATCCCTCTATGAAGCTTGGGAAAGATACAAGCAATTAATCAGAAGATGTCCTTCTGACATGCTTTCTGAATGGAGCATCATAGGAATTTTCTATAATGGTGTGTCTGAACTATCCAAGATGTCATTGGATAGCTCTGCTGGAGGATCTCTTCATCTGAAGAAGACGCCTGTAGAAGCTCAAGAACTCATTGAAATGGTTGCAAATAACCAATTCATGTACACTTCTGAAAGGAATGTGAATAATGGGACAAATCAGAAGAAAGGAGTTCTTGAGATTGATACTCTGAATGCCATATTGGCTCAGAATAAAATATTAACCCAACAAGTTAATATGATTTCTCAGAGTCTGTCTGGAATGCAAGCTGCAATAGGCAGTACTAAGGAAGCTTCCTTTGAAGACGAAGCTTATGATCTTGAGAACCCAGCAATGGAAGAAGTAAATTACATGGGAGAACCTTATGGAAACACCTATAATCCTTCATGGAGAAATCATCCAAATCTCTCATGGAAGGATCAACAGAGACCTCAACAAGGTTTCAACAACAATAATGGTGGAAGAAACAGGTTTAGCAATAGCAAGCCTTTTCCATCATCTTCTCAGCAACAGACAGAGACCTCTAAGCAAAACCACTCTGACTTAGTAACCATTGTCTCTGATCTAATTAAAACCACTCAAAGTTTCATGACTGAAACAAGGTCCTTCATTAGAAATTTAGAGGCACAAGTGGGTCAGCTGAGTAAGAAAATTACTGAACTCCCTCCTAGTACTCTCCCAAGCAATACAGAAGAAAATCCAAAAAGAGAGTGCAAGGCCATAACCACAACCCACACGGCCGAACTTGGAGAGGAGGAAGAGGCAGTGATCCCCATTGAGGAAGACCTCAATGGACGTCCACTGACCTCCATAGAGTTCCCTAATGAGGAACCATGGGAATCTGAGGCTCAGACTGAGACCATAGAGATTCCATTAAATTTACTTTTGCCATTCATGAGCTCTGATAAGTATTCTTCCTCTGAAGAGGATGAAGATGTTACTAAAGAGCAAGTTGCTAAGTACCTTGGACCAATCATGAAGCTAAATGCCAGGTTGTTTGGTAATGAGACTTGGGAGGATGAACCTCCATTGCTCATCAAAGAACTGGATGACTTGACTAGGCAGAGATTACCTCTGAAGAGACAAGATCCTGGAAAGTTTTCAATCCCTTGTACCATAGGCACCATGACCTTTGAGAAGGCTCTGTGTAACTTAGGGTCAAGCATAAACCTCATGCCTCTCTCTGTAATAAAGAAGCTAGGAATCATTAAGGTACAAGCTGCAAGAATCTCACTGGAGATGGCAGACAATTCAAAGAAACAGGCTTATGGACTTGTAGAGGATATCTTGGTAAAGGTTGAAGACCATTACATCCCTGCTGATTTCATAATCCTAGAAACTGGGAAGTGTATGGATGAATCCATCATCCTTGGCAGACCCTTCCTAGCCACAGCAAAGGCTGTGATTGATATTGACAGAGGAGAATTGATCATTCAAGTGAATGAAGACTCCCTTGTGTTTAAAGCTCAAGGATACCCCTCTGTAACCATGGAGAGGAAGCATGAAGAGCTTCTCTCAATACAGAGTCAAACAGAGCCCCCACAGTCAAACTCTAAGTTTGGTGTTGGGAGGTTCCAACATTGCTCTGAACATCTGTGAGGCTCCATGAGAGCCCACTGTCAAGCTATTGACATTAAAGAAGCGCTTGTTGGGAGGCAACCTAATCGTTACTATTCTATGATAATTTTCTATTTTCTATTGTTATTTTATGTTTTCTGTAGGTTGATGATCATGTGAAGTCACAAAAACAATTGAAAAAGCAAAAACAAAAGTGAAAAATAGAATGAAAAACAGAACACCCTGGAATAGACAGTTACTGGCGTTTAAACGCCAGTAAAGGTAGCAGAATGGGCGTTAAACGCCCGGGTTTAGGGTTTAGGGTTTAGGGTTTAGCGTTAAACGCCCAATCTGGCACTATTCTGGGCGTTTAACGCCAGAAAAGGGCACCAGACTGGCGTTTAACGCCAGGAATGGGCAAGAAGCTGGCGTTAAACGCCAGAAATGGACAGCAGCCTGGCGTTTAACGCCAGGATTGGCAGAAAGGGGCGTTTTGCACGCCACTTAGGTGCAGGGATGAGCTATCCTTGACACCTCAGGATCTGTGGACCCCACAGGATCCCCATCTACCCCACCACTCTCTCTCTTCTTCACCCATTCACCAATCACCTCAATACCTCTTCCCCAAAAATCCCTCACCTATCAAATCCCACCATTCTCTTCACCACTCACATCCATCCTTCATAAAACCTCACCTACCTCACCATCCAAATTCAAACCACTTTTCCTCCCAAACCCACCCATAATGGCCGAACCATACACACCTCTCTCACTCCTATATAAACCCATCTTCACCCCTTCATTTTCCCACATCTTAAACACTACTTCTCCCCCTTGGCTGAAACACTAGCCCCCCTCCATCTCCTCTATTTCTTCTTCTTCTACTCTCTTCTTTCTTCTTTTGCTTGAGGACGAGAAACCTTCTAAGTTTGGTGTGGTAAAAGCTAAAGCATTTTGTTTTTCCATAACCATTTATGGCACCAAAGGCCAGAGAAACTTCTAGAAAGAGGAAAGGGAAGGCAAAAGCTTCCACCTCTGAGTCATAGGAGATGGAGAGATTCCTCTCAAGGGTGCATCAAGACCACTTCTATGAAGTTGTGGCCAAGAAGAAGGTGATACCCGAGGTCCCTTTTAAGCTCAAAAAGGGCGAATATTCGGAGATCCGACATGAAATCCGAAGAAGAGGTTGGGAAGTTCTCACCAACCCCATTCAACAAGTCGGAATCTTAATGGTTCAAGAGTTCTATGCCAATGCATGGATCACCAAGAACCATGATCAAAGTGTGAACCCGGACCCCAAGAATTAGCTTACAATAGTCCGAGGGAAATACTTAGACTTTAATCCGGAAAATGTAAGGTTGGCATTCAACTTGCCCATGATGCAAGGAGATGCACACCCATACACTAGAAGGGTCAACTTTGATCAAAGGTTGGACCAAGTCCTCATGGACATCTGTAAAGAGGGCGCTTAATGGAAGAGAGATTCAAGAGGGAAGCCGGTTCAACTAAGAAGGCATGACCTCAAGCCCGTGGCTAGGGGATGGTTGGAGTTCATCCAACGCTCAATCATTCCCACTAGCAACCGGTCTGAAGTTACTATAGACCGGGCCATCATGATTCATAGCATCATGATTAGAGAGGAAGTAGAAGTTCATGAAGTTATATCCCAAGAACTCTACAAGGTGGCAGACAAGTCCTCTACCATGGCAAGGTTAGCCTTCCCTCATCTCATTTGTCACCTCTGCAATTCAGCTGGAATTGACATAGAGGAAGACATCTTCATTGATGAGGACAAGCCCATCACTAAGAAAAGGATGGAGCAAGTGAGAGAACCTCACCAAGAGCATGAGGAAACTCCTCATCATGAAATTCCTGAGATGCCTCAAGGGATGCATCTTCCTCCACAAAACTATTGGAAGCAAATCAACACCTCCCTAGGAGAATTAAGTTCCAACATGGGACAACTAAGGATGGAGCACCAAGAGCACTCCATCCTCCTCCATGAAATTAGAGAAGATCAAAGAACCATGAGAGAGGAGCAACAAAGGCAAGGAAGAGACATTGAGGAGCTCAAGCACTCCATAAGATCTTCAAGAGGAAGAACAAGCCGCCATCACTAAGGTGGACCCGTTCTTTAACTTCCTTGTTCTTTATTTTCCTGTTTTTCGAAAATTATGCTTTATGTTTATCTATGTTTGTGTCTTTATTACATGATCATTAGTGTCTATGCCTTAAAGCTATGAAAATGAATCCATCACCTTTCTTAAATGAAAAATGTTTTTAATTGAAAAAGAAAAAGAAGTGCATGAATTTCAAATTTTAAAACAGTTTAATTATCTTGATGTGGTGGCAATACTATTGTTTTTCTGAATGAATGCTTGAACAGTGCATATTTTTGAATTTGATTGTTTATCAATGTTAAAATTGTTGGCTCTTGAAAGAATGAAAGGAAAAGGAGAAATGTTATCTGATGATCTGAAAAATCATAAAATTGATTCTTGAAGCAAGAAAAAGCAGTGAAAAGCTTGCAAAAAAAAGGAAAAGAAAAAAGAAAGAAAAAGAAAAGCAAGCAGAAAAAGCCAATACCCCTTTAAACCAAAAGGCAAGGGTGATAAAAAGGATCCAAGGCTTTGAGCATCAGTGGATAGGAGGGCCCACAGAAATAAAATCATGGCCTAAGCGGCTAAACCAAGCTGTCCCTAACCATGTGCTTGTGGCGTGAAGGTGTCAAGTGAAAACTTGAGACTGAGCGGTTAAAGTCAAGGTCCAAAGCAAAAAGAAGAGTGTGCTTAAGAACCCTGGACACCTCTAATTGGGGACTCTAGCAAAGCTGAGTCACAATCTGAAAAGGTTCACCCAGTTATGTGTCTGTGGCATTTATGTATCCGGTGGTAATACTGGAAAACAAAGTGCTTAGGGCCACGGCCAAGACTCATAAATTAGTTGTGTTTAAGAATCAACATACTTAACTAGGAGAGTCAGTAACACTATCTGGATTCTGAGTTCCTATAGATGCCAATCATTCTGAACTTCAAGGAATAAAGTGAGATGCCAAAACTGTTCAGAAGCAAAAAGCTAAAAGCCCCGCTCATCTAATTAATATTGATCTTCATAGATGTTTTTGAAATTCATTGTATATTCTCTTCTTTTTATCCTATTTGATTTTCAGTTGCTTGGGGACAAGCAACAATTTAAGTTTGGTGTTGTGATGAGCGGATAATTTATACGCTTTTTGGCATTGTTTTTAGTATGTTTTTAGTATATTTTAATTAGTTTTTATTATATTTTCGTTAGTTTTTAAATAAAAATCACTCTTCTGGACTTTACTATGAGTTTTTATGTTTTTCTGTAATTTCAGGTAATTTCTGGCTGAAATTGAGGGACCTGAGCAAAAATCTGATTCAGAGGCTGAAAAAGGACTGTAGATGCTGTTGGATTCTGACCTCCCTGCACTCAAAGTGGATTTTCTAGAGCTACAAAAGCCCAATCGGTGCGCTCTCAATTGCGTTGGAAATTAGACATCCTGGCCTTTCCAGCAATATATAATAGTCTATAATTTGTCCGAAATTTGATGGCCCAAATAGGCGTTCCAAGTCAGCTCAAGAATTCTGGCGTTTAACTCCAAAACTAGCACAAAAGCTGGAGTTAAACGCCCAAACTGGCACAAAAGCTGGCGTTTAACTCCAAGAAAAGTCTCTACACATGAAAGCTTCAATGTTCAGCCCAAGCACACACCAAGTGGGCCCGGAAGAAGATTTCTGCATTAATTACCTATTTCTGTAACCCTAGGCTACTAGTTTTCTATAAATAGGACCCTTTGCTATTGTATTTTCATACTATCCATCTTTTACTCATACCTTCATACACTTGATCACGTTTTGGGGGGCTGGCCTCACGGCCATGCCTTAACCTTGTTCTTATGTATTTTCAACGGTGGAGTTTCTACACACCATAGATTAAGGTGTGGAGCTCTGCTGTTCTTCATGAATTAATACAAAGTACTATTGTTTTTCTATTCAACTCAAGTCTATTTCTTCTCCAAGATATTCATTCGTTCTTCAACTTGATGAATGTGATGATTGGTGACACTCATCATCATTCTCACCTATGAACATGTGCCTGACAACCACCTCTATTCTACTAGCAATGGCTTGAATGCGTATCTCTTGGGTTTCTGATCTAAGATTGGAACCTTCGTGGTATAGGCTAGAATTATTGACGGCCATTCCTGAGATCCGGAATGTCTAAACCTTGTCTGTGTTATTCTGAGTAGGATCTGGGAAGGGATGACTGTGACGAGCTTCAAACTCGCGATTGTGGGGCGTGTGACAGACGCAAAAGGATCAATGGATCCTATTCCGACATGATCGAGAACCGACAGCTGATAAGCCGATGTTGTGACAGAGCATCAGGACCATTTTCACTGAGAGGACGGGATGTAGCCATTGACAACGGTGATGCCCAACATAAAGCTTGCCATGTAAAGGAGTATGAATGATTGGAAGAAGGCAATAGGAAAGCAGAGGTTCAAGGGGAACAAAGCATCTCCATACGCTTATCTGAAATCCACCAATGAATTACATAAGTATCTCTATCTTTATTTTATATTTATTTTCACCACCTTAAACTCCATAACCATTTGAATCCGCCTGACTGAGATTTACAAGATGACCATAGCTTGCTTCAAGCCGACAATCTCCGTGGGATCGATCCTTACTCACGTAAGGTTTATTACTTGGACGACCCAGTGCACTTGCTGGTTAGTTGTGCAGAATTGTGACAAAGTGTGATTCACGTTTAAGAGCTCCAAGTCTTTGGCGCCATTGTTGATGATCACAATTTCGTGCACCAACATCCAGGAGAACATCGAGAATCTGATGGTTCTCCCAACCTATACCCTTAGAAGACACCTTGATTAAGTACTTGGCGCCAGAGCCAAAGCTCCAATAAGTCGGGATGCGCCTCTCTCCCTCTAGAGTAAGCCAGAAGGGATAATGACCCTAAGCCGGCCATATTTTGAAGAAAGTTTCTTTGAAGTCATGGAAGGTGTCTTCGAAGAGACCGAAGATCCTCCGATTTTGTATAGCTTGAAAGGACAGGTACTTCTTCTTGTGCTTATCCTCCCTAGAGGGATTTGTAAGTAGGAAAAAGAAAAGGAAGACTTCGACAATAGCTGGGAGCTCTAGGTACTCGCAAACCATCTCAAAGCACCGGATAGCAACCCAACTATTCGGGTGAAGTTGGGAGGGGGCAGCATTACATTTATTTAAGAGAGCTTGGACAAAAGGTGAAAAGGAAACCTGATGCCCAGGACGGTGAACAAAGGCACCCACATCTAGTTGGGGACACGGGGACATCAAGGTTAAGGTGGCAAATACGTTTCTGGGACCCGGAACTAAGCTCGTAGTTTTCCTCCTCGAGACCACCACCACATATTGCTCCCATATCATAGAACTCCTGAAGGTCCTCCACAGTTATCCTGAAGGAAATACTCGTCATGTCGGATGTATACCATCCATAACAATTTGTGGCCCTAGGCGAGGGAGGAGCCATCCCATGAGGTCGCATCGCCATACCTATAGTAGAGGTACCACTTAAGTTAATCGCAAGGCTGAAGCCAGATCCTAGTCCAAAACTAAGTTATCCTACACTAAACCACCCTAGCCTAAACTATGAAAATGACACCTATGGTACACCCCCTAAAAACTACCTAGCAAATGCCATATTTGGAAACGACGGCAGCAAAGAAAAGCAGAGCAACAATGGCAAGAAATAAATAAAAAGACTACTTACCAATAATTGTGACACAAAACGGTGCTGGGAATGGTAAGTCCCTCACGGTAGTAGTACGAAATCCGCAGGCAAAGATGGAAGTAGCAATCGCAAAAGGGAAGATGAAAGAAGTGGGTGAGTGGTGGTGGTAGTTATGGAAAAGGAGGGGAAGAATAGAAATGATAATATAAAACAAAGGTGGTAATTGTAACTGTAGAAAAAGAAGCGCGAAAGGTCAGGGGCAAAATCGACTTTTTTGCGCGCTTTCAAATCACACTCAAGTGCATTTAATGACCTAAGCATGATAATCGAAGCGACGCCTTCAAAATAGGCATTAAGGGCAACTCCCATGCGTGAGGAAGCCTCCAGAAGCCCGGACCCATGACGACGAACCCGCATTGGGTAGAGGCTATCATTACGAGACCACAAGTAGGTGAATGCGCCAATCGTGAATCTCATGCCTTAATGCATTGGGGGCATTGTTTTGCCCCAACCCAACAACAGGGGGCCACCAAGCGAATATGCGCCCTTTTTATACAGGTAGACGCACTCCACGTAACTCAATCTTCTTTAGAAAGATCTCAACAGCTGGCAGAAGCTTCTGAGGAGCTAGGCCTTAGCAGAAAGAAGGCCCACCCGAATGGGAGAGAGACATACCGCTCTCCCTTAGTACGTCACTATTACCCTAAATTAGCCTATTTATCATACAGACGCTGACTTTGACATCGGAGTGTCCTTTTAAATGGCTCCACCTGCTGACCAACCGATAACACATCGGACAGCCTTCCATCTCCTAATCCGCGTTCGGATCCTGATTCTCACCTTAGCCCATCTTGACCGACCGACTCATCGAATAACCAAACAAATTATTTTACAAAAAATACTAGAGAATCAGTAGAATTTATTATTTTTGGCTAGCAATTAGTCATTAATATTTAAAAGTATATGCTAAAAGTATGATGTTAGATTACTAGACTAAAAAAATTTAATTAATGACTAAAAGTGATAGACAAATACAATAAATTTTATTGGTCTTTAAATTTTTTTATTTTATTGTTATTTATGTTTTTGTCCCTAATATTCTAATAAAAAAAATGTAAAAATACTAAATCCAAACCCTTCCTTCTTTCATAATTTAAACTCGTGAACTAGAGGAATTTAAGAATTTTAACCTTCCTTTCCTTCCCTTCTCAACTTCTCAAAATATTTCATTTTCTTTTTTTTTTTTTTTGGCAACTCAAAAACACACCACGAAGGACCCTTTAGAAGGAGTTAATTATTAAAAAGAACATTTTTTACAAAAATTATATATATATATATATATATATATATATATATATATATATATATAGAGAGAGAGAGAGAGTGTTAAGGAGTTGTTTAAGAGAAAGCACAAGGACTAACAAGCAAATAAGTCAACTTAAACAAACTCTTTTAATAATTAATTTTAAAATTTTGTAAAGATCAAAATTTAAATAATTAAAATTAATTAAATTTTGAATAATTAGGATCCCACAAATAATCTCCACACAAACTCTAATTCCTCTTTTCTAAGCCCTGCCGTCACTCATAACCACACACTGCACCTCCATTGTACCGCCGCAACACTGGGGCGCCCCCGTCATGATCGCCGTAAGCTCTGCCATTGATGCAGGACTCTTCATCAACCAGAATAACATGCCATCGTGCCGCCCGCTTTATCGTACGGCAATCATTGGCCTTTCTTCGGTGACGAAACCATCTCAGCCATTGCACTCCCTATCGAGCTGCTATTGCTGCGTTGCCGTCTTCGTGTGAGATGTATGTGCGGTCCTTCACGCCATTCACGTCGCTGCTGCAGGGAGAAGTCGCACGAGTGATGCGATTGCACTCTCCCATCCTCCATCGCGCCACAGTAGGCCCGTCCTCCCTTGCGTCGCTGCTCTCCCTCCGCCACCATAGTCTTCTTGTGATTTGGACTTTTACGATGTGATTCCGATAATTTTTCATGTAATTTAGATTTTTTCCAATATAATTGGATGTTTTTAGTATATTGTGGATGTTTTGTTATCCGTAAGAAATGTATTGGAGTTTAGAATATGGATGTACAAAAAAAAAACACATCTAATTACAAAAAAAACATCTACAATTCTGACACTGAATTTTATGTGATTTGAATTTTTTTTATGTAACGTAGATTTTTTTTTTATATAATTTGGATGTTTTTTGTCTTTTAGTAAAAAATGTATTAGTGTTTAGGATGTGGATATTTCTTTTATAAAGAAAAAAACATCTAATTACAAAAAAACATTCACAACCCCGAAAAAAAAATTTAATATGATTTAAATTTTTTTTAATATAATTTAAATTTTTTCATGTAATTTGAATATTTTTTGTATAACTTGAATTTTTTTTATTATATTTAACTTTTTTTAATATACTGTGGAGGTTTTTTGTGAGCCTTAGGGTGCAGTTCAAAATTGGCTAAAGTTGACTGCACTCCTTATTAATTACCGAACGGAATTGAAGGTTAAAATAAGATTTTAGTCCCTACAAAAATTTTCTTTTGATTTTAATCCAATAAAATCTTTTCTGTAGAATTTATTGTTAATTTGCTGTTAAGAGTTAAGACTGACATGACATGGTGTGACATATCTAGCCACATCAATATTTGAACGTAGAGAAATTAGATATTGGAAGAAGCCAAATAAGAACAGGGGCATAATTGAACTTGAGGATACTCAACAAATCTTGTTGCAAGAGGACAGAAGCCATGGTGGCTGCTCGAGTTGGAGGGGCCCACAAGAGAAGGAATGACAGAGAAAAAATCAACGGAGGAGGTTTATAAGAGAGAAGAATGATTGGAAAAAAGAAAAAGAGATAGTATAACACTGACTTAATTATAGTTAGTTTTGCTTTTTGTAATTAATAATTTTTAAATTTTAAATTAAATTAAATAAATTTTATCCACATGACGTAAAAGTGATTGGAAAGAGCAAGAACTTTCATTTACTCTCAGAGCAAGTGAGCAACTAATAATTTCTCTTCAACCTTCAATGTCAACATTAACCTGCTGCGTTACAAAATAACCATAGTGATTAAAACAGAAACTTTTTAAATTTTATTAGACCAGAACTAGAAGAAATTTTTATAGGGACCGAAAATTTATTTAAACCAAAAGTTAATTATGAGTGAAAATGGAGAACTATGACCCCCTTAAATAAACAATGTTCAATATGATTCACGATTTGGCACCTATGACCCCACTTAATATTATGAAAAAATTACAGTGAAAATGGAGAAGAAAAAAAAATAATAAAGGATATCTACTCATTTCCATCAGAGTCATCATTAAATATATACATGTATGGAATCACAGTAGTGCGATCAATTAATTCATTTTCAGAAACCTGAGAATTTACCCCAGGTGAGCTCCAACCTAATCTTTGTATGTAAACAGCATCATATGCTTCAATATTCAATCCTGAAGCAAGAAACAGTTGAATCTCATACACAAATCTCTCTGTTCTTGCTCCCAGAAAAGGCCTTGCTGCTTCAGATACTGATGTCTTGAACTCCTCTTGTACCTTTTCAGGTGCATTCATGTGTGACTTCTGCTCTCTTCTGGAAGTTTAAGAATTAGCAGAAATCATAACTGATTTGGGATTTGGCATACTCAAATGATGTTAAACCGGCTAAAGATGCACGAAGAAACTTACTTTGTCAATGATGCATTCACCACTCCAAAAATATGGTAAACAATGATGTCAACATCTTCCTCCTATAATTTAAGCAAAAAGGAGGAATAAGTTAAGATGGACAACTATGCAATCTTCTATTGCCCTTTTATTTTTCATTCACTAAACAAAAAGACCAGAGTGAGAAACCGGAAATTTCATTCATAATTTGGCAGCATTTTGCTAATGAACTTTTTCTTTTTTTTTTCCCCAGTTACAATAAAGAATCAGAGAGCTGCAAACAAATTAAACTAACTAAAGAGAATTCATAAAAAACATTAATATGGTACATTCATTAACCTGAATAAGAGCTTGAATTTCCCTTCTTAACCAACCCTGAAGCCAGCTGTTTGGCTGACAATACTTACGAGATTTCCAATAATGTGATATATTGAATACGTCATCCAAGAAACCTAATCAAAGTTAAAAGCAAAGAATATACTCATATAAAGATAACTAAGATGGATATGAAGTAGAAGACAGACAGACCATTATTGAGCACAAAATTTGTTAAATAAGCAGCTGTAGAAGGAAGACCTTGTTCAGTGTAATAGCATTGCAATCTATATCTGTGAGCTCTCGACAATGTAAAACTGCATACACAACTATAAGGGCTCAGTAAAGATACTTCTACTGAAACTTTAACAGACTTACTGATCAGACAAACCTATACTCAAAATCTTCATTTAGATAATGCCGCTGAAAACAACTTCCATCAACTCCATGTATTATAGAAAAGTTTTCTGTCTGCATATTAGAGAAACAAGTACAAAGTCAGCAGCACATTTTATCAACTAAAGACTCAATTTGGCCCGTGAATGCCATAATCACATGGCGTGAGTCACTAAGGGACCGAATTAGGTCAGAGTCAAATTTTTGGGGGACCATTGAGTCACAGAATTCAATCAACTATAGGGAACTATTTCGGGTCAATTGAAATTTGAAGGATCAAATTCAGTAACAATTAACTACGGGGAACTACTCGAGGTCAGTTGAAATATGAGGATCAAATTTAGTCACAAGTGAAATTTGAGAAACCAAATTCAGTGCTTATTCCCATGTTATCCGATCATAAGTCAATAATCACCTTCAAACATTTTGGATCCCAAAACTGGGAGCAATTAGAAGTCAATGATTAAAATTCTTATAAAGGGGATTACTTTAGTGGCCAAAGAAACAACAATAACAATAATAATTATCTATCTTGTGCCTTAAGGGCGTATGCTAAGTTTACAAATTTAAAAAGTTTTCATTAAAAATATAAAAAATTTAAATTTCTAATGCATTTGTTTTGCATTAATTAAATGAAAATATTTAAAACTTTTCACTGGTAAATTTATCATCTGCTCTGAACACACATGTTAGCTAAACCCTGAATGTATTTCCAAAAATTTGAAAAATTAGGAAACCTTGCAAAGGGGGCATTTGACAGAAGAAGGTTGAGAACGGTGCTTGCTGGCAACCACCTTGGTCCAGCGTAAAATGCAATTGAAGCAAAACTTATCTGCAACACAAAAGAACAAGCTTAGTTACTAAGTATTATCCCAATGAATCTCCTCTTGGTATTAAACCAGAATTTTCCCCAAAAGACATTATTTGTTTAATGGCGTCCGAACGAAATGAAATGAAATGAAATTACGGAAGCATTTGTCGAGGTAGGAAGGTTGAAGAGTGGGTCCTAAGCAAATTGGGCAGCAGCTTCCGGTGTCAGTGTCGTCCTCCGACGAGAGCGACTTGATAGCGTGAATCGCCGCCGCGTCGTCTTCCATGTTGTGCTCTTGATTCTGCAGACTTTACACTTTCATCGCAATCATCAAACACTCTTCCGCTTTTTAATAATTTTCTTTTATTGAGTTATTTTAAGGAGTTAATAGTCAAAATCGTCTTTGAAAGATATCCGATCTCCATCATGGTTTTGAAAATCGGACCGAATCGGCTGGTTCAACCGGAATAACCGGGAATCGGTGGCCTAGCCGGTCCGGGTGACGGAGATAACCGTCTGGCAAAAAATCGGTGAAAAAACTGGTCGAACCGGCGGTTAACCGGCAAATCGAAAGAACCGTCCGGTTTTTTGGCGGTTTAGTGGTTTGCAGCTTCAATGCCAAAACGACGTCGTTTTGGCTTAAAAAAAAAAAAAGAAGAAAAGGCAAACGCGTAGCGCCGAAACCTAACCCACTACCACTAACCCTAATCTCAATCTGAGCTCAGCTCCCCTTTCCCCTAACCTAATCTGCACCAGCCTCCATTCACCCAGCAAGGCCACCATTCGCCACCGACAACCATCGACAGCAGCCGCGACCACCACCGGCCGAGCCTGCCTCCTCGTCGCCGAACGTCACTTAGCCCGCCCCTCATTCGCCACCCACAACCATCGACAGCAGCCGCGACCACCACCGGCCGAGCCCGCCTCCTCGTCGCCGAACATCACCTAACCCGACCCTCATTCGCCACCCACAACCATCCACAGCAGCCGCGACCATCACCGGCCGAGCCCGCGTCCTTCTGAATTCGGTAAGACTCTGTTCTATGCTCCTTCTTGATTTTGGATTTTGATTTTCTGAGGTTCTGTGAGCTCGCCTGTTCTATGCTGCCTTCTTGATTTATGATTTTGATTTTCATCATTGCTGTTGTTGATTTTGAATAATGAATATGTTTTGCTACTTCTGTTTGTTGCTTAATGATGAAAATTTTTTGCTGCTTCTGGATATGCTTGCTGTTTCATTATATTCATGGTTTTCTGAATCATTGCTGTTGTTGATTTTGAATATGTTTTGCTGCTTCTGGTTGTTGCTTAATGATGAAAATTTTTTGCTGCTTCTGAATATGCTTGCTGTTTTATTATATTCAGAATGATGAAAATTTTTTGCTGCTTCTGAATATGCTTGCTGTTTCATTATATTCATGGTTTTCTGAATCATTGCTGTTGTTGATTTTGAATATGTTTTGCTGCTTCTGTTTGTTGCTTAATGATGAAAATTTTTTGCTGCTTCTGAATATGCTTGCTGCTTCATTCGGTTTCTCTGTTTTTCTCTCTAGATTTGTTTCCTCTGATTCAATTTTGTGTATATATGTATACATTTTTGTGTAAATTGTGTTGTTTTGAATTTGATTTGTTTTGTTTGAATGGTGCAGTACTGAAATTGATCTGGTTTTGAAACTTTAATTAAAATAAAAAAAAGAAACTGATGATCCTCTTCTGAGCTCACTGTCACCACGGTCATTCCTCCCTCGCCGTGTCTCCAGTAAGCCGCTGCTTCTTTAGTTTTGATTTCTAAGATTCTGGCTTCTGAGTTGATTTTTTGTACTAGATTCTGAATTGTGATTGTGTTCTGAGTTGGGTTGTTCCTTAATGTGAGTCTGAATTTAATTTGAATTGTTTCACTTAGTTTTTCTGTTTCTGGATTTGGAGGTTGAGTTGTCTGTAACTCTGTATTCTGAGTTTTTGTTGTTGAAAAGCATTGAATTTGTTGAATCTAGTTAGGGTTTGGTTAGTTATAAGAGGCTTGTTGCACAATAAGAAATTTCATCAATGTGTTATTCAATTGAATTATATATTGGCAGCCCAAAAAGGGATAATTGAATTGTATAAGAGAATTGATGTTGAATAATTAGCCTTGGCTTGACAATGTTGCCTGCAAGATCTTTAATTTTTTGCAGCTTGAGTGGAAATTCTGCCTCAGTTAGTTGTTTTAAAGTTATCAATAAATTTAACTCAATCTGAATATTATCAATGAACTTTTCATCTTCAATTTTTTTTATATCTTAAATTCTATTAAAATTTTTTTACTTAAAAATTCATGAATTTTAATGAATTTAAATATATAAAATTATATATTAAATTTTTAATAATTTTATTTAATATTTAATTAAACGGGTTGAACCCCGGTTGAACCCCGGTCGAACCACTGAACCAGTGAACCAGTCGCCTCACCGGTTCATTGATCGGTCCGGTTCTCGCAACCTTGATCTCCATTTTAGTCCCCGAAAGATAAAATTAATCAAAATCGTTCCCGAAAGTTACTCACGTTGCTCAAGTTTGTCCTTCCGTCATATGAGTTGGTGATGTGGCTAACGTTTGCTGAGCTGGAAAGTTAAGTGCCAGCGTGGTAGACTCCCAAACGACGTAGTTTCATTCATCCACCCCCAAATCAATCGAACGACGTCGTTTATGCTCCAGAGTGGGATATTCAAATGTTCTTCCCTTCTCTCCTCTGATAACAACCCTCTTCAACTTTCGCTCCAAAACCCCTCGTCTTCTCTTTACTCTGGTATTCTGCCCAAAAATCCTTTGATCAGAACCTCGTAGCGTTATTGACGATTCTCGTGCGTGTCGAGGCTTGTAGAGGAGTTGGCTCTACAACGTTGGATAGTTGGAGGAGCTTGCGGAGGAGTTTCGTTGTTGGAGGAAGGAACAGTAACTGCCATAGGGTAAGGTTTAATTTTTTTGATAGTTTCTGTTGATTTTGCAATGTTGCTGTTCGTTGGTTTAGGTTGAGTTAGTTCTAAGAACCATCTAGTGAGAGTAGGGTTCGGATTAGGAAGAACATGTTCTGTATGTGTTTGCCGTTAGGGGTTTCCTGGTCGTTATGCGGTGGGTTTTTTCTGGGGAATGGAGGGTTTGCGATGGTTATGTTTAGGTTGTTTGCTGTGTGTTGACATGCATGTGTAAGGCTGTAGTTGTTTCAGATTTTGTTGTTGACTACATTTATTTATTTTTGCACTTGTAGATGGAGGGTCCTCCTATGACGTTTGTATTTCACCATGATGGGAAGTTTAAAAAGGATGAGGGTGGAAATCTGTACTATGAGCCGGATCACACAGAGGTGTTAATGGGAGTTGAAGCTGACACACTTGACGTGTTCTTTGTGAAGGGATACTATGTGGAATTGGGATATGCTGAGGCTAGGGAGTGTTGGTGGAAATCTCCAGGAGTTCCCCTTGAATATGGGCTGAGGAGGCTGGCCACGGATCATGATTTGATTGCAATGGTGAAGGATTGCAGGAGGAACTTCAACTTGATCAACCTGTATTTCGAGTATAGTGTTTCAGAGCCATGTGTGGTTGACGAGCAGGAAGAAGATGTCCCAAAAATTAAGCCAACCCAAATCAAAAGCCATCACTCTCAACCCACCAAGTTACCATCCCACCAAAAAGCATGCTCTGAATCCACGAAGGCATTAGCTAATGGTAGCAGATCATCTCAGCCTTCAAAGTTGTCTTCTCAGTCTACAAAATTTTCTACCCAACCCACAAAGGAACCAAGTCAGCCCAGTAAACTGCATACCAAGCCCACTAAGCAACCAATTCAGCCCAATAAGGAGCCCATTAAACCCACTGGACCATCCATTAAGTCCACGGGTCTATCATCCAAGCCAACTAGACCATCATTTAAGCCCACCGGAGCATCATCTCAGCCCACCAAAAAGTCACATCACCCTGTGCAAACTCCATCACAGCATAGAAAATTTTGTAGTCAGCCTACCAAACCTACCCCTGCTCCATCTCAGACCAGAGGAAAGACCAAGGTCACTACCACCACAAGAGCAGGAAGGCCTGTGAAGACATTAGAGGTTGAAGAAGACAGTGACTCTCATTACTCCTATGAGAGTGCTGAGGACAGCCTTTACAAACCTCCAAAGGTAGTAGGAGATGATGAATCTAGCAGTGACAGTGAGGATGGTGTGAATTCTACAAGGCTGAACAAAAAAAAAGTGAGGTGAAAGAGAAGCACAAGCCTGCTAAGACCAGATTAGCAGAGAAAGAAATAGAGACTGAAGATTCAAGCTATGAAGCTTCTGAGGATGAGGATGAAAGTGACTCAGGTATTTGGCTAGCTCAAGTAGTTTGTAGTTGTGGATTTAATTTTGGTCACATGAGTAATTACTTTGTACTTTCGATTTGGCAGACCTAGAAGATAACAACCTTGAAGATGGTGATTCGGATCTCAACTCATGGCACTCGGAGGACTCAAGCCAGGAACTGGACTCTGATGAGGAATCACCAACCGTATATCCTCAGTATAATGACAAGGCAAAGTGGACAAATACTGACGGCGTGTGCTCAGGATGCCAATAATCACATCTTTGTCGTTGCCTATGCAATTGTCGATGTGAAAAATAAGGACAACTGGAAATGGTTTCTGGATTTGTTGCAGTCAGACCTTGGCAACTACAATGATAACAAGTTGTGCATCATTTCAGACATGCAGAAGGTGAGGACAGTTTTCATACTCGTATTCATAGTTTTGGGTTTTGTTTGATTTAATGAAATATAATTATAGGACTAAATTGATTTAATAATCAACTTTGAGGGATTCATTTGACTAACACTCTTTTCGGGTTTCTCTGTATCTGTCAGGGACTAATCCCAGCAGTGAAGGAAGTCATGCCCATGGCCCAGCACAGATTTTGTGTGTGGCATCTGTGGCAAAATTTTTCAAAACAATGGGGTAGCACAGAGTTGAAAGACCTGGTCTAGGAGTGTGCTAGATCAAGAACACGTAATGAGTTCGAGAGGAACATGAAGAGAGTAAAGGTCATCAACGAGCAGGCTTGGCAGTATCTTGAAAAGTGGTCGAAGGAAGCTTGGACTAAGGCGTACTTCAGTGAGGATCCCAAGAATGACAACATTTGCAACAATGCGTGTGATTCAATGCTAAAATAAAGCATGAAAGGACCAAGCCGATTTTGACTTTGGCTGAAGAGGTGAGAAGAGTAATCATGAAGAGCATGGTCGATAACAAACTGAAGTTTAGCACTTATCAAGGAATTTTACCCCCGGTTCAGCAAAGCAGACTAGAAGCCATGACAAAGTTATCTAGTCGCTGGGCTCCCCAATGGTGCGGGGATGATAAAGAGGAGTTGTTTGAAGTACATGGGTAGCCCACAAATGTGGTGGTGGACTTGGGGAAGCACACTTGCACCTGTCGTTTCTGGCAACTCACAGGTAAATCATTCTGACCCCATCACTCCTTCCCTTAGCCTGAAGTAGTAGGAGCTTGTTTTTGATTTTTTCAATACGTTTGTCTGTTTGTACTGGGTACAGGGATGCCATGTATGCATGCAATTTCAGCCATTCAGGACAAAAATGGTAAGAGGACTGAGGAGTATTGCCATGAGTTTTTGATAATGGAGGCGTATAAAAGGACATACTGTTTCAATGTTAACCTGGTGAAAGGACAAGATCTGCGGGAGAAAACATCCTCACCTGCCCCTATCCCACCCCCAATTAAGTCAAAACCTGGGAGGCCTACCAAGAAGAGGAGAAAGGACAAAGGAGATCAACCAGTTGGGTCAAGCACCAAGATGAAGAGGAAGTACAACCCAATTAGGTGCATGCATTGTAGTGAAGTTGGACACAACAAGAGAAGCTGTGCAAAGAAGAAAAAGGAGGATGCTGAGGAACAAGCTAGGCAAATGCAACTTCAGCTTGCCATTGCTAAAGGGCCTGCTCCCCCTACAGATGAGCCAAACAACAACAATGAAGTTCAATCACATTCTGCCCCTCCTCCCCCAGTCCAGCCACAACCTGCTGTGGAAGTCAACCAACCAGGAGGAACCCCACCAATGCAACATACCCAACTGCCTGTTCAAGACCTTCAGGTTATTTTATTTTATTTTAATGTTGCTTTTTGTTCTCCCCAATTGTATTTGTTTACTTGAAGCTAAATGGTTCTGCAACTAGCCTATGCAGGGTGCAAAGAGAGGCAGGCCACCCAAGTTGCATGTCATCAAAAGCAAGGCAAGATCGAATGCCTCCAACCAGTCACCTGTGGCCATATCTGCTGAGACATTGAAAGGAACAACTTCCGCCACTGCAAAGAAGATGCAAACCTTCATGATATTCGTGCCTACTCCAGGCTTCAAGTGTCCAAGAAAGAAAGATTAATATGTTTAACTAGAAAATATATTTTGTATGTTGTTACAACTCTGCTTTTTGGGAACATGGCTCTGTAAACTGGTTCTGTTTTAAGGATCATTTAAGTTAGGCCTAGTATGTTTTTTTGATTTTAGTAAACAATGTTGTCTGAACTTATGCTTTGGATTGCTCTTTTAACTTCTGGATCCTTGATCACCCCTGTGGTGTGTCTACTAAGACAATATGATATCATTATAACTATGATGTTTGTTATGGATTACTATGATTTTGACTATTCTGATGTATACATCTTTTTGGTTAAATTATCATGTATTCTCAGTGAAACCCATCATGCTTAAACAACAACTTTATGTTACATTAAACACAATTAAACCATAATTTCATTCATAAATAATATCATCATTACATATCAACTATTTCAATTTCAAAGATCTAACAACACCTCTAAAAAACAAGCACATAACACTCCATCTGTGGCTTTACTTGGAGATTAATGTGAACAACATTGATACACACAAGACAGTGGCCACGACCACCGCAACTAACATGAACATTAGCAGCATCTTCATTGCTCTAACCTCACCCTCCAAGCTATCCAATCTCCATGACACATTCAGTCTCCATTCATCATAGTCCCCACCAACCTCTGCATCAGTTTCTGCCCCTACTACATACCCATCTTCCTCAACCCACCTAAAAAAGTTGCAGTGGCTTCCCTTCTGAATATTTTCAAAAAAAAGGAGAATCAACTTCAACTACCCAGCAGAATAGACATAGGAATATGAAAAACAAGCTTAATATATCCTAACCTAACTCACCGGGTATCTCGCACAGGTGTGGAACAACCTATCTGGATTCTCTCTTATGCTGGATTTCTTGATTGTCGTCTTCAACCCACAAAAGCAAGTCTGGTCCTTCATCTTCCTCCTCCGTCGCATGGAAGAGTTCGACTCATGGCTACCGATAGACTGCGATGGCAGGTCACCATGCGGCTTTCACTCATCATAGCAGCGACTCCTCAAACATACATCGTCATCTACTATGAGAATGACGCACATTTATTCTTCAGATTGGAGGTTAGGTTAGGGTTGTGACTTTAGGACTAATTTGACTTAAATAGGCAAACATATCTTATTAGCATTAACCGTTGTCATGCTGGAATCTACCACGCTGGCACTTAACGTTCCAGCTCAGCAAACGTTAGCTACATCACCAACTCATATGACGGAAGGACAAACTCAAGCAACGTGAGTAACTTTCGGGGATGATTTTGATTAATTTTATCTTTCGGGGACTAAAATGGAGATCGGGGTATCTTTCAGGGACGATTTTGACTATTAACTCTTATTTTAAGTTATTCAGTTAATTGGTCGCATTTACGTTGGTCCCCCAATCTTTGTCTAACACAATTGAATATTTTCTTTTGCGAAAGCATCCTTAGTCTATTATTGCAACATCAATATTAGATCTCTTTTCTATTACAATAATAACTCAATATTGATCATTTTTTATTATATTCCTACTTTTTTATTGTGTCATTTAAAATTATATTAATAACTAATTTAAATATTAAATAAAATAATTAGTCTTCTAAATAATAAAACAACAAAACCTAAAATCTCTTAACGTTCATATGAAACACGCAGATTTTACTAGAAGCAGCAATGACAGTTCAGATGGTGGCACAAGAAAAGTGCGACCACCATTAAGTCCTCTCTAATGCATGAATATTGTATTTTATCACGTAGTTTCTTCTTCCTTCCATATTAATGGTTTTCTGTTCATTTTTTATAGATTTAAATCTGTTTCTTGCACATAATTATCGATATTTCTTGCTTGTACATTAATGTTTTTTCTTCCTTTTGTTTTCTTAATCGATATTGATGTTTGATAGTATAAGAGAGATTGTCTTCTACAGTTTCAATGCTTTCTTCTAATTTATTTTATTTTAAAATTTGAAAAATTTAAAAAAATATAGAACCAGAACAGTGCTATTATTTTCATGTTAGTGGTCTCTACACTTTGTTTTATTAGAATACTATTTGTTTTATATTTTTTCGGTTACAAACAAAATTGTTTAGCAGGATCTTGAAGTGGATGATAAAATAGAAGAAAAAATATTCTTTGATGAGATCATAGAAGAGTCAGTTGATACAGAGGAATTTCAAGAAATGTATCAAGATGAAATTGAGCAGGAAGCTGTGATTTCTAAGGATTTAGGGGAGCAAGAATTTTAAGCAATGTTTGATGGAAACGATTTTTCACATCAGGTGAATAAAGTATATCGAATAGATGATATTGAAAATATTGCCATGGTTGATTTTCTGAACATAGGTTCTCATGAGAAGGAATATTTTCATTTTCCTAATTTTCAGATAGTATTTGATTTCTATAACCATTATGTAAAATCTGTTGGTTTTGGTGCTAGAAAAAGTAAGATTTAGAAAAATAGCAAAGGAGAATATGTGAAGCAATTGTTTGTGTGTTCTCGTGAGGGATTTAGACCAGAGAAGTATTATAATATGGAAAACAGAAAAAGGGAGCCAAAATCTGAGACTCGTTGTGGTTGCCTGGCTAGGTTTGTAGTTCGTTTTGTGGCTTACACTGGAAGATGACATGTGGTTTTGTTTGTTGAATTGCACAATCATGATTGCCTTAATCCTAAGTTAGTTGGTTTCTTTTCTACACATAGAAAAATGGCAGAAGCTGATGCTAGTCAAATGAACAACATGAAGGATGCAGGCATTAGCACACCCCATATATATGCTATGTTAGCTAATCAAGAAGGGGGTTATGAGAATGTTAATTATACCTTAAGAGATATGTATAATGAGATTGGTAGGCGAAGGTGTCATGTCCTAGGTGATGCTAGAGCAGCATTGCAATACCTTAAAAACCAGAAAGCTGAAGATCCTTGCCTCTATTATGAGCACATAGTTGATGCTAAAGGGGTATTGCGAGCTCTATTTTGGTGTGATGGAAGAAGCCAATTAGATTATGAAGTATTTGGAGATGTGCTTGTCTTTAATGCGACATAAAAGAAGAACAAGTTGTGTCCAGTAGTAGTGTTTTTCGGTGTGAATAATCACAACCAAACAGTGATATTTGGAAGTGCTCTAGTTATCGATGAGAGTAAGGAGGTCTACGTGTAGTTATTACAACAACTATTGACAGTTTTGAAGGGAAAAGCACTTATATCTGTGATTACAGATGGTGCTCCATCAATGAAGTTCGCAATTGAGGCGGTATTCCCAAATGTCCATCATAGATTATGTGCTTGGCACCTCATTTGGAACGCCACAAGTAATGTTGGAAACCCAAAATTCACATCTATGTTTAAGAAGTGTATGTTAGGAGATTATAAAATCAGTGTGTTTGAGCAGAAGTAGTTTGAAATAGTTGAGGAGTTTGGTATAGCAGAAAAGAATTGGATTATTGACAAGTACGAGAAAAGGCATATATGGGCCATTGCACATATTCGAGGCAAGTTTTTTGCAGGATTTAGGACAACTTCTCGATGCGAAAGTTTTCACTCTATTATTGCAAAACATGTTAACTCGCAAAATAATTTGGTTGATTTCATAAAACATTTTAAGCAGTCTCTTACCTACCTACGATATAAGGAGGTTAAAGCTGACTATGTTTCCATATCTGGTCATCTGGTACTTAAAACAGCTTTGGAACCTCTGGAAAGGTTTGCATCAAATGTCTATACATGAGAGATATTTTTTATATTTCGACCAATGCTTGTTAGGACTGCAAGAATGAAGGTTGTGCAAAATGTGGCATTTGAGTCATTTGTACTTTATACAATATCTAAATATGGAAGTCTAAATAGTTCATGGGAAGTGTCTGTGGATAATGAAATGACAAAATTCAATTGTTCATGCTTCAGGATGGATTCTTTTGGAATTTCGTGTGAGCATATAGTTTGTGTGCTGGTGTTTCTTAACATCCTTGAGCTGCCAAAGTCTCTTGTGTTAATAAGGTGGTCGAAGAATGCCAAGACAAGCACTTTCAATTCAAGTGACATTACTTGGGACTCTATAATATTGAGTCAATATGGATGCTTGATGGATTGGTGTCGGCAACTATCCTATATCGCTAGTCGAAGGCAAGAGAGATTCCACCTTCTTCGAGACACTGTTATGAGCCTAATCGAAGATTTCAACAAGATTGAAGATGAACAAAAAAAGCAAGTTGGTGTTGAAGCTGATGGTTCAGATGATATTTTTCTTAAGAATCCACAAAATTGTAGATCTAAGTGTCATCCAGGTGAGAAGGTAAAACAAAAACCACAACATACGATGTGGTATTTGTCGCATGGAAGAGCACAATAAAAAATCTTGTCCATTGGCAAAGGACATTTAGCAGACCAATGCAAGTTGTGCAAATTTTCATGGTATAAATGGGAACCCTTTTGAGGAAGGGTTGGATGCATGCAGAAATTGTAATATTTGGTTTAAAGATTTGCGTACCACAAGATGTTAATTATATAATTTTCATTAATAAGAGTGGAGATTGATTGATAGTGTGCTCAATAGAACAGTAAAACAGTAGAACAATAGCAATAATAAATCAACACAATTGGATATAAAACTAAATAATGTGTAGTGAATAAGGAGAGAATCAACAAGAAAAATAGAATAATGCAGTAACCAATTCTCCTGTTCGAGTCAGGGATGACTCCACTCAATTGCCAAAAATCAATTCCCCTCACCACTACTCCCACCTCCCTTTACATACTGCCAATTCTATTACATAACAACCCAGTACCAATGTTTTCCTACTACGCATCCTTCTCACGCATGGTAGTCTCGCATACATACGGGAGGTCTCTTATTTCTTTTGCTTTTCACCCCATTTCTATTATTCGGCCCAACTTCTTCCCCAGTCTCTGATTCTTGACTCGGCCCTTTGTTACTTGGGCCGTCATTCATATCAACCACTCCCCTGTCGACAATAACCTTGTCCTTAAGGTCTGCACCGGGATACATCTTCACAAGTTCTGTCCAGCTCACCCAAGTAGCTTCTTCCCCCGGGGCTCTCCTTGCCATTCCACCAAAACCTGCACCTGATGTTGCTCATCCTCATGCTTCAATACTCGGCTGTCGATGATTGCCGCCGGGTTGGGGTCAAAGGGAAGGTTCACAAGGAGTTGGTTTACCCCAACTGCTAATGTAGGATTGATGAGACGCATAAGCTGGTGAATTAAAAATTATTAAAATAGTTACGTTGCAAGTATAGTTTTTAACTCACCGAAAATCTGCCTATCAATTTAGAAGTATGTCACAGAGAGTTTGAATTAAAAATTACTGGGAATTTTAAGTCCCAGGTCGTCTCCCAACGAGTTGCAGAAAAGTGTGCTATCTTATTAATCAGATGTTCAAAGAAGTTGAGTTGGGTAAATTGGAATTTAAAT
The DNA here is from genome assembly GCF_059453495.1 of Arachis ipaensis. NCBI lineage: Eukaryota > Viridiplantae > Streptophyta > Magnoliopsida > Fabales > Fabaceae > Arachis > Arachis ipaensis. The sequence continues at coordinate 44,254,757 of NC_142444.1, read as the reverse complement.
TGAGGAAATTTAGTAAATATGAATAAAAGCCTTGATTGGGAGTTGATTGGTTGGAATTTCTCCTATTGATGGAGTGATTGTAAGATTAATTTATAATTAATGGTTGTTCTGTTTGGTTATCCTTTACTAAGTAAGGGAAAGTCAAACAAGCTGGAATGCCAGATCTATTCACAAGTTGCAACCCACTTAGTTCAAAGGGATTGGCGTTGGTGACAGGATAGCAATCCAACATTTAACCCAATTACAAATTTTTCTTCAATCCTTCCAACTCAAGAGTTCCTTTTAATCAACTCCCCATCAAGTAAGGAAGCTACTCACGCATTGTAAATAAAGAATCCATAGCACATGAAAGAGAATTAAAAGAAGACATGATTATTGGAATTGAAATTGAATTAAAAAGAAATAATCCTTGCATTAATTAATCATAAAAGTATTCAAATAACAAAATTGAACAAAACAAGGAACATGGAAGAATAAAACCAAGTTGAGAAAACGAACTAGAATAACGAAGTCTTGATGAGGGAATAACTCTTCTCAATGTTCCAATGCTAAGACCAATTGAAAATTAAAATTCTAAAACCTAGAGAGAAAAATCTAAGAGAGTAAAACTAGATCTAAAAAACTGTTGACTGAATGAATGTGTTATTTGTTTCTGCATGTTCTCTGACTCTAGTCTGCTGTTCCGGGCCGAAAACTGGGTCGAAATAGGGTCCAAAATCGCCCCTAACAAATTCTGCAGATTATGCAGATCGCACATGTCACGCGATCGCGTCATCCATGCGGACGCGTCATTCGCGCTTTTCCTCGCCACGCGTTCGCGTCGTCCACGCTACCGCGTCGCCAGAGCTTTTCCAATCTGCGCGGCCGCGTAAGCCATGCGGCCGCGTCACTGCGATTTGCTCTCGTTCGCGTGAGCCATGCGACCGCGTCACTTCTCGCTGGTTATCTCCTCAAATTCTTGTGTTCCTTCCATATTTGCTAGCTTCCTTTCCAATCTCCAACTCATTTATGCCCTGTAAAGCCTGAAACACTCAACACACAGATCACGTCATCGAATGGAATAAAGAAGAATTAAAAATAAATAATTAAAGTCTCTAGGAAGCAGTTTTCAAACATGTAATAAATTCAGGAAGGAAATCTAAATGCATGCTAATTTAATGAATAAGTGGGTAAGGATCATGGTAAAACCACACAATTAAACACAATATAAATCATAAAATAGTGGTTCATTAACCTCCCCACACTTAAACATTAGCATGTCCTCATGCTTAATTGAAGGAGATAAGGAAATAAGTATGAACATGTAGAAACTCATGAAATGCAATGCAAACCTATATATATATAAATAAATGCAACTATATGATTCTTGTCCACTTAATCAAAAGTAAATAAGCTCTTCAAAACAATTACAAATCAAATTCCACTAATTTTATCATTATACAATAAAATGGATAAAAGTGCAAGGAGATAGCTCATGAAAGCAGGGAACTTGAAAATTCAAGCATTGAACCCTCACCGATAATGTATGTACGCTCTAATCTCTAGTGTATAGGGTGGTCACTCTATCCTTCTCTAATCATGCTTTCTAACTTTTGTTCTTCTCCTAACTAATCAACAATAGTTAATATACCAATGCAAACATCATGAGGTCTTTTCAAGGTTGTAATGGGTCTAAGGTATAGGCAGGGGTGTATATTTGGTCAAGTGAGCTAATAAATTGAATCTTTAATTAACCCAAGCTCTAACATAACTTGTATACACTTAATGTCATTTTTAAAGTTCATACCTAGCTACCCAGAATTCCCTTTTTCAATCCATACTCATGTATCAACTTATATTTTGGTTCTATCATATGTGCATTGATCTTCGAATTCTGAATTCAACATTGGGGTAATTTTGTCCCCTTATTTATTGAAATTTTAATTTTTTTTTTTAAAAAATAAATAAAGCTTATCAGTGCACATAGATTTTTAATTCTTGTAGTTTCACATGAGTAGGTATCCAAATTTCCCTTAAATTTTTATGACACATTCCCTTAACAACTTTTGTTCCTACAACTTCCCATACTTAACTAGCACACACAATTCTATCTTAAGCTAACTAAAGATTCAAATTGGGTATACAATTGTTTTTCGGCTTAAGGTTAGTAATGTGGTAAAATATCGAACAAATGGGAATTAAAGGCTCAAAGTGGTTAACAAAGGTAATTAAAAAAGGTAGGCTTAATTTGGATGAGTGAGTTTAAACAAATAATGGCCTCAATCATGTGCAAGCATGCAAATATAATAACTATTGGACATATAAGATAAAACAAAATATAGATTACAATCATAGAGAAGTAAACACATAAGAATGAAATAATTATGGTTAAATAATGTAACCATTCATAAAGGCTCAAATTTTTCACAGGTTGTGTGTTCTTTGACTCAAATATCATGTTCCAAATACAGCTCAAGCAAATTTATCATAAGAATTTTTTTGAAAAATTAGTGAAATTTTGTTCCAAAGATAGATTTTAAAAGAAACTTATTGTCTTTTCAATTAAGTAGAACATGCATGCAACTATCCTAACCTATGCAATTTATTCTAGTCTATAAAGGAAAGAAAATCTAACTAAAATATCCTAATTATTGGTGCTAGAGAAGAGAAATTACCTCTGAAAGTCAGGTACTGACCGACCTCCCCACACTTAAGGCTTTGCACCGTCCTCGGTGCCATCTGTCAGGAACAGGGGTGGGCTGGTAGCAATATCTCCACAGTCGGGACCGTCATGGCTCCCTGTGCTGGTAAAAAAAGTGGAGTCCGGGGTGTCTGAGTCTCTGAAGTGTCCCTTGAGTAGCTCCTTGAGGTGTTTGAATCGGCGCTCGTTACGGCGCTCTCTCATCTTTGCTTTCTGTTCTTGCCGATCCAACCGTTCGATTATCTGTTGGAGCAATTTCTCAGTTGTAGATGCTTGTGGTGTTAAAGAAGGATTATCTTCAACTGGAGCAGTAGGAAGGCTTGTAGTGGCTGCTGAGAGTCTGAGGTATTTCCCGTTAGGGACATACTAATCATCCCTTGGAAGCACGACTTTGGTGTCCCCAGCTCTGTAGGAGACTCTGGCTGCTGAGACAAGATCTGAGACCAAGGCGGGGAAAGGTAAGTTGCCCGCAATTTGTACGTGTTCCATAGCATTCCGGATATGTCTTGAGAGATTCAGAGGTTGGTCTGTAAGGATGCACCATAGTAGAACAGCCATGTCCCCAGTGAAGGAGGACTCATGAGTGCTCGGAAAGACGTAATGGGACATGATCTGCGCCCATACGCGAGCCTCTAAGGTAAGTGCTGAAGCCAAGATTTCCTTAGGGCGGGTACGGCGGTATCCGTAGATCCAACGGCTGCCAGGTAATGCGATGACTCCGAGAATGGAGTCCCAGTTGAATCGGTATCTCTGGCGCTGAAGGGCGGCTTCTTGAAAAGCGTCCATTCCTGCTGGAATAGGGAGAAGACTCAGAGCTTACTGAATGGCCTCTTCTGTGATGGGGACTTGCTTCTGCCGGACATAAACAGACTACAGGGTCGGCATGTAGAAGTTGGAGTAGAACTCAACTACCCAAGAAAGATTGACCTGCCTTGGCTGTCTCCGTAGGAAATTCCATTGTCTTCGCTCAATTTGAGGCTCAACAAAGGTGGCAATATTGGACGGGAGGGTAAGAAGGTATTCATTGTTATAGTTCCTTTCTGCTAGGATAGGGAACATCTGCTCACAGTAGCGATTGGGAAATCGCACAGTGTCCTTTGCGGGAAAGGCTTTCTCCTTGTTGTCAACCTTTATTATCCTTTTAACTCGTTTTGTTGAGGGCTTGACTGCGGTGGAAGAAGGCTCTGCCACTAATGCTCTTTTAGTTCCTCTTCTTGTGGGTGGTTTGGAAGTTGCTTTCTCCTTTCCTTTCTTGGTGGCCATCCTGAAAGAAGGGAAGAGGAAGTAAATTAAATTCAAAGAGATATACAGCAAGGAAGAAAACGGAAAAGAGGGTGAATGATGCACAGTAAAATGTAGATGACATTAACACATGCTCTCGAGTACATATAAAAAGCCATCAATGGAAAATAGCTAGTGCAGATAAAAACAAGTGAATGCAAGGTGTTTATTGGCATGCTGACAAAGGGCATGAGTAGCATAGACCAAGCATTACTTCGTAACAAACCATCACGTTTGTATTGACAATTGAATTCAATTAATAAAATAATAAGGAGAATTTGTGAAAAGCAAGCATTGAATAGTAGAGTAAAGTAATGTAGAAAAGTGCATAGGGCTATATAGGCTTTTTCACAAACGCATGGCATGCATGGTAAGTAAGATATAAAAAGTATGAAATTGAACATGCAAGCAATCCCTTAAAAATAATAATAATTGTCAAATAAATTGTAACAAGTCACAAGCATATAATGAGGGATAATGACTCAAAAAATTTCTAGCACCATGTAAAAAGGGAAAGAAGAAGATGAAAAATAAAATAAAATAAATGAAAAGAAAAAGAAAAGAAAAAGAAAATAAAAATATATATAATATAATAAGAATGATGGAAAAGAGAAGAAGGAAGAAGAAGGTAAAACCTTGTTAATGGTGGTGAGAGAGATAGAGAGTGAGAGGTGAGATAGAAGGGGGGAGAGGGAAGGAAGAAATAAGGAGGGAAAAGAAAAATTAGGATTTGGGGGAGAGGAAGATAAGATATGTGGCAATTTTAGGTTGAGCTGTGCGGCGCATGCGACGCGGCCGCGTGGAGCACGCGTTCGCGTGGGTGCGCGTCAGGTAAGGGGATGCGATCGCGTCGGTCACGCGGTCGCGTGACCCATGTTACGCTGCTGGCACGAGTACAGCCTCGCTCCAGCACAACTCTCTGTTCATTTTATTTTAATTGCCAAATTGGGGTGACGCGATCGCGTGGGTCACGCGATCGCATGAGTGTGCGTTATAAAATGGGTGACGTGGTGGCGTCGACGATGCGATCGCGTGACAAGGATTGTACTTCCAGCACCAATCCAGCATCACTCTCACACAGAATGTTACTGTGCAGCCTTTTACGTCGTAAACTCAGAGCACGCGGCCACGTGGGGCACGCGGTCGCGTGGGAGGCCATGATTCCCATGCGACGCGAACGCGTCAGGGACGCGGTCGCGTGGGTTGATTTGTGCCATTGGCACGCCTCCAGCCATGCTCCAGCCGGACTCTCTGTTCATTTATTTTTTTTCTCCACCCCCTCTGTGACGCGGACGCGTCGCTGATGCGATCGCGTCGCGTGGCAAAAGTTTTTTTTTTTAAAAGAAATATAAAGACATGTAAATGCAAATGCACGAAAGTACTAATAAAGAGAAGAGTTATTGAATAGAAAAAACAAAGAAAAGAATGATCATACCATGGTGGGTTGTCTCCCACCAAGCACTTTGCTTTAATGTCCGTAAGTTGGACGCTCTGCTAGCTCAATCTGCTGCTATGTGGGGATCTTCCAAGCGGAAGATCTCAAGCTCCTTATTTTTCTGCACCTTCTCACCATGGTACAGCTTCAGGCATTGTCCATTAGCCTTAATAAGTTCAGAGCTTGAAGGATGACGTAGGTGATAAACTCCGTACGGTTTAGCCTTCTCTACTCTGTATGGACCTTCCCATTTTGATCTCAACTTACCGGGCATGAGCCTTAGTCGAGATTTGTAAAGAAGGACAAAATCTCCAGGTTGGAACTCTTTCTTCTTGATGTTTTGATCATGCACAACTTTCATCTTGTCCTTGTAAATTCTGGAGTTCTCATAAGCTTCTAGGCAAAGGTTCTCCAGTTCCTGCAGTTGCAACTTCCTTTCAGCTCCGGCATTCTCAATTCCCATGTTGCACTCCTTAACTGCCCAGAAGGCTCTGTGTTCGATTTTAACTAGGAGATGGCAAGCTTTTCCATAAACCAAGCGGAAGGGACTCATCCCAATGGGTGTCTTGTATGCTGTTCTATATGCCCACAGTGCATCTTGTAGCCTGGTGCTCCAGTCTTTTCTATGAGGCTTTACTATCTTTTGCAAGATACGCTTAATTTCTCTGTTTGACACCTCGGCTTGCCCATTAGTTTGGGGATGGTAAGCGGTTGTAACTTTATGAATTATCCCATGCTTCTTCATCAATCCTGTTAGTCTCCTGTTACAAAAATGGGTGCCTTGATCGCTCACGATCGCTCGTGGCGATCCAAAGCGACATATAATATGGTTTTTCACAAAGGAAACAACAGTGTTAGCATCATCAGTGCGGGTAGGAATTGCTTCCACCCATTTGGAAACATAATCTACAGCTAACAATATATAAAAATATCCATTAGAATTTGGAAATGGAGCCCTGAAGTCAATGCCCCAAACATAAAAAATTTCACAGAAGAGCATATATTGTTGAGGCATCTCATCCCTCCTGGATATATTACCAAATTTCTGGCATGGGGGGCAAGATTTACAAAACTCAGCAGCGTCTCTAAAAAGAGTAGGCCACCAGAATCCGCAGTCTAAGATCTTTCTAGCTGTTCTTTGAGGGCCAAAATGTCCTCCACTCTCAGATGAGTGACAGGCCTCTAAAATGGACTGGAATTCTGATTGAGGCACACAACGTCTAATTATCTGGTCAGCGCCATATCTCCATAAATATGGGTCATCCCATATATAATATTTAGACTCGCTTTTCAGCTTGTCTCTTTGATGTTTAGAAAAATGTGGAGGAAATGTGCGGCTAACTAAATAATTAGCAACAGGTGCATACCAAGGGATTATCTCAGATACTGCTTGCAGGTTATCAAAAGGAAAATTATCATCTATAGGAGTAGAATCATCCTTAATATGTTCAAGGTGACTCAAGTGGTCTGCTACTAAATTTTGATTACCACTCCTTTCCTTTATTTCTAAATCAAATTCTTGTAACAGTAGTATCCAACGTATAAGTCTTGGTTTGGATTCCTTTTTAGCTAATAGATACTTTAGAGCTGCATGGTCTGAATACACTACTACTCTAGTACCAAGTAAGTAAGCTCAGAATTTATCCAGAGCAAAAACAATAGCAAGAAGCTCTTTCTCAGTAGTAGTATAATTGGACTGGGCACTGTCTAAAGTCTTAGACGCATAGGCAATAACAAAAGGATCCTTACCTTCACGCTGAGCTAGCGCTGCTCCTACTACATGGTTGGAAGCATCACACATGATTTCAAACGGCTGACTCCAGTCTGGTCCTCTCACAATTGGGGGCTTGAGTTAGAGCAGTCTTCAGCTTATCAAACGCTTGTTCGCAATCCTCGCTGAACTCGAACTCAATGTCCCTCTGCAGTAATCTGGATAAGGGAAGTGCCACCTTACTAAAGTCCTTAATAAATCTCCTGTAGAAACCTGCATGGCCAAGGAACGAACGGACTTCCCTCACAGAAGAGGAGTAAGGCAAACTGGAAATAACATTTACCTTTGCTGGGTGTACAGAAATGCCATTATTAGATACCACATGTCCTAATATAATCCCTCATTTTACCATAAAGTGGCATTTTTCGAAATTCAATACAAGGTTTGTATTAACACATCTATCCAATACTCGAGATAATCCATCTAAGCAAAGGCTAAAAGAATCACCATAAACGCTAAAATTGTCTATAAAAACTTCCATACAGTCCTCAATAAGATCAGAGAAAAGACTCATCATGCACCTTTGGAAGGTGGCTGGTGCATTGCACAAGCCAAAGAGCATTCTCTTATAAGCATAAGTCCCAAAAGGACATGTAAAAGTAGTCTTTTCCTGATCCTCAGGAGCTATATGAATCTGGAAATAACCCGTGTAACCATCTAAAAAGCAATAATGTGACTTACCTGACAGGCGATCCAGCATTTGATCAATGAATGGAAGTGGGTAGTGATCCTTACGGGTAGCTTGGTTGAGACGCCTGTAATCAATGCAGACTCTCCAAGCATTCTGAACTCTAGTTGCTATGAGCTCTCCATGCTCACTCTTCACTGTAGTGACTCCAGATTTCTTGGGCACCACTTGTACTGGGCTTACCCATTCACTGTCTGAAATGGGAAATATGATACCTGCTTCCAATAGTCTGGTCACTTCCTTTTTGACAACTTCCAAGATGGTGGGATTCAATCTTCTTTGGGGTTGACGGACAGGTCTTGCTCCCTCTTCTAAAAATATTCTGTGCTCACATACTTGAGGGTTGATTCCAACTATATCTGCCAAACTCCATCCAATTGCCTTCTTATGCTTCCTCAGTACATCAAGTAACTGCTCTTCTTGTTGAGAAGTCAGTTCCCTTGCGATAATGACCGGAAGCTTCTGCTCATCCTCAAGATAAGCGTATTTGAGATGTGGAGGGAGAGGTTTCAATTCTAACTTTTGATCATGGGCAGGCTCTGGATTATCTGGGGCTTGTGAAAATGGCGAAGTGCCCTCACTGTCAGTTAAGAGGGTCCCCACACTTGGACCTTGTCCAGTGTGCCTTTCTTCAAACTCTTCCTTTTGAACTTCAGCCACACTTTCATCTATGACATCACACTGGAAGATAAAACGATCTTCTGGGGGTTGTCAATGACTCCATTTAGATTGAAGATTACTATGCGGCCATCTATTTCAAAGGAGTATGTTCCTGAAAAAGCATCCAATTTGAATTTTGATGTCTTCAGGAATGGTCTTCCAAGTAGGATTGATGATGGCTTATCTGAATCATTGTGGGGCATCTCCAAGATATAAAAATCAGTGGGAAATGTGAGCCCTTTAATGTTCACCAAAACATCTTCAGCAACTCCAGCCACTGTAATAATGCTTTTATCTGCTAACACAAAACGAGCTGCCGACCTTTTTAAGGGAGGGAACCTCAAAACATCATATATAGACAAAGGCATTATACTGACACATGCTCCTAAATCACACATGCAATCATAAATCACTACACCACCAATAGTACAACAAACTATGCAAGGACCTGGATCACTACATTTTTCAGGTAATCCTCCCATTAAGGCATATATAGAACTACCTAAAGGAATAGTTTCTAATTCATTAATTTTGTCTTTATGGATACATAAGTCTTTTAGAAACTTTGCATATTTAGGTACCTGCTGAATAACATCAAAAAGGGGAACAGTTACCTCAACCTTTTTGAATATCTCTACCATTTTAGGATCGGGTTCCAGCTGCTTCCTGGGCTTCCTTGCAAGTTGTGGAAATGGAATAGGAGTAGTGTTGTCTGTGGTGTCTGTGCCTTTTGGTGCTTCCTTCTGTGGTTGAGTTATCTCTTCTTCAGCTATGTCCTGTATATCCTCTTCCTCTTCAACATCTTCGATTTCTACCACCTCTTCAGCTGAGGCGTATTCTGGTGAGCTTGGTTCCTCCTGATTCCTCTCCTGCAGTGTGGTTCCGGACCTCAGGGTGATAGCATTAATGCCTCATTTTGGATTGGGTAATGGTTGAGAGGGGATTCCAGTGGTGCTTGAAGGTTGATTACTGGAATTTTGTGCTGATCCAAGCTGTGTCATAAAAGCTTGCAGAGTAGAGGTGAGACCATTCAGACCGGCGTTAATGCTATTCATGATGTTACTTTCCATGGTCTGTTGTCTTTTCTCAAAAGATTGTAGTAGATCTTCATTAGAAGATAAAAAAGAATGAGTAAATTGAGAGGTCTGCTGCTGATTGTTCTGTGGTCCTTGGTTCTGCCTCAGGTGAGGTGCTCTGTAAGGTTGATTTTGCTGCCTGTTGTTGTTATTATTCCACCTCTGATTTCCCTGATTATCTCTGCCTCCCCTGTTATTGTTGTCCCTCCAATTCTGGTTTGAATTGTCCTGCCATCCATGGTTATTATTTCCACTTTGATTGTACCCTTGGTTGGGGCGGTCATAGAAGTTGTGAGTGGATGCCACCAGGTTGTCTTCTTGTTGGAGCTGCGGGCATTCATCAGTGTAATGGCTATAATCAGCACAGATTCTGCAAATTCTTTGTGGGACTAGTTGTTGGTTTTGCTGTGGTGGAGGAGGTTGAGCTTGCTGAGCTTGTTGATTCAACTGCATTTGCTTCAGCAAGTTGGTCATTTCACAGATGCTTTGAGTTAGAGCAGCAGTCTCTCCACTAGAAGATACTTCTGCAACAGCTTTTGAACAGCCTTGCTTTTGTCTGTGGTTCCTAGTGGATTCAGCTAAATCACTGATCAATTGCCAAGCTTCATCAGTGGTCTTGTACTTCTTCATAGACCCATTGCTGGCACTTTCCAGTGTGGTCTTATCTTGGGGCCTCATACCCTGTGTAATATAGCTGAGTAGCACGATCTTGTCAATCATGTGGTGGGGGCATGCTTCCAGAAGATTATTGAAGCGCTCCCAGTATTCAAAGAGAGTCTCATTGTCATCCTAAACAATTGTAGAGATATCCTTCCTCAGTTTATCAGTAACTTCAGATGGAAAGAATTTCTCCAGAAACTCCTTTCTGAGTGTATCCCAGTTGGATACATTTGCTAGAGGTTGAGTGTAGTACCACTCTCTTGCTTTTCCCTCAAGAGAAAACGGAAAAGCTTTTAGCAGAATTGAAGTTTCATCAGTGCCATCACGCCTGACAGTAGAACAGGCTGCCTGGAAATCCCTCAAGTGCCTGATAGGCTCTTGAGCAGGTAGGCCATAAAACTTGGGCATCAAATTTAGCAGTGCGGGCTTTATTTCAAAATCTGTAGCTACCGCTGGATGATGCGCTTGAAACGGTTGCATTGTAAAATCAAGGGCTCCTTCCTCCTGGATGGTAACTCTCCTAGCTGCCATGTTTTCTGCGCGTAAAACAACCGAATCAGTAGAATGGGGGCAGGTTTCTTCCTCAGATTTACTTTCAGATCCGCCCTCAGAGCGGGCTAACCGACGCTGTTCTCGCCTTATTCGTGAAATTGTCCTTTCAATTTCAGGATCGAATATTAGCAAGCGCGGATCAGGAAGTGAACGCGTCATTTGACGGAAGAAACATGCAGCTCATAGTAGCAAAATAAAATAAAATGCAAATAAATCTAATTAATAAAATTAGCACTCTATTGCAACTCCCCGACAACGGCGCCAAAAATTGATGAGACGCAGAAGCTGGTGAATTAAAAATTATTAAAATGGTTACGTTGCAAGTATAGTTTTTAACTCACGGAAAATCTGCCTATCAATTTAGAAGTATGTCACAGAGAGTTTGAATTAAAAATTACTGGGAGTTTTAAGTCCCAGGTCGTCTCCCAACGAGTTGCAGAAAAGTGTGCTATCTTATTAATCAGTTGTTCAAAGAAGTTGAGTTGGGTAAATTGGAATTTAAATTGAGAAAATTTAGTTAATATGAATAAAAGCCTTGACTGAGAGTTGATTGGTTGGAATTTCTACTATTGATGGAGTGATTGTAAGTTAATTTATAATTAATGGTTGTTCTGTTTGGTTATCCTTTACTAAGTAAGGGAAAGTCAAACAAGCTGGAATGCCAGATCTATTCACAAGTTGCAACCCACTTAGTTCAAAGGGATTGGCGTTGGTGACAGGATAACAATCCAGCATTTAACCCAATTACAAATTTTTCTTAAATCCTTCCAACTCAAGAGTTCTTTTTAATCAACTCCCCATCAAGTAAGGAAACTACTCACGCATTGTAAATAAAGAATCCATAGCACATGAAAGGGAATTAAAAGAAGACATGATTATTGGAATTGAAATTGAATTAAAAAGAAATAATCCTTGCATTAATTAATCATAAAAGTATTCAAATAACAAAATTGAACAAAATAAGGAACATGGAAGAATAAAACCAAGTTGAGAAAACGAACTAGAATGACGAAGTCTTGATGAGGGAATAACTCTTCTCAATGTTCCAATGCTAAGACCAATTGAAAATTAAAATTCTAAAACCTAGAGAGAAAAACCTAAGAGAGTAAAACTAGATCTAAAAAACTGTTGACTGAATGAATGTGTTATTTATTTCTGCATGTTCTCTGACTCTAGTCTGCTGTTCCGGGCCGAAAACTGGGTCGAAATAGGGTCCAAAATCGCCCCCAACGAATTCTGCAGATTATGCAGATCGCACATGTCACGCGATCGCGTCATCCATGTAGACGCGTCATTCGCGCTTTTCCTCGCCACACGTTCGCGTCGTCCACGCTACCGCGTCGCCAGAGCTTTTCCAATCCGCGCGGCCGCGTGAGCCATGCGGCCGCGTCACTGCGATTTGCTCTCCTTCACGCGGTCGCGTGAGCCATGCGACCGCGTCACTTCTCGCTGGTTATCTCCTCAAATTCTTGTGTTCCTTCCATATTTGCTAGCTTTCTTTCCAATCTCCAACTCATTTATGCCCTGTAAAGTCTGAAACACTCAACACACAGATCACGGCATCGAATGGAATAAAGGAGAATTAAAAATAAATAATTAAAGTCTCTAGGAAGCAGTTTTCAAACATGTAATAAATTCAGGAAGGAAATCTAAATGCATGCTAATTTAATGAATAAGTGGGTAAGGATCATGGTAAAACCACACAATTAAACACAATATAAATCATAAAATAGTGGTTCATCAAGGATCACCCTTGAATTCCTTCAACATCGAAACATGGAAGACTGGGTGAATGACACTGTCAGCCGGAAGCTCTAATTTATAAGCCACTGCCCCACTTGTTACAGAATTTTAAAAGGCCCATAGTACCGCTTGCTCAATTTCAGGTTTCCCCAGTTCACCACCGATCCTTGACGATACGGTTGCAGTTTCAGCAATACCCATGCCCCCACTTGAAAATATTTTGACACCTAAACTATTAGCCCTACGCTTCATACGTTCTTGAGCCTGCCTCACCTTGAGCATATTATCCACATCTTGCACTGGTGATGACTGGTTAACATACTCCGGAATGGTGCGGACAGCAAACCCATACAAAGCTTCATAAGAGGACATTTCAATGGTGGAATGGAAGGAAGTGTTGTAGCAATACTCTGCCCACATGAGATACAATGACCATTTGGCTTGATGAGCATGTGTAAAGACACGTAAATACTGTTCCAATGTGCTATTAACAACTTTCGTCTGCTTGTCCATCTGGGGGTGATACGCAGTGCTATACAACAGCCTTGTATCGCAACTCTCAAACAATTATTTCCAAAAATAGTTAAGAAAAAGGGGATCTCTATCTAAGACAATCGATGCTGGAAATCCATGGTATCGAACGACACTGCTGAGAAATTTCTGTGCAACAACCTTGGCTGTGAACCCCGGTTTCAATGGAGCAACTCGAGCAATTTTACTAAAGCGAGCCACCACGACGATGACTGTTGTGAAAACTCCGAAGTTGGGTAGTTTAGTGATAAAATCCATGCTAACCCCTTCCCATGGCCTAGCTGGAATCAGTAGTGGTTGTAAGAGCCCTTGAGGACGCGCTGGAATGTATTTTGTGCTCTGGCACTCCATACAGTGGTCAATAAAATGAATGGTGTCCTTGCACATTCCTGGCCAGAAAAATGTCTCACTCAACCCCTTATAAGTCTTCAAAATGTCCCCATAGCCTGCTATGATGGACGAATGGAACTGATGTAAAAGAGTATCCCTCAAATTAGCATAATCAAGCACCCATATGCGGTTTCGGTATAGCAAAATCCCATCCTTGAACCTGTAATCAGAGTGTAGTTCTCCCGCACGAGCCCTATCTTGGAATTGTTGAATTTCTTTGCTTTGCTGAGTGGCTCGCAGCAGTGTCGATATGACGGCAGATTGAACTGTTGTGAAGGCTTGGAATTGAGCAGCTGGGGAATCCTCACCCTGCCTAGACAATGCATCCGTTGCTTGGTTAAATTTACCTGGTCTGAATTCAATGCCAAATTCATATCCAAGCAGCTTAGAGAGGTAATGTTGTTGTTCCTGGGTCAAGATCACTTGCGTTTTAAGTTCTCGTAACCTTTGGTGATCCGTCTTGATCACAAACCGCCTTCCCAACAAATAGTGGCGCCACTTTGCTATTGCCTGGGTGATAGCATACAGTTCTCTCACATATGCTGATGCTTGGGTCAGCCGTGCTCTCAACTTCTTACTGAAGAATGCGATCGGGTGTCCCTCCTGAGACAAAACTGCACCAAACCCTATGCTCGATGCATCCATTTCCACGACAAAAGGCTTCAAAAAATCAGGCAAAGAAAGGAAAGGAGTCTGCGTCATCAAGTTCTTCAAGTGGGAGAAAGCATGGTCAGCCGCCTCTGTCCATTGGAATGCATTCTTTTTAAGTAGCTCAGTCAGGGGATAAGCAAGTTGGGCATAGTTTGCTACGAATTTGCGATAATACTCTGTAAGGCCTAAGAACCCTCTTAATTGTTTGACTGATTTAGGTGGAGGCCAAGCCACAATTGCCTCAATTTTTGTCGGATCAACCTTAACCCCTTCTCCTAAAATGACATGGCCGAGATACTCTATTTGCTACCTCATAAAAGAGCACTTCGATCGCTTTGTAAAGAACTGATTCTCCCTTAAAACTTGTAAGGTTTGCGCCAAATGCTCAATATGTTCTTCCTTGGTATGACTGTATAACAAGATGTCATCAAAAAATACAACAACAATCTCCTCAAGAAGGGAAGAAAAAGTTTGTTCATCGTCGCTTGGAATGTAGAGGGCGCATTGGTGAGTCCCAGTGGCATTACTACAAATTCATAGTGGCCTATATGAGTTTGAAAGCCTGTTTTGCTAATATCTTGCTCCTTCATTCGAATCTGGTGATACCCACTACGTAAATCAATTTTTGAAAAATATACGGCACCATGTAATTAATCTAAAATTTCTTTAATGGTAGGGATGGGAAACTTATCTTTAACTGTAATGAGGTTGAGTACTCTGTAGTCCACACAAAACCTCCAACCACCATTCTTCTTCTTTTTTAAGAACACCAGGCTAGAGAATGCACTTTGGCTATCTCGTATCACTCCCTTTTGCAACATCTCTGCTACCAATCTCTCCATCTCTTCCTTTTGGAAATGGGGATATTTGTAAGGTCGGATACTGACCGGAACTGCCCCTGGAGTCAGGTGAATAGGGTGGTCTATCTCCCGATGCGGTGGAAGCTGCTTTGGCTCTTCAAAGACAAATTTTTGCAGCATGGCACTAATTTCGGCCTCCTCTGGTTCCTCTTCCTAAATCCCCCCAGATTCTACAGCTTCCAAATGAAATAAAGAGGCAATTGCCTTACTATCATTAAGCTTTTTTAGCTCTCGAAAATTCAACCCCGCTGATGAGCGGATAATTTATACCCTTTTTGGCATTGTTTTTACATAGTTTTTAGCATGTTTTAGTTACTTTTTATTATATTTTTATTAGTTTTTATGCAAAAATCATATTTCTGGACTTTACTATCAGTTTGTGTATTTTTTTGTGATTTCAGGTATTTTTTGGCTAAAATTGAGGGACCTGAGCAAAAATCAGATTCAGAGGCTGAGAAAGGACTGCAGATGCTATTGGATTTTGACCCTCCTACACTCGAAGTGGATTTTCTGGAGCTACAGAAGCCCAATTGGCACGCTCTCAATTGAGTTGGAAAGTAGACATCTTGGGCTTTCCATCAATATATAATAGTCCATACTTTGCCCGAGATTTGATGGCCCAAACTGGCATCCAAACGCCCACCAAAGACCCTTTTCTAGAGTAAAACGTCGGAACTGGCACCAGAACTGGAGTTAAACGCCCAAACTGGCACCCAAACTGGCGTTTAACTCCAAGAATGGCCTATGCACGTGACAGCTTCAATGCTCAGCCCAAGCACACACCAAGTGGGCCCCGGAAGTGGATTTCTGCACTATCTACACTTAGTTACTTATTTTCTGTAATCCCTAGTGACTAGTTTAGTATAAATAGCACTTTTTACTATTGTATTCGATATACTTGGAGACTTTGATCACTTTTATGTTACAATTGGAGGCTGGCCTCACGGCCATGCCTAGACCCTTTTCTCTTATGTAGTTTTTACGGTGGAGTTTCTACACCTCATAGATTAAGGTGCGGAGCTCTACTGTTCTTCATGAATTCATACAAGTACTATTGTTTTTCTTTCAATTCACGCTAACTTCTTCTCCAAGATATACCCTCGTACTTAATTCAGTTAAGTTAGAATGAAGGGGTGACCCGTGACAATCACCCACTATCTTCGTTACTCGCTTAGCCAAGATCCGCGTGCCTGACAACCACAAGCGGTCTACATGATGTTCAACGTAGTCATTGGACGACAACCGGAATATATTCTCTTAGGTCTCTAATCCACGGACCGAGTCCGTGAGATTAGGATCTTCGTGGTATAGGCTAGAACCAATTGGCAGCATTCCTGAGATCCAAAAAGTCTAAACCTTATCTGTGGTATTCCGAGTAGGATCTGGGAAGGGATGACTGTGACGAGCTTCAAACTTGCAAATGTTGGGTGCAGTGACAGTGTGCAAAAGGATAGAGAGATCCTATTCCGACGCTAGCGAGAACCGACAGATGATTAATCGTGCGGTAGTTGTACTTGGTATTTTTCATCGAGACGAGAAATCCGACAGTTGATTAGCCGTGCAGAGATCGTACCTGGTATTTTTCATCCGAGAGGATCATACAGCTTGTCATGGAAGGGAGCACGCATGATTGGAAGAAGACAATAAGAAAGCAGAGGTTCAGAAGCAACAAAGCATCTCCAAATGCTTATCTGAAATTTCCACCAATGAATTACATAAGTATCTCTATTTTATTTTATGTTTTATTTATCTTTTAATTATCAAAACCTTATAACCATCTGAATCCGCCTGACTGAGATTTACAAGATGACCATAGCCTGCTTCAAGCCGACAATCTCCGTGGGATCGACCCTTACTCACGTAAGGTTTTATTACTTGGACGACCCAGTGCACTTGCTGGTTAGTTGTGCGGAGTTGTGAAAAGTGTGAATCACAATTCCGTACACCAAGTTTGGATAAATGACGGTTCATCTTGTTGCTTAGATTAGGTAATTTTATTTTATGTTTAAGCTTTTTTTTCGAAAAAAAATTAAAATATGTGTTTTTGAAAAATTCATTCAAAAATTTTTAAGAACGAATTCTAGAGCTTCATGAGATATGTTGAAACCTGGCTGGCTGTTAAGCCATATCTAATCTTTTGGACTGAGGTTTTCACTTTCCATAGAAAGGACATGTCTGTATTTATTTTGCTAAAGCTTGGCTGGCCACTTGACCATGTCTAATTCTTTTGGACCGAAGCTTTAGAATAACATTGCATGAGCCTTTGGATTCTCAGTTATAATTCTGTGCTAAAGCTTGGCTGGCCATTTGGCCATGTCTAATTCTTTTGGACCGAAGCTTTAGACTAACATTGCACATTGGAATTCTTATTAAAAATTTTGAATTTCTTTAATCTCTTTTTCCAAAATAATTTCGAAAATATACAAAAAATCAATAAAATCATAAAAAACCAAAAAATTTTGTGTTTCTTGTTTGAGTCTTGTGTCAAATTTTAAGTTTGGTGCCAATTGCATGTTTTTAAATTTTCTTAGATTTTCGAAAATATATGCATTGTGTTCTTCTTTGATCTTCAAGTTGTTCTTGATGATTTTCCTTGTTTGATCTTTAATTCTTCTTGTTTTGTGTTTTTTCTTGTTTTTCTTGTGCATTTTCGAATTATTAGTGTCTAAAGTTTAAAAATTTCTAAGTTTGGTATCTTGCATGTGTTTCTTTTCTTAAAAATTTTCAAAAATATGTTCTTGATGTTCATCATGATCTTCAAAGTGTTCTTGGTGTTCATCTTGACATTCAAAGTGTTCTTGCATGCATTAGTTGTTTTGATTTTAAATTCTTATGTCTTGTGTCATTTTGTTGTTTTTCTCTTTCTTCATTAATTCAAAAATAAAAAAAATATATTTCCCTTATTTTACTCATAAATTTCGAAATTTTGGGTTGACTTAATCAAAAATTTTCAAAATTTAGTTGTTTCTTGTTAGTCAAGTCAAAACTTCAATTTAAAAATTTTATCTTTTCAAATCTTTTTCATTTTTCTTTCATGGTTTTCGAAAATCCTTCAAAATAAGTTTTTCAAAATCTTTTCCTTAATTTTATTTCATAATTTTCAAAATTATTGCTAACATTTAATGTTTTGATTCAAAATTTTCAAGTTTGTTACTTTTCTATTAAGAAAGGTTCAATCTTTAAATTCTAGAATCATATCTTTTAGTTTCTTGTTAGTCAAGTCAGCAACTTTAATTTTAAAAATCAAATCTTTTTAATTTCTTTTTCAAAATAAATTTCAATCATATCTTTTTCAAAACTTAATTTCAAAATCTTTTTCTAACTTCTTATCTTTTCAAAATTTATTTTCAAATCTTTTTCAATTAACCACTTAACTTGTTTGTTTTAATTTTAAAAAAAGGTTTACTATCTCTTATCTTTTTCAAAACTACTTAACTACTTTTCTCCCTCTAATTTTTAAAAACCCCTAGCCACTTTTTCAAAATTCTTTTTAATTAACTAATTGTTTTAAATTCTAATTTTATTTTATTTCTTTTCTTAAATTCGAATTCTAACTTATAATTAAAATAAAAATAAAAATATTTTTCTTTTCTTTTAATTAAAATTTGAATAACTCTCTCTCTCTCTCTCTCTCTCTCTCTCTCTCATCTCTTTCTATTTATTTTATTTATTTACTAACACTTCTCTTCTACTCATAATTCGAACCCTCTCCTCTCTCTATGTTCGAATTCTTCTTATTTTCTCATTACCTCATTCTTCCATTCTTCCATTCTTCTACTCACATAAAAGAATCTCTATACTGTGACATAGAGGATTCCTCTTCTCTCTTTGTTCTCTTCTTTTTTATATGAGCAGAAACAAGGATAAGAACATTCTTGTTGAAGCTGATCCTGAACCTGAAAGGACTCTGAAGAGGAAGCTAAGAGAAGCTAAAGCACAACACTCTGGAGAGGACCTTACAGAAATTTTCAAAAAAAAAGAAGACATGTCAGCCAAAAATAACAACAATGCTAGAGATGCAAGGAAGGTGCTTGGTGACTTTACTGCACCAACTTCTGACTTCTATGGAAGAAGCATCTCAATTCCTGCAATTAGAGCAAGCAACTTTGAGCTTAAGCCTCAATTAGTTTCTCTAATGCAGCAGAATTGCAAATTCCATGGACTTCCATTAGAAGATCCTCATCAGTTCTTAGCTGAATTCTTGCAAATCTGTGACACTATTAAGACCAATGGGGTTGATCCTGAGGTCTACAGACTTATGCTTTTCCCCTTTGCTGTAAGAGACAGAGCTAGGATATAGTTGGACTCACAACCTAAAGAAAGCCTGAACTCTTGGGAAAAGTTGGTCAATGCTTTCTTGGCCAAATTCTTTCCACCTCAAAAGTTGAGCAAGCTTAGAGTGGAAGTCCAAACCTTCAGACAAAAGGAAGGTGAATCCCTCTATGAAGCTTGGGAAAGATACAAGCAATTGATCAGAAGGTGTCCTTCTGACATGCTTTCAGAATGGAACATCTTATGTATATTCTATGATGGTCTGTCTGAATTGTCCAAGATGTCATTGGATCACTCTACTGGTGGATCTCTTCATCTGAAGAAAATGCCTGCAAAAGCCCAGGAACTCATTGAGATGGTTGCAAATAACCAGTTCATGTATACTTCTGAAAGAAATCCTGTGAATAATGGGATGACTCAGAAGAAAGGAGTTCTTGATATTGATACTCTGAATGCCATATTGGCTCAGAACAAAATATTGAATCAGCAAGTCAATATGATTTCTCAGAACCTGACTGGAATGCAAGCTGCATCCGGCAGTACTAAAGAGGCCTCCTCTGAAGGAGAAGCTTATGACTCTGAGAATCCTGGAATGGAAGAAGTGAATTACATGGGAGAATTCTATGGAAACACTTACAATCCTTCATGGAGAAATCATCAAAATTTCTCATGGAAGGATCAACTGAAGCCTCAACAAGCTTCAATAATAATAATGGTGGGAGAAATAGGTTTGGCAATAGCAAGCCTTTTCCATCATCTTCTGAGCAACAGACAGAGAATTCTAAGCAAAGCCTCTCTGACTTAGCAACCATAGTCTCTGATCTATCTAAGACCACTCTCAGTTTCATGATTGAAACAAGGTCCTCCATCAGAAATTTGGAGGCACAAGTGGGTCAGTTGGGTAAAAGAGTTACTGAAATCCCTCCTAGTACTCTCCCAAGCAATACAGAAGAGAATCCAAAGAGAGAGTGCAAGGCCATCAATATGTCCAAAATGGCCGAACCTGTAGAGGAGGAAGAGGCAGTGATTTCCAGTGAGTAAAACCTCAATGGACGTCCACTGACCACTAAGGAGTTCCCTAATGAGGAACCAAAGGAATCTGAGGCTCATACAGAGACCATAGAGATTCCACTAAACTTACTATTGCCATGCATGAGCTCTGATGAGTATTTCTCCTCTGAAGAGGATGAAGATATTGTTGAAGAGTAAGTTGCTTAGTATCTAGGAGCAATCATGAAGCTGGATGCCAAGTTAGCTGGTAATGAGACTTGGGAGGATGAACCTCCATTGCATCAATGAACTGAATGCATTGGTTCAACTGAATTTACCTCAGAAGAAATCGGATCCCAGAAAGTTCTTAATCCCTTGTACCATAGGCACCATGACCTTTAAGAAGGCTCTGTGTGACCTGGGGTCAGGAATAAACCTCATGCCACTCTCTGTAATGGAAAAACTAGGGATCTTTGAGGTACAAGCTGCAAGAATCTCACTAGAGATGGCAGACAAATCAATAAAACAGGCTTATGGACTTGTAGAGGATGCCTTAGTGAAGGTTGAAGGCCTGTACATCCCTGCTAACTTCATAATCCTAGACACTGGGAAGGATGAAGATGAATCCATTATCCTTGGAAGACCCTTCCTAGCCACAGCATGAGCTGTGATTGATGTGGACAGAGGAGAGCTAGTCCTTCAATTGAATAAGGACTACCTTGTGTTTAAGGCTCAAGGATCTTCTTCTGTAACCATGGAGAGAAAGCATGAAAAGCTTCTCTCAATATAGAGTCAAACAGAGCCCTACACTCAACTTCTAAGTTTGGTGTTGGGAGGCCACTATTAAGCTCCGAGTCTCTGTGAAGCTCTCTAAGAGTTCATTGTCAAGCTATTAACATTAAAGAAGCGCTTATTGGGAGGCAACCCAATGTTATTTAATTATATTTAATTTTATAGATATTTGGTTTCCATTGTTATGTTATGTTTTCTTTAGGTAGATGATCATGTGAAGTCACAAAAATAGCTGCAGAACTAAAGCGGAATCAAAAAATGCATCAAAAATAGCACACCTTGGAGGACAGGCTTACTGGCGTTTAAACGCCAGTAAGGATAGCAGAATAGGCGTTTAACGCCCAGTTTGGCAGCATTCTGGGCGTTAAACGCCATAATTGGCAGACAGACTGGCGTTTAATGCCAGAAAAGGGTGTATGGTGTCTGGCCGGCGTTAAACGCCAGAATTGGCAGACAGACTGGCGTTTAACGCCAAAAAAGGGTGTTTGGTTGGCGTTAAATGCCAGAAAAGGTAGTAGAGTTGGCATTAAACGCCAGAAATGGCACACAGAGAGTGTTTAAACGCCAAAAAGGTGCAAGGAGTAGAATTCCTTGACACCTCAGGATCTGTGGACCCACAGGATCCCCACCTACCCCAACTCACTCTCTCTCCTCTTCACACCTCTCCATAACACTCTTTCCCAAATACCCTTGACCAATCACACCAATACTTCTTCCCCAAACACCATTCACCTATCAAATCCTACCCTCTTCCCCACAATCTCTTCACCACTCATATCCATCCATCATAAAATCCCACCTACCTCACCATTCAAATTCAAAACATTTCCCTCCCAAAGAAATAAAATCCTGACCTAAGTGGCTAAATCAAGTTGTCCCTAACCATGTGCTTGTGGAGTGAAGGTGTCAAGTGAAAAGCTTGAGACTGAGCAGTTAAAGTCGTGGTCTAAAGCAAAAAAAAAGTGTGCTTAAGAGCTCTGGGCACCTCTAACTGGGGACTCTAGCAAAGCTGAGTCACAATCTGAAAAGGTTCACCCAGTTATGTGTCTGTGGCATTTATGTATCCGGTGGTAATACTGGAAAACAAAATGCTTAGGGTCACAGCCAAGACCCATAAAGTAGCTGTGTTCAAAAATCAACATACTGAACTAGGAGAATCAATAACACAATCTGAATTCTGAGTTCCTATGGATGCCAATCATTCTGAACTTCAAAGGATAAAGTGAGATGCCAAAACTGTTCAGAAGCAAAAAGCTACTAGTCCCGCTCATCTAATTGAAACTAATCTTCATTGATGTTTTTGGAATTTATTGTATTTTCTCTTCTTTCTATCCTATTTTATTTTTAGTTTCTTGGGGACAAGCAACAATTTAAGTTTGGTGTTGTGATGAGCAGGTAATTTATACCCTTTTTGGCATTATTTTTATATAGTTTTTAGCATGTTTTAGTTATTTTTTATTATATTTTTATTAGTTTTTATGCAAAAATCATACTTATGGACTTTACTATGAATTTGTGTGTTTTTCTGTGATTTCAGGTATTTTCTGGCTGAAATTGAGGGACCTGAGCAAAAATATGATTCAGAGGCTGAGAAAGGACTGCAGATGCTGTTGGATTCTGACCCTCCTGCACTCGAAGTGTATTTTTTGGAGCTACAAAAGCCCAATTGGCACGCTCTCAATTGTGTTGGAAAGTAGACATCTTGAGCTTTCCAGAAATATATAATAGTCTATATTTTATCCGAGATTCGATGGCCCAAACTGACGTCCAAACGCCCACCAAAGACCCTTTTCTGGAGTAAAACGTCGGAACTGGCACCAGAACTGGAGTTAAACGCCCAAACTGGCACCCAAGCTGGCGTTTAACTCCAAGAATGGCCTATGCACGTGAAAGCTTCAATGCTCAGCCCAAGCACACACCAAGTGGACCCCAGAAGTGGATTTCTGTACTATCTGCACTTAGTTACTTATTTTCTGTAATCCCTAGTGACTAGTTTAGTATAAATTGCACTTTTTACTATTGTATTCGATATACTTGGAGACTTTGATCACTTTTATGTTACAATTGGAGGCTGGCCTCACGGGCATGCCTAGACCTTTTTCTCTTATGTATTTTCTACGATGGAGTTTCTACACCTCATAGACTAAGGTACGAAGCTCTGCTATTCTTCATGAATTAATGCAAGTACTATTATTTTTCTTTCAATTCACGCTTACTTCTTCTCCAAGATATACTCTTGTACTTAATTCAGTTAAGTCAGAATAAAGGGGTGACCCGTGACAATCACCCACTATCTTTGTTACTCGCTTAGCCAAGATCCACGTGCCTGACAACCACAAGCGGTCTACATGATGTTCAACGTAGTCATTGGACGACAGCCGGAGTATATTCTCTTGGGTCTCTAATCCACGGACCGAGTCCGTGAGATTAGGATCTTCGTGGTATAGGCTAGAACCAATTAGCAGCATTCCTGAGATATGGAAAGTCTAAACCTTGTCTGTGGTATTCCGAGTAGGATCTGGGAAGGGATGACTGTGACGAGCTTCAAACTTCTGAATGTTGGGCGCAGTGACAGTATGCAAAAGGATAGAGAGATCCTATTCCGACGCTAGCGAGAACCGATAGATGATTAGCCTTGCGGTAGCTGTACCTGGTATTTTTCATCCGAGACGAGAAATCCGACAGTTGATCAGCCGTGCAGAGATTGTACCTGGTATTTTTCATCCGAGAGGATCATACAGGTTGCCATGGAAGGGAGCACGCATGATTAGAAGAAGACAATAAGAAAGAAGAGGTTCAGAAGCAACAAAGCATCTTCAAATGCTTATCTGAAATTCCCACTGATAAACCCATATTTTATGATTTATCTTGTGCTCAATTTGAGTGTTTTTATCAATTCTTCACCCACTTATTCATATGAATTGCATGGTTTTACTTTTCCTTTCTTATTATGTGATAAGTGTGAAAACATGTTTCCTATGCTTTAAAAGTATTAATTTTAATTGTCCTTTATTTTCATTTGATGCCGTGATTTGTGTGTTAAGTATTTTCAGGTCTTATAGGGCAGGATTGGCTTAAAGGATAGAAAGAAAACATACAAAAATGGAAGGAAAGCACAAAAGTGGAGTTTTGAAGAAAAGGGCAGCGACGCGAACGCATGGACGACGCGAACGCGTGCCTAGCGCGAAATGGCACTAACGCGAACGCATGAACGACGCGGACGCGTGCCTTGAGCAGAATGCAAATGACGCGTACGCGTGACCGACGCGTACGCATGACCAGGGAAAACTCTAAACCACGCGAACGCGTGACCCACGCGCACGCGTAACGGATGCCACGTACAGGAATCTGCAGAAAACGCCCCCAGCGATTTCTGGACCCTTTTTCAGCCCAGATCCAAGCCAAAAACACATAATATAAGCCAGAGAATGGAGGAATCAAAAGGGGGACGTAATGACAACATTCATAATACACAATTTTAGGATTTAGATGTAGTTTTTAGAGAGAGAGGCTTTATCCTCTCTCTCAAGTTTTAGGATTAGGATTTCAACTTCTTCTCAGGTTCAATGTTCCTTTAATTTATGTTTCTCTTCTACTTTTATTTATTCTAATTCTTTTATTTGTATTTGACTTATGTTGCCAAATTGGCTTATGAACCTTTTTATGTTAGATTTGAATATTCTATTTAATATAATTTGAGGTATTTCAGATTTATGATTGTTTTATTCTCTTTATGATGCTTTCAATTTAATTTAGATTTATTTTCCCCTTTTGGCTTTGGTTAAGTAATTGGTAACACTTGAGTTGTCAAACTCAGCAGTAGATTGAGGTTTGGGAATTGCTGATTAATTTGGATTGCTCTGAAGCTAGTCTTTCCACAGGAGTTGACTAGGACTTGAGGATCAAGTTAATTACTCCACTTGACTTTCCTTTATTTAGTAAGGGTTAACTAAGTGGGAGCAAAATCCAATTCTCATCACACCTGATAAGGATAACTAGGATAGGATTTCCAGTTCTCATACCTTGCCAATAGATTTTATAATTATTAATTTATCTTTCTTGCCATTTAAATTACTTGTTCCTTATTTCAAAAAACCAAAAAATATACCTTTTTACATAACTAATAATAAATCATACCTCCCTGCAATTCCTTGAGAGACGACCCGAGGTTTCAGTACTTCGGTTATAAATTTTATTGGGTTTTGTTACTTGTGACAACCAAAACTTTTGTACGAAAGGATTCTCTGTTGGTTTAGAAACTATACTTACAACGCGATTATTCTTATTAAAATTCTTTACCGACAGAAAACCAGTTCGTTCAAAAATGGCGCCGTTGCCGGGGAATTGCAAACGTGTGCCTTATTATTGGTTATTGTAAACATTTTCTTTTACCTGTTTATTTGTTTTTATTTTTGTTTTTAATCTTTTATTAGTTACTATGAGTTCTCACCCCCGTCGCTTTGAGTTTGGTTCTAATATTGTTGAAAGGAATGGAAGCTATAACAGGAACATGCATCAAGGTCAAAACAATCAGAGATGGATGGAGCCACGAGGATCTGATCACCCCTTTAGGCAACAACACCTTCCAACGTACCATGGACAACGACCATTCAACAATGCATGTCGAGACTATAGTTATGGTGGACCCCTTCGTGACAACCAAAACCCACCAAATTGCTATGGTCAAGAGTCATTCCGAGGTGCATACCAAGATGATAGATATGGTGGACCCCCTTGTAGTAACCAACAAGCCCCATCATATGCCTATGACCCACCTCATCAGCATAACTATGAACCACCATACTCACAAGCCCCCTACCACCATTCACCTCCGTATGACCCTAACCTATACCCACCCCAATTCAAATCTAATTATTCCCAAGAACCACCTTGTCCTTATGCACCATGTCCATATCCATCAACCCAAGAATCAAGGGAGCAACTCAAGGAAACAGTGAAAAAATTTCATGCAACCCTTCAACAACTGGAGCAAGTGATTAATCGATTACCTTCCCGACGTTCAGACACTCAAGGAACCCCCATGGCTTCATGTGGACAATCTAATAAAGAACGCATCATGAAAGAGATACTAGAAAATCCAATGGATAGTAAGGAGCATGATTTTGTACTGAAACAAGTGGATGAAGCTGAAATTATCGAAGAAGAAGAATTGGTCGAAGATTTAGGAGATGCTGAACCTCCATGGGAATCCAAAATTGTGGAGAATTCCATCAAGAAGCAAGTTTCCTTAATAATGATAATCACGAGTCACGTTCTCCTAGTAATGAATTTGCATCCGCAAGTGAATTCTTTGAGATTGAAGAATCTTCCCCAAATGAATACGAAGATGATGCGGAGGTAGACTTTTCTCAACCTCCAACTTAAGACTTGAGTGATGAGGAAGATTGATAAACCCATATTTTATGATATATTTTGTGCTTAATTTGAGTGATTTATTCAATCCTTCACCCACTTATTCATGTTAATTGCATGGTTTTACTTTCCCTTCCTTATTATATGATGTATGTGAAAAACATGTTTCCTATGCTTTTAAATTAATTATTTTAATCACCTTTAATTCCATTCGATGCCGTGATTAGTGTGTTGAGTAGTTTTCAGATCTTCTAAGGTATGAATGACTTAAAGGATGGAAAGGAAACATACAAAAATGGAAGGAAAGCACAAAATGGAGCTTCTGAAGAAACTGGCATCCACGCAATCGCATGGGCGACGCGGACGCATGCCAAGCGCAAAGAAGCAGCCACGCGGCCGCATGACTGACGCGACCGCGCGCCTTAAGCAGAACGAATATGACGCGGTCGCATGACTGACGCGACCGCGTGACAAGAAAAGCTCCAAATGACGCGACCGCGTGACCCACGCGGACGCGTGACAGAGGCCACGCACCAAAAATTGCAGAAAACGCTCATAGCGAATTCTGAAGCCCTTTTTGGCCCAAATCCAAGTCCAGAAGGCATAGACCAGAGGTTATGAAGTGAGGGAATGCATCCATTCAAGGAGAGCTCGCTAATTTAGTTACTTTTCCATGATTTAGATCTAGTTTTGAGAGAGGTTCTCTCCTCTCTCTCTCTTAGGATTTAGGACTTCTCTTACTTTTAGGAGTGACTCTCAATCCCAAGTTCTTTATTTTTATTTATTCTTCCAATTTAATTTATGAACTCTTCATGTTAGATTATAATTTCCCTTATTAATGTTATTTGAGGTATTTCAATTCATGATTGCTTTCTTTAATTTATGTTATTGTTGCTTTACATCTGAAGGCATTTTTATTCCAGCAAATTCACTTTTTCCTCTTTTGGTCTTGGTTAAGAAAGCAGTAACTCAGGAGTTATCTTATCTCAACATAATTGATAACTATTATCTTTGCTAATTGAACTGAGCTTCAATAATCATACCTTTTTCTTAGGAAATAAATAGGATTCGAAGATCAAACTAATTAGTCCCTTGACTTTCCTTTACTTTAGTAAAGGTTGACTAAATGGAATAAAGATTCAACTTTCATTGTTGTTGATAAGAATAACTAAGCCTGGACTTCCAATTTCTCAGACCTTGCCAAAAGTTTGCTTTACAGTATTTATTTATTTTAATTGCTATTTAAATCATTTGTCATATTTGTTCCTCATTCTTAAAACCCCAAACTTACAATCTCCGTAACCAATAATAAGAACATACTTCCCTGCAGTTCCTTGAGAAGACGACCTGAGATTTAAATACTCGGTTATCAATTTAAAAGGGGTTTGTTACTTGTGACAACCAAAACGTTTGTAAGAAAGGTTAATTGCTTGGTTTAGTAACTATACTTGCAATGAGTATTTACCATAACTTCTAAACCATCAATCTTCTTCTCTTTCAAAAATGGCGCCGTTGCCGGGGAACTGCTAACGTGTGCCTTATTATTGGTTATTGTAAATATTTTTTCTTTTGCTTGTTTATTTATTTCTGTTTTTCTTTTTTTATTTTATTTGCTACTATAAATTCTCACCCCTCTCGCTTTGAGTTTGGGTCTAACTTTGTTGAAGGAAATAGAAGTTACAGCAGGAATATGCATCAAGGTCAAACCAATCAAGGATGGATGGAGCCAAGAGGATTTAATCAACCCTTTAGGCAACAACACCCCCCAAGATATCATGGACAACGACCATTCTACAATGCATCCCCAGCTGATAGATATGGTGGACAACCTTGTAACTACCAACAAGTCCCACCCCGTGCCTATAGACCAACCTCTCAACATAACCTCGAACCACCACACTCATAAGCTTCTCTTCACCATTCGCCACCGTATGATCCTTTCCTACCCCAGTTCCAATCCAATCACTCCCAAGCACCACCACTTCCCTATGTCTCATGTCCAAATCCATCACCCCGAGAATTAGAGGTTCACCTCAAGGCAACAGTAAAGAAACTTCAAACAACCATTCGACAAATGGAGCAAGCAGTAATTCAATTAGCTTCTAGACGCGCGAACATTCAAGGACCAACCACAGCCCCATGTGGACAATCTAATGAAGAGCGTAGCATGAAGGAGACACTAGAAACTCCAGTGGACAAGACAGAGCATGAATTTGTACTAGAACAAGTAGAAGAAGCTGTCATTGTACAAGAAGAAGAGTTGGTTGAAGATCTAGGAGATGCTGAACCTCCATGGGAATCCAGAGTTGAGGAGAACTCCGTCAAGGACGTTACAGTTGATGCTAAGGAGGATATTGCACAATCCCCAAGGCAAGTCGTTTATGAAGAACTAGACGGAATAACCCAGGACACAAATTCCCTTGATGATGATAGTCGCAAGTCAAGCTCTCTTAGTAATGAACTTGCATCTGCAAGTGAATTCTCTGAGATCGAAGAATCTTCCCCAAATGAATACAAAGAAGATGCAGAGGTAGATTTCTCCCAACCTCCAATCTATGACTCAAGTGATGAGGAAGACATAGAAGACTTTGACTAGGACTTAGATGCATTTGAAGAACCTTACAAGGAAGTGGAGGAATTCACAGAAGAACACAAGGGAATAGAACTCACAGAACCATTGGAATCACCTACCCCAAGGCCATTACCACCCAATACAAGCTTCAAGTGGGTACAATCCTTAACCTTTAACTGTATTTTTCCACTTGAATATGGTTTACTTGAAATAGATGGCCAGCTTAGAGCTCTCTGCGGCTTTAAGAGTAAGAAGGAAATGGCTCGTGCTCAGAGCTGGTGTACAAGGTTCAATAAGGTTCCACGCTTCAACTTGAAGTGCACGGATTGGTATCATGCTCAATTGAATGGATCTCGGAAAATGTTTGGTCACTATGGTGAGAATCTACTTTCTAAACCGCCCGGATGGAAAAATATAGATCAAAACGAAGGCGGATTTAGAACCAAAGTTTGGGATCCTGGAAAATATTCTGATATTCATCACCCCGGGAGCCTGAGACTCTATTTGAAGCTGCTCAGAAGCTTTACATGCCTAGTTTGGGGCCCCGGAGGCTATTGGCATTCCAAGCATTGGTGGAGATTTTTGGATGAATTTAAGCATAAGCCGCCATAACAGGAAGCTCCTCCAATGTCCAACTTAAGGACTTTAACTAAAAGTGCTAGGTGGGAGACAACCCACCATGGTATGATCGTTCCTTTTGTAATTTTAATTTTAATTAGTTTTTTTTTGTTTTTGAATTTTATTTTATTTTATTGAACCTGGAATCATGCATAGCATTCACATTAAGCACTGCATTCTGCATATTGCATTCCGCATTCTGCATATAAAAAAAGGGTGCGCGACGCGACCGCATCATCTATGCGATCGCGTCAAATGGCGAACTACACTTCCCACGCGACCGCGTCATCCACGCGGCCGCATGACCTGGAAATCGGCGTAAGGATCCAACGTCCAGAGAGTTGGGCTGAAATCGTACGGCCATTGTGCGTCTAGCACAAAATGGCCCACGCGATCGCATGCCCCATGCGATCGCGTCACTTGCACACAATCAATCCCACGCGACCGCGTGAGCGACGCGACTGCGTTGCATGGATTGCACGAACACCCCCAAGGAGACAGAGAGTTGCGCTGAAACGACGCTGGATTCGTGCGTTTAGCACAAATTCCAGCGACGCGATCGCCTGCCCCATGCGATTGCGTCATTTACTCTTTTTGCCCTCCGCGCGATTGCGCCATCCACACGATCGCGTCAACCACCTTTTTTGCTCCAGCCACGCGACCGCGTGCCCCACGCGGCCACGTGGATTCAAAAATATAACCCCCCCAGTCACGCGAAACCCCATCAGTCGCGACACCCCCCCCAACTCTTCTTCTCCCTCTCTTCTCTCCAACCCTTAACCACCACCACCCAGCCACCACCGCGCCACCACCCAGACGCCGCCGACCGTCCCAACCGCAACCCCCGTCCACCAGCAACACCACCTCTCTCCCCCCTCCCTTCCCCTACCCCCATCACCCTCTCTTCCCCCCTGCCCCGAACAGTCGCGCCGCCGTGCCCACCACCGGACACTACCCCCAGCCACCTTTCTGCCTATTCTCATTATTCGGCCTTCCAGGTTCCGCAACACGTAATCCATTTTATCCATTCGTAGTTATTCTTATTTTTCCATTTATGTTCATATTTAGGCTAGTTAGATATGCATGTTGTAGTGGATTTTAGGTTGTTAGGTAGCCTAGGATGTGGTTAGTGGATTTAGGTCTGTTTACTTGCACTGTTCTTGTTTCTGTTTTATCAAATTTGTGAATCTGCTGCTGCTGTGATCTTGTTCATATGTTGTATTTCTTGTATATTGCTACTCCTTACACTGAATTTTCATGCTTATATTCATTATATGTAACTGCAGCTTGATTTTTTTAATTCATATGAACTGTTTGATTGCTGTTTATTTTCCGGGAAAATCCAATTTTAGCCGGAATGCTGCCCAAATTTTTTATAAATCTTTTTGACTTTCATTCCTGTTTTGATTTTGGAATCTTGAACTCTGTTTTCCTCTGCTTTAACCAAACCATTCATGAATGCCAGGGCATGCATTCTTATCCTCTTTGATTTCCTAGTTCCTAAACTGCAATTTTGATGTTTGATTCCTATTTTTGCTTTCTTTATCTCTATTTGAATCATCATCAAACTGTTTTACTTGTGTGAATATGAGTTACCTATAGCTTCTACCTGTGATTACTTGTTACTTGGACTATTTTCATTATGCCTCTTACTTTAACCTATTTTTCACTAACCCACTAATTTTGACTCTAACCAACCTAACCTTTTCAAAACTTCTTTTTTTTGCTTTTCTTTCACTTTCTTTTAACATTCTAACCAAGGCGTGATGTTAATTTTTCTATTTAACTTACATTCAATTACATTTTGGATTGTGATTTCTCTTTTCAGACTTTTCACTCATATACAATCCTAAATGCACATTTTACTTAACTCATATTCATTATCCTATTGCTCCTTTGCCACTTTGTGTTTTCTTTGATTATTTGCCTATTTGCTTTCCTATTTTTATTATATCCTGGTTTTCTGTTTTTCAGGATGTCAGATTCCCAGAGAAAGGGAAAAGGCAAGGCCACTACTGGCAAAAGGAAAAGAGGAGAAGCCTCTGTGTCTATCATCGACCTCATGCATGATGCCTCCTTGCGGGAGAAAGCCTTTACCCCGCAGGAGAAGGCTGACCAGCTACTTCCCGCCACTGACCCAGTAAAGTTTACAAACCGATACTGTGAGCTGAAGTATCCGGTGTTTGCAAACTCCAGGAACCTATACCTGGAGTGAACTTTGAAGATCTCAGAAGAACTCCAGCAATACACCTCTGATCAGATCAAACAAAGAGGCTGGTTCTTTCTGGAGAGACCTCTGACTGAGGTTAATGCATCTTGGGTTAGGGAATTCTACTACAACTACTTCAAAACTTCCCTAGATGCAGTGAACCTCAGAGGGAAGCAGATTCTGGTTACTGAGGAGGCAATAGAAGAGGTTCTGAAACTTCTGCCCAAGACTGATCAGACAGATGGCTATCAGAAAGCTGAGGAAGATATGCGCTATATGCGATTTGACTGGGATGCAGTAAAGGCGAGGATCGCCCTTGACCCGATAGTTCCTTGGATCATGGGTCAGAACACCACCATGCCCAAAGGGATCAAGCGGATTTACCTGAACGATGAGGCTCGGCTATGGCATCAGATATTCAGCAACTACATTATGCCGAGTACTCACGAGACTGAGATACCAGCCGCTATGATCACCCTCCTTTGGTGTGTGATGGAGGGCAAGGACCTGTACCTGCCACGCTTTATCCGGCACTATATGGCCAGGGTCTACGTCCGAGGCACTCTTCCCTTTCCCTATTTGGTTACACAGCTGGGCCGTCGAGCTGACGTACCATGGGAGGATGCTGATGAGAGGCCACCTGTTGTAGAGTGCAAGAAGCTTATCCCGCACAGCAGGAACTTCCTGGCCTTGGGCTACAGACCTCCATTCCTGACTGCCACTGCTGATGATACAGCTACACCATCTGCCGGTCCCTCTTCCTCCACTGCTGCACCACCTACCCCTGCCACCACCACTGCACCTCCACCTGCCATAGAGCCTATCTATCATCTGGTGCACCGCTTGTTTCGACGACTTAACCAGATGGAGCGTCGCAACAAGCGACGCTATGAGCACCTGAAGCTGATGATACGATCCGGCGACATCCCCTCCGAGCCTGACACACCATCTGAGGCATCTGAGGAGGAGGCGGATGCATCCGAGGTAGAGATCCATCCCCAGGGAGAGGCAGAGCAGGCAAACACCCAGCAGGCAGCACCCCAGCAGATCCTGAGATCCCCATTCAGACAGCCCCTCCTCTCCAACAGCCGGACATTCAGCCAGCCACCACAGAGACACTAGCTACCATCCCTTCCAGTGATGACACCCCTTCACACCCTGCTTGAGTGAGCATCAGGGATGATGCTTCATTTTAAGTGTGGGGAGGTCGCCATCTCTGGCGTATTATTTTGGTGAACCACTACAGATTCTTTTTCTTTTATTTTGGATATTTTTCTGTATTTTTCTCTCTATTTTTATTTTTATTTTCTGAGTATTTATACATTGCTACTTTTATGTATTTTTACTTTACTTCTGCATTTTGCATTTTTAGTTCATATTTTAGCCACTTAGTTGCAATTCTAACTTATTAGTTATAGAAATTGTGGATTGATTATTATAGTTTACCCTTTTTAGCATAAGATAACTCAAAATAGATTGAAAAGAAAAAGGAAGTAAACTAGAGACTTTAACAAAATCAAAACAACCCACACCTTGTATATATAGCATTACATGTTAGTTAACAACACTTCATCAAGGAGAAACACTAGAACTTTAAAGCCATTCAATATAAGTTTTACATTGAGAATCATGAGAATTTTTAACTAAACCTGCATGACATACAAAAGTGATAAATGATTTTTGAGCTAGAGAACACATAGCCTGTGAGTTTTGAGCTTAATTGTATGGTTACATTCAAACCATAATTTTTATTCCTGTGTGTTTCGCCCTTCTTATTTATTCTGATGTTCTTTACTTTGTTTTAATCTATATGTCCAATTATAGAATATAGAATATAGATAGATACCAAAAGAATGATTGAGGCCGTCATTTGATTTTAGCTCACTTATCCCAAATTAACCTACCTTTCACATCACCCTTGTTAGCCCCCTTGAGCCTTTAAATCCCCTTTTATTCTATTAGCCACACTAACTTAAGCAGAAAAATAAAATAAAATCCCAAGTTGAATCCTTGGTTAGCTTAAGATACAAAATTATGAATAGTTTAAAATGTGGAAAACCTATTGGGAACATGGATGATAAAAACAAAAGGTAGAAAAGTTAAAAGGAATAAAATAACTCAAATTAAAAATTTTGGGAAGCATGCTCATGAGAAATTAAAGTGATTAAATTACCATGTGCATTAAAAAAAAACATAAAAATTTCAGTATTTAAAAAAAGGGGATACAAAAGAATTCCCCAAATGCAAAAATAAAAGCAATGCACATGGAATAAGAACAAAAGTTGAAACATGAGCATGTAACATCCAAAAGTGGGAAAAATATGGAAAAATAGGTAAAGAAGTTTTGTTTTACTAAGTATGTATGTTAGGTGAGATCTTAGTCTAATTAAGGATTCACTTATTAGCTCACATAGCCTTATACATATATCCTTACCTTTACCTTGGCCCCATTACAATCTTAATTAAAGACCTCATGATTTTTGGTATGACAGTATTTATAATTGTTGATTGGTTAGATGAAGAACAAAGTTATAGAAAAGAAGAATAAAAAGAGGAATAGAGTGATTAACCCAATAAACACTGAGTGACTAGAGAGTAAACACAATTCCAGTGAGGGTTCAATAGCTCATTAACATTTATCTCTGTTTGAATTATCTAATTGTCTTGCAAGTTCACAAAATGCTTTTTCTCCCATCTCAATTGTAAAAGTGCTTATTGATTATCTAAGGCTTGGCTATATATACACATATGACTCCTTGAGAATGTAAATTTATTTAACTACCTGTAAGCTTTATATATGAGTGAATAAATTAGAATTGCATGTTGCATTTAGGTAGTTGCATTTAGATTAGATTTCATTGCATGACATCCCATCACTTTAACCTTACTTATTACCTTGGATTTAGCATGAGGACATGCTATTGTTTAAGTGTGGGGAGGTTGATAAACTCATATTTTATGATATATTTTGTGCTTAATTTGAGTGATTTATTCAATCCTTCACCCACTTATTCATGTTAATTGCATGGTTTTACTTTCCATTCCTTATTATATGATGTATGTGAAAAACATGTTTCCTATGCTTTTAAATTAATTATTTTAATCACCTTTAATTCCATTCGATGTCGTGATTAGTGTGTTGAGTAGTTTTCAGATCTTCTAAGGTAGAAATGACTTAAAGGATGGAAAGGAAACATACAAAAATGGAAGGAAAGCACAAAATGGAGCTTCTGAAGAAACTGGCATCCACGCGATCGCATGGGCGACGCGGACGCATGCCAAGCGCAAAGAAGCAGCCACGCGGCCGCATGACTGACGCGACCGTGCGCCTTAAGCAGAACGAATATGACGCGGTCGCATGACTGACGTGACCGCGTGATAAGAAAAGCTCCGAATGACGCGACCGCGTGACCCACGCGGACGCGTGACAGAGGCCACGCACCAGAAATTGCAGAAAACGCTCATAGCGAATTCTGAAGCCCTTTTTGGCCCAAATCCAAGTCCAGAAGGCATAGACCAGAGGTTATGAAGTGAGGGAATGCATCCATTCAAGGAGAGATCGCCAATTTAGTTACTTTTCCATGATTTAGATCTAGTTTTGAGAGAGGTTCTCTCCTCTTTCTCTCTTAGGATTTAGGACTTCTCTTAGTTTTAGGAGTGACTCTCAATCTCAGATTCTTTATTTTTATTTATTCTTCCAATTTAGTTTATGAACTCTTCATGTTAGATTATAATTTCCCTTATTAATGTTATTTGAGGTATTTCAATTCATGATTACTTTCTTTAATTTATGTTATTGTTGCTTTACATCTGAAGGCATTTTTATTCCAGCAAATTTACTTTTTCCTCTTTTGGTCTTGGTTAAGAAAGCAGTAACTCAGGAGTTATCTTATCTCAACATAATTGATAACTGTTATCTTTGCTAATTGAACTGAGCTTCAATAATCCTACCTTTTTCTTAGGAAATAAATAGGATTCGAAGATCAAACTAATTAGTCCCTTGACTTTCCTTTACTTTAGTAAAGGTTGACTAAGTGGAATTAAGATTCAACTTTCATTGTTGTTGATAAGAATAACTAAGCCTGGACTTCCAATTTCTCAGACCTTGCCAAAAGTTTGCTTTACAGTATTTATTTATTTTAATTGCTATTTAAATCATTTGTCATATTTGTTCCTCATTCTTAAAACCCCAAAATTACAATCTCCATAACCAATAATAAGAACATACTTCCCTGCAGTTCCTTGAGAAGACGACCCGAGGTTTAAATACTCGGTTATCAATTTAAAAGGGGTTTGTTACTTGTGACAACCAAAACGTTTGTAAGAAAGGTTGATTGCTTGGTTTAGTAACTATACTTGCAACGAGTATTTACCATAACTTCTAAACCATCAATCTTCTGCTCTTTCAAAGATATCAAAGACTTTGATCAAGACGTGGTTGCAGTTGAAGAAGTTTGCCAGAAAGTGGAAGAATTCACAGAAGAATACAAGGGAGTAGAGCTTGCAAAACCCCTAAAAACACCTTTTCCAAGGCCATTACCATCCAATACAAATTTCAAGTGGATAAAATCCTTAGCCTTTATCTTTACTTTTTCACTTGAATATGGTTTGCTTGAAACAGATGGCCAGCTTAGAGCTCTTTGCGGCTTCAAGAGCAAAAGGGAAATGGTTCGTGCTCAAGGCTAGTATGCAAGATTTAATGAGGTTCCACGCTTCACTTTGAAGTGTAGGGATTGGTTTCAAGTTCGATTGAATGGGTCTCGGAAGATGTTTGGTCAACTTGGTGAGAATACAATTTCTAAACCACCCGGCTGGAAAAATATAGATCGAAACAAAGGCGGATATAAAAGCAAGGTTTGGGATCTTGAAATATTTTCTGATATTAGCACCCTGGGAGCCTGAAAACCTGTTTGAATTTGCTTAAGGGCTTTACATGCCTAATTTGGGACCCCGGAGGCTGTTGGCATTCTAAACAGTGGTGGAAATTTTTGGATGAATTTAAGCACAAGCCACCATAGCAGGAAGCTCAGCAAATGTCCAACTTAAGGACTTTAACCAAAAGTGCTAGGTGGGAAACAACCCACCATGGTATGATCGTTCCTTTTTCAATTTTGGTTTTATTTCGTTTTGTTTGTTTTTGAGTTTTATTTTATTCTATTTTCATTGAACCTGGAATTATTCATAGCACCCACATTATCATTGCATTTTGCATCCTGCATATATATATAAAAAAAAGGCACCCCACGCATGTGCATGGGCAACACGTGGGCGTCGATTGCAAATCGGCGTCAAAATCCAATGCCCGGAAAGTTGGGCTGGAATCGTGCGGCTGTGGTGCATTAGGCACAAATTGGGCCACGCGTTCGCGTTCGCGTGGATTCAAATATCCTAACCCCAACCCACGCAAAACCCTACCCCTTTCGCGTCCCCAAAACCCCTCCCTCCCCCTGCACTCTCTCTTCTCCCTTCCCCCAACCACCATATCACCACCACCTCTCACCGACCTCCCACCCTCACCAACCAGCGCCGTCGCGCCACCCTCGCCAGAACACCCCCTTCTCTCTTTCTTTCCTCTTTCTCCCCTCCACTCCACGACCCCGACCCCACTGCCGCGCCGCCCCGTCACCGAGCCGCTCAGCGCCGCCGCCACCTCCCAGAACCTCCTGCCAACCACCACCACCCCCATCACCCTAACCCTACTCGCCCCCTCTCCTCCCATCTCTCTCAGCCAACCCCACCGCCGCCAAGGACCATCGCCCCGCAGCCCTGCCACCACCGTGAAACCCCAGCGCCACCGTGTTAACCACCCACCACCAACACCATCTCTCTGCGCTCTAATTCTGTTCCTCTGCCCACCAGGTTCCGCCGAACACTGAATCCTTTTTCTCGTTGATTAGTTAGTTAGTTTTTTTAATTCTGTTCAAATTAGGATAGTTAGAGATGCATGATCGTAGTGGATTTTAGGTGGTTAGGTAGCTAGGATGTGGTTAGTGGATCTAGGCCTGATAATTGCACTGTTCTTGTTAATTGTTTAATCTGTTTCGCAATTTCGAATATGCTGTGTTGATGATGTTGTTCATATGCTGTTCTTTACTTTTTTTTATGTGGATTGAATTTTTTTATTTTGAATTCATGTGAATTATTACTTTTTACCCTTTTCTGCATTTTCTTATTATCATATGAACTGGTTTTTGCTATTGTTTATTACCCGGGAATGTCCAATTTTTAGACGAAATGCTGCCCAATTTTTTTCAGCATAATATTTCACTCCACTACCATTCATGAATTAGTTTTGGAACTTTCTAATTTTGCACTAAATGGTTTTAACCAAAGCAATTCATGAATGCATGGGCCAGCTTTCTCCTTCTTTCTGATTCCCTTATTTGATTAAATCAAATTATTGATGATTTCACTTTGAATTTGTAATTCTTTTCCATGATTAATCATCAGTAATCTGCACTTTTTCCTTGAATTTGAGTTACTTGTTTTCAAATTTGTGCAATTTTAGTTATTGGGAACTACAACACCATGCCACTGACTTTAACTTCATTTTTAACTCTTAACCACTTTTAACTTTCTAACTTTTTAATTTTCAACTAACTACTTTCAAAACCACTTCAAGGCATGCTTAGTGTTGTTCCTAATTACAAACAATTCTGCACATCAAAGATTTTGGGTTGTGATTTTTCTTCTCCAACTTTTAACTTGCCTACAATCCAAAATTTTTCATCAAATTAACTAAATTCATGCTTACATTGCCACTTTATTCCTCTTTTGCCAATATATGCTTCTATTGATATATTCTTATTTGCTTACCTGTTTTCCTGCTTTCGTTCTTAAAATGTATTATGGAATTTATGCTTTTCAGGATGTTTGACCCTAAAAGTAAAGGAAAGGATAAAGCAACCACTGGAAAAAGGAAAAGAGGAGAATCCTCTACCTCTATATTGGATATCCTCCACGACGATTCCTGGAAGGAGAAGAACTTTACCCCGCAGGAAAAGGCCGATCAGCTACTGCCTGCCACAGACCCTGTCAAGTTTACCAACAAATACTGTGAGCTTAAGTATCCAGTTTTTGCCACTTCCAGAAACCTATACCTGGAAAGGACCCTCAAAATTCCAGAAGAACTCAAACAATACACTTCAGAACAAATTAAACAGAGAGGCTGGTTCTTCTTGGAAAGGAACCTGACTGAAGTCAACTCATCCTGGGTCGGAGAATT
Organism: Arachis ipaensis; assembly: GCF_059453495.1. Taxonomy (NCBI): domain Eukaryota; kingdom Viridiplantae; phylum Streptophyta; class Magnoliopsida; order Fabales; family Fabaceae; genus Arachis; species Arachis ipaensis. The sequence continues at coordinate 44,215,728 of NC_142444.1, read as the reverse complement.
CTACTGTAACTACTTCAAAACATCCCTGGATGCAGTACAGCTTCGTGGCAAGCAGATTCTGATTACTGAAGAAGCCATTGAAGAAATCCTCCAGCTTCAGCCTAAGTCAGATCAGCCAGACGGTTATTAAAAGACTGAAGAGGATATGCGATTCATGAGATTTGACTGGGACGCAGTCAAGAGGACTATAGCCCTTGATCCTACTGTCCCATGGGTCATGGGCAAGTCCACGGTGGCCCCAAAAGGAATAAAGATTATGTACCTGAATGATGAGGCTCAGATTTGGCAGCAGATTCTGAGTAATTATGTGATGCTGAGCACTCATGAAACAGAGGTGCCAGCTACTATGAATACCCTCATCTGGTGTGTGATGGAGGGAAAGGACTTATATTTGTCCCACTTTGTCCGGTATTACATGGCCAGAGTCCATGTCAGAGGCACCCTCCCTTTTCCATACTTAATTACTCAGCTGGGCCGCCGAGCTGAGGTGCCCTGGGAGCTAGCAGATGAAAAGCCCACCGCAACAGACTGCAAGAAGATCATCCCTCACAGTAGGAAGTTTCAGGCTCTGGGCTACAGACCTCCTTTTCTCACTGACTCTACTGAGGCAGCCACATCTTCTGCTGCCCCTTCAGGCCCTGCTGCACCAGCCACCACTACTGCACCCTCACTTGCTTCATAGCCCATCTACCACCTCGTGCATCGCTTATTTGACCGGTTGGACCAGATGGAGCGCCGCAACCAGCGGCAATATGAAAGATCTGAGCGTCGCAACAAGCAATGCTATGAGCACTTAAAGTTGATGATCCGATCTGGCCACCACAACATCCCCTCCGAGCCTGATACCCCTTCTGAGCCATCTGAGGAGGAGGCAGACGATCATGAGGAGGAGGCACATGCAGAGGCTGCGTGGTGCACAAAATCACAATCACACTTTTACAATTCTGCACAACTAACCAGCAAGTGCACTGGGTCGTCCAAGTAATATACGTTACGTGAGTAAGGGTCGATCCCATGGAGATTGTCGGCTTGAAGCAAGCTATGGTTATCTTGTAACTCTTAGTCAGGATATCAATAATTCTCAGATTTAATTGTAAAAAGTAAAAGAACATGAAATAAATACTTATTTTGCAGTAATGGAGAACAGGTTGAGGTTTTGGAGATGCTCTATCTTCTGAATCTCTGCTTTTCTACTGTCTTCTTCTTCATGCACGCAAGGATCCTTCCATGGAAAGCTGTATGTTGGTGGATCACCGTTGTCAATGGCTACCATCCGTCCTCTCGGTGAAAATGGTCCAAATGCGCTGTCACCGCATAGCTAATTATCTGTCGGTTCTCACTCATGTTGGAATAGGATCCATTGATCCTTTTGCGTCTGTCACTACGCCCAGCACTCGTGAGTTTGAAGCTCGTCACAGTCATCCCTTTCCAGATCCTACTCAGAATACCACAGACAATGTTTAGACTTTTCGGATCTCAGGAATGGCCGCCAATAATTCTAGCCTATACCACGAAGGTTCTAATCTTAGATTAGAAACCCAAGAGATATGCACTCAAGCTATTGCAGATAGAACGGAGGTGGTTGTCAGGCACGCGTTCATAGGTGAGAATAATGATGAGTGTCATGGATCATCACATTCATCAGGTTGAAGTGCGAGTGAATATCTTAGAATAGAAACAAGCGTGATAGAATGGAAAACAGTAGTAATTGCATTAATTCATCGAGACACAGCAGAGCTCCTCACCCCCAACCATGGGGTTTAGAGGCTCATGCCGTCAGAAATACAATATGAAACGTGTAAAGTGTCATGAGGTGTGTAAATACAATAACAAAAGGTTCTATTTATAGAAAACTAGTAGCCTAGGGTTTACAGAAATGAGTAAATGCTGCAGAATCCACTTCCGGGCCAACTTGGTGTGTGCTTGGGCTGAGCATTGAAGCTTTCATGTGTAGAGACTTTTCTTGGAGTTAAACGCCAGCTTTTGTGCCAGTTTGGGCGTTTAACTCCAGCTTTTTTGCCAGTTCTGGCGTTTTGACGCCAGAATTTTTATGATGACTTGGAACGCCGGTTTGGGCCATCAAATCTCGGGCAAAGTATGGACTATTATATATTGCTAGAAAGCCCAGGATGTCTAATTTCCAACACAATTGAGAGCGTGCCAATTGGGCTTCTGTAGCTCCAGAAAATTCACTTCAAGTGCAGGGAGGTCAGAATCCAACAACATCTGCAGTCCTTTTTCAGCCTCTGAATCAGATTTTTGCTCAGGTCCCTCAATTTCAGCCAGAAAATACCTAAAAACATAGAAAAATACACAAACTCATAGTAAAGCCCATAAATGTGATTTTTATTTAAAAACTAATAAAAATATAGTAAAAAGTAATTAAACACATACTAAAAACTACCTAAAAATAATACCAAAAAGCGTATAAATTATCCGCTCATCACTGCGCAGGCAGGACCTGAGCAGGCTACACCACACCATGAGGAGCCCCATCAGATACAGCTAGCTGATCCAGAGATCCCTCTACAGGCAGAGCCTCCACTTCAGCAGGCAGACCCTCCGACCCTCATACAGACTACAGAGCCTCAGACCACCACAGAGACACCTACTGCACATCCTTCCGGAGATGACACTTCTTCACATCCAGCTTGAGTGAGCATCAAGGACGACGCTATTATTTAAGTGTGGGAAGGTCGCCATCTTTGGCGAATTTTATTTTGGTGAACCACTTTTCAGACTCTCTTTTATTCTATTTTGCTTATCTTTCTGTATTTTTATTTTTATTTTTATTTTATCTTATCTTATTTATCTTTTAGTACTTGCACATTTTTCTATTTTTACTGTATTTCTATATTTTGTACTTTGGTTTATATATTTATCTTAGATATCTAGTTTAGTTGCACTTTTAGCTTATTAAGTTGTGATATAGAATATATGGATTAGTTAGCTTAGTTTACCCTTTTTGCATACGATAATTTGGATTAATTGAAAATAAAAAGAGTAAACTAGAGACTTTACTATAACAGAATCACAATAATTCACACACTATATATATATAGCAATAAATGTGAGTCAGTTAACAACATTTCTTCAAGGAAGAACACTAAGTTTTTAAGAGCCATCCTAAGATTCACATTGAGTTGAATGTAACTTCCTGATTTCTACTTGCATGACATACATAACTGATATATGGTTTTTGAGCCAAAGAACACACAACCCGTGAGTTTTTTAGCTTAATTGTAGGGTTGCATTTAAGCATAAATTTCATTCCTGTGTGTTTCGCACTTCTTTTCTATGCTTGTAATCTTAACTGTGTTTCAATTTATATGTCCAATATAGAATGTAGATACATACCCACATATGATTGAGGCCATCATTTGAATTTTCCCTTACATATCCCAAATAAGCCTACCTCATACATCACCTTTGTTAGCCCCCTTGAGCCTTTTAATCCCCTTTTTGTTCTATTACCATATTACTAGCCTTAAGCAGAAAAACAATTTAAAAACCCCAAGCTGAATCCTTGGTTAGCTTAAGATAGAAATTGTGATGCACACTAAGTATGGGAAAACGTGGGAACATGGGTTGATAGGAAAGGATTAAATTAGTAAAATAAATCAGAAATTTGAGAACATGCTCATGTAAAACCAATTTAAATTAAAATACCATGTGCATTGAAAATATTATTTTTATATTAAAAAAAATTATTTATTTATTTATTTAAGTAATTAAATAAGGGGACAGATTCACCCCAATGATAAGTTTAGTAAAAGGAATCAATGCACATGGAGGTAAAAACAAAATAAACTTGGTACATGAGTATGTGACACAAAAGTGGAAAAAAATTGGGCAAACCAGGATAATTTTAAATTTTTATAGAGAATATATATGTTAGGTAAGATCTTAGACTAATTAAGAATTCAACTTATAGCTCACTTAGCCATATATATACCCTTACCTTTACCTTGGCCCCATTACAACCTTGAAAAGACCTCATGATGTTTGTATGTATACATTGTATATTTGTTGATTGGTTAGATGAAGAACAAAGATTTAGAAAGTATGAATAGAAAAGAATAGAGTGATTAACCCCAAACATTGAGTGACTAGAGAGTAAACACAAAAATTCAGTGAGAGTTCAATAGCTCGTCTCCATATATCCGAATTTAATTATTTAATTGTCTTGCAAGTTTGTGAAATATTTTAACCCAACTCAATTGTGAAAGTATTTTAATATGGCTTAGTCTTAATTGTACATATATGATTCCTTGGAGAATATGAATCAAATTAACCATATGTAAGCTCTATATATATAGATGGATAGTAATTAGAATTGCATGTTTCATGTAGGTAGCTTGCATTTAGAATAGATTTCATTGCATAAGATTCCACCATTCTACCTTTACTTTTTCTCTTGGATTTAGCATGAGGACATGCTATTGTTTAAGTGTGGTGAGGTTGATAAACCCATATTTTATGATTTATCTTGTGCTCAATTTGAGTGTTTTTATCAATTCTTCACCCACTTATTCATATGAATTGCATGGTTTTACTTTTTCTTTCTTATTATGTGATAAGTGTGAAAACATGTTTCCTATGCTTTAAAAGTATTAATTTTAATTATCCTTTATTACCATTCGATGTTGTGATTTGTGTGTTAAGTATTTTCAGGTCTCATAGGGCAGGAATGGCTTAAAGGACAGAAAGAAAACATACAAAAATGGAAGGAAAGCACAAAAATGGAGTTTTGAAGAAAAGGGCAACGACGCGAACGCATGGACGACGCGAACGCGTGCCTAGCGCGAAATGGCACTGACGCGAACGCATGAATGACGCGGACGCGTGCCTTGAGCAGAACACAAATGACGCGTACGTGTGACCAGGGAAAACTCCAAACCACGCGAACGCGTGACCCACGCGCACGCGTGACGGACGCCACGTACATAAATCTGCAGAAAACGCCCCAAGCGATTTCTGGACCCTTTTTCAGCCCAGATCCAAGCCAGAAATACAGAATATAAGCCAGAGAATAGAGGAATCAAAAGGGGAACGTAATGACAACATTCATAATACACAATTTTAGGATTTAGATGTAGTTTTTAGAGAGAGAGAGAGAGAGGCTTTCTCCTCTCTCTCAAGTTTTAGGATTAGGATTTCAACTTCTTCTCAGGTTCAATGTTCCTTTAATTTATGTTTCTCTTCTACTTTTATTTATTCTAATGCTTTTATTTGTGTTTGACTTATGTTGCCAAATTGGCTTATGAACCTTTTCATGTTAGATTTGAATATTCTATTTAATATAATTTGAGGTATTTCAGATTTATCATTGTTTTATTCTCTTTATGATGCTTTCAATTTAATTTAGATTTATTTTTCCCTTTTGGCTTTGGTTAATTAATTGGTAACACTTGAGTTGTCAAACTCAGCAGTAGATTGAGATTTGGGAATTGCTGATTAATTTGGATCGCTCTGAAGCTAGTCTTTTCACGGGAGTTGACTAGGACTTGAGGATCAAGTTAATTAGTCCACTTGACTTTCCTTTATTTAGTAAGGGTTAACTAAGTGGGAGCAAAATTCAATTCTCATCACACCTGATAAGGATAACTAGGATAGAATTTCCAGTTCTCATACCTTGCCAATAGATTTTATAATTATTAATTTATCTTTCTTGCCATTTAAATTACTTGTTCCTTATTTCAAAAAACCCAAAAATATACCTTTTTACATAACCAATAAAAAATCATACCTCCCTGCAATTCCTTAAGAGACGACCCGAGGTTTCAATACTTCGGTTATAAATTTTATTGGGTTCTGTTACTTGGGCTGTCATTCGTATCATTGATCAATATTTTGTTTGCAGGGATTTTGGGCATTTGATATTGAGGAAGATTATGAAAAATAAGAGTTTTGGGCAGAAGGTTCTGATGCAAGTGCCGACATGGAACTTAGTGAAGAGTTCTCGTTATAATATTACGTTATTTTTATTATGTGCTAATTGAATAAAACTTGGGTAATAGAACTTTGTGTATGAATTTTCATTATGAATTTGGTAATTCAATAGAATTTGGTGAATAGATCTCTGAATTTGTTTTGATGAATAGAATTCTGAGCATCATGAAGTAGAATTTGGCTTGCTATCTAATGATTTTCTTATCTTGGAGGAATATGTGCATGATGCACAAAATGTATGTATTTCATTTTGGATTTTAACAGAAATTTTTTTGATGCATTTCAAAGTTTCTTTCATAAATAAAGCGTGTGTATTTTATTTTGGTATAAAATGGGATTAGAGGAATATGTGCATGATGCATGAAAGGCTTCCTAGCTATGGCATGGGGGTATTATGACGATGTGGTTATGTATTTGTTGAGACACAAGTGTCTGAATGCTGGAATGACAAAGAATCATGTGTGAATCTTTAACTAATCATTTTCAACTTGAGATTTGTGTCTCAAAAATAATCAGCACAATATGAATTGTTTCCAGTGATGTATAGGAACAACACTTCCAATATCACTACAAGAAAAAACAATATTTGTAACAAAAAAAAATCGTTACAAAAAATTGAAATTTTGAAACAAAAGGATTTTGTAACAAAAAAAGGAGCCGTTGCAGTATGTCCTGTTACAAAAAATTTTTGTAACAAAAAATGGAATTGTTACAATTCAAAGTAATATTTTGTAACAAATTTTTCTGATACAAAAAACTAAAAGTCATTACAAAAGTGATAACAAATTTTGATCTTCAAAATATTTTTCGTAACAATTTAAACTTTTGTGTCATAATATTTTGTTACAAAATACTACTTACTTTTGTAACATTTTTTATTCTTAATTACAAAAATAGAAAATTCATTTTAAAATATTTAATTAAATAATTGATATATTAATTAATTTTCTAAACACGCTAACTTAACATTTATATAATATATAATCATATAGATAATTAGAATATCTTACATGTCATTAAGATTTTTTTACAATAAAATAAGTTCTACAAATTTAACTAAACACAACTTTTTCCTAACATAAAATTGTATCATATCGAATTTATAATTCTTGATTCTTCTAACATATTTCAGTCAATATAAAGTCTAGCATGTTGGCATCAATTTTGTACCCCTGCAAATATGAGCAATAAAAACCAAAATTAAAAAATCACATATAACACTATCTTCATCAGAGTAAAAATAAAATTAGAACTTACAAGTTAAAATTAACTAATTCTTTAAGAATCTATTCTCAAAGTTTAAAACTAGTCAATCAAGAATGCAAATTATCAAAAATTGACAATTCAATATATAAACTCGGCCTAATTAATCATAATTCAATTCATTAAATTTACATAAGTATCAATTGTCTAAAAATCACTACAAAGCACAATTTCCACCAAAGTCCTCATAACAAATATACTTGACTTTTGGAAATAGTTTGGAAATAGAAAAGTATAGCAAGAATGGAAAAATAAAACCGAATACAACTTGACAGCTAAGCCACACTATCTTGAACTTTCTTGACAGCTAAGCCACACTAATCCAGAGATCTCTTTTGCCACCTAATTTACTTTTATATGATTTTTTTAAAAATCGGCTACTGATTTAGTACACTTCAGAAAAACAGCAAGCAGTAACCAATTTAAAAAAATCATATAAAATCCATATTTTGTTGGATTCTTCTTAAATTTGGTGTGGTTGAACTAGAATTACCCATCTTTCACCCAGTTCAAGTCTCAGAGAATTTTCACTTCTCTAGAAAAAGTTATGTCTCTTGAAATATGATTTTGTTTTAAGGAAATGATGCTGTCACAGCAGTGAACAGCCCTGCTTTCAGAAAGCACAACTTTCTCTACAAAACTCGAATTGTCCTGAAATTTGGACATAAAATACTAGACATCCTAATATTTTACTCCTCTTTCATTTCACCTTCAAATAATTTTAGAGTATTGAGATATGTGGTTTTGAAGTTGCTGTTCCAGAATTCGGACAACAATATTTCTGCAGAAAATGACCATTTTCTAAAAATCATATCTCCCAAACCACACATCGAAAAATTTTGAAATTTTAGAGAAACAATATAGACATATTAAATTTTTATAGAAAAATAATTTTACCCATTTTGAGTGGCTAGATTACTCCCAGTTTTGTTCACAAAGTGCTGTCCGAAACTGCATAATTCTGCAACATATAACCTTGGGTTTTGAGAGGTCAAAAATTGATTCCTAGCTTTTCATTCACTCTAACCTTGCATTCTAACTTTTTTTTTATCTATTGTGACTTGTTAAAAATATTAAATTAGCCTCAAGTGCTCAGGATTAATAAATCACTATTTTTGGTCAGTTTTCACATTTAAGCATACTCATATGAAATCAACAAGTTCTGCATTACTCAACACAATTCAGCCATAAATCACTCAAACAATTCACATATATTATCATCAATTTACTGCATCATATATAACAAATAGTCCAACATCATCTCAAGTAATCATTAGCATGTATGATCAATTAATTCAATCATGAAACTTGACTTTTAGCCTTTCAAAAATTTCTGCACTCTAACAAATAGAATTTTCAGCATCATCATCATTTAATAAGTCAAACACAGTATCATTCAATCAGTTTAAACAAAAAAAGTTTTCTAAAGTTGCAATAATCAAAATTCTATACACGCATCCTCATCACAGAAACTATACACGCATCCTTAATAAGAAATTCTAATCAAAATTCATAAATTTCAATAATCAAAATTTATAATCAGTATAATTTAACAATTCATAGTATTTTTTCTTTGAAAATATCTTTACAAGAATAATCACATTTTGTTTTAAATATTAGTATTTACACAGCATCTCATCAATTTTAATTCCATATATATAATAAATCAATATATCATTCCATCCATCAGATTAACCATCATCTAAGTCTGGAATAAGACATGACTTAACGTTTTTTTATATACATGACAGGGAGTTTGGATGATTGACACTAACAGTCAAGAAGAACAAAATCAATCAATATTATAAAGCCTTAATCAAAACACTAACAGGAACTCAAGAAGAACAAAATGAGAACAATTCACTAACAGGAAGAGAAGAGAAGTAAATTTCAAATTTACCTAATCAGAACTTCTAATAACCAAATCCCAAATTTCAGAAGAGAAGCAATCTTAATCAGAAATTCCAAATTTCCAATAATCAGAACCCTAAATCCCTAATCATAAATTCCAATAATCAAATCCCTAATCAGAAATTTTAATAACCAAATCCCTAATTAGAAATTCAAAACATATAATTTACCTGAACTGAACTTGAGCAGTGGCTAGAGAAGAGAAGAAGACCAGCGAAAGAAGTAGTCGTTGTCGCCGTCGTCCTTCAGGCCTTGAGGGTCAGAGAAGCTCCGTCGCTGTTTGCAGTTATTTGCCATCTGAAAAAACGCTTCTCCTCCAGACTTCCAGCAGCAGATCTAGCAAGACACAGCTCCACCGACGGCACCAGGAAGCATGATGATGATGGCTTGGTGAGACGCGACAGCGGCGGAGCATGATGACAGCAGTGACGGCTTCGTGGTGGCGTTGCCCTTCACACACGCTCTCTCTCCTCTTCGTGATTCTTTTCAGGCTATAGAACCGGCTTGATAGAAGGCAGAACGGCGACTGGGCAGCGACGAACGGTAGACTCCAAGGTAGCGACGGCGCAGTGACGCTGAGGACAGCCCCCTTCCTCCCTTCTCTTCTCCTGGCGCGACTCTCTCTTCCCACTTCCCTCTTCCCTCTTCCGTTTCTTTCTTTCTTTCATATTTCTGTGTGTGGGTGTGTGGAACAGCTGACCCTTGTGTGGCTGGGTGTATGTGCACGCTGAAGAGGGGTGGAGGTTCTAGGGTTAGGTTTTTCTAAGGGTTTGTAATTTTAATTAAATTAGGGAATAGAGTATTCATTAAAAATATAATTTAATCTCTTTAAATTACTTTAAAACATTAATTAAATTATCAATTTATTAATTAATTCTTAATAAGTATTCTAATTTAAAATATAAGATGATATAATTAATTATAAAAATTAAAGTATTAAATTCTAAAATCTCAATTATTTAAATTAAATAGTATAAGTTTTTTTACAACTACTAAATCTTATAATTTAAATATAGAAAATTATTCAATAATTATAAAATTCAGTAAAATTTTTATTTTAATTACCAAAACTTGATTTAATTATTCTCAATGAAATAATTTTTGAAAATAAAATCGCTAATAAATAAATAAATTTAGAATCAACTCAAAATAGGATTTTTCAAAAGTTTTGGATCTTACATAAATAATTTTTTTAAAATAAAACCATGAATAACTATAATAAATCACGATACAAATAATTTATTATTTATTTTCTAACAATCGTAGATTTTACCGGCTTAATGATGAGTGTTAGGTTAAGGTGGGTTTAGGACTAGTAGAAAGAGAAAAAAAAAATCAAAGCTCTATATTTTATACTTAAGGAAGTTTTTCAAAAATTTTTTTAAATGGACGAGGATGACAAACAACAAAATAAAAAATAAAGGTGAGGGTTAGAATTAGAATTTTTATTTTTTATATTTATTTTTATTTTTAAATTTTAACTATTTTTATTTATGTTTAATAATTAATTTTTTTAATTTAAAAATTTAATTTTTAATCAACATTTAAGATTTAATTATTAGTAAAATTATATATTAATTTTATAAACAAATATAAAATAATATATACCATTTTTAAAAATAAATCATTTAATCTTTAATTCTTTTATAAAAAATAATTCTTTTAATTATCTTAGAGATTTTAATCATTTAATCATTTAATTCTTTTAATTATCTTAGAGATTTTAACATTTTAAAATAATTTTTTTACATACAAAAATTTTTGTATTTTGTGACAAACAAATAACTTGTTACAAATAATATTGAATTTTGTGACAATTAATTTTTTGTTATAAAATAATTGGAGTTTTTGAAACAAATGGACATTTTGTTACAAAATATTTTAAACTTTTGCAACAACTTCATCTTTTGTTACAAAATATTTTAAAATTTTGCAACAAAACAATGGTTCGTTACAAAAGCCAATATAATTTGTAACAAAAAAAATCAAGTCGTTACAAAATATCAAAACATTTTGTAACAAATTGTATTGTTATTACAAAACATTATTATTATGTAATAGTTACTAATTTTTGTTACAAAAGAATGATTTTTTGTAACAATTTTAAATTTGTTACATAGTTTTTGTTACAAATGTTCAATTTTCTTGTAGTGTATTATTATGGCCATCTCTGCGATGATTACTATAACGTGACTAACTTTTATTAAAATTCTATCTTGGAATATAATTTGAGAATTGGTAATTGATGTAATTTCATTGATGGTGCCTTATGAATTTCTGGATTCCTTTTAAAATAACACATGATAAATATATTCCTAGATATCTAAATATTATGATTATAATATTAATTCTTGGCACAGACTATTTAGATGATAATGAATGAGCATAAAGTTATAATTATTTACTCATATCGATAACCAAATTAATACACAAACTTAATATACCATGATATCTATTCTTACACAAACTCACACACATATTTCATTGAAAAAATAAAGATAGCAAAATATATTAATCTCTGTATTTATTACTAATATAAAAATGTACCAAAGTATTTAAACCAGACAAACTTTTTCTTTTAAAATAATAATTCAATAAATAAATTATAAACGTCACTAATCTCATTCATAATTGAGGAATAAAGCAAATTTTTCAAATAATAACTAAATATGTAAAAATGTGGATCTCCATGCTATTCACTCTAAAGCATAGTCCAAAAATTATTACTCTTCTTTTGAAACTCATATTTGTGGTCATTGAGCATCCCCAACAAAAGATCTACCACAACGGATGTACAAATATGTTGCTCATTTAGCTGCAAATATGGATTCATTAGTTAAATAATATGCTCAACATGTATATAATAATCAATATGTCTTTGGAACTTACAATGTCCGATACCGTGGAATTAAACTTCTCTCTCATAGACAACCAATAAAAAACCCAAAGACCAGAGTCGCGACCAAAAGTTCAGTGGTAATATTAAATAGTTAGTGTCAATAAAAAATCATTTTAATTAATCATTCATGAAATCTTTTCTTTTAGGAATGTCATCTTTTAGGTAATGTCCAGACGTTATCATATCTGATAATTTTATAGTCTAAAAATTTTATTCATGACAAGACTGTTAAGATTTATGTATTATTTTACATATCTATGTATAAAGAAATGGGTTATGAACACTTCACCAAAGATGTCATAATTTTTTTTGTCATGGCTCAACTTTATTGTTGTCCTGACCGCAGTGCTAACATTATTTTCCATGTGGTATGAGCATATTTTGAGCTATAAATAGTCTTTCTAAAATTCTCTTTGTTTTATTTTTTTTTCATTGGTTTCACAATCATTTTATCGTAAGCATACAAACAAAATAAATGAGTGAATACAAGCTATTTTATGCATACAATAGAACAATATATGCCATACTTGAGATTAACCTGAGCAAAATTTGACATAATACTAAATAATATATATATTTACTCTTGTTAAATAAGTTCAATTATTATCATTAATTAACTCTTTTTAAAGAGTTATGAGTATTCTCATAAATATATTTTTAGCACCAATTATTTATTAAAAAAAAATTTCAACAATCCTTCACTCCCTCTAATTAACACAGTTTAATTATGCCCTGCTCAATCATAAGTTTCAACAAATATATTGCGTTAAGAATGTAAGATTATTTACTGACCTTTCTTGTTTTATAGCTAAATTTATTCTATTAGCTTATAGTTGATCTCATGCATATTTTTTCATTGATCAATTTTAAACTTCTAAGCATATAAATATTATGAAACCAAATAACCACTGCTGTAGGTCTGTTGATGAAAAAGGTTCAAATATTAAAGAAATTACAATAAAATAAATATATATTTTTTGTTATTCTAAAAAATGAAAATAAAAACGTAAGAAAAAAAGAAAAAGAAAAAATGAAAACCTTATTTAGGGAGGTGAGGAACACTCTGATGGCTTGAGAAATGGTTAAAAGTTTTGGGTCTTCCTTGAAGTCATTCTTTTCGGCGAACATTTACTTTTCTTTTCTTTCCTTTTATTTCTTTTTTTTTTTTTCTGTCTCAAGTGTGAAGTGTGTGTCTCTGTGTATGTATGTGTGGCAGCTTCGATGAAGAAGACCTCCTCTTTGGAGAACACCACACGAAGTCGATGACCATAAAAACGAGAAGAACATCTCAAATTTTAGAGGCGCAGGTGGCAGGGGTGAGAAATAGTCTCGATTCAAGGCCTGATAGTTATATGCATTTGTGGGTAGTCTCGATCCATATCCTAGCAATTGCTGCTAGTGCCGGTTTTCATCGAGGTAATGAAAAAGAAGATGAAGAAGAAGAAGAGACCCATCTACCAAAAAAAAATAATTAAAAAAATTATTTATAAAAATATTAATATTAGAAAATATTTAATAAAATTAAATATATAAATTTATATTTAATCTATACCGTTAGATATAATAATAAAATTAAATGATCTAATAATTTAAATTAAAAGTCAAACTAAGAGACTAACATTAATTCCAAAATTAGTTGGGACTTGAAACTAATAAATCAACCACCCAGTTAATTTATATAAGTTGTACATGAAAATGAAAAATTGTTGCGGTAATAAAAAAAATTGTTGAAAAAGCAAGAGTAGTAAGAATTAAGAACTTGTTTGGTTTACATTTTCAATACATTTTTTCATGAAAACCTAAAAGTTAAAGATACTAAAAAATAAAACACATAAAATAAAAATAAAAATAAAAACACAAATTAAAACATTTTATTGAGAAGATACATTTTTATATACATTAAAAATTTAATTTTTTCATTCCTCACTTACTTATTCTTCTTTACAAAACATATATAATTAATAGAGAATTTTAAATTAAGAATTATTTTTTTAATATTTAAATTTAAATTTATTATTATTGTAAGTTTTTAACCATTTCGCTGTAGATCCAAGTCTTTTTGCCAACCAAGTTTAATCAAGTTATCTCTAATCTAACAAAATCCGCTTACATAACGCGCATATGAAATCACATTGTTCTTCTTCGTGTTTCTTCTTCTTTGCGTTCTTCTTCCAACGTTCGTATCCTGCGTTCCTCTTTCTCCTCCTCCTCCTTCTTCTCCTTCTTCTTTGCATTTCTCCTTCTTTTTTTGCATTTTTTCTTTTTTGCGTGTTTCATCCTCATCATCGTTCTTTTAATGTTGTTGTTGTTGCTTCATTTTTTTTCTCCTCCTCTTTCTATTAATTTTGCAATAATATGTATTTTTTTCTTTTTTTATTCTTATTAAGAGAATAAAATAAGAAGAAGATAATGATGAAGAAGGAGGAGAAAGAGAAGGAAGAGGAGTTTTGAGTTATCCAGAATTTATCATAAAATAACACCGAAATTTTTTAACCATTACACAGAAGCTTCTCAATTTTGACACCGAAATTTTTTAATTGTGACACAAGTTTTTAAGAGGATTATCATTAAGTAATTTTAGTGCATTCTAGATTTAATTTCGGTACATTTTAGATCTAAATAAGGTACACTTTTGGTCTGAGCTTATTTTTAGAATGCACCTTAATTAACTCTAAAATTAAATCCAGAATCTACCTCAATTAACTCAGAAAGAAAAGAAAAATAAGAAAAAAAAATTGAGATAACAAACTTAGCTAAAAAGCAAGCACACAAACACAGACTGAATCTTCTTCTTCACTTTCTTATTTTTTGCATGTTTTCCTTCATTGTTCTTCTTTTATTGTTGTTGTTGTTGCATTTTTTTCCTTCTTTTTTCCTAATAATTTTGTAGTATTGATTTTTCCTTTTTTTATTCCTCTTAATTAAGAGAATGAAACAAGAAGAATTATGAGAAAATAAAATAAGAAGAAGAAGCAGCAGAAGATGAGGAAGAGGAAGAGAAAGAGTTTTGAGTTATGCAGAATCTATAAGAATAAAAATACATCGAAAATTCTTAACAATAACACATAAATTTCTTAGTTTTTACATCTAAATTTTGCTACAAAAGTACAAAAATATCTTCTTTAATTGTGTATTTTTTTTATTTATTTCTTTATTTTAATTGAATGATGTAGATTCATCCTCTTTCTAGTAATTTTGTAGTATTATGTGTTTTTTCTTCTTTTTTGTTTTATTTTTTTATTTTTATTATTGTCAAAAGAGTAAAATAAGAAGAAATTTGAGAAAGTAAAATAAGAAGGAAAATAACGAATAAGAAAAAAAAAAGAAGACGATGATGATGAAAAAGAAGAAGAAGAAGCAGCAAAAGATAAGGAGGAGGAAGATGAAGAGTTTTGAATTATGCAAAATTTATCAGAATAAACATACACGAAATTTCTTAATAACACATAAATGTCTTAGTTTTTACACCGATCTGTTGCTACAAATGCACAAAAATGTTCTTTAATGCTGCAATTTTTTTTCTTTTTTTCTCCATTTCTTTCTTTCTTTTAGTTGAATGAATGTAGGTTCATCATTTTTTTAGTAATTTTGTACCATTATGTGTTTCTTATTCTTTGTTTTATTTTTTTGTTTTTACTTTTATTAAGAGAGTAAAACAAGAAGAAACTTGAGAAGATATATAAAATAAGAAAGAAAAGATGAATAAGAAAAAAAAATGATGACGATGATAAAAAAGAAGAAGTAGCAGTTGAAGATGGGGAGAAAGAAAAGGAAGAGTTTTGAATTATGCAAAACTTATCAGAATACAAATATACCAAAATTTGTTAACAATAACAAATAAATTTCTTAGTTTTTATATCAAAATTTTGCTACAAGTAATGCTGCATTTTTTTTATTTCTTTCTTTCTTTTGTTTCTGTTATACATATAAGAAGAAAATGACGATGATGATGATAATAATGATGATGGAAGAGGTGAAAAAAAGAAAAGGAGGAAATCGAAAAAATTCAAATGAGAAAAGAAATAGGAGAAGAAGACGAAGGTAGTGGTAGTGACCATGATGATAAAAAAAGGAGGAGAAAAAGTTCTAATGAAAAAAGAAGGAAGAAGAGGAGGAGGAGGTAGTGGTGGTGACGATGATAACAAAAGAGAAAAAATAACTAAAAAGAAAGAGAAGAAGAAAACGCAACATCGGAAAAGAAGAAGAAAGAGTGAAAAAGAATGTGCGCGCGTAAATTTAAAACATTAAGAAGAAACTGGGGCGAGAAGAAGAAGAAGAAATCGGGGCAAGATGAAGAAAATCATGTGCGCATGTAGAACTTGGTTAAGTAAATCACCTAGGGTGTGTTTGGAAAACTCGTTGGAATGGAAGAAGCACGTTTAGACTTTTTGAAAGCTTCAATTTTTGGTTTGGCAAATTTTTTTCATGAACTCAGAAGTGATTTTGCTACAAAAACCAACGTTTACAAGAAGCAACTATTTTTAGTTTCTGCGTTTTCCTAACGGGCTTTTAGTCATGGATACTAACTATTTATTTATCTTTTACCAACTTTATCCTTCATGTATGTTATTATATTATTTATAAAATTTTTGTTATTTCTATTTATATGAACTCTATTTTTTTATTATTTATTATTTTTATTTTTTTCAAATGTTTGTTTAATATTATACATTTTTATAATTGTGATTTTTGTGTATTATGTTTGTTATTATTTTTTTATAATATGATTTATTGATTCTATTAGGTAAAGTAAATTAAATAAAAAATTAACTGTAAATAATAATAATAGTAAAAAATTATAGCATACTAAAAAAAGAGTACTAAAAATACTAAAAATATACTATATAAAAAGATCATCAATTTTCAGATTTGTTTCAATTACTATAAAATAAATATTTAATTTTTTTATTATTTTTAGTACTCCCTTTTATAATTGTAATTTTCATATACTATGTTTTAGTGTAATTTTTTATAATATAGATTATGATTCTATTAAAAAAATAAATTAAATAAAAAATTAATCATAGATAATAATAAAATCATAAACGTTGGATTCCAAATTAATATTAAGAATAAGATTATTGAGAGTATCTAGAATAAGAGTACGTTGTAAAAAAATACTAAAGTAACATTCTTATTTAATACTTAAAAAAATGTAACATATTTGATTAAATAAATAAATATATATATATATATAAAATTTATATTGTTTTATTTTTATTTAAAAATATATTTTATCTATTTCTATATGTTATTTTTATTTTAGTAAGTAAATATTAATTTTATTATAAAATTAACTAATAAGATCTATTTAAATATCTAAATTAAAATGATAGGATAATATAAAAAAATTAGTTAAGTTGAGGTCTATTTTAGTAATTTTCTATCTAAAAGTGATTTTGAATGGTATAAGCCAAACAACATTTATTTTACTATAATCAATTTTGATACAAAAATTACCAAACATAAATCACTTTAACACAAACTTACTTTTTATCAAAATCAAGTTTGCAAAATCAATTTTATGCAAATTGTCGTTTACAAACTGTAATCTAAACACACAGTTTAATCACTTAGTTGTAGAGATTTATTTTTATTTTAAATATTTATTTAATTATTACCATATCAACAGTTTGATCTGTCATTTACCTATTGCATTGATCGAACTATTGACCCAATAACTCACTAGTATGATCAGGGTGATTGCCTGTGTGGTTTTAACAATGCATGTGATTTAATGTTCAGTATTACATTGCAAGCTTTCACCAAATGCATCTCTTCCTTAATTGCTTTTGGAGCTTTATTCTGCATGTATTTAGTTCCAAGAGTTGAGACTTCATAACTTCAACATCTCTCTTCATCAATTTCATCTCATTGGCATTTATATTTCTTCTCTCGAAATCTGTGCTTACTCTTATAACTGTATGAGTATGTGTCCTCCTGTAATTTGGTTCATCACTGGTCACTGACCTTGTTGCCATGTTCACTTGTTCAAGAAGCATGAATTGCGTTGTCAATTTCACCGGCAACCTATTATTCTTCGCCACATGCACACGCGCTTCTTGTGACAATCTATGGTATCCCAAAACTTTACACACCTCTTCTCTCTCGTCTTCTCTCAATTCTGGATGTGCCTGAAAAAATGAGGGCCTTTTTAAGTCTCTAGTTTTTAAACACCGAATCAGAGAAACACTTGTAAAATAATATGTAACTTTATTTCAAACTAGCTAATTGAAGTTGATTAAATATAACAATTCCTATCATTATTCTTATGAAATATAAAAGAGTAGGATATCCTTATCATTTCTCTCTTATCACTAAAAGTTGGTCATGTTTAAATAAATTAGGCAAGATTTTGAAATGTACACGTAATCTCCTAAATTAAATTTGACATTGTTGGATTTGTTCTAACATATCACTAGTAGAAAATAGAAATAGGATTAGTAACAAGAACTAAACGCATGTTTTTATAGAATATAAAGTTATTTTTTATTGAGCGAATTTGAATTTTCATACAAAATAACATTACCATTACCTTAAGGTACATGTCGATAGCTCTATAGAGAAGATCATCACATAATCTAGCATCTTGTGGCAAAGCTTCAACAAGTGATTTGATACTCTCCACTCTAAGATTCTTATCCCTTGCAACCTGTATGAGATACCCATCCACCAACCTTCCAATGGCATGCATTTTTTCCTTAGAATTCTTTGAAATGTGGCAAACATAACACTGTAACACTCTCACAACAACATCTACATCGTTCAAAGAACCCTTATCTCCTTGGTTCTTAACCAACAGATCAGAGACACTGCATTGATCCAACATTAAAGCTATCCTTCTTTCAAGCACACACAACAACTCCAGATCGATTTTCAGCATTACCCCTGCTTTTAGTAGGTGAAGCAAGAAATTGCAAGAAACTGAGTTTACTTCAGTGGGAAGTAACCTAATCAAGCATTCGGTCGAAACTCTATGTAACTGGATTGATACGTGTTTAGGTGTCACTTTGTCAAGTCCAGTAAGTGTGAATTGGGAAAACCATTTCATTGTCCAATGTTGTATGCAAGAACCAACAAGATCAGATTTTGTTCCACCCCTTTTGAGACACTGAATCACTTCCACGAAATGATCGATTCGCAGCTTCGATACATCTTCGAACCACCAAGAATTATCAAATTTTGAGTAGTCCTCATCATATGTTGTTGCACTTGGACTTTTTGAGCATGCCTTCCAAGCTATTGCTTCCGAGCAATGCTTCACTATTTGCAAATCCTTGGCCCAAGACAAAATGGATTCACAGCTTTTGAGTATTCGGAATGTGTCCTTCCATGAAGAGAGTATTAGGAAGCTGAGAAAAGCTTCTGTCTTGGAAATGAGGTTTCCTTCTTCAAGTTCTTCACTCATTTCCAAGAAATGTGCAGCACAGTATAATGGGGCAACGTTTTCTGCAGTTATATCAATCTTCCAACCATAACAGAACTTCACTACTAATTCGAATGCTTTTCTGCCACCTGGAATGTTCTCTAATTGGATTATGAGTCTGTCACCGGAAATTTCAATGTTACATCCCCCTTGAAAGACAAGCCTATTCAAATATTCACTTCTTGAGATCATAGCAAGCTGGAAATGAATAAATCATAAGCATTTAAAATACAGAAGAGATTTGTTTTGTTTTTTTTTCCCTCATGTGTTCTTCAGTCCGACAGACTAAGAACTAATCTATTGCAGATCAAAGTCCTATTTAAGGGTTTGTTACTGGTCAATGAATTGCTGTATACACAAGGTAGGATTCAAATTCCGATACATACTTAAGCGGACTAGTGATCTAACCACTAGACCAACCTAAATTCGTTAATTTTATGTTTAGTTATATTTCAGGTTTATCTAAATTTTTTGTTCTTTGAATAGGGTGAAATTACATTAATTGATCTCATACCCCATTCAAAAGTAATAATGAGAATAAATAACACATCTCAATTTTAAAAGTAAAATACTTAAATTTTCATATAGGAACCATTAGTCAGAGGAAACTTATTGCTAAATCATCTGCATTTGAGAAGGACTAGCTATTCTAAATGGATTATTTTATTTTATTTTCTTCTTTTAGAATATTTATTATTAATAGCATTGACTAATCCCTTAGAAAATAACTTTTCAGAAAGAACATTTTGAAGAGAATAAATTCTTAACTTTTTAAGACCTTTATACAGATTACTAAGAATTAAATCTCTACAATACAAATCATGTCATAAAATCATTTGGTTTTAGACACAAAGACTGATCTTTCTTATGATATAAGTACACCAAGTGTTCTATAGAATTAAATGAGAGATTTGGCAAACCTTATGCAAATGAAAGCTGGAGTGATCAACTTGTATGATCAAATCAGCAGGGGAACTTGCCTTGGGAATCCTGCACCAAATGGTACAAATAACATAACATAAATAAATAAAGACTGCAGTATCATAGTTGTTGATAGAAACTCTTGAAAAGAATAATGCTCATGCGAAATGGAGATATGTACCAGGCATGGTTTCTGGTTGGTTCTAGGGAATCAGCAAGCAAAGGAACATCAGCTGGTAAAACAACACATCGGTTACTCTTCCCACTGGACATTGCCCCTTGCAATTCACACGTGTTCTTCATCTTTCCTCAAAGGGCTTCAATGGTGGATATTACAAATTTGGCGTGGACTATGATTTATTTATATATATCTATATATATATTACTCAGAAATAGACTTGGTTGCGCTAGTAAACAACCTTGGTTCTTCACAAGAGTACAGAATAAATGGATCACACAAGATAACTACTTATCTTTTGGAAGTATTGGAGGATATATACACAGAAGTATTGGAGGATATATACACACTAAGGACTAATCTGTTGCAGATCAAATCAAAATTCTATTTAAAGGTTTGTTATTGGCCAATGGATTAATGTATAGACAAGACAAGATTCGAACCCTGACACTTATTAAGCAGTTTACAAGTGAGTTATTCACTCGACCACCCTAAATTAGTTATCAATTAGTAGCTATATAATTGTAAAGATGTGCAAAATAGTTATCAGTCATTTATCCTGGCTTTTGATCCATCAGTTACATGGTTTGTGAATTCTATTTACACAAATATTCACATTTTATCTAATTATGTATGGGAGGTATATCAGTTGAAGAATTATTCTGTAAGTCTAATTGCAGCATTTATGACATTGAAGAAGGGTTGTTGCTTTTTACCAACTGCTGTCACTGTTAGCAATAGAACAGAGTGTTGGAGAAGGGACCGATAAGAGGCATAATCATCGCAGATAGTAAGCACTATAATCTCATCCACTTAACATAGAAATGCCAAATGAACTCTTCTCCATTGGTGTCCCCTTCATCAATTAATAAGAATGTCTATTACTAATCAAAGCTGATTTCATTGTAGCCACATGATTTTATGGTCAGGAAACTTGTTCTTGTTTTCACTATTTCTTTCAAATTTATTTTTATTTTATTATAATTATTTATTTTAATTTTTGCATTATTTGCGAACGAATGTGTTCTCAAGTTTAGGAAGCGACAAACACAACCAAGGAAACACTTTTTTTTTTGGTGACTACCAAGGAAACACTTTGAAACATAAACAACAAAAATATACTAAAATTAAAATAAAAGCTTATTAAAGAGCTCAAAATCCAAAATTTTTTATATTTGAAAACAATGATTTTCAGTTCACTAATGTTGATTGAATGATAGGCAACTTCAACAGTCTTTGTCAACAACTTGAGAAAATTCTTTCATGTGAAATTTGTAAGTACATAACCAAATAGACTTAATTTCTATCGACCAAAATTTTAAAAGGAAATTAAATTAACAAACTCTAATACATAATTATCAATAATAATGCTGATCTGTCATAGATGTGTCACTCATTCCTCAGATTCTCTATTGACCAACAACATAAAATTATTTTTAATTATCAATCACAAATTCAAAAAAATCACAACTACTTTCTTTTTCTTAGATATTTTTTATCTTTAGAATTAGTTTAATGGTAAATATGAGTGGTAAAGTGAATAATCTACTCTACCCTGCCAAGGCGACCAAGGATTCGATGGTCCCAAAACGTTTGGACCATTAAATGGTCCCATAACAAAATATGTTTTTTAAGTTTTTTTAATAATTGTTAAATAGTCATTTTCTAATTTTAATTATAAATTAACCCCATATATATTATTTAATTATAAAAACTATTTTTTATTTTATAAATTATTATTTTATCATTCATCTATTATGTTTATTTACAATCAAAAACAAAAACAATAACGAATTAAATCTTCGATTGATCGTAATAACTTTTTGGCAATCCTAATCGATTAAAAGTTTATCTTTGATCCGTTACATCCCTCGAACGTTGTGAAATCGTGTTTCATAGAGAATCAATCGATTGAATTAACAAAACAATTGATTGAATTTCAGGTTTTCCATAACTCAATCGATTGGATTGGACTTCAGATTATCACAAAACAATTGATTGAAAATTACAAGGCAGTATGGTTTTCGCAAAAATCAATCAATTGGTCATATTACCCAATCGATTGAACGATGACTAGAATGTGGGTTTTTTATAATTCAATCGATTGTTTATATTACCCAATCGATTGAATTGTGCACTACGTCATTCTCAATTTTCTTGTCGTTTTTATAAATTATTATCTTATTATTCATCTATCTTATCTTTAAAATTCTATCTTCAATTTTTAAGTTTTTATTTTGATTTAGATACTCTAATCTTATCTTTTCTTTAATTTATAATTATATCTGTGCCCATTGCCCAAACTCCAATTTTCCCAGAAAACCCATAACCAATGATAACACATCTCCCTGCAATTCCTTGAGAAGACGACCCGAGGTTTAAATACTTCAGTTATCAATTTTAAAGGGGTTTGTTATTTTGTGACAACCAAAACGTTTGTACGAAAGGATTTTCTGTTGGTTTAGAAACTATACTTACAACGCGATTACTTTTATTCTTTACCGATAGAAAATCAGATCGTCAAGGGGCTCGCCTGAGTAGGGCGAGTTCGACGGCTCGTGCCGCCGAACACCCACGTTCCTCCGTTCAGCCTAACCAGTAGATTTACACCAAGACCCCCGAAAGGCGTCCCTTCGGGGGGACAGGAGCCGATAATTCCAAGATCATGCAGGAGCTCAGACACAGGGTACAAAATCTAGAACGGGAGCTGGCAGCGAGGAGCCGATCCCACGGTAACGGCAGCCACTCCCGCGGCGACGCCACCGATCCCGCACCCCCACCCGTTCTCCTTTCCGAAAACTGGAGAGCCGAGAAAGAAGTCCAACATAGCGTGATGAGGTACACACACAGGCGACTTCTAGACCTCACCAAGGCAGATCCGAGGGCTGTGGGAAATCCCAAAGAGGGAAGGCCAAGAAACAACAAGAACCCGTAATCATGGGAGCCACCCCCTTCCATCCCTCAATCCTCAAGTTCCGGCTTCCGAAAAATTTCGACAAGCCAACGGACATGAGGTATGACAGGACCAAGGATCCCCAGGAGCACCTAACTGCTTTTGAAGCGAGGATGAACTTGGAAGGAGTAGGCGACGCGGTCAGATGCCGGGCATTCCCTGTGACGCTGGCCGGCCCGGCGATCCGATGGTTTAACGCCCTCCCACAAGGATCCATTACGACCTTCGCGGACATCTCCTAAGGCTTTCTAGCTCGGTTTACGATACGCATTGCCAAGGCAAAACACCCGATTAACTTGCTAGGGGTCACCCAGAAACCCCGGGAGCCGACTAGGAAGTTTCTAGACAGGTTCAATGACGAATGTTTGGAAATTGACGGCCTCACGGACTCGGTCGCTAGTCTCTGCCTAACCAACGATCTGCTAAATGAGGACTTTAGGAAGCACCTCACAACTAAGCCTGTGTGGACTACGCAGGAAATCCAAAGCGTGGCCAAGGAATACATCAATGATGAGGAAGTCAGTCAGGTCGTAGCAGCCAATAAGCGGCAGCTCCCTAACCCTTCAGCCCGGTAGGTCACCCAGGTTGATAGATACAAAGAGGCCCCAGGGACAGAACCCCAGCCAAGCAGCACAAACAACCTCCGCAGGTCGGAAGATTCACAAACTATATGCCACTCACGGCGCCTATAGTAGAAGTCTACCAACAAATCACGGACAAGGGAATCCTGTCCGGACCCAGACCGTTGAAAGAAAGAACGGGAGGCAACAAGAGCCTCTACTGCGATTATCACAAGGGTTTCGGGCACAAGACCCTGGACTTTTTCGACCTTAAAGATGCCTTGGAACAGGCCATCTGGGAAGAAAAGTTGAGTGAGTTCTTGATGAGCGGATATTTTATACGCTTTTTGGGGATAATTTCATATAGTTTTGAGTATGTTTTAGTTAGTTTTTAGTCTATTTCTAGTAGTTTTTAGGAAAAATTCATATTTCTGGACTTTACTATGAGTTGTGTGTTTTTCTGTAATTTCAGGTATTTTTCTGGCTGAAATTGAAGGAGCTGAGCAAAAATCTGATTTAGGCTGAAAAAGGACTGCTGAGGCTGTTGGATTCTGACCTCCCTGCACTCAAAGTGGATTTTCTGGAGCTACAGAACTCGAAATGGCGTGCTTCCAATTGCGTTGGAAAGTAGACATCCAGGGCTTTCCAGCAATATATAATAGTCCATACTTTGCACAAGAATAGACGACGTAAACTGGCGTTCAACGCCAGTCCTCTGCCCAATTCTGGCGTCCAGCGCCAGAAAAGGATCAAAAACTGGAGTTGAACGCCCAAACTGGCACAAAAACTGGCGTTCAACTCCACAAATGGCCTCTGCACGTGGATTGCTTAAAGTCTCAGCCCCAGCACACACCAAGTGGGCCCCCAGCACACCAAGTGGGCCCCAGAAGTGGATCTCTGCATCATCCATCATAGTCCACTCATATTTTGTAACCCTAGGCTACTAGTTTAGTATTTAAACAACTTTTAGAGACTTATTTTGTACTTCATGACATTTCAGATCTAAACTTTGTATTCTCTGACGGCATGAGTCTCTAAACCCCATTGTTGGGGGTGAGGAGCTCTGCTGTGTCTCAATGAATTAATGCAAGTATTTCTGTTTTCATTCAAACACGCTTGTTCCTATCTAAGATGTTCATTCGCGCTTAACTGTGATGATGGTGATGAGCTGTGACACTCATCACCTTCCTCAACTCATGAACGTGTGCCTGACAACCACCTCCGTTCTATATCCGATTGAATGAGTGTCTCTTAGATTCTTTAATCAGAATCTCCGTGGTATAAGCTAGAACTGATGGCAGCATCCATGAGAATCCGGAAAGTCTAAACCTTGTCTGTGGTATTCCGAGTAGGATTCAAGGATTGAATGACTGTGACGAGCTTCAAACTCCTGAAGGCTGGGCGTTAGTGACAGATGCAAAAGGATAGTAAATCCTATTCCAACCGGATCGAGAACCAACCGGTGATTAGCCGTGCTGTGACAGAGCGCGTGAGCGTAGTTTTCACTAGAAGGATAGAAGGTAGCCATTGACAACGGTGATCCACCAACACACAGCTTGCCATAGGAGGACGTGCGTGCGTGAATCAGAAGACAGAGGAAAGTAGAGATTCAGAGAACAAAGCATCTCCAAAACTCCAACATATTCTCCATTACTACACAACAAGTAACTTTTAATTTATGCTCTACTGGTTATTCATAATTCAACTGATAAACATAATTGACTTCCTGACTAAGATTTACAAAATAACCATAGATTGCTTCAAACCAACAATCTCTGTGGGATTCGACCCTTACTCACGTAAGGTATTACTTGGACGACCCAGTGCACTTGCTGGTTAGCTGTGCGAAGTTGTAAGAGAGTAATGTGAACAGTAACGTTACAATTTCGTGCATCAAGTTTTTGGCGCCGTTGCCGGGGATTGTTCGTGTTTGAACAACTGACGGATTATTTTGTTGCTTAGATTAGGAAAAATCTTCTTTTTTTTGGTTTAGAGTCTTTTATTATTTATCCCTTGTTAAAACACTTTAAATTTATAGCTCAGTTATTTAGAACGTGGTGTTTATGTTCATGATAATTGGCTATCATATCTTTTAAAACCTTTTTCAAAAATAATTTTTCTATTAAATCCTGTACCAAACTTTAAGTTTGGTGTTTTCAAAAATAATCTTTCTTAAAATAAGGTCCCATAACTCATTTGGCTACAACATTAATTTGATTGGGTTAGAATCTTTTATACTCTTTTCAAAACATTCTTTTTCAAAAATAATTTTTTCTATTAAATTTTGTGCCAAACTTTAAGTTTGGTGTTTTCTTGTTGATTTCCCTTTGATTTTCGAAAATTTTGTTTGGTTTTCAAAAAATTTTTAAGTTTGGTGTTCTTCCTTCATGTTCTTGTGTTCTTGTGAGTCTTCAAAGTGTTCTTGAGTTTTCCTTGTGTCTTGATCTTAAAATTTTTAAGTTTGGTGTTCCTTGGTGTTTTTCCCTCCAAAATTTTCGAAAACAAGGAGCATTAGATCTAAAAATTTTAAATCTTGTACTATCTTATTGTTTTTCTCTCTCATCACTAAATTCAAAAAAATATCTTTTCAAAATATCTTTTCTAACTCCCTATCTTTTCAAAATTTGTTTCAACTGACTAACCAACTTTTTGTTTGTTTCTTAACTTTTTCAAAACTACCTAACTAACTCTCTCTCTCTCAAATTTTCGAAAATATCTCCCCTCTTTTTCAAAAATTTCGTTTTTTTTAACTAATTATTTTTAAATTTTTTTTTACGAAAAAAAAAATTTATTTTTCAAAATTCAAATTCTTTTTAGTTATTTTATTTTATTTAAGTATTTACTTCTTATAAAATAAAATAAATAAAAAGATAAATCAGTCCAAGTTATATCCATAGAAATCCATCATGGACATAAGTGGAAATGAACAGTCCAGGAGGACTCTGGGGTCATATTCTAACCCCTCTACTGCTTCATATGGGAGTAGCATATGCATACCCTCCATTGGAGTTAGTAGCTTTGAGTTGAATCCTCAGCTCATTATCATGGTGCAGCAAAGTTGCCAGTATTCCGGTCTTCCACAGGAAGAACCTACAGAGTTTCTGGCACAATTTTTACAAATTGCTGACACAGTACATGATAAGGAAATAGATCAGGATGTCTACAGACTATTACTATTTCCATTTGCTGTAAAAGATCAAGCTAAAAGGTGGTTAAATAACCAACCTAAGGCCAGCATAAGAACATGGAAACAGCTGACAGAAAAATTCCTGAATCAATATTTCCCTCCAAAAAGGATGACACAGCTAAGGCTGGACATCCAAGGCTTTAAACAAGGAGATAATGAATCTCTTTATGATGCCTGGGAGAGATACAGAGAGATGCTACGAAAATGCCCCTCTGAAATGTTTTCAGAGTGGGTTCAGTTAGACATCTTCTACTATGGGCTTGCAGAAGGAGCTCAGATGTCTTTAGATTACTCAGCTGGTGGATCTATCCATATGAGAAAGACAATTGAAGAAGCTCAAGAGCTCATTGATACAGTTGCCAGGAATCAGCATCTGTATCTAAGCAGCAACCCTTCCATGAATGAAGAGGTTAAAACAGTAACTGCTGAATTCAGTACTGTAAAACAAGCTGCTGAATTCAATCAGCAATTAGATTTTCTAACAAAACAGCTAGCTGAATTCAAAGACAGGTTACAGGAGACAAGGATAGCTAATATACATATGGACGAACAGTTTAAGCAAATAAAGCAGCAGCTATCAAAGCAAATAGCAGAAGAATGCCAAGCAGTTCAATTAAGAAGTGGGAAAACATTAAATACCCCACCTCAAGGCATCAAAAATTCAAGAAATGAGCGACCCACCAAAGATTTCCCTGAGGACAGTAAGAGCCCAAGGAAAAATAATTCTGGCACTAAAACGCCAGAAAATGGGTGGAAGGCTGGCGCTGAACGCCCAGACCATACCCAAAACTGGCGTTCAGCGCCAGAAACAAGGCAGGATTGGCGTTCAACGCCAGAAATGCTGCAGAATCCAGCATTGAACGCCCAAAATGGGCACATTTCTGGCGTTCAGGCGCCAGGAACAGACAGTGAGTTGGCGTCTAACGTCACTCCAGCTTCTAACTCTGGTACGCAATTGCCAGAGAGGGATCAGACACACATAAGTGCTGATAACAACCCCTCTAAAAAGGCTTCTTTAACCACTAAGGTTGAGGAATATAAAGCCAAGATACCTTATCCTCAAAAACTCCGGAAAGAGAAGCAGGATAAGCAATTTGCTCGCTTTGCAGATTATCTAAGGACTCTTGAAATAAAGATTCCATTTGCAGAGGCACTTGAGCAAATACCTTCTTATGCCAAGTTCATGAAAGAGATCTTGAGTCATAAAAAGGAGTGGAGAGAAATAGAAAGAGTTCTCCTCACTGAAGAATGCAGTGCAGTCATTCTGAAAAGCTTTCCTGAAAAGCTTAAAGACCCTGGGAGCTTTCTGATACCATGCATATTAGAAGGTGATTGCACCAAGACAGCTTTATGCGATCTTGGGGCAAGCATCAACCTGATACCTGCATCCACTATTAGGAAGCTTGGCTTAACTGAAGAAGTTAAACCAACCCGGATATGTCTCCAACTTGCTGATGGTTCAACTAAATACCCATCAGGCGTGATTGAGGACATGATTGTCAGAGTTGGGCCATTCGCCTTTCCCACTGACTTTGTTGTGCTGGAAATGGAGGAGCACAAGAGTGCTACTCTCATTCTAGGAAGACCCTTCCTAGCAACTGGACGATCCCTCATTGACGTCCAGCAGGGGGAAATAACCCTGAGAGTCAACGATGACGAGTTCAAGTTGAACGCTGTCAAAGCCATGCAGCATCCAGACACATCAACAGACTGCATGAAAGTTGACCTTATTGACTCTTTGGTAGAAGAGATCAACATGGCTGAGAGTCTCGAATCAGAGTTGGAAGACATCTTTAAAGATGTTCAGCCTGATTTGGAGGATTCAGGGGACATGGAAGAGCCTCTGAACTTTCTTCTGAAAGAGGAAAAAACTCCTAAACCAGAGCTCAAGCCACTGCCACCATCCTTGAAATATGCATTTCTAGGAGAAGGTGACACTTTTCCAGTGATCATAAGCTCTGCTTTAAATTCACAGGAAGAGGAAGCACTTATTCAAGTGCTAAGGACACACAAGACAGCTCTTGGGTAGTCCATAGGTGACCTTAAGGGCATAAGCCCAGCTAGATGCATGCACAAAATCCTATTGGAGGATAATGCCAAACCAGTGGTTCAACCACAGAGGCGGCTAAATCCAGCCATGAAGGAAGTGGTGCAGAAAGAGGTCACCAAATTACTAGAGGCTGGGATTATTTATCCCATTTCTGATAGCCCCTGGGTGAGCCATGTTCAAGTCGTCCCAAAAAAGGGAGGCATGACAGTGATTCATAATGAAAAAAATGAACTGGTTCCTACAAGAACAGTTACAGGGTGGCGCATGTGTATTGACTACAGAAGGCTCAATACAGCCACCAGAAAGGATCATTTTCCTTTACCATTCATAGACCAGATGCTAGAGAGACTAGCAGGTCATGATTACTACTGCTTTTTGGATGGCTACTCAGGCTATAACCAGATTGCAGTAGATCCCCAGGATCAAGAGAAAACAGCATTCACATGTCCATCTGGAGTGTTTGCTTATAGAAGGATGCCCTTTGGGCTATGCAATGCACCTGCAACCTTCCAGAGATGCATGCTCTCTATTTTCTCTGATATGGTGGAAAAATTTCTGGAAGTCTTCATGGATGACTTCTCAGTATATGGAGACTCATTCAGCTCCTGTCTTGATCACCTAAAACTTGTTCTGAAAAGATGCCAAGAAACCAACCTAGTTTTAAACTGGGAAAAGTGTCACTTCATGGTGACTGAAGGAATTGTTCTTGGGCATAAAATCTCAAACAAGGGAATAGAGGTGGATCAAGCAAAAATAGAGGTAATTGAAAAATTACCACCACCTGCCAATGTTAAGGCAATCAGAAGCTTTCTGGGGCATGCAGGATTCTATAGGAGGTTTATAAAGGATTTTTCAAAAATCGCAAAACCTCTAAGCAATCTGTTAGCTGCTGACACGCCATTTGTGTTTGACACAGCATGCCTGCAGGCGTTTGAAATGCTGAAAGCTAAGCTGGTCACAGCACCAGTCATTTCTGCACCAGACTGGACATTGCCATTTGAGTTAATGTGTGATGCCAGTAATCATGCCATTGGTGCAGTATTGGGACAGAGGCATGACAAGCTTCTGCATGTCATTTATTATGCCAGTCGCGTTCTAAATGATGCCCAGAAAAATTACACAACCACAGAAAAAGAACTAATTGCAGTGGTTTACGCCATTGACAAGTTCAGATCATACTTAGTAGGATCAAAAGTGATTGTGTATACTGACCATGCTGCTCTTAAATATCTACTCACCAAGCAGGATTCAAAACCCAGGCTCATCAGATAGGTATTGCTTCTGCAAGAGTTTGATATAGAAATAAGAGACAGAAAAGGGACAGAGAACCAAGTGGCTGATCATCTGTCCCGGATAGAGCCAGTGGAAGGGACGTCCCTCCCCTTTCTTGAGATCTCTGAGACGTTCCCTGATGAGCATCTATTTGCCATTCAGGAAGCACCATGGTTTGCCGATATTGCAAACTATAAAGCTGCAAGGTTCATACCCAAGGAGTACAATAGAATACAAAAAAAGAAACTAATCACTGATGCAAAGTACTACTTGTGGGATGAGCCCTATCTCTTTAAGAGATGTGCAGACGGAATTATCCGTAGGTGTGTCCCCAGAGAGGAAGCACAGAGAATCCTATGGCATTGCCATGGATCTCAATATGGAGGCCATTTCGGAGGTGAGCGAACAGCCACCAAGGTCCTCCAATGTGGCTTCTATTGGCCCACACTCCATAAAGATTCCCGAGAGTTTGTACGTAATTGTGACAGTTGCCAAAGAGCTGGTAATCTGCCTCATGGTTACGCCATGCCTCAACAAGGAATCTTGGAAATAGAGTTGTTTGATGTATGGGGAATTGACTTCATGGGACCTTTCCCACCATCATACTTAAACACTTATATTCTGGTGGCAGTTGACTATGTATCAAAATGGGTTGAGGCTATTGCCACACCCACCAATGATACTAAAACAGTGCTGAAGTTCCTCCAGAAACATATCTTTAGCAGGTTTGGTGTCCCTAGAGTGTTAATCAGTGATGGGGGCACTCACTTCTGCAACAAACAGCTCTACTCTGCCATGGTTCGGTATGGAATTCGCCACAAAGTGGCCACTCCATATCATCCACAAACCAACGGGCAAGCTGAAGTCTCTAACAGAGAATTGAAGAGAATCCTGGAACGGACAGTAAATACTCGTAGAAAGGATTGGGCAAGGAGCTTGGATGATGCTCTGTGGGCTTACAGAACAGCATTCAAGACCCCTATAGGGACCTCTCCATACCAACTCGTGTATGGTAAGGCATGCCACTTGCCCGTGGAACTGGAACATAAGGCCTACTGGGCAACCAGATTCCTAAACTTAGATGCCAAATTAGCAGGAGAAAAACGATTGCTCCAGCTAAATGAGCTAGAGGAATTCAGATTCACAGCTTTCGAAAATGCCAAGCTTTATAAAGAAAAATAAAAAAATTGGCATGACAGAAAGCTGTCATCTAGAATCTTTGAACCAGGACAGAAGGTCCTGTTGTTTAACTCTAGACTCAGGCTATTCCCCGGGAAACTGAAATCCCGGTGGAGGGGACCATACGTGATTACAAGTGTGTCACCATATGGTTATGTGGAGCTTCAAGATATTGATTCTGATAAGAAGTTCATTGTCAATGGACAGAGAATCAAGCATTATCTTGAAGGCAACACTGAGCAAGAATGCTCAAGGCTGAAGCTAGATTAAAAGCTCAGCAAGGTCCAGCTAAAGACAATAAAGAAGCGCTTGCTGGGAGGCAACCCAGCCATAGGGCAACAATCCTCTAAGCATTTTGCCCTATTTCTATTTTTATTTTTATTTGTTTATATAAAGTTCACTGACACTAAGGTAAAGAATCATTTGTATAAGTTTACAGGGTTACAGAAGGAATCTACACACAAAACAGAGATAGGGAGCTTACTGGCAAGAAAACGCCAGTGAAGGCCATTTTGGGCGTTCAGCACCCAAAATGGGCATCCAGTGGGCGCTGAACGCCAGTAAGGATAGCTATCTGGCGTTCAACGCCAGAAAAGGGCAACAACTGGGCGTTGAACGCCCAGGAGAGCAGCATTTGGGCGTTGAACGCCCAAAACAGGCAGTGTTTGGGCGTTCAAACGCCAGGATGGTGGGGAGGAGCTCTCCTTCTACCCATCTCCTTCTTTTTCTTTTGCTTGAGGACAAGCAAAGCTCTAAGTTTGGTGTGCTTATCCGTGATCACTAAGATCATGGCCCCTAAAGGAAAACAACCCACTCCAAGAGGAGCAAGGGCGTGATTTAAAGGAACTGAAGTGCCAGAAATTCTCTCTTGAAGGACCAAGCACCTCACAGACTAGAGGAACATCCACTTCCCAAACCTCAAGGTTGTTGAGTTCTAATCTTAGCCTTAACTCTGTGATAACTGTTCTTATTTTAATTCTACCTTAGGAGTCGTATAGTAGTAATTAGTATCTATTTTGATTTTATCTCCAATTAAGCTATAGTTTATTTTTCTCATCATCATTAAACATGAATAAAGTAGTAGATCTTTTGAATAAGAAGCAATAAAATTTCGAGTTTAAATAAAACAAATTCTAATTGGTTAAATGTGGTGGCAATGCTTTCTGTCTTCTGAATGAATGCTTGAACAGTGCATATGTCTTTTGAATTTGTTGTTTAAGACTGTTAAATATGTTGGCTCTTGAAAGAATGATGAACATGAGACATGTTATTGATGATCTGAAAAATCATAAAAATGATTCTTGAAGCAAGAAAAAGCAGCAAAGAACAAAGCTTGCAGAAAAAAAAAAAAAGAAAAAAAGAAAAGCAAGCAGAAAAAGCCAGTAACCCTTAAAACCAAAAGGCAAGGGCAAATAAAAGGGATCCCAAGGCTTTGAGCATCAGTGGATAGGAGGGCCTAAAGGAATAAAATCCTGGTCTAAGCGGCTAAACCAAGCTGTCCCTAACCATGTGCTTGTGGCGTGAAGGTGTCAAGTGAAAACTTGAGACTGAGCGGTTAAAGTCAAGGTCCTGAGCAAAAAGAAGAGTGTGCTTAAGAACTCTGGACACCTCTAATTGGGGGACTTTAGCAAAGCTGAGTCACAATCTGTAAAGGTTCACCCAATTATGTGTCTGTGGCATTTATGTATCCGGTGGTAATACTGGAAAACAAAGTGCTTAGGGCCACGGCCAAGACTCATAAAGAAGCTGTGTTCAAGAATCATCACACTGAACTAAGAGAATCAATAACACTATCTGAATTCTGAGTTCCTATAGATGCCAATCACTCTGAGCTTCAATGGATAAAGTGAGATGCCAAAACTGTTCAGAAGCAAAAAGCTACTAGTCCCGCTCATCTAATTAGGATCTGAGCTTCATTCAAAAACTCTGAGATATTATTGCTTCTCAACCTATTAGTCTTCTATTTTATTTGTCTAGTTGCTTGAGGACAAGCAACAGTTTAAGTTTGGTGTTGTGATGAGCGGATATTTTATACGCTTTTTGGGGATAATTTCATATAGTTTTGAGTATGTTTTAGTTAGTTTTTAGTCTATTTCTAGTAGTTTTTAGGAAAAATTCATATTTCTGGACTTTACTATGAGTTGTGTGTTTTTCTGTAATTTCAGGTATTTTTCTGGCTGAAATTGAAGGAGCTGAGCAAAAATCTGATTTAGGCTGAAAAAGGACTGCTGAGGCTGTTGGATTCTGACCTCCCTGCACTCAAAGTGGATTTTCTGGAGCTACAGAACTCGAAATGGCGTGCTTCCAATTGCGTTGGAAAGTAGACATCCAGGGCTTTCCAGCAATATATAATAGTCCATACTTTGCACAAGAATAGACGACGTAAACTGGCGTTCAACGCCAGTCCTCTGCCCAATTCTGGCGTCCAGCGCCAGAAAAGGATAAAAAACTGGAGTTGAACGCCCAAACTGGCACAAAAACTGGCGTTCAACTCCACAAATGGCCTCTGCACGTGGATTGCTTAAATTCTCAGCCCCAGCACACACCAAGTGGGCCCCCAGCACACCAAGTGGGCCCCAGAAGTGGATCTCTGCATCATCCATCATAGTCCACTCATATTTTGTAACCCTAGGCTACTAGTTTAGTATTTAAACAACTTTTAGAGACTTATTTTGTACTTCATGACATTTCAGATCTAAACTTTGTATTCTCTGACGGCATGAGTCTCTAAACCCCATTGTTGGGGGTGAGGAGCTCTGCTGTGTCTCAATGAATTAATGCAAGTATTTCTGTTTTCATTCAAACACGCTTGTTCCTATCTAAGATGTTCATTCGCGCTTAACTGTGATGATGGTGATGAGCTGTGACACTCATCACCTTCCTCAACCCATGAACGTGTGCCTGACAACCACCTCCGTTCTATATCCGATTGAATGAGTGTCTCTTAGATTCTTTAATCAAAATCTCCGTGGTATAAGCTAGAACTGATGGCAGCATCCATGAGAATCCGGAAAGTCTAAACCTTGTCTGTGGTATTCCGAGTAGGATTCAAGGATTGAATGACTGTGACGAGCTTCAAACTCCTGAAGGCTGGGCGTTAGTGACAGATGCAAAAGGATAGTAAATCCTATTCCAACCGGATCGAGAACCAACCGGTGATTAGCCGTGCTGTGACAGAGCGCGTGAGCGTAGTTTTCACTAGAAGGATGGAAGGTAGCCATTGACAACGGTGATCCACCAACACATAGCTTGCCATAGGAGGACGTGCGTGCGTGAATCAGAAGACAGAGGAAAGAAGAGATTCAGAGGACAAAGCATCTCCAAAACTCCAACATATTCTCCATTACTACACAACAAGTAACTTTTAATTTATGCTCTACTGGTTATTCATAATTCAACTGATAAACATAATTGACTTCCTGACTAAGATTTACAAAATAACCATAGATTGCTTCAAACCAACAATCTCTGTGGGATTCGACCCTTACTCACGTAAGGTATTACTTGGACGACCCAGTGCACTTGCTGGTTAGTTGTGCGAAGTTGTAAGAGAGTAATGTGAACAGTAACGTTACAATTTCGTGCATCAGTTCTCCCGACTTATCTGGGAGCCAAGAAGACGAGAACGAGAGCGCTCAGAAAAGATCGAAGCCGGACCGTCAAGGCAAGACAAGAACCCGCAGGGGCCACTGACAACCCCCCCAACTTTTGTGGTGAACGTCATGGTCGGACGTGATACCCCCTCCCCAAATCTAAGACAACAACAAGAAAGGATACCCGGATCCTCTCCATTTCGATGGGAGGTCCCGCCATCCCAAACGGAGGACCTCCCATGATATCTTTCGGCCCAGAAGACCAGTGGTTTCACGACCACCTTGAGAACCCTCCCATGGTGATCACGGCAATGGTTGGAACCGGGTTGGTCAGGCGAATTCTCATCGATATTGGAGCCGACTCCAATATCCTATTCAGAAACATGTTTGACGCCATGGGACTCAGGGAGTCCGACCTCAAGACTCACCAACACGGCGTCATGGGGCTAGGTGACAACTACATAAAGCCCGACGGGACGATCTCACTTCCAATCTGCCTTGGAGCCGGTGACTCTAGTAGGTCGGTAATGGCAGACTTCGTAGTCCTCAGAGACTATATGGCCTACAACATCATTTTAGGAAGAAAAACCATCAACGAAATTTCACCTGTAATTTGCACCAAATTCCTAACAATGAAGTTCGTGACAAACAAAGGAACGGTCGGCTCCATTAGGGGGACTTGGAAGCAGCGGTCGCATGCGACAACGCCAGTCTCTCCCTAAAGAAGGAATCCAAGAAGGTGGCCGGCGTGTTCTTGGCCGACCTAGATGTGAGAATGGAAGACAAGCCAAGGCCAGAGCCAGAAGGGGACATGGAGAAGTTTCAAATAGGAAAGTCGGCAGAACAGTTTACCTTCGTAAACAAAAATTTACCCCATGAACTCAAAGGCCCCCTCATGGAGGTTATAAGAGCAAATGGCGACCTCTTCGCATGGACGCCGTCAGACATGCCGGGCTTAGATCCCGAAGTCATGTCTCACCGGCTAGCATTCAGACCAGACGCAAAGCCAATAGCACAGCGGCGAAGAAAGATGTCCCAAGAAAGGGCCAATGAGGTCGCCAAGCAAACAGCTGGGCTTTTTGAGGCTGGGTTCATCAAAGAACTCGAATACTCGACATGGTTATCCAACGTCGTACTGGTTAAGAAAGCTAGTGGCAAATGGAGAATGTGTGTCGACTACTCCGACATGAACAAAGCATGTCCCAAAGACTCTTTTCCCCTCCCAAACATCGACACCTTGGTAGATTCGGCGGCAGGGTATCGTTTCCTCAGCTTCATGGATGCATACTCCGGCTATAATTAGATTCTGATGCACCGACCCGATCAGGAAAAGACAGCATTCATAACACCAGGAGGCACTTATTGTTACAAAGTAATGCCGTTTGGATTAAAAAACGCAGGGGCCACCTACCAAAGACTAATGAGTAAGATTTTCCATGACCTCATCGGCAAGACGGTAGAGGTCTACGTCGACGACGTCCTAGTAAAAATGGCAGAACCAAGCAGCCTTATAGACGACCTTCAAACTGTCTTCAAAGTACTAAGGAAATTCAATATGAGGCTCAACCACTCAAGTGTGCGTTCGCTAGGGAGGCCGGGAAATTCCTAGACTTTATGATAACAAAAAGGGGGGTAGAGGCTAACCCGGACAAGTGCAAAGCCGTTCTCAAAATGACAAGCCCAGGGTGCATCAAAGACGTGCAGTGACTAGCTGGGAAGCTCATGGCCCTATCCCGGTTTCTCGGAGCCTCGACTGAGAAGGCTCTCCCATTTTTTAATCTAATGAAGAAAGGAATCGCCTTCGAATGGACCCCGGCATGCGAAGAAGTGTTCAGCCATTTCAAAAAGGTACTCTCAAAACCACCTGTACTCAGCAAACCGAAAGAAGGAGAACCCCTCTACCTGTACCTGCCAGTAACCACACAATCCATGGCGGCGGTCCTTGTCCGAGAAGAAGAAAAGACTCAACGACCAGTATACTTCATCAGCAAAGTGCTCCAAGGAGCAGAGTTAATATACACTAAGCTAGAAAAATTAGCCTATGCCCTGCTAACCTCGTCAAGAAGGCTCAAATAATAATTCCAAGGGCATAGGATCATCCTAAAAACTGACCAGGCGATTCGGCAAGTCCTCCAGAAACCCGACCTTGCGGGGAGAATAATGGCATGGGCAGTAGAACTATCCCAATATGACCTGCAGTACGAACCCAGGCAAGTAATCAAGGCCCAGACATTGGCGGACTTCCTAGTAGAGGTCACAGGAGAAGCACCCAACATACAAAACACACGGTGGAAACTCCACGTAGACGGAGCTTCCAAGCAAGCGTTCGGGGGGGGGCAGGATCATCTTGGAAAATTCGGCAGGAATAGCTTATGAGAAGTCAATCAGGTTCGACTTCCCAGTCTCCAACAACCAGGCAGAGTACAAAGCATTGATAGGAGGGCTAGTTCTAGCCAAAGAGGTCGGAGTGTCAAGGATTGAGGTAAGTAGTGATTCCCAGATCGTCACATCCCAGATAAACGGCAGCTACCAGGCCAGGCATGCACTACTACAGAAATACCTAGATAAGGTAAAGGAGCTATGCAAAAACTTCGATGAAGTCATAATCCAGCATGTTCCTAGGAAAAGGAATGCCCGAGCAGACCTCCTCTCCAAGTTAGCGAGCACCAAGCCTGGAGCAGGAAACAGGTCGCTAATCCAAGGGCTGACAGCTGAGCCAGCAATCATTCTATGCGCAACCCAAACACCAAACTCCCCTTCCTGGATAGACCTCATCCTCTGATATATGGAGAAAGGCGAAACACCACAAAACGAGAAACAAGGACAAGCCATCAGGAGAGAAGCCCCCAAATATGTGATCATACAAGGGCAGTTGTACAAGCGAGGACTCCACCAACCTTTGCTCAAATGCCTGCGCCCCGACCAAACGGACTACGTCTTGAGCGAAGTCCATGAGGGGTGTTGTGGTCACCATATTGGAGGGAGGTCGTTGGCAAGGAAGATCATATGAGTGGGATATTACTAGCCCACCCTGATGTCAGACACTCAGGAGTTCGTCAGGAAGTGCAGGAAATGCCAAGAAAATGCCAACTTCCACAAAGCCCCACCCGAGGAACTCAGCTCGATGATGGCACCCCGACCTTTCGCTCAATGGGGAGTCGACCTCTTGGGGCCATTCCCGCCCGGGCCAGGACAAGTAAAATATTTGATAGTAGCCATGGACTACTACACCAAGTGGGTGGAAGCAGAATCACTAGCCAGCATATCTGCAGCAAACTGCCAAAAATTTTTGTGGAGGCAAGTCATCACTAGGTTCGGGATCCCAGAGTCCATCATATCGGATAATGGGACACAATTCACCAATAAAAAATTCAAAGAGTTCTTCTCGAGGCTAGGAATCAGGCAAAGGTTCTCCTCCGTCGAGCACCCTCAAAGCAACGGACAAGTAGAAGCAGCCAACAAAGTCATCTTAAAAGGGCTAAAGAAACGACTTGAAGGAAGGAAGGGCTCATGGGCAGACGAGCTAGCCTCAGTCTTATGGTCCTACAGAACCTCCCCTCAATCATCTACCGTTGAATCCCCCTTCTGAATCACATATGGGGTCGATGCAGTCATCCCAGTCGAAATAGGGGAGCCGAGTCTGAGGCTACTCCTCGGAGGAGGAAGCGAGGCAGTCGAGAAAGACCTAGTTGACGAAACAAGGCAGATGGCACACTTGACAGAGACAGTAATCAAACAAAGGATAACCCTAAGATACAACGATAAAGTGCTAAAGAGAAGCCTCGGGGAAGCCGACCTGGTCTTACGACGTAACGACATAGGACCAACAATGCCAGGAGAAGGCAAGTTGGCTGCAAATTGGGAAGGACCTTACAGGGTAAAAGAAGTCCTCGGCAAAGGGGCATACAAGCTAGAAAAATTGAATGGAAGCGAGGTACTGAGAACATGGAACATGGAAAACCTAAGAAGATTTACGACAAAATGACATAATGGCACTAATGACGAACGGTCGACTTAACGGAAGCCCGGGACTGATCACCCCGAGAACCAAAGGGACCTAAGCTTAAAACAAGCAACAAGGGTAGAAAATACCACAAAAACGGTACACCAAAAAGGCCACAATGGCCCGAGTAATCGAAAGCAGTAAAATAAAGTAAAGCCGCGATGGCCCGAACAGGCAAACAACCAAAAAGGCCACGACGGCCCGGATAATCGAAAGCAATAAAATAAAGCAAAGCCGCGACGGCCCGAACCGGCGAACAACCATTAATGAAAACAACATTGAAATAAAAAGTTAAAGTATTCATTACAAATGAAGGCACCTAAACAGGCCCATAAAGCAAAAAGCAAAAGTCACAAAGCAAGAGCAGGAAGAACAAAAGATGAGAGACACGGCCACCTCAAGGCTTCAGGATATCAACAATCTTCCCATTCTCAACAGTCTTGAGAGCTCCAACTTGGGAAAGATTGAGATCGGAAGCCAGCACAGACACCTGGAGCTTGATCCCTTCTTCGGTCAGCTTCACGGCCTCCCGGGCCCCCTGGGCAAGTTCCTCATCCTCTTCTTCAAAGCAACCATATCCTTACGGGTAGTCTCTGCCAAGCTTTCCGCCAACTTCAGTTTCTCCTCCAACGCCTCAACCTTCTTCTTAGCTGCGGCAGCCTCACCACGAGCAGTATTCAAGTCTTTCATCAAGGCCATGTCCCGATCCACCAGCCTATTGATCTCCTTGGCATCCTCTTCAGCCTTCTTCCCCTGTTCAGACAACTTAGTCCTTAGGGACTCCTCCCGAGATCTTAAATTTGTCAGATCTTTTTGGGAATCCCAAAGCTTCACTTCCATAGCATGATAATTTTTCAAGACTGGCTCTACCTTCTTTGCAATAGCTGCAGCTCGGAGAAGACTACGGTAGATCCACCTAGCCTGCCCAGAAAGGTCAGCATCACGGAAAAACTCTTTGGTGCCAAAGAGCAACTGGGATTCAATAAAACCCCCAGCATCAAAGTTTTTCTCCATTACCGAGAGTGCCTTCCCAGAATCTCGCTTTCTCTTTTTAGGGTTGCTGACGACCTTCAAGTCATCATCACCAAACCCTAAATCCTCCTCATCAAAAGGAACTTTTGCCTCCACACCCGGATTCGCCGAGGTGTTCTCAGGAACTTCTGCCTTCTTCGGCTGACCTTGGTCAGCCGAATCGGCCCGACCACTGGCCTCCCCGGTTTCCCCCTGCTCCTGACTCGCCGAAGGAGTCACTGAGGAGTTGTCATCACCCTCATCATCCCCCTTGATGAGGTTCATCAGGTCAACCAAGGATTTCTTCCCACCATCCATGGAAACTGCAAGCAAAGGAAGAGAAAGCAAAGGTGTGAATGATAGAAGAACAAAACATCGAAAAAAATCACCAACATACGACCGACCGGCTTCCCGGTCCCCCATAACCATGCGAGGATTAAGGTTTTTCTCGCCAAAAATAGCCAACAAAATGTCAGCAACATTATGATCCTCTGGGCTCAACCAGTCATAAGAGATTTTTATGAGATAATCGAATCCCGCCCCAAAAATTCAGTAGGTCAGAATCCGCCTCTCTCCCTCGGCCGTAAGCCAGAAAGGTTGATGACCCTCGATCGGCCTCACTTTGAAAAAAGTAGACTTGTAGCCATGGAAGGAGTCCTCAAAAAGACCAAAGATCCTGCGACCTTGCTGAGCCCTAAAGGACATATATCCCTTCTTCGCATTCCCTTGGTGAGAAGGATTCGTGAGAAGAAAGAGGTAGAGGAAGACGTTTACAGAAATCGGAAGCTCCAGGTATTCGCAGACCATATCGAAGCATCGAATGGTAGCCCAACTATTCGGATGCAGTTGTGATGGATCAACGTCACAATGATTGAGCAAGCCCATGACAAAGGGAGAGAAGGGTAAGCGAACCCCCAAGGTTGTGAACATGGATTCATAAACCCACATCCAATCAACGACCCGAGGAGCTGCCAAGTTCTTCTAGCAAACACGCTCCCGAGCAGCAGGCACGTAGACTTGATAAAGCGCTTCCTCCGGACCATCCCCGCATAAAAGTCTAGTCTGGCACAAATCCTGAAGTCTCTTCTTCGTAACCAAGGAAGGAGTGTCCCTCACGTTAGAGGAGACCCAGGCGTAATGGTCGACAAAATTGGCTAGCGGCCGATGAGCCTGGCCAGGGAGAATGAGACGTTCAGCCATACCTACAGTGGGACACCACTTAGTCAGAACGGGAGGTCGGGAACCCGTGAAACAGTAAAATAAGTTGCAACCAAAACCACCTCCTAGAATACCCCTATCCTAACTCAGAACTCAAGAACTAACTCAGAAAAATCCAGCGGCGTCCCCTCTAAAAAGAAAAAAAAAAAGAAAAAAAAGCAACAACAGACAAAACCCAGGCACGCATACGAAAAATGCACAAAGAAAGACATGCAAAAACCAAAGAAGCAACCAAAAAGGGGAAAAACCATAAAAATAACGTACCGGAGATGAAGAATCTGTAAAATAACGAGTAGCAACGAAGGATCCAAAAGGGAGAGGAGGAGCACCAGAAGCAGGAAGGAAATCAGAGGGCAAGGAGAGTAGAAGAATGAAAATGGAACTATGAGGGGGTTACCAATTAAAAATAGGGAAAAAGCGTAACCGCTGAAGAAGAGCGCCAAAAGGCAGGGGCATATTCGCCATTTCACCCAAAAATTTCAAATCAATGAAATTATGGATATTTAATGCCTAGCACGGAGGCCAAGAATGCAGCATCGAGAAATGGGATGGCCACGTGTGAGAAACACGGAACGCCACTAACGAGTTCACGAGAAAAGGAACACGTCCCGTCTCGGCGAGTAGGACAAACGCGCCTAGCCCCGAGCACCAAAACTCGAAGCTGGCGCGCTTGGGGGCACTGTTACGGACCGACAAGTCCAGCCCACTAGCCGCCGGGTCGAGGCGTCGCCCCTGACCCAGGCCCAAAGCACCCCTCACGAAAGAGAGTCCGATGGGTCGGTCCCTTGAACGCCCGACCCAGGACATACCTGACTTAACCACCCGCACAGCCCAGGACACCGGGCGGGCCAGTACCTTCAGATCGCGACCCGAAGCCCCGACCCGGGGTCTGGGACGACCTGCCCCTCCCACGTGGATCATGACAGCTCATGGAAGCTTCTTGGGTAGTGGGCTAGGTCATTCTCAGGGCCCGTCCCACACAGTATAAAAGGGGAAAGGTCAGCTCTCCCCTCCAGGTATGTAACATTCTTATCTAATCCGGCTACCACATCGTACGGACACTGACTTGATCGTCAGAGTGTCCTTGCAGGTGGCCACCCCCCATGCTCCACTCCACCTCCAACGTCACCAACGCGCATCTTTGTCCTCGCTCCACGTTAGCTCAGGGTCCCATCCTCTCCTCTGCTAATCACCACCCGGCCCGTCGAGTACCCGGGAACATCAGGTAAAAGACAACGTAAAAATACATGTTTCTCCAAGTAATCCTCTAAGAGAAACAAAATACATATGATAATTATTCTTCTTTCTCATAATTCATAACTTAATTTAGTTCTCATCATTCTTCTTTCTCATAACCAACCTCATCATCAGCCACATCTTAACTCAGTCACATTTCATTACTATGATCATTATCTTCATCATATACTTCTTATTCAACATTACCAATGCCTCATTAATTTAGTTAAAACTTCACAAAACTCTTCCGAATATCTTCTCAACTTATTTAACAGACTCATCCTCGTTCTAAGGCTTAAAGGCTCGCTAATGGACCTTAAACAAGGGTAAAAGAGGTCTGGAAAGCTAGTGAGTACGTTTAAAACTCAAAAATACCATTTTTCCAAAACAGGGTCATCGTGCGTATGCAAGCCACCCAATGCGTATGCACAAATATGATTTTTAGCAAACTCGCGTACGCAAACACCTCCCGCATACGCGGGTACTCAAAACAGAATGGGTGCCTCGTGTACATGTGAACATCGTCATGTACGCATGCCTCAT
Source organism: Arachis ipaensis (assembly GCF_059453495.1). Taxonomy (NCBI): domain Eukaryota; kingdom Viridiplantae; phylum Streptophyta; class Magnoliopsida; order Fabales; family Fabaceae; genus Arachis; species Arachis ipaensis. The sequence continues at coordinate 44,172,373 of NC_142444.1, read as the reverse complement.
GCATACGCATGATTGTAAAACTTGGCAAAGTCGCGTACGCCTCCACCTCATGCATACACATGTCCATCAGAGTTTGCAAAAGCTGCTAAGTTCCAGAAAACCAGTTCTACACCCCCAACTTCAAGCTCGCATAATTTTTTCGTTAAAAGTCGTTTAATCCGTTCTTCGAACGTTACAAACTTCACAGAGCCAATTCATTCAAAACAAGTTTTACAAAATTTGGATGTCCAGATGTCGAGTTATAGCCCGCCAAAGTTGGTCAAAAATCAGTTTTTATCAAAAGTTACAAAAACTCTAACTTTCCAAATTCTCAATTCCAAACCCACAAATTCACAACCAAAACAACTCTAATGCTCCTAAACATGTTCATACACTAATCTTTCATACTTTAACACACTAACCTACATACAATTTCTCCGATCCATTTCATTTCAATATCACAAGATCACCACCAACCCTTAACACATCAACAATCATCATTATTTTATACTTATCAACATCATAATCCAAATACATACAAGTTTATATACTCATCAAAATCATAATTTCACATACAAACTCATATCCTCTTCAAAAATCATAAATCCAACACATACAACTCACGTACCCTTCATACACAACCCATATACCATATTCACATACATCACAATCACCCCACCATCCTCTCAACATATGAATTCATCAATATCAATCAACAAGCCCCAAATACAACACACATCAATCTCAAAATTCATAATCTTTATTCATTTAAACATTAACCATTCACATATTCAGCTTATCCTACGATCAACTAGCCTTAGTTTTCACGTGACAGTAAATATTAAATACGAGAAACCAAAATCATACCTTGGTTGATTTCTCTCCAAGCTCAAACACCTCAATTCAAGCCTCTAAGATTCCAAATTAAATGCTATGAGTTTTAACCACCAAAAGCTTCAATTCAAGTTCACCACTTCACCAATTTAACATCAACTTCACATATGTTCAACCTAATTCATATAATTTCATATACATTCACAATTTCAAAATCCTAACCTCATAAAATTGAAAGATTCAAATGGGTAATGGTTCCTTGCCTTACCCAAATAAAATTGGGATATAACCCAACAATTATCCAATGCTAGATTACACCTAAATCATCAAAATCACAAACTTTCCTCAATATCTATACCTAAAACTCAAAAAGTATAGGAAGAAAAGAACTGGGCATGAAATTAACAATTCCTTACCACAGTGTTTAGTTAGAATTGAATAAGACTCTGAGACGAATGCATGGCCGATTGGCCGCTAACGGCTTGTCAATCGGAGCTCCGGATTGAAAATTATGAGGAATTGAATGTTGAGGGTGAAAAGGGGTTTAGGGTTCCATCCATCATCTCTCTTCTCAGTGTGAATGGCTCAAATGAAGGGGAAGGAGGCTGATTGCAAGGGTTTTATATGTTGGGCTTGGGCTCGGTTTGGCCTATTGGCCTAATTTTAGGCTTAAATATTTAAAATTAGTATAAAAATTTGTATTTTAATTATTTCTACCCATTCTAATTATAAATTTTAATTTTATAATTTTTTAAATAATAATTAATTTTATTAGTTAATTATTTATAAATTTTTAGGATTTTACACCAACCATAAAAAAAATTTTATTAATGGAACAGGATTATGTGACAAATAAAAATGCAGAGGTGGCGATATTTAATGGATGATGTGGCACCATTACGTTCAACCCCAAATTAAAACCCTAATTTCCCTAATTAATTGATGTAGAATGACTAATTTAATCTTTCTTTTAGAAATGGTTCGATTGCTTAGATGAATGGTGGTTCGGGTGGAGTCGGGTCTGGAGCAACGGGTTGCGTGAGGGAGGAACAGGACCTGAGCGTGAGCTTTCACGAGAAATGGGGTTGTTTGGGTCATTGATGGATCAGCGGGTAAGTCCACCTGCAAGAATACTCCGCTGCTAAACTCAGTGTCTATACAACGAGGTGACTAATTAAGGTAAAAGATGACATGCCTGTGGTGAGGGATAGGTCCCTTCCCATTTATACTCTGTACTCGGGTGGGCTCTCCCTTTTGGGCCCGTCCACCTGAAAGCTTCTGCTAGCTGTCCAGGTCTTCACAAAAGGGCGTGAGGTGGTACGTGGGTGACCCATGGATACGGGTCGCATACCCAGTGGGTTGGAGGCCCGAATGTGAACCCATGGCCTTCGTTGGGTTAGGGCAGAGCAGTGCCTCCAACGTATCAAGTAGCGAAGCTCAGAGCTCACAGTTGGTACATTCGAATTACTTGTGCTTTCCCGGTTGGGACCCTTCTTGGTCCGAGAATCCGTTGTCGAAATCCGCGCCTCCAGTGTGTGTGAGTTGCCCCCACCCGTTAATTGGAATGTCGTTTCAATTTCTATGCCAAGAGCATTAAATGCTCTTTATGATTGATTTGAAAGCAGGGAAAAGTCTATTGTGCCTCTGTCTTTTCGCGCTTCCCCCAAGACGGTTACCATTTACATTTCTTCTTTTACTTTCGCCACTTCTTCTTTCTAATTTCCTTTCACACCTCCTTCATCTCTCTTCACTTCTTTTTGTTGTGTATTCGAGATTCTGCTTCTTGCCTGCTGTGAATCCCAACACATTTGTCTTCTATTCATCACTTCTTCTTGCTTCAATTATTGGTGAGTGACTCTGATATTCATGACATTTGTTTTCGCTTGAATAAATGTCTTTGTTGTGCGTTATATTGTCTTATTTTGGCTTTTGTTTAGTTCTTGTTTTACTTAAATTTAGGCTTGCCATTGTTAGTTAGTTCTTAGGGGGTATCATAGGTGTCTCTTTTCCTGAATTTAGGCCTTGCACTAATGCAAGATAGCATAGAGTAGTGATATAGTGGAGTACAATTCCATCTTTTCATTTTTCTCGAATTTTCGACTTCCTGAGTTGACTTAAGTGGTGCCTCTACTGTAAGACTCTGGATTTTCGAAAATTAAATAATAAGTTATTTATAATTTATTATTATATTAAAAGAAATTTATTTTTTTAAATGTAATTAAATTAAATTTTATAATATTTTGAGTTTAAAATTTATTAAAATTTTTAAATAATTTTTATTATAATGAGATATTTCGAAAAAATAAAATAAAATAAAATAAAATAAAAATTATTATTATTATTTGGCGAAGCCATTAAGAAAACATGAAGCCAAACGTGGCTTGTATTATATTATTACAATATTATATTATTACTTATTTATAACATGACACATGCTCTCTTTATATATATAACCAAATGAAAGAATTAGAAACGTGGCTTATGTACTTTTGTACACATGCTCTCTTTATATATATAACTAAATGAAAGAATTAGAAACGTGGCTTATGTACTTTTGTGCATATATATATATATATATATATATAATTGTTACACATGTCACTCTTAATTATTAATCACCTAATGAAACATTAGCCACGACAAATTATCCATTCATTTTTATCAGCTTTATCACTTTCATTTCTTTACTCTCACCTCCGAATTGAACTTGGAAAAAAAATAGAAGAAAAAAAGGTCGAGAGAGAATGTGAGCTTCCATGGAAACATGAGTTTTTAGTTTCAATTTCTTGAGATTTGTAACTTCAGTAAAAAATTTAATCTGATAAAAATGTTTGTATCCTCTTCTTCTATACATTAGCATTGTTTTTGTTTGGTGGAAGTTAACGGTAACGTAACTTCCATTCTCTTTGAGTTTGGCCAATTAGAATTCAAGAAGACACAGACGATTTCTGACGTTTTCTTCTTCAGCAGCTCATTTAGAAAGCTTTTTCAGAATTTTCATTGATTCTGATTTCGTACAAAGGTAGGAGATTTATTTTTAAAATTATAAGTTTTTAATTTATAAATGCTCAAAAGTTTAACGGGTAATTGCAAATAATTTATGACTGTCTGAACTGATTAAATGACGAATTTATGATGGATTTGTGATTGTGAAAATAATTGAATTTGATGAATATGTGTTTGATTTTCTGAATGTTTGAGAATTGTCGAAATTGTGGCTGTGAATAAATTATGTGTATGCTTTAGTAAAATGATGTATGAATTGAGTACTGGTTTAGATTGAGATAAGTTAAGGAATGATGGAAGTGAGCGAGCCGTGAGGGTGGTGAAGTCTGTTTTTAAGAAGAGTTCTGTCTGAATTCTTGCAAAAATATATGAAAAATATATTTTATTTCGGAAACCTGATTTACAAGCTTATTTTGAGAAATAACTTTATGTTCGAAAAAGATTTGGTTTACATATTTACTCATAATTGAGAAAAGGGTTTTTGTATTAAAAATTTGATTTATTGGAAGTGATCTTTGAGAATTGAAAATGGATTTATAATATTAAATTTAATTTGTTTAAATTATCAAGAAGGGTTTTTAAGAATTGAGGATGGTTTGGTAGGGATCCTTGAAGGGTGGCAAAGTCCAGATTTTAGAGGAAGTGTTGTAGAAATTTTTATAAAATTTCGAGGCTTGTTTAAAGCGTTATTTAAAAGAAGATTTGATTTAAGAATCGTATTAATTGATTCCGATTTATTAAGAAAAGACTCTTGATTTCAGTACGATTTATTAAGAAAAGTTATAATGTTTTAAGTTCAATCTATTGAGAAAAGATTTTGTTTTAAGTTAGGAATTGAGTTTGATTTATTAAGAAAATGACTTTATATTGATTTAATGTTAAAGAAGTTTCGATATTTGGAGATTAAAGGTTTTAATGCTAAGATTGAGAGTATACCTATGAAGTGATGTGGAGGTAAGAGTGATTGATTATTTGGTGATGAGGAAGTATGCTTGGTAACATGGCAATGCAGAGGTATGCGTATTTATTTGGTGATGCGGAGGTATGACAAAAAGAAAAGAAATGAGAAATGAGGAATGAAAGGATAATTGAATGGTGTATGTGATGGGAAAAAAATTGTCGATTAAGAATTTATAGTGAAAATAGCATTGCAAGTACAGTTCTTAACTGACGAAAATTCCGCTTATCAATTTAAAAAGGGTTGTCACAAATTAAGAATAAAATACTGGAGTAGAATTCTCAAGTCGTCTCCCAACGAGTTAACAAAAGAATGCAATTTATTGGTCAGAAATTTTCTGAGAATTTTTAGAGTTGGAGAACATGAATTTAAAATAGTTATTAATTAAAGCAATGAAAATTAACAAGAGGTTTTGTATATTCAAAATAAAAAGCCTTGGATGGGAGAAGATTAATTGGAAGTTTTATCCTTGTTGAACTTTTCCAAGTGTAATGATAAGAGGCTGTTGTTTCTACTTAGTTATCCCTTACCGAATAAAAGAAAGTCAAATAACTGAAACAGCTCCAATTCACAAGTCCTAATCCTCTCCTATGGAAGGATTAGCATTAGTGACTAGAGAGCTAGCCAACAACTTCCAATTACCAATTGACACTTGAGTATTCTAACTCAAGGGTCTCCTTTTAATCAACTCCCAAGTCAAGTTGTGAGTCTACTCCATTGACATGAATGCCATTTTCATAAACGATAAAAGGGGAAGAAAAGAAGACATGAAAATTCAAATAAAGTAATAACAGAAAATTAATTAAAGATAAAAAGAACTCTTGCATTAATAAATTCCAAAATCAAAGATATCCATATGTAATTCTGAACAGGGTAAATGGGTGATTAAAGAGTAAGGGAATAAGGAAACAAACTATAATGATAGAGACTTCAATAGAGGTAGTAACTCTTCTCAATATCCAAATCAAAAGCATAAAACTCTAAAACAATAGATGTGAAGAACCCTAGAGGAAGAAGTAGTTTTTTTTCTCTCAGATTCAAAACTAAAAACTAAAACTGCGTAAAAGTGAATGTGTGTTGAGTCTCTGCTTGTCCCCTGGCTCTAGTCTGTGTTTCTGGGCCGAAAACTAGGTCCAAACTCAGCCCAAAATCCCCCCAGCGTCTTCTGCGATTTCTGCACGTGGCGCACGTCACACATACACGTCAGTCACGCATATGCGTCGATGATCTTCTTCACGGGTCACGCGTACGCGTCAGGTACGCGCACATGTCACTATGGAATGCGCCAAGTCACGCGCACGCGTCAGGTACGCACGCACGTCGTTCCTCGCTGGTCAGCTCCTTAGTTTCTTGTGTTCCTTCCATTTTTGCAAGCTTCCTTTCCATCTTCTAAGCCATTCCTGCCCTATAAATCCTGAAAATACTTAACACACAGATCACGGCATCGAATGGTATAAAAGGACATCAAAAATACACAATTTAAAGGCATAGGAAGCAAGTTTTCAATATAGAACAGAATTAAGAAGGAATTGTAAAATCATGCAAATTGTATGACTAAGTGTGCAAAGACTTGATGAAAACCACTCAATTTAGCACAAGATAAACTATAAAATGGTGGTTTGTCAATCTCCCCACATTTAAACATTAGCATGTCCTCATGCTAAGCTCAAGGAGATCAAAAGAACAAATGGGAAAAAGTAATACTCTTGTAATGCAACCTATGTATGTGAATGCAACTATATGCTAAGATGTTTCTATCTACTTGGTTAAAAGTAGACAAGTTCTTCAAGACAAACATAAATCAGATTCCGCTAATTCAAATCATACAATAAAAGACAAGTAAACTTGTAAGAAGATAGCTCATGAAAGTAGGGAACATAGAATCAAGCATTGAACCCTCACTGGTAGTGTATATGCACTCTAATCGCTCAAGTGTCTAGGGTTAATCCACTCTACTCTTCTCTAGTCATGCTTTCTAAAACTTGTTCTTCATCTAACCAATCAACAAATATTTAGTGTACAAATGCAAACATCATGAGGTCTTTTCAAGGTTGTAATGGGGCTAAGGTGAGGGTGAGGATATATATATGGCTAAGTGAGCTATAATATGAATCTTTGACTAACCTAAGTTCTCACCTAACATACACACACTCTATATATATGAAATTATTCCTAGCTACCCATAATCTCACTTTTGTATATTTCACAGACTCATATATCAAATTTTCTTAATTTCACCACATATGTATTGATCTTTTATTAAACTTAACATTGGGGTAATTTTGTCTCCTATTTATTCATTTATTTATATTGTAATATTTATTTATTTATTTGTTTTTTTTATGAACATGAAAGCAAACTTAACATATCAATGCACATAATTTTTCTGGTCTCACATGAGTATGCACTCAAATTTTCAATACTTTTGTCAATAAAACACAACACAATTTCATCAACCCAAGTTTCCACAATTTCCCACACTTAATTGATACACAATCTCTATCGTACGCTAACCAAAGATTCAATTGGGGTAATTAATTATTTTTTCGCTTAAGGCTAGTGATGTGGTAAAATACAAAATAAATGGGGATTAAAAGGCTCAAAGTGGCAAACAAGGGTAATTGAAATGGTAGGCTATTTGGGATAAGTGAGCTAATAACAAATGATGGCCTCAATCATATGTATGCATGAATATACACTAAACAATGGACATATAGAATGGAACAAACCATAGATTGCAATCATAGAGAAGGAAACACATAAGAATAAAAATAATGGTTAAATAATGTAACCATATAATTAAGATAAAATCTCACAGGTTGTGTGTTCTTAACTATAATTCATGTTCCAAATTAAAATCTTCAAACAAGTTTAACACAAAAAAATTTTAATTTGAATTAGTGAAATATTATAAAATAGGGTCTTGAAAAGAAACTCATTACTTTAACCACGCAAAACATACATGCAAACAATTATTATCATGCAATCTATCCTATCTAACAAAAGAAAAAGTCAAATGTTGGTCTTAAGAGAGAGAAGTTACCTCCGGAAGTCAAGGACTGACCTCCCCACACTTAAGGCTTGGCACGGTCCTCCGTGCCATCAGTAAGGAGCAAGGTAGGGCTGGAAACATCGCCTCCATTGTCTGGTTCGCCACGACTCCCTGTGCTACTGGGGGAAGGGGAGTCCGGAGTGTCCTTCTGTTCCGGAGGTGGGTGGGTACCAACTATGAGTTCCTTCAGATAGTTGTATCAGCACTTGTTACGGCGCTCCAATGCTCCATCCGCCGGTCTTGCTGGTCGAACCTCTCAAGGATCTGAAGGAACATCTGATGGGTGGATGGTGCTTGTGGTGTGGGTGATGGGGGAGTAGAAGAAGGAGGAGTATCCAAAGAAGGGCCTGCAGGCCAGCTCGCAAAGGGAACTGGTGGCCTGATGTACTTCCCATTCGGGACATACTGGTCGGCCTTAGGGATCATGACCATTGTGTCTCTGCCCGATAGGACACACCTGCTGCAGAGACTAAATCTAAAACCAAGGCGGGGAAAGGCAGGTTACCCGTAATCTGTACGTGTACCATTGCCTTCCTGAGGAGTCAGAGCAGGTTGAGAGGTTGCTCTGTCAGGATGCACTAGATGAAAACAGCCATGTCCGCTATGAAGGTGGACTCGTGAGTGCTCAGAAAGATATAGTGGGACATAATCTATGTCCACACGCGAGCCTCCAAGGTAAGTGATTGGGCTGAGATGCTCTTGGGTTTTGACCGATGCTGCCCATAGATCCAGGTGCTGCCAGGTTGGGCGATAACTCCAAGGATGCTATCCCAGTCAAACTGATACATCTGACGCTTAAGAGAGGCCTCTTGATATGCATCCAATCCTTCTGGGCTAGGTGGAAGATACAGTTCTCTCTGTATGGCACTCTCGAAGACAGGGACTTGCTGCTGACGAACATAGACAGTCTGCAGAGTAGGCGAGTAGAAGTTGGAGTAGAATTCAAATACCCATCATAGGTTGGCCTCGCACGGCTACCTCCTCAAAAATCCCCACTGTCTCCTCTCGATGCGGGGCTCCACAAAATCAACAAAATGGGTTGAGACAATGAGTAGATGTTCATTATTGTAGTTCCTCTCAGCTAGGATGGGAAAGATCTACTCGCAATAACGGTTAGTGAACGGTGTGGAGTCCTGTGCGGGAAAGGCTTTCTCTGCTTCATCAACTTTAATGATCCTCTTTACCCGCTTTGTTGGCGGCTTAACGCTGGTAGATGGCAGCGCCTTAGCCGGAGCTCTCTTGGTTCCTCTCCTTGCCGGTGTCTTGTCAGTGGCCTTCTCTTTTCCTTTCTTGGTACCCATTCCTAAGGAAGAAAGAAAGAAGAAGATTGTTAAATATATATAACCAAAAACCGGAGGAAAAAAATTCCAAGTGATAATGAATGCCAAAGAAAAGATAATAGCTTAAATACATGGTAGCTACAACATGGAGGTAAGACATCAATTAAGATCAAGAAGGCAATTCAGAATAATTAGATGCAAGAAGGTTTATGGCATGCAGAAAGAGGCATGAGAAGCATAACTCAAGCATCAATGATTAAATGTGCCAAATTAAAGAGCACTTGTATGATGACAATTGTGAATGATAATCTCAATACATGTGGATTGCAAGTGTTATGAAAAAGAGGCATTCAAGTAAAAGAGTAAAAAAAAATAGGATTTAAAATGCCATAAGAGTTTTTTCACAAATACTTGGTGTGCAAGTTAAAATAGGAAGTAGAATAATGAATCCAAGTGTATATGAGAGCCAAAATTAAATGTCAATTGTCAAATCACTCCTCATAATATCCACAAGTTCAAGTATAAGAAAGTAACATCCAAATAAAGCTCCAACACCAACATAAAAATGCATGAAAAAGAAACCATAAATAGCTAAGGTAATATAAAATTGAGAAGAAAGAAAAATAATTAAATGCAATAATTGAAAGATGAATGAAAGAGTAGAGGAGATGAAAGAAAAGAAACCTGAGGAAGAAGAAAAAAAAGGGAAGAAGAAAGTAGTAGATAGTAAGAAGGAATAAGGAGGAAAGAGGGAAGAAGAAATAAGAGAGAATTAGGATTGAAAAAAAATTAGGATTAGGGAAGGGAATAATTGAAATCTGGGTGGCGTACTGGTGTAACCATGCGGCGCATGCGACGCGCGCGCGTACGCGTGCGTCGCGCAGAATTGTAGGTGAGTCTGGCACGCGCACGCGTGCCCTTTGTTGTGCGAATCGCGCGAAGTCAGCCCTGCGCACGCACCACTCTCTGTTGTACTTGATGGATTAATGATAGTGAATTTCTTCTTCTTTTCATCTTCTCTTTGATTTTCTAGAAGAAATTTCGTTTTAATGATAGTGTTCAATCACCTTGGAAAAGGGGTTGAATGCAAAATGGGTTTCATGGAAACCTTGGAAAAGGAAACATAAAACCAAGCTAGAATCCTTTCTCACACTTGAGTAGGATCTGGGTTTTGGTGTTTGGATATGGTGACATATAATCCTTCCTCTACTTGGACCTATGATGATGTGTGGTATAATCAGGGACCAAGCATATCTCTCTTCATGAGCAATTAGACCAAGGAATTGGGGGCTCAATCAATCATGATTGCCAAGAGGTCACTGAGTTGCATGATTAAAGAGGATATGAGCTGGATTTAATCCAAAGAGACAACATCTCCTGATCTCAATGAATTCCCCTATTCTTATCTTCCACTTTCTTTATAGCTTTCTTTATATTCTGCAAATCTCCATTCCCATTTACTTTTGAGTCATTTATGTTTCTGCACTTTATATTATTGCCATTTCCGTTTCTGCACTTTACTGCTTATATTTACTCTTGAGCCATTTATGTTTCTGCCCATTTACAATTCTGCAATCACAATTTATTTTTTTAGCTTAACTAATTCATCAATCAATTAAAGTTGTTCAAATCTACCAATCTCTGTGGATACGATCCCACTCCACTATGGGTTATTACTTGATGATGATTTTTGGTGCGCTTGCCAAAAAAACGGATTCATCATTTTTATATGGGGTGTGAATTTCGGTCATCATACGCGTTGATGGTCTTCTTCGCGTGTCACGCGTATGCATCAGGTACGCGCACGCATTGCTATAGAATGCGCCAAGTCACGCGCACGCGTCAGATACGCGCGCATCGTTCCTCGCTAGTCAGCTCCTTAGTTTCTTGTGTTCCTTCCGTTTTTGCAAGCTTCCTTTCCATCCTCTAAGCCATTCCTGCCCTATAAAGCCTGAAAATACTTAACACACAGATCACGGCATCGAATGGTATAAAAAGACATTAAAAATACACAATTTAAAGGTGTAGGAAGCAACTTTTCAATTATAGAACAGAATTAGGAAAGAATTGTAAAATCATGCAAATTGTATGAATAAGTGTGCAAAGACTTGATGAAAACCACTCAATTTAGCACAAGATAAACCATAAAATAGTGGTTTGTCAGTATGTTTGAATGGACCTTATGCCAAAGTGCTAATGCGGAAGTGCCTGCCTAACTGATAGCCTAAGGTTGCTAATGCGAGAATGTCCATCTTACTGATAGCCTATGGTTGCTAATGCGAAAGTGCCCGCCTAGCTGATAGCCTAACGTTGCTAATGTGGGAAAGTTTGCCTAACTGATAACCTGTTCTTACCGTGATGGCAAGATATCCTGATTGACATGGGTTTGCCCATGATGATAATTGTGCCTGACTGACACGGTAAAGGAACCATATTCAGGGTTCGCCCCGAGTAATGTCGGGTTGCGGTAGACAACCGACACGTGAGCTCATGGCCTGCTTAGGACAGACATGCATCATATTGTTTGCCCATTTGCATTTGGATGTGTTTTGCTTATTATATTTTCTCTGTGATTGTGCTGGTTGTCTTATTTTGCCTTGCTTGTGTGTTCAATTGGGTGTTTGGTACTATTAGTTTATGTATTAAAGTGATTAAGAATTAATGTTGTGAATGAGATTTTATTTTAAGTTCAGAAATTTTAAAGAAAGCAATTAATTGTCTAAAGTAAAATTAAAAAGTATTTTCAAAGGCTTGATAAAAGAATAGTTTTATTGAGTAAAGTCAATTATTTGCATTTCGTTCATTACTTTTACGGCATTCACCTTCCCTACTGAGAACATGCGAGGACGAAGTTCTCACCTCCATATAGATCTTCTGTTTCAGCGACAGGTTCGGAAATCCTTGGCAAGGAGCTGCAACTGAACTTCAGAGTTTTATGTTTACTTATACCTATCTGTATTTTCTGTATTCGGTTTAGTCTTAGATTTTATTTTTCCCTCGTCGTTTACTGTTTGGCTTTTAGAGGGGTAGGACTTGTAGTTGAGGATCATTGAATAAATCTATGTATATATTGCTATGTGAATATAAATATTTTTGTGATTACGAGATTTAAGCTGAAGACTTTTCGTTTTCTTAACTAAAGTTACGATTCGTATTCGCGAAGGCTCAATATTAAATAAATATAGTTGGAAAATAAAGGAATAGAGGTAAGTAGTGCTCGAATTTTTAGTACGGTCATGAGGTGCTAGAAGTTAGGGTGTTACATCTACTGTAGGTATGGCGCAGCAATTCGTAGCACAAAATCTTGTGGATCGCTATGCTTAGGTTACTTCTGACGTGATGGTCACGGCTTCCCGAATAACCCAAGAGAAACTACAGGAATTTCTAAATTCTGGGGCTTTGTGTAGAGGCGGTCCGGAAGAAGCGAATTACAACATTTTTTTCCCGAGAGATCATGAATGCATATGTCAAATAAATTTGTCGTCTCCCTTTTCTCCTTTTGTCATGGCTCTGTTGAACCGACGTGACCTCGCCCTGTTCACAACTCCATCCAAATAGCTGGGCTGCCATCCGTTGCTTTGAGATGGTGTGTATATACTTGGAGCTCCCGATTTCCATTAACGTATTTCTTTACCTTTTCTTGTTCACAAACCCCTCCCAAGAAGGCAATTACAAAAAAGGCTACCTCTGCTTCTAGGCTGTACAGAATCGACAAATCTTCAGACTTTTTGAGGATTTCTTTCATGGCTTTAAAAGCACCTACTTCAAGGTTCAGCCGGCTCAGGGTCACCACCATTTCTGGATTACCCTTGAAGGTGAAAGACGAATTCCGATGTACTGGAGCTTCGGTGCTAGCTCTAATTATTTAATAAAGATAACCTATGAGGGATTAGGTCAGGAGGGCCACTAAATCGCTGACATCTTGTAAGTAGTTTTTGGCTCTAGGAATCTCAATCCCCATTTATTAATGGACGACCGGGAATCCAGTCACGAATGTGTAGGTAAGGCTTGAATTTCATTATTGTCCCATTCTTCCGATTAGTTTCTCTGTTTTTCCCTTCTCGAAACTTCCCGTTTTTCCGATTTCTTAACTTTGCATTTTCTTTTACTTTCTTGTAGTTGTTATTGCTGCTAGGAATACAACCATGACTCTCCTGATGACTCACTTCCTCCCTACGGAAGACAGCAACGATGACAGCTCGATAAATCCTTCAGTCGAGACTGAGTCCCAAGTCGTCGATGAAGGCAGTGCTCAACCTTGCCCTTCTGCCGAGGTTCCCTTTGAGAACCCCGAGGAGAACCCTGCTGCCATGAGGCAGACCAAGGTAAGGGGGTGAAGGTTGAGGATGATGCTGAGTTGACTATTATCACCAACCCAAATAAGAAAAAAAATAATCCCTGGCTCAGGAAAAGTTCTTACGGTTATAGAGAAGAACTTTGACGTAGGGTACTTCATTGACTCCCAGCTCCTCCTGGCTACTAAGGAGTTCTTCCAAGATGAGGATTTGGCCGCCTAGGCCAGGTGGACTTATCGAAGCCTACTCTGGGTGGCCGCCATAGCTCGGAAGGTCGAGCCTGTATTAGCGCGAGGCCAAGTCTTGGAGGGGAAACTCAGGGGAGCTCAGAAAGATGTTACCAATTTGAAAGTCCAAGAGGAGTCCTTGAAGAATCGGCTTGTCGAGGAGGAAAGGAAAGCCAAGGAGAGCGCCGATGAGATCAATCACTTGGTGGATTGTGATTTCTCGATTTCCCGAGATCTCAACGTTGCTCGAGGTCGGGCTACGGTAACGGAGGGAAAAGTGAAAGAGTTGGAGGAAAAGCTTGCTGAGCCCAGGAAATCAGCAAAAACCGCTAAGCAAGAAGCCCTAGCCATGAAAAAAAAGGACAAAGAGATTGTTAAGGACGTTCGGGAAGCTATCCAAGCTACCGAAGAGGCGATCAAAGACCAACATATCTTCCTCGGTAGTAGGCCTCGTTAAAACCCCTTGCCGTCACCTCGTATGGAGGGTGATAGGAAAGGGTGCCTTCTTTTTAATAATCAAACATAAGTTTATAAGTTCTTCGTAAAAAGTATTTAGAAGAAAATGAAGTATCGAACAATGAGATGATAAAGTAAAGGATGACGATAAATTGAAAAAATAAGGATGAAGAATACTCATCAGGTCGGGAGGTCAGACCTTAAGAGTTAAACCTCTTCAAGTTTGTCATATTCCATGTCCTCAGGACCTTTTTCCTGTCTGACTGTTCCAATTTATAAGCTCCTTTCCCAAGCGCTTCCCTTACTCTGTAAGGTCCTTCCCAATTGGGCACTAGCTTGCCTTCTCTTGGAGTCGGACGGCCTATGTCGTTGTGCCGCAACACTAGGTTGCCTTCTTCAAAGCTTCTGTTTTGCACGTTGCTATTGTAATGCAAAGCTATCCTTTGCTTCAATGCAGCTTTCAACAAGTGTGATATCTCCCTTGTCTCGTCAATTAAGTCTTTTTCAATCGCTTCACTACCCCCACCCAGGGGTAACTTTGGGCTTGGTTCCCGGATCTCCACAGGGATAACTGCATCAACATCGTAGGTAAGTCAGAAGGGTGTCTCCCTGGTGGAAGATTGTGGTGTCGTCCTATAGGACCATAAAATGGAGGCCAACTCGTCTGCCTAAGAGCCCTTTCATTAGTCAAGACGCTTTTTTAACCTACTAAGGATAACTTTAATCGCCGTTTCTGCTTGCCCATTACTCTGGGGATGTTCCACCGAGGAAAACTTCTGCTTGATCCCCAATCCAGCTAAGAATTCCCTGAAATTTTTATCGGAGAACTGCGTCCCGTTGTTTGAGACCATGACCTCCGGGATTCCAAACCTAGCGATTACTTTCCTCGAAAGAAACTTTTGACAATTTGTGGAGGATATGCTGGCCAATGGGTCCGCCTCCACCCACTTTATGTAATAATCAATGGCCACGATGAGGTACTTGACCTGTCCTGCGGCTACCGAGAATGATCCTAAAAGGTTGACTCCCCACTGGTAAAAAAGGCCGGGAAGCCATAATAGAACTTAGCTCTTCTGCTGGGGCCTTGTGAAAATTCGCATTCTCGTGACATTTTCTACACTTTTTCACGAACTCTTGGGCATCCGCCATCATAAAGGGCCAATAATATCCTACTCTAACAAGCTTCCTGGCCACAACACCCTTCATGGACCTCGCTTAGGACGTAGTCTATTTGGTTGGGATGCAGACATTTCAAAAGGGGCTGATTAAGTCCTCGTTTGTATAGCTGCCCTTGTATTATTGCGTACTTAACGGCCTCTCTTCTTATCACTTTGGACTTCTTTTCATCTCCAGGGACCGTCTTTTCTTCGAGGAAATGCTGGATTGGGTTAATCCAAAGGGGAGGGTCTAGGGCTTGGGCTAAATAGAGGGTCACCGATAGTTTCTTCACTAAGCCCTGGATGAGAGATCAGTTTCCCGCTCCAGGTTTAGTGCTTGCCAATTTAGACAGGAGGTCGACCGTGGCATTTCTTTCCATAGGGACATGCTAGACCACTACCTCTTCAAAACCTTTGCATAGCCTTTTTGCTTTCTCCAAATACTTTTGTAACAAAGGATCCCCTACCTGGTAGGATCCGTTCACTTGGAAGATCACAATCTGGGGGTCGCTGTTGACCTCAAGTTTCGTTGCTCTAACCTCTTTGGCTAAGGTTAAGCCGCTTATCAGGGCCTCATACTCCATTGGTTATCTAAGACTGGGAACTCGAATTTAATAGATTGCTCGTAAGTCATTCCTTCCGAGCTTTCTAAAATAAATCCCGGATCCTCTGAATGGTTGGTTAGAATCCTCGTCAACATGAAGCTTTCACCATGTGCTCGGGTTCTCGGGAATATCACTAGTCATTTCCACCAGGAAGTTAACCATTGCTTGAGCCTTGATCGTATGTCGAGGTTCGTACTGGATATCATACTGGGATAATTCTATTGCCTATGTCATCATACGCCTCACCAGGTTGGGTTTTTATAAGATTTGTCGGATGGCCTGGTTGGTTCTCAATATGATCGGGTATCCTTGAAAATATTGCCTTAATTTCTGGGAGGAGACTAGCAAAGCGTAAGCTAATTTCTCCAACTTAGTGTACCTCAGCTCTGCTCCTTGGAGCACTTTTCTTATGAAGTATACTGGTTATTGGAGTTTATCTTCCTCTTAAACCAAAATGGTCGCCATGGCCTCCTCCGTCACTGCCAGGTAGAGGTACAGGATCTTCCCTTCTTTCGGCTTACCTAGCACTGGTGGTTCTAAAAAGTTCCTCTTGAAATGGTTGAAGGCTTCCTCACAAGCTGGGATCCATTCAAAAACTATCCCTTTCTTCATCAGGTTGAAGAAGGGTAGGGCCTTTGCTGCCGAGGCACCGAGGAAACGAGATAATGCCGTGAGCCTTCCTACCAGTCTCTGGACGTCCTTGATACAACCAGGGCTTGACATCCAGAGAACGACTTCCCACTAATCTGGGTTGGCCTCAACTCTTTTTTGTGTGATCATAAACCCCAAGAACTTCCTTGCTTTAATGGAAAATGCGCATTTCAGAGTGTTCAGCCTCATATTATGCTATTGAAGTGACACGAATACAACTTCCAAATTGGCAACTAAGTTGCTTGGCTCAGTCGTCTTAACTAGTATATCATGGACGTACACTTCCACTGACTTGCCAACATGATCTTCGAAGACTTTGCTCATTGTCCTTTGATAAGCAGCCCCCGTATTCTTCAGCCCAAATAGCATGACCTTGTAATAATAGGTCCCCATTGGCGTTATGAACGCCATTTTTTCTTCGTTAGGACGGTGCATCAGGATCTAGTTGTTTCCCAAATACGCATCCATGGAGCTCAGAAATTGGTACCCCGCAGCAGTGTCTACTAGGGCGTCAATTTTGGAAAGAGGGAATGAATCTTTTGGACATGCTTTATTGAGGTCTGAATAGTTGATGCACATCCTCCACTTCCCATTGGCTTTTTTAACAAGGACCACGTTTGTGAGCCACGTCGAGTAGTCCAATTCCCTTATGAAACTGGCTTCTAACAAGCTAGCCGTCTGCTTGGCTACCTCATTATCCCTTTCTGGTGACATCTTCCTCCTACGTTATGCAACTGGCTTGGCATCTAGTTTCATGGACAGACAGTGCGACATAAAATCAAGATCTACTCCTAGCATATTAGCCAAAGTCCAATCGAATAGATTTTTGTTTGTTCTAATGGCCTTGATGAGAGGGCCTTTTAGTCATGGGGGAGGTTTCAGTTTACAAAGGTAAACTTGTCCTCCGTATCTGCCACCCGGAACTTTTCCAGGTCTCCCTGAGGCTCTGGCCTCGGCTTGTCATCAACTATCGCATCCAAGTCTGCCAGGAACACCCCGTCAACTTCCTTTGACTTCTTCCTTAGGGATAGACTGGCATTTTCACAAGCGACCGCCGTTTCCAGGTCTCCCCGAATAGATCCTACAACTCCACTGTCTATCACAAACTTCATCGTGAGGAGCTTCGTGCAAATGACGGCTGACACCTCATTGATAGTTCTCCTTCCTAGGATCACATTGTATGCTATGGAATCCCTCAGGATCACAAACTCTTCCATTACCGATTTCTTGCTTTTCCTGGATCCAACATAGATCGGGAGGGTGATTAACCCGTCAGATCTTATGTAATTTATCTCTCAAACCTACAACCCCGTGTTGATCTATTTTGAGGTCTCTCTCTGATCCCCAAGGCGTCAAACACATTTCGGAACATGATATTTCAGTCATCTCCTGTGTCCACTAGGATTTGCTTGACCAGGCCTGTCCCGATTCTCGCCGTAATCACTAATGGCAGGTCCTCAGAAAGGTCGTGGCACCAGTGATCTTCTGGGCCAAAATATATCTCAGAGAGCTCCCCAGACTGAGCACTGAGGTTTTCCGACGACACGGCTATGACCTTTGCATCCTTTTTGCTACTGATTTTGACTTGGGTGGTATATCTCTTCTGACCACAACATTAATGACTACCGTTGGCACATTATCCACATTCTTGGAGGGCCCTTGTCTTGGCTTCACAGCCCGGCTTCGGTCCTCCTCAGATCATTCTCGTTCTCTCCTCCTCGGTTCCCGTATGAATTGCGAGAACTCTGTCAGCTTCCCTTCTCGAATGGCCTACTCCAAAGCGTCATTCAGATCAAAACAGTCTCGGGTTTTGTGGCCAAAACTGTTATGGTAATCACAATACAAGCTCTTGTTTTCACTCGTTCTATCCTTGAGCCGCCGTGGTTTGGACAGTATGCCTTTGTCCATAATTTGTTGATACACTTCCATAATAGGTGCCGTCAGGGGTGTGTAGTTAGTGAACTTTGTCCACAATTTGAATGGTTTCCCTGATGTTCCCTCCTTTGGCGCCTCTCTTGGCTTTTCTGCATTCCCAGTCTAATGTGCTGGCGGGTCGCGCGACTGTCGCTTATTGGCGGCCACCACTTGACTGACTTCTTCGTCGTTAATACACTCCCTCGCTACATTTTGGATTTCTTGCATAGTCTAGACAGGCTTGATGGTGAGGTGCTTCCTGAACTCTCCATTTAATAAGCCGTTTGTCAAGCATAGATTCGCCACCGAGTCTGCTAGGCCATCAATCTCTAAACATTCATCATTGAACCAGTCGAGGAACTTCCTCGTCGGCTCTCCAGTCTGTTGGGTCACCCCGAGCAAATTAATCGGATGTTTGGCCTTGGCTATCCGGGTAGTGAATTATGCTAAGAACCTCTGCGCAATGTCTGTGAAAGACGTAATGGATTCTTACGGAAGCACGTTGAACTAACGTATCACTGGACCCACCAAGGTTACAGGGAAGGCGTGGCATTTGATGGCATCACCCACACCCTCCATGTTCATCTTGCCTCGAAGGCCATCAAATGTTCTTGGGGGTCTTTCATCATCTATTGGTTTGTCAATGTTTTTCGGCAGTCGAACCTTGAGGATGGACGGATAGAAAGTGGTTGTTCCCATTATAATGAGATATCGACGCTTCTTTCCCTTGTCTCACCCCAACCTTCCATCTTCCGTGGGTGTAAGCGTGGGACTGAGTGTCAGCTTGTTCATGCTCGTCGTCCCTCCTAGGGATTCTCCTGTGGTCTTCTTACATATTGGTTGGAAATCGTGTATGAGATAGACTCAGATGAGGGTCCCTGCTATGCTCGGGATGATAACGGTCCCTCATTTTAGCTCCCTTTCCAAGTTCTTCATTTGGTGTCCAAGTTCTTGCATAATTTTTGAGTTGTTCCTGCCTGTTCCACCGAACGGGCATCTCTCAGGAGATCGGGAGTGGGAGTCGCCTTGATGAGCCAAGGGCCTCGGCCATTCCTGAGAGGTTACTGAACTAACCCTGCTCCATAGGCGGGCTCCTCTCTCCTCTTGTACCTCCTCTACATAGAAAAAGATCTCCATACTCATGCCAGGTCCCCACAGATATTGCTAATGTTCAGTTGCTCGGATGAATGGTGCTTCGGATGGAGTTAGGTCTTGAGCAACAGGTTGTGTGAGGGAGGATCAGGACCTGAGCATGAGCTTCCATGAGAAGTGGGGTTGTTTGGGTCGTCGGTGGATCGGCGGGTGGGTCCACCTGCAAGGTGATAAACCACAATTTTATAGTTTATCTTGTATTGAATCCAGTGAATTTTATCAACTTATCTCACATTTATTCAATGAAATAGTATGGTTTTGTGAATTTCTCCAAAATTGCACTTAAGAATGAAAACATGCTTTTTAGACTCTTAAATTGCTAAATTTAATCCACTTTAATTTCATTCGATACTTTGATATGTTTGTTGAACAATTTCAGGCTTAGGAGGCAAGGATTGCATAAAAAAAAGTGAAGAAAAAGCATGTAAAAATGGAGAATTCATGAATAAATGAGGTTTTGGTAATCTTCCCAGTTCCGCGTACACGTGACCCACGCATACACGTGACCAGAACTTTTGTCAAGTGACGCGTACGCATGACAAGCAGCACGTGATCAACCTAAAAGAACACGTTGGGGGTGATTTCGGAGCTCATACAGGCCCAAATCCAACTCATTTCTGAAGTATTTGAGGCCAAATTTAAGAAGGAACAGGGGAGAGCAATTAGGTTGAAAATAGGAACATGCTTTAGGTCATATTCTAAAGAGAGAAGCTCTCTCTTCTCTCTAGAATTAGGGTAGATTTAGGATAGATTTCTCTTAGGTTTAGATTTTAATTGTTGCTTTAATTTAGTTTTTCTTGCAATTTCTTGTTATTACATCTTTGCTATCTTAGTTTTGCATGTTATTTCTTGTATTTGGTTACTTTTATGTTATTGAACTCTTGTTGATTTTCATTTCCTTTAATTCAATTGATGCCTTTTTATGTTTCGTATTGTTTAATTGTGTTGTTATTTTCGTGCATTGAGTAGTTGTAGAATTTATTATTTCTTGCTATTTACCATGCTTTCCTTTTATGCCTTCCAAGTGTTTGATAAAATGCTTGGTTGGATTTTAGAGTAGAATTTTATACTCTTGGCTTGTGATTGAGGATTTGGGTACCTTGATATCATTGATGTCCAGTATCATTGGTAATTTAAGATTGTTAGTTAGTTTTAGGGTCAACTATGTCCACTTGACTTCACCCTCTAACGTTAGAGAAAAACTAAATGGAATTAATCCTTTGTAATTACCATGTTGTGGTCAATGATACAAGATAGGAAACCTTGACTCTTAATCCTTGCCATGAGTGTCTTTTAGCACTTATAATTCCTTAGTTATTAGTTTTAATTTCTTCTTCATCATTCCAAAACCCCAAAAATATCTCATAACCAATAATATGCACACTTTCCTGCAATTCCTTGAGAGACGACCCGAGGTTTAAATACTCTCGGTTTTTATTGGGTTTGACTTAAGTGACAAATAAATTAAACTTTGATTAAGGGTTGTCTATAGGTTTGGATCTATACTTCGACGGAATTATTTTGTGAAAATTCCTAACCGACGATTTTTCTCCATCAAGTTTTAGCGCCGTTGCCGGGGAATTGCAAATGTGTGCCTTGTTATTGGTTATTGTATATAGGTTAATATTGTGAATAGTTGTCTTTGCTTCTTTGTTAGTTTTTGCTAGTTTTAGGACTTTGTTTGCTTATTTCTAATTAGTGTTTGTTTTTATTTTCTATTCCTACTATGAATTCTCACCCTTTTGGCTATGAGTTTAGTTCTAACTATGTTGTAGGATGAGACAATTAAAGGTGGGAGGAACCTCAAGCATATGATCAATCTTCATAGCAACAACTTCTTCCAATGTACTATGAGCATGAGCCATTCCATGATGCATATAAATTCAATGGATATGGTGGACCTCTTTGTGGTTATCAACCACCGTCACCATACGCCTATGAACCTCCTCCTCAATATAGCCCTTAACCACCATACTCACAAGCCCCATACCACCAAACACCTCTATATGATCCTAATCCATATCCACCATACCAACAACCTTATGAGCCATATGAACCATACATAAAACCACCTCAATTCCAACATTAATACTCCCAAGAACCACCAATTTCATATACACCATCTTTGTATTCTCACCAATATGAACCACCTTCCTATTATGAACCCTTTCTCCCAAACAATGAACCCTCATATGCACCCCCAAACCCTAATGGATGATACCCTCATTTCATATCTCTAAGAGCTAAGGGAATGTCGTACCATTCTTCAAGAGCGACTTGAAGCTCTATGGAGGCAAGACAAATTCATGGCTACCTCGACCGAGGTAGTAACCAATTTAGTCTCCCAATACTTAGATACTCAAAGTACTCCTATGTCTACATGTGGAGAATCAAATGAAGAGCGGAATATGAAAGAGAGGTTAGAAACTCCGAAGGAGAACAAGGAGTGGGATATTTTATTGGAACAAGTGGAGGAAGCCAAAATTATTAAAGGGAAAGAAGTGGTTAAACATTTAGAAGATGCTGAATACCCATGGGAATCTAGATTTGTAGAGCCCTCTAAAATTGAAGAGGTTGATCAAGAGATGGATTCAATCATTGATGAGTTTTTTCTACACTAACTAATCACCTCAATAATTTTGTTAAATCCTCTCCCATTGGACATGAAATAGAGGTCAAAGAGGAATGTGCACAACATCCATATCCCTTGGCAAGCAATGAAGAAGAGATTAGATTGAAAGACGCTTGCCAGAAGGTGGAGGTAGTCAAAGAAGAGCACAAGGGAGTAGAGCTTGCAAGACCATTGGAAACACCTCTCCTCAAACCATCACCATCCATTCTTTCATTCAAGTGGGCAAATCTCTTATCCTTAAACTTTACTTTCTCGCTTGAATATGGTTTGCTTGAGATGGATGGGCAACTTAGAGCTCTTTGTGCCTTTAAGAGAAAAAGGGAGAATGTTAGTGGCTAAAAACAACATTCATGGTTCATTATGGTTAAGAGCTTAATGTTAAAGTGCAAGGATTGGTGTAGAGCTAGATTGCTTGGGTCTAGGAAGTTGTTTGTGAGATTGAGTGAGAATTCAGGTTGCTTGTCACCCAATTGGAATTGTAATTATCAACTTGAAGATGGGTGTAAGAACAAAGTTTAGGATCCCGGCATATGTGATGATGATCAATTTTGGGAGCCCTTAGCTTGTGTGGAACTTCATCAAAGCTTCGTGCTATTAATTTTAAACTTTAGAGCTTATTGGAAGTCCAAGAATTGGTGGGAATTCAAGGATGAATACAAGCACAATCCACCTTGATAAGCACTCTCCAAAATGTCCAACTTAAGGACTTTAAATAAAAGTGCTAGGTGGGAGACACCCCACCATCGTAAATTTTTTTCATTCTCTTGTATATATAGTTGATGAATGAATTGAGTTGCCATTATTAGGTACTTTCTTGCTTTGATATCACTCTTGTATATATTGCCATTAGATGTTAGTTTGTTTGGTTAGATTTGTGCTTTGCATTGTGGGTTATTTGTTTTGAATTTCATTTTTATTTGAATTTTGGTTGGTTTTAAAAATGTATATAGTGGTTGGGATAGTTTTGTTTCTATTTGATGCTTTTAAAAAAAAGGCCCTATCATGCGTACCTTGGCCCACGCGTATGCGTGACACCCAAAATTTGAGCACGCCAGGATCGTGCGTGGATTGTACTATCGCACGATCCAAACAGTGAGTTGTGTCAAAGGTGTATGGGAACTGTGCGTCTAGCACAATTTCATCCCACGCGTACGCATGACCAACGCGTACGCGTCACCTTCTATTTTCCCGTATCACGTGTACGCCTTCCAGACTCATACGCATCACTTTCCCTTTCTCACGCTTACGCGTTGGAACCCCTGTCCTTCATACTCTTCTTTTCTTCTCTTCTCTTAATTTCTTTTCTTCTTTTCTCTTTTCTTATCTTCCTTCCTTCTTTCAACCACCATCCTCCACTACTATTTACCATCCACCATCATCTTCTTTAGTTAGTTAATTAGTTATTTAGTTAGTTAGTTAGTTTAATTTTCTGTTTAATTTTCTATTTTAGGTGAGGAGTGTTGGATTATTGATTTAATTTGCTGATTTGCTATTTATTGCTATTGATTACTGATAGGATGCTATTTTAGCATCATTCTTGTGAATATTCATTGTTGGATTCCTTTATTGAGGTTATATATTGTTGCTTGGTATTGAGTTCTTCATGTTTAATTTTGTGCATACGAAGTACTTGTAAATTGCCTTCAAAGCATTTTAAATATTTTGAATCGCATGTTTTGGCCACCATGTGATTTGATTTCATTATCTATCATTAGGCAATTACTTCTGTTGGATGCATTTTTTGTTAGGTGATGCTTGTTAATGATTGATCTTTGTTTACATCACCTAGTTCATGCATTAAGATTGAGGAACTGTGAATTTGGATTGTAAGCTTACCTAGTGACATATTTTTTAGCTTTTTAAACTTTGTGAACCATGCTTGATATGTGATGGATTTTAACATCTATCTCTCTTTTTCTAAGTTGTATAGCACCTATGTCTACCACTTCTATGTAATTAGGTGATGTGAACTAAACTTCAAAGTGTATCATTGATTGATGTGTGAATTTCATATTTCATTTAGTCCATTAAGTTCTCTTGCACATCAATCAATGCTCATTCATTATCCATTTCACAATTACTTGATTCTTGCTTGAGTGCCTTCTTACTTCTTTGTTACTTTTTTGTTTATCTTAACTTACAAGTTTTATTTTGAAGTATTTAAAGCACACAAGAATGAGTGAAGTGCATGCTTCTTTTGTGTAATTATGACATAGACTTTACACATTTATTTTCGTCCATGTCACACACCGATTCACTCACTTCATTTTAGTGATAATTATCTCATTCCAATAATATATGCTTCTGTGCTTTTGCATTTACTTGTCTTACTATTCTGTTTTCTATCTTGCAGGATGATTCACCATAAACAAAAATGGAAGGTGAAAGGAAAGAACATGCAGTTGTGTAGTCGCATACCCCCTTGCTCATCTTTGAATGCACTAAGGACGGTACAAACTTTTAAAGGCAGGGAGGTCGTCCGACCAATCGGCCGATCTTGGGTGAAAATTTCTAATCCCAGACACTTTCACACTTTATTTTATTCTATTACTAGGTCTTTTAGAAGTCTTAGTTGCATTTTCTTGGTTTGCATATACATAATAAGCTTAGTCAAAATAATGAATTTTTCCAAGGAATTTATCTATAGGGCACCCCAATTGATTTGAGTAAAAAATTTTTATTGAAACTTGCTTGAATTATATATTGTGGAACATGTTTTTGAGCTAAGAACACATAAGCTTGTGAGTTTTGAGCCTACTTATGTGGTTATATCATATAACCACTATTTTCATTCTTGTGTGTGATATTCTCTTTCTATGATTGTAATATTTGATTTGTTTGATTCTTTATGTCCATTTTTTTGTGTATGAATGCATTTATGTGATTGAGGCCTTTATTTCATTTGAGCTCACTTATCCAAATAGCCTTACCTTTTTATCTACATTTGTTAGCCGATTTTAAGCCTATTTTAATCCCCTTTTGTTCTTAATTTTAGCATATCTCTATCCCTAAGTAAAAAACAATAAATGTTCTTAATTTGGATCTTTGATTAGCTTAGACTAGTGAGAGTGTGTATCATTCAAGTGTGAAAAAGTTGAAAATATTGGTAGAGATAAAAGTATATTTTTGTTGAAGATTTCGGGAATTGGGTACATACTCATGCATTAAATGTTTAAACCATATACATTGATACTTTTGTATATACTTTATTGTGAAAAGAAAAAAAATAAAGAAAAAAGAAGAAAAGAAGAAAAGAAGAAAGCAATAAAAAGGGGACAAAATGTCCCAAAGTAAAGAAATAATAACAATGCATATGTATTGTGATAAAAAAAAAAAGGAATGCATGAGTGTGTGAAAAAATGAAATAATGGTAGCTAGGTTTTGCATTAGAGTTACTTAGGTTGTGTGTTAGGTGAGAACTGATAAACCCATATTTTATTATATATTTTGTGCTTAATCTGAGTGATTTATTCAATCCTTCACCCACTTATTCATATTATTTGCATGGTTTTAATTTTCCTTCCTTATTATGTGATGTGAAATATATGTTTCCTATGCTTTAAAATTAATTATTTTAATTACCTTTATTTTCATTCGATGATGTGATTAGTGTGTTGAGTAGTTTCAGATCTTCTAAGGCAGGAATGACTTAAAGGATGGAAAGGAAACATACAAAAATTGAAGGAAAGCATAAAATGGAGTTCGTGAAGAAACTGGCATCCACGCGATCGCATGGGCGACGCGGACGCATGCCAAGCGCGAAGAAGCAGCGGCGCGGCCGCATGACTGACGCGACCGCGCGCCTTAAGCAGAACACATATGACGCGGTTGCATGACTGACGCGACCGCGTGACAAGGAAAACTCTGAATGACGGGACCGCGTGACCCACGCGGACGCGTGACAGAGGCCACGCACCAAAAATTGCAGAAAACGCTCCCAGCGAATTCTGAAGCCCTTTTTGGCCCAAACCCAAGTCCAGAAGGCATAGACCAGAGGTTATGAAGTGGGGGAATGCATCCGTTCAGAGAGAGATGACTTTAGTTTAGTTTTCATGATTTAGATTTAGTTTAGAGAGAGGTTATCTCCTCTCTCTTCTCTCTTTAGGATTAGGATTTAGAATTAGGATTTTATTTACTTTCCGGATTATCTCTTTATCAGGTTCAATATTCCTTTTTATTTACTTTTGCAATTTAATTTATGAATTCTTCCATGTTACATATTACTCTTTTGAATTAATGTTATTCGAGGTATTTCAGTTTAATATTGCTTTCTCTTATTTACATTATTGTTATTCCCATCTGAAGACATTTTTATTCCAGTAGATTTACTTTCCTCCTTTTGGTCTTGGTTAAGAAATCCGTAACTCAAGAGTTATCAAACTCAAACATGAATGATAATTGTTATCTTGTTAATTAAATGAACTTCAATAATCCCAATCTTTTCTTAGGAAATAAATAGGATTTAAAGATCAAACCAATTAATCCATTGACCTTCCTTTATCTTAGTAAAGGTTAACAAAGCGGAATTAAGATTCAATTCTCATCATCATTGATAAGGGTAGCTAGGATAGGACCTCTAATTTCTCATACCTTGCCAAAAGTTTATTTACAGTCATTTATTTATTTTACTTGCCATTTAAATTGCTCGTTCTTCATTTACTTTATTTGCTAATTAGACTATTCGCTCCTCATTCTCAAAACCCCAATTTACAATCTCCATAACCAATAATAAGAACATACTTCCCCGCAGTTCCTTGAGAAGACGACCCGAGGTTTGAATACTTCGATTATCAATTTATTTAGGGGTTTGTTACTTGTGACAACCAAAACTTTTGTATGAAAGGACTTTTGAAGGTTTAGAAACTATACTTGCAACGAGGATTTATCCGTAAATTTCTAGACCATGCAAAAATCCTCTCATCAAAATGGCGCCGTTACCGGGAAACTGCAATCGTGTGCCTTATTATTGGTTATTGTAAATATTTTTTCTTTTACTTGTTTATTTGTCTTTATTTTTCCTCTTTATTTCTTTTTAGCTACTATGAATTCTCACCCCTTTCGCTTTGAGTTTGGTTCTAATGTTATTGAAAGGAATGGAAGTTATAACAGGAACATGCATCAAGGTCAGAGCAATCAAAGATGGATGGAGCCAAGAGGATCTGATCAACCCTTTAGGCAACAACACCCTCCAAGATATCATGGACAAAGACCATTCTACAATGCATACCAAGCAAATAGACATGGTGGACAACCTTGTAATTACTAACAAGCCCCACCCTGTGCTTATAGACTATCCTCTCAACATAACTTCGAACCACCACACTCACAAGCTCCTTTTCACCACTCATCACTGTATGATCCTCATTTACCCGAGTTCCAATCCAATCACTCCCAAACACCACCACTTTCCCCTGTGCCATATCCAAATCTATCACCCCGAGAATCAGAGGTTCGCCTCAAGGAAACAGCAAATTGACTTCAAACAACCCTTCATCAACTGGAGCAAGCAGTAAGTCAATTATCTTCTAGACGTTCGAACATTCAAGGACATCCCACAGTATGAAGAAGATACAAGAAACTCCAGTGGACAAGACAGAGCATGGCTTCGTACTGGAACAAGTAGAGGAAGCTGTCATTATTGAAGAAGAAGAGTTGGTTGAAAACTTAGGAGACGCTGAACCTCCATGGGAATCCAAAGTTGTGGAGCATTTTGTCAAGGATGTTACAGTTGATGCTAAGGAGGATTGTGCGCAATCCCCAGAGCAAGTCTTTCATGAAGAACTAGACAAAATAACCCAAGAAGCAGATTTCCTTGATGATGATAGTCACAAGTCAAGTTTTCATAGTAATGAACTTACATCGGCAAGTGAATTCTCTGAGATCGAAGAATCTTCCCCAAGTGAATACGAAGATGATACGGAGGTAGATTTCTCTCAACCTCCAGTCTATGACTTAAGTGATGAGGAAGACATAGATGGCTTTGATCAGGACATGGATACATTTGAAGAATCTTGCAAGGAAGTGGAGAATTTTACAGAAGAGCACAAGGGAGTAGAACTCACAGAACCACTGGAACCACCTATCCCAAGGCCATTACCACCCAATACAAGCTTTAAGTGGGTACAATCCTTAACCTTTAACTGTATTTTTCCACTTGAATATGGTTTGCTTGAAACAGATGGCCAGCTTAGAGCTCTTTGCGGCTTTAAGAGTAAGTGGGAAATGGCTCGTACTCAGAGCTGGTGCACAAGGTTCAATAAGGTTCCACGCTTCAACTTGAAGTACACGGATTGGCACCATGATCAATCAGATGGATCTCGGAAAGCGTTTGGTTATCCTGGTGAGAATCTAATCTCTAAACTGCCCGGATGGAAAAGTATAGATCAAGACGAAGGCGGATTCAAAAGCAAAGTTTGGGATCCTGGAATCTGTGCTGACATTCATCACCCTGGGAGCTTGACAATCTGTTTGAAGCTGCTCAGAAGCTTTACATGCCTAGTTTGGGACCCCGGAGGCTATTGGCATTCCAAGCATTGGTCGAGATTTCTGGATGAATTTAAGCATAAGCCACCATAACAGAAAGCTCATCCAATGTCCAACTTAAGGACTTTAACTAAAAGTGCTAGGTGGGAGACAACCCACCATGGTATGATCATTCATTTTTCGATTTTTATTTAGTTTTATTTGTTTTCAAGTTTTATTTTATTTTATTATAATGAACCTGGAAGTTTTGCATCTCATTCATATTCATCATTGCATTCTGCATACTGCATAATTGCATACCTGCGTAAAAAAAAAAAAGGTGCGCGACGCGACCGCATCACTCATGCGATCGCGTCAAATTGCGGAAAACTCTTCCCACGCGACCGCGTCATCCATGCGGCCGCGTGACCTGGAGATCGGCGTAAAGATCCAACGTCCAAAAAGTTAGGCTGGAATCGTGCGGCCATTGTGCGTTTCGCACAATTGACCCACGCGATCGCGTCACTTGCACAACACCAATCCCACGCGACCGCGTCGCATAGGATTACACAACACCCCAAAAGGAGACAGAGAGTTGCGCTGAAACGACGCTGGATTCATGCGTTTAGGACAAATTCCAACGACGCGATCGCATGCCCCAGGCGATCGCATCATTCACTCTTTTCCCATTCCATGCGATCGCGTGCCCCACGCGATCGTGTCAACCACCATTTCAGCCCAACCACGCGACTGCGTGCCCCACGCGATCGCGTGGATTCAAATTTATAACCTCCCCAGTCACGCGAACCCTATCAGTCGCCCCCCTCCTCAAACCCCTCCACTCCCTCTCTTCTTCTCCAACCCCCAACCACCACCCAGCCGCCATCACCGCCACCGCCAGACGTCGCCGACCATCTAAACCCCGCCGCCAACTACCCCCTTCCTCCTTCCCCCTTCTTTCTTCTTCTTTCTTCTCCTTCCCCCCTCCCCGCCACTGCCCCACGCCGCGCCACCACCACCACTGCGCTGCCGTCACCGCCCAGCACCACCCACGCCTCCCTCCCTTCCCCTATTACCCCCCATACCCCCATTACACCCCCTCTTTTCCCTCCATTCCTCCGACAGCAGCCGCACCGCCGCGCCACCGCCAGCCGCCGCACCAGACGCCATCACCACCATCCCCAGCCACCTTTCTGCCCACTTTCCTCAATTCGCCTACCAGGTTCCGACGAACGCCACCCTTCTATCCTTCGTCGTTAATTCATATTTTTTTCTGTTCTGTTCATATTTAGGCTAGTTAGATATGCATGTTGTAGTGGATTTTAGGTTGTTAGATAGCCTAGGATGTGGTTAGTGGATTTAGGTCTGTTTAATTGCACTGTTCTTGTTTCTTGTTTTATTCTGCTATTGCGGTGATGATTGTAATGTTCATATGATGTACTTTCCTGTTTCTTGCTGCTCTGTACACTGCATTTTCATGTTCATATTCCCTATATGTAATTGCAGCTTTAATTTTGATTCATATGAACTATTTGAGTGCTGTTTATTTTCTGGGACAATCCAATTTTAGCCGGAATGCTGCCCAAATTTCTGTAAAATGTTTTCATTCATGTTTTGGTTTTGGCATTTTGAACTCTGCTTTCCTCTGCTTTAACCAAACTAATTCATGAATGCCCAGGGCAAGCTTTCTTATTCTTTTTGATTTCCTGGTTCATAAACTGCATTTTTGATGTTTGATTCCAATTTTTGCTTTCTCTATATCTATTTGAATCATCATCACCCTGTTTTCCTTATTTGGATATGAGTTACTTCTAGCTTCTAACTGTGAATACTTGTTACTTGGATTATTTTTATTATGCCACTTACTTTAACCACTTTTTACTAACTCCCTAATGTTAACTTCCTAACTCTTTTTCAATTCTAACCAAACTAACCTTTCAAAACATCTCTTCTGTCTTTCACTTTGTTTTAACATACTAACCATGGCATGATGTTAATTCTTCTATTTAACATGAATTCAATTACATTTTGGATTGTGATTTCTTCTTTTCGAACTTTTACCTCCTATTCAATACTTAATGCACATTTACTTTGCTCATATTCATTACTCTCCTGCTCCTTTGCCACTATGTGCTTCTTTTGTTAATTGCCTCCTTGTTTTCCTATTTTTATTATATCCTTGAATTCTGTTTTTCAGGATGTCGGACTCCCACAGAAAAGGGAAAGGAAAGGCAACAACCGGCAAACGAAAAAGAGGAGAAGCCTCTATGTCTATCATAGATCTCATGCATGATGCCTCCTCGCGGGAGAAAAATTTTACCCCGCAGGAGAAGGCCGACCAGCTTATCCCTGCTACTGATCCAGTAAAGTTTGCAAACGAATACTGTGAGCTGAGGTATCCGATGTTTGCAGCCTCCAAAAACCTATACCTGGAGAGAACTTTGAAGATCCCAGAAGAACTCCAGCAATACACCTCTGAGCAAATCAAACAAAGAGGCTGGTTCTTCTTGGAAAGACCCCCTGACTGAGGTCAATGCATCCTGGGTAAGGGAATTCTATTGCAATTACTTCAAAACCTCCTTAGATGCAGTGAACCTTATAGGAAAGCAGATTCTGGTCACTGAAGAGGCAATTGAAGAAGTTCTGAAGCTTCTGCCTAAAACTGATCAGCTGGATGGTTATCAGAAAGCTGAGGAAGATATGCGCTTCATGCGATTTGATTGGGATGCAGTCAAGGCCCGGATAGTCCTTGACCCGACTGTTCCTTGGATTATGGGTCAGAACACCACCATGCCAAAGGGAATCAAGCGGATTTACTTGAATGATGAGGCTCGGCTATGGCATCAGATACTTAGTAACTTCATTATGCCGAGTACTCACGAGACTGAGATACCAGCCGCTATGATCACTCTCCTTTGGTGTGTGATGGAGGGTAAGGACCTGTACCTACCACGCTTTATCCGGTACTATATGGCTAGGGTCCACATCCGTGGCACTCTTCCCTTTCCTTATCTGATTACGCAGCTAGGACGTCGAGCTGACGTGCCTTGGGAGGATGCTAATGAAAAGCCACCTGCTGCAGAATGTAAGAAGATTATCCCTCACAGTAGGAACTTTCTGGCTTTGGGCTACAGACCTCCATTCCTCACTGCTACTGTTGACACAGCCACACCATCTGCCGGCCCCTCTTCTTCCACAGCTACCCCTGCCACCACCACTGCACCTCCACCTGCCCCAGAGCCCATCTATCATCTAGTGCACCGCCTGTTTCGATGGCTTGACCAGATGGAGCGTCGCAACAAGCGACGCTATGAGCACCTGAAGCTGATGATTCGATCCGTCGACATCCCCTCCAAGCCTGACACACCATCCGAGGCATCTGAGGAGGAGGCAGATGATCACGAGGTAGAGACCCATCCACAGAGCGAGGCAGAGCAGGCAGGCACCCAGCAGGCAGCATCACATCAGGAGGCTCCGCCTCAGATTCAGGCTGTAGACCCCGAGATCCCTATCTAGTCAGCACCTCCTCTGCAGCAGGCTGATCCTCAGACCACCACCACAGAGACTCCAGCTACCCACCCTTCCAGTGATGACACCCCTTCACACCCTGCTTGAGTGAGCATCGGGAACGATGCTACATTTTAAGTGTGGAGAGGTCGCCATCTCTGGCGTTCTTTTTTTTTTTGGTGAACCACTACATACTCTTTTTATTTATTTTGCTACTTTTCTGTATTTTTATTTTTATTTTCTATTTTCTCAGTACTTATATATATTGCTATTTTTATATATTTATTCTATATTGCACTTTAGTTCATATTTTAGCCCTTTAGTTTTAGTTGTAATTCTAACTTATTAGTTATAGAAATTGTAGATTAATTAGTATAGTTTACCCTTTTTAGCATAAGATAGCTTAGTTTAAATTGAAAATATAAAAAGGAAGTAAACTAGGAACTTGAACATAATAGAAATAATCCACACACCTTGTATATATAGCATTATATGTTAGTTAGTTAACAACATTTCATCAAGGAGAAACACTAGAACTTTAAAGCCATTCAATATAAATTTTACATTGAGAATAATGGGAATTTTTAACTAAACCTGCATGACATACATAAGTGATAAATGATTTTTGAGCTAGAGAATACACAGCCTGTGAGTTTTGAGCTTAATTGTATGGTTACATTCAAACCATAATATTTTATTCCTGTGTGTTCCGTCCTTTTTTTCTATTCTGATGTTTTTTATTTTGTTTTAATCTATATGTCCGATTATAGAACAGAAATACATACCAAGAGAGTGGTTGAGGCCATTATTTGATTTTAGCTCACTTATCCCAAAATAGCCTACCTTTTACATCACCCTTGTTAGCCCCCTTGAGCCTTTAAATTCCTTTTCTTCTATAAACCACATTACTAGCCTTAAGCAGAAAAATAAAATAAAAATCCCAAGTTGAATCCTTGGTTAGCTTAAGATAGGAAGTATGTATGGTTTAAATGTGGGAAAACCTATTGGGAACATGGATGATAAAAACAAAAGGTAGAAAAGTTGAAAAGAACAAAATAATCCAAAATAAAAGTTTTTGGAAAGCATGCTCATGTAAAATCAAAATAATTAAATTACCATGTGCATTAAAAAAATATATATTTATTCTTCAGTATTTAAATAAAGGAGACACAAAAGGATTCCCCAAATGTGAAATAAAGCAATGCACATGGGATAAAAATAATAAACATTGAAACATGAGCATGTAACATCAAAAGTGGAAAAATATGGGAAAATGGGTAAAGCAGCTTTGATTTAGAAAGTATGTATGTTAGGTGAGATCTTAGACTAATTAAGGATTCACTTATTAGCTCACTTAGCCCTATACATATACCCTTACCTTTACCTTGGCCCCATTACAACCTTAACTAAAGACCTCATGATTTTTGGTATGTCTATATTCTATAATTGTTGATTGGTTAGATGAAGAACAAAGTTATAGAAAGTAAGAATAAAAAGAAGAATAGAGTGATTAACCCAATAAACACTGAGTGACTAGAGAGTAAACACAAAATCCAGTGAGGGTTCAATAGCTCATTAACATATATCTCTGTTTGAATTATTAATTGTCTTGCAAGTTTATAAAATATTTTTCTCTCCCATCTCAATTGTAAAGGCACTTTATCATTATCTAAGGTTTGGCTATATATATATGACTCCTTGAGAATGTGAATTAATTCAACTACATGCAAGCTTTATATACAAGTGAAAAAAAAACTAGAATTGCATGATGCATCATTCATCTAGGTATTGCATTTAGATTAGATTGCATTGCATGACATTCCACCACTTCAACCTAACATTACTCTTGGACTTAGCATGAGGACATGCTATTGCTTAAGTGTGGGGAGGTTGATAAACCCATATTTTATGATATATTTTGTGCTTAATCTGAGTGATTTATTCAATCCTTCACCCACTTATTCATATTATTTGCATGGTTTTACTTTCCCTTCCTTATTATGTGATGTGAAATATATGTTTTCTATGCTTTAAAATTAATTATTTTAATTACCTTTATTTCCATTCGATGCCGTGATTAGTATGTTGAGTAGTTTCAGATCTTCTAAGGTAGGAATGACTTAAAGGATGGAAAGGAAACATACAAAAATGGAAGGAAAGCATAAAATGGAGTTTGTGAATAAACTGGCATCCACGCGATCGCATGGGCGACGCGGACGCATGCCAAGCGCGAAGAAGCAGCGGCGCGGCCGCATGACTGACGCGACCGCGTGATAAGGAAAACTCCGAATGACGCGATCGCGTGACCCACGCGGACGCGTGACAGAGGCCACGCACCAGAAATTGCAGAAAATGCTCCCAGCGAATTTTGAAGCCCTTTTTGGCCTAAACCCAAGTCCAAAAGGCATAGACCAGAGGTTATAAAGTGGGGGAATGCATCCGTTCAGAGAGAGACGACTTTAGTTTAGTTTTCATGATTTAGATTTAGTTTAGAGAGAGGTTCTCTCCTCTCTCTTCTCTCTTTAGGATTAGGATTTAGAATTAGGATTTTATTCACTTTCCGGATTATCTCTTTATCAGGTTTAATATTCCTTTTTATTTACTTTTGCAATTTAATTTATGAATTCTTCCATGTTACAGATTACTCTTTTGAATTAATATTATTCGAGGTATTTCAGTTTAATATTGCTTTCTCTTATTTACATTATTGTTATTCCCATCTGAAGACATTTTTATTCCAGTAGATTTACTTTCCTCCTTTTGGTCTTGGTTAAGAAATCCGTAACTCAGGAGTTATCAAACTCAAACATGAATGATAATTGTTATCTTGTTAATTAAATGAACTTCAATAATCCCAATCTTTTCTTAGGAAATAAATAGGATTCGAAGATCAAACCAATTAATCCATTGACCTTCCTTTGTCTTAGTAAAGGTTAACAAAGTGGAATTAAGATTCAATTCTCATCATCATTGATAAGGGTAGCTAGGATAGGACTTCTAATTTCTCATACCTTGCCAAAAGTTTATTTACAGTCATTTATTTATTTTACTTGCCATTTAAATTGCTCGTTCTTCATTTACTTTATTTGCTAATTAGACTATTCGCTCTTCATTCTCAAAACCCCAATTTACAATCTCCATAACCAATAATAAAAACATACTTCCCTGCAGTTCCTTGAGAAGACGACTCGAGATTTGAATACTTCGGTTATCAATTTATTTAGGGGTTTGTTACTTGTGACAACCAAAACTTTTGTATGAAAGGACTTTTGAAGGTTTAGAAACTATACTTGCAACGAGGATTTATCCGCAAATTTCTAGACCACGCAAAAATCCTCTCATCAAGAACTTAAGTTAATCAAAGATTCAAATTTCAAGCTCACTTAGCCATATATATTCTTACCTTTATCCTAGCCCCATTACAAACCATGAAAAGTCCTCATGATATTTATATGCATGCACTGAATAGTTGTTGATTGTTAGATGTAAAACAAATCTTAGAAAATATTATTAGAGGAGAATTGAGTGAATCAATCTTATACACTTGAGCGACTAGAGTGTAGATACATCCGGTGAGGGGTTCAATTGCTCAATTCT
Organism: Arachis ipaensis; assembly: GCF_059453495.1. NCBI lineage: Eukaryota > Viridiplantae > Streptophyta > Magnoliopsida > Fabales > Fabaceae > Arachis > Arachis ipaensis. The sequence continues at coordinate 44,136,609 of NC_142444.1, read as the reverse complement.
ATGTTTCCACTGGTTATTATTTCTTATCTTGCAAGTTTATAATTCTTTTCAATAACTCTAATCAATTGTTGGATTTGACTTGGTTGTGCTTGCCTTAGCCCTTATGTTTATATATGTATTCTTGGAAATTGATTTATTTTGACCAAGTAGTTGCATGCATTTAGACAAATTGTATGTAGATAGGTTGCATTTAGATAGTTTGCATTAAATAAATGTTCATACCCCGTTTCTTGTCTTTCTTGAGTTTAGCATAAGGACATGCTATTGTTTAAGTGTGGGGAGATTGATAAACCACAATTTTATGGTTTATCTTGTATTGAATTCGGTGTATTTTATCAACTTATCTCATCTTTATTTAATGAAATGGCATGGTTTTGTGAATTTCTGCTAAATTGCACTTAAGATTGAAAACATATTTTTTAGACTCTTAAATTGCTAAATTTAATCCATTTTAATTTCATTCGATGCCTTGATATGTTTGTTGAGTGATTTCAGACTTAGGAAGCAAAGATTGGATCAAAGAAGTGAAGAAAAAGCATGTAAATGGAGAATTCATGAAGAAATGAGGTTTTGGTCATCTGCCCAGTTACACATACACGTGACTTACGCATACGCGTGACCCATGCGTACACGTGACAAGCAGCACATGACCAACTTAAAGGAACGCGCTGGGGAGCAATTTCTGAGCTCATCCAAGCCCAAATCCAACTTATTTCTGAAGTATTTGAGGCCAAATTCAAGAAGAAACAGGAGAGAGCAATTAGGTTGAGAATAGGAACATGCTTAGATTTAGGATAGATTTCTTTTAAGTTTAGATTTTAATTATTGCTTTAATTTAGTTTTTCTTGTAATTTCTTGTTATTACATCTTTCCTATCTTAGTTTTACATGTTATTTCTTGTATTTGGTTAATTTTATGTTATTGAACTCTTGTTATTTTCATTTTCTTTAATGCAATTGATGCCGTTTTATGTTTCTTATTGTTTTACTGAGTTGTTATTGTTATTTTCTTGCTATTTACCATGCTTGCCTTTTATGCCTTCCAAGTGTTTGATAAAATGCTTGGTTATTAGATTTTAAAGTAGATTTTTATACTCTCTTGCCATGTGATTGAGGACTTGGGTGCCTTGATATCATTGATGTCCAGTATCATTGGTAATTTAGGGTTGTTAGTTGGTTTTAGAATCAACTATGTCCACTTGACTCCATCCTCCCACGTTAGAGGAAAACTAAGTTTAATTAATCCTTTGTAATGACTATGTTGTGGTCAATGATACAAGATAGGAAACCTTGACTCTTAATCATTGCCATGAGTGTCTTTTAGCACTTATAATTCCTTAGTTATTAGTTTTAATTTCTTGTTCATCATTCTAAAACTCCAAAAATATCTCATAACCAATAATATGTACACTTCCCTGCAATTCCTTGAGAGATCACCCCAAGTTTAAATACTTTCAATTTTTATTGAGTTTGACTTAAGTGACAAACAAATTAAACTTTGATTGAGGGTTGTCTATCGGTTTGGATCTATACTTCAACAGAATTATTTTGTGAAAATTTCTAACCGACGGTTTCCCGCCATCACAAGGAGACTCTGATACTAAAGTAAGTGTCTGTACAATCAGGCGGTTAATTAGGGTAAAAGATGACTTACCTCTGGCGAGGGGTAGGTCCCTCCCTATTTATACTCTGTATTTAGGTGGGCCCTCTCTTTTGGGCTCGTCCACCTGGAAGTTTCTGCTAGTTGTCCATGTCTTTCCAGTAGGGCGTGAGGTGGCACGTGGGTGACTTCTGGATACGGGTTGCGTACCCGGAGAGTCGGAGGTTTGGATGTGGGCCCATCAAAATTATCTTTCTTCACCAATCAAATTCAAATACTGTAAATTCACTAAAACTTCTAAAAATGGGATTCATTAATCAAACTCAAGACATAGTTCTTTTCATATGAAATCGAGCTCAGAACATAATCCTTTTCTTAATGAATCAAACTTAAAACAAAACCATTTTGGTAATAAATCAAACTCAAATCATAACTCTTTTTTTAATAAATAAAACTCAAAACAAAATTCTTTTCTCAATAACTTAAACTCAACATAATACTTTTTCTTAATAAATCAAAATCAAAACATAATTCCTTTCTTAATAAATAAATTCAAAACATAATTCTTTTCTCAATAAATGGAACTGAAAACATGAATATTTTCGTAATAAATCAAAATCAAATAATACGATTCTTAAATCAAATTTTCTTTTAAATGACGCTTCAAACAAAGTCTCAGATTTTCATAAAAATTTCGGCAGCATCTCCTCTAAAATTCAGACTTTGCCACACTTCAAGGGTCCCCACAACTAAACCAAACACCTCTCGGTCATTCAAATCATTTCCAATAAATTATTATCTCAACAACTCCAACTCAACTCAAGGAAATCAATAAAAACCCAGAATTCGAACAACACCAATCCAGTAAATCACTGTAATTCAACCTCAGTTATCAATACGCATTCAAATGCTCAATAATTGTAACACCCTAATTACCCGAAGCCTTACCTCGTGCCATAAAGCAAAGGTTAATCAAAGGTTACGACAATTCTAAGGCTTATACATACATATATAATATATATATATATATATAAGGAATAATAATTTTAGAAGCCCGATGAAGAAAATAAGCTCAAATACGGAATTACAAAGCGCGAACGTTCACACGAAGCCACAAGCGTAAAGGCAAGATCCACTATGTAAGATAACAAGATATATGTAGTTATATACGAGTATAATAATCATAAGATACTAGCCATAGCCAACGGAGTTTGGGCCGACTAGTTAAATATTGACATACAGAGTTTTGAAAGTAAATAGCTTATACAGAATATCACTCTCAAAGTAAGCCTCTAAGGCAAAAGTAAATACAAAAATGAGAGTACTAATCAAAATAACTAAAATGACAACAAAATAGAATAAGATCCTCCGCTCTACTACCATCAAGCAACTCACTGAGGTGTGTTGCGTCCTGCATCTGAAAAACAAAAACAACGTATGGAATGAGAACCGGAGGTTCTTAATATGGTAACAGTACCCAGTAATGTAAGATGTAAGACCATGGACGCCAGACGCAATCCTAGAGCTTCATACCAAATAGATAGTCAAGCTTAACGAAAATTTATAACTTAACCATAAATAATAAACAAGGTATCTAATCTTAGGGGATTTCTAACTAAAACTAGTCACCGCTGTCCCACAGCCTACCAACCTACCCTCAGTGTGATCCCTTCACCACCTCCTACCTAACCTCCTCAGCACTAGACAAACACAGATAATGCAAGCAAGTAAAATACAGATAGTATTCATATATAACAAGTAATTCAAGAAGCAAGTAGGCATATTATACAATTAGGCAAACTCAAGTAATCAAAGCAAGCAAACATATAGAAGATGCATATGATGAATGTTTGTCCTATTGGCAGTGATATCACATGTCGATTATAGTGCCAAGCCCGACATAAAATCCAGTCGGCAACACCCGGATTAGTCTCTCTGTTGCATATACTCAAGAGGAATAATTTTGAAGGATGAGTGCCCTACCACCTTCTCCTTTCAGAGGGAAACATTCCGAGGGAGAGTGCCCTACCACCTTCCTCTTGAGCAAAAAAATATGAGTAAGAAGCCCAGTTTCAAGCCTCACATCCGAACGAAGGCGGGAGACTGCCACAGCCCCTCCGACGGAGAACAATGCATATCATAATCACATATTCAATCTCAGAGGCTACTCCTCATAGCATATTTCCGTTCATACTCATTCCATTAACCATAATCATTCATTTCCAAGTTCTCATCTCATCACAATCATCATTAATTCATAACTTTTCATTCCGAACTCATTAGTTCATCAGTTCCGCAATTCGTGGTCAGTAATAACCAAGTTCACTATTCTTCCTTCTCTCTCAATCCAACTCATCATCAATACATCAGAAACTTAAACCTCCATTCTCTAACTTTTCAAAGTAAAACCCAACTTAAATCTCCTAGGACCTTTCCATTGTTTTGGTACCCGAAAATAATCCAAAGAGTCTTAAATAGGTGTCACATAAGTTTACAAGCTTGTTGGAAAGGTGAAATAGTTAAAAACAAGTATTTAGTTAAAAAATAGGGCATGTGCGTACGCACAAGGGTGTGCATGCGCACGCCCAAGGAGATTTTAAAAAGTGTGCGTACGCACAAGTGTAAAATTTTACAATTTTGCTCGCTCGCACAAGGCGTGCTAGCGCCCTCAACAGAATGCCCTTCCCAACATGTGTGTGCGCACAGCTTGCAGAACTTCGTTGGTTATGTGCGCGCACAGAGCGTGCTAGCACTCTCATCGGTAGCCATGTCCCCGTGTGTGCGTGCGCACAGGTTTAAAAATTCACGGGGTGTGCGTGCACACACAAACCAGAAATCATAAAATTCTGCAACATTGCAGAATTCAGATTTTGACACCAAACTTTGAAAGATCATAACTTCCTCTAAAAAAATCCAAATTTTACAAACTTTATATCAATTTGAAGATTTTTCAATGAACTTTAAATCTAAACAATTTTTAACAAATTTTAAAAATTGAGGCACAAGTTATGATCCGTCATAGTTCACCAAAAATTTGTTTTAACCAAAAACCTCAAAACCTCAATTTTAACCAACTCTCAATTCAAAACCAAAACAAAACCTGCTCAATCAACATAAAATACTACCACATCCAACATCTTACCATTTCATATCATTCTCCTCAATTTCACACCTAAATTACTCAACCATTACACCATATCTCACTACCAATCCATAATTTCCCATTCAATCATAAGTCCACACTCATAATTATCATCAATCAACAGCAACCTCAACAACCAAAACAAATTCTCGTCAATTCCAATAATCATTACCAAACAATATCTAATATTAACCCGATCCATCATAAAACTTATCAACACCAATAATACTCAACAATCATCATCAACCACAATAACCAACAATCAAAAATCATCATTAACATCCATCTTCAAATCTCAACACACACCAACACAATTCATCAATATTCATCATCTAACAATATGTATATCATCACATTCAAACTCATTCATCCTACATCTAAACCATCATTAAGCATACATTTATATACAATTAATCATACAATCACATCTTTCAACCTATCTTAAGGTCAACTAGTCTAAGTGTCCAGTGATATTACATATTACATAGAGGAGACCGAAACCATATCTTGGCCACTTCCCAAAATGCACACCGCACAAAGACTAGAGTCCAACAAGCTTTCGACTCACCAACAAACCACCAAAGTTTAAACTAACATCATATGTATATCAAAATCAAAACCTAAGATACACAAAATAACTAAACACAAGGATTTAGTAAAACCTTACCTTATCCGATGGGATCAAGGGTAAAATCTAACAATTACCTGCTACTAGAGGTCACCTAAACAAGCAAACCCACAAAATCTACTCAAAACTATAACCCGAAAAGTGCAGAATTCTAGGGCTGGAAACTGGAGCTTGAGAAACAATTTCTTACCAGATTTTCTTAGATAGAAGTGAATAGCTCGACGAGAGCTTCACGTGGCCGTAAACGGCTCGTCAATCGGAGTTCCATAGCTCAAGTTATGGCTCCCGGAAGGTGGATGTGAATAGTAACATCACCTCTTCTCCTCTCTTCTCTCAAACCGCGCCTCTCTCACTCTCTATGCATCAAATGAGCTAAAATGCTCATTAAATGAGCATATATATGTTGGGCTTTGGGCCCGATTTGGGTCCGGTCCAACTCGTTAGCGTTTTTGGTCCGTTTGGCCCACTTTAGGCCAAAACCTTTAAGATTAGTGCCCGGTTTTCAATTCTAAATTATTTTTGCCTTTTTAAAACAATAAATCAATTTTCCAAAATCGTATTTTTCAAAATACGCGGTACTGGACAGACTAGAGCCAGTACTGCCGGCTTAAGCACCAGTACGCATTTTTACAAAAACTTTTCGAAAAAGATACATTTTCTAACTCAGAAAAATTCATTGAAATCAAATTTTACCTTTATATTTTCAAATTAAAACTTCTAAATTTTGAATTTATTCCGGACAATAAAATTATGATTTTTATTAAAACGATTTTACGTGAAAAACTCTGGTTCTTACAATAATCATTATATCACAATTCAAAAAACCATTTTATCAATCAATAAATCAATCATTTATCAAAAACATCTCAATTCAATCCATAAGAATCACATAATCACCAAAAATGTATTATTTGTATCAATATCAATTGATAACAATTCTTGAGAATAAAATAAGTTTGAGAAAAGTGCCCCTACCTCGATCGCGACTAACTATGCAACAAAAAACCTTTTTCTTCCCAGTCTACAATAGCAACAGCTGCAACCTTAGCTTTATCCATTATCTACAGCAACAATCGCAACACCAATCGCGACATGCAACAAACCAGAACTCAATATAACGTTACCAAAATCCCAAAATCTTTAACAATTTCATAACAGAATACATATACACTAATGGTAAGGGTTTTCAAGACAAGAATGACTTACTACGGCTAAAGGTACAAGTGTGATGCAAAACAGAAGTTACAAGATAGGCTCGATGCAAAAGACTATATGGTTCAAACATACGATGATAATGCAGTGTGGCGAAAGGTTACGAAACAGGTTAGGGTGAAAACGACGTGTTTAACATTCACACACTAGTCTTGTACCAACTTCCAAAACTTCAACTTCCTAAACTTCAACATAATATAACTTCACCATTCCCAACCATACTTTATCAAACATATCCTCCAGGAATTCTCAACATCATCAAATACTTCACAACCCATTACTGGTCACAAGCTTGACATCAACAGAACTCTTTCGCGTGAACTAAAACTCTACAACATCCTATGATGTTACACACTTACAAGCTTCACCTTCCTCGTCCACAAAACGCGCACTAAAGAACGTATCGCTTGCTATATCTAACAGTCGCATGTGCTACCACAACAAAATCTCGAGTCACTCAAAAAGATACAAGACCTCAGAGAAAGGACAAGCAATAAGGACAAGGTTCATAAAGATTTCAACGATTCACCTTGATGTATCAAACAAGTTCAAAGTTACATCAAAGAATACATGAGTCAAAAAGAGGAGTTTAAACAACACAAGACAGATATCCAAGAAATTTAAACGGACATATGCAATTAAGATCAACGAGAATGCATATAAACAAAAGAATAAGGTTGGAGAATAACCAGTTTACTTTCTAAGAAATAAATCTTAAACAAAAACTCCAAGACAAACAACGGAAGAATAAGATATGTAAACAAGCAACCTCGAGATGCAACTTCCAACGTTTTCCAACCCCGGGATATTCATTACCTATTACTCCTATATCGTCTATGATAATCCATTAGTGTTCCTATATACATAAAGCATTAGTGTTAAACTGGCCAAACTTAATACCATGAAGTATGCAATAACAAACTAACATCATTAATCAATAGAACGTCATGTGCATAAAGCTCTACCTCTCGTTATCAAGACAAGACCTACAATATGACAGATGCTCAAAGTATGCAATTGAAGCATAGTCAGTATATTCCTCAGGCTCTACTGGAAAGACTGCTCTGATACCATATATAACACCCTTATTATCAGAATATCACGTTTTCGGCTGTGCCACTCTGATAGCTAGAATATTATGACGACTTCTATATACTTAATAATAGAATAGGAGTCTTTGACTTGAAATCATATCACTGTTTTCTTTAAAAAACCAGAAGATACTTTTTCTTAATCAAACACGCATATATAACCAAATTCAATCACAATCCTCGTGTGTGTATATATATATATATATATATATATACCAAACTTCGTATACAAGTAACTTATATATAGTATAAGCATACATGTCATTACAACTCCTATCCCTCTTTCAAATACAATAATAAAGGCGAGGAAAAACTATAACATGTACAATAATATACAACACAATCAAATGCGTAAAAGGAACTCCTTAAAGTTTCTTCCGTCTTGAAAAGAGAAATCTGTAGGGGGTGAGAACATCGTCATCGCTGGTTCTCAGTAAGGAGTTTTTAAGAATTGTCATAAGAGGATACATATAAGAAAAAATTTAATTTCAACTGCAGTGATCGTCGCTTGTCTTATGAATCTATTCAAAACATTAAAATTAATTACCCAAAAATTCAAAGTTCACTCTTTAGTTAAACGAATTTCAAAACTCAATTAATATCTCATAACATAATCAATTTCAGCCTCCAGCCCAACATATAATCAAATCTTGTTACGGCCTCTGCCTCAAATTAAATCAACTCGGCCTCCGGCCCAAACTCAAATCAAATTACCATCAAAACTCTGTCTCAAAATAGAATCAATTACCAGCATCAAACAATACAAGGCAAAAACAATCAGAGAACCATTACAACCAGTACCACATTAGGAATAATCTTCAGCGTCACAACCATCAGCATAAGGGATCTCTAGTGATTCAAGCATAGACAAAATAATACAAAGAATACACAAACAAAAAAGATAGTTAAGACAATTAATTCAATTAGCATATATGTACAATTATGCAATTAGGCAAGTCAAATACAAGATGCACACCCAAACAATATACACAAATGTCAATGATGCATGCCTGCCGTATGGCCAATGAACTCATCTGTCGGTTATATAGTCAAATCCGACATGTTCGATAGCTAACCCTGGATAGTCCCAACGTGTGCACATCTACCAAGAAAAATTTTACATCTTTAAGGAGGAACGTCCGGAAAGGTATAAGTGTCCGGCCACATGTTGCGACAAAGGGTCAACAGAGTTTCCACCACATCCGGAGAAAGCAGAATCACTCTACTGAATCTACCTAGGCAGGTGTATTTGAAACTCAGATCAAATATCATTATCAAGTTACCACATTCAGGAGCAAGTGAAATCACACTACTGCATCTACCCAGGCAATTATACTTCACCATATCCGAGAACAAGTGGACTCACACTACTGCATCTACCTAGGCAATTATACTTCGTTCTCAAGTTTAATAATTTTCAAAAGACCCAAAATCATCTTTCTTTATCAATCAAATTCAAATACTGTAAATTCACCAAAACTTTTAAAAACGAGATTCTTTAATCAAATTCAAAACATAGCTCTTTTCATATGAAATTGAGCTCAGAACATAATCCTTTTCTTAATGAATCAAACCCAAAACAAAACCGTTTTTGTAATAAATCAAACTGAAATCATAAATCTTTTCTTAATAAATCAAACTCAAAACAAAATCCTTTTCTCAATAATTTAAACTCAAAATATAATACTTTTTCTTAATAAATCAAACTCAAAACATAATTCCTTTCTTAATAAATAAAACTCAAAACATAATTATTTTCTCAATAAATCGAACTAAAAATATGAATCTTTCCGTAATAAATAAAAATCAAATAATATGATTCTTAAATCAAATTTTCTTTTAATTAACACTTCAAACAAAGTCTCAGAGTTTTATAAAAATTTTGGCAGCATCTTGTAAGAATCAGAAGTTATTAACCCATCTAATTAAAATAAAATAATAATTTAACTGTTCAGAATATATAGGTTCAAAAATTTAGACATCTTAATTTAAAAATTTAAAGGTGGGATTTGAATTCAGTAGATTTTTTCGAGTAGAAAAATATAATTTTCTATGGAAAATTACGTAAAAACACATACTGGTGATTTAACTAGTAATACCGGTTTAAGTCTATCCGGTACTGCGTAAAAGTAATAAAAACTGTAGAAAAACTTAGGAAAATATTTAGAATTAAAAATCGGACGCTAATTCTAAAGGTTTTGGCCCAAAGTTGGGTCAAACGAACCAAAAACGCTAAGTGATTGGACCGGACCCAAATTGGATCCAAACCCAACATATAAATACACTAAAATGATGGCTATTCAGCTCATAACACACACACACACACACACACACACAAGAGGGAGATGTAGCTGAGTTGAGAGGAGAGAAAGAAGAGTCATTATTCATCTGCTTCTTCATTTGCTTATAACTTGAGCTACAGTGCTCCGATTTGCATGCTGTTTGCGGTCACGCGTAGCTCTTGTCGAGCCCGTTATTTCTAACTAAACAAAGTTGGTAAGAACTCGAATTTCATACTCCTTTCCTCTGCCCTAACAGTTTTGAAATTTTGAATATAATTATTGAATAGATTTTGTGATTTTGGTTGTTTAGGGGTAATCTAGCATTGGGTTATTGTTGGATTTTATCTCTAATACCATTGGATAAGGTAAGTTATCCCTTAACCCTTGTGATTTGGTGTATTTGTGAGTCCTGGATATTAATTATGGTAAATTGAATATGTATAGCTTGAATTTGGTGATTATTAGAGTTGGTATTGACAATTGGAGTGACTTTGGTGGCTAAAGCTTTGTGGAAGCTTGTTTGGAATCATTTTTGGTATTTTATGAGTGTGGGGAATCGGTCAAGGTATAATTTCGGTTTTCTTTAGTTAATACGCAATGTTTCGTGAAACTTAGGTTAGTGAACCTTAAGATAGGATTGAATTGATTGTTGATGATTATTGTTAACTGATGATGAATGTTGATGATGAATATTGATGAAAATGAATGTCAATGAGGATTGGTGATGATATGTGATGAATGATGCTTATGATGAGTTGAATTTGTGCAAAATTTGTTGAGATTGTATCCTTGGTTTGGAAATTATTGGTTTTATTAAATTATGAGTGGAAGAGATAGAAAATTGTGTGAAATAGGTATGAAAATGCTTGAAGTATATTTGACGAGTAAATCGTAGTGTATAGTAGTATTTTGATGATAAATTTTGGGGCATTATTGATTGGATTTGAATTGAAATTCGGAAAACTAGAGAAACATTGTAAGATTTGGTAAAACTTTATTTTTAACCAACTTCAATGAGTCATAACTTGTGCTCCGAACCCTCTATTTTGATGAAACTTAATTTAAATGGAAATTGGGTTTAAGAGCTTTAAGACGTTCAAAGAACAGATGAAAAATGTTTTAAAACGAAAAAGTTATATGCGTTTGAAATTCGGTACAAAAATCTGAATTCTACAAGTTTTAATTTTTTTTAAAGATTTTTAAGCCATGCATACACGGACAATGCACATAATAATCTTTTTATCTTCTACTCTTTTACTTTTGTTTTCCTTTTTTTTTTGTGCATATTAAAAAATTAGTTTAACAAGTAATTCTCCACTCTTCTTTCAAAAAAAATTCTATTTTTACTAATTTTTTTTATTTCAAAAGAACTATTAAACTAACAACTAAGATATATCTTTTTTTTATTAAACCAAAAGTAGAGTATGTTTAATGTTTTTTTATTATTATTTTTCGTGAATTACTAGGTGTAGCTGGTAGAATGTCAAAATAGAATAATGGATTGAATAAAAATGTGTGCATAGTACATTTAACGAAAAAGAAAAATATGAGTTCAAAAATATGTTCACCCATCCTAATTTTTTTTCTTTAACTATACAGTATACATCTCATCAGCGCTATTCAAAAATAAATATCTTATCCCTTTATGTTTTTATGCCATCTTACCTGCTTTGTATTTATCTAAAAAAGATCTTTATATTTTTATTATTTTTAAATATTATATGTAGGTAAATAATAGAATAAGTACATCATGTTTTATTTTTTTATTTAACTAAATTAATTTTATTTTTCTGTTAGTCTTGTTTAATTTTTTTATATTTTTATATATTTGATTATTTATTTGATTTATTATTATTTGTTAAATTTGTATATTATTATACGTTAGTTTATATATTTAATTTTTTTATTAATTAACTATTTAATTATAATTTTGTATTATTTATACTACAATGTTAGTATTATTATTCTGAATGTCAATATTTTATTTTAAATTAAAATATAATTTTTATATTTTATAAAGATCATATATTGTAATTTATATTTTTTGCTAAATATATTTTTAATTATAGAAATTTATTTGACTATTTAAATTATGGGTAAGTTTAAAATCATTGATACATAAAACAAAAAAAAATCAAGAAACAGAAAAATTAAAAACTTATCACATGGTTGATAGATTAATGTCTTGTTTTGATTCTATCTGTGTCACTATCTATAGTAACAATAAAAAAAAATTTTATCAATGAAAATTGTTAAGACAAGACTTCAAAATAAGATGGCTGATGAATTTTTTGCACATAATTTGATCATATATATAGAAAAAAATTAGCTTGTACAAATTCAATAATAAATGATTTTAAAAATAAAAAAATATTAAATAATCTTTTCATGATAAAAAATTATAAGTGGTAACTTTTATATATTATTGTCTTACTTAACTCATGATATGTATTCTTATTTACTTATAAAATTATTTTGATATTTTACAGAAAAAAAATTGTATAATAAATGAGTATTACATATACATGTCAACAAAGACAAAATTAATAATATGTCTTTTATTTAATTGGATATATATATATATATATATATATATATATATATATATATATATATATATATATCGTCGTATGCATATTTGATTGAAATTATATATTTATTTTTTAATTTTATCATTAATTAAAAATAATAATATAAAATATTTTTAGTAAATTATTAAACACAGTTTCTCTAAATAATTAGTCTAGCTTCACTCCTACGTTTCTTCATGTGAAATATATTCCAAATATACTTAAGATATGTCAAATTTTTGTTGCGTCATAATCGAAAATCTCAATATTTGAGATACGTTTATAGTTAAGTTTTTCTTACAATATCTGAGATGTGGTACATTGTGTATTTAAATAATTATTCTATATTTTATGTATTTTTGTAATTTATATATTTATTTAATTTAAATAAAAAAATACGATAATTAGGGTTGGAAGTGAGCCGAGCTGAGTCGAGTTAGATCAAGTTCAAGCTCGGCTCACAAAAATTGAGCTTGGCTCATGTCTCGACTCATTAACAATCGAGCATATTTCTTAAGTTCAAACTCGACTCATCGAAAGCTTACGAGCTGATTCAAATAATAGAAACATAAATACATAATTTATAATTCTATATTAATAAAGTATAACTTATATATTTTAAAAAATATTTAAAAAGATCAATTTTATATATTGTTTATTTATCAATAAATTATAAATTTTTTATTTATATTTTACATAAAAGTTATATATAAAAAATAAATATAAAATTTTAAATAATTAAGATCATTAATATATAATTATATATTACTATTTCATATGTATATATATAATATTAAAAATATAGATTAAATACATATAAGATATGTGTATTAATATATACATATGGTGAGTTCTATGGTGTAGAAGTGATTGTCTTTCTATATGTGTAGAAATGTAGTGTCCACTTTCTTATTATGCCAAGTGTATATGAGAGAGAATTAGAAGTGACACCTTAAAGTGAATGTTCAGATGCAACATTGACATTTACTATTCTCATCACTTGAAGGATTAGTAACATTTTTAAATCTAATTAAATTTAGGTGGGTTAATTAAAGTGAGAGAATCAAAGAAGACAATAGACTTACTTGAGTTGGACTTTTTTTTATATTGATTATTGTGGTGATTAAGATCTGGGTTAATAAAAATGACTCCAAGTAATTTCGGATTATGGTTCCTTATTTTATTTTTTTATTATTTATTATATTGCTGAGATCTGAGTCATTTAACAACAAAATTTTCTGTAAAATACAAAAAATTTGCAATTGAAGTCGAATTGAATTGTGACTCTAGAAGTAATACTTTAAAAAAGTCTAATTATTTTTATGTATCTTCATATGAAAAAATATTTATACCATTAATTATATTTTTATAATAAAACTATTTGATATATTTCATTTAAATTACATGTTATGATTGTCAAATTGGTATATTGAAAATTTGATATTATTATATTTTAATGAAGTATATAAATATTTAACGAAGTACTTTTTTATATATACTCAATCAATAGTTGAAATTCATTCAACTTCTTTTATAGCTTTTTGAAAAGAAAAAATATTACGGTCATATTATTATTATTATTATTATTATTATTATTATTATTATTATTATTATTATTATTATTATGTCACGTTAATAAAATTGGTACATATAAAAATAATATACTATGAAAACATATCGTATGTATCATGATATGAAATATTTCAGTATTTTTAATTATTAATTTGAATTATAAAATTAATTTTAATAATTGTTAATTTTAATTATAATATATTTTAATTAAAATCAATAATTAAAAATAAAGAAACACAAAAACCATAGTACATGCATGTGAATGCTTCTTATTTTACCATGTGACATGTATTGTAATTTGTAAACCTTAATCTACATGTAATAGAGTATATTTATTTCCTATTCATATTTAAAGCTTTATAAAGTGAATGCAAGTAAGATGCTATTTTTCATGACTTCATTTGTTATCCATTCTTTTTTCATAATTATTAGTGCTATAAAAAAAATATGATAGCATAAAGCAGTTGAATTATGAGTTTAAAATTTAAATAATTATTATTACGGAAAAATCGAAAAAAAAATATTTGGACTCATATTAATATTCACACAATAATATAATGATTAAGGGTTAAAATAAGAGAGAACCATAAAATAAGAATAGGAATTTTTTTTATTTACTTCTATGCCAATAATCAATTTAAAAAAAAACCCAACTCACTTAAGTTTATTATCTTTTTATTCTCTCACTTTAATTAACCCACCTAAATTTAATTAAATTTAAAAATGTTACTAATCCTTCAAGTAATGAGAACAGTAAATTTTATTATTGCATCTGAATATTCACTGTAAGGTGTCACTTCTAGTTCTCTCTCATATACACTTGGCATAATAAAAGAATGGACACTATATTTCTACACATGTAGAAAGATAATCACTTCTACACCATAGAATTCACCATATACATATATAATCAAGACAATTCACAAACTAATAGTCAAGAAACAATAGCTCAAATGGTATAGTTTTTATATATTCAATTAAGAGGTTGGGAGTTCGAGTCTCTATATTTTCGGTAAAAAAAAAAATTCACAAACTAATAATTATGAATTTAACTCCAGACATAAGCCTCTCACCAACTTAAAAACTTAGTTTATCGAATTATTAACAAATCCTGGCTCATGAATTTGCTTGTCTGACTTCCAACCCTAACCACAATGAATGACCGCTTCAAATTTCAAATTCACAATAATTGGCCAAAATATCTTCATTTTTCATGCTAAAAAGTAAAAAACGCTCTCAAATGGAGAAATAGTCAGACAGGAGAGAGAAGTCGCAGTATGAGATCAAAATGTGAAATTCAAGAACCACCTTTCTAACGGTCACCCCTTACACTCATCCTCGCTCAGACAATTTCCTTTTTTCTTCGAAATGCTGAAACCCTATTACCCATGCCTCATCCTCCATCACCCTTCAACTTCTCTCCTCTCTCCCACAACCACCATTGTCTGTGCCTCCAACAACCGCCGCCAGGCCTTCTTCAAATCTCAGCCGTCCAATCTTAAGATTCTCCAGCTGGCATCCATCGTCGCCATGAACCTCAAGATCCTCCCGGAACCCTTCAATTCCCTCGCAGCCGAAATCGCCCGCGGCCACATCACCCCGCTGAATCTTCCAGAACCTTCCATCCTCACCCGAATCGTTGCGCCACCGAAGAAGACCGGCAACAAGAAGAGAAAGAAGAAACTCTCGCTCTTCGCGTTGTTCGCGTTGGTGTGTTGCGCTGCGGGGTTTTGGTCCTTTAGGGTTTCGGATCCCGACGTGTTTGTGAGGGCGTTTTTGTTCTCTATTGCTGGGGTTTCGCTGATTCGCATGAGTTTGGGCAAGAAGGCGATTAAGGAATGGGTTTTAGGGTTTGCGGTTGGCGTTTTTTTTATGGCGAGTTGCGGATTTGGGAAAGAGGACCTCAAATTTTGGGTTGAGAGGCTTAGGGTTTGTTCTCCGGCGAAGCTAATTGTAACTAGGAAAAGGAATAGTAGACTTGGGAGAATGTTCAAATGAAAAAGCATTGCATGATTTTTCTTTTTTCTTTTGTTTTCCTTTGTATCAAAATTGAAATACTCTGTTCTTTGATTCATGAAAAGGGAAAAGTTAGTTTGTGATCACTGAGGCATTAAGTGGTACTGAGATCATTGATCTAAAGGGGATACAAAACTCAGATGACCTGTTTGTAATCTCCTAACTTTACTATCATTGTTATGATCTACTAAAAAGTGACTGTTATAAATATTTGTAAAGATAAGTGATCAATTTATTCCTATGAAGACTATATTTTCAGCAAACATTTAAAGTTTATGGTTTCTTGATAGGTTGTAGTGAAATCTGGAGAAGCAGTGATAAAAGTAGAACCAAAACTTGATGAAATTGTAAAATTTCCAGGAAGGGGAATAATTGTTACAGCTACTGCTCCTTCAGGCTCAGGATTTGACTGCTACAGTCGTTTCTTCTGCCCGAAATTCGGAATCAACGAGGTAAACTAATGTTCCTTCAGTTGCATTATTAATATGATGATGAATTGTTGATGCAGACATAAGATCTTAGTAAGATAAACTTATATATATATATACCTGCATTATCTCTTAAGAGAAGTTGTTCATTTAGTACAATTATAAAAGGGTGTTGTATCATATGTATATAAGGTTGAAATAGAATCTTAAATTAAAATCAAATAGATCAAATTAGAAGTAGTGATGAGATGAGGTCATATGGTAAATTTAACTTGCAATTTGTTTTAGGATCCTGTTTGTGGTACTGCACATTGTGCCATAGCATCATATTGGAGCAAGAAGCTAGGCAAGTGTGATTTAAATGCTTATCAGGTACTATTCTTTAATTAACTTATTGTGTGATTAATTATCTTTTTAGCTTAAACTAAATTTTATTCAAACTCAATATTATTTGATTAGGCATCAAGCAGAGGGGGTGTTTTCAATATTCATGTTGATGAGAAGAAGCAAAGAGTGCTTTTGCGTGGGAAGGCTGTTATAGTGATGGAAGGCTGTATTCTGGTGTTACATAATTACACGTATTTGGATGAAGAATGACGTGTTATTTGAAAATTTGAAACCTAGTAGTATTTATGTTGCATCGTAAAAGATCTTAAGGGACAAAAAAATAAGTGGAGTTAGCTTGAAAGGCAGAGACCACACCAAAATTTAAATAAAGGTGATAAATGGATGTTGACATGATGTTCCAAAAAAATGTACACCTCTTTTAATTGTTTTTGGAATAATGATTTTTAATGATATTTAGAACTTCTGAATTACTAATCTCTCAGTGGATTATGTATATAATTCAAAATTTTACAGAAAACTTAGTATGATTATGCTCATCTAGTCATATTTGTTGAGCTGAATAAATTGTTCCGATCAATCATACAAGTTAAGAACGGAATGAATTTACATGATTTTTTTTAGGATTAATCTTTACATACAAGTGTTTTGTATTTACAAGCTTTACAAGTCTGAACGAAATCTATTCATTAAACACACTGCTTGTTACGTGCCTTTCTAACAGAATTTTAAATCAATTTAAATCAATTAACGCACAAATATATAACTTCCATTTTTCAAAAGATTTTGTTTTTTTTTTTCGAGTTTTTTGCCAAATTTGTTGGATCTCCTTCATGCGTTTTCTCTTTGCTTTGTTTTTTTCGATTTTCATGGTTTTTGAAATCAAACTTTGAAATCATTTTGAAGATAATAGAACTTTCAAAGTACACCCAAACGATTACATAAATACACCCAAACGATTACAGAAATACACCCAAACGGTTACAAAAAGGATTACAGAAATACACCCAAATGGTTACAGAAATACACCCAAATGATTACAGAAATACACCCAAACGATTTAAGAAATACACCCAAAACAGGAGGAGACAGTATATTTCTTCTTGAAATCTTTTAATGTTTTGCTGGTTAAGGATGAGGCACATGGCAAAGACAATTTAGAAGAAAAACCTAGAAGAACAGTAAAACAGTACCTTGAATAATATTTCTTCCTTTTTTCTGGTAATTTTTGGAGATTTGTATCTTTTCTTCTTGATTTCTTCTACTCTTCGTGAAGAATTGGAATGTTTCTGCAGAATCGTAGTAGTTTGTTTTGAATGTCCCTTAAATCTTGATGATTTGCGTTTTGATTGAAGAGGAAGAGGAAGAGTAAACGTGTTGTGGAAGGGGCGCGTGTTTTTTTCTTGATGATTTGCGTTTTGATTGAGGAAGAAGACGAAGAGTGAACGTGTTATTGAAGGGACGCGTGTTTTTTTTTTGGATTTGGAATAACTTGTATAACTTATAAGTTAAAAAGGCTTGTATGTGTAGCAGACCTCTTTTTTTTAAATTTAGATACCTCGTATTATTCTATCAAATCCTAAAAATCTCTCTTGCAACATAGTTCCTATAAAAGCTATATTATCCAATAATGCATTGCTCCAATTCTGCTCCCAATGTAACAACATTTTCACCACTTATTATGAATTTCTCCTAATTCTCAACAAATTACCCAAGCTTCTAATTTTAATTTATTTATCTATTTTTGTAGAGTTATTATACCTTTAAGAAAAACTGCACCATGTGTCAAAAGGAGGCACAAAATTTGCTATCAACCGCAGATGGTAATGTGGTCATTTAATTTATCCACTTCTTTACTTATCTGATTAAAAAATTCCTTATGCTAATTTTCATATTAATTTACATTCACATGATTCCTAGGTGAATACATCATATATGCAGATAGAGGAAGAGTCACAAATCTCAGAAAAAATAATGAATATGAACATTCAAGTGAACCAACCAAAAAGTCAACACCAAGTGGTCAAAGACTACTCAAAGGTTATGAATTAGTAGACCTAATGGAAATGGCAAAGACCAATAAATTGAAGAAATTGGAGTTCACCAAAACTAGGAGCGTGAGAATGACTTTCAACGAGGAAAAGAAAGATGGCCCTCTCAAAAATTGGTCCAACAAGAAAGCCCAACAAAGGCCCAACAAAAATAACAACCCAAATCATGTTGGGCAATGTTGTTGCAAAAATGAATCAAATGCAAACACTAGCCCAAAAATGGATCAAATACTATATTTACTATACTTACCGTAACAATTATTTTAGAATGACCCTAACTAAAGCTGATGAGAGAGAAGGCTCCTCAAAATAAAACACGAAGCCGTATAGTTGACAAAGCAAGAGGATATGATTATCATATGGAACCATGGCTGAAATGAAAAGAATAGCGATTTCAAATAATCTAGTTAGAAAGAATAATATACAAAAATAAATTAGAACATTGCACTACTAGACAAGTGAATCCGTAAACTTGGTTTGTTTAGAAGAATCGACAATGTTATCACATGTTGAAATTTTAATAAGATAATCCTTGCACATTTATTAGAAGCAGCAAATCATGAGATCCAAAAAATACTATATGACATGATTTAAGAGAAATCAGATTCGACAGATCATGGCATGCTGTTATTCCATAGGATCCATACGCTATAATGCTATATTATATTCCACCGCTACATCGATCAATAGTGTATTATAATCAATTATTATAGATGCAATGAGTGGATTACACAAATTAATAAATTAAAATTTTCTATTTTTAAAATTAATTTATTAAATAAAAATTTTTAAAAGCTATTTTCTTTGAAAACCCTAATAATTTTACAGTTTTATATTTCTAACGTGATACGCACTGGAATATGTGATATTCATTATTATAACTAGCGGCTCAATAGACACTTCAATCATTTTCTATTATTTTAAAAAAATTAATTTTATTTTTTTAATATATTATTTATTCTTTAAATTTATTAAATAAATATTTTTTATTATTTTAATATTAACGTGATCTTATTTATATTATATTTTTTTACCATAAAATTATTATAAAAAATTTTTAAAATGTTAAATTATAAAAACACACAATAAAGAAGTAAAAAAAAAAACATAATTCAAAAAATAATGATAATAATATTATCTTATCTAAAAAGAGTATATATAAATCAAAATACATGTTAGTTATTTATAAAAGATAATTTTATTTAAATGTCATAGATATTCACATATGTCTTTATTTTTTTTAGATGGTATGTCAAAATAAGGATTTCAATCTGAAAAGGCCTTCATTTTTCTATAAATAGTGAAAAAACAAAAGAAACGAGAATGCTTATTTTTTTATTTTTAAATATCAAACTATAAGAATAATTAATAAACAAAATAGGAGAATATAAAAATTATGTACTTAAAAAAATTTTTCGTAATTCATCATACATCTCTTTATCAATAACTTCTTGAGTCTTAAAAAATTGTCATATTTATTGACCAGAAAAATAACTATATAAATAATTTAAAATTATTCAATTAAATTGATTCCTTATTATAGGGATGAATTCAATTAATTCAATTAAAACTGGTAGAATTGAGATATCTTGTTTTGCCATGAATTTTCTAAAAAGACAAAAAAAAATGACATTAATCTTTGTTTATGTATGACAAAATATAAATTAAATGACATTACATATAATTTATTAGAAATTTATATTAATAACAGTTATCTGCAGGATTTTTTTATTTTAATAAATAAAATAAATGTAATATTTACGAGAATAAATATATTTTTAGAGAATTTACATTTAAATTCCCTTGCCATATATGACATTTCAGCGTGACACGTGTATATCTCGTTTACAGTGTAAATGAGATATGCGCATTGTCTTCTCGTTTACACTATAAACGAGATATGGCCCGATCGCGCCTATATATAGAAGTCGTTTACAGCTGACTTCCGGGCCACAGTTTGACTTTGTCAACATCTTTCTCTCCTCTTTTAACCCTTCTGACTATACCTTTGACCCAAGCGATGATGGCGCGCCAAGTGGGGAATGACGGGACATAAACAGGCTAAACGAGACGACACATTACATCGGGGCGGCCGACTTCGAGGTTAGTTTCGTTATGGTTGTTAAATTTAATGATGTTGCCATTGTTAGGGTAGTTATGAAGATCTGGAACGTTGGTATATGAGTTAGGAGTTAGAAATGTAGGCTTAATTTAGAACTCTATCCGCTTGTGCTAGGTTGGTATGACATAAATATTATTAGTTTGGCACTCTGTTATTCCTGTGCTATGTTGTTAGTATTTATAAAGTTAATGCCATTATAGTATAACACTGTTTACATTAATAAATTTTGATATTTTTATTTTATTAAAAATTTAAGACTTTATTTTGTTGTATTATATTATTTAATTTGTAATAAAAGTAGTAATAAAAATAGTTAATCTTGAGACTTTTGAGAGATAAATATTATCAACAGTAAATTTAATTTTTTAAAATGTTAAAAAATAATTTATAAGTTATAATTGATTTTATATAATTTAAATATTATTTTTGGTTGTCATTATTCAGAGGCCTCGCCTCCTACTGCCCCGACAAGTGAGCCATACTTTACCTCCACTGGACGCCATCGTCCCATATCTGGCTGAGGCCAGATTCGGAGACACCGTGCCCCTCAGGGATTTTACGTTTCACAATTTCCTGATTTCGGCACCAGTGGAGCGATGGCGTCCAGAGACGCACACGTTTCATCTCCCGTGGGGTGAGGTCACTATCAACCTGCAGGACGTGGCGTATCACCTAGGCCTACGCGCACACGGTAACCCCGTCAGGGGGTGCCTCCGTGACTTTGGTAGGTGGTACCATACAGAGACGTGGGCGTTGGTGGAGCAGCTCCTCGGTGCCAGGCCTCCCGTGGCAGCACAGCAGGCGGCGCAGAAGAAGGAGTCATTCACGCTGAAGCTTGTGTGGCTACGGGATCGTGTCCGCCAGATGCCCCAAACAGACGATCCCGAGACCCTTCGATAGTACGCCAGGTGTTATATCATGTTACTGATCGGAGGGTATCTGATGACCGACAAGTCCAACAATCTGGTGCACCTTCGTTGGCTACCGTTGCTCCGGGACTTTGCGGAGTGTAGAGCGTTTTCCTGGAGCTCGGCTATGCTGGCCTGGACGTATCAGTCCTTTTCTCTGGTGGCTCAGCGGGGCGTCACAGATATCGCTGGCTGCACTCCGTTGTTGATGTCTTGGATTTATAAGAGATTCCCCCAGTGATGTCCACCAGATAGAGGCGTCTACCAGTATCCGCTGGCTGCGAGGTGAGAAATATCTTTTTATGTATTTGAGTTAAATAATTTTGTCAAATCTTTTGGTATGTTACTTAACGAACCCTATATGCTCTCCTTCGATGTGTTAGGTTGGTTGGATTGCCGCAGCAGAGCAGGGATCAGCATGAGGCCAGGGTCCTGCGTTTTAGGGTTTCCCTCGACCGGCTACGATTCGATGAGGTTAGTTGTAAAATACGTATGTTTTTATTTTGGATAATTAGTTAGATGTCGTATGCTTTAGTATGCTTGTTATATGTTGTAAACTTTCTTTCTTCAGTTTGCATGGAGAGTCTACGATGACCCCGCCCTGCAGGCTTTGTGTCTGCCCTGGTTTCGTGAGGAGGAGGAGTGGGGGACATGGTTGTCAGACATCCCCTATTGTGCTTCAATATCGTCCGATTTCACCACGTTGATCGGGTGAAACGGCAGTTCAATGGAGAGCACCATGGGATGTCCTTCGTAGTACGGTTTGACGCGTAGGGCACATATGGTGCCGGAAAAATAGCTCTGCAGTGCTTGAAGCAGTTTCGGCACCTTATTGTACGAATCTTCTCAATCACAGTAGATCCGTGCAATTGCCTTCTGCTTTGCCATCCACACCTTTCTGTAAGAGAGTTTGAAGTGATAGCTTGCTTAGATCGCACCTTCCAAGACTGGGATACTGACAGAGGGGATGGACTGAATCAAGGGTAATATGACTCTGCAGATGAGATTGCTATCTAACTAACGATGGTCTTGAGACATGGTGGGTACTAGACAGCTGTGTGGTCCACCAAATCTCCGAACCTCCCTAATCATAGTAAAAAATTTATTCTTACACAATATCTCTAACCAAAATAACATATCATACAAAACTACTCAAATTCACAATTAAACTTGAACTTACCAGTATCCGAGATTCTGACGAAGGGCCACACGGAGGCTCCATTGACACCCACTATCGACTTGACGGCACTGCACATGGTACTTTAACCGGTCGGACTCGATCACCCGGTACTTAGCACTCCTGCGAATACTGTAGTTCTTCACACCTTGAAGGACCGCCTCTCGGCTTCTGAACCTGTGTCCAACCTGAAACTCCACACTGCCGTCTAGGTTATAATCCACTCCACAGGTGTCAGAAACCGGGATCCTCTCATGCATGGCATCCAAATATAAACTGTGATAGTGACTTGGCATAGCCGATAGCGCCAGAATCGGGTGAGGTAGAGGCAGCACATGGCGCGGCGCAGCCCCTGCAGGTGTCTCTGACACAAACTCATCCTCATCTCCACCATTGGAAGACTCACTGTCTCCATTGTTCGCCACGTAATCCTCGTCTGACTCTTCCTCACCCTCCTCTGCCTCATGCTCTGAAATCGTGACATGAATGGGCAGTGGTGCAAGAGGTCGGTCGTCCTGCATATAGGTTTCTTGTGCAGAACCCCACTACCACCGTGACCCACCTCGGCGGATAGCTTCATTACCTGTTCACACATGATCCTCCCATGAATGTCGAACATCAGTCGCACATGCTCGTCCCCGTGAAGTCGGCATAGTCGAAACCGGAAGACTCCATTTCCCATGGGTGCCAGCAACCTGTACGCCACCCTTCTGATTTTCCTCGCTTGTGTCCCACCAACCTTGCTCGATATCAAACTCTTCAAATCTGACAACGTCTCCACACGCTTAGTGCAAAATAATATCGGGTTCTGACACTCAAATGTCACCACGTTGTCGCCATTTCTCATACGACAATTCGGATAAAGAAGCACAACTATGAATGGATTGTTATTGGCCATTCAGCTTTGTTTTTGAGACAAAGAGGAGACAGAGAAAGGATATGAAATGTGTGTGAAGAATACCAAGGGTTACACATCCTTTTATAGATGCTGAATATTTGTCCTATATATATATATATTATGTGTACATAAAAATTAGTTATCAAATTATTTATTAATCATTATATATTCGTATATAAATATATGTATTATTTAATTTATTTTTAATGTGTATTTTTTATTTTAATATATATACACAGGTAGTTATTTTCGATGTAAATATAACATGATTAGTTTTTATAATATCTAATTTTACAAATTAAAACACTAAAATAATTATTTATAAATAGGGTAAAGTATAATTTTTTGTCCTTAAAGTTTGACAAAAGTTTTAAAAATATCCCTAAGTTTTATTTTGTTTCAATTTTATCCCAGAAATTTTCGATTTGCATCAAATATACCCCTGATGGCTAATTTTTCAAAAAATTTAAGATCGATTCAACAACAATTTCATAAGAACAATCTCTCAACACAAGCAAATTAAATCAAGTATAATTTTCATGCATTATTGTTATATTGGTCTTAAATCTTTTGAAAATTTAGCATCCGATAGTATATTTGATGCAAATCGAAATCTTCTTGGACAAAATTGAAACAAAATAAAATTTAGGGATATTTTTAAAACTTTTGCCAAACTTCGGGGATAAAAAATATACTTTACCCTTATAATCTGTCTTTTTATA
Source organism: Arachis ipaensis (assembly GCF_059453495.1). Lineage (NCBI taxonomy): Eukaryota > Viridiplantae > Streptophyta > Magnoliopsida > Fabales > Fabaceae > Arachis > Arachis ipaensis. The sequence continues at coordinate 44,111,846 of NC_142444.1, read as the reverse complement.
TAGGATAATGCTACATATTCATATTTTTTTTGTTAACCAAATCCAATCAAATTTGTCTAAGACAACAAAAATCAGTTATGACTAATATTATTTTAAGTGTTTAACTTGGTTAGACTTAGTTCATAAAAAGACTTTGATGTGTAGTATTTCTTTTACATATATATATAAGTAAATACTTATTTAAAAATTTACTTCTTATACAATTAGAAGTCAATTCTTATTGAGATTCATAGTTGAAAAAGTTCTTTCAATTAATATAGTTACAGAAAAAAATTAAAACTAATATAAAAAAAGATAAATAACACTCTTTCGAGTTGATTTTTAAGAAAAAGCACAAATTTCATTTAAATTGAGAATTGATCATTCTAATAACATCTAATATGAAATTTTTAAATTGATTATAAAGTACCAAAAGTTGAGTAAAAAATTATTGTGGGTCAAATTTAGTAATTTAGTAGGACGAATAAATATTATTATCATATATTAATCAAAAAAATTTTAAATTGTAGTGGAGACGATTGTCCCCACACTGATGTACATTCATCCGTCCATATATATATATATCGTTTACACTATAAACGAGATATACATGTGTCAGCCTGACTAGCCATATCTCGTTTACAGTGTAAACGAGTTATGGCAGGGGAATTTATTTTGGAAAATACTGGTAAAAATATTTATTTTGGTAAATATTGTATTTATTTTATTTATTAAAATAAAAAATCTGTTACCTTCAATGATATTGTTTGTCACCAAAATTAGCTGATTGTGCTCTTTGGAGTTTAGGTTGAAAAAGAAAAAGTTAAATTTTTAACATAATTAGTATATACGTCCAAATAGACAATATTATTATTATATAATAAAAATTTATTTCATTATCTTTTATTCTTTTGATCCAATATTTTTTTTTTATCATCTTCTTGAGTTTTGTTTGCTTTAACTATATCTTCCCAACTAATAAAATAAATTTTGAGTGGATTGATTTAATATCACGTTTGATTATCTATAACAATATATAATGGCAATACATGAGTTTGGTGTCCAAAATTTGTTTTTAGTATTACCCTTTCTATTAACTGCTCCACTACTTGGCCACCTTGACATAACTTTTACCCGTTATCTTTCACCTCTTATTCATTTATCTCTTCTTATCTCAACTCTTATTAGTATTATTGAATCCAGATAGAAATTTTTTTATTTTATTTGCTTTTAATTCAAATTATCTTTTTTTAAAGATATCACAAATAGAAATGGACACATACCTAAAATTATTGACCTTCAATATTTTACTTGAGGTACTCTATTTAAATTAATTATTATAAATTATATATTGTTATAGATGAGACAGTAGAAATAACAATAACTTTGAGGACAAACTGCTCTTATGATAGTAGAAATAATGATAACTGCATGGATTGATTTGGGCTGCTCTTGCAATGTAGAAATAATAATAATAATAACTGCTTCAATTATTTTGGATTATAATGATAGAAGTAAAATAAAAAAAATAATTGGACACCAAACTCTTTTATTTCTTTTAATTTATCAGGTAACTAATGAAATAAAATATTATTATTTACAGTATAAATTAAATTAAAAAATATTTAACCCGTAACATTATAGTAGGAGAAAATAGTTATTATGACAAAAAATTAAAATTGTCAATCATACAATAGCACTATTTCAATTCAACCATGTGAAAAAATCGAATATAAATTTATTAGGTATCAAATAAAATAAAATAAAATATTATTTGCACTATAAATTAAATAAAAAAATATCAATACTTTTAGAATTAAAAAAATTAGATTTTTAAAAATAAATAAATAAATATTTTATAAAACAACCACTATTGTACGTGAGAGTAATTATACATAGTTTACATAACATAAGTCACTTCAAAATTTTTTAGTGTCCAAATTTGAGTTTTAATATTATCTTTCATGATAAAACTCCCATACAATCGTTACATAAAGAAACCACCTCCATGGTGAACGACAACTCATTCTCATCTGTATTTCAATAACAGTTATAGAAAAATCATGTGTAACCTCTTCTTCAATTCTTTCCTCTATTAATTTACCTTTTAATTTGTTTTATTTTTTTTTTACTTCTATCAGGATCGTATATATACAGTTGCAAGAAGCGTGGCCACGTCCCTTGGTCTGGATGAAATCTTCCTATGCTGTAGTACATTGATTCTTGAGCACAGAATGTATATATACCATGACTTGCTGTAGCTAATTGTTCGTCTATGTGTATATCGCAATAGTGAAAGAAAAAACATGATTGTAACCACGAATGTGTTTCCTGAAATGGTTTCCTTCTGTAGAAGGGTCTAAGAAGATTTCAAGTAATTCCTGAGGAGCATTTACTTGTGGCAAAGAGACTTTTCTCCATTGCAACACATGTTAAATGTTTTATGGTGAAATAGACGTGCATTACATTGGGTACATGTCCTTGGAGTAGGTAGTGTAGTTTGAAGCACTGTTGTATTCTCTTAAAAATTCTGAGCACAATTATGGGATGTTCGAACATAGTGGCTAATTTCTGCACTCGTATAGGTAAATAAAATATTATGTTATAGATCTTTTTCAACATGTGCCAATAATTGTATGGTTAGGTACTCGAGGAGAATTCATTAATTATTTCGTATATTTTTTAGATAGTAGAATCAAGAGTGAATAAAGAATATGTATACAATTTTTCAAATGAGGATTATTTTTTGGAAAATAAATATAATCTTTAAAGATGTAGTGTATTTTTCTAGATTTTTCTGTTGCCTAAAAATCATATAAGGTTGTCAAAGTTTAAAGTTTTAGGTAATATATAAGGTAAAATATTTAATTGAGCAGATTTTTATTCTGAATTATACTGAAATATACAAAGAGTATTTTTAAAATGATATGATTCTATTGTATTTCTTTGTTATTTAATTTGTTGAAAGTTTTGATTGTGGTCTATTAATTTGTAATAATTTTAATTTAATTTTTGAAATTTATTATGATAAAGTAACGATATGATAAAGATTTTGTCTATTAAAATTGCATAAAGATTTTTAAATTTTTTTTTGTTTATTATACTTTATTTGGTTATTTTTTTAGGTGTTTATGTTAATATTCTTTATATTATTAATTTTATTTTAAAAATTTCTTTATCATCAAGGGTTTATATTCTCTAATTACTGTAAGGGATAAGTACGATTTTGGTCCCTAAAGTTTTGTGCCAGAATTGAAATCGTCCCTCTTGTAATTTTGGATTTAAAATCGTCCTTAATATTTTTTTCGTATTAAAATCGTCCTTTTAATTTTTTTTGGACAAAAATACCCTCACCACTACCAACATAATTACCTCCTTCACCACCACCACCACCACCACCAACTGCCACTCCACCACCATTATCAACATCATCATCACCATCATCATCATCATCAACACCCACTGCCACTCCACCACCACCAACACCACCACCAACGCCACCGCCGTCCCCCTCCCCCCTTTCCCCCTCCCCCTCCCCTTCCCCCCACCCCCACCCCGCGTCCCCTCCCCTCCCCCTCACTGCCTCCCCCTTCCCCCCACTCAGCGTCCCCACCCGTCCCCTCCCCCTCCCCCTCCCCCTCTCCCCCTTCCCCCACCCCGCGTCCCCACCCGTCCCCTCCCCTACCCCCACCCCACCTCCACCTCCACCTCCACCTCCACACAGAGAAGCAGAAACAGAAAATCAACAAATTCAAGCACAAATTTAACACAAGCATAAACAGAAAGCAACAAATCAACAAATCAGCAACAATAATATTCCACAACAAAAGAAGAAGAAATCCAGAAATTCACAGAATTCACAGAAGAAGAAGAAGCGGCGGGCGGCGGTGCGGCGGTGGGTCGGCGGTAAGAAGAAGAAATGGGCGGTGGTGCGGTGGCAGGAATAAGAAGAAGAAGAAAAAGCGGCGGGCGGCGGGCAGCGATGCGGCGGCATGGCGTCCCCCTTCTCTCCCCCTCCACCCTCCCCCACCCCCTTTCTCGGCCTCCCTCCCCCCTTTCTTTCTTTCTCTCCCCAGTCCCCACCCACCCCGCTTCTCTGATCCCTTTCTTTCTTTTTTTTTTTATTTTATATTTATTTTATTTTAAAATTTTATTTTTTTTATTAAAATAGGGGTAGTTTAGGAATTAAATTAAAAATTTTATTTAAAAGGACGATTTTAATATGAAAAAAAATGTTAAGGACGATTTTAAATCCAAAATTACAAGAGGGACGATTTCGATTCTGGCACAAAACTTTAGGGACCAAAATCGTACTTATCCCTTACTGTAACTACATTAAAATTTAGTTTCCATCTCTAAATGATATTATGTGTCTCATAATTATTGCTATTGGAAAATAGTTGTAGTAACATTTTTTTTAGTTCATACTTAAATTAGTTATTCAGTAAAAATTTATCTAGTAACTCTTAACAATGTATACATTATCTATGTTTTTAAGTTGATTTTTTTTTATTTAGTTACCTATTGACTTGTAACATTTAATCTAGTATTTAATTTTTTTTTAAGAAATTCGGACACGTGCCATCACCAAATTTCACCATTTATTTAATTCTTAATTGGACAAAGACCTGATAATAAAACGGACCTATGTAATTTGTACAATATGTTTTTAAATACATGAGATAAAATATCAATATTTTGGTACTATCCTTTAATTGTTATTTTTGTGTTTAAACTAGATTTTTTTCTAGTTGTACTCTTTAATTTTAAAAAATATATTTTGTTACCAAAATTTTATTAACAAAGTTATTTTTATTATTATTAGTCTCATGAATGTATTGACTATGTTATTCTTATTATTATTTTTTTTATTTTTCATTGAATTTATGATTTTGTTTGTCATTAGACATTTATATAGTAGTGTACAATAACAAACCTTTGCATTTATTTGATACAAAAAATATTTTAAATGAATATTATATGATGATGATGAAATATTAGAGATATAAATAGAGTACAGACCATTCATATTTGCGTGGCTTCTAACATTATTTGTAGTTAGCTCATGATAAGAAATTGGTTGAGGCATTGAAGTAGTAGTAGCAGTAGTGCTTCGACCTACACTTATACAAAAAAAAAAAAAAAAAAAACAAACAAACTTTATATGTTATATATTTTTTTGAAAAAATTAAAAATTAGTGTTAGCAATAAAATAAATCGTCTGAATTAAATTTTAATTTTGTTAATCCTATATATTAAGAAGATTTAATGTGGAGGCAAAATAATTTATATCGGGTTGTTACATGTTTTAAGTATATAGGATACTAACCAATTAGGGATCTGTTACTTGGACCAGCTCCATTTTCATATATTTTTATACCTATATTTATAAGGAGTAATATAGATAATAAGCATAATTTAAACTCGTGAGAGAGTTATTAGCTATCATAATAAAAAGTTAACTTTGATTGGATACCAATGACTTTAATTATTATGATTTGGATACAAGTGACTTTAATTCTTTTAAATATTTGTAATTTTAGTGTGCTCAATATAATAGATCTTTATTATAAAACAAATTGTTTTTTCTATGCTTTTATTTAATTTTTTTATATGTTAATTTTTTTCAAAAGTTTTAATCTCGTCCATTAATGTGTGACATATTTTAAGCTGTTTTTCTAATTTGTTACCATAAATTGATGATATCATGAGTATTTTATCAATTAAGAATGCAAAAATATTTATAAAAAATATGATGAGATATTATTAAATTTATTAAATTTTTAATTTGTTACCATAAATTGATGTTATGTTCTAATTTATCTTTATTTTTTTGTATTTACTTTGCTATCTCTCATATTAGTAAATTTTAATTTGATGAGATATTTTTATCATCAAGAATTTATTATCTACTTAATACTATTAAATTAAAATATATTTTTAGTAATAAACAATGTTAGGTCTTTCAGGATTATTGTCATGGATTAATATAGGATTCTTAAATTAATAGCTGGTACTCGAATTAGTTATTTGATAAATGTCAGATTTTAAAAGTTGTTTATTTATTAACTTGTAACATTTAATATAGTATTTAGACTTTTTTTTAATTACAATACATTTTACCGTTACCAAATTTTATTATTGGTTAATTTTTTAATTGAACAAAAATTTTATAATAAAAGGATAAATCTTTATTTATGCAGTGCATTTTTAAATACATTAAATAAAATATGTATATGTTTGTATTATTTTTTAATCGTTGTGTTTGTATTGAAGTGAGATATATCCTCATGTTATTTTTCAATTTTAAAAAATATATATCATTACCTAAATTCTGAAATATGAGAACATAACTAAAGATACAAAAATAAAAAAAACTAAATTAAAGTATTTTAAAAATTATTATGTTACATTGATTTATTATTTGAATATATAAAATTATTTTGATTATAAAATTATTATGATAAACTTTAATTTAAGAGAACTGTTTAATATCTTATCGAGTTTTGTGGGTCATGCTAGATCAACGGATTGAATTGGGAGTGGTTGAGAAATTTTTAAAGTTATCTTATATAAAATAGTATTTATATATGAAGGCATTTTATTTATTTTTTAATATAAGAATGCAAAAGCATATTTTTTAATTTCTAATTCTTTAACTCGGACTCTGCATTAAATTAAAATATAAATACATTTTTCGTAATAAATGTATAACAAATAAAAGCATGAGTTAAAGAGTACCCATTAATTTTGTAAACCCCCGTTAAATTAGTAAATAATTAGTCAATAAATTAAATTCTAATAAAAAAAATTAGAAATATGAATATTATATTAAATTAGGATAGAGCTCATTAAAATGAGAATTTTGACACTAATTTTAAAGAATTTGGCCCAAAATTGGGCCAAACAGATCGAATCAATTGAACCGGGCCTGTATTGGGCCCATGGCCCAACCCACAACCACCCACACTTAAGGAAGATCCCTTCTTCCTCCTCATTCAGCAGAAACGAGCTGAAGTAATTCAAGGAAAGGGGAAACGAAACAAAACCCTTATCCTCCATTCAAGTTGCCATAACTTCTTCTCCGAGTTCCGATCGCCGCACCGTTTGCAGCCACGCAACCACCGCGTCGAGCTCTATGATTCTACTAGAACAATTTTATAGATAAGTCTCATCTCTCATCTCAGCCTCTCATTCTCTTGAATTTTCGAAAATTTGGGGCTTTGGTTATTGAAATTCAATGTCTTGATGTTTAGGCTCAAATTGACTTGAGAAAAACATTCACTCTTTCTTGTATGATGCTTGGATAAGGTGAGGATCACCAACCCTATTTAATTCTTTGAGTTTGTATTTTGGGTATTGAATTTGGATGTGATATATGTGAATAAAGCTTGTATATGTGTATATTGATGTTGATTGAGTACATTGAAGGCTTGGTGAAGATTGGGAGGTCTTGCCTTGGAGATTTTGAACCTTGAGGGTTGCTTTTGGTGCCTTGATGGTGTTTCGGGGTATACGCGGAAATCAGCCAAGGTATGTTTTATGTTTCATGTATTTAATATATAATGTCGTGTGAAAACTTAGGCTAGAGGACCATAGGATAAGCTGGAATGATTTTGTGTATTGAATGTCTAGTAATTATGACATTGACTGATGATGGAAGTTAATCATGTGTTGGTGATTATGGTTATGATGGGGATATAATGCTGCTTTGGTGTTTTGAAATTGATGATAAATTGGTGACATTGATTTTATATAAATGTATGATAACATGTTGGTGATTTTGTTGATGGAAGTAAGAAGTTTAAGGTGAGAATTGGGTAAAAATGAAAGCATGATGGTTTGTGATATGATGGGTGGTTAGTGGTGTTGTATTGGAATGTTATGAACTGTGTTTGTCCTGGATATATGTTCAAGTAGTTGGTACTTGGCTTGGTTTATGAAAATTGAGGTTTTGACGTTTTATGAAAAATTAGTTTTTTGCCGAACTTCGGCCAGCCATAACTTGGCTTCTGGATCCTCAAATAGTTTCTAACTTGTTTTATACGAAAATTGAGTCCGTGAAGTTTATGCCGTTCAAAGAATGGAAGTAAAATGATTTTTAATGAAAAAGTTACATGCGTCGGAAGTTTGGGACTAAAAATAAAATTCTCCAAGTTTTCTAACTTGGTCAAAATTTTTGGAAAAACATACGTCCACGCATACGCGTGACTTGGGATTTTTGCGTACGTGAACCTCCCTTACGCGACTAGTCGATTCTGCCTGCTCTGCATGTGTACGCGTCTTGGTCCAAACGTGTACCCACGTGTACGCGTGACCCTTGTTTTAGCAAAACTAGATTTGGTTAGGTTGAGAACCCTTAGATGACCACCTATTTATGGCTTCTGTTTTTAGTTCCTTAAGCTTTATATTTGAGTGTCGGCATTTTAGGATTGCCTCTGGCATTCCCAGGACCTTATATCTTATGTGCGTGGCACCTTTACCATGCTGAGAACCTCCGGTTCTCATCCCATACTATGTTGTTATTTTTCAGAAGCAGGTCGAGAGGCACCTCGGTAGGCGTCTGGAGCTTTTGCAGCGAAGTGGTTTCCTTTTGGGGTTTCTTTTGATATTTTGATATATGTACATATAGATTCTCCTCTAATATACTTGTTTATTTTGTACCTCCTAGAGGTTTATGGAGAACTAGGATTTTATGTATGTATTTTGGGTTTCGGGCTATGTTTATATGTATGTAAATATTGTCCGGCCAGCCTTGGCTTCGCAGGCTGAGTTAGGAGCTAGTTATTTTGTATCCTTGACTCTCTATTCTCAATTACTGTCCATTTATACTTGTTATCTTTAGATTTTTTCGCACCCAAGTATTCTCATTTTCTGAGTGTTGCGCTTTTTATTTTGCGATTTTGTTTTACCTATTTTTCAAGGCTTCTCGTATATTACCCCCTTTCCAATACTATTATGTAAATATTTTATTTTTTTAGAGGTCGTAATACCACATCACCTCTATTTTACGACTTAAGCGTAAAGCTTTGTGTGGTAGGGTGTTACATTATGGTATCAGAGCAGTTTGTTCCTATAGAACCTTAGGGACGGACTGACTATGCTTCTGTGCATTCTCCGTGTATGTATTTATGTGCTATTGGGATATCTAACTGATATATATGGCATAAACGTTCATGAGCATATAGTTGGGGACCTGAAGCACTAGACTTACGATATTGAGACTGATCAACTTGATATCACTTGTTTGGTATGTATAGGAACCAGATGTCAACTCGCGGACGCGGTCGCGGGCAAGGCAGAGGTAGAATAGGTAATGCTTTACCTGAACTGATAGGGAACAATTCTGTAGACTTCATGGATACCCTGGGAAACATGATTGCGGCTATGCAGGCAACAATCGAAGCGTTGGAAAACCAGATGAATAATGGGAACAATGGAAATAATGGTGATGAGGGTCCGATGACCCTTGCTTCTTTCCTGAAGGTTCACCCCCTGACCTTTAGGGGAACTTCAAACCCCACTGAGGCAGATAACTGGATTCAGGCCATGGAGCAGCGCTGCAGGCTCAGCAGGTTCTCCAGGAGCAGTGGGTCAAATTTGGGACCTATCAGTTGCAAGGCGAGGCCCAATACTGGTGGCAGGAAACACGACGTATCCTGCAGCCAGACGGTGTTGTAATCTCTTGGAAAGTGTTTCGCACCGAATTTTACAGAAAGTACTTTCCCAGTTCAGTTAGGAATGCCAAAAAACTCGAATTGCTGTAATTGAAACAAGGCCAGATGACTGTCACTGAATATACTAATAGGTTTGAAGAATTGTGTCGCTTTTCCCAAATCTGTCAAGGTGCACCTGAGAATTTCGCCGAATGGAAATATATCAAGTATGAGGGAGGTCTACGGAGTGACATTCTAAGCTTCGTAGAACCGATGGAGATCATGGTCTTTTCTGAGCTCGTAAACAAGAGTCAAGTGGCGGAAGAGTGTGTAAGGAAGGCGGCAGTGCATAAAGGTGATCACTGAGCCTATGTTATCGAAGATCAAGGAAGAAATTTGGCGCCTAGAGGTCAAGATTTCAAGCGAGGCGGCAATATTCCGCAGCAACACCAAGGTCAAAGTAACTTCCGGAGGTTCAACAATAACAACAACCAGAGGAGAGGACACGAAAAATAGGCTCAAGTTCCGCAAGATGACTTGACTTGTAGGAGGTGTAGAAGGTACCACCCGAATACTCCATGTAGAGCCGGTTGGGATGTATGTTACTACTGTGGGGAAGCCGGGCATATGTCCTGGAATTATCCGGAGAAGAAGAGTCAGGAGACTAGGAGAGCTCCGCAGGCGGGACAAGTGTACACCATGGCGGCGGATGGTGCTAGGGGCACAGATGCTCCGATTAGAGGTAATGGTGAGTTAGTAATTGAAATTTTGATTGCCTTCCATGCTAATGACTCATCATGATGCATTAACGAGCCATGAGAATTGTGATTTCCCACAGAATGATCGAATGATGACTTCCAATTGGTGACGCAAAACAGGGTTTGGTTGACTTAGATGGAGTGACTAGGTTCTTGAAGAATAATAACTAGATTTATGTAGTTAAAGAGGATTGAAAGAGTAAGCATACAATTTGAGTCTTAGATTAGGGATCGGGAGTGTTAAGAGTGGTGCAATGACACTATTAGAATCGGTAGAACTTAGGAGCTTGAAGGAGTATGAAATTGAAAACGAAATCCGTTCAATCAAGTGTCCCCGATGTGAAGCACCAGTTATGTCGAGGGAAGAGAAGATAATAATAAGATGAATGATATGTGAGGGAGGCTCGGCGAGTCAACCTAATTTTTCCTTTGGTGACTTACTCTAGGGTCCATTTTTAAATTTCTTCATTTGTTATGAACTGACCAACTTCCCAAATCCTATTTTCCTACTTGTGTGAATCTCATTTCTCCCGAAAGGAGCTTGAGCTTGTCCTGGAGTAATCGTGTAAATCCTTGAATCTTGGGGCTTACTGCGAGTCAAACTACTTTATTTAGCAAACTTGTATTTCGTTGACATCAGCTAAGATTTAATAAACTTGATGCACTTCATTTCCCCTTCCATCAAGTTTGGACTTCAACTCTCTCTTTGGAGTACACTCTAAATCTCTTCTTGTGCATTTTTGCTAATTTCTAACACTTGCTTCAATCACCTCTGGGTTCTATATCTGTTCGGACTTAGTTTAGCATCACACACAATTCTTAGGCATAACCATTGGGATAACGTGATGACGCCTCAGTACGAAGACTCTAGGTTGTAATCGAAGGGTTTGATGCCATTGAGTAATCGTGAAATCATATGACATGCCTACTTACTTTTCACCTAACGGAGAGGACTATCCATCGAAGGAGTTGATGGGAACATACCTTAGGAAATAGTAAGATTACACTGTACGTTAATCACTTTAGTATCGAAATAACCCCCAAGGGATAGGGATTCGAAACAATGGAAAGACTAGGTGAAATTCGGAGTGAGGTTCTAATGGTATAGAGACAAATAAAGAGAGTTGTGCGGATAAGAAAAAAGAATACCTAAATTGTCCAAAGAAGCATACTCGGTAGTTACTTAAATAGATGGGGATTAGTGAGCAATTAAGATTAAGGGATTATAACCGAGAAGTATTGGACCAATTGTAGTAATAAAATAAATTAGAGACAAGGATGGAAGAACACACCTAAAAACTTAAACCCGAGAGGAGAAACATCTACCGCACCTATTTTTAGATAACTAAACTTGAATTTTGGGGGCATAATTCTTAATTAGGTGGGTAGGATGTAAACTCCGTTAAATTAGCAAATAATTAGTCAATAAATTAAATTTTAATAAAAAAATTAGAAATATGAATATTATATTAAATTAGGATATGGCTCATTAAAACGAGAATTTTGACACTAATTTTAAAGAATTTGGCCCAAGATCGCGTCGAACGTGCCGAACTAGTTGAAACGGGCCCGTATTGGGCCCATGGCCCAACCCACAAACCTCCCACACTTAAGGAAGATCCCTTCTTCCTCCTTATTCACCAAAAACGAGCTGAAGTAATTCAAGGAAAGGGGAAACGAAACAAAACCCTTGTCCTCCATTCAAGTTGCCATAACTTCTTGTTCTGAGCTCCGATCGCCGCACCGTTTGCAGCCATGCGACCACCGCGTCGAGCTCTATGATTCTACTGGAACAATTTCATAGGTAAGTCTCATCTCTAATCTCAGCCTCTCATTCTCTTGAATTTTCGAAAATTTGGGGCTTTGGTTATTGAAATTCAATGTCTTAATGTTTAGGCTCAAATTGACTTGAGAAAAACATTCACTCTTGCTTGTGTGATGCTTGGATAAGGTGAGGATCATCAACCCTAGTTAATTCTTTGAGTTTGTATTTTGGGTATTGAATTTGGATGTGATATATGTGAATGAGGCTTGTATATGTGTATATTGAAGTTGATTGAGTACATTGGAGGCTTGGTGGAGATTGGGAGGTCTTGCCTTGGAGATTTTGAACCTTGAGGGTTCCTTTTGGTGCCTTGGTGGTGTTTCGGGGTATACGCGAAAATCAGCCAAGGTATGGTTTAGGTTTCGCGTATTTAATATATAATGTCATGTGAAAACTTAGCCTAGAGGACCATAGGATAAGCTGGAATGATTTTGTGTATTGAATGTTTAGTAATTATGACATTAACTGATGATGGAAGTTAATCATGTGTTGGTGATTATGGTTATGATGGGGATATAATTCTGCTTTATTGTTTTGAAATTGATGATAAATTGGTGACATTGATTTTTATATATATATATATATGTATGATAACATGTTGGTGATTTTGTTGATAGAAGTAAGGAGTTTAAGGTGAGAATTAGGTAAAAAAGAAAGCATGATGGTTTGTGATATGATGGGTGGTTAGTGGTGTTGTATTGGAATGTTATGAAGTGTGTTTGTGCTGGATATATGTTTAAGTAGTTGGTACTTGGTTTGCTTTATGAAAATTGAGGTTTTGAGGTTTTATGAAAAATTAGTTTTTGGCCGAACTTCAGCGAGCTATAACTTGGCTTCCGGACCCTCAAATGGTTTCAAACTTATTTTATACGAAAATTGGGTACGTGAAGTTTATGTCATTCAAAGAACGGAAGAAAAACGATTTTTAACAAAAAAGTTATGCGCGTCGAAATTTTGGGACTAAAAATGAAATTCTGCAAGTTTTCTAACTTGGTCAAAATTTTTGGAAAAACGTACCTCCACGCGTACGCGTGACTTGGAATTTTTGTGTACGCGAACCTCCCTTATGTGACCAGTCGATTCTTCCTGGTCTGCATGCGTACGTGAGAATGGCTATGCATACGCGTCTTGGTCCAAACGCATACCCACGCGTACGTGTGACCCTTGTTTCAGCAAAACTGGATTTTGTGTTTTTAATCCTAATTTTAAACTTCTAAACCTCTATCTTCATTCTGTTAACTCTAAATTTGGTTAGTAAGCTTAACAATAGGATGAGGCTAGGAAAAAGGAGGTAACATAGAGATGAAAAAATATAACTAAGGATTGGAGAAGATGGCATTTGATTTGATAAGATGATGGAAGAGAGATATACGAGGCAGTTAAAAGAGTAATGTAATATTGAGAGTAATGAATGAGATATTCGTGGACATTCATGAATTGATATCAATGAGACGAGTTATGAATTATAATTGAGAATGAATTTGATATGTATGAGCTAGGAAAGGTTAATTCTTGAGCTTGGGATGTTGTTTTCTCCCCATGTTAGCTTGGGATTCTTCCCATGGTTAATCTTTGAGCTTCGGGTGTTGTCTCTTCCTCCCATGTATGTCATTGAGTTTGGGGTGTTCTCTCCCCCATGTCAGCTTGGGAATTCTCCCCATGGTGAATTTTGAGCTTGAGGACATGTCGGGCTGGCTAGGTAACCGACAGTTGATATCAACAGCCATAGGACAATCATACATCATGTGCATATTGTATGATTTTCTTGCTAATGAACTATATGGGATTGCCTACGTGATTATAATCTGCTACTTTTCATAATTGCTATCTGTATTACTTGTTAGCCACTTGTGTTTGCCTTGTTTTTCTTGTTTGTTTGTGCAACTCGTAGAAGTCGGAGGAAAGGTGAAAAAGATTAGTGTGCAGGTTAAGTTTGGTTAGGTTGAGAACCCTTAGATGACCACCTATTTATGGCTTCTGTCTTTAATTTCTTAAGCTTTATATCTGAGTGTTGGCGTTCTAGGATTGCCTCTGGCATTCCCACGACCTTATATCTTATATGCGTGGCACCTTTACCATGTTGAGAACCTCTGGTTCTCATCCCATACTGTGTTGTTATTTTTCAAATACAGGTCAGGAGGCACCTCGGTAGGCGTCTGGAGCTTTTGCAGTGAAGTGGTTTCCTTTTGGGGTTTCTTTTGATATTTTGATATATGTACATATAGATTCTCCTCTAATATACTTGTTTATTTTGTATCTCCTAGAGGTTTATGTAGAACTAGGGTTTTATGTATGTATTTTGAGCTTCGGGCTATGTTTATATGTATGTAAATATTCTCCGGCTAGCCTTGGCTTCACAGGCTGAGTTAGGAGCTAGTTATTTTGTATCCTTGACTCTCTATTCTCACTTTCTGTCTATTTATACTTGATATCTTTAGATTTCTTCGCATGCAAGTATTCTTGTTTTTTGAGTGTTGCGCTTTTTATTTTGCGATTTTGTTTTACCTGTTTTTCAAGGCTCCTCGTATATTACCCTCTTTCCAATACTATTATGTAAATATTTTTTTAGAGGTCATAATACCACACCACCTCTGTTTTACGACTTAAGCATAAAGTTTTGTGTGGTAGGGTGTTACAAATTTTTTTTATAAGTTATAATAATAAATTTTTTTATTTCATAATTGTTACTTTGTAAGATATATCTATCCACCCAAATTCAAAAGTACACAAAGCAAGAAATAAGAGATATTTTTTTCTTATTATTATATTTGTTATTATTAGTCTTATGAATGTGTTTTTTATTTTATTTTTGTTAAGTATTTACAATTTAATTCATAATCTTATTTTGTTAAATAAATACAAATATATAAATATTATATAATGCATTATATATTATATTGTGTGATGAAGATGGAATATTAAAAAATATAATTATTATTATTTTGACTATTAAATTTAATTTACATAATAAATTTTTTAAGCATGAATCCGAAAAAAGTTGAACTCCAAACTTTAATTTTGAGGTTTTATATTGTTACTTTATAACTTTATATATTGTTTAATATATCGTGTTTGATTAACGAATACATCGGTGTAGGTATAATTTTCTATCTAAAATTAAACACTAGTACTCAGATATAAAATAAATCATGTATATTAGTTTGATTAGTTTTGTTATAGGATATAAGAGTACTGAATACCAACCAACGATGTTATTAGGATCTCTATTACTTGTGTCAGTTCTATTATCATGCGCTTCCATTCCTGTAGTTTTTAAAAGGTAGAAAATAGATATTAAGGACTAAATGAGTTCAAAACAAAGAAAATTAGTTATCATTATCTATGTCAAGTGTTATGTTACCTGTATCGAATTGATTATGGGTGGTGGCTCTGGCCATTTGTCTAATTGTAGTTAATCGGGCTACCCTTGTATTTGTAGTTAATCGGGTAACTCCACTTGTGTTTGGCGTTAGAGTTGAAATAGGAGTTGTATCAGTTGATATGGCAACTTGTTTTTCTTGTCGAATCATTTCGTGATAAGTTGCACGTCTTCTAGCTAGGTGTTGCTGTCTTTGTTCTTCGGTCATGTTCTGTCGTCTAGCATATCCTATCCAAGTGGATCGACGTTGACGTTATTGATTATTTGTTGAATTTTCCATTTTTATTTTTTTTTCAGAACATAAGGTAGAAAAACGAAAAGAAAAGCAAAGAATTGCAAGTGGAGGAGTATTTTTTATTTTGTTTCACGATTGAGATTGAGCAGTTGCATAACTCCCTCATAAGTTAATGGAGAGTTTACAAAACGTGACTGAGTACGTAGTTTTAGATTATATAAATAGAGGTAAAACAGGAAATATGTAAGACCCAAGACTTTTGAAAAAGGGCTATCATGAGCTAATTTCAAATTCAGTAGCTTTAATTTCAGAAATTTCTTTATTAAAGAAATTTAAAGCAAGTTTCGATTAATTGAATTTGAAATAAATTAAGATTATTATCCAATTTTATAATTATTGAATTATTTTCTATATTCAAATTATAAAGTTGGTGGTTGTGAAATAATAAGGATTTTATATGATTTAGACTAAATAATTAATATTTTAAAATATTAATACTGCTATTTTGGAAAAATAAAGGATTTAATTATATTATTTCTAATTATTAGATTTGAACATTTTATTGAAAATAATTGTGAAATCGATGAACAAATAGTATTTTTATACATTGTTATTGTTAGATTAAAATTTATTTCTAATTACTATATTATCCCTATTTTTATTTGAAATTACAAAAACTACCCTTAAACCTAATTTTTACCTAAACCCTAACCCTGAAACTCTAACCCAGTGACCCGTTACCCTACCCGGTTCCGTTTCACCCACACCCAGCTCCCTAACAATGTAGCAGTAGTAGCTGCAAACTGAAAGAAAGAAACGAAGAAAGAAAGAAATAGAAAGGGAAGGGAGAAGAGGGATCCGTGGAGAAGAAGAAGGAGAGTAGGGGAGGAAGGAGACTGCGCCGGCGCGCTGGGCTTCACCACCGCCGTCGCGTCATTGTCGTCCCTGCAAGCTGCCGTCGCTTCACGAAGAGAGAGAGGGGAGCGTCGGGAAGGAGGGGACGCCGCCGAGGTACCATCGCCGTTCTTTCGTCATCGCCGCTGTTGACAGAAGAGAGAGCGAGATCCGAGAGAGCAGTGAGGGAAGGGCATCGTTGGAGGAGAGCCTGGAAACGTTACCGCCACTGTTCGTCGCGCCGTCACCTCTAGCCCGCGCCGTCGCCAGTCGCGCGAGAGAGAAACACGCCATGAGGGAGTTGCCGCAGTGGAGGAGCTGTCGCGTTTCTGCCGTCACCAGTCTACACGCCGCCGCTGTGCTCCTTGCCGCAGCATCGCCGCTGGAAGAGGAGGGCTCGCCAGTTCTGTCTCTCACTGCCGCTGATGTCCTCCGCCGCTCCTGCCGCCGCAGGTGTTGCCGCCGGAGAAGGAAGCTGCAACTCTGTGTTTCTGATCGCCGAGAGTGGTTCTGTGACTTCCGGGACCACCGCCGGAGCTCTGGGCCGAGCCTCTGCCGCCAAGAATGCCCCTGCTGCCACTGAGTTTCACTGCCAGTAAGAGGTTTAAGTTTGATTTCAGTTCTTTTGGAATTTCGAGAAGGTTTTGATGCTGCGTGGTTATTGTAGTTGATCTACCGGAGCTTCTGGACACTACCGGAGCTGTTGACGGGTCGGTTCGGAATTGCAGCTTCCTCATTTTGTTATTTCGGTAAGTAAGTATGTTTCGAAAAGCCTTGCGATAGTGTTTTGTTGTGTTTGGTTAATGAATATGAGTTTTGGTAACGTGGGGTCGAGTCCTGATTACTATATGTTGCGATTAGAGTCGTTGTGGTTGCTGAGAAAATGGTTTGGAGCAAAGATTGCGGCTGCCACAATTTCGGGCTGAGAGAAAACGAGTTGTGATGCGTTTTAGAGTTTTGATTTTCGACAGTCGAGGTAGGGGCTTTTCTAAAATCTCAATTTCATAATTTGGAATTGTTATAAATGGATACCAATGTGAAAAATACATTTTTTAGTGATTGTACAAGTCTTATGTATTGTCTGGCTATTTTGGATGAATGTGATTATATGTTTGATTGGGTTATTGTTTGGTTTTGATAAAATGGATTGTTGCTGAAGTGTCTCTTTAAAGTTCTGAAAATGTGTTTAATCAGTTGATAAAGATTGATCTTGAGACGACTTTTGATTTTTGTTTGGTTTTGATAAATGGGTTGTTGCTGAACTGTTCTTTTAAAGTTTTGAAATTGGGTTTAATTGGTTGATAATGATTTGATCTTGCAACAATTTCCTTGAGATATGAAAATGAGGTGAATGTTGGATTCAGTTTCCTTTTAAACTGATTTTTTTGGGTTCTGAACCGTTGAAAAAAAAATTGTGGATTGGTTTGGATTGGACTCGGAAAGGGTGGCAGAGTCCAAATTTTAGGGGAGGTGCTGCCGAAATTTTGATAGAATCCGGTACTTTATTGAAATGTTATTTAGAAAATTATGAGTTAAAGACTTCTACTATTTTATTTGAATTATTAAGAACGGGATGATTTATGCTTTTGAAATGAATTATTAAGAAGGAAATCGTGATTTAGTCTCGTTTCTTAAAAAAAGTATTGTATCTCTTTTGGGAGCAAGTTATCTAGATGAAACTTATGTTTTAAGGCTGTTTTAAATGTGAAAAGGGCTATGTCTTTGAATTTGACTTGAGGGATTCAATTGGAGGAGTTTCAGTGACTTTGAAAGAACTTGAACGTCTATTGACAAGTTTCATTTTTAAAATATTTTGGGAAATGTTTTAAGTACTCTTTGAATTCTGAATTTTTGCAAGACTAAAACAATTTTTGAGCAGTTTGGAATGCTTTAGAATTAATCATGGGGTTGAAGCTGGTTTTGTTTAAGTAAAGGAAATGGCTTTGAAAGGAGTAATTGATTACATGACTCGGTCTGACTTAGATCCTATTTTTAATACTCAAATCAGGAAGCCAAGGTTTTAAAGATTTTAAGTGAGTTTGAGAAAATGAGTTATGTTATTCTCCTCTAAAGACTTGAGACTTTGCCGAGTGACTTTTGTTATAAAATCCTGTTGTTAGATGGATGATTTTGAATATTTCAAAATAAATCTTTAATTTGCCATGGTTTTGGAATTTTTGGAAAGAGGATGCCGAGGGTGGCTTTGTTTTTAAAAAGGGAACTTACTTGAGTAAAAGTGGCTTATGAGCCTGAGATGATTTGAGGAATGGGAACTTTAAAGCCAAGGCTAAAAAGAATTGATTTTGATTTCAAAGTAAAGTGAATTGAGAAAAAGTGATTTATGGCCTGAATGATGATTTTATGAATTTGATGATGTTGAATGGTGGAAGTGCTATTTTGTTATGAGCCAGACTGACTGTGTATGATAATGAATTATGGTTTATTGTGGAATATGTTATGAGTCGGATGGCTGACTATGAATCATGAATTTAAGCCAGACGACTGAGATGAATATTGATTTATGGCTGAGAATAAATGCATATATGCTGAGTTATTGAGATTGTGATTGTTGCACTTCCACTTATTTCAGATACGAGTTTCATTGGGTAGAAGCAGTGGCTAGCCACCACGTGCTTCAGGTTGAGACTCGATACTATGCTGACCCTATGTCGTAAGTGTGGCCGGACACTGTGAAAGTTCCGGATGAGCTCGCCCCGGTGAATATACACCAGTGAAGGTGTTGGATTTGAATTATGATTATGATTGTGAATAACTCGAGTTGGGGATGCACGACAGAGGGACAGTCCAATGGTTAGCTACCAGGACTTGTCGGGTTGGCTCTATAACCGATAGATGATATCATCAGCCACTAGGACAGGCATTCATCATATGCATCTATGTGACATTGTTTGGGTGTGCATATTGTATTTGGTTTGCCTTTGTGAATACTTGCGATTATCTGCTAATTGTTCTACTTGCAGTAACTGTTTGTTTGTGCTTGAACTTTCCTACTTGTGTTTGTGACTGGGACTCTGTTGGATTGTGGTGATTGGTTGGTGTTTGGGTTGTTTGGGCCTATAGCCGTGGTTGATCATGAGGTGGGGCGAAGGCCATGTTTGGTTGATGTTCTGGTTTGGAAAAGTATGAACAACTAACCTGGTTCAGCACAGATGAACTTTTTGAAAGGCTTTTGGATTTAATAAGAAATGAATAGTTCCTCTTTCAAAAAAGATTTCAGACTTTTCTTTTTTAGTAAACCTTTGTTTTTGAAAAGATGCATAAGGCGGTTATTAATCACTGTAACGGTTTTATCTCGCGTATCCTATTATAGTAATTCTGCAACCCTATAGTGAGAACCCTTTCGAGGATGATGTTTTCACTCCCCTACAGGTCTTCTCTTTTTAGGTTGCAGACGACGAAGTTCAGAAGATATTATTTATTTTCTGTTAGATGATAATTTTGTATTGTTTTAGTATTATTGTTTCCCTCGCCTTTAATTTTGCAAGTCTTGTAAGTGGGATAGGATTGTGATGAGATGTTTGTAAATTACTATGTATGTATACATATATATTTCCTGTGAGTCTTGTAACTTATATTGTAAGTCTGGATGTTTGTGTTATTTTGAAAAGTTCGGTTAAAGTTTTAAACAGGCTCATATTTTAGTATTAAATATTATAAGCGTCGCGTAATACCCGAGCTATCAGAGTGGCGCAACCGAAAGCGTGACATTATGATAGTTAGGGTGTTACAAAATAAGAATTGGATACTAAATTCCCAATATCCCCATTATATATTACCTATAACTATAAAAATATTACTATAAGAATATTACTCAAAATGTTTAATAAAATATTTTTCTATTATAATGTTATCTCTGTGGGTAAATTTTAATGTTAACTCTCTGTGTAGATATTTTTTAAAAATGATAAAATGCTTATATTTATTGTTAAACATGTATAATTATAATTATTTTAAACATTTTAATTATCTTTAGAGTACTATCAATAAAAAGAGTACTATTAATAAAATGTTTTAGTAATAATTTGTATATTTATTATGTTTAATTTTTATATTATTAAAAGTTAAGTTTTTAATCCTTTTCATGATTGACAGTGAGCAGTTTAATTTTAATCCCTTTTAAGATTGAAAGTGGAAATTCATTGTTGGTTAATGGAGAGGTTATAGAATATTACGTAGTTTTAGTTTATAATGATAGTGGTAAAATATGAAAACAGATTTGGATACCAAATTACCTTTATAAAGATATGGGCAATATAGGAAAACAGATTTGGATACCAAATTTTTTTATCCGCTTTATATATTGTTAAAGATATATAATTTATGAAAATACATCAAATATAGAATAATTATTTAAATAATGCACTACATCTCGAATACTATCTTAACTATAAATATATCTTGAATACTGAGATTTTGAATTATGACGCAATAAAAGTCTGATGTATTCTGAGTACACTCGAAATACGTTTCACGTTGAGAAACACAAGAGCGAAATTAGAGTAATTATTTAAGGGGATTGTGTTTAATGATTTATTAAAATATTTTATATTATTATTTTTAATGATAAAATAAAAAAAACTAAATATATAATCTCAATCAAATATTCATACAAAGATATACATATATGTATTTAATATCTATTAAATAAAAGACATACTACTAATTTTGTCTTTGTTGACATGTATATACAATACTCATTTATTGCACAATTTTTTCTGCAAAATATCAAAATAATTTTAGAATTATTCTCCACATACAAACTATTTTATCATGCAAGTCTATACAAGTCTATACTCTTCCTAAATTAGGCAATAGAAAAATCTAGAAAAATACACTACATATTTAAAGATTACGTTTATTTTCCAAAAAATAATCCTCATTTGGAAAGTTGTATACATATTCTTTGTTCACTCTTGATTCCACTATCTAAAAAAATAAGAAATAATTAATAAATTCTTCTCGAGTACCTAACTATACAATTATTGGCACATGTTAAAAAAAGATCTATAACATAATATTTTATTTACCTATGCGAGTGCAAAAATTAGCCACCATGTTCGAACATCTCACAATTTTGCTCGAAATTTTTAAGAGAATACAACAGTTCTTCAAACTACACTACCTACTCCAAGGACATGTACCCACTGTAATGCACGTCTATTTCACCATGAAACATTTTATATGTGTTGCAATGGGGTAAAGTCTCTTTGCCACAAGTAAATGCTTCTTAGGAATTACTTGAAATCTTCTTAGACCCTTCTGCAGAAGGGAACCATTTCAGGAAACACATTCGTGTTTACAATAATGTTTTTTCTTTTATTTCATGCGGTGTACACATAGACGAACAATTAGCTACAGCAAGTTATGGTATATATACATTCTGTGCTCAAGGATCAATGTACTACAGCATAGGAGGATTTCATCCAGACCAAGGGACGTGGCCACACTTCTTGCAACTGTATATATACGATACTGAGCACGAGTTACAAAATAGGATGTTGGAGAACACACAACTGCATGAAGGTTTGGTTCTGAAGCTACAACAATTGTTGCACCGATATAATCTTTTTATCCATGTATTTTGCCAGCTTGCACAATGACTAGATCTACAAGAGTGTAGCTTGGTGATTAGAGAGCGACCTGCTAATCAACCACAATATAGTCTCCCAACTGCTTCACAAGTAGCAGCCATAATAGTTGGTAATGACATTGAAACAATGGTGCATGGACAAGATGTCAAGGTTCAAACTCATGCTGGTAACCTCAGAAGGATTCAGGAATTTGTTGGCTATTATGATCCACTATAATATCCTTTTCTTTTTCCATTTGGAACGCATGGATGGGATATGAATACTCGAACTCAAAGTGGGAACTAAGTATCATGCCGGACATATTATAGCTATATGCTCCAGGTACAAACTCATATTTTTTTTATATAATTTATAGACTTCTTTAGATGATAGTTTAAACCAATACATCATTTCACAATTTCTAACCATTTTCTAATATTCTCAAAATTCATAGATCTGTCCCGTTGATCACTCAACAGCTTTGCAAGCGGGGAGACTTTTTCAACAATATGTTGTTGACAACTATGTGAAAATATAAATAGGCAAGTTAAGATGGGTTCGACAAAGACAACCGAAACTTCGAGTTGAACTATATCAAGGCTTACAAGATGCTTTGCACACAGGAGAGACTAATGCTGGTAAATATTTTTCGATTTAATGGCTACACGATTGATTATTACGTGTTCCTGAAGTTAATTTTTCAAACTAATAATACTTTTTTCTATAATTAATTTTAGAAAATGTTGGCAGAAGAACGATATTACCATCGTCGTTCGTGGGCAGTCGTCGAGACATGACCCAACGGTATGAGGATGGAATAGCTATTGTTCTTAAAGAAGGCAAACCGGATATTTTTTTCACTATGACATGCAATCCGTCATGGTCAGAAATAGCTTCGAAACTCAGTCCTACTCAAATTTCACATGATCGTCCAGATCTAACAACTAGGATTTTCAGAGCCAAATTCGAACAATTAAAGGAGGATGTCATTACCAAGGGTGTATTGGAAAAGGTGAAAGTTATATTTATGTCACCGAGTTTCAGAAAAGAGGATTGCCACACGTACATATGTTGCTAATCCTAGAAGACAACGATAAGTTGAGTGATCCTGACCAATATGATAGTTTGGTTCGAGCGAAAATACCATGTAAAGAAGCAGAACCACACTTACATGAGGCAGTGCTAAGGCATATGGTCCATGGTCCTTGCGGAATACTTAATCAATCTTCACCATGCATGAAAAATGGTCAATGTAAATGCAACTACCCAAAAGAGTTCGTAGCAGAGACACGACGAGGTGATAACTCATATCCTCAATATAGGAGGCGATTTGATACTCCAATACGTATAAATAAAAATGTCACAATTGACAACAGATGGTAGTTCCGTACAACCCTTGGCTACTACTGAAGTATGATTGCCATATCAATGTAGAGATATATAGCAGTATCAAGAGTATAAAGTATCTATACATGTATTGCTATAAGGGACCAGACCATGTTGCAATGGAGGTTCACAAAAGTTCTTATTATGATGAGATGAAACAGTTTATTGATGCAAGATGGATTGCCGCTCTAGAGGCATGTTGGAGAATATTTAAATTCAACTTTTACCGAATGTACCCATCAGTTGAAAGGTTGCAGGTTCATTTGCCAAATCAACATCAAGTGAGCTTTTATGAGCACCAAACTATTTCTAAAATAGTTAATGATGAATATTTTTCAAGAACAATGCTCACTAAATTCTTTGCACTTAATCGGGCCAATGACCAACAATCTAGGCATCTTTTGTATAGGAAAATCCCAGAATATTACAGTTGGCACAGCAAGGAAAAAGAATGGCATCGACGCAGGTAACAAAAGAGGGCTATCGGTCGGATCTATACCGTTTCACTAATAGAAGGAGAAAAATTCTATTTGAGTATTCTATTGTCAAATGTAAGAGGACCAACTGGTTGGGATGATTTGCTAACGGTGAATGGTGTCCAATATTCATCCTTTAAGCAATCCACTCAGCATCGAGGACTGTTAGAGGGTGATAGCAGTATAAGATCATGTTTGGTTGAGACTTCCATTTTAAGAATGTCATGTGCTTTAAGAAGGTTGTTTGCCACCATCTTAATTTTTTGTGAGCCAACAGATGTAAGAAGATTGTGGATGAGTTTCTTTCATACATGGTAGATGATTATCCATCAACAAGCACTACAACATGCCATGGGTTGACAAATCGTTTGCTTAGGGATTTAAATGACATCCTCCTACAACGTGAAAAAAATATTGCACAATACGATTTACCAGCTCTAACCTCGGACAACAACAATGACAACTTGATGCCTAGAATTATTCAAGAAGAGATGTCCATCGAAGTTCCTCGAGAAGATCTGTGTTCTATAGAAAGATTGAATTATGATCAGTTTGTGGCTTTCAGGTGCATTATGGATACAATTGATCAGAGAAAAAGTGGAGTATTTTTCGTTGATGGACCAGGCAGAACAGGTAAAATATTTCTTTACATAGCTATAATTGCAGACTTAAGAAGTAAATGACATATTATCTTGGTAACTGCATCATCAGGAATAGCTGCAACTTTATTGTCTGGTGGTCGAACAACTCATTCTAGATTTAAGATCCCAATCAATGCAGAGCCATCCTCCATGTGCAATATAAGTAAACAATCTGATTTTGCAAAACTGATTAGGCAAACGACAACGATAATTTGGGATGAAGCGTCAATGGCTAATAAAGAGATAATGGAATCATTAGACCGCACATTACGAGACATCTTAGAAAACAATAATCCATTTGGAGGAAAGGTGATGGTTATGGGAGGGGATTTCCGCCAAGTACTACATGTTGTGCCGAAAGGAAGTAAGTCACAAATGATTTTAGCTTCTATTGTTAAATCACATTTGTGGGCATTCACCGAAATTCTCCACTTGCGACAAAATATGCGATCTCTTAATGATAATGATTTTGCGAAGTATCTTATGCGTATATGGGATGGGATTGAGCCTACCATATGTGAGGACTTGGTACAAATAGAAGCACACATGGTAATACCATGGGAAGGTGAGGCATCATTACACAAATTAATAGAAGAAATCTTTCCAAATTTGCAATCTCATGGGTGGGATGCATCTTACATGGTAGAGAGAGCGATATTGACACCAAAAAATCATGATATGCAACAGCTTAATGATATAGTCATCAACCAATTTCTGGGAGACGAACGAATTTTAGCATCCTTTGATGAAGTAGAAGGAGATACAAATAAACTGTATCAACAAGAATATCTTAACTCAATCTCCACAGCTGGATTGCCACCTCATATGTTGAAGGTAAAAAAAGGTGCTCCTTTGATGTTACTGAGAAACATAGATCCTAAGGCAGGCTTATGCAATGGCATAAGGCTACTGTGTCGAGGAACTTTTCAAAACATGTTAGATGTGAAAATCTTAACACGCCATCACTCTGGACAAAGAGCTTTTCTGTCTCGGATAAAACACAAAACAACTGAGAACTCAGGATTACCCTTTGTGCTTATTAGGAAGCAATTTTCTGTAAGGTTGAGTTTTGTCTTAACGATAAATAAATCACAAGGGCAAACTATCCCTAAGGTAGGGATTTATCTCCCTAAACGTGTGTTCAGCGATGATCAATTATACGTTGCTCTATCTCGAAGTGTTTCTTAGTCAACCACAAAAATCTTAGTCAAAGAAGGAACAATAGATAGAAAAAGTGGACAATTCACAAAGAATGTGGTGTTCAAAGAAATTTTGTTACCTGCACCTCAGGTAATTTATGTGCTTAGCAAATACGTGAGCCTTTTTACGAGTATAATCCGTGTATTATGTAATTTTATCATTACAATATCAACATTGGAATAGATAGTTTTGTTCACTAATTTTAACAACTAATGACTAAGATTTTTAATAGATAAATTGATATCAAGAGAGCTCATCAGCATATTAAAAGAGATAAGCGAAAGGAACTCGAACCTCTGCTTTACCCAACAGGTATGCACCAACTATAATTCACATAAATTATTATAAAATTTTATCATACATCCTTAAAATATATCATTATTGGTTTTTTAAGAAATTATAGTTTGCGATATTTATATTTACTTTGAAAAAAATTCAAAATTTGATTTCTTTAAATGTTGATATCAATTTTATAATTTTAGAAATAAAATTATAAAAATTAAAATTTTAAAACCAATAAAAGGTAGAGGTATGTTTTGTTTGGGATGTTGATAGAGAAGATTTTTGCCGATTCGGAAATTAGATAAAATAATTCCGTTGTGAGTATAGTCCAAACCGACAATCTATCCTCTCAATCAAAGTTTAATATTTTCCAATAAAAACAATTAACCGAGAGTAATGAAACCTCGGGTCGTTCTCCCTCGGAATGCAATTGAAGTGTCACACTTTTGGTTGTGAGGATACGGGTTTTGAAATCAAAGAACGAAAGATTAAAAGAACTAAGAAATAAAAGAACTAAGAGATGATCAAAATTGGGAATTTATGCAATTAAAAGGAAAATAAGGTCAAAACTAGTGAAAATGCTATAAATGCATAAACATCCTTGACTTGGGAATGAGGATCCAAGGAATCCTGTCATTGCCATAACCACAACTATAGTAATTATGATGAGTCAATCTCGCCTAGTCAACCCCTAGCATCGAGGAGTAAGTCAAGCAAGCATAATTGACCTTAATCCATAAGTCCTAGCTCACTTACCAAATTAATTGGTAAAAAGCTAGCGTCAATGGAAACAAGAGTCAACTAACTACCCAAGAA
Organism: Arachis ipaensis; assembly: GCF_059453495.1. Lineage (NCBI taxonomy): Eukaryota > Viridiplantae > Streptophyta > Magnoliopsida > Fabales > Fabaceae > Arachis > Arachis ipaensis. The sequence continues at coordinate 44,084,728 of NC_142444.1, read as the reverse complement.
TTACCACTAAATGTCGGATATTATGACTCTAGTATCCTAGGAACTCAAATCCCAAGTCAAGGTGTGAAAATCTACTCAAAATTTCCAAGTGGCATTTTCACAAACACTTGGTGGGTATAAAAACCAAAACATAAGAAATTGCAAAGGAAAATAAAAACCATAACCAACATATTCACAATATCAACAATAAACAAGCAATCAAGCAACTATAAAGCATAAAACATTAAATGTATCAATCAAAACTTCAAGAAACTAAAATTGCATATATAAACAAAGTAACTTGAATCATAAGAAAATAAAAATAAAAGATGATGTAATTAAAGAGAAATTGAGGTACTTACAATAAAAGAAGCAAAATCCAAGATAAAAACTTGACTATAAAATGCTACAATGGAAATTGAAGTAAAACCCTAAGAGAGAATTTTCTACTCTACACTACTCCTACTCCTAATGCATATTTGGAGGCCTCCTAAACTAATACAAGCTAACTAAAAACTCCTTCTTTGATATGTCTTCATTCCCCTTTGATATAGCACTTCTAAAAGGCTTCAGCACTCCAAAAATTGGGCCAAGAGAGCCCCAAAGTCGCAAGTCACGTGATTCATTAATGAAGTCACGCACAGGAACCTGTGCGTATGCACGTTTCGCTGAATTTTCACTTGTGCTTGAGCACAGAGGGTTGTGCATACGCACGCATGCTGATTTTCTTCTTGTGTGTACGCACACATGGCTGTGTGCTTCTCCTTTGTTTTCTTCATGTGTTCTCCCTTTGTACATGCTTCCTTCCACTTTTGCCTAGCCATTCTTGTCTAAATGACCTGAAATCACTCACAAAATATATCACATCATTGAATGGCATAAAAGTGGAATTAAAATCACTAATTTAAGCACAAAAACGCATGTTTTCACATTTAGGTTCAATTTAGGGATAAAACACAAAAGTATGCTATTTTAGTGATTAAGTGTGAGTTTATGTGATGAAATCCATTCAAATCAAGCCAAAATATATCGTCAAATATGGACTCATCAATTCTCCCACACTTAAACAATAGCATGTCCTCATGCTAAACACAAACAAGGAGAATGATTAAAGGGTAACAACTTATTGAATGTAACTATCTATATGCATACAAGTATATTATATATACCTATCTATCTATCTATAGTTCCTATTGGTTTGGTGAAAACAAATAATCAAATTTCCAAGCAAGAGTATAGACATATAGGGCTAAGCAAAGAAATAATTCAATGCAATCAAAATCTAGAGAATTGATTCAACTCATAAAAAAAATGAAGCAACTTGCAAGAATGCATGATAAGAGGTGTGGAGACATAGAATTGAGTAATCGAACCCTCACTAGGTGTATATACACTCTAATCACTCGGTGTTTAGGGTCAAGTCACTCAAGTCTCCTCTAATCATGCTTTCAAGGATTTGCTTTTCATCTAACAATCAACAAGCGTGTGATGCATGAATGCAAGTATCATGAGGTCTTTAGAAGGTTGTAATGGGATTGGGGTAAATGTGAGATGAATATATGGCTAAGTAGACTAAAAGATTGAATCTTTGATTAGCTTAGGTATCCAACTCAACCTATATCAATCAAATCACAAAAATGCATTCTAACCACCAATTACTTCTTTTCATACACATTCATGCCTTAGTTTCTATTCAAAACACATATGCATTTCTTATTCATTCATTTTTTTCTTTCTTTTGAGGAAACCTTTGTCCCCTTTTTGCTATATTATATTTTTTTCTACTTTTTTTTTCTTTTTCTATGACAAATGCATATGGTTAAAGCAAATTGACACATGAATGTGCACCCATTTTCCACATTTTTTCAATAAAATACCCAAAACAAACTTTTTCATTCACTACCAATGTTTTTCATCATTCTCCCACACTTAAATGAAACACACACCTTAACCTAAACTAATCAAGGATACAAATCAAGGTAAATCATGGTTTTCCGCTTAAGGTTGTGATGTGGTGATATTAAAAACAATGGGGTAAATAAGGCTCAAAAGGGGTTAACAACGGTAGATGCAAAGGTAGGTCCATATGGGTGAGTGAGTTTAAATAAAAAATGACCTCAATCATGCTCAATGCATCCAAAACATCAAATATTGGAAATAAAGAATCAAGCAAAACCAAGATCACAATCATAGAAGGAGCATAACACACAATAAACAAAAATAGTGGTTAGAATGTGTAACCACTCAATATAAGCTCAAAAACTCATAAGGTATTTTTTTCTATCTCTCTTCTATGTTCCATAAAAATCATTCAAGCAAGTTTTTTAAAAAAAGAATTTTTCCAAATCAATTCAATAGAACGCCCTAAAAACAAAATTCTTGAAAATCTTTGTTATTTTTCACCAAAATTATTTCCTATATGTATGTATGTTGTGATGGATGCAATTTCAAAAATTTTCTAGTTGTATTCCTAATTTTCAACATCCAAAAACTAACATGAAAAATTAGGACAAAATTGAATTAGGCACTATGCTATTCACATCTTCCAATCACAACTTCTATCTATAATATATATATACCATGCAAAAGATGCAAAATACAATAGTTAGAAATAAACTATGAACAACCTAAGATATATGTACTAGAGAAAAATACAATGCAACAATAAAAATACTCCAAATATTTACAAGAAACATAATAAAAGAAAACAAAAAATAAAGTACAAAGTGTTCGAAAAAGAAAATTTACGCCCCAAAAATGGTGAATCCTCCCCCATACTTAAGCATTACACGGTCCTCCGTGCACAAACACAATCCGGGGAGAATGTCTCTAAGTTCCTCCACCTTCAGCTGGTGGATGCGAGGGCTTGGGTTGCATGGAAATTGCCAAGTCCAATGCATTCTCGGCATCTCCATCCTCGGTGTCCTCCTCCTTCGCCGGCTCCTTGCCATCATAGTCATCCTCGAAAAGAATGAATGGAGTATAATTAAGAATCATAGGGAAAGTGGCACAAAAAGGCAAAGTAAGAAGCAAATAAGCATCTAATTGAGGAAGTTTGCATATTGGTGTGGTATGATGAAAATGAGCCGTGTGTCTATTCCAATTATGCGTGCGGTTAGAACACATACAACGGCTGGTTAAAACGGCATCCACACAATCAAAAAGTAAGCATGGGTTCCTCAATTAAATGGCCTAAGTTGCACGCAATGAGTAAGCATCAATTAAACACAAGTAAGTTTAGGCAATTATAACAAGAGTGAATTGAATTTAGGACATATTGGTTATTGAAATTGTGCAAGTGAAAGCGCAAGATTGATATGAAATAGCACAACAAACAATAACCAATGCAATGATGAAAAAATTACTTATTCATCCTTAGGAATAATGAAATAATCACATGGTTAAGGTGTTTGTTACAAAAAATGACAAGTCTTGATAAGAATCAAGTCAAGTGAACTAAAAAAAATGCAAAGTATTAACAAGGAACAAATACCTTGTTATGTGATTATATTGACTTAAAAACCATGATGAACAAGCAATTCAATTCAATTCACTACATTCAATATGCCCTTGTTAAAAATTCCACCAAAAAGAAGTCAAATGTCACTTTTCATATCAATTTGGTGCTAGCAACTCAAAGCATTAAATAAGTACATTATTGAAATTACAATCCAAGATAGCATCATAATCATGCAAAAGTACACTATTCTTGATTAGAATGCCAAACAAGGATGTACTCTAACACATATGGTAGCTACAACACATGCATTAAACTAAAAGTTCACTTAGGCATTATGTCAAACACATGGTATGCAGTGCACATATTCATCAAATTCAAGCAAAAAATTGAAGCATCAACAACCCATAAATAAAAAATTGAACACTTGCAATGTAACAAACAACAAGTAAGTAAAACTTAAACTAGATTACCAAAATTAAATAATGAAAATGAAAATTAAGCAAGCAAGTAAACAAAACAAGGAAGAGTAAAAAGAGAAGAAGGAAGAAGAAAGAAGAAAGAGAGGGAAGAAGACAGAGAGAGACATGGTGGCGGCCGGACGGTGACGGTGGTGGTCGGAGGGAAGGGTAGGTTGGGTTGGGTTGGTGAAGAAGGAAGAAGGAAAGGCTTAGGGGGGCTGGCGTAACCGGGCATCTTTCTTGATGAACGCCCAGAACGCGACCTGTGTGCACGCACAAAGACGTGTGCGCACGCACAAAAGGGAAAAACAAAGGGGTGCGAACGCACAGGGTGTGCAAGCACTCCTAGCAGGAATGGTGTTACTATGTGAGCGCACGCACAGAACACTTTTTTTTAACAGGGCAAAAGGACCATGTGTGCGTACGCACAGAATGAAAATGTGCTGGGGTGCACTTGCACAGGGTGTGTGAGCGCTGTGAATAGAGCATGTGTCATTAAGTGTGCGTACGCACAGGGTTGTGCGTACGCACAGATGGCAAAAACTAAGGGGCATGTGCGTGCGCACAAGGCTGTGTGCATGCACAGAGCTCTGTTTCTATAACATTTTTAATGCCTCTAAGGCACCAACCATGATATCAATCAAAGGTTTTCAATCCCAAAACATATCATTCTTCAAAAACACATGATCAACATAAAATGCAACTAATTTAAACCTAGAATTCAATCAAACTAAGCTGATCAAAGAGACAAAATTCAATAAGCAAAAGCTAAAAGAAAGAAGATTTGGAAGGATGTTACCATGGTGGGGTGTCTCCCACCTAGCACTTTGGTTTAAAGTCCTCAAGTTGGACTTTTTGAGTGAAGCTTGTGTCATGGTGGCTTATGGTTCCACTCGTCTTTGAGTTGCCACCCATGTTTGCTCTTCAAAGCTCCTCCGGTGTCCCAAACAAAGTACATTAAGCTCTTAAGCAACTTCAAGTAAGTAATTGGGACCGAAAATTGTTGGTTGTTGAGTTGTATGCCCGGATCATACACTTTGGTTTCTCTATCATCCTCTTGTTGATTCTTGCTCTTGCACTTGGATGAACAACCTCCCAAACTTCCTTTGAAGCACCCAAATAAACCTTGGAATCCTCCTAATTGAGCTTTGCACCACTTATGCTTTGAACTCCTTTGGCAACCAACACCTATGTCTTCCTTGTTGAACACCTCAAGAAGGACCTTAAGTTGGTGATCTGTTTCCAAGAGAGCATATTGGTGTGGACCTATGAAGCTCATTGAGGATATTGTCACCCACTCAATTTGCTCTTGGAATGGAGTTACCCTATTGGACTCTTATATGAATACCTCCACTTCTTGGGTGACTACCTCTTCCTCACCACCCATATCTCTCTCAAACATAAAAGGGGAAGGTTCCTCAAGATCATTGAGGGGGTTGACCAAGGTGGTCATTGATGATAGAATCCACTTCTTGATCAAACTCCCTCAATTCTTCGTTTACCTCATCCGGTTCAATTGTTTTACCTTTCTCCTCTTGTGGCTCTAGCTTTAGCTCTACTCCTTCTACCTTAGACTCCATGTTTTTCTCCGCACTATACTCCTTAGTTGATCCTCCACATCCCTCAAGGGAGATGTCTTGATTGCTTGAGCATAGCAAGGTTAAGCGGTTCACCGCTTCGGCTATGGTAGCCATGAACTTCCCTTGCTTCTTTCGGAACCCTTCTTGCTCTTGGAAGAATGCTTGAAGGTTTTGTTGTTCTTGGGGTAAGGGTTGGAGAACTTCATATTTGGGTGAGAAATAAGGTTTAATGGTTGGGAGAAAGGTTGTATAGTTGGCAGGTGTGATATGTGGGTGAGGGTATTGAGGTGGTATATAAGGAGGTGATGGTTCATATGATTGATGACAAGGTGTATAAACATTTTGGTTCCATAGAGGTGTATGGTGTGGTGCTTGAAGGTTTGGTGGTTGAGGGTTGTGTAGAGGGTACCGTTCATATCTTTGGATTTGATATGCACATAAGGGAGGGTTTGACTCGTTGTAGTATGGAGGAGGTTGCTCCTTCCTCATTTGATTCTCTCACTCCATGATGCAATCCCAATTTGAATTCATCATACCTTACAATACAATCATAACCAAGATCCAAGCAACAAGGGTGATATCTTAAAGAGAAAGTGGAAAATAAAAGCAAAAGACATCAATAAACAAGAAAAATAAACACCTAAGTATTAACAAAAATAACCAAATAACCAAAAAGTAAGATATTTACACTATGAACATATTCACAAGAACCTAAGATATAACACCAATTGCATCCCCGAAAACGGCGCCAAAAACTTGATGTTTGGAGAATTACTGCTGGTTCGGAAATTTAGACAAAATAGAATTTCTTCCGTTGTGAGTATAGTCCAAACTGGCAATGGATCCTCTCAATCAAATTTTAATTCAAAGTATAGTTACAATTCAAAACAAGATAACCGGGACTTTTTAAGTCTCGGGTCATCTTCCCTAGGAGTTGCAATTAAGTGTTATGTTATTGTCTATTGTAAATATGTTAATATGTAAATAGCTTGCTTTTTGGTTGTCTTTTGTTTTTGTTAATAGTTAGGATTGGGATCCCGGAGGACATTGGAAATTGAAGCATTGGTGGGAAAGTCAAGCACAAGCCACCATAGCAAGGGCTCTCCCAATTGTCTAACTTAAAGATAATAAATAAAAGTGCTAGGTGGGAGACACCCCACCATAGTAACACCTTTCTAACCCTTTCTTTGTATATAGTCTTAATTCAATGCATTTTGTTTCTTGTAGATAGCTTATATTTAGTTTAATTTCAAGCTTAGTTAGGTTAAATTTTAGTTTGGATAATGTGGTTGTGTAATGTTGGATGTTTTGGGGTTAAAATCCTTTTGTTGAGCTCAAGTTTGGTACCTTAGAGCTCTAAAAATTTTTGAAAAAAAAATAGAGCCTGTGCGCACGCACACTTTCCCCAATTTCTGCACCTGTGTGCACGCACACACCTGTGCGTACGCACACCCCTTTGCACAGCCCCTGTTCGGAGCGCTTGCACACCTTGTGCGTTCACGTCTCCCTCTTTTTTCCTCTCGTGCGTACGTACGAACCTATGTGCGTACGCACAGATGGCGAATCAGGCGTTAAATTCTGACGTTTCATTTTCTTAAAAAATAAAAAAAATCTATCGTGTGTATGCACACATGTGTGCGCGTGCACACACCAATTTTCACCTTCTGCCCGTAGCGCTCGCACATCCTGGTGCGTGTGCACACCCCTGTTCACACTTTTGTGCATATGCACACCTCTGTTTTCTCACCACCTTACTTCTTTTCTTCTCTTATCTCTATTTCTTCTCTTCTTTTCTCTTCTCGTCTCTTCTTTCTTTTCTCCAACCATGATCCACCACTATCATTCATCACCCACCATGCTCCCCTTTGGTTACTTAGTTAGTTAGTTAGTTATTGCATTAGTTAGTTTAATTTTCTGTTTGATGCTAAGTGTTGGATGATTGAGTTGATTTGTCGATTCTGTTGAGATATTGTTGCTAAACTATTGATATTGTTATTGCTATTTATTGTTGGATATCTTCATTGAGGTCATACTTTGTTGCTTGGTATTGAGTTTAAAATGTTGAATATTTGTGCATACCAAGTACTCATAACATTGCCTTTGAGAATGCTTTTGGATTTCTAAATTGCATGTTTTGGCTACCATGTAATTTGATTTCATTATCTATAGATAGGCAATTTGTTCTTAGTTGATGCATTTTTTTAGGTGATACTTGTTATGATTGATTTTTATTTAAGTCACCTAGTTGATGCATTGAAATTAAGGAATTGTGAAATTGAATCATAAGCATACCCAGTGACATTTTTTTAGCTTTTTAAGCTTTGTGGACTATGCTTGCCATGTTTTCTACTTCATGTCAATTAGGTGTTGCTTCATTATCTAATTTGCAAGTGCCTAATTCTTGCTTGAATGCTTTAATGCTTCTTTATTGCCTGTTTGTTTATCTTGGCATACAAGTTTCTTTTTAAGTATCTCAAACACACTAGAATGAGTGAAGTGCATGCTTATTTTGTCTAATTCTGACATAGCTTTCCATGCTAGTATGTGTGTTCTAAACAGCACAACTTAGAATTCACACACTTGTTTCCTTCATGTCACAAGCCTATTCACTCACTCATTTTAGTGATCCATCACCTCATTCCGACAATCTATGCTTCCTTGTTTTTGCATTCACTCGTCTTACGGTGTTATTTCCTCTTTTTCATGAATGATTCATCGTAAGCAACAAAGGAAGCGGAAGAAAGAGCATGCAACAGTCGATTGATCCACCAGCTGAAGGTGGCAATCCGAAGTCGCCATACCCCCTTGCTCATCTTGGATGCACGGAGGACCGTGCAACCCTTTAAGTGTGGGGAGGTCGTCACCGATCGACAATCTTGGGTGACAAAATTCTAATTCCATACACTTGCACATTTTATCTTTCTTAGTTTGTATATATTTTAGAGCTTTAATTGCATTTTTCCATGGTCTATTGCATGTCTTTGCATACATATAATAAGCTTAGTTAAAATGATGAAATTTTTCCAAGAAATTTATCTATAGGGCATTAACATCCAAGTTGATGTGAGTTGGTATTTATTTTATTGAAACTTGCTTGAAATGTATTGTGGAACATGTTTTTGAGCTAAGAACACATAAGCATGTGAGTTTTGAGCCTCATTGTGTGGTTACATCATATAACCACTATTTTCATTCTTGTGTGTTATTCTCTTTCTATGATTGTAATCTTTGATTTGTTTGATTCTTTATGTCCATTGTTTGATGTATATATGCATTTACATGATTGAGGCCATCTTTTCATTAAGCTCACTTGTCCCAAATAGCCTACCCTTTTATCTTCCTTTGTTTACCAACTTTGAGCCTATTTCAATCCTCTTTTGTTCTTAAAAGTTAGCACATTACTAGCCTTAAAGCAGAAAATAATAAATATCCTTCATGTGATCTTTGATTAGCTTAGGCTAGTGAGAGTGTGTATCATCTAAGTGTGGGGAAGTTTGGGAATTTTGGTTGAGATAAAAGTGGATTGTTGTACTTTTGTTGAAAATCTTGGGAATTTGGTACATACTCATGCATCAAATGCTTAAACCATATGCATTGACACCTTTGTATATATATATTTTGTATTGAAAAAAAATGCATATGGGATGTGAATTGAAAAGAATGCATGAGTGTGTGAAAAAGTGAATTATGGGTAGCTAGGTATTGTATTAGAATTGAATAGGTTGTTATGTGTGTTAGGTGAGAGCTTAAGTTAATCAATGATTCAAATCTCAAGCTCACTTAACCATATGCATCCTCACCTTTACCTTAGCCCCATTACAACCTATAAAAAGTCCTCATGATACTTGTATGCATACATTGAATGATTGTTAATTTTTAGATGAAAAATAAATCTTAGAAAGCTTGATTAGAAGAGAGTTGAATGAATCAACCCTAAACACTTGAGCAATTAAGAGTGCATACACATCCGGTGAGGGGTTTGATTACTCAAATTCTATGTTTCTGCCTTTCATTATCCCCTATCTTGCAAGTTTATAAATTCTCTTCTAGAACTCAATTCAATTGTGAAATTGATTTGATTGTTATTGCTTTAGCCCTTATGTCTATATATGTATTCTTGGAATTTGATTTATTTTAACTAAGTAGTTGCATTCATTTAGATAGATTGCATATAGGTAGTTTCCTTGCATTGAATAAATGTAATACCCCTTGTTTCTTTCTTGAGTATAGCATGAGGACATGCTATTGTTTAAGTGTGGGGATGTGATGAATCTATATTTCATGGGATTTATTTGCTCTAATTGGATGGATTTCATCAACTTTCCTTGCATTTATTCAATGAAATAGCTTAATTTTGTGAATTCTCCATAAATTGTGCTCAAAAGTGAAAACATGCTTTTTAGGCCATTATTTGCTAGATTTTATCCACTTTAATTCCATTTGATGTCTTGATGTGTTTGTTGAATGATTTCAGGCTACAAGGCTAATATGGATGAAAGAAGTGAAGAAATGGAGTTTGGAGCAAATCAGCAAGTGTGCGTACGCACAAACATGCGTGTGTATGCACAAGTGAGAGTCAACAAGTGTGCGTGCGCACAACCCTCTGTGCGTACACACAAGCAGAAAAATAGCAAGTGTGCGTACGCACACGTCTGTGCGTACGCACAGGTCCCAGCATGTGACCTCATTATTGCAATTTGCTGGCAGCGAATTTTGGGCCTCCAAAATCCAATCCAACTTATTTCTGAAGCTATTTCAACCCTAATCCAAGAGGAGGCAAAGGGGGAGCAATTAGGTTTAGCTTAGTATAATGTTGTAGGTCATTCTAGAGAGAGAAGCTCCCCATTCTCTCTAGAAATTAGGGTTATTAGTTTAATTTCTTTGTAATTTCTCTTTTTAATTCTTGTTTTCATCTAGTTTCTTTTACCTTTCTTTGTTCTATTATCTTAATTTCCTTAGTTTATCTTGTTATTTTCTCAATTTTGCCACTTTTATGTATTTGCACTCTTTGTTAATTTTAATTTCTATTAATGCAATTTATGTTTTATGTTCATTTAATGCTTGTTTGAGCTATTGTTATTATTTTCTTGCTTTTGATAGTTAGATTTTATTTTTAATGCAATTTAATATTATTTTATTTTCATGCACACCAAGTATTTGATAAAATGTTTGGCTTAGTTTTTACTTAGTTTTTCCTCACTCTTGGCTTGGAATTGAGGATTTTGGTGACCCTTGAGTCATTGATGTCCATTCTTGATTGATATATTAGAGTAGTTAGCTGATTTGGTTTCCACTAACTCTAAGTCTTCCATTAATAGATTTGACTAGGACTTGTGGATTGAAATCAATTATGCCTATTTGACTTATCCTCGATGTAGGGTTGACAAAGTAAGATTAACTATTCATAATCATCATGTGTTTGTGGTCAATGGCTAGGATAGGTAACCTTTACCCTCAATCCTTGCCAAGAGGTTTCTTAGCATTTGAATTCCCTATTCCTTTTGATTAATTGCCTTTGAATTTAATTGCTTCCATTTAATTTCTTACATGTTTATTTACTCAGTTGCTATTTTTATTACCTGCTTCTCTTGCAATCATAACCCCAATTCTCTCTAGCCAATAATATGACACTTAATTGCAACTCCTAGGGAAGATGACCCGGGACTTAAAAACTCCCGGTTATCTTATTTTGGATTGTGACTATACTTTGAATTAAAATTTGATTGAGAGGATCCACTGCCGATTTGGACTATACTCACAACAGAAGAAATTCAAATTTCCGAACTGGCAATAATTCTCCAAACATCAAGTTTTTGGGTGGCGGTGCTTTGGCGGCGCCGATGGCAGTCAGAAGGAAGTGTGGCTGGGGTAGAGGGGTAGAATGAAGAAAGAAAGGGGTGGGGGTGTAAAATAATTAGATAAAATAATTCCGTTGTGAGTATAGTCCAAACCGACAATCTATCCTCTCAATCAAAGTTTGATATTTTCCAATAAAAACAATTAACCGAGAGTAATGAAACCTCCGGTCGTTCTCCCTCGGAATGCAATTAAAGTGTCACACTTTCGGTTGTGAGGATACAGGTTTTGAAATCAAAGAACGAAAGATTAAAAGAACTAAGAAATAAAAGAACTAAGAGATGATCAAAATTGGGAATTTATGCAATTAAAAGGGAAATAAGGTCAAAACTAGTGAAAATGATATAAATGCATAAATAGCCTTGATTTGGGAATGACGATCCAAGGAATCCTATCATCGCCATAACCACAACTATGGTAATTATGATGAGTCAATCTCACCTAGTCAACCCCTAGCATCGAGGAGTAAGTCAAGCAAGCATAATTGACCTTAATCCATAAGTCCTAGCTCACTTACCAAATTAATTGGTAAAAAGCTAGCGTTAATGGAAATAAGAGTCAACTAACTACCCAAGAATTACCACTAAATGTCGGATATTATGACTCTAGTATCCTAAGAACTCAAATCCCAAGCCAAAGTGTGAAAATCTACTCAAAATTTCCAAGTGGCATTTTCACAAACACTTGGTGGGCATAAAACCAAAACATGAGAAATTGTAAAGGAAAATGAAAACCATAACCAACATATTCACAATATCAACAATAAACAAGCAATCAAGCAACTATAAAGCATAAAACATTAAATGTATCAATCAAAACTTCAAGAAACCAAAATTGCATATATAAACAAAGTAACTTGAACCATAAGAAAATAAAAATAAAAGATGATGTAATTAAAGAGAAATTGAGAGTACTTACAATAAAAGAAGCAAAATCCAAGATGAAAACTTGACTATAAAATGCTACAATGGAAATTGAAGTAAAACCCTAAGAGAGAATTTTCTACTCTACACTACTCCTACTCCTAATGCATATTTGGAGGCCTCCTAAACTAATACTAACTAACTAAAAACTCCTCCTTTGATATGTCTTCATTCCCCTTTGATATAGCACTTCTAAAAGGCTTCAGCACTCCAAAAATTGGGCCAAGAGAGCCCCAAAATCACGAGCCACGTGCTTCATCAATGAAGTCATGCGCAAGGACTGTGCGTACGCACAGATGTGTGCATATGCACATTTCGCTGAATTTTCACTTGTGCGCGCGCACGCATGCTGATTTCCTTCTTGTGCGCACGCACTGGATGTTGTGCGTACGCACACATGGTTGTGTGCTTCTCCTTTGTTTTCTTCATCTTTTCTCCTTTTGTACATGTTTCCTTCCACTTTTGCCTAGCCATTATTGCCTAAATGACCTAAAATCACTCACAAAACATAACACGGTATCGAATGGCATAAAAGTGGAATTAAAATCACTAATATAAGCACAAAAATGCATGTTTTCACATTTAGGTTCAATTTAGGGATAAAACACAAAAGCATGCTATTTTAGTGATTAAGTGTGAGTTTATGTGATGAAATCCATTCAAATCAAGCCAAAATATATCGTCAAATATGCAGTCATCAGATGTATCATTACTTAATTCTAAAGTAATATATAAAACACTACTGAAATATATTGTGATACATATATGCAATAAATAACAGGAAATAGGATTCTAATCGTTATGGAGTACATGGAAGGATGAGCAATCAATTGCATCAATGAGACCAATCGACAACAAAGTAAGGATTACAGCATTAATGACAGTGACAATTGCAATTAAGATACATATTTTTGTTTTAGTGTTATTGATCAAACGTAAAATTAACTCAGGTTCATCCACTCAAAATATATTCTATTGGTTGGGGAGGTACAGTTAAAGCAGACAAAGTAAAAAGAGAAATATTGGATCAAAAGAAAAAAAGGTAATGCAATAAACTTTTATTACATAATCAATATTTTGTCTATTTCGTCCTATATACCAATTATGTTAAAACTTTAACTTTTTTTTCATCCATGAACTCAGAAGAACACAACTAACTCATTTCGATACAAAACCATATCATTGCAGGTAATTGTTATTAAAAAAAATACCTAAATTGGAGAAGAAGACAAACATGAAGATGCATGATATTTAGGCAAAATTAATCTTTTGTAAATAACTAACATGCATTTTGGTTTATAGATATACTCTTTTTAAATTAGGAAAACATTTTTATCATTATTTCTTGAACTATACCTGTTTCTAATAATATATACATATATCTTTATTGTGTACTTTTATAATTTAGCATTTTAAAGGTTTTTCTTTATAGTAATTTTAATCTCAACAAAATATCATATAAATAAGGCTATGTTAATTTTAAAATGATGGAAAAAAATACTTATCTGATAAATTTGAAGGATGAATGATATATTAACACCAACACTAAAATATGATATAAATAAGATCACGTCAATATTAAAATAAAAAAAGGTGATCTAATAAATTTGAAAAGCGAATAATATATTTTAAAAATAAAATTAATTTCTTAAAAATAATAGAAAAGCGACTGAACAGGTGTTAAGCCGCTAGTTTATTTAATTTAAATTAAAAAATCTATAACGAAAACAAATGACTGCTTCAAATTTCAAATTCACAATAATTGGCCAAAATATCTTCATTTTTCATGCTAGAAAATGCTCTGAAATGGAGAAATAGTGAGACAGGAGAGAGAAGTCACAATATGAGATCAAAATGTGAAATTCAAGAACCACCTTTCTAACGGTCACCCATTACACTCATCCTCGCTCAGACAATTCCCTTTTTCTTCGAAATGCTGAAACCCTATTGATGTGTGAGCATCTTTCCTATCTTTTCCTAATGAATTTGCATTTAAATTGTTGAGTTTAATCAAGAATCAATTATCTTTTAGCCACTATGAATGCTTCTTTGAGTCATGTGCAATTCTGTTTATTTCAGGTAGCATTCGGATGGATTTGATGGAATTTCTATAGAAAAAGAGAAGGAAGCGAATGATGCTGTCAAGCCTGACCTCTCTGCACTATAACTTGAATAACTCGAGATACAGAGGTTCAATTGATGTGATTCTAGTGGCGTTGGAAAGCTAACTTCCAGAGCTGATATATGATAGTCAATACTTCTCTTCCATCAATTTTGCAAGGGTGGCACCTAACTTGAGGATTCTCAAGTTAAGCGCCAAGATCAACTTCATTCATTTATCCAATGAAGCCAAGGTGGCGCCTAACTTGAGAAATATTAGGCACCAAGACAAAGCGAAAGCGTGAAAAGGAGGCTGCCAAGGCTGCGCCTAACTTGAGATTTCTCAAGTTAGGCGTCAAACACAACATCAACACGCACAAGTGGTTCGGCTCTCTTCAAGTTAGGCGTAATCCTCCCTCAAGTTAGGCGTAGCAACACGCAAAACACTCCAAATTGGTGCTGCCTCCCCCACGTCTAACTTGAGATTAGGCGCCACTCCTAGAGAAAGCCATGGTCCCCACGTCCAAGTTTATGATGGCACCGAAGATTCTATTCTGTTTTTATTCTGATTAAAACTCTTATTTTAATTACAAATAGGAAAAGATATTATTGAGTTTTAGGAAATATAATTTACATTAATTAGGATTAGATATAAAAGGGAAAAGAATCATCCCTTCGGGCTCTTCCCTTCTCTTTTCTTCTACCTCATTCCGCAATTTACAATTTTTTAGAATCCTAGTTTTCTCTCTGAACCATGAGCAACTAAAACTCCACTGTTAAGGTTATGAGCTCTGTCTATTGTATGGATTGATACTATTATTTTTCTATTTTAATTCATGTACTGATTTCAATTTCAAGAATTGTTTTTGTCCTTTATCTTATGAATTTAGGTGGAACAGAAGTATGACCCTTGTTCTAATTGAGTTCTTGTATAACTTGGAAAAGCTCTTTACTTGAACAATAGCTTGAAAATAATTTATCCTAAATTTCTAATTATCTGGACTTAACGGGATACGTGATATATAATCCTCTTATATTTGGGTAATTAGGGTTTCTGTGGCATATAAATTAGAATTGAACTTCACCCTTTAATTGGAATTTAGTGATCAAGGAATTGGCGATTGATGAAGGTTCGAGGAGACTAAAAAGATATAAGGAATTAGGGTTTAGTCACATATAGTTTGCCATGAATTGAATCTTGCATGATTAAAATAGTTAGTAAGAAAAGTCAATCCGGAAGATAGATATCTCTGAAACCTTAACTATTTTCTCCATATATATTTCACAAACGTTTACTGCTTATTTTCTGATATTCTGAATTTACTGTTAATGCTTTTGAACTCTCAAAACATCATTTTCTATTTGTCTAACTAAGTAAATCACTTAACCATTGTTGCTTAGTCCATCAATCCTCGTGGGATCGACCCTTATTCACTTAAGGTACTACTTGGTACGACCCGATGCACTTGCCGGTTAGTTTGTGGGTTATAAATTCCGCACCAAGTTTTTGGCACCATTGCTGGGGATTGACTGTGATTGACAACTATTAGTTTTTTGATTGCTTAGATTAGGCGTTTTAGCTTTAATTTTATTTAATTTTGCACTTAAATTTTCGAAATTTTTAGCTACTATTTTTCTGTAATTTCTGAAATTAAGTTTGGTGTCCCCTAGTTATTTTTATTTTAATTTTTTTCTAATTATTTTTCTTAATAATTTCAAAATTTTTGTCCTAATTTCACTTACAATTTTTGAATTTTATTGCCTAGTTTATTTAGTATTTTTATTTTATTTCTTTACATATGTTACCTTACTGGGAATTCTCTACACTCTGAAGTAGAGATTCCCACTTTTTTTCTTGTCTTCTATATGTTTATGAGCAGGAACAGGGACAAGGAACCTCTTATAGATTTTGATCCTGAACCTGAACGGAATTTGAGACGGCATTTGCAACAAGCTAGACTTTACAAGGCTAGTGAAAATCTGAGTGGAACTCTTGAAAGGGAAGCTGCAGAGTCCACCATGGATCAAAATCATACTGCGAATGCCAATATGAAAAATCTGAATGAGAACGAGCAACCTAGAAGAGTGCTTGGCTCATACACTGCTCCCAATGCAGATCTTTATGGCAAAAGTATTATGGTGCCTCCCATAGCTGCAAACAACTTTGAACTGAAGCCACAGCTGGTCACTCTTGTGCAACAAAATTGCCAGTATCATGGACTTCCTCATGAAGATCCAAATCAGTTTATTTCTAATTTTCTGTAGATTTGTGATACTGTTAAGACCAATGGAGTGAATCCTAAGGTATACAAACTCATGCTCTTTCCATTTGCTGTGAGGGATAGAGCAAAGCTGTGGTTAGATTCTCAACCTAAGGAGAGTATGGATACTTGGGATAAGGTGGTCACTGGATTTTTGACTAAATTTTTTCCACCACAAAAGCTGACTAAGCTAAGGGTGGAGGTCCAGACCTTCAGGCAGAAAGATGGTGAGACCCTTTATGAAGCCTGGGAGAGATTCAAGCTACTGACCAGGCAATGCCCTCCGGACATGTTTTCTAAATGGACTCAGCTGGATATCTTTTATGAGGGCTGAACGAACTAGATTTTCTATCGGTAAAGAAATTCATAAATAAATTCCCGTTGTAAGTATAGTTTCTAAACCAATAGAGAATCCTTTCGTACAAAAACTTTGGTTGTCACAATAACAAACCCCTAATAAAATTAATAACCGAAGTATTTAAACCTCGGGTCGACTCTCAAGGAATTGCAGGGAAGTATGATTTATTATTGGTTATGGAAAATTATCTTTTTGGGGTTTATGAATAGTGAACAGGAAAAATAAACTGACAAGAAAGTAAATTAATTATCATGAAAACCATTGCAAGGTATGAGAACTGGAAATCCCATCCTAGTTATCCTTATCAATTGTGATGAGAATTGTTTATTGCTCCCACTTAGTTAACCCTTACTAAATAAAGGAAAGTCAAGTAGACCAATTAATGGGATTTCTCAAGTCCTAGTCAACTCCTATGGAAAGACTAGCTTTAGAGGGATCCAAATTAATCAGCAAATCCCAATTTTTCAATCAACAATGAGTTTGATAACTAAAGTGTCACCAATTACTCAACCAAAGCAAAGGGAGAAGAAATCTAAATTAAATTAAAAGTATCAATATTATGAATTGAAGGAAGCAATCTTAAATCTGAAATACCTCAAATTGTATTAAATAGAAAATCAAATTAAACATAAGAATTCATAAATCAAATAGCAACATAAAGTGATCAAGAAAGGAAATAGATAAACTAGAATGATAGAATAAATTAAAGTAGAAGAGAACAAAAATTAAAGGAACATTGAACCTGGAATTGAGAAAAAGTAATCCTAAAACTAAGAGAAATCCTAAATCCTAAAACCTAAGACCTAAGAGAGAGGAGAGAGCCTCCCTCTCTAGAAAACTACATCTCAAACCTAAATTTGTGAATAATTAGAAGTTGTATGAATGAATGAATGGATTATCCCACTTTATAGTCTCTAATCTGTGTTTTTTGGGCCAAAAACTGGGTCAGAAACAGCCCAGAAATCACTGGGGGCGAATTCAAATACGTGCAGGTCGCTGGAATTTCTGCAGAACGATGCGTGCGCGTGATGCACGCGTGCGCGTCATCTATTCTTAAAGAAACTATGGCAAATTATATATCATTTCGAAGCCCCGGATGTTAGATTTCCAACACAACTGGAACTGCCTCATTTGGACTTCTAAAGCTCAAGTTATGGTCGATTTAGTACTAGGAGGTCAGGCTGGACAGCTTAGCAATTCCTTCAGTTTCTTGTATTCCTTCCACTTTTGCATGCTTCCTTTCCATCCTCTAAGCCATTCCCGCCCTGTAATCTCTGAAAAAACTTAACACACATATCACGACATCGAATGGTATAAAGGGGAATTAATTTTTGGTAATTTAGAGGCTTGGGAAGCAAGTTTTCAATTATAGAACAAAATTAAGAAGGAAAATGTAAAATCATGCAAATCATATGAATAAGTGGGTAAAGACTTGATGAAACCACTCAATTAAATACAAGATAAACCATAAAATAGTGGTTTATTAATCCCCCCACACTTAAACATTAGCATGTCCTCATGCTTAGCTCAAGGAGATTAAAAGACTAAATAAGGGAAAGTAAGACTCATGCAATGCAATGCAACCTATGAATGCAACTATATGCTAAAATGATTTTGCCTACTTGGTTAAAAGTAAATAAGTTTTTCAAGACAAATATAAATCAAATATTACTAATTAAAATCATATAGTAAAAATAAGTAAACTTGTAAGAAGACAACTCATGAAAGCAAGGAACATAGAATCAAGCATTGAACCCTCACTGATGGTGTATATGCACTCTAATCACTCAAGTGTATAGGGTAATCATTCTACTCTTCTCTAGTCATGATTTCTAAACTTTGTTCTTCACCTAACCAATCAACAAGTATTTAATGTACCAATGCAAACATCATGAGGTCTTTTCAAGGTTGTAATGGGGTTAAGGTAAAGGTGAGGGTATATATATGGCTAAGTGAGCTATAAATTGAATCTTTGATTAACCTAAGATCTTCACCTATACATTGATACGCAAAAATTAAAATATTAACGCGCAACCGGCAAGTATACCGGGTCGTATCAAGTAGTAAAACTCACCGGAGTGAGGTCGATCGCACGGAGATTGGTGGATTAAGCAACTTTAGTTAAATGGTAATTTTAGTCAAGCAAACATGGTTTTGAATTCATGAGATTTGATTTTTGAATATAATTGCGGAAAGTTAAATGACAAAGAATTTAAAGAACTAGAATAAAGAAGAACAATGAAAGTAAATAACTGAAACTTAAAATGCAAGAAACTTAAATGACATTAAAGATAACTTGCAAGAAAGTAAAGATTGTGAAATTATAAAGACCAGAAAAGTAAACTGCAAGATATAGAAAACAGAATGTAATTGGCAAGAAAGATAAATTGCAAGAAGAAAAAAGGGAATTGGGTAGTGGGTATTCAAAATGACTAAAGAACAAAAGAAATAAGAATTAATAATGGAGAGCTCATTAGGAGTCAAAGATGTAAATTGTCATGAATTGATTTTTGCTTAATTCCTTCTCAATCATGGGTATAGATCCATGGCAGATTGTGAATAATTGAATCCCAATCTCTTGGCAATTCAATTTCTCTCAACACAATCAATTGCCACTCTCGTGATCTAATTGGTTATGAGAAGAGGTGAAGTTCAATTTCTAATCCAAGGCCACACAACTTCCAGGATCTCAACTAAGGAAGGTTACATTTCACATACCAACCCAAAATATATTTATCCAAGAAATCATGAAAGGATGAACTCTAAACTGAGTTATATGGCTCCTTTCTCAAGTTCACCATATAATTCATATAGATTCAACCCCTCTCTCGATGGTGATTGAATCTGTGAAGAACAAGAGTTTCCTCTTGGATGAACCACTTTGAATTGAGAAGGAAAAGAAAAGCCATTAACCCATTCAAATAAACAGAGCTCCTCCCCCTAATGAAAATGGGGTTTAGTGAATCATAGCTCTAATTTCAAACATAAATGCAAAAGTAGACATTAAAATTGAGTAGTGAATAATATTGAAGAATGAAGAAGAAGTTCTTGAAAACTGAAATTTAAACTTGCAAAAGAAAACCAACTTCCTCTCTGCTATGCTTCCCAAATCGGGAGTGTAGTACAAAGCAGAGTAAAAAAAACTAGCAAAAGTAACTACTATGATGTAAATGTAAAAGTGTCTAAGAGTCCCCCTTTTAGAGTACCAAATTATTCTCTATTTATACTATTCCTAAAACTCCTTGAAATTCTCCTTTGGGGTTAGCAATTTGGGCCTTGCTCTTGTTGATTTTGCTTCATGAAAGAATTCTTGTCAAACAGAGGAAACATGACTCATTCTCATTGCTCTGGCCCAATGGCCTGGCGTTACTGGCAAACATGCCAGCCTTGGTACACGTTGCCAACGTGCATGGCAATTTCCTGGGAGTGGGACATGGTGTTTGGGCATTGTTGCCCAAGTTGTTGCCAAACACTTGGCTTGTTTTTCATTCTTACTTCACTTTTTATGCTTGATGTTGCCTGAACTTTGAGCTTCAATCCTTTGCTTCAATATAAACTATTATATATCATTGAAAAGCTTGGAATGTCTTCTTTCCAATGCACTTGGGATCATCTCATTTGGACCTTCCTAGCTCAAGTTATGCTCCACTGAAGAGGGCAAGGTCAGGTTGCCTTAGTTGGGAATTTTTGCCAAACACGCCACTAATAACGTGCTCAATAACTCCTCTAGCCCAATTTCTTGGCCTGGGCATTGTTGTTGGAGTTTCCAAGGAACACGCCAGTTCATCCTTGCCTTGGCAACGTGTTTGAGCATCCTCTTTGGCTCATTCATTCCTCCTTAACTCTCAACTTCATTTTCTTATTTTTGGGGCCTAAAGATGACTCTGATTTGAGCTTCCATTTCATGCTTCACTATAAACTATTATATATCATTGGAAAGCTCTGGATGTCAGCTTTCTAACGCAACTGAAAGCACCTCAATTGGATCTTTGTAACTCAAGTTATGTTCCATTGAAGAAGGTAAGGTCAGGCTGCCTGGCGTTGTTGCCCAAGTTGTTGGCAAAACACGCCAGCAACAACGCGCATCCTTCCTGAACACACACTTGCACGTTGCCAACTTGGTTTCCAAGTTGCCAACTTGCTTCATCACCTCAACTCCAAAATGTGCCCAAAATTCCTCTTTTCTTCTTTTTAGCTTATTTTGTGCTCTTTTGCTTCTTTTTCTTCTTATTTCCTACAAAATTTATAAAATCAAAAGATCAAGGAAATATTCCATTTAAGCACAAAAGAATGCAATAATTAAACACTAATTATCAATTTCTTGTATGAAAAAGTATAGAAAAACATGACATGGTGACATGTCATAACAACACCAAACTTAAACCTTGTTTGTCCCCAAGCAAGAAAAGAATCATGCAATAAAGATTGACAATCCAAGGTAAAAAGAATAGCAACTCAATGTTTATGGTAAGCTAGTTTTCTAAGTATGCTACAATCACAAAAGAAATGTAAATGATTGATGCTTCTATCTAGTTTAATTTATGAAATCTTTGTCTTATATTCCTTCTTTGAAACAAGCTTTTGATTTTCTTATTAGCTTCTCCTTTTGGGTGCTTTGCCCCATGAGTTGATAACAAAGCTACGACTCTAAATGCTTTGTTTTCAAGTATTACCACTTGATACATAAGCACCACAAGCATTTAATTAGAGGACTTCATTAAGCTCATTTGTTTCTTTTCTTGATTCTCTAATAATTGATGCTCAGAGCCTTGAGCTTTGAGGGAGTACTTTTGCACTTGAGCCTAGCCTTGACTTCTAAGTATTTTGTTTTCAAGCATTTTACTTGATACATAAACACCACAAGTACTTAACAATGAAATTGTCATTGGTACTCAGAGCCTTCAGCTTTCTCATTCTTTCCCTTTTTCTTTCTTGCCTTAATTTGTAATTACTTTTTCAAGGTTTTCATGATTTCAAAAGATTTCACAAGACGTCCTAGATGAAAACTTCAATTAAATAAAATCTAATGCACTTGAGCAACAATTAACCAGACTAGCCTTTCAATACTTGTATGCACATGCTAAGTTCTTCTTTAAATCCTTGTTTGTTTATGATCATGATGCGTTTTTTTGCTTTTGAATTCACAAAACTCAAGTTGGTAGTCATAATGTCACAGCAACATATTGCAAATCAAAATTCAAGCTATGCTTATTCATACCACACATGCATACAGAGAGATAAAGACAATCATGCAATTTAGAGTACTGGAAACAAATGAGAGGAAAAGGGACTTTATAACCTTGTAGTTCATCTTCATCATTGTTGTCCTTTTTCGTCTATTTTTCCTCTTCCCTTGCCAAACTCAGAATGCTTGCTCATCCTCAAGCAACAATTAGAACAACGGCTATGGGGCTAAGATGGATCATGAATGTCTTACACAATGAAATGTTAGTAATACACGTGTTCTAAGCAAGCAAAATTAAAGATAATAATCAAGGCACAAGAGACAGAGACAGTGTGATTGCAAACTTAAGAAGGTGAGCACAATACATTACATAAAAGATAAGTGGCACACCAAACTTAGTGTGACACTTTCACTTGAAATTAATGCACGTATCTAGTAAAGATTGGAAGCAAATTTTGTTGCATAGCAATACCAAACTAGAATGCAATCATATGTCAATTTATTTGAATTAAAACTAAACAAAAGGAACTGTTATATGTTGAATACAATCATCAAGCCAAAAATATGTCATGAATAAGGATCTCTTGGTGCTTGTATTAACAAAACAGTTAAGAAGCAAAATAAGTGAAAGCATTAAAAGCAGAGAAATACTAAAGTAGACAGAATAACAAAGTGTCAAACCAAAAGAAAGATAAATTTGCAGAGGCATTGTGATTATGCAGACAATTGGTGCTGCTGGATGACTTGCATATAAAAATAAGTGGTACACCAAACTTAGAATCTTAGTGTGACACTTTCATGTAAAATTGATGCAATCATCCCAAGGGATTGAAAACGATTTGTTGCAGGGCAACACCAAACGTAGAATGTAACCATGTGCCTATTTATTGAATTTAAACAAAGCAAAGAAAGAAAACAAAGCAAAGAAGAGAAACGTTACCTACTGTTGGTATGTTGTTCTTCACTTTCTTCCTCTTCTTCCAGTTTGTTAAGAGGAAAGACCTCAAGGGAGGAGAAGATTCAGCTATTACCCCTTGTCTTGGTCTCTCCTCAGAAAGCTTTCTTTTGTTAATGGCTTGATTGAGCTTGCTTGCTGGATCAGGGGGAGGATTGCTTGTAGTTGACCTTCTCTTCTTCATGAATATTGTCCTTTGTAGCTTGGTCACAATCCTCTTCTCGGTGCTTTTGTTAATTGCCTTCACTTCATTGAATCCAAGTCTTGGTGGTTGTGTGATTGTTGGAGTGTTCTCTTCATCAAGAGCTTTTTGAATTGATGGTTCAGTGGCCGCTTCCTTCCTGTAATCTTCTGCTTCAATTGAATGTGAATCTCCTTGATTTTCTTCCTCTATTTCTTCTTCATGATTTTCCATTAAGTTCTTTGGGAGGAAATCTTCATGTTCCATTGTCACTTCAATTAGCCTCTATGGACATGGAATCCTTGGCTCATGTTCCTTATCCTTTATTGCAATTTCACTTGACATAGGGACCTTTTGTTCTTGTTTTTCCACTTCCTCACCCATAAATTGGTCTTCATCCTTACTGTTTGATGGTTTTAAGTTCTCCCTTGTTTGCTCTAAAGGCCCATTCATCTTCTTGAGGATGATTTCTTTCCAGGATTGGGGTTGTGTGTATCTTTCCACGAGTTTTCTATGTATTTCAATGGCTTGAAGGTAATCCTCATCTGCTGGTTCAAGAGATGAAGGTTGAGAGTAATTTTGGTGACATGGGTGTGTTGTGGTGAAGTTGTGTTGAGGGGTGTGGAATGAGTTGTGTGATTGATGGGATGACTTGTATGGATTTTGGAAGAAACTTTGTGTTGAGGTATAATCAAGTGATGAAGAACTTTCAAATGAGAAACTGGGACGTGAGGGTGGATGCTCTTTCATTCCTTGGTGATACTCCCAGCCACCATTAGAATAACGACTTGAATCATTTTGTGGTGGTGGGAAGTATCCCATATGATTCTCTTGCTCATCTTGTGTCTCTGAAGCAAATCTCCATGAATTGGAGTGCTCAGAATTGGTATTTTCTTGGTGATATTCCCAGCCACCATTAGAGATTGGTGATGGTGGGTAATATCCCATAAAATTTGTTTGATCATAAGATGAGTTGAACTCCATTTGAATTTTGTAAAACACAACACCAAGGAAAATTGAAATTCATATCTCAGAGATGAATTTCTTAGTGAGGCAATAACTCAAACACCTTAGTGTCAAAAAGAAATAAAAAAATTAAAAGAACTGTACAAAGCAAAAACAAAGAAAATGCTTAATCTAGACCACCATTCACTTAATCATTGTTAATTTTTGCCAATCCCCGGCAACGGCGCCAAAAACATGATATGCGAAAATTAAAATATTAACGCGCAACCGGCAAGTATACCGGGTCGTATCAAGTAGTAAAACTCACCGGAGTAAGTCGATCCCACGGAGATTGGTGGATTAAGCAACTTTAGTTAAATGGTAATTTTAGTCAAGCAAACATGGTTTTGAATTCATGAGATTTGATTTTTGAATATAATTGCGGAAAGTTAAATGACAAAGAATTTAAAGAACTAGAATAAAGAAGAACAATGAAAGTAAATAACTGAAACTTAAAATGCAAGAAACTTAAATGACATTAAAGATAACTTGCAAGAAAGTAAAGATTGCGGAATTATAAAGACTAGAAAAGTAAACTGCAAGATATAGAAAACAGAATGTAATTGGCAAGAAAGATAAATTGCAAGAAGATAAAAGGGAATTGGGTAGTGGGTATTCAAAACGACTAAAGAACAAAAGAAATAAGAATTAATAATAGAGAGATCATTAGGAGTCAGAGATGTAAATTGTCATGAATTGATTTTTGCTCAATTCCTTCTCAATCATGGGTATAGATCCATGGCGGATTGTGAATAATTGAATCCCAATCTCTTGGCAATTCAATTTCTCTCAACACAATCAATTGCCACTCTCGTGATCTAATTAGTCATGAGAAGAGGTGAAGTTCAATTTCTAATCCAAGGCCACACAACTTCCAGGATCTCAACTAAGGAAGGTTACATTTCACATACCAACCCAAAATATATTGATCCAAGAAATCATGAAAGGATGAACTCTAAACTGAGTTATATGGCTCCTTTCTCAAGTTCACCGTATAATTCATATAGATTCAACCCCTCTCTCGATGGTGATTGAATCTGTGAAGAACAAGAGTTTCCTCTTGGATGAACCACTTTGAATTGAGAAGGAAAAGAAAAGCCATTAACCCATTCAAATAAACAGAGCTCCTCCCCCTAATGAAAATGGGGTTTAGTGAATCATAGCTCTAATTTCAACCATAAATGCAAAAGTAGACATTAAAATTGAGTAGTGAATAATATTGAAGAATGAAGAAGAAGTTCTTGAAAACTGAAATTTAAACTTGCAAAAGAAAACCAACTTCCTCTCTGCTATGCTTCCCAAATCGGGAGTGTAGTACAAAGAAGAGTAAAAAAAAACTAGCAAAAGTAACTACTATGATGTAAATGTAAAAGTGTCTAAGAGTCCCCCTTTTAGAGTACCAAACTATTCTCTATTTATACTATTCCTAAAACTCCTTGAAATTCTCCTTTGGGGTTAGCAATTTGGGCCTTGTTCTTGTTGATTTTGCTTCATGAAAGAATTCTTGTCAAACAGAGGAAACAGGGCTCATTCTCATTGCTCTGGCCCAATGGCCTGGCATTACTGGCAAAAACGCCAGCCTTGGTACACGTTGCCAACGTGCATGGCAATTTCCTGGGAATGGGACATGGTGTTTGGGCGTTGTTGCCCAAGTTGTTGCCAAACACTTGGCTTGTTCTTCATTCTTACTTCACTTTTTATGCTTGATGTTGCCTGAACTTTGAGCTTCAATCCTTTGCTTCAATATGAACTATTATATATGATTGAAAATCTTGGAATGTCTTCTTTCCAATCCACTTGGGATCATCTCATTTGGACCTTCCTAGCTCAAGTTATGCTCTATTGAAGAGGGCAAGGTCAGGCTGCCTTGGTTGGGCGTTTTTGCCAAACACGCCACTAATAACGTGCTCAATAACTCCTCTAGCCCAATTTCTTGGCCTGGGCATTGTTTCTGGAGTTGCCAAGGAACACGCCAGTTCATCCTTGCCTTGGCAACGTGTTCGAGCATCCTCTTTGGCTCATTCATTCCTCCTTAACTCTCAACTTCATTTCTTGTTTTTGGGGCCTAAAGATGACTCTGATTTGATCTTCCATTTTATGCTTCACTATAGACTATTATATATCATTGGAAAGCTCTGGATGTCAGCTTTCTAATGCAACTAGAAGTACCTCAATTGGATCTCTGTAGCTCAAGTTATGTTCCATTGAAGAAGGCAAGGTCAGGCTGCCTGGCGTTGTTGCCCAAGTTGTTGGCAAAACACGCCAGCAACAACGCCCTTAGTGTCTGAGGCTCTAAATAAAGCCAAATTTTGAGTCTTTAAATGAACTCCAATCTCATGCTATGATATATGGTTGGAAAGCTCTTGATGTCTACTTTCCAATGCCACTGAAATCACCTCATTTGGAGTTTTCTAGCTCAAGATATGCTCCTTTGAAGAGGGCAAGGTCAGGCTGCCTGGCGTTGTTGCCCAAGTTGTTGGCAAAACACGCCAGCAACAACGCGCATCCTTCCTGAACACACACTTGCACGTTGCCAACTTGCTTCATCACCTCAACTCCAAAATGTGCCCAAAATTCCTCTTTTCTTCATTTTAGCTTATTTTGTGCTCTTTTGCTTCTTTTTCTTCTTATTTCCTACAAAATTTATAAAATCAAAAGATCAAGGAAATATACCATTTAAGCACAAAAGAATGCAATAATTAAGCACTAATTATAAATTTCTTGTATGAAAAAGCATAGAAAAACATGACATGGTGACATGTCATCATACATACACTCTTTAAAATTATGTCTAGCTACCCAAAATTCCCACTTTTGTATATTTTACATACTCATGTATCAACTTTTCTTTAATTTCACCACATGTGCATTGATCTTTTATTAAACTTAGTACTGGGATAATTTTGTCCCCTTATTTATTTATTTATATTATATATATTTTTTATTTTTATTTTTATTTTTCTTTTTCTCTTTTCTTTTTTTTTATTGAAAATATAAAAGTAAACATAACATATCAATGCACATGAGTTTTTTAATTTTTTTTTCTGGTCTCATATGAGTATGCACCCAAATTCCCAATACTTTTGTCACTAAACACAACACACTTTCATCAACCTAAGTTCCCACAGTTCCCTACACTTAATTGATACACAATCTCTAACTTAAGCTAACCAAAGATTCACTTGGGGTAATTATTTATTTTTCTGCTTAAGGCTAGTGATGTGGTAACATATAGAACAAATGGGGATAAAAAGGCTCAAGGTGGCTAACAAGGGTGATTAAAAGGGTAGGCTATTTGGGATAAGTGAGCTAATAACAAATGATGGTCTCAATCATATGCATACATATAAATACACTAAACATTGGACATATAGAATGGAACAAAGCAAAGATTGCAATCATAGGGAAGAAAACACACAAGAATAAAAATTTATGGCTAAATAATGTAACTATGTAATTAAGCTCAAATTCTCACAGGTTGTGTGTTCTTAGCTATAACCCATGTTCCAAATACAACTTTCAACAAGTTTAACAAAAAAATTTCAATTTAAATTAGTGAAAATTTTCAAAAATAGGGTCTTGAAAAGAAACTCATTACTTTAACTAAGCAAAACATACATGCAAGCAATTATTAACATGTAATCTATCCTAACTAACAAAAGAAAAACTAAAAATGTTGATGTCAATAGAGAAAAGTTACCTCCGGAAGTCAGCTACTGACCGACCTCCCCACACTTAAAGCTTGGCACCGTCCTCGGTGCCATCAATCAGGAACAAAGGGGGGCTGGTAGCAGTGTCTCCACAATTGGGGCCGGCATGGCTCTCGGTGTTGGTAGGTAAGGTGGAGTCCAGAGTGTCCTTTGGTCTTTCTCAGGTGGGTGGTTGCCAACAATCAGCTCCTTGAGGTATGTAAATCGGCGCTTGTTACGGTGCTCCATTCGCTTCGCCTGCCGGTCCAGCCGATCCAACCTCTGAAGTATCTGTGGGAGCAGCTGATTTGTTGAAGGTGCTTGTGCTTTTTGTTCTTTTCTTTGCCGGTGACTTGTTAGAGGCTCTCTCTGTACCCTTCCTGGTGGCCATCCTGAAAAGGGAGAAGAGAAAGGGGCATGAATTCAAAGGGATAGAGCAAGGAAGAGGGCAGTACGAGTGATAATCATGCCAAGGTAAAGAAGAATGTCGTTAACACATGGTCGCGACTCCATGCAATTAGGACATCAATGGAAATATAGCATGATAAATTGAGGCAATTAAATGCAAGATGTTTATTGGCATGCTGGCAAAGGCATGAGTAGCATAGATCAAGCATTAAAAGCCAAAATGGATTATCACTCGTAACAAACTAACAATAACGTTTGTATTGACAATCATATTTAATTAATAAAATATTGGAAGGGTTTTATGAAAAACAAGCATTAGAGTAGAATGATAGAATAATTAAGAATTCATAATGCTATACAGGCTTTTTCACAAACACTTGGTATGCATGTTTAATATGATAGGGAAAGTATTAAATTTGAACATGCAAATAACCCAAAAATAATAATTAGTGATAATTGTCAAATAACTCCCTAATAATCCACAAACAAATATGGAAGAAAACAATCACCCAATTAGATTTCTAACACCAAGTAAAATAATGCAAAAATAGATAAATAATAAAAAAGAAGATGAAAAAGAAAATAGAAAGAAAGAACCTTGAGAAGAAGGTGATAAAGAGGGGGTAATGAAGAACGTGAGGTGAAGAAAATATGATGGAAGGGAAAAGAAGAAGAGAAGAGTAAAGAAAGAGAAAGAATGGAAAAAGATGGGAGAATAAAGAAGAAAGAAAAGAAAGAAGAAAGAAGAGGAAAGAAATTAGGATTTAGAAAGATAAGATATGAAAAACAGGGCTGCGCAGGGTTCAGGTGCGGATTTGCGAATGACGCGTACGCGTACTCCACGCGTACGCATGGGTCGCTTACTGAGGGGGCGACGCGTAGGTGTCGGTCATGCATATGCGTGACCATGTTTATGCTATTAGCGTGAGGGCATCGTGGCGCTCGCACAACCCTCTGTTTGTTTTGGGATATGTGCATTGTAGGTATAGTTTCTAAACCAACAGAGAATCCTTTCATACAAAAGTTTGGTTGTCACAAGTAACAAAACCCAATAAAATTTATAACCGAAGTATTTAAACCTCGGGTCGTCTCTCAAGGAATTGCAGGGAGGTATGATTTATTATTGGTTATGGAAAAAGTATATTTTGTTTTGGGTTTTTGAAATAAGGAACAAGTAATTTTAAATGACAAGAAAAATAAATTAATAATTAGAAAATCTCTTGGCAAGATATGAGAACTGGAAATCCTATCCTAGTTATCCTTATCAATTGTGATGAGAATTTTCTGTTGCTCCCACTTCGTTAACCCTTACTAAATAAAGGAAAGTCAAGTGGACTAATTAACTTGATTCTCAAGTCTTAGTCAACTCCTATGGAAAGACTAGCTTAGAGAGATCCAAATCAATCAGTAATCCTAATTTTCAATCAACTGTTGAGTTTGATAACTCAAGTGTTACCAATTACTTAACCAAAACTAAAAGGAGAAAAATCTAAATTAAATTGAAAGCATCATAAATAGAATAAAACAATCATTAATCTAAAATACCTTAAATTGCATTAAATAGAATATTCAAATATTAACATGAAAAGGTTCATAAGCCAATTTGGCAACATAAATCAGATACAAGTAAAAGCATTAGAATAAATAAAAGTAGAATAGAAACATAAATTAAAGTTGGAAACATTGAACCTGATATGAGGAAATAACCATAAAATAGGAGAAATCCTAATTCTAAGACCTAAGAGAGAGGAGAGAGCCTCTCTCTCTAAAAACTGCATCTAAAACCTAAAATTGTATCTTCTGAATGTATGATTCCTTGTTCTCTTTGATTCCTCCATTCTCTGACTTCTATTCTGTGTTTCTGGGCTTGGATCTGGGCCAAAAAGGGGTCCAGAAATCGCTGAGGGCGTTTTCTGCAGATTCCTGCATGTGGTGTCTGTCACGCGTTCGCGTGGGTCACATGTTCGCGTGGGTCATGCGTTCGCGTCATCTGGGAGTTTTCCTTGTCACACGTACGTGTCAGTTGCGCGTACGCGTCGCTTCCATTTTGCGCTAGGCCGCGTCCGCATCGTCCATGCGTACGCGTCGCTGCCTTTTCTTCAAAACTCCATTTTTGTGCTTTCCTTCCATTTTTGTATGTTTCCTTTCTGTCTTCTAAGCTATTCCTGCCCTATGAAGCCTGAAAATGCTTAATACACAGATCACGGCATCAAATGGTAATGAAGGATAATTAAATTTAATAGTTTTAAAGCATAGGAAACATGTTTTCATATATATCATAAAATAAGGAGGGGAAAGTAAAACCCTGCAATTCATATGAATAAGTGGGTGAAGATTTGATAAAAACACTCAATTTGAGCACAAGATGAATCATAAAATAGGGGTTTATCAACCTCCCCACACTTAAACACTAGCATGTCCTCATGCTAAATCTAAGAGAAAAAGTGAAGGTAGAATGGTGGAATCTTATGCAATGCAACCTATTCTAAATGTAAGCTACCTAAATGAAACATGAAATTCTAACTATCATCCACCTATATATATAGAGCTTACATGTGGTTAAATTTGATTCATAATTTCAAGGAATCATACATGCATAGCCAAGCCTAAATCATGTTAAAGCACCTTCACAATTGAGTTGAGTTAAAATATTTCATAAACTTGCAAGACAATTAAATAATTAAATCTGGATATATGGAGATGAGCTATTGAACCCTCACTGGATTTTTGTGTTTGCTCTCTAATCACTCAGTGTTTGGGGTTAATCACTCTATTCTTTTCTATTCATGCTTTCTAAAACTTTGTTCTTCATCTAACCAATCAACAAATATCTAATGCATACATACAAAAATCATGAGGTCTTTTCAAGGTTGTAATGGGGCTAAGGTAAAGGTGAGGATATATATATATATAAGGCTGATGAGCGGATATTTTATACGCTTTTTGGGGTTAATTTCATATAGTTTTGAGTATGATCTAGTTAGTTTTTAGTTTATTTCTATTAGTTTTTAGGAAAAATTCATATTTCTGGACTTTACTATGAGTTGTGTGTTTTTCTGTAATTTCAGGTATTTTTCTGGCTGAAATTGAAGGAGCTGAGCAAAAATCTGATTCAGGCTGAAAAAGGACTGCTGATGCTGTTGGATTCTGACCTCCCTGCACTCAAAGTGGATTTTCTGGAGCTACAGAACTCGAAATGGCATGCTTCCAATTGCGTGAGAAAGTAGACATCCAGGGCTTTCCAGCAATATATAATAGTCCATACTTTGCATAAGGATAGACGACGTAAACTGGCGTTCAACGCCAGTTCTCTGCCCAATTCTGGCGTCCAGCGCCAGAAAAGGATCAAAAGCTGGAGTTGAACGCCCAAACTGGCACAAAAACTGGCGTTCAACTCCACAAATGGCCTCTGCACGTGAATTGCTTAAATCTCAGCCCAGCACACACCAAGTGGGCCCCAAAAGTGGATCTCTGCTTCATCCATCATAGTTTACTCATTTTTTGTAAACCTAGGGTACTAGTTTAGTATTCAAACAACTTTTAGAGACTTATTTTGTATCTCATGACATTTCAGATAAAAACTTTGTATTCTCTGACGGCATGAGTCTCTAAACCCCATTGTTGGGGGTGAGGAGCTCTGCTGTGTCTCGATGAATTAATGCAAGTGTTTCTGTTTTCTATTCAAACACGCTTGTTCCTATCTAAGATGTTCATTCGCGCTTAACTGTGATGAAGGTGATGATTCGTGACACTCATCACCATTCTCAACCCATGAACGTGTGCTTGACAACCACCTCCGTTCTATATCAGATTGAATGAGTATCTCTTAGATCTCTTAATCAGAATCTTCGTGGTATAAGCTAGAATTGATGGCGGCATTCATGAGAATCCGGAAAGTCTAAACCTTGTCTGTGGTATTCCGAGTAGGATTCAAGGATTGAATGACTGTGACGAGCTTCAAACTCCTGAAGGCTGGGCATTAGTGACAAACGCAAAGGAATCAAGGGATTCTATTCCAACCGGATCGAGAACCAACCAGTGATTAGCCGTGCTGTGACAGAGTGCGTGAGCATAGTTTTCACTGGAAGGATGGAAGGTAGCCATTGACAATGGTGATCCACCAACACACAGCTTGCCATAGGAGAACGTGCGTGCGTGAACAAGAAGACAGAGGAAAGCAGATATTCAGAAGACAAAGCATCTCCAAAACTCCAACATATTCTCCATTACTGCATAACAAGTAACCTTTAATTTATGCTCTCTTGGTTATTCACAATTCAACTGATAAACATAATTGACTTCCTGACTAAGATTTACAAGATAACCATAGATTGCTTCAAACCAACAATCTCCGTGGGATTCGACCCTTACTCACGTAAGGTATTACTTGGACGACCCAGTGCACTTGCTGGTTAGTGGTACGAGTTGTGAAAAGTGTGATTCACAATTCGTGCACCAAAGGCTAAGTGAGCTATAAGTTGAATCCTTGATTAGTCTAAGATCTCACCTAACATATATATTCTCTATAAAAAAATTCAAAATTATCCTGGTCTTCCCAATTTTCCCACTTTCTTATTACATACTCATATACCAACTTTATTTTAATTCTACCTCATGTGCATTGATTTCTTCACTAAACTTATTATTGGGGTAATTTTGTCCCCTTATTTACTTATTTAATTAAAAAGGATTTTTTTTTCAATCATAACATATATCAATGCACATGGTATTTTAATTTAAATTGGTTTCTCATGAGCATGCTCCCAAAATTTCTGATTAATTTCTTAATTTAATACCTTTTCTATCAACCCATGTTCCCATGTTTCCCCACAATTAGTGGATACATAATCTCTATCTTGAGCTAACCAATGATTCAACTTGGGATTTTTAATTTCTTTTTCTGCTTAAGGCTAGTGATGTGGTTATAGAACAAAAGGGGATTAAAAGGCTCAAGGGGGCTAACAAGGGTGATGTAGGAGGTAGGCTTATTTGGGATAAGTGAGCAAAAATTCAAATAATGGCATCAATCACATGCATGTATGTATCTACATTCTATATTGGACATATAGATTGAAACAAAGTTGAGATTACAAGCATAGAAAAGAAGTGCGAAACACACAGGAATGAAATTTTATGGTTGAATGTAACCATACAATTAAGCTCAAAAACTCACGGGTTGTGTGTTCTTTGGCTCAAAAACCATATATCAATTATGTATGTCATGCAAGTAGAGAGCAAGAAGTTCCATTCAACTCAATGTGAATCTTAGAATGGCTTTTATAAAATTTAGTATTTTCTTTGAAAAATGTTGTCAATTAACCAACATTTATTGCTATATAGATATAAGGTGTGTGGATTGTTGTGATTCTGTTATACTAAAGTTTCTAGTTTACTCTTTTTATTTTCAATTAAACTAATTCATCATATGCTAAAAGGGTAAACTAAACTAATTAATCCATATGTTCTATATCACAACTAATAAACTAAATGTGCAAACTAAACTAAACTAAATATCTAAGATATATATATAAATCAAAGTGCAAAATGCAGAAATAAAGTAAAAATACAGAAAAATGTGCAAGTACTAAAAGATAAATAAAATAAGATAAAAATAAAATAAAAATAAAAATAAAATACATAAAATAAACAAAATAGGATAAAAGAGAGTCTGAAAAGTGGTTCACCAAAATAAAGTTCGCCGGAGATGGCGACCTCTCCACACTTAAATAATAGCATCATCCTCGAGTTGTGAAAAGTGTGATTCACAATTCGTGCACCAAGTTTTTGGCGCCGTTGCTGGGGATTGTTCGTGTTTGAACAACTGACGGTTTATTTTGTTGCTTAGATTAGGAAAATTTTTCTTTTTTGGTTTAGAGTCTCTTATTATTGTTCTTGGTTAAAAATGTCCTTCTTTAAAACAAGTGTTACATTTTACTGCCCAATTGGCTAGCGCATTAGTCTAAGCCCGTGGCAGTTTGGTACACTCTTTTTAAAATCTTTTTCAAAAATAATATTTTCTCTATTAAATTTTGTGCCAAACTTTAAGTTTGGTGTTTTCCTGTTGATTTCCCTTGAATTTCGAAAAATTTATTTTGGTTTTCAAAAAATTTTGAGTTTGGTGTTCCTTGGTGTTTTCCCTCCAAAATTTTCGAAAATAAGGAGCATTAGATCTAAAAAAATTTTAAATCTTGTGCTATCTTATTGTTTTTCTCTTTCCTCTTAAAAATAAAAAATATCTTTTCTCTCTATTTTAAAAACAAATTTTCGAAATATAGTTCTAAAATTCAGATTTTTCTTTCAAAAATTTAAAACATTTTTTTTTTCAAAATCATCATATCCTTTTCAAAACTTCCTAACCACTTTCTCTCTCCTCAGTTTTTCGAAAATCTTCACTCAATTTTTATTTATTTTATTTTAATTTATTTCATTTTCGAAATAAATATATAAATAAATAAATAAAAATATTTTTTCTATTTTACATCATCTCCCTTTCTCCATCATGGACCTAAGCGGAAATGAACAGTCCAGGAGGACTCTGGGGTCATATTCTAACCCCTCTACTGCTTCATATGGGAGTAGTATCTGCATACCCTCCATTGGAGTCAGTAACTTTGAGTTGAATCCTCAGCTCATTATCATGGTGCAGCAAAGCTGCCAGTATTCCGGTCTTCCACAAGAAGAACCTATAGAGTTTCTGGCACAATTTTTACAAATTGCTGACACAGTACATGATAAGAAAATAGATCAGGATGTCTACAGACTATTACTGTTTCCATTTGCTGTAAAAGATCAAGCTAAGAGGTGGTTAAATAACCAACCTAAAGCCAGCATAAGGACATGAAAACAGCTGACAGAAAAATTCCTGAATCAGTATTTTCCACCAAAAAGGATGACACAGCTAAGGCTGGACATCCAAGGCTTCAAGCAAGGAGATAATGAATCTCTTTATGATGCCTGGGAGAGATACAGGGAGATGCTACGAAAATGCCCCTCTGAAATGTTTTCAGAGTGAGTTCAGTTAGACATCTTCTATTATGGGCTTACAGAAGGAGCTCAGATGTCTCTTGATTACTCAGCTGGTGGATCTATCCACATGAGAAAGACAATTGAAGAGGCTCAAGAGCTCATTGATACAGTTGCCAGGAATCAGCATCTGTACCTAAGCAGCAACCCTTCCATGAATGAAGAGGTTAAAACAGTAACTGCTGAACTCAGTCCTGTAAAACAAGCTGCTGAATTCAATCAGCAATTGGACTTTCTAACAAAGCAACTAGCCAAATTTAAAGACAGGTTACAAGAGACAAGGATGGCTAATATACATATGGACGAACAGTTTAAGCAAACAAAGCAGCAGCTGTCAAGGCAAATAGCAGAAGAATGCCAAGCAGTTCAACTAAGAAGTGGGAAAACATTAAATACCCCACCTCAAGGCAGCAAAAAGCTAAGAAATGAGCAAACCACCCAAAATTCACCTGAGGACAGTAAGAGCCCAGGGAAAAATAATTCTGGCGCTAAAACACCAGAAAATTGGTGGAAGGCTGGCGCTGAACGCCCAGACCATGGCCAAAACTGGCGTTCAATGCCAGAAACAAAGCAGGACTGGCGTTCAACGCCAGAAATGGGCAAGGGTCTGGCGTTGAACGCCCAAAATGGGCAGGATCTGACGCTGAACGCCCAAAATGGGCACAGCTCTGGCGTTCAGACGCCAGGAGCAGACAAGGAGCTGGCGTCCAGTTTCACTCCAGCTTCTAACTCTGGCACTCAATCGCCAATGAGGGATCAGACACACACAAATGCTGAAAACAACCCCTCTAAAAAGACTTCTTCAACCACTTCTGTAGGCAATAAACCTGCAGCAACTAAGGTTGAAGAATATAAAGCCAAGATACCTTATCCTCAAAAACTCCGGAAAGAGGAGCAGGATAAGCAATTTGCTCGCTTCGCAGATTATCTCAGGACTCTTGAAATAAAGATTCCATTTGCAGAAGCACTTGAGCAAATACCTTCTTATGCCAAGTTCATGAAAGAGATCTTGAGTCATAAGAAGGATTGGAGAGAAACAGAAAGAGTTCTCCTCACTGAAGAATGCAGTGCAGTCATTTTGAAAAGCTTTCCTGAAAAGCTTAAAGACCCTGGGAGTTTTCTGATACCATGCATATTAGAAGGTAATTACACCAAGACAGCTTTATGCGATCTTGGGGCAAGCATCAACCTAATACCTGCATCCACTATCAGAAAGCTTGGCTTAACTGAAGAAGTTAAACCAACCCGGATATGTCTCCAACTTGCTGATGGTTCTACTAAATACCCATCAGGCGTGATTGAAGACATGATTGTCAGAGTTGGGCCATTCGCCTTTCTCACTGACTTTGTTGTGCTGGAAATGGAGGAGCACAAGAGTGCTACTCTCATTCTAGGAAGACCCTTCCTAGCAACTGGACGATCCTTCATTGACGTCCAATAGGGGGAAATAACCCTGAGAGTCAATGATGATAAGTTTAAGTTGAACGCTGTCAAAGCCATGCAGCATCCAGACACATCAACAGACTGCATGAAAGTTGATCCTATTGACTCATTGGTAGAAGAGATCAACATGGCTGAGAGTCTCAAATCAGAGTTGGAAAACATCTTTAAAGATGTTCAGCCTGATTCGGAGGATTCAGAGGACATGAAGGAGCCTCTGAAAGTTCTTCTAAAAGAGGAAAAACCTCCTAAACCCGAGCTCAAGCCATTACCACCATCCTTGAAATATGCATTTCTGGGAGAAGGTGACACTTTTCCAATGATCATAAGCTCTGCTTTAAATTCACAGGAAGAGGAAGCACTTATTCAAGTGCTAAGGACACACAAGACAGCTCTTGGGTGGTCCATAGGTGACCTTAAGGGCATAAGCACTGCTAGATGCATGCACAAAATCCTATTGGAGGATAATGCCAAACCAGTGGTTCAACCACAGAGGCGGCTAAATCCAGCCATGAAGGAAGTGGTGCAGAAAGAGGTCACCAAATTACTGGAGGCTGGGATTATTTATCCTATTTCTGACAGCCCCTGGGTGAGCCCTGTTCAAGTCGTCCCAAAAAAGGGAGGCATGACAGTGATTCATAATGAAAAAAATGAACTGGTTCCTACAAGAACAGTTACAGGGTGGCGCATGTGTATTGACTACAGAAGGCTCAATACGGCCACCAGAAAGGATCATTTTCCTTTACCATTCATAGACCAGATGCTAGAAAGACTAGCAGGTCATGATTATTACTACTTCTTGGATGGCTACTCAGGCTATAACCAGATTGCAGTAGATCCCCAGGATCAAGAGAAAACAGCATTCACATGTCCCTCTGGAGTGTTTGCTTATAGAAGGATGCCATTTGGGCTATGTAATGCGCCTGCAACCTTCCAGAGATGCATGCTCTCTATTTTCTCTGATATGGTGGAAAAATTTCTAGAAGTCTTTATGGATGACTTCTCAGTATATGGAGACTCATTCAGCTCCTGTCTTGATCACCTGAAACTTGTTCTGAAAAGATGCCTAGAGACCAACCTAGTTTTAAACTGGGAAAAGTGTCACTTCATGGTGACTGAAGGAATTGTTCTTGGGCATAAAATCTCAAACAAGGGAATAGAGGTGGATCAAGCAAAAATAGAGGTAATTGAAAAATTACCACCACCTGCCAATGTTAAGGCAATCAGAAGCTTTCTGGGGCATGCAGGATTCTATAGGAGGTTTATAAAGGATTTTTCAAAAATTGCAAAACTTCTAAGCAATCTGGTAGCTGCTGACACGCCATTTGTGTTTGACACAGAGTGCCTGCAGGCGTTTGAAACGCTGAAAGCTAAGCTGGTCACAGCACCAGTCATTTCTGCACCAGACTGGACGTTACCATTTGAGCTAATGTGTGATGCCAGTGATCACGCCATTGGTGCAGTATTGGGACAGAGGCATAACAAGCTTCTGCACGTCATTTATTATGCTAGTCGCGTTCTAAATGATGCTCAGAAAAACTACACAACCACAGAAAAAGAATTACTTGCAGTGGTTTACGCCATTGACAAGTTCAGATCATACTTAGTAGGATCAAAGGTGATTGTGTATACTGACCATGCTGCTCTTAAATATCTACTCACAAAGTAGGATTCAAAACCCAGACTCATCAGATGGGTATTGCTTCTGCAAGAGTTTGATATAGAAATAAGAGACAGAAAAGGGACAGAGAACCAAGTGGCTGATCATCTGTCCCGGATAGAGCCAGTGGAAGGGACGTCCCTCCCCTTTCTTGAGATCTCTGAGACGTTTCCTGATGAGCACTTGTTTGCCATTCAGGAAGCACCATGGTTTGCCGATATTGCAAACTATAAAGCTGCAAGGTTCATACCCAAGGAGTACAACAGGATACAAAAGAAGAAATTAATTACTGATGCAAAGTATTACTTGTGGGATGAACCTTATCTCTTTAAGAGATGTGCAGACGGAATAATCCGTAGGTGCGTGCCTAGAGAAGAAGCACAGAGGATCCTGTGGCATTGCCATGGATCTCAATATGGAGGTCATTTCGGAGGTGAGCGAACAGCCACCAAGGTCCTCCAATGTGGCTTCTATTGGCCCACACTCTATAAAGATTCCCGAGAGTTTGTACGTAACTGTGACAGTTGCCAAAGAGCTGGCAATCTGCCTCATGGGTACGCCATGCCTCAACAAAGAATCTTGGAGATTGAGTTGTTTGACGTATGGGGAATTAACTTCATGGGACCTTTCCCACCATCATACTCAAACACTTATATTCTGGTGGCAGTTGATTATGTATCAAAATGGGTTGAGGCCATTGCCACACCCAACAATGATACTAAAACAGTGCTGAAGTTCCTCCAGAAACATATCTTTAGTAGATTTGGCGTCCCTAGAGTACTAATTAGTGATGGGGGCACTCACTTCTGCAATAAACAGCTTTACTCTGCCATGGTTCGGTATCGCCACAAGGTGGCCACTCCATATCATCCACAAACCAATGGGCAAGCTGAAGTCTCTAATAGAGAATTAAAGAGAATTCTGGAACGGACAGTAAATACCCGTAGAAAGGATTGGGCACGGAGCTTGGATGATGCTCTGTGGGCTTACAGGACAGCATTCAAGACCCCTATAGGTACCTCTCCATACCAACTTGTGTATGGTAAGGCATGTCACCTGCCCGTGGAACTGGAACATAAGGCCTACTGGGCAACCAGATTCCTAAACTTTGATGCCAAACTAGCAGGAGAAAAATGATTGCTCCAGCTAAATGAGCTAGAGGAATTCAGATTCACAGCTTTCGAAAATGCCAAGCTTTATAAAGAAAAATAAAAAAAATGGCATGACAGAAAGCTGTCATCTAGAATCTTTGAACCAGGAC
Source organism: Arachis ipaensis (assembly GCF_059453495.1). NCBI lineage: Eukaryota > Viridiplantae > Streptophyta > Magnoliopsida > Fabales > Fabaceae > Arachis > Arachis ipaensis. Next base: position 44,044,946 of record NC_142444.1, on the reverse strand, counting down.
AGAAGGTCCTGTTGTTTAACTCTAGACTCAGGCTATTCCCCGGGAAACTAAAATCCCGGTGGAGGGGACCATACGTGATTACAAGTGTATCACCATATGGTTATGTGGAGCTTCAAGATATTGATTCTGATAAGAAGTTCATTGTCAATGGACAGAGAATCAAGCATTATCTTGAAGGCAACATTGAGCAAGAATGCTCAAGGCTGAAGCTAGATTAAAAGCTCAGCAAGGTCCAGCTAAAGACAATAAAGAAGCGCTTGCTGGGAGGCAACCCAGCCATGGGGCAACAATCCTCTAAGCATTTTGCCCTATTTCTATTTTTATTTTTATTTTTATTTTTTATATAGAGTTCATTGATAACAAGGTAAATAATCATTTACAGAAGACCTCGGCACATAAAACAGAGAAAAAGAGCTCACTGGCAAGAAAACGCCAGTAAAAGTATATGTTGGGCGTTCAACGCCCAAAATGGGCATCCACTGGGCGTTGAACGCCAGAAAGGGGCACCCACTAGGCGTTGAACGCCAGTAATGGCAGCAGCTGGGCGTTGAACGCCCAGGAGAGCAGCATTTGGGCGCTGAACGCCCAAAACAGGCAGTGTTTGGGCGTTCAAACGCCAGGATAGCAAGGAGGAGCCAAACTCATTTTTCCACACGTATTTCCATTCTAATTTCAAATTTTATGTTTCAATGCATGATTTTTTACATAAACATGTTAAGAACCCTGATTTCTAAAACCCTTAATTTCAAAAAAAATCCCTCTTCCCAAATTCAATCCAACTCTTTTCAAATCTTTTCTGAAAATAAATCTATCTTTTTCATTCTAAAATCTTTTCAACTAATCCATATCTTTTTCAAATCTCCATATTATCTTTTTCAAAATTCAGATTTATCTTTTTCAAAAATCTATCATATCTCTTCAAAATTAAACTATATCTTCTATCTTATCTTTTTCAACTCAATCTTTTTATCTTATCTTTTCCAATTTTTTGAAAACCCACCCCCCCATCCCTTTAAATTTGGGTTCAGCCTCCCTCCTCCTCCATCAACAATTGCACCTAGCTCTCCTTCTATCCCTCTCCTTTCTTTTGCTTGAGGACAAGCAAACCTCTAAGTTTGGTGTGTTTATCCGAGATCACTAAGATCATGGCTCCTAAAGGAAAACAACCCACTCCAAGAGGCAAGAAAGAGAGCGTTCCAAAATCACTTTGGAATCAAGGGAAGTTCTTATCTAAAGAACATTCAGACCATTATCTTAAAATAATGGGTCTGAGATCAGTGATCCCGGAAGTTAGATTCGATCTGAAAGAAGATGAATATCCGGAGATGCAGGAGCAAATTTGAATCAGGAACTGGAAAGTCCTAGCTAATCCTGAAACGAAAGTGGGAAGGAACATGGTCCAGGAGTTCTATGCTAATATGTGGCAGACTGACAAGCAAAAACTATCTGGAACTACCTTCTATGAATTTCGAACCATGGTCAGAGGAAAGATTGTTCATACCACCCCTGACAAGATCAGAGAGATCTTAAAGCTACCTCAGCTAAAGGACGATCCAGACTCCTTCAACAGGAGGATGATGAGAGCAGACATTGACATGGATAAAATTCTAGAGGACATATGTATCCCTGGAGCCAGGTGGACCACCAACACAAAGGGTGTCCCAAATCAACTCAAGAGATAGGATCTCAAACCAGTCGCCAGAGGATGGCTAGACTTCATTGGGCATTCTCTGTTGCCTACTAGCAACCGTTCTGAAGTCACAGTTAAAAGAGCAGTGATGATCCATTGAATCATGATGGGAAAGAAAGTGGAGGTTCATCAGTTGATTTCAGCTGAACTCTACAAAATTGCTAACAAAAATTCTAAAGAGGCCAGGTTGGCTTATCCAAGCGTGATTTCTCTACTCTGCAAGGATGCTGGAGTGAGGATGGGAATAACTGAGTATATCTCAATTGAGAAGCCAATCACCAAAGCATCAATGGAAAAACAACAAGCACAGGATGATCCCATCAAGAAGAGAGCACAGGAATTCCTCCCAGAGATCCCTCAATCTGAATACTGGGAGTATCTTGAGACGTCTGTTACCAAGATACGGGAAGCTATAGAGCAAATAATAAAAGAACAGAAGGAACACAGTCAAATGCTGACCTATATGTTTAAAGAACAAGAGGAGCAAGGGCGTGACTTAAGGGAATTGAAGCGCCAAAAGTCTTCTCTTGTAGGACCGAGCACCCCAAGGATCAGAGGAACCCCCGTTCCCCCAGAATAAAGGTTGTTAATTTCCAATTTCTGCCTTAACTCTGTGACAGTGCCCTTATAGAAGTTTACCTTAGGAGTCATATAGTAGTAATTAGTATGTATTTTGATTTTATCTCCAATTAAGCTATAGTTTATTTTTCTCATCATCAGCAAACATGAATAAAGTAGTAGATCTTTTGAATAAGAGGCAATAAAATTTCGAGTTTTAATAAGAGAAATTCTAATTAGTTAAATGTGGTGGCAATGCTTTCTGTCTTCTGAATGAATGCTTGAACAGTGCATATGTCTTTTGAATTTGTTGTTTAAGACTGTTAAATATGTTGGCTCTTGAAAGAATGATGAGCATGAGACATGTTATTGATAATCTGAAAAATCATAAAAATGATTCTTGAAGCAAGAAAAAGCACCAAAGAACAAAGCTTGCAGAAAAAAAATAGAAAGAAAAAAAAAGCAAGCAGAAAAAGCCAATAACCCTTAAAACTAAAAGGCAAGGGCAAATAAAAGGGATCCCAAGGCTTTGAGCATCAGTGGATAGGAGGGCCTAAAGGAATAAAATCCTGGTCTAAGCGGCTAAACCAAGCTGTCCCTAACCATGTGTTTGTGGCGTGAAGGTGTCAAGTGAAAACTTGAGACTGAGCGGTTAAAGTCAAGGTCCAAGGCAAAAAAAAAAAAAAGAGAAGAGTGTGCTTAAGAACTCTGGACACCTCTAATTGGGTACTTTAGCAAAGCTGAGTCACAATCTAAAAGGTTCACCCAATTATGTGTCTGTGGCATTTATGTATCCGGTGGTAATACTGGAAAACAAAGTGCTTAGGGCCACGGCCAAGACTCATAAAATAGCTTTGTTCAAGAATCATCACACTGAAATAGGAGAATCAATAACACTATCTGAATTCTAAGTTCCTATAGATGCCAATCACTCTGAGCTTCAATAGATAAAGTGAGATGCCAAAACTGTTCAGAAGCAAAAAGCTACTAGACCCGCTCATCTAATTAGAATCTGAGCTTCACTCAAAAACTCTGAGATATTATTGCTTCTCAACCTATTAGTGTTCTATTTTATTTGTCTAGTTACTTGAGGACAAGCAACAGAAAATGAGTAAACTATGATAGATAGTGCAGAAATCCACTTCTGGGGCCCACTTGGTGTGTGCTGGGGCTGAGACTTAAGCTTCTCACGTGCCTGGGCTGTTTTGGGCATTCAACGCCAGGTTGTAACCTGTTTCTGGCGTTGAACTCCAACTTGTAACTTGTTTCTTGCGCTGGACGCCAGACTACAACATGGAACTGGCGTTGAACGCCAGTTTACGTCGTCTATCCTTGGGAAAAGTATGAACTATTATATATTACCGGAAAGCCCTGGATGTCTACTTTCCAACACAATTGAGAGCGCGCCATTTGGAGTTCTGTAGCTCCAGAAAATCCACTTTGAGTGTAGGGAGGTCAGAATCTAACAGCCTCGGCAGTCCTTTTTCAGCCTGAATCAGATTTTTGCTCAGCTCCCTCAATTTTAGCCAGAAAATACCTGAAATCACAGAAAAATACACAAACCCATAGTAAAGTCCAGAAATGTGATTTTTAATAAAAAACTAATAAAAATATACTAAAAACTAACTAAAACACACTAAAAACTATATGAAATTAACCCCAAAAAGCGTATAAAATATCCGCTCATCACAACACCAAACTTAAACTGTTGCTTGTCCTCAAGCAACTAGATAAATAAAATAGAATACAAATAATTTAAGAAGCAATAATATCTCAGAGTTTCTGAGTGAAGCTCAGATTCTAATTAGATGAGCGGGACTAGTAGCTTTTTGCTTCTGAACAGTTTTGGCATCTCACTTTATCCATTGAAGCTCAGAGTGATTGGCATCTATAGGAACTCAGAATTCAGATAGTGATATTGATTCTCCTAGTTCAGTATGTTGATTCTTGAACACAGCTACTTTATGAGTCTTGGCCGTGGCCCTAAGCACTTTGTTTTCCAGTATTACCACCGGATACATAAATGCCACAGACACATAATTGGGTGAACCTTTTCAGATTGTGACTCAGCTTTGCTAAAGTCCCCAATTAGAGGTGTCCAGGGTTCTTAAGCACACTCTTCTTTTTTCTTTGGACCTTGACTTTAACCGCTCAGTCTCAAGCTTTCACTTGACACCTTCACGCCACAAGCACATGGTTAGGGACAGCTTGGTTTAGCCGCTTAGGCCAGGATTTTATTCCTTTAGGCCCTCCTATCCACTGATGCTCAATGCCTTGGGGTCCTTTTTATTACCCTTGCCTTTTGGTTTTAAGAGCTTTGGCTTTTTCTGCTTGCTTTTTCTTTTTTCTTTCTCTATATTTTTTTTCTGCAAGCTTTTGTATTCACTGCTTTTTCTTGCTTCAAGAATCATTTTTATGATTTTTCAAATTATCAATAACATGTCTCATGTTCATCATTCTTTCAAGAGCCAGCATATTTAACAGTCTTAAACATCAAATTCAAAAGACATATGCACTGTTCAAGCATTCATTCAGAAGACAGAAAGCATTGCCACCACATGTAAATAATTAGAATTTATCTTATTAAAAACTCGAAAAATATTGCCTCTTATTCTAAAGAAATTCTTCTATTTTATTCATGTTTAATGATGATGATAAAATTAAATTATAGCTTAATTGGAGATAAAATAAAAAATATAGATACTAATTACTACTATATGATTCCTAAGGTAAAACTAAAATAAAAACAGTTATCACAGAGTTAAGGCTAAGATTGGAATTTAACAACCTTTGTTCTGGGAAGTGGATGTTCCTCTAATCTGCGGGGTGCTTGGTCCTTCAAGAGATAATTTATGGCGCTTTAATTCCCTTAAATCACGCCCTTGCTCCTCCTGTTCTTTAAGCAAATAGCAAAGAATGCTACTTTGTTCCTTCTGTTCTTTCTTTATTTGTTCCATAGATTCTTGCATCTTGGTAATAGATGTTTCAAGATACTCCCAGTATTCAGATTGAGGGATTTCTGGGAGAAATTCCTGTGTTCTCTTCTTGATGGGGTCATCCTGTGCTTGTTATTTTTCCATTGATGCTTTGGTGATTGGTCGCTCAACTGAGATATACTCAGTTATTCCCATCCTTACTCCAGCGTCCTTGCAGAGCATAGAAATCAAGCTTGGGTAAGCCAACCTGGCATCTTTGGAATTTTTGTTTGCAATTTTGTAAAATTTAGTTGAAATCAGTTGATGAACTTCCACTTCTTTTCCCATCATGATGTAATGGATCATCACTGCTCTTTTAATAGTGACTTCAGAACGGTTGCTAGTGGGCAGCAGAGAATGCCCAATGAAGTCCAGCCATCCTCTGGCGACTGGTTTGAGATCTTCTCTTTTGAGTTGATTTGGGACACCCTTCGTGCTGGTGGTCCACCTGGCTCCAGGGATACATATATCCTCTAGAATCTTATCCAGGCCCTTGTCTGTTCTCATCATTCTCCTATTGAAGGAGTCTGGATCATCTTTCAGCTGAGGTAGCTTTAAGATCTCCCTGATCTTGTCAGGGTGGGTATGAACAATCTTTCCTCTGACCAAGGTCCGATAGTCATAGAGAGCAGATCCAGATAGTCTTTGCTTGTCTGTTTGCCATATATTAGCATAGAACTCCTGGACCATATTCCTTCCTACTTTCGTTTCAGGATTAGCTAGGATCTCCTAGTTCCTGATTCGAATTTGCTCCTGGATCTCCGGATATTCGTCTTCTTTCAGATCGAATCTAACTTCCGGGATCACTGATCTTAGACCCATTATTTTGTAATAATGGTCTGAATGTTCTTTAGTTAAGAACTTCTCTTGATTCCAAAGTGGTTTTGGAACACTCTCTTTCTTGCCTCTTGGAGTGGGTTGTTTTCCTTTAGGAGCCATGATCTTAGTGGGTACGGTTTAGTGATCATGGATAAACACACCAAACTTAGAGGTTTGCTTGTCCTCAAGCAAAAGAAAAGAAAGGAGAGGGATAGAAGGAGAGCTAGTGTAGGATGGTGGATGAGAGGAAGGAGGCCAAATGGGTTTTTAAAAGGGAGGGGGTTTTCGAAAATAGGGAGAAAGATAAGATAGAAGATATGATTTTAAAAAAAATAAGTATGATAAGAAAAGATATAATTTAAAATTGAAAAGATATGAAAGATATTTGAAAAAGATAAAATTGGATTTTTGAAAAAGATAATATGGAGATTTGAAAAAGATATTGATTAGTTGAAAAGATTTTTGAATGAAAAGAGATAGATTTGTTTTGAAAATTTTGAAAAAGAGTTAAATTGGATTGAAAAAAAGGATTTGTGCTTATGGATTAAGATACATTTAATATTTTTAAAGAAGGGTTTTTAGAAATTAGGGATTTTAGAAATCAGGGTTTGTAACATGTTTATGCAAGAAATCATGAATTGAAACATGAAAATTAAGATTAAAATGAAAAATATGAAGAAAAAACGAATTTACCTCCTCCCCACCATCCTGGCGTTTGAATGCGCAAACGCTGCATGTTTTGGGCGTTCAACGCCCAACTGCTGCTTCTCCTGGGCGTTCAACGCCCAGCTGTTGCTTCTTTCTGGCGTTGAACGCTAGGAACTCCTTTGTCACTGGGCGTTTTTCTGAACGCCTAGGATGCTGTAAATCTGGCGTTAAACGCCTAGAAGGAGCTTCTTTCTGGCGTTCAACGCCCAGAAGATGCTTCTTTCTGGCGTTTAACGCCCAGATGGCTATCCTTACTGGCGTTCAATGCCCAGTGGATGCTTCTTTTGGGCGTTGAACGCCCAAAACAGACTATTACTGGCATTTTCTTGCCAGTGAGCTCTTTTTCTCTGTTTTGTGTGCAGAATCCTTCTGTAACCCTGTGAACTTATACAATTGACTCTTTACCTTAGTATCAGTGAACTTTATATAAACAAATAAAATCAAGAATAGGGCAAAATACTTAGAGGAAGTGATGCCCCATGGCTGGGTTGCCTCCCAACATGCGCTTCTTTATTGTCTTTAGCTGGACCTTGCTGAGTTTTTAATCTAGCCTCAGCCTTGAGCACTCTTGCTCAACATTGCCTTCAAGATAGTGCTTGATTCTCTGTCCATTAACAATGAACTTCTTATCAGAATCAATATCTTGAAGCTCCACATAACCATATGGTGATACACTTGTAATCACATATGGTCCTCTCCACCGGGACTTCAGTTTCCCGGGGAATAGCCTGAGCCTAGAGTTAAACAACAGAACATTTTGTCCTGGTTCAAAGATTCTAGATGACAGCTTTCTGTCATGCCACTTTTCTGATTTCTCTTTATAAAGCTTGGCATTTTCGAAAGCAGTGAATCTGAATTCCTCTAGCTCATTTAGCTGGAGCAATCTTTTTTCTCCAGCTAATTTGGAATCAAAGTTTAGGAATCTGGTTGCCCAGTAGGCTTTATGTTCCAGTTCCACGGGCAGGTGGCATGCCTTACCATACACAAGTTGGTATGGAGAGGTCCCTATAGGAGTCTTGAATGCTGTTCTGTAAGCCCACAGAGCATCATCCAAGCTTCGTGCCCAATCCTTTCTACGGGTACTTACAGTCCGTTCCAGGATTCTTTTTAGTTCTCTGTTAGAGACTTCAGCTTGCCCATTTGTCTGTGGATGATATGGAGTCGTCACCTTGTGGCGAATCCCATACCAGACCATGGCAGAGTAAAGTTGTTTGTTGCAGAAGTGAGTGCCCCCATCACTGATTAGTACCCTGGGAACACTAAACCTGCTGAATATATGTTTATGGAGGAACTTCAGCACTATTTTAGTATCATTGGTGGGTGTGGCAATGGCCTCAACCCATTTTGATACATAGTCAACTGCCACCAGAATATAAGTGTTTGAGTATAATGGTGGGAAAGGCCCCATGAAATCAATACCCCATACATTAAACAACTCAATCTCCAAGATTCCTTGTTGAGGCATGGCGTAACTGTGAGGCAAATTACCAGCTCTCTGGCAACTGTCACAGTTACGTACAAACTCTCGGAAATCTCTGTAGAATGTAGGCCAGTAGAAGCCACATTGGAGGACCTTGGTGGCTGTTCGCTCACCTCCGAAATGACCTCCATATTGTGACCCATGGCAATGCCATAAGATCCTTTGTGCTTCTTCTTTAGGCACACACCTACGGATTATGCCATCTGCACATCTCTTAAAGAGATAGGGTTCATCCCACAAGTAGTACTTTGCATCAGTAATTAATTTTTTCTTTTGTTGCCTGCTGTACTCCTTGGGAATGAACCTTGCAGCTAGTTTGCAATGTCTGCAAACCATGGTGTTTCCTGAATGGCAAACAAATGCTCATCAGGAAAGGTCTCAGAGATTTCAAGAGAGGGGAATGACGTCCCTTCTATTGGCTCTATCCGGGATAGATGGTCAGCCACTTGGTTCTCTGTCCCTTTTCTGTCTCTTATTTCTATATCAAACTCTTGCAGAAGCAACACCCATCTTATGAGTCTGGGTTTTGAATCCTGCTTTGTGAGTAGATATTTAAGAGCAGCATGATCTGTGTACACAATCACTTTTGATCCTACTAAGTATGATCTAAACTTGTCAATGGCATAAACCACTGCAAGCAATTCTTTTTCTGCGATTGTGTAGTTTTTCTGGGCATCATTCAAAACACGGCTAGCATAATAAATGACATGCAGAAGCTTGTCATGCCTCTGCCCCAGTACTGCACCAATGGCGTGATCACTGGCATCACACATTAGCTCAAATGGTAATGTCCAGTCTGGTGCAGAAATAACTGGTGCTATGACCAGCTTGGCTTTCAGCGTTTCAAACGCCTGCAGATACTCTATGTCAAACACAAATGGCGTGTCAGCAGCTAGCAGATTGCTCAGAGGTTTTGCGATTTTTGAAAAATCCTTTATAAACCTCCTATAGAATCCTGCATGCCCCAGAAAGCTTCTAATTGCCTTAACATTGGCAGGTGGTGGTAATTTTTCAATTACCTCTATTTTTGCTTGATCCACCTCTATTCCCTTGTTTGAAATTTTATGCCCAAGGACAATCCCTTCAGTCACCATAAAGTGACATTTTTCCCAGTTTAAAACCAGGTTGGTCTCTTGGCATCTTTTCAGAACTAGTTTCAGGTGATCAAGACAGGAGCTGAATAAGTCTCCATATACTGAGAAGTCATCCATGAAGACTTCTAGAAATTTTTCCACCATATCAGAGAAAATAGAGAGCATGCATCTCTGGAAGGTTGCAGGCGCATTACACAGCCCAAATGGCATCCTTCTATAAGCAAACACTCCAGATGGACATGTGAATGCTTTTTTCTCTTGATCCTGGGGATCTACTGCAATCTGGTTATAGCTTGAGTAGCCATCCAAAAAGCAGTAATAATCATGACCTGCCAGTCTTTCTAGCATCTGGTCTATGAATGGTAAAGGAAAATGATCCTTTCTGGTGGCTGTATTGAGCCTTCTGTAGTCAATACACATGCGCCACCCTGTAACTGTTCTTGTAGGAACCAGTTCATTCTTTTCATTATGAACCACTGTCATGCCTCCCTTTTTGGGGACAACTTGGACATGGCTCACCCAGGGGCTGTCAGAAATAGGATAAATAATCCCAGCCTCCAGTAATTTGGTGACCTCTTTCTGCACCACTTCCTTCATGGCTGGATTTAGCCGCCTCTGTGGTTGAACCACTGGTTTAGCATTATCCTCCAATAAGATTTTGTGCATGCATCTAGCTGGGCTTATGCCCTTAAGGTCACCTATGGACCACCCAAGAGCTGTCTTGTGTGTCCTTAGCACTTGAATAAGTGCTTCCTCTTCCTGTGGATTTAAAGCAGAGCTTATGATCACTGGAAAAGCGTCACCTTCTCCCAAAAATGCATATTTCAGGGATGGTGGTAATGGTTTGAGCTCGGGTTTAGGAGGTTTTTCCTCTTCCAGAGGAAATTTCAGAGGCTCTTTCATTTCCTCTTAATCCTCCAAATCAGGCTAAACATCTTTAAAGATGTCTTCCAACTCTGATTCAAGACTCACAGCCATGTTGATCTCTTCTACCAAAGAGTCAATAAGATCAACTTTCATGCAGTCTTTTGATGTGTCTGGATGATGCATGGCTTTGACAGCATTCAACTTAAACTCATCATCATTGACTCTCAGGGTTATTTCCCCCTGTTGGACATCAATGAGAGTTCGTCCAGTTGCTAGGAAGGGTCTTCCTAGAATGAGAGTAGCACTCTTGTGCTCCTCCATTTCCAGCACTACAAAGTCAGTGGGAAAGGCGAATGGCCCAACTCTGACAATCATGTCTTCAATCACGCCTGATGGGTATTTAATGGAGCCATCAGCAAGTTAGAGACATATCCGGGTTGGTTTAACTTCTTCAGTTAAACCAAGCTTTCTAATGGTGGATGCAGGTATTAGGTTGATGCTTGCCCCAAGATCACATAAAACTGTCTTGGTGCAATTACCTTCTAATGTGCATGGTATCAGAAAACTCCCAGGGTCTTTAAGCTTTTCAAGAAAGTTTTTCAGAATGACTGCACTGCATTCTTCAGTGAGGAGAACTCTTTCAGTTTTTCTCCAATCCATCTTATGACTCAAGATCTCTTTCATGAACTTGGCATAAGAAGGTATTTGCTCAAGTGCCTCTGCAAATGGAATCTTTATTTCAAGAGTCCTGAGATAATCTGCAAAGCGAGCAAATTGCTTATCCTACTCCTCTTGGCGGAGTTTTTGAGGATAAGGTATCTTGGCTTTATATTCCTCAACCTTAGTTGTTGTAGGTTTATTTCCTACAAAAGTGGTTGAAGAAGCCTTTTTAGATGGGTTGTCATCAGCACTTGTGTGTGTCTGATCTCTCACTGGCAATTGAGTGCCAGAGTTAGAAGCTGGAGTGACGTTAGACGCCAGCTCCTCATCTGTTCCTGGCATCTGAACGCCAGAACTGTGCTTCTTTTGGGCGTTCAACGCCAGATCCTTGCTTGTTTCTGGCGTTGAACGCCAGTCCTGAGCATGGTCTGGGCGTTCAGCGCCATCCTTCCACCCAATTTCTGGCGTTTTAGCGCCATAATTATTTTTCCCTGGGCTCTTACTGTCCTCAGGTGGATTTTGGGTGGTTTGCTCATTTCTTGGCTTCTTGCTGCCTTGAGGTGGGGTATTTAATGTCTTCCCACTTCTTAATTGAACTGCTTGCCATTCTTCTGTTATTTGTTTTGACAGCTGCTGCTTTGTTTGCTTCAATTGTTCTTCCATATTTATGTTAGCCATCCTTGTCTCTTGTAGTCTATCCTTGAATTCGGCTAACTGCTTTGTTAGAAAGTCTAGTTGCTGATTGAATTCAGCAGCTTGTTTTACAGGACTGAGTTCAGCAGTTACTGTTTTAACCTCTTCTTTCATGGAAGGGTCACTGCTTAGGTACAGATGCTGATTTCTGGCAACTGTATCAATGAGCTCTTGAGCTTCTTCAATTGTCTTTCTCATGTGGATAGATCCACTAGCTGAGTAGTCTAGAGAGATTTGAGCTCTTTCTGTAAGCCCATAATAGAAGATGTCTAACTGAATCCACTCTGAAAACATTTCAGAGGGGCATTTTCGTAGCATCTCTCTGTATCTCTCCCAGGCATCATAAAGAGATTCATTATCCCCTTGTTTAAAGCCTTGGATGTCCAGCCTTAGCTGTGTCATCCGTTTTGGAGGAAAGTATTGGTTCAGGAATTTTTCTGTCAACTGTTTCCATGTCCTTATGCTAGCCTTAGATTGGTTATTTAACCACCTTTTAGCTTGGTCTTTTACAGCAAATGGAAACAGTAATAATCTGTAGACATCCTGATCTACTTTCTTATCATGTACTGTGTCAGCAATCTGTAAAAACTGTGCCAGAAACTCTGTAGGTTCTTCCTGTGGAAGACCGGAATACTAGCAACTTTGCTGCACCATGATAATGAGCTGAGGATTCAACTCAAAGCTACTAACTCCAATGGAGGGTATGCAGATACTACTCCCATATGAAGCAGTAGAGGGGTTAGCATATGACCCCAGAGTCCTCCTGGACTGTTTATTTCCGCTTAGGTCCATGATGGAGAAAGGAAGATGATGTAAAATAGAAGAAAATATTTTTATTTATTCAATTATTTATTTATTTCGAAAACAAAATAAATTAAAATAAAATAAATAAAAATAGGTGAAGATTTTCGAAAAAAATGAGGAGAGAAAAGTGGTTAAGAGGTTTTGAAAAGGATATGATGATTTTTGAAAAAGGTTTTAAATTTTGACATAAAAATCTAAATTTTAAAGGTAAATTTTGAAAATTTACTTTAAAATAGAGAGAAAAGATATTTTTGGATTTAAAGAGGAGAGAGAAAAACAATAAGATAGTACAAGATTTAAAATTTTTAGATCTAATGCTCCTTGTTTTCGAAAATTTTGGAGGGAAAACACCAAGGAACACCAAACTTAAAAATTTTAAGATCAAGACACAAGGAAACTCAAGAACACTTTGAAGACTCACAAGAACACAAGAACATGAAGAAAGAACACCAAACTTAAAATTTTTAGAAAACCAAACTAAAATTTTCGAAAAAAAACAAAGAAAAATCAACAAGAAAACACCAAATTTAAAGTTTGGCACAAGATTTATTCAAAGAAAATTTATTTTTGAAAAATATTTTAAAAATAGGCTAGCCAATTACTAAGAACATAAGCACCACGCTCTAGCTAATTGAGCTATAAGTTTAAAGTGTTTTAACAAGGTATAAATAATAAAAGACTCTAAACCAAAAAGAAAAATTTTTCCTAATCTAAGCAACAAAATAAACCGTCAGTTGTCCAAACTCAAACAATCCCCGGCAACGGCGCCAAAAACTTGGTGCACGAATTGTAAATCACACTTTTCACAACTCGTACCACTAACCAGCAAGTGCACTGGGTCGTCCAAGTAATACCTTACGTGAGTAAGGGTCGATCCCACGGAGATTGATGGCTTGAAGCAATCTATGGTTATCTTGTAACTCTTAGTCAGGAAAACAATAAAATAATTCACTTATCAAATTTGATTGCAAGGAATAAAAGGGCAGAACACAAATTATACTTGTATGCAATGATAGAGAATATGTTGGAGTTTTGGAGATGCTTTGTCTTCTGAAATTCTGCTTTCCTCTGTTTTCTGATTCACGCACGCACGTCCTCCTATGGCAAGCTGTGTGTTGGTGGATTACCGTTGTCAATGGCTACCATCCATCCTTCCAGTGAAAAGGGTCCAGATGCGTTGTCACCGCACGGCTAATCATCTGCAGGTTCTCAATCGTACCGGAATAGGATTTACTATCCTTTTGCGTCTGTCACTACGCCCAGCACTCGGGAGTTTGAAGCTCGTCACAGTCATTCAATCCCTGAATCCTACTCGGAATACCACAGACAAGGTTTAGACTTTCCAGATTCTCTTGAATGCTGCCATCAATCTAGCTTATACCACGAAGATTCTGATTAAGAGATCTAAGAGATATTCATTCATTCTACGGTGGAACGTAAGTGGTTGTCAGGCACGCGTTTGTGGAGGAATGATGATGATTGTCACGTTCATCACATTCATATTGAAGTGCGAATGGATATCTTAGATAGGAACACGCATGTTTGAATGGAAAACAGAAATACTTGCATAAATTTATCGAGACACAGCAGAGCTCCTCACCCCCAACAATGGATTTTAGAGACTCATGCCGTCAAAAGGTACAAAATTCAGATCTAAAATGTCATGAGATGCAAAAGAAATCTCTAAAAGTTGTTTAAATACTAAACTAGTAACCTAGGTTTACAGAAAATGAGTAAACTATGATAGATAGTGCAGAAATCCACTTCTGGGGCCCACTTGGTGTGTGCTGGGGCTGAGACTTAAGCTTCTCACGTGCCTGGGCTGTTTTGGGCGTTCAACGCCAGGTTGTAACCTGTTTCTGGCGTTGAACTCCAACTTGTAACTTGTTTCTGGCGCTGGACGCCAGACTGCAACATGGAACTGGCGTTGAATGCCAGTTTACGTCGTCTATCCTTGAGCAAAGTATGGACTATTATATATTTCTGAAAAGCCCTGGATGTCTAATTTCCAACGCAATTGAGAGCGCGCCATTTGGAGTTCTGTAGCTCCAGAAAATCTACTTTGAGTGCAGGAAGGTCAGAATCCAACAGCCTCGGCAGTCCTTTTTCAGCCTGAATCAGATTTTTGCTCAGCTCCCTCAGTTTCAGCCAGAAAATACCTGAAATCACAGAAAAACACAAAAACTCATAGTAAAGTCCAGAAATGTGATTTTTAATTAAAAACTAATAAAAATATACTAAAAACTAACTAAAACACACTAAAAACTATGAAATTAACCCCAAAAAGCGTATAAAATATCCGCTCATCACAACACAAAACTTAAACTGTTGCCTGTCCTCAAGCAACTAGATAAATAAAATAGAATACAAATAATTTAAGAAGCAATAATATCTCAGAGTTTCTGAGTGAAGCTCAGATTCTAATTAGATGAGCGGGACTAGTAGCTTTTTGCTTCTGAACAGTTTTGGCATCTCACTTTATCCATTGAAGCTCAGAGTGATTGGAATCTATAGGAACTCAGAATTCAGATAGTGATATTGATTCTCCTAGTTCAGTATGTTGATTCTTGAACACAGCTACTTTATGAGTCTTGGCCGTGGCCCTAAGCACTTTGTTTTCCAGTATTACCAACGGATACATAAATGCCACAGACACATAATTGGGTGAACCTTTTCAGATTGTGACTCAGCTTTGCTAAAGTCCCCAATTAGAGGTGTCCAGGGTTCTTAAGCACACTCTTCTTTTTTCTTTGGACCTTGACTTTAACCGCTCAGTCTCAAGCTTTCACTTGACACCTTCACGCCACAAGCACATGGTTAGGGACAGCTTGGTTTAGCCGCTTAGGCCAGGATTTTATTCCTTTAGGCCCTCCTATCCACTGATGCTCAAAGCCTTGGGGTCCTTTTTATTACCCTTGCCTTTTGGTTTTAAGAGCTTTGGCTTTTTCTGCTTGCTTTTTCTTTTTTCTTTCTCTATATTTTTTTTCCTGCAAGCTTTTGTATTCACTGCTTTTTCTTGCTTCAAGAATCATTTTTATGATTTTTCAGATTATCAATAACATGTCTCATGTTCATCATTCTTTCAAGAGCCAGCATATTTAACAGTCTTAAACATCAAATTCAAAAGACATATGCACTGTTCAAGCATTCATTCAGAAGACAGAAAGCATTGCCACCACATGTAAATAATTAGAATTTATCTTATTAAAAACTCGAAAAATATTGCCTCTTATTCTAAAGAAATTCTTCTATTTTATTCATGTTTAATGATGATGATAAAATTAAATTATAGCTTAATTGGAGATAAAATAAAAAATATAGATACTAATTACTACTATATGATTCCTAAGGTAAAACTAAAATAAAAACAGTTATCACAGAGTTAAGGCTAAGATTGGAATTTAACAACCTTTGTTCTGGGAAGTGGATGTTCCTCTAATCTGCGGGGTGCTTGGTCCTTCAAGAGATAATTTATGGCGCTTTAATTCCCTTAAATCACGCCCTTGCTCCTCCTGTTCTTTAAGCAAATAGCAAAGAATGCTTCTTTGTTCCTTCTGTTCTTTCTTTATTTGTTCCATAGATTCTTGCATCTTGGTAATAAATGTTTCAAGATACTCCCAGTATTCAGATTGAGGGATTTCTGGGAGAAATTCCTGTGTTCTCTTCTTGATGGGGTCATCCTGTGCTTGTTGTTTTTCCATTGATGCTTTGGTGATTGGTCGCTCAACTGAGATATACTCAGTTATTCCCATCCTTACTCCAGCGTCCTTGCAGAGCATAGAAATCAAGCTTGGATAAGCCAACCTGGCATCTTTGGAATTTTTGTTTGCAATTTTGTAAAATTCAGTTGAAATCAGTTGATGAACTTCCACTTCTTTTCCCATCATGATGTAATGGATCATCACTGCTCTTTTAATAGTGACTTCAGAACGGTTGCTAGTGGGCAGCAGAGAATGCCCAATGAAGTCCAGCCATCCTCTGGCGACTGGTTTGAGATCTTCTCTTTTGAGTTGATTTGGGACACCCTTCGTGCTGGTGGTCCACCTGGCTCCAGGGATACATATATCCTCTAGAATCTTATCCAGGCCCTTGTCTGTTCTCATCATTCTCCTATTGAAGGAGTCTGGATCATCTTTCAGCTGAGGTAGCTTTAAGATCTCCCTGATCTTGTCAGGGTGGGTATGAACAATCTTTCCTCTGACCAAGGTCCGATAGTCATAGAGAGCAGATCCAGATAGTCTTTTGGTGCACGAATTGTGAATCACACTTTTCACAACTCGTACCACTAACCAGCAAGTGCACTGGGTCATCCAAGTAATACCTTACGTGAGTAAGGGTCGAATCCCACGGAGATTGTTGGTTTGAAGCAATCTATGGTTATCTTGTAAATCTTAGTCAGGAAGTCAATTATGTTTATCAGTTGAATTGTGAATAACCAAGAGAGCATAAATTAAAGGTTACTTGTTATGCAGTAATGGAGAATATGTTGGAGTTTTGGAGATGCTTTGTCTTCTGAATCTCTGCTTTCCTCTGTCTTCTTGTTCACGCACGCACGTCCTCCTATGGCAAGCTGTGTGTTGGTGGATCACCATTGTCAATGGCTACCTTCCATCCTTCCAGTGAAAACTACGCTCACGCACTCTGTCACAGCACGGCTAATCACTGGTTGGTTCTCGATCCGATTGGAATAGAATCCCTTGATTCCTTTGCGTTTGTCACTAACGCCCAGCCTTCAGGAGTTTGAAGCTCATCACAGTCATTCAATCCTTAAATCCTACTCGGAATACCACAGACAAGGTTTAGACTTTCCAGATTCTCATGAATGCCGCCATCAATTCTAGCTTATACCACGAAGATTCTGATTAAGAGATCTAAGAGATACTCATTCAATCTGATATAGAACGGAGGTGGTTGTCAGGCACACGTTCATGGGTTGAGAATGGTGATGAGTGTCACGAATCATCACCTTCATCACAGTTAAGCGCGAATGAACATCTTAGATAGGAACAAGCGTGTTTGAATAGAAAACAGAAACACTTGCATTAATTCATCGAGACACAGCAGAGCTCCTCACCCCCAACAATGGGGTTTAGAGACTCATGCCATCAGAGAATACAAAGTTTTTATCTGAAATGTCATGAGATACAAAATAAGTCTCTAAAAGTTTTTTAAATACTAAACTAGTAGCCTAGGTTTACAAAAAATGAGTAGACTATGATGGGTGATGCAGAGATCCACTTCTGGGGCCCACTTGGTGTGTGCTGGGGCTGAGATTTAAGCAAGTCACGTGCAGAGGCCATTTGTGGAGTTGAACGCCAGTTTTTGTGCCAGTTTGGGCGTTCAACTCCAGCTTTTGATCCTTTTCTGGCGCTGGACGCCAGAATTGGGCAGAGAACTGGCGTTGAACGCCAGTTTACGTCATCTATTCTTGTGCAAAGTATGGACTATTATATATTGCTGGAAAGCCCTGGATGTCTACTTTCCAACTCAATTGGAAGCATGCCATTTTGAGTTCTGTAGCTCCAGAAAATCCACTTTGAGTGCAGGGAGGTCAGAATCCAACAGCATCAGCAGTCCTTTTTCAGCCTGAATCAGATTTTTGCTCAGCTCCTTCAATTTCAGCCAGAAAAATACCTGAAATTACAGAAAAACACACAACTCATAGTAAAGTCCAGAAATATGAATTTTTCCTAAAAACTAATGAAAATAGACTAAAAACTAACTAGAACATACTCAAAACTATATGAAATTAACCCCAAAAAGCGTATAAAATATCCGCTCATCACAACACCAAACTTAAACTGTTGCTTGTCCTGAAGCAACCAGACAAATAAAATAGAAGACTAATAGGTTGAGAAGCAATAATATCTCAGAGTTTTCTTGAGTGAAGCTCAGATTCTAATTAGATGAGCGGGACTAGTAGCTTTTTGCTTCTGAACAGTTTTGGCATCTCACTTTATCCATTGAAGCTCAGAGTGATTGGCATCTATAGGAACTCAGAATTCAGATAGTGTTATTGATTCTCTTAGTTCAGTGTGATGATTCTTGAACACAGCTTCTTTATGAGTCTTGGTCGTGGCCCTAAGCATTTTGTTTTCCAGTATTACCACCGGATACATAAATGCCACAGACACATAACTGGGTGAACCTTTTCAGATTGTGACTCAGCTTTGCTAAAGTCCCCAATTAGAGGTGTCCAAAGTTCTTAAGCACACTCTTCTTTTTGCCTTGGACCTTGACTTTAACCGCTCAGTCTCAAGTTTTCACTTGACACCTTCACGCCACAAGCACATGGTTAGGGACAGCTTGGTTTAGCCGCTTAGACTAGGATTTTAGTCCTTTAGGCCCTCCTATCCACTGATGCTCAAAGCCTTGGGATCCTTTTCATCTGCCCTTGCCTTTTGGTTTTAAGGGTTATTGGCTTTTTCTGCTTGCTTTTTCTCTCTTTTTTTTCTGCAAGCTTTGTTCTTTGCTGCTTTTTCTTGCTTCAAGAATCATTTTTATGATTTTTCATATTATCAATAACATGTCTCATGTTCATCATTCTTTCAAGAGCCAACATATTTAACAGTCTTAAACAACAAATTCAAAAGACATATGCACTGTTCAAGCATTCATTCAGAAGACAGAAAGCATTGCCACCACATTTAACTAATCAGAATTTCTCTTATTAAAACTCGAAATTTTATTGCCTCTTATTCAAAAGATCTACTACTTTATTCATGTTTGCTGATGATGAGAAAAATAAACTATAGCTTAATTGGAGATAAAATCAAAATAGATACTAATTACTACTATATGACTCCTAAGGTAAACTTCTATAAGGGCACTGTCACAGAGTTAAGGTAGAAATTGGAAATTAACAACCTTTATTCTGGGGGAACGGGGGTTCCTCTGATCCTTGGGGTGCTTGGTCCTACAAGAGAAGACTTTTGGCGCTTTAATTCCCTTAAGTCACGCCCTTGCTCCTCTTGTTCTTTAAACATATAGGTCA
Source organism: Arachis ipaensis (assembly GCF_059453495.1). NCBI lineage: Eukaryota > Viridiplantae > Streptophyta > Magnoliopsida > Fabales > Fabaceae > Arachis > Arachis ipaensis. The sequence continues at coordinate 44,025,604 of NC_142444.1, read as the reverse complement.
GCATTTGACTGTGTTCCTTCTGTTCTTTTATTATTTGCTCCATAGCTTCCCGTATCTTGGTAACAGACGTCTCAAGATACTCCCAGTATTCAGATTGAGGGATCTCTGGGAGGAATTCCTGTGCTCTCTTCTTGATGGGATCCTCCTGTGCTTGTTGTTTTTCCATTGATGCTTTGGTGATTGGCTTCTCAATTGGGATATACTCAGTTATTCCCATCCTTACTCCAGCGTCCTTGTAGAGCAGAGAAATCACGCTTGGATAAGCCAACCTGGCCTCTTTAGAATTTTTGTTAGCATTTTTGTAGAGTTCAGCTGAAATCAGCTGATGAACCTCCACTTCCTTTCCCATCATGATGCAATGGATCATCACTGCTCTTTTAACTGTGACTTCAGAACGGTTGCTAGTAGGCAACAGAGAACGCCCAATGAAGTCCAGCCATCCTCTGGCGACTGGTTTGAGATCCTCTCTCTTGAGTTGATTTGGGACACCCTTTGTGTTGGTGGTCCACCTGGCTCCAGGGATACATATGTCCTCTAGAATCTTATCCAGGTCAATGTCTGCTCTCATCATCCTCCTGTTGAAGGAGTCTGGAACATCCTTTAGCTGAGGTAGCTTTAAGATCTCTCTGATCTTGTCAGGGGTGGTATGAACAATCTTTCCTCTGACCATGGTCCGAAATTCATAGAAGGCAGTTCCAGATAGTTTTTGCTTGTCAGTCTGCCACATATTAGCATAGAACTCCTGGACCATGTTCCTTCCTACTTTCGTTTCAGGATTAGCTAGGACTTCCCAGTTCCTGATTCGAATTTGCTCCTGGATCTCCGGATATTCATCTTCTTTCAGATCGAATCTAACTTCCGGGATCACTGATCTCAGACCCATTATTTTAAGATAATTGTCTGAATGTTCTTTAGATAAGAACTTCCCTTGATTCCAAAGTAGTTTTGGAACGCTCTCTTTCTTGCCTCTTGGAGTGGGTTGTTTTCCTTTAGGAGCCATGATCTTAGTGATCTCGGATAAACACACCAAACTTAGAGGTTTGCTTGTCCTCAAGCAAAAGAAAAGAAAGGAGAGGGATAGAAGGAGAGCTAGGTGCAATTGTTGATGGAGGATGAGGGAGGCCGAACCCAAATTTAAAGGGATGGGGGGTGGGTTTTCGAAAAGTTGGATAAGATAAGATAAAAAGATTGAGTTGAAAAAGATAAGATAGAAGATATAGTTTAATTTTGAAGAGATATGATAGATTTTTGAAAAAGATAAATCTGAATTTTGAAAAAGATAATATGGAGATTTGAAAAAGATATGGATTAGTTGAAAAGATTTTAGAATGAAAAAGATAGATTTGTTTTCAGAAAAGATTTGAAAAGAGTTGGATTTAATTTGGGAAGAGGGATTTTTTTTTGAAATTAAGGGTTTTAGAAATCAGGGTTCTTAACATGTTTATGTAAAAAATCATGCATTGAAACATAAAATTTGAAATTAGAATGGAAATACGTGTGGAAAAATGAGTTTGGCTCCTCCTTGCTATCCTGGCGTTTGAACGCCCAAACACTGCCTGTTTTGGGCGTTCAGCGCCCAAATGCTGCTCTCCTGGGCGTTCAACGCCCAGCTGCTGCCATTACTGGCGTTCAACACCCAGTGGATGCCCATTTTGGGCGTTGAACGCCCAACATATACTTTTACTGGCGTTTTCTTGCCAGTGAGCTCTTTTTCTCTGTTTTGTGTGCCGAGGTCTTCTGTAAATGATTATTTACCTTGTTATCAATGAACTCTATATAAAAAATAAAAATAAAAATAAAAATAGAAATAGGGCAAAATGCTTAGAGGATTGTTGCCCCATGGCTGGATTGCCTCCCAGCAAGCGCTTCTTTATTGTCTTTAGCTGGACCTTGCTGAGCTTTTAATCTAGCTTCAGCCTTGAGCATTCTTGCTCAATGTTGCCTTCAAGATAATGCTTGATTCTCTGTCCATTGACAATGAACTTCTTATCAGAATCAATATCTTGAAGCTCCACATAACCATATGGTGATACACTTGTAATCACGTATGGTCCCCTCCACCGGGATTTCAGTTTCCCGGGGAATAGCCTGAGTCTAGAGTTAAACAACAGGACCTTCTGTCCTGGTTCAAAGATTCTAGATGACAGCTTTCTGTTATGCCATTTTTTTTATTTTTCTTTATAAAGCTTGGCATTTTCGAAAGCTGTGAATCTGAATTCCTCTAGCTCATTTAGCTGGAGCAATCGTTTTTCTCCTGCTAGTTTGGCATCAAAGTTTAGGAATCTGGTTGCCCAGTAGGCCTTATGTTCCAGTTCCACGGGCAGGTGACATGCCTTACCATACACAAGTTGGTATGGAGAGGTACCTATAGGGGTCTTGAATGCTGTCCTGTAAGCCCACAGAGCATCATCCAAGCTCCGTGCCCAATCCTTTCTACGGGTATTTACTGTCCGTTCCAGGATTCTCTTTAATTCTCTATTAGAGACTTCAGCTTGCCCATTGGTTTGTGGATGATATGGAGTGGCCACCTTGTGGCGAATTCCATACCGAACCATGGAAGAGTAAAGCTGTTTATTGCAGAAGTGAGTGCCCCCATCACTGATTAGTACTCTAGGGACGCCAAATCTACTAAAGATATGTTTCTAGAGGAACTTCAGCACTGTTTTAGTATCATTGTTGGGTGTGGAAATGGCCTCAACCCATTTTGATACATAATCAACTGCCACCAGAATATAAGTGTTTGAGTATGATGGTGGGAAAGGTCCCATGAAGTCAATTCCCCATACGTCAAACAACTTAATCTCCAAGATTCCTTGTTGAGGCATGGCGTACCCATGAGGCAGATTGCCAGCTCTTTGGCAACTGTCACAGTTACGTACAAACTCTCGGGAATCTTTATAGAGTGTGGGCCAATAGAAGCCACATTGGAGGACCTTGGTGGCTGTTCGCTCACCTCCGAAATGACCTCCATATTGAGATCCATGGCAATGCCACAGGATCCTCTATGCTTCTTCTCTAGGCACGCACCTACGGATTATTCCGTCTGCACATCTCTTAAAGAGATAAGGTTCATCCCACAAGTAATACTTTGCATCAGTAATTAATTTCTTCTTTTGTATCCTGTTGTACTCCTTGGGTATGAACCTTGCAGCTTTATAGTTTGCAATATCGGCAAACCATGGTGCTTCCTGAATGGCAAACAAGTGCTCATCGGGAAACGTCTCAGAGATCTCAAGAAAGGGGAGGGACGTCCCTTCCACTGGCTCTATCCGGGACAGATGATCAGCCACTTGGTTCTCTGTCCCTTTTCTGTCTCTTATTTCTATATCAAATTCTTGCAGAAGCAATACCCATCTGATGAGTCTAGCTTTTGAATCCTGCTTTGTGAGTAGATATTTAAGAGCAGCATGGTCAGTATACACAATCACCTTTGATCCTACTAAGTATGATCTGAACTTGTCAATGGCGTAAACCACTGCAAGTAATTCTTTTTCTGTGGTTGTGTAGTTTTTCTGAGCATCATTTAGAACGCGACTAGCATAATAAATGACGTGCAGAAGCTTGTTATGCCTCTGTCCCAATACTGCACCAATGGCGTGATTACTGGCATCACACATTAGCTCAAATGGTAACGTCCAGTCTGGTGCAGAAATGACTGGTGCTGTGACCAGCTTAGCTTTTAGCGTTTCAAATGCCTGCAGGCACTCTGTGTCAAACACAAATGGCGTGTCAACAGCTAGCAGATTGCTTAGAGGTTTTGCGATTTTTGAAAAATCCTTTATAAACCTCCTCTAGAATCCTGCATGCCCCAGAAAGCTTCTGATTGCCTTAACATTGGCAGGTGGTGGTAATTTTTCAATTACCTCTATTTTTGCTTGATCCACCTCTATTCCCTTGTTTGAGATTTTATGCCCAAGAACAATTCCTTCAGTCACCATGAAGTGACACTTTTCCCAGTTTAAAACTAGGTTGGTCTCTTGGCATCTTTTCAGAACAAGTTTCAGGTGATCAAGACAGGAGCTGAATGAGTCTCCATATACTGAGAAGTCATCCATAAAGACTTCTAGAAATTTTTCCACCATATCAGAGAAAATAGAGAGCATGCATCTCTGGAAGGTTGCAGGTGCATTACATAGCCCAAATGGTATCCTTCTATAAGCAAACACTCCAGAGGGACATGTGAATGCTGTTTTCTCTTGATCTTGGGGATCTACTGCAATCTGGTTATAGCCTGAGTAGCCATCCAAGAAGCAGTAATAATCATGACCTTCTAGTCTTTCTAGCATCTGGTCTATGAATGGTAAAGGAAAATGATCCTTTCTGGTGGCCGTATTGAGCCTTCTGTAGTCAATACACATGCGCCACCCTGTAACTGTTCTTGTAGGAACCAGTTCATTTTTTTCATTATGAATCACTGTCATGCCTCCCTTTTTTGGGACGACTTGAATAGGGCTCACCCAGGGGCTGTCAGAAATAGGATAAATAATCCCAGCCTCCAGTAATTTGGTGACCTCTTTCTGCACCACTTCCTTCATGGCTGGATTTAGCCGCCTCTGTGGTTGAACCACTGGTTTGGCATTATCCTCCAATAGGATTTTGTGCATGCATCTAGCAGGGCTTATGCCCTTAAGGTCACCTATGGACCACCCAAGAGCTGTCTTGTGTGTCCTTAGCACTTGAATAAGTGCTTCCTCTTCCTGTGAATTTAAAGCAGAGCTTATGATCACTGGAAAAGTGTCACATTCTCCCAGAAATGCAAATTTCAAGGATGGTGGTAATGGCTTGAGCTCGGGTTTAGGAGGTTTTTCCTCTTTTAGAAGAACTTTCAGAGGCTCCTTCATGTCCTCTGAATCCTCCGAATCAGGCTGAACATCTTTAAAGATGTTTTCCAACTCTGATTCGAGACTCTCAGCCATGTTGATCTCTTCTACCAATGAGTCAATAGGATCAACTTTCATGCAGTCTGTTGATGTGTCTGGATGCTGCATGGCTTTGACAGCGTTCAACTTAAACTCATCATCATTGACTCTCAGGGTTATTTCCCCCTGTTGGACGTCAATGAAGGATCGTCCAGTTGCTAGGAAGGGTCTTCCTAGAATGAGAGTAGCACTCTTGTGCTCCTCCATTTCCAGCACAACAAAGTCAGTGGGAAAGGTGAATGGCCCAACTCTGACAATCATGTCTTCAATCACGCCTGATGGGTATTTAGTAGAACCATCAGCAAGTTGGAGACATATCCGGGTTGGTTTAACTTCTTCAGTTAAGCCAAGCTTTCTGATAGTGGATGCAGGTATTAGGTTGATACTTGCCCCAAGATCGCATAAAGCTGTCTTGGTGCAATTACCTTCTAATATGCATGGTATCAGAAAACTCCCAGGATCTTTAAGCTTTTCAGGAAAGCTTTTCAGAATGACTGCACTGCATTCTTCAGTGAGGAGAACTCTTTCTGTTTCTCTCCAATCCTTCTTATGACTCAAGATCTCTTTCATGAACTTGGCATAAGAAGGTATTTGCTCAAGTGCTTCTACAAATGGAATCTTTATTTCAAGAGTCCTGAGATAATCTGCGAAGCGAGCAAATTGCTTATCCTGCTCCTCTTTCCGGAGTTTTTGAGGATAAGGTATCTTGGCTTTATATTCTTCAACCTTAGTTGCTGCAGGTTTATTGCCTACAGAAGTGGTTGAAGAAGTCTTTTTAGAGGGGTTGTTTTCAGCATTTGTGTGTGTCTGATCCCTCACTGGCGATTGAGTGCCAGAGTTAGAAGCTGGAGTGAAACTGGACGCCAGCTCTTTGTCTGCTCCTGGCGTCTGAACGCCAGAGCTGTGCCCATTTTGGGCGTTCAGCGCCAGATCCTGCCCATTTTGGGCGTTCAATGCCAGACCCTTGCCCATTTCTGGCGTTGAACGCCAGTCCTGCTTTGTTTCTGGCATTGAACGCCAGTTTTGGCCATGGTCTGGGCGTTCAGCGCTAGCCTTCCACCAATTTTCTGGTGTTTTAGCGCCAGAATTATTTTTCCCTGGGCTCTTACTGTCCTCAGGTGAATTTTGGGTGGTTTGCTCATTTTTTAGCTTTTTGCTGCCTTGAGGTGGGGTATTTAATGTTTTTCCACTTCTTAGTTGAACTGCTTGGCATTCTTCTGCTATTTGCCTTGACAGCTGCTGCTTTGTTTGCTTAAACTGTTCGTCCATATGTATATTAGCCATCCTTGTCTCTTGTAACCTGTCTTTAAATTCGGCTAGCTGCTTTGTTAGAAAGTCCAATTGCTGATTGAATTCAGCAGCTTGTTTTACAGGACTGAGTTCAACAGTTACTGTTTTAACCTCTTTAAATTCCTTGCTTGAAGCCTTGGATGTCCAGCCTTAGCTGTGTCATCCTTTTTGGAGAAAAATACTGATTCAGGAATTTTTCTGTCAGCTGTTTCCATGTCCTTATGCTGGCTTTAGGTTGGTTATTTAACCACCTCTTAGCTTGATCTTTTACAGCAAATGGAAACAGTAATAGTCTGTAGACATCCTGATCTATTTTCTTATCATGTACTGTGTCAGCAATTCATAAAAATTGTGCCAGAAACTCTATAGGTTCTTCTTGTGGAAGACCGGAATACTGGCAGCTTTGCTGCACCATGATAATGAGCTGAGGATTCAACTCAAAGTTACTGACTCCAATGGAGGGTATGCAGATACTACTCCCATATGAAGCAGTAGAGGGGTTAGAATATGACCCCAGAGTCCTCCTGGACTGTTCATTTCCGCTTAGGTCCATGATGGAGAAAGGGAGATGATGTAAAATAGAAAAAATATTTTTATTTATTTATTTATATATTTATTTCGAAAATGAAATAAATTAAAATAAAATAAATAAAAATTGAGTGAAGTTTTTCGAAAAACTGAGGAGAGAGAAAGTGGTTAGGAAGTTTTGAAAAGGATATGATGATTTTGAAAAAAAAAAGTTTTAAATTTTTGAAAGAAAAATCTGAATTTTAGAACTATATTTCGAAAATTTGTTTTTAAAATAGAGAGAAAAGATATTTTTGATTTTTAAGAGGAAAGAGAAAAACAATAAGATAGCACAAGATTTAAAATTTTTTTAGATCTAATGCTCCTTATTTTTGAAAATTTTGGAGGGAAAACACCAAGGAACACCAAACTCAATTTTTTGAAAACCAAAATAAATTTTTCGAAAATCAAGGGAAATCAACAGGAAAACACCAAACTTAAAGTTTGGCACAAAATTTAATAGAGAAAATATTATTTTTGAAAAAGATTTTAAAAAGAGTGTACCAAACTGCCACGGGCTTAGACTAATGCTCTAGCCAATTGGGCAGTAAAATGTAACACTTGTTTTAAAGAAGGATATTTTTAACCAAGAACAATAATAAGAGACTCTAAACCAAAAAAGAAAAATTTTCCTAATCTAAGCAACAAAATAAACCGTCAGTTGTTCAAACACGAACAATCCCCGGCAACGGCGCCAAAAACTTGGTGCACGAATTGTGAATCACACTTTTCACAACTCGTACCACTAACCAGCAAGTGCACTGGGTCGTCCAAGTAATACCTTACGTGAGTAAGGGTCGAATCCCACAGAGATTGTTGGTTTGAAGCAATCTATGGTTATCTTGTAAATCTTAGTCAGGAAGTCAATTATGTTTATCAGTTGAATTGTGAATAACCAAGAGGGCATAAATTAAAGGTTACTTGTTATGCAGTAATGGAGAATATGTTGGAGTTTTGGAGATGCTTTGTCTTCTGAATCTCTGCTTTCCTCTGTCTTCTTGTTCACGCACGCACGTCCTCCTATGGCAAGCTGTGTGTTGGTGGATCACCGTTGTCAATGGCTACCTTCTATCCTTCCAGTGAAAACTACGCTCACGCACTCTGTCACAGCACGGCTAATCACTGGTTGGTTCTCGATCCGGTTGGAATAGAATCCCTTGATTCCTTTGCGTTTGTCACTAACGCCCAGCCTTCAGGAGTTTGAAACTCGTCACAGTCATTCAATCCTTGAATCCTACTCGGAATACCACAGACAAGGTTTAGACTTTCCGGATTCTCATGAATGCCGCCATCAATTCTAGCTTATACCACGAAGATTCTGATTAAGAGATCTAAGAGATACTCATTCAATCTGATATAGAACGGAGGTGGTTGTCAGGCACACGTTCATGGGTTGAGAATGGTGATGAGTGTCACGAATCATCACCTTCATCACAGTTAAGCGCGAATGAACATCTTAGATAGGAACAAGCGTGTTTGAATAGAAAACAGAAACACTTGCATTAATTCATCGAGACACAGCAGAGCTCCTCACCCCCAACAATGGGGTTTAGAGACTCATGCCGTTAGAGAATACAAAGTTTTTATCTGAAATGTCATGAGATACAAAATAAGTCTCTAAAAGTTGTTTAAATACTAAACTAGTAGCCTAGGTTTACAAAAAATGAGTAGACTATGATGGGTGATGCAGAGATCCACTTCTGGGGCCCACTTGGTGTGTGCTGGGGCTGAGATTTAAGCAAGTCACGTGCAGAGGCCATTTGTGGAGTTGAACGCCAGTTTTTGTGCCAATTTGGGCGTTCAACTCCAGCTTTTGATCCTTTTCTGGCGCTGGACGCCAGAATTGGGCAGAGAACTGGCGTTAAATGCCAGTTTACGTCATCTATTCTTGTGCAAAGTATGGACTATTATATATTGCTGGAAAGCCCTGGATGTCTACTTTCCAACGCAATTGGAAGCATGCCATTTCGAGTTCTGTAGCTCCAGAAAATTCACTTTGAGTGCAGAGAGGTCAGAATCCAACAACATCAGTAGTTCTTTTTCAGCCTGAATCAGATTTTTGCTCAGCTCCTTCAATTTCAGCCAGAAAAATATCTGAAATTACAGAAAAATACACAACTCATAGTAAAGTCCAGAAATATGAATTTTTCCTAAAAACTAATGAAAATAGACTAAAAACTAACTAGAACATACTCAAAACTATATGAAATTAACCCCAAAAAGCGTATAAAATATCCGCTCATCATCTTTGCTTGTCTGTTTGCCACATATTAGCATAGAACTCCTAGACCATATTCCTTCCCACTTTCGTTTCAGGATTAGCTAGGATCTCCCAGTTCCTGATTCGAATTTGCTCCTGGATCTCCGGATATTCGTCTTCTTTCAGATCGAATCTAACTTCCGGGATCACTGATCTTAGACCCATTATTTTGTAATAATGGTCTGAATGTTCTTTAGTTAAGAACTTCCCTTGATTCCAAAGTGGTTTTGGAACACTCTCTTTCTTGCCTCTTGGAGTGGGTTGTTTTCCTTTAGGAGCCATGATTTTAGTGGGTACGGTTTAGTGATCATGGATAAACACACCAAACTTAGAGGTTTGCTTGTCCTCAAGCAAAAGAAAAGAAAGGAGAGGGATAGAAGGAGAGCTAGTGTAGGATGGTGGATGAGAGGAAGGAGGCCAAATGGGTTTTTAAAAGGGAGGGGGTTTTCGAAAATAGGGAGAAAGATAAGATAGAAGATATGATTTTAAAAAAAATAAGTATGATAAGAAAAGATATAATTTAAAATTGAAAAGATATGAAAGATATTTGAAAAAGATAAAATTGGATTTTTGAAAAAGATAATATGGAGATTTGAAAAAGATATTGATTAGTTGAAAAGATTTTTGAATGAAAAGAGATAGATTTGTTTTGAAAATTTTGAAAAAGAGTTAAATTGGATTGAAAAAAGGATTTGTGCTTGTGGATTAAGATACATTTAATATTTTTAAAGAAGGGTTTTTAGAAATTAGGGATTTTAGAAATCAGGGTTTGTAACATGTTTATGCAAGAAATCATGAATTGAAACATGAAAATTAAGATTAAAATGAAAAATATGAAGAAAAAAACGAATTTACCTCCTCTCCACCATCCTGGCGTTTGAATGCGCAAACGCTGCATGTTTTGGGCGTTCAACGCCCAACTGCTGCTTCTCCTGGGCGTTTTTCTGAACGCCTAGGATGCTATAAATCTGGCGTTAAACGCCCAGAAGAAGCTTCTTTCTGGCGTTCAATGCCCAGAAGATGCTTCTTTCTGGCGTTTAACGCCCAGATGGCTATCCTTACTGGCGTTCAACGCCCAGTGGATGCTTCTTTTGGGCGTTGAACGCCCAAAACAGACTATTACTGGCATTTTCTTGCCAGTGAGCTCTTTTTCTCTATTTTGCGTGCAGAATCCTTCTGTAACCCTGTGAACTTATACAATTGACTCTTTACCTTAGTATCAGTGAACTTTATATAAACAAATAAAATCAAGAATAGGGCAAAATGCTTAGAGGAAGTGATGCCCCATGGCTGGGTTGCCTCCCAGCAAGCGCTTCTTTATTGTCTTTAGCTGGACCTTGCTGAGTTTTTAAACTAGCCTCAGCCTTGAGCACTCTTGCTCAACATTGCCTTCAAGATAGTGCTTGATTCTCTGTCCATTAACAATGAACTTCTTATCAGAATCAATATCTTGAAGCTCCACATAACCATATGGTGATACACTTGTAATCACATATGGTCCTCTCCACCGGGACTTCAGTTTCCCGGGGAATAGCCTGAGCCTAGAGTTAAACAACAGAACATTTTGTCCTGGTTCAAAGATTCTAGATGACAGCTTTCTGTCATGCCACTTTTCTGATTTCTCTTTATAAAGCTTGGCATTTTCGAAAGTAGTGAATCTGAATTCCTCTAGCTCATTTAGCTGGAGCAATCTTTTTTCTCCAGCTAATTTGGCATCAAAGTTTAGGAATCTGGTTGCCCAGTAGGCTTTATGTTCCAGTTCCACGGGCAGGTGGCATGCCTTACCATACACAAGTTGGTATGGAGAGGTCCCTATAGGAGTCTTGAATGCTGTTCTGTAAGCCCACAGAGCATCATCCAAGCTTCGTGCCCAATCCTTTCTACGAGTACTTACAGTCCGTTCCAGGATTCTTTTTAGTTCTCTGTTAGAGACTTCAGCTTGCCCATTTGTCTGTGGATGATATGGAGTCGCCACCTTGTGGCGAATCCCATACCGGACCATGGCAGAGTAAAGCTGTTTGTTGCAGAAGTGAGTGCCCCCATCACTGATTAGTACCCTGGGAACACCAAACCTGCTGAATATATGTTTATGGAGGAACTTCAGCACTGTTTTAGTATCATTGGTGGGTGTGGCAATGGCCTCAACCCATTTTGATACATAGTCAACTGCCACCAGAATATAAGTGTTTGAGTATAATGGTGGGAAAGGCCCCATGAAATCAATACCCCATACATCAAACAACTCAATCTCCAAGATTCCTTGTTGAGGCATGGCGTAACTGTGAGGCAAATTACCAGCTCTCTGGCAACTGTCACAGTTACGTACAAACTCTCAGAAATTTCTGTAGAGTGTAGGCCAGTAGAAGCCACATTGGAGGACCTTGGTGGCTGTTCGCTCACCTCCGAAATGACCACCATATTGTGACCCATGGCAATGCCATAAGATCCTTTGTGCTTCTTCTTTAGGCACACACCTACGGATTATGCCATCTGCACATCTCTTAAAGAGATAGGGTTCATCCCACAAGTAGTACTTTGCATCAGTAATTAATTTTTTCTTTTGTTGCCTGCTGTACTCCTTGGGAATGAACCTTGCAGCTTTGTAGTTTGCAATGTCTGCAAACCATGGTGTTTCCTGAATGGCAAACAAATGCTCATCAGGAAAGGTCTCAGAGATTTCAAGAGAGGGGAATGACGTCCCTTCTATTGGCTCTATCCGGGATAGATGGTCAGCCACTTGGTTCTCTATCCCTTTTCTGTCTCTTATTTCTATATCAAACTCTTGCAGAAGCAACACCCATCTTATGAGTCTAGATTTTGAATCCTGCTTTGTGAGTAGATATTTAAGAGCAGCATGATCTGTGTACACAATCACTTTTGATCCTACTAAATATGATCTAAACTTGTCAATGGCATAAACCACTGCAAGCAATTCTTTTTCTGTGGTTGTGTAGTTTTTCTGGGCATCATTCAAAACACGGCTAGCATAATAAATGACATGCAGAAGCTTGTCATGCCTCTGCCCCAGTACTGCACCAATGGCGTGATCACTGGCATCACACATTAGCTCAAATGGTAATGTCCAGTCTGGTGCAGAAATAACTGGTGCTATGACCATCTTGGCTTTCAGCGTTTCAAATGCCTGCAGATACTCTATGTCAAACACAAATGGCATGTCAGCAGCTAGCAGATTGCTCAGAGGTTTTGCGATTTTTGAAAAATCCTTTATAAACCTCCTATAGAATCCTGCATGCCCCAAAAAGCTTCTAATTGCCTTAACATTGGCAGGTGGTGGTAATTTTTCAATTACCTCTATTTTTGCTTGATCCACCTCTATTCCCTTGTTTGAAATTTTATGCCAAAGGACAATCCCTTCAGTCACCATAAAGTGACATTTTTCCCAGTTTAAAACCAGGTTGGTCTCTTGGCATCTTTTCAGAACTAGTTTCAGGTGATCAAGACAGGAGCTGAATAAGTCTCCATATACTGAGAAGTCATCCATGAAGACTTCTAGAAATTTTTCCACCATATCAGAGAAAATAGAGAGCATGCATCTCTGGAAGGTTGCAGGCGCATTACACAGCCCAAATGGCATCCTTCTATAAGCAAACACTCCAGATGGACATGTGAATGCTGTTTTCTCTTGATCTTGGGGATCTACTGCAATCTGGTTATAGCCTGAGTAGCCATCCAAAAAGCAGTAATAATCATGACCTGCCAGTCTTTCTAGCATCTGGTCTATGAATGGTAAAGGAAAATGATCCTTTCTGGTGGCTGTATTGAGCCTTCTGTAGTAAATACACATGCGCCACCCTGTAACTGTTCTTGTAGGAACCAGTTCATTCTTTTCATTATGAACCACTGTCATGCCTCCCTTTTTGGGGACAACTTGGACAGGGCTCACCCAGGGGCTGTCAGAAATAGGATAAATAATCCCAGCCTCCAGTAATTTGGTGACCTCTTTCTGCACCACTTCCTTCATGGCTGGATTTAGCCGCCTCTGTGGTTGAACCACTGGTTTAGCATTATCCTCCAATAAGATTTTGTGCATGCATCTAGCTGGGCTTATGCCCTTAAGGTCACCTATGGACCACCCAAGAGCTGTCTTGTGTGTCCTTAGCACTTGAATAAGTGCTTCCTCTTCCTGTGGATTTAAAGCAGAGCTTATGATCACTGGAAAAGTGTCACCTTCTCCCAAAAATGCATATTTCAGGGATGGTGGTAATGGTTTGAGCTCGGGTTTAGGAGGTTTTTCCTCTTCCAGAGGAAATTTCAGAGGCTCTTTCATTTCCTCTGAATCCTCCAAATCAGGCTGAACATCTTTAAAGATGTCTTCCAACTCTGATTCAAGACTCACAGTCATGTTGATCTCTTCTACCAAAGAGTCAATAAGATCAACTTTCATGCAGTCTTTTGATGTGTCTGGATGATGCATGGCTTTGACAGCATTCAACTTAAACTCATCATCATTGACTCTCAGGGTTATTTCCCCCTGTTGGACATCAATGAGAGTTCGTCCAGTTGCTAGGAAGGGTCTTCCTAGAATGAGAGTAGCACTCTTGTACTCCTCCATTTCCATCACTACAAAGTCAGTGGGAAAGGCGAATGGCCCAACTCTGACAATCATGTCTTCAATCACGCCTGATGGGTATTTAATGGAGCCATTAGCAAGTTAGAGACATATCCGGGTTGGTTTAACTTCTTCAGTTAAACTAAGCTCTCTAATGGTGGATGCAGGTATTAGGTTGATGCTTGCCCCAAGATCACATAAAGCTGTCTTGGTGCAATTACCTTCTAATGTGCATGGTATCAGAAAACTCCCAGGGTCTTTAAGCTTTTCAAGAAAGTTTTTCAGAATGACTGCACTGCATTCTTCAGTGAGGAGAACTCTTTTAGTTTCTCTCCAATCCTTCTTATGACTCAAGATCTCTTTCATGAACTTGGCATAAGAAGGTATTTGCTCAAGTGCCTCTGCAAATGGAATCTTTATTTCAAGAGTCCTGAGATAATCTGCAAAGCGAGCAAATTGCTTATCCTGCTCCTCTTGGCGGAGTTTTTGAGGATAAGGTATCTTGGCTTTATATTCCTCAACCTTAGTTGTTGTAGGTTTATTTCCTACAAAAGTGGTTGAAGAAGCCTTTTTAGATGGGTTGTCATCAGCACTTGTGTGTGTCTGATCTCTCACTGGCAATTGAGTGCCAGAGTTAGAACCTGGAGTGACGTTAGACGCCAGCTCCTCATCTGTTCCTGGCATCTGAACGCCAGAACTGTGCTTCTTTTGGGCGTTCAACGCCAGATCCTTGCTTGTTTCTGGCGTTGAACGCCAGTCCTGAGCATGGTCTGGGCGTTCAGCGCCATCCTTCCACCCAATTTCTGGCGTTTTAACGCCAGAATTATTTTTCCCTGGGCTCTTACTGTCCTCAGGTGGATTTTGGGTGGTTTGCTCATTTCTTGGCTTCTTGCTGCCTTGAGGTGGGGTATTTAATGTCTTCCCACTTCTTAATTGAACTGCTTGGCATTCTTCTGTTATTTGTTTTGACAGCTGCTGCTTTGTTTGCTTCAATTGTTCTTCTATATTTATGTTAGCCATCCTTGTCTCTTGTAGTCTGTCCTTGAATTCGGCTAACTGCTTTGTTAGAAAGTCCAGTTGCTGATTGAATTCAGCAGCTTGTTTTACAGGACTGAGTTCAGCAGTTACTATTTTAACCTCTTCTTTCATGGAAGGGTCACTGCTTAGGTACAGATGCTGATTTCTGGCAACTGTATCAATGAGCTCTTGAGCTTCTTCAATTGTCTTTCTCATGTGGATAGATCCACTAGCTGAGTAGTCTAGAGAGATTTGAGCTCTTTCTGTAAGCCCATAATAGAAGATGTCTAACTGAATCCACTCTGAAAATATTTCAGAGGGGCATTTTCGTAGCATCTCTCTGTATCTCTCCCAGGCATCATAAAGAGATTCATTATCCCCTTGTTTAAAGCCTTGGATGTCCAGCCTTAGCTGTGTCATCCGTTTTGGAGGAAAGTATTGGTTCAGGAATTTTTCTGTCAACTGTTTCCATGTCCTTATGCTAGCCTTAGATTGGTTATTTAACCACCTTTTAGCTTGGTCTTTTACAGCAAATGGAAACAGTAATATTCTGTAGACATCCTGATGTACTTTCTTATCATGTACTGTGTCAGCGATCTGTAAAAACTGTGCCAGAAACTCTGTAGGTTCTTCCTGTGGAAGACCGGAATACTGGCAACTTTGCTGCACCATGCTAATGAGCTGAGGATTCAACTCAAAGCTACTAACTCCAATGGAGGGTATGCAGATACTACTCCCATATAAAGCAGTAGAGGGGTTAGCATATGACCCCAGAGTCCTCCTGGACTGTTCATTTCCGCTTAGGTCCGTGATGGAGAAAGGAAGATGATGTAAAATAGAAGAAAATATTGTTATTTATTTAATTATTTATTTATTTCGAAAACAAAATAAATTAAAATAAAATAAATAAAAATAGGTGAAGATTTTCAAAAAAAAATGAGGAGAGGAAAGTCGTTAGGAGGTTTTGAAAAGGATATGATGATTTTTGAAAAAGGTTTTAAATTTTGACATAAAAATCTGAATTTTAGAGGTAAATTTCGAAAATTTGCTTTAAAATAGAGAGAAAAGATATTTTTGGATTTAAAGAGGAGAGAGAAAAACAATAAGATAGTACAAGATTTAAAATTTTTAGATCTAATGCTCCTTGTTTTCGAAAATTTTGGAGGGAAAACACCAAGGAACACCAAACTTAAAAATTTTAAGATCAAGACACAAGGAAACTCAAGAACACTTTGAAGACTCACAAGAACACAAGAACATGAAGAAAGAACACCAAACTTAAAATTTTTAGAAAACCAAACTAAAATTTTCGAAAAAAAACAAAGAAAAATCAACAAGAAAACACCAAACTTAAAGTTTGGCACAAGATTTATTCAAAGAAAAATTATTTTTGAAAAATATTTTAAAAATAGGCTAGCAAATTACTAAGAACATAAGCACCACGCTCTAGCTAATTGAGCTATAAGTTTAAAGTGTTTTAACAAGGTATAAATAATAAAAGACTCTAAACCAAAAAGAAAAATTTTTCCTAATCTAAGCAACAAAATAAACCGTCAGTTGTCCAAACTCAAACAATCCCCGGCAACGACGCCAAAAACTTGGTGCACGAATTGTAAATCACACTTTTCACAACTCGTACCACTAACCAGTAAGTGCACTGGGTCGTCCAAGTAATACCTTACGTGAGTAAGGGTCGATCCCACGGAGATTGTTGGCTTGAAGCAATCTATGGTTATCTTGTAACTCTTAGTCAGGAAAACAATAAAATAATTCACTTATCAAATTTGATTGCAAGGAATAAAAGGGCAGAACACAAATTATACTTGTATGCAATGATAGAGAATATGTTGGAGTTTTGGAGATGCTTTGTCTTCTGAAATTCTGCTTTCCTCTGTTTTCTGATTCACGCACGCACGTCCTCCTATGGCAAGCTGTGTGTTGGTGGATCACCGTTGTCAATGGCTACCATCCATCCTTCCAGTGAAAAGGGTCCAGATGCGCTGTCACCGCACGGCTAATCATCTGCAGGTTCTCAATCGTACCGGAATAGGATTTACTATCCTTTTGCGTCTGTCACTACGCCCAGCACTCGCGAGTTTGAAGCTCGTCATAGTCATTCAATCCCTGAATCCTACTCGGAATACCACAGACAAGGTTTAGACTTTTCGGATTCTCTTGAATGCTGCCATCAATCTAGCTTATACCACGAAGATTCTGATTAAGAGATCTAAGAGATATTCATTCATTCTACGGTGGAACATAAGTGGTTGTCAGGCACGCGTTCGTGGAGGAATGATGATGATTGTCACGTTCATCACATTCATATTGAAGTGCGAATGGATATCTTAGATAGGAACACGCATGTTTGAATGGAAAACAGAAATACTTGCATTAATTCATCGAGACACAGCAGAGCTCCTCACCCCCAACAATGGAGTTTAGAGACTCATGCCGTCAAAAGGTACAAAATTCAGATCTAAAATGTCATGAGATGCAAAATAAATCTCTAAAAGTTGTTTAAATACTAAACTAGTAACCTAGGTTTACAGAAAATGAGTAAACTATGATAGATAGTGCAGAAATCCACTTCTGGGGCCCACTTGGTGTGTGCTGGGGCTGAGACTTAAGCTTCTCACGTGCCTGGGCTATTTTGGGCGTTCAACGCCAGGTTGTAACCTGTTTCTGGCGTTGAACTCTAACTTGTAACTTGTTTCTGGCGCTGGACGCCAGACTGCAACATGGAACTGGCGTTTGAACGCCAGTTTACGTCGTCTATCCTTGAGCAAAGTATGGACTATTATATATTTCTGGAAAGCCCTGGATGTCTAATTTCCAACGCAATTGAGAGCGTGCCATTTGGAGTTTTGTAGCTCCAGAAAATCTACTTTGAGTGCAGGGAGGTCAGAATCCAACTGCCTCGGCAGTCCTTTTTCAGCCTGAATCAGATTTTTGCTCAGCTCCCTCAATTTCAGCCAGAAAATACCTGAAATCACAGAAAAACACACAAACTCATAGTAAAGTCCAGAAATGTGATTTTTAATTAAAAACTAATAAAAATATACTAAAAACTAACTAAAACACACTACAAACTATATGAAATTAACCCCAAAAAGCGTATAAAATATCCGCTCATCAGTGGGCTGAGGGTCTGCAGTCTGTATGAGGGTCGAAGGGTCTGCCTGCTGAAGCGGAGGCTCTGTCCGTAGAGGGATCTCTGGATCAGCCGGCTGTATCTGATGGGGCTCCTCATAATGTGGCGCAGCCTGCTCAGGTCCTGCCTGCTCAGCCTCTGCATGTGCCTTCTCCTCATGATCATCCGCCTCTTCTTCAGATGGCTCGGAAGGGGTGCCAGGCTCGGAGGGGATGTCGTGGTGGCCAGATCGGATCATCAACTTTAAGTGCTCATAGCGTCGCTTGCTGCGACGCTCAGATCTCTCATATTGCCGCTTGTTGCGGCGCTCCATCTGGTCTAACCGGTCAAATAAGCGATGCACGAGGTGGTAGATGGGATTTGAAGCAGGTGAGGGTGCAGTAGTGGTGGCTGGTGCAGCTGGGGCTGAAGGAGCAGCAGAGGATGTGCCTGCCTCAGCAGAGTCAGTGAGAAAAGGGGGTCGGTAGCCCAAAGCCTGAAACTTCCTGCTATGAGGGATGATCTTCTTGCAGTCTTCGGCGGTTGGCTTTTCATCAGCAATCTCCCAGGGCACCTCAGCTCGGCGGCCTAGCTAAGTGATCAGGTATGGGAATGGGAGGGTGCCTCTGACATGGACTCTGGCCATGTAATACCGAATGAAGCGGGGGAGATATAAGTCCTTTCCTTCTATCACACACCAGATGAGGGTGATCATGGCTGCTGGCACCTCTGTCTCATGAGTGTTCGGCATCACATAGTTACTCAGAATTTGCTGCCAAAGCTGAGCCTCATCATTTAGATAGATAATCTTTATTCCTTTTGGGGCCACTATGGACTTCCCCATGACCCATGGGACAGTAGAATCAATAGCTATTCTCTGCTTCACTACGTCCTAGTCAAATCGCATGAATCTCATATCCTCCTCAGCCTTTTGGTAACCATCTGGCTGATCTGATTTAGGTAGGAGGTGGAGGATTTCTTCTATTGCTTCCTCAGTAACCAGAATCTGCTTGCCTTGAAGCTGTACTGCATCCAGGGATGTTTTGAAGTAGTTACAGTAGAATTCTCTGACCCAGGATGAGTTGACTTCAGTCAAGTTCCTTTCCAAGAAGAACCAGCCTCTCTGTTTAATTTGTTCTGAAGTGTATTGTTTGAGTTCTTCTGGAATTTTGAGGGTCCTTTCCAGGTATAGGTTCCTGGAAGTGGCAAAAACTGGATACTTTAGTTCACAGTATCTGTTAGCAAACTTTATAGGGTCTGTGGCAGTCAGTAGCTGATCGGCCTTTTCCTGCGGGGTAAAATTCTTTTCCCGCCAGGAATCGTCATGAAGGATATCCAATATAGAGGTGGAGGATTTTCCTCTTTTTCTTTTTCCAGTGGTGGCTTTGCCTTTTCCTTTGCTTTTAGGGTCAAACATCCTGAAAACAGAATTTTCAGGAGACAGGTTAAGAAACTAAAGCAGGAAAACAGGTAAGCAATTAGGAATATATCAATAGAAGCATAGAGGGGCAAAAGAGGAATAAAGTGGCAATATAAGCATGAATTGAGTTAAATTGATGTAAAATTTTGGATTGTAGGTAAGTTGAAAGTTGGAGAAGAAAAATCACAATCCAAAATCTTTGATGTTCGGAATTGTTTGTTAATTAGGAACAACACTGAACATGCCTTGAAGTGGTTTTAAAGTGGTTAGTTGAAAACTAAAAAGTTAGAAAGTTAAAAGTGGTTAAGAGTTAAAAATGAAGTTAAAGTCAGTGGCATGGTGTTGTGGTTCCCAATTAACTAAAATTGCACAAATTTGAAGAGCAAGTAACTCACATTCAAGTAAGAATTGCAGATTATTGATGATTAGTTATAAAAAAGAATTGCAAAATTAAAGTGAAATCCTCAATAATATAATATAATGAATAAGGGAATCAGAAAAATAAGAAAGTTGGCCCGTGCATTCATGAATTGCCTTAGTTAAAACCATTTAGTGCAAAAGTTGAAATTTCCAAAACTAATTCATGAATGGTAGTTGTGTGAAACAATTTGCTTAAAAAAAATTGGGTAGCATTTCGTCTAAAAATTGGACATTCCCGGGTAATAATCAGCAGTAAAAATAGTTCATATGATAATAAGGAAATGCAGAAAAGAGTAACAATTAGTAATTCACATGAGTTCAAATTAAACAAACTCAATCTGCATAAAAGAATAGTAAAGAGCAGCATATGAATAGCATTAACATCACAGCAAATTCAAAGTGTGAAACAGATTAAACAATTAACAAGAACGGCGCAGTTATCAGGCCTAAATCCACTAACCACATCCTAGCTACATAACCACCTAAAATCCACTACGATCATGCATCTCTAACTATCCTATTTCGAACATAATTTGAAAAAGATTGTAACTAACTAACGGAAAGAGGAATCACTGTTTGGTGGAACCTGGTGTGTAGAGGAACAAGAATTGGGCTCAGGGAGATGGTGGTGGTGTGGTAGTAGTGGTGGTGATGCGGTGGTGCTAGGAGGAGAAGCGGCGGCTGTAACAACCCTGATTTTCGAGTACATGAGATCTTTTCTGAAAGTACGGATTTCTCCGGAAGATCAGTAAAGGGAACACCTCTGATGTATCATCAAGCATCTCAATCCTCATTGTCATTATATTATCTTTAACTCAGGACCTTAGTTGAGACAAGCCCGACAACGCAATCGCGAAGAACCTAGTTTTTGAACCGTATCGGTTAGGAGTTCTGATTCTAGTTTTTGTAAATAGTCTCAGTTTGACGAACCGGACTCGACTCATGAGAGAAGAGATATAATAGTATAATATTATCATTATATTAGTATTAGAAGATGCTTGAATGATATTATAAGGTTACCTGGTCTGTTTTAGTTAAAAACAGGAAAATCGGTTTAACCGGGTTCACAGTTTACTGGTGCAGCTTAGCACCAGCACTCTCTGATGACTTTAGCAATGCTAAGGCCTCATTATACATGTTTTATTCTCATAATAAATATGTTACTAGTGTCATTTATGCTAGTAGCTCAGAAAATCATTTTTAGAGATATTTTTACAAGTATTCCGATACATCTAGTTTTAGTAGTTATACACCTGAGATATTTTAATATTATTTTAACCCACCTCCAAGCCAACCAATCACAAATCACCCTACACCCCCAAGACACTCCAAGACTGGTCATTTACTCCCTTTGGCCGAAATTGAAAGGAGAGAAAAGAGAGAAACTTTCATGAACACTTAATCTTCAAAGCTTGATTTCTTCTGAACCAAAACTCAAATCAAAACTCCAATTTCACCAAAATGATCCTCTCTTCTTCCTCTACATAACCATGTAACTTATCAAGGCTGGAAATAAGGTGAGATGGCTGTTCCTTTCCCCTTTCAATTCGGTTTTCAAGGAAACATGCTTAAACATGTGTTTTCTTGATGTTCTTCCTTAGGAATCATGCTTAACTTGACTTGTGGGCCAAAGATCTTTGATTTCCTGCACGTTTAAGGTGAGGATAACCTTCCTAAGATGCTGCTGAAGTTTTTTTAGTTGATGGTTTAGAGTTTTAAAGTTGTTCTTGATGTGTTTTAGGAGGAAAAAGTGCTTTAAGAACACTTCAAAGAGTAACCGGATTCGGAGCAGCAAATCAAGGTAGGGTGTAACGAAGTTAATCTTGATTATTTGTGTTTGAGTTGTGTGAATGTTGTATGATTTGGCTGTGCTAAAAATTAGTTGCATATATGATTGATTCTTGGTGAAATTTTGGTGAAAATTTGATGAAATTTGATGAAATTCAAGCTATGAATGTGTGTTCTTATGGCTGCTGGAAAACGAAACCCTAGGCCTTAAATTGGGGTTTAATTTGTGTTAAAATCTTGTAGAAAAGATGGGGTTTTAGTGGCTGGGAATTTATTTTGAATTTTGGTAAAAATCGGTTGCTGAAAAGACTGAAAAATGGGTAAAAACGGAGAAAGAATCTGAAGAATTTATGAAGAACATGAAGAACACTTTGAGTGTGGTGAAGAACAATGAAGAACACCTTTTTGATTCATAAAAGGGCAAGGAAGTAATTAATTTGGTGTTTGAGGGGTTATTTGGTAATTTCTGAAAGTTAGGGTGGTTAAAGTAGAAATATTAAAAGTTACGGGTGGTAAAAAGTGAATTTTAAAGGTTAAAGGTAAAGATAAGGTAATTTTAGAAAATATATTAATAAAATAATAAATAATAATAAAATATTAAATAATAATATTTAATTAAAAATAATATTTTAATAAAAATAATAAAATAATGCGAAAAGGCAGTTTTCTGTAAAAGCTTTAGAAAGACAACTTTAAGCGCAGAATCTCATAATTACCTTCATAAAACACTTAGGGAGTGGTAATAACATGTTAGTGAGGCAAAGATAAAGGAAAGATAAAAAGTTAAAGAAAAGATAGAAACTAAAGAAAAGTCTGTAGAGTTTTAATGACAGAAAAACAGACAGAGACTAGTGAACGAACTAAGGCAACATAGTTAGTCCTTGAGTTGCGACTAGGGTTAGGTATTATATGAAAAGTTAAACTGTTTCAGTATAGACTTAATGAACCTATACTTGGGGCAGGCTAACTAATCATACCGAAATTTACATAAGCTTTAAATACATACGTTAAACAGAGAAAGCAGAATAAAGTAAGGAAGCGCAGAGAAAAGAACAAACAGAGCAGAATAAAGAGATAAAGCGAAGAGAGTAATATGATAAAGAGCAGAGGACCTATTGAGAGGTCATTTGTTGCATTAAGGCAACCTCAGAGATATCTATATGTTCATCTGCTGCATTGTGGCAGTCAGATAGATAATGGTGCGACCATTGAGAAATGCTTTCCTGCGGTATAGATCCATATTTTATTTCTATAAGGCGGAGGGGTTATTTCCTGCTACAGAGTACTGTGACCACCTGTTCCATTTCTGTAGTGGCAGAGGGGTTATTTCCTGTATACAGAAGGTGTTTTGGCATACATCCCTGCAGTGGCAGATGTGTTATTTCCTGCGTGCAATGGACCCTGTGGTGGCAGAGGGGTTATTTCCTGTACACAGGGGTATTGCCAATAGGAAAGCCATATCCGGCAGGTAATGCTGGGTTACGTCGGGAGCGGGTAGAAACCGACAAATGAGCTCATTACCTGCACTAAGGCTAGACATGCATCATTCTCTGCTGCATTCCTTTCTGTGTGTGGTCTATTTCTTTATGTTTGTCTGCTTGCATGCTATTTCTGTGTTTTATTTTCTTGTATTCTTTTGTTTGTGTTCTGCTTTCTGTTGTCTCTACTTTCTCTTTCTATCTTTATCTCCTGTTTACTGCTTCGCTATATTATGTTATTTGTCTGCTAATCGACCCCAAATAAACGAACGTAACTAATAACCCCAGACCCTACTAAGGACTCCCAAGTTCTTACCCCTTCTCTCTCCCTTTCCCTTTCAGATGGAAGCAAGAGTATCCTTCTGTAGTTCGTTGATGATCGTTCCACAAAGAGGATTTTCGCTCTAGGTAGTCTTCTGAGTCTAGAGTGAACTCCGTTTCCTGTTTATATGTATATACTATGAGACCAGCCAACATCTGCACCCCGTTTGTACATGAACTTTAGCCTAAGTCCTCCGTACGATGTTGCTGTTATGTGGCCACTCGATGAAGTACTTGAGAGACGCTCTTTGATGACATATGATCGTGCAGAGGAGTAGTAGACGACCTTCCACCTTTTGATGACGTTCCACCTGACTTGAGTTTTGAAGACCTAGAACGTACCTTCCCTCGCTTTAGTAGTTTAGAGGGACTAGGCGAGTATAGAGTCTAGGCTAGCCTAGGTGCCAGCTTAGGGACCTCTTGAACAGGTCAGGACCTGGGATGTTATATGTATGTATACAAATATAGTTATTATTTAGCTATATCTAGGGGTGTTCTAACTAACAGTTTATATTCTAATAAAGGCTGAATCACTGAATGTTGTTGACTACTTGTGATATATTTATGTATGGTTGTTTATAACTGTTTTATCTGTAATCAGGTTTGAATTGATTATGAATGATTCTGTTTATTAATTCAAACATTTCAAAAAAAAAGTACCTCGCTAACTAACTACGCTTCTAACAACGAATCAGGCTCATATAATAAATAATAGATAATAATTAGGATGGCAAATTGGTAGAACTCAGTTTCTGGTATGTCCTAGGCATACTGAAAATTGGGTCGTTACAGCGCAGTCCGTGGAGGCAGGGCGGCGGTTCTGAGTGGTTGGCGTAGACGGGAGGTATGGGTGGGAAGGGGAGCAAGGAAGGAGGGAGTTTTGGGGGGTGGTGGTTGGCTGGAGGTCCTGGGAGGTGACGGCGGCGCTGTGGCAGCTCGGGAACGTACGGAGGTCGTGGAGGAGAAGCGGGAAAGGAAGAAGAAGGGGAGGGAGGAGGGGGTGCCGTGAAGGGGGTGCGGTGGTAGGGGCACGGCGCGGCAGGGGCGGCATTCCTGGTCGGCGATGGTGGTGGTATGGTGGTTGGGGAGTGGAGAAGAGAGAGTGCAGAGGTGGATTGGGGGGTTTGGAGGACGCAAAATGGGTAGGGTTTCGCGTCGAAGGGGTTAGTGCATTTAAATCCACGCGAACGCGTCGGCACGCGATCGCGTGGTTAGGGTGAAAAGGAATTGACGCGAACGCATCATTGACGCGATCGCGTGGTTGAGGGATAACGAAGGTGATGCGTACATGTGGGGCACGCGTACGCGTCACTAAGAATTGTGCTAAACGCACAATTCCAGCGTCGTTTTGGCGCAACTCTCTGTTTCCAGTTAGGGGGCTAAGATTTCCATGCGACGCGTACGCGTCGCCCACGCTTTTGCGTGGTATGTGTGATGTGAAAGTGACGCGTTCGCGTCACTGACGCGAACGCGTGGCCCAATTTGTGCCTAATGCACCATAGCCGCACGATTCCGGCCCAACTTTCTGGGCGTTGGATTTTGATGCCGATTTGCAATTGACGCCCACGCGTGGTGCATGCGCACGCGTGGGGTGCTTTTTTTTATATGCAGGATGCAAAATGCGATGCTAATGTGGATGCTATGAATAATTCCAGGTTCAATGAAAATAGAATAAAATAAAACTCAAAAACAAAGAAAATGAAATAAAATCAAAATTGAAGGAAATGAACCATCATACCATGGTGGGTTGTCTCCCACCTAGCACTTTTAGTTAAAGTCCTTAAGTTGGATATTCGATGAGCTTTCTGCTATGGTGGCTTGTGCTTGAATTCATCCAAAAATCTCCACCACTGTTTGGAATGCCAACAGCCTCTGGGGTCCCAGACTAGGCATGTAAAGCCCTTGAGCAAATTCAAACAGGTTTTCAGGCTCATGGGTTGCTGAATATCAGAATAGATTCCAGGATCCCAAACCTTACTTTTGTATCTGCCTTTGTCTCGATCTATATTTTTCCAGCCGGGCGGTATGGAATTTGTATTCTCACCAAGGTGACCAAACATCTTCCGAGACCCATTCAATAGGACTTGAAACCAATCCCTACACTTCAAAGTGAAGCGTGGAACCTCATTGAATCTTGCATACCAGCTCTGAGCACGAACCAATTCCCTTTTACTCTTAAAGCTGCAAAGAGCTCTAAGCTGGCCATCTGTTTCAAGCAAACCATATTCAAGTGGAAAAGTAAAGATAAAGGCTAAAGATTTTACCCACTTAAAATTTGTATTGAGTGGTAGTGGCCTTGGGATAGGTACTTCCAGTGGTCTTCCAAGCTCTACTCCCTTGTATTTTTCTGTGAATTCTTCCACTTATTTACAAACTTTTTCAACTGCAACCACGTCTTGATCAAAGTCTTCAGTATCTTCCTCATCACTCAAGTCATAATTTGGAGGTTGAGAAAAATCTACCTCCACATCATCTTTGTATTCACTTGGGGAAGATTCTTCAATCTCAAAGAATTCACTTGCGGATGCAAGTTTATTACTAGGAGAACTTGACTCGTGATTATCATTATCAAGGAAACTCGCTTCTTGAGTTGTTTCATCTAGTTCTTCATAAGATACCTGCCTTGGGGGCTGTGCACTATCCTCCTTAGCATCAATTGCAAATTCTTTGACGGAATTCTTCACAATTTTGGATTCCCATGGAGGTTCAGCATCTCCTAAGTCTTCAACCAATTCTTCTTCTTCGATAATTTTAACTTCCTCCACTTGTTCCAGTACAAATTCATGCTCCTTACTGTCCATTGGAGTTTCTAGTATCTCCTTCATGCTACGTTCTTCATTAGATTCTCCACATGAAGCCATGAGGGTTCCTTGAGTGTCCGAACATCGGGAAGGAAATCGATTAATCGCTTGCTCTAGTTGGTGAAGGGTTGCATGAAATTTTTCCACTGTTTTCTTGAGACGCTCCCGTGATTCTTGGGTTGATGGATATGGACATGACGCATAGAAAAGTGGTGGTTCTTGGGAGTAATTGGATTGGAATTGGGGTGGGTATGGGTTAGGGTCATACGGAGGTGAATGGTAGTAGGGGGCTTGTGAGTGTGGTGGTTCAAAGCTGTGTTGAGGAAGTGGTTCATAGGCATATGATGGGGCTTGTTGGTGATCACAAGGGGGTCCACCATATCTATCATCTTGGTATGCACCTCGGAATGGCTCTTGACCATAGTAATTTGGTGGAGGTTGGTTGTCACGAAGTGGTCCACCGTAACTATTATCTTGGCATGCATTGTAGAATGGTCGTCGTCTATGGTATTTTGGAAGGTGTTCTTGCCTAAATGGTTGATCAGATCCTCGTGGCTCCGTCCATCTCTGACTGTTTGGACCTTGATGCATGTTCCTATTATTGCTTCTATTCCTTTCAACAATATTTGAACCAAACTCAAAGCGACGGGGGTGAGAACTCATAGTAACTAAATAAACAAATTAAAAACAAAAATAAAAGTAAATAAACAAGCAAAATAAAATATTTACAATAACCAATAATAAGGCACACGTTTGCAATTCCCCGGCAACGGCACCATTTTGACGAACTGATTCTTCGCTGGTAAAGAATTTTTATAAAAATAATTGTATTGTAGGTATAGTTTCTAAACCAACAGAGAATCCTTTCGTACAAAAGTTTGGTTGTCACAAGTAACAAAACACAATAAAATTTATAACCGAAGTATTTAAACCTCGGGTCGTCTCTCAAGGAATTAAAGGGAGGTATGATTTATTATTGGTTATGGAAAAAGTATATTTTGTTTTGGGTTTTGAAATAAGGAACAACTGATTTTAAATGACAAGAAAAATAAATTAATAATTAGAAAATCTCTTGGCAAGATATGAGAACTGGAAATCATATCCTAGTTATCCTTATCAATTGTGATGAGAATTGTCCGTTGCTCCCACTTAGTTAACCCTTACTAAATAAAGGAAAGTCAAGTGGACTAATTAACTTGATTCTCAAGTCTTAGTCAACTCCTATGGAAAGACTAGCTTAGAGAGATCCAAATCAATCAGCAATCCCAATTTTCAATCAACTGTTGAGTCTGATAACTCAAGTGTTACCAATTACTTAACCAAAACCAAAAGGAAAAAAATCTAAATTAAATTGAAAGCATCATAAATAGAATAAGACAATCATTAATCTGAAATACCTCAAATTGCATTAAATAGAATATTCAAATCTTAACATGAAAAGGTTCATAAGCCAATTTGGCAACATAAATCAGATACAAGTAAAAGCATTAGAATAAATAAAAGTAGAATAGAAACATAAATTAAAGTTGGAAACATTGAACCTGATATGATGAAATAACCATAAAATAGGAGAAATCCTAATTCTAAGACCTAAGAGAGAGGAGAGAGCCTCTCTCTCTAAAAACTGTATCTAAAACCTAAAATTGTATCTTCTGAATGTATGATTCCTTGTTCTCTTTGATTCCTCCATTCTCTGGCTTCTATTCTGTGTTTTTGGACTTGGATCTGGGCCAAAAAGGGGTCCAAAAATCACTGAGGGCATTTTCTGCAGATTCCTGCACGTGGTGTCTGTCACGCATTCGCGTGGGTCACGCGTTTGCGTCATCTGAGAGTTTTCCTTGTCACGTGTACGCATCAGTCGTGCGTACGCGTCATTTGTGTTCTGCTCAAGGCACGCGTCCGCGTTGTCCATGCGTACACGTCGCTTCCATTTTGCGCTAGGCACGCATCCGCGTCGTCCATGCATATGCGTCGCTGCCTTTTCTTCAAAACTCCATTTTTGTGCTTTCCTTCCATTTTTATATGTTTCCTTTATGTCTTCTAAGCCATTCCTGCCCTATGAAGCCTGAAAATACTTAACACACAGATCACGGCATCGAATGGTAGTGAAGGATAATTAAATTTAATATTTTTAAAGCATAAGAAACATGTTTTCATATATATCAAAAAATAAGGAATGGAAAGTAAAACCATGCAATTCATATGAATAAGTGGGTGAAGATTTGATAAAAACACTCAATTGAGCACAAGATGAATCATAAAATAGGGATTTATCATGGACCAGTTAATGGGATTCCTCAAGTCCTAGTCAACTCCTATGGAAAGACTAGCTTTATAGGGATCCAAATTAATCAGCAAATCCCAATTTTTCAAACAAGAAGTTTGATAACTCAAGTGTCACCAATTACTCAACCAAAGAAAAGGGAGAAGAAATCTAGATTAAATTAAAAGCATCAATATTATGAATTGAAGGAAGCAATCTTAAATCTAAAACACCTCAAATTGTATTAAATAGAAAATCAAATTAAACATAAGAATTCATAAATCAAATAGCAACATAAAGTGATCAAGAAAGGAAATAGATAAACTAGAATGCTAGAATAAATTAAAGTAGAAGAGAACATAAATTAATGGAACATTGAACCTGGAATTGAGAAAAAGTAATTCTAAAACTAAGAGAAATCCTAAATCCTAAAACCTAAGACCTTAGAGAGAGGAGAGAGCCTCCCTCTCTAGAAAACTACATCTCAAACCTAAATTTGTGAATAATGAGAAGTTGTATGGATGAATGAATAGATTCCCCCACTTTATAGCCTCTAATCTGTGTTTTCTGGGATGAAAACTGGGTCAGAAATAGCCCAGAAATCACTGGGGGCGAATTCAAATACGTGCAGGTCGCTGGAATTTATGCAGAACGACGCGTGTGAGTGATGCACGCGTGCGTGTTGTCTATCCTTAGAGCAACTATGGAAAATTATATATCATTCCGAAGCCCCGGATGTTAGCTTTCTAACGCAACTAGAACCGCTTCATTTGGACCTCCGTAGCTCAAGTTATGGTCGATTTTGTACCAGGAGGTCAGGTTGGACAGCTTAGCAATTCCTTCAGTTTCTTGTATTCCTTCCACTTTTGCATGCTTCCTTTCCATCCTTTAAGTCATTCCCATCCTGTAATCTCTGAAAACACTTAACACACATATCACGGCATCGAATGGTATAAAGGGGAATTAATTTTTGGTAATTTAGAGGCTTGGGAAGCAAGTTTTCAATTATAGAACAAAATTAAGATGGAAAATGTAAAACCATGCAAATCATATGAATAAGTAGGTAAAGCCTTGATGAAACCACTCAATTAAACACAAGATAAACCATAAAAAAGTGGTTTATCAAGGGCCTATGTGAAATGTCCAAAATGTGCTTAGATAATTCTGCAGGTGGTTCATTTTACATGAAGAAGACACACCAGAGGAGACTATTGAGCTTATTAAATTGGTTGCTAACAACCAATATTTATACTCATCTAACAGGAATCCTATAAACTCTGGGACTCCTCAGAAGAAAGGTGTTTTGGAATTATAGGCTTTGGATGCTCTTCTTGATCAGAACAAAATTTTGTCTCAGCAGATGAATTTGATTACTCAACGATTGAGTGGGATGCAGTTTCAGCTATTAACACTCAGATTGCACCTCGAGAGGCTCCTTATGACATGACTGGTAGCTTTATACAAGGTTAGAATTATGATTATGCTCAATTTCCTTCAAAATAGGTTAATTATACGGGGAATGCTCCTAGAAACCCCAATAAGGATCTGTATGCCAAAACCTATAATCAAGGGGGGAGAAATCATCCAAATTTAGGATGGAGAGAGCAACCTCAGATATCACAGAAGTTTAACAATAATTCTCAGGGCGGTTTTCAGCAGGATAATCATAATAACCACCAGTTTCAGTCTCATCAACAACAATCACCTCAGCAAGCAAATTTTCAGTCCCAGAAGAACACTGGTTTGGAA
The DNA here is from genome assembly GCF_059453495.1 of Arachis ipaensis. Classification (NCBI taxonomy): domain Eukaryota; kingdom Viridiplantae; phylum Streptophyta; class Magnoliopsida; order Fabales; family Fabaceae; genus Arachis; species Arachis ipaensis. The sequence continues at coordinate 43,995,611 of NC_142444.1, read as the reverse complement.
GCAATACTGAATAGTTTTATGTAGGAAACTAGAGCTTCCCTTAGAAACTTGGAAGTGCAACTAGGGCAGTTGAGCAAGCAAATACCTGAGAGGCCTCCAAGCACATTTCCTGGTGATACAGTGGTGAACCCAAGAGAGGAGTGCAAGGCTATCACCTTGATAAGTGGACAAGTGGCAAGTACGAAAGCACAAGTTAATGAGGAGCCAGTTGAAAAAGAAGCTCCAGCGGAGAAGAAAGAGGAGGTGGAACACGCCCCTCCTAGGCGTGCAGATAATCCATTCCCAGTCTCTCTTGACACTCATCCTACATTACATAAGGCGCCTGAGTACAAGCCTAAAATGCCATATCCTCAAAGACTTCAAAAGGAGACCAAGGACAAGCAGTTTTCAAAGTTCTTGGAAGTCTTCAGAAAGTTGCAAATCAATATTCCTTTTGCTGAGGTTTTGGAGCAAATGCCTTTCTATGTCAAATTCATGAAGGAGCTGTTGTCAAAGAAGAAGCCTTTAAAGGGAGATGAGATAGTGGTCTTGACTAAGGAATGTAGTGCTATCATTCAAAATAACTTACCAAGGAAGATGCCAGATCCAGGGAGCTTTCAAATTCCATGCACCATTGGGAGCACAATCTTTGAGAAAGCGTTATGTGATCTGGGAGCAAGCATCAATTTAATGCCCTTGTCTGTGATGAAGAAGTTTCAAATTCAAGAAGCACAACCCACAAAGATAGCATTACAGATGGCAGACAAGTCTATAAAGCCTGCATATGGATTAGTAGAGAATATCTTGGTCAAAGTGAGTAAGTTCTTCCTCCCAGTAGATTTTGTGATTCTTGACACGGGGGATGATGAGAATGCCTCTATAATTCTAGGAAGGCCATTCCTAGCCACTGGGAGAGCTCTAATTGATGTAGAAGTGGGTGAATTAGTGCTTAGAGTGCATAATGAGCAACTGGTCTTTCATGTCTTCAAAGATATGCATTCAGCAGGTGAAGGGAAGAAGTGCATGCAGACTGAGCTTATTAATCCAAACCTTCAAGAACTCCCTGATGATGCACAACAGAATCTGCAGCTCAAACCTCCTTTGGTAACAATCAATAAAATTCCTCCTGACATCAAACCTAAGTTTGGTGTCGGGAATGCATCATCCACTGAGGCGGAGGTTCCCAAAAAGAAGAAAGTACCCAAGGGATGGAGAAACAAAAAGATTTCCACTAAAGACCTCTCCCCAGGAATGAAGGTGGTATTCACTGCATGCCCAATCCTGCCTCATACAGTAAACAGGATCCTGTCTCTTGAGCATATAGAGTTGATCCATGAAAGTACAGGAAAGAAGTTCACAGTGAGGGGTGAAAACCTGAGCCCCTATGATCCTCCTCCTTAGAGGAGCTGACCGTCAAGCTAGTGACGGTAAAGAAGCGCTTGTCGGGAGGCAACTCGATGTTTTTGTATCCTTTAGTTTGATTTCTGTTGTTTCGATGTTGTTAGTTGGTTGATTTTAATTGAGTTTCTACTATTTTTCCTTTGTTTTACGTGTGTGGATCATGCAGAGTAAGTAGAATAGGAATAGGAATCTGAAAACAAGGTTTCAACAACCTGGAGTGCGTTGATTCGGGAAGGGTGGAACTTGGCTCCCTCAAGTTAGGCGCCACATCCAGCATTGGAGGTCCATTCCATTCGGGACAGGTGAAGTTAGGCGCACTATATAGTAAAGTTAGGCGTGGAGGTGGTTGGTGCATTCGGGAGCTCTCAAGTTAGGCGCACCCAATTGTTGATGTTAGGCACCAACCCAAAGAGTAGAGTTCCATTCGATTCGGCAATGTTGAAGTTAGGCGCCATCATACTCCAAGTTAGGTGCCGAGTGTGGAGCAAGCAACCAAGTTAGGCACCAGATGAGGTGAAGTTAAGCGCCATAAGGGATTGCAACACATGAAGTTAGGCGCCACAATCACTCAAGTTACGCGCCATCATTGGATTGATTTCTATAAATCCAAACCATATCCAACAGATCCTTGAACCAAATCAATTCCCTATCAAATTGATCTTATATCCCTTCAAGCAACAAACCCGTGGTCTCTTCCCATAGCCCCTCCCCAATACCAACGTAACCCCCCTTCCATCCTATATCTGTACCCCCTCTTTTATATATATATATATATATATATATATATATATATATATATATATATATATATATATATATATATATATATATATAATAAAAACTACAAAAAAAATTAAAAATACACAAAATACAAAAAAAAATCTATATATATATATATATTAATAATTTTAACTTTTCTTATTCTTTTATCATTTTATTCTTCTTTTGCAATAATATTTGTTTTCAATCCTCTGTACGTCTTTTTATGTCCCTCCCTGTTTTTAGTTTTTCTTTGCTTCGGGACAAGCAAACTTTTAAGTTTGGTGTTGTTGCTTCGCTTGTGACTTTTCTGTTTATTTTAATGGCACCAAAGGGAGGCGAATCATCTTCACGGAGGAGCACAGCCTTAAGAATGAGACGGCCACTAGGATAACTAAAGTGGTTAAGTTCCTTTCATTCTATATTTCCTCCCATTCTTATTATGTTATATTCCTGTTTTCTGCTATTTTACTTGGTTTCTGCATGATCCTTTGTTATTTCAATTCCTAGGTTCTAGTTAGTTTGCTATATTTTCTTTGTTATTTGCTTTTAATTCTGAAAAGTGTCTCATGTATTGCTCACTAAGCTTGAATTCAAAATAAAAAGATGTAGTGCATGAGAAATAGAATTTATAACAAAGAATAGTCTTATTTACTTAAATGTGGTGGTATTCTTTGTGATTCTGAATGCGTGACATAAACCGTGCATATTTGAATTTGAATCAAATGATGTTGATGTATAAGGAACAGGAATTTAGAGAACTATTATGAATTCTCTGAAGTAAATGAAAACTTGATCCTTGAAGCAAAAGAAACAGCAAAAGAAAAATAAAAGCAAGGTCCAAGGCTCTGAGCATCAATGAATAGGGAGGCCAGACATGATTAAAAGCTCAAAGAATTGTTTTCCTAGTCATATGATTATGGTGTGAATGTGCCAAGTAATCCTTAAGACAGAGCACTAAGAGTCAAGATCAAATGCATTTAACAGAGTATGCCAAAGGCTTTGAGCACCACTGTCTGGGAGCAACTGAAAGAAAAATCAGAACTTAAAGAGAGTTCCCCAGTCAAGTGCTTGTGGTGTTCTTGTGTCAAGTGAAGCTTGAGACAAAACATTTAAAGTCACGGCTAGGATTAAGGTGCAAAGCACCAAGGAAAAGAGAATTAAAAAGAAATTTGCTGTGTTCAAGGATTAAACTGCGTGAGCATCTTTCCTATCTTTTCCTAGTGAATTTGCATTCAAATTGTTGAGTTTAATCAAGAATCAATTATCTTTTAGCCATTATAGATGCTACTTTGAGTCGTGTGCAATTCTGTTTATTTCAGGTAGAATTCGGATGGATTTGATGGAGTTTCTGTAGAAAAAGAGAAGGAAGCGAATGATGCTGTCAACCCTGACCTCTCTGCACTCTAACCTGAATAACTTGAGTTATAAAGTTCCAATTGATGTGATTCTAGTGGTGTTGGAAATCTAACTTTTAGAGCTTTCCAATGATATATGATAGTTCATACTTCTCCTCCATCAATTCTGCAAGGGTGGCGCCTAACTTGAGGTTTCTCAAGTTAGGCGCCAAACACAACATCAACACGCACAAGTGGTTCGGCTCTCTTCAAGTTAGGCGCAATCCTCTCTCAAGTTAGGTGCAGCAACATGCAAAACACTCCAAATTGGTGCTGCCTCCCCCACGCCTAACTTGAGATTTCTCAAGTTAGGCGCCACTCCTAGAGAAAGCCATGGTCCCCACGTCCAAGTTTATGATGGCACCAAAGATTCTATTCTGTTTTTATTCTGATTAAAACTCTTATTTTAATTACAAATAGGAAAAGATATTATTGAGTTTTAGGAAATATAATTTACATTAATTAGGATTAGATATAAAAGGGAAAAGAATCAGCCCTTTGGGCTTTTCACTTCTCTTCTCTTCTACCTCATTCTACAATTTACAGTTTTTCAGAATCCTAGTTTTCTCTCTGAACCATGAGCAACTAAGCCTCCACTGTTAAGGTTAGGAGCTCTGTCTATTGTATGGATTGATACTATTATTTTTCTATTTTAATTCATGTACTGATTTCAATTTCAAGAATTGTTTTCGTCCTTTATCTTATGAATTTGGGTGGAACAGAAGTATGACCCTTGTTCTAATTGAGTTCTTGTATAACTTGGAAAAGCTCTTTACTTGAACAACAGCTTGAAAACAATTTCTCCTAAATTTCTAATTATCTGGACTTAACGGGATACGTGACATATAATCCTCTTATATTTGGGTAATTAGAGTTTCTGTGGCATATAAACTAGAATTGAACTTCACCCTCTAATTTGAATTAAGTGACCAAGGAATTAGCGATTGATGAAGGTTAGATGAGACTAAAAAGGTCTAAGGAATTAGGGTTTAGTCACATATAGTTTGCCATGGATTGAATCTTGCATGATTAAAATAGTTAGTAAGAAAAGTCAATCCGGAAGATAGATATCTCTGAAACCTTAACTGTTTTCTCCATATATATTTCACAAACATTTACTGCTTGTTTTCTAATATTCTGGATTTACTGTTAATGCTTTTGAACTCTCAAAATACCATTTTCCATTTGTCTAACTAAGTAAATCACTTAACTATTGTTGCTTAATCCATCAATCCTCGTGCGATTGACCCTCATTCACTTGAGGTACTACTTGGTACGACCCGGTGCACTTGCTGGCTAGTTTGTGGGTTATAAATTTTGTACCACCTATTACCCATACCTCATCCTCCATCACCCTTCAACTTCTCTCCTCTCTCCCACGACCACCATTGTCTGTGCCTCCAACAACCGCCGCCAGGCCTTCTTCAAATCTCAGCCGTCCAATCTTAAGATTCTCCAGGTAGCATCCATCATCGCCATAAACCTCAAAATCCTCCCGGAACCCTTCAGTTCCCTCGTAGCCGAAATCGCCCGTGGCGACATCACCCCGCTGAATCTTCCAGAACCTTTCATCCTCACCCGAATCATTGTGCAACCGAAGAAGACCGGCAACAAGAAGAGAAAGAAGAAACTTGCACTCTTCGTGTTGTTCGCGTTGGTGTGTTGCGTTGTAGGGTTCTGGTCCTTTAGGGTTTCGGATCTCGACGTGTTTGTGAGGGCGTTTTTATTCTCTATTGCTGGGGTTTTGCTGATTCGCATGAGTTTGGGCAAGAAGGCGGTTAAGGAATGGGTTTTAGGGTTCGTGGTTGGGGTTGGGTTTTTTTATGGCGAGTTGCGGATTCGGGAAAGAGGACCTCAAATTTTGGGTTGAGAGGCTTAGGGTTTTGTTCTCCGGCGAAGTTAATTGTAACTAGGAAAAGGAATAGTAGACTTCGGAGAATGTTCAAATGAAAAAGCATTGCATGATTTTTCTTTTTTCTTTTGTTTTCCTTTGTATCAAAATTGAAATACTCTGTTCTTTGATTCATGAAAGGGGAAATGTTAGTTTGTGATCACTGATGTCTTGTATGCTGCTGCATTGTTGCATAAATGAAAATATACATATGTTTAATGTATTCTAGAAAGCAAAAGCATCTAAAAAGTACCATATGGACTATGGTTAATGCATTGTTACATAAATGAAAATATACATATGGTTAATGTATGCATTCCACTAATCGAAGTGTTATCTTCAACATTGTATTAACATCTTAGAAATCTAGAATTCAAATGCAAAAGTACGTCTAGAAGGCTCATTCAAATGGCAATTGGAGGTGGTGGTGTGTTGGAAAGGAAGTTCTATGGCAATTGGCTAATTTATAGGGGTGAATGGTGAAAGCAATAATTTTATTGGCAGCCATGGTAGAGATAGTTCAAGTTAGTGACATAATTGAAGTAAAGCTGGTTTACCTATCTTGCACATGTGAATTGCCTTGTTTTAGTTTTCAATAAAGCCACTATTTCAGAAAGCTATAACCTTAATTAATGACAGACTTAATTATATAATAATAAAAGATATAATTTTCATGACGAAGGTCATCGACTAAATGACACTATGGCATAGAACATCAATCATGATAATCCTAGTGTTTGCATTTGAAACTATACAATCGGGTAATTTTTTAACATTGATAATCCAGAATTGTCTATATACTAACTACAGTGGATATTTACTCTATCAATTTATTTTGCATTCCTTTCTTGCAGCCAAAGCAACTTCCAAATTATGATAGAGTGCATTAAGAGCTACGTGATGAATAGCTGATAAATCACTATTTTATGGTTTATCTTGTGCTTAATTGAGTGGTTTTTATCAACTCTTTACCCACTTATTCATACTATTTGCACGATTTTACATTTGCCTTCCTAATTATGTGCTTTGATTGAAAACATGTTTCTTTGGCCTTAAGTTCCCTATGTTTAATCCTCTCTTATTACCATTAGATGCCTTGATATGTGTGTTAAGTGATTTCAGAGATTACAGGGCAGGAATGGCTTAGAGGATGGAAAGGAAGCATGCAAAAGTGGAAGGAATACAAAAAGTTGGAGAAATTGCTAAGCTGTCCAGCCTGACCTCTTTGCACTCAAACAGCTATAACTTTAGCTACAAAGGTCCAAATGACGCGGTTCCAGTTGCGTTGGAAAGCTAACATCCGAGGATTCGATTTGATATATAATATGCCATAGTTTCCTTGACGCTAGGCGACGCGAACGCGTGCTCCATGCAGACGCGTCGCAGTGACAAAAATCAGCGTGTTTGAATTCGCAACCAGCAAATTCTGGGCTGTTTCTGACCCAGTTCGTGGCCCAGAAAACATAGATTAGAGGCTATAAAGTGGGAAAATGCATCCATTCATAAAAAAACAAGCTTTCACATTCACAATTTTAGGAGTAGATGTAGTTTTTAGAGAGAGAGGTTCTCTCCTCTCTCTTAGGATTAGGATTTAGGATTTCTCTTAGTTTTAGGAGTGACTCTCAATCCCAGGTTCAATGTTCTTCAATTTATATTTCTCTTCTACTTTTAGATACTCTAATACTTAATTACTTATGTTGCCCATTTGATTCATAAATCTTTCATGTTAGATTGGATTGCTTTTATTAATATAATTTGAGGTATTTTAGACTTATGATTGCTCTCTTTAATTTATTAATGCTCTTTGTTTATCCAAATTATTTTCATTCAAGTAGACTTTTTTCCCTTTTGGCTTTGGTTGAGTCATTGGAGACACTTGAGTTATGAAACTCATTGTTGATTGAAAATTGGATTTCTTCATTTCATTAATTCAAGTTCCAATAACTCTAGCCTTTTCCAAGGAAAGACTAGGACCTGAGGAATAAAAATTAATTCATCCACTTAACTTACCTTCATAGTTAGAGGTTAACAAAGTGGGAGAAAAACTAATTCTCATTACAATTAATAAGGATAACCAGGATAGGACTTCCAGTTATAATACCTTGCCAAGAATTTATTTTATTATTGTTATTTTATTTTTCTTATCATTCAACATAATACTTCCTTACTTTCTAAAACCCCTAATTTACAAGACTCATAACCAATAATAAGAACATACCTCCCTGCAATTCCTTGAGAAGACGACCCGAGGTTTAAATACTCGGTTATCAATTTCAAAGGGGTTTGTTACTTGTGACAACCAAAACGTTTGTATGAAAGGACTTTTGAAGGTTTAGAAACTATACATGCAACGAGGATTTATCCGCAAATTTCTAGACCACGCAAAAGTTTTCTCATCAAAATGGCGTCGTTGCCGGGGAATTGCAAATGTGTGTCTTATTATTGGTTATTGTAAATATTTGCTTTTTACTTGTTTATTTGTTTTTATTTTTGCTTTTTCATAAATTAAGAGGTTATTGGTTTTTATTTAGTTATTAAAAATTTTTCAAAAAAATTTGTTCTTGGTGTTCATCTTGATCTTCGAGTTGTTCTTCGTGTTCATCTTGATCTTCGAGTTGTTCTTAGTTGTTTTCTTCGTTTTGATCTAAAAATTTTAAGTTTGGTGTCATTTTATTGTTTTTCTCTTTTCTCATCTTTTCTCTTTATTTTAATTGAATTTTCGAAATTTGCATAAAAAAAATTTTTTCATATTTTTATTTTAAAATTTTTATCTTATCTTATCTTATTTCAAAAATCAAATTTCAAAATTCAAAATTTAAATAACCTTTTAATTTAAATTTGTTTTTATTTTCGTTTTTAATTTTTATTTGCTACTATGAACTCTCATCCCTTTGGCTATGAGTCTGGTTACAATTATATTGCAGGAAGAGGAAATTACAATGAGAACAGGCATCAAGGTTGGAACAATCAAAGATGGGAGGAGCCACAAGGATCTGATCAACCCTCATGGCAACAACCACCTCCAATGAACTATCAACAACCACCACCATATGCCTATGAACCTTCTCCTCAAAATAACTTTGGACCACCATACTCACAAGCCCCTTACCACCAAACACCTCCATATGACCCTAACCCACATCCACCATACCAACCACCCTATGAATCGAATGAGCCATACATAGATCCACCCCAACCTCTATTGGATAACAATACACTCATCTCTAACATCATTGGTCTCACCTCTACACTCCAAAATCTTATATCCCGCATGAACCAACCATCTACCTCCAATATTCAACCCTCAAGCTCTAATGCACTTCCTTTTCAAACACATAATGATCTTTTCATCCCATCACCACCCTCCATGGAAGAGCACCCACATCCATCAATCCAAGAGCAAGATGATCCCAATTATGCTATTGATATGGAACAGGAAAGAAGGAATCATCTTCGTGAATCCATACTTCATAAAGAGCTAGAGGAGGCCCTACGGGTAAAGGTAGGAGAGACCCTTGAAGATGAAGGAGTAGTTGAAAGGAGTTGTCATGGAAAGAAAATCATCGAGGATGAGTATGATTTTATACTTAAACAACTGGACAAAGCAGCAATTATTAAAAAGGAAGAAGTGGTTGCAAACTTAAGAGATGTTGTACCTCCATTGGAAAGTCCAGTCACAGAGCCTCCTTCCACGGTGTTTGATGTTGATGTTGATGTTGAGGAGAGCGTACAACCTCCAAGGCAGATCATGGTTGAAGACCTTGTAGAGGTTGATCAAGAGATGGAGATTCAAGAAGAAGAAGCACAACCTCCTATGCCCTTGGTAAGTAATGAAGAAGAGATTTAATTAGAAGAAAGCTACCAAGAGGAAGAGGTTGAAATTAAAGAAGCTTGCAAAGAGGTGGAAGTTGTCAAAAAGCACAAGGGAGTGGAGCTTGAAATCACTTTGCCAAGGTTATGGGAGACCCCTCCCCCTAAGTTGCCATCATCCTTCACAACATTCAAGTGGGTAAAATTCATATCCCTTAGCTTTCTAATCCCACTTGAATATGGGCTACTGGAGACGGATGGTCAACTTAGAGCTCTTTGTGGCATTAAGAGTAAGAGGAAGATGGCCAGTGGTAAGAATTGTCCTGCAAGATTCATTATGGTTGGAAGCTTTAAGTTTAAACGCAAAGGTTGGTATAAAACTCAACTGAATGGGTTTAGGAAGCTGTTTGGATGTCTCAGTAAGAATTCCGACTTGAAAAATGATGATCAACAAGAAGATGGGTGCAAAGGCAAGGTCTGGGACCCCAGAATTCAATCTAGAAATCAGCACTCTTGGGGCCTTGTCACTTGCTTTAACTTACTTGAAGGCTCTCTGCGCTTAGTTTGGGATCCCGGAGGCCATTGGAATTACAAACATTGGTGGAGATTCCTGGATGAATACAAGCATAAGCCACCATAACAGGAAGCTCATCAAATGTCCAACTTAAGGACTTTAACTAAAAGTGCTAGGTGGGAGACAACCCACCATGGTATGATCATCCCTTTTTCAGTTTTAATTCAAGTCTGTTTTGTTTATTTTTGAGTTTTATTTTATTTCATTGAACCTGGAATTACTCATAACATCCATATCATTTCGCATTCTGCATACTGCATAAAAAAAAGAAGAAGAAAGCACGCACGCGACGCGGCAGCGTCGCTGACGCGTCCGCGTCACATAGGAATAATGACCTCCCACGCGACCGCGTGCCCCACGCGGCCGCGTGACCTGGAAATCGACGTAAGAAAGGGTGCACGACCGAAAGTTGTATGAGAGTGGTGCTGGACTAGTGCTGATCGCACACGCCTTACCACGCGGACGCATGGCTCACGCGTCCGCGTCATATCCCCATGATGGCCACTCACGCGATCGCGTCGACCACGCGACCGCGTCACCCAATATTTGGCCATTAATGATTTTGAACAGAGAGTTGTGCGAGTGCGAGGCTGCCCTTGCGCCAGTAGCATAAAACGGGTCACGCGACCGCGTTGATTATCATAAGCGCAATTCGCGGAACCACGTGCCCCACGCGGCCGCGTCGCTTGCGCCGCACAGCTTCCCTGATTTGCCAAATATCTTATCTTTTCTTCTCCAATCCTAATTTTTCCTCCCTCCTTTCTTACTTACTTCTTCTTCCCTCCTTTCCCTTCTCATTCTTCTTATCTTTCATTTTATTTTACTTAATTTATTTGCATATTTCATTCATTACATCTTAATTTTGTGCATATTTTTCTTTTCTTTTCTAAATTAATTATTTTTCCTTTGGTGTTCAAATGTTCTTATTCAACTGTTATATCTTTTCTGGTATTATCTTAGTGCTTATGACTTGTTTTATTCTGATTGGGTAACATTATTTAAATCAATGCTAATTTTTATATTACTGATATTCCTTTTGCATTGACATGAACTTACATTGTCTTTCATTACCCACTCTCTCCCCCATTGTTGCAAATTTTGCACCACTGGTATGCCATGGCTTCTATTGTTTTCTCACGTACATGTTGAAGCTTCCATGTAAATGAGACCCTTATCATTTGGCATTAACCCAATCATACTTCATTTATTTTCTTATCTTTATTATTGGGTTACCTTTCTTCCCTTTTTCTTTCAGGATGGCCATCAGGAAGAGAACCGGAAGACGTTTACATGGGGAGACACACAAGTCCATCAGCACAATCCTTGGAGAAAAGCATCAGTTGGAGAGACCCGTCCACTTGTACATCTTAGCATGCACCGAGGACGGTGCAATCTTTAAGTGTGGGGAGGTCGATACCGATCTCCATGGATTAGTATTTTCTTATCAACACCAATATTTTAATTTCTTTGTTAAATTGCTGCATTTGCATATTTAATTGCATATTTGTTTGATTTTATGCATTTAGTTACTACTTGGTTAAAGTAATAAATTTCTTTTTAGGACTCTATTTTTGAAAATTTTCACTAATTTAAATTGAAAAATTTTTATGTTAAAATTTGTCAGAAGTTGTATTTGGAACATGGTTTTTGAGCCAAAGAACACACAACCTGTGAGATTTGAGCTTATTTATATGGTTACATTATTTAACCATAAATATTTTATTCTTGTGTGTTTACTTCTCTATGATTGTAATCTATATTTTGTTCCATTCTATATGTCCATTATTTAGTGTATTTACATGCTTGCATATGATTGAGGCCATTATTTGATTTTAGCTCACTTATCCCAAATAAGCCTACCCTTTAAATTACCTTTGTTAGCCACTTTGAGCCTTTTTAATCCCTATTTGTTCTATATTTTATCACATCACTAGCCTTAAGCAGAAAAACAAATTAAATACCCCAATTGAATCTTTGGTTAGCTTAAGATAGAGATTGTGCATCAACTAAGTGTGGGGAAATTGTGGGAATATGGGTTAATAAGGGAATGTATCATGTTTCTAATTCATTTGAATATTGGGAATTTGGGAACCTACTCATGTAAAACCAGAAAAAAAAATTAAAAATCTATGTGCGTTGATAAGTTATATTTATTTTTCATAAAATAAAAAAAAGAGAAAAAGAGAAAATATATATATATATATATATATATAATATAAATAAATGAATAAGGGGACAAAATTACCCCAATGCTAAGTTTAATAATGAAAGATCAATGCACATGTGATAAATTAAAAAGAAAAGTTGGTACATGAGAATGGGAATCATACAAAAGTGGGAATTATGGGTAGTTAGGCATGAAATTAACAGTATATAGAGTATATGTATATTAGGTGAGAGCTTAGGTTAGTCAAAGATTCATATTATAGCTCACTTAGACATATATATACCCTCACCCTTACCTTGGCCCCATTACAACCTTGAAAAGACCTCATGATGTTTGCATTGGTACATTAAATACTTGTTGATTGGTTAGATGAAGAACAAGGTTTAGAAAGCATGATTAGAGAAGAGTAGAGTGAATTACCTTATACACTTGAGAGATTAGAGTGCATATATACTACCAGTGAGGGTTCAACGCTTGATTCTATGTTCCCTACTTTCATGAGCTATCTTCTTACAAGTTTACTTGCTTTTTTTATTGTATGATTTGAATTAGTGAAATCTGATTTATATTTGTCTTGGAGGACTTATTTACTTTTAACCAAGTAGGTAGAAACATTTTTGTATTTAGTTGCATTCATATAGATAGGTTGCATTTCATATTAATCTACCATTCCTCTTCATCTTTATAGCTTCTCTTGAAGCTTAGCATGAGGACATGCTAATGTTTAAGTGTGGGGAGGTTGATAAACCACTATTTTATAGTTTATCTTGTGCTTAATTGAGTGGTTTTTATCAACTCTTTACCCACTTATTCATACTATTTGTACAGTTTTACATTTGCCTTCCTAATTATGTGTTTTGATTTAAAACATGCTTCTTTGGCCTTAAGATCCCTATGTTTAATCCTCTCTTATTACCATTAGATGCCTTGATATGTGTGTTAAGTGATTTCAGAGATTACAGGGCAGGAATGGCTTAGAGGATGGAAAGGAAGCATGCAAAAGTGGAAGGAATACAAGAAGTTGGAGAAATTGCTAAGCTGTCCAACCTGACCTCTTCGCACTCAAACGGCTATAACTTTAGCTACAGAAGTCCAAATGACGCGGTTCCAGTTGCGTTGGAAAGCTAATATCCGAGACTTCGATTTGATATATAATATGCCATAGTTGCCCTGATGCTAGATGACGCAAACGCGTGCTCCATGCGGACGCATCGCAGTGACAAAAATCAGCGTGTTTGAATTCGCAACCAGCAAATTCTGGGCTGTTTTTGACCCAGTTCGCGGCCCAGAAAACACAGATTAGCGGCTATAAAGTGGGAGAATACATCCATTCATAAAAACACAAGCTTTCACATTCACAATTTTAGGAGTAGATGTATTTTTTAGAGAGAGAGGTTCTCTCCTCTCTCTTAGGATTAGGATTTAGGATTTCTCTTAGTTTTAGGAGTGACTCTCAATCCCAAGTTCAATGTTCTTCAATTTATATTTCTCTTCTACTTTTAGATACTCTAATACTTAATTACTTATGTTGCCCATTTGATTCATAAATCTTTCATGTTAGATTGGATTGCTTTTATTAATATAATTTGAGGTATTTCAGACTTATGATTGCTCTCTTTAATTTATTAATGCTCTTTGTTTATCCAAATTATTTTCATTCAAGTAGACTTTTTTCCCTTTTGGCTTTGGTTGAGTCATTGGAGACATTTGAGTTATCAAACTCATTGTTGATTGAAAATTAGATTTCTTCATTTCATTAATTCAAGTTCCAATAACTCTAGCCTTTCCCAAGGAAAGACTAGGACCTGAGGAATAAAAATTAATTCATCCACTTAACTTACCTTCATAGTTAGAGGTTAACAAAGTGGGAGAAAAATCCAATTCTCATTACAATTGATAAGGATAACCAGGATACGACTTCCAGTTATAATACCTTGCCAAGAATTTATTTTATTATTGTTATTTTATTTTTCTTATCATTCAACATACTGCTTCCTTACTTTCTAAAACCCCTAATTTACAAGACTCATAACCAATAATAAGAACATACCTCCCTGCAATTCCTTGAGAAGACGACCCGAGGTTTAAATACTCGGTTATCAATTTCAAAGGGGTTTGTTACTTGTGACAACCAAAACATTTGTATGAAAGGACTTTTGAAGGTTTAGAAATTATACTTGCAACGAGGATTTATCCGCAAATTTCTAGACCACGCAAAAGTTTTCTCATCAATAGCTCTTTCATAAACTCACATAATATTATTATGTGCTAAAATATTTTTACTCTATCGAGCTGTTACTTAACATAAATGTTAAAATCACATAAAAATACATTAATTTACAAAAGGGTAGCTTAAGCACAAAGTATTAGTTTAAGTCTTAACCAAATGATAATCTAAATTAAAAGTACCACTAAGCTAGTTACTGATGAGATTTGAGTTACATATTAGCCGCAATTGTACAGCTTTGACTAAATGTCAGTTCCTAGTTTAGTTAATTTAACCTTTGTAAGGCACATGCATAATTACTAATTGAACAGACATAAAATGGAGCATTTGTCACTCATTTTCACAGTTCAAAGCACATTGTGTGATTAAACTTATTGTATAGCATTAATAATAGGTGATCTTATAAGGCATAACACCTTAAAAGAAGAAAAGACGAAACGTCATCACAACTAAAATGCAAATAACTTCAACCCAATTATCAACAATGAGGAGTAAAACACGAATCAAAGACAGAAAAGAGAGAGAAGTTCATCAGATTCAAACATGAGTATATGTCGTATGAATGAGAAACAAAGAGCTAATAGTTTAGAGGTGGTGATTGTTCTCTTCCGAAGTTCAAAAGTCAAGAAGCTCCACACTTACCATGAAACCCTTGACCATAATTCAGAAAGATCAAGCTTGTCAAGACCTACCTTAACATAACAATCAACAAATAATTGGTAGATATCATAATCGTCAACAAGTGACGCAGTGCGTAAGACCCAGAACTTTTGAAAAGTCTTATTATGATCAAGTCTCAAATCATATAGTTATTTATAACCTTAATTTCAGAAATCATTTTATTAAGGATAATTAAGGCAAGTTTTGATTTATTGAATTTGAGATACGTTATGATTATTATCCAATTTTACAATTATTGGATTATTTTCCTGTATTCAAATTATAAAGTTGACAGTTGTGAAATAATAAGAATTTTATATGATTTGGGCTAGATAAGAAATATTTTAAATATTAGTACTGCTATTTTGAAATATGAAGAAATTAAGTATATTACTTTTAATTATTTAGTTGGGACATTTTATTGAAAATGATTTTGTAAAATTGATGAGCAAATAGTATTTTTATACACTATTATTGTTGAATTAGAATTTATTTCTAATTACTACATTATACCTATTTTTAAGTGAAATTACTAAAATGTCCCTAACCCTAATTTTTGAAAAGGAAAACCCTAACCCTGAAAACCCTAACCAGAACCCGTTTCCCCCTCTGAACCCAGTAGCCGCACCCCACTTGTTTCCCTTCACCCTCTCATTCACAGAAACATGGAAAGAAAGAACGGGAAAAATCAGAAATGGAGACTGGTCCAGAAGAAGAGAAGGAGAGGGGGAAAGGATCGGCGCCGCCGGCTGGGTACTGCCGCCGTGACTGCCGGACTGCCACACACGAGGAGCGCCGCCGTCAAAGCCGCCCCATTCATCCCTGCCCAGTCGCGGTTCTGCCACCATCACCCCATTCCGTCGCCTGAGGAGTGTCATGAAGGCGAGAGAAAGCTCGTGCGCGCAGGGGAGAGGAAGGAGGCGCTGGTTGGCCGCCGCACCTCGCCGTCGATCGCCATTGAACCGCGCCAGACACAGAACTGTGAACGTGAGGGGTGCGATGCAAGAGCCCGACGCGAGGAAGAGGGAGCGTGCGTGCACGCGCAGGAGAAGGGTGACGCTGCTGTCACCGCCGTTGCTGAGCTGCGCCGCCGTCAACCTTGCCGCAGTGTCAGTTGCCATCCTCTATGGCAGAGCCAGAGAGAGAGAGTTCGGGAGTAGAGCAGATGAGAGATATCTGAAGGTGTGCTGGGAGTTCAGCCACCGCGCTCGGCCGCCGTTCGCGTTGCCGGCGCCGCCTCCGTCGGAACTGCCACCATCAGAAAAGGGTTCTGGCCGCCAGGAGTGGTTCTGTGACTTCGGAGACCACCGCTGGAGCTTTTGGCTACTTCTACCGTCGCCGGAAAAAGTTGCCGATAAGGGTTTTGATTGTGGTTTCTGTCCTTTTTGAATTCCGAGAATACCGTAGTCACTGCGTGTTGGTTTCAGTTGGCGCAATCGAAAATTGTCGTCGCTGCCACTTGAGGTGGCTGCCGGGCTGCCGTTGAACCGGTTCAGAGATCGCCGCTGTTCCAGTTCAGTTGTTCCTTCTTCATTTGGTAAGCATTTTCGATTTGAAAGCTCTCTAGTAACTATTCTAGCTTCATACACTAAGGTTTTGCGGCATCAATTGCTATACGATTGAGTTTCGGTTGTTGTATGTTATGATTAGAGTTGTTGAGATTGTTGCGAACGTGACTGAGAGCTGAGGTTTTGGTTGCCGTCAGTTCGGGTTGAGGCGGAAAGGACTCTGTGAGACGTTTGGGTTATGGAATTGCGTTTTGAGGTAGAAGCGCTTTCCAAAAACTATATTTTTATATGTTGGAATTATTACATATGGATACTGATGTGAGAAATGTGTAATTGGTGATTGTATTGGCCTTATGTATTATTTGATTGACTCAAATGTTTATGGATGTTGGTTTGGCTGAGTTGTTGTGCGGCTTTGTGAAATGTAACGTTTTGAAGCTGATTCTTTAAATATTTGAAATCTGAGTTCAATCCGTTGAGGATTGATTTGAATTGAGTTGATTATTTTGATGATGTGAAAGATAGAATACTCTTGAAATTCAGCCTGAATTACTTTAATTGACTTGGTTTTGGGACAAAGCTTTGTTACTGAGCCGTTTCTTTAAAGCGTTGGAAATGAGCTAAATCGGTTGATATTGAGTTGACTTTGAAATGGTTTTCTTGAGATATGCCACTGAGGCGACTGTTGAATTTAGCTTGCTTTGAATTGATTTCTGGTTTTGAGCTGTTGAAAAGGAATGAGAAACGGTTTAGTTGGGACCCGAACCGGGTGGCAAAAGTCCAAGTTTTAGGGGAGGTGCTGCCGAAATTTCTACAAAATCCTAGTCTTGTTTGAAAAGTTATTTAAAAAGGATTGGATTTGAGAAGTTGTATTATTTGATTTATTAAGAGAATATTTATATTTTCAAGCTTAATTTATTTAGTGAACTTTATGCCTTGAGTTTGACTTATTTAGAAATGAACTATTTTTACCGTTTGAATCAATGAAGGAAAGAATGATGCTCTAATATTGATTTCAATATAAAAATGAGCTTTTAGTGATTTCAAAGGAATCTAGACTTTTGATTGAGCAATTAAGTTTGAGGCATTTTGAAAGAGTTAGAAAAATGGCTTCCAAAAAGAAACCTGAAAGTGGTTTGATTCAAATGAACCGGTTCCTTTTCAAATGAGTTGATTTTTGGATCGGGTTGGAACTTGTGATTTTGTATGGTCGGTTTCATAATAAATTCAATTTTATTTACTTAAATCGAGAATCCATGATTTGAGTTTCAATGAATTTTAAGGAATTGATATAGGTTGACCTTCCCTAAAGACTTGGGACTCTGCCGAGAAGCTTTTATTATAAAATCTCATTGTTGGACGAGTGGTTTTGAATACTTTGAAATAAATCCTTAACTTGCCATGGTTTTGGAAGTTTTGAAAAGAGAATACCGAGAGTGGCTTTGTTTTAAACAGGGAACTCACTTTGAGTAAATTTGGCTTATGAGCCTAAGATGATTTGAGAAATGAGATCTTTAAAGCCAAGGCTGAAAAGAGTTGAAATTTGATTTCAAAGTGAAATGGCTTGAGAAAAGTGATTTGTGGCTTAAATGCCGGTTTTATGAATTTGATGATGTTGAATGGTGGAAGTGCTGTTTTGTTATGGGCCGGAATGGCTGTGTATGATTATGAATATTGGCTGGTTCTTGATTGAACCGTTAGCCAGAATGGCTATGTATGATATTGATTTATGGCTGATTGTCGAATGAGTTATGGGCCGTATGGCTGACTATAAATTATGAATTTAAGCCGGATGGCTGAGATGGATGTTGATCCATGGCTGGAACTAAATGAATATATGCTTGAGATACCTGGGTAGTAGCAAGGGTTGTGGTTCGTCCCACTTGCTCCAGGTCAGAGACTGTGACGCCTGGGTAGTAGCGGTAGTAGTGGTGATTCCACTCGCTCTAGGTTGAGCTTTTAAACACCCGCCTGGGTAGTAGCCGCAGTAGTGGTTATTCCACTGGCTCTGGGTTGAGTGGGTAGTAGCAATGGGGTTGTAGCTCAAACCTACTTGCTCCGCGATGGGTGTTTCTGTCCATGGTTAGCTACCAGGTTGGCTATATAACCGACAGATGATATCATCAGCCACTAGGGACAGGCATGCATCATATGCATCTATATGACATTATTTGGGTGTGCATATTATACTTGGTTTGCCTATGTGATTAATTGCTAATTGTCCTACTTGCAATACCTGTTTGTTTGTGCTTGAACTTCCTATATGTGTTTGCATCTGGGACTCTGTTGGTGTGTGGTGATTGGTTGTTGGATTGGATTGTTTGGGCCTAGGGCCGTGGTTGAATTGAGATGGACCGATGGTTGGTTTCGGTTTGGTGTTCCTGGTTTGGAAAAATATGAAAGGCTATTTTGGTTCAGTATAGATAAATCTTTTGAAAGGCTTTTAATGTTTACGAGAATTGAACGGTTCCTCTTTCAGAAAAGATTTTCGACTTTACTTTTATTGAAAATCGTTGTTTTTGAAAAGAGGCATAAGACGGTTATTAACCACTGGTACGGTCTATCTTCACGTATCCTATTACAGTAATTCCCAAAAACCCTCTACTGAGAACCCTTTCGAGGATGATGTTCTCACCTCCCTACATTTTTCCCCTTTCAGGATATGGGCGCAGAAGTCACGAGAAGTTTATTTAGTTGTTGAGATGCTCTGTATTGTTTTAGTTATGGTTTATTGAACCCTCACCTTTATCTTGATATATTCTGTAAGAGGGATAGGAATTGTATTGGTTAATGCTTGTAAAGTCATTTATATATATTTATGTATATATATGGATGTACTCTTTATGAATTGTTGTAAGTTGTCTGGTATTTATGGATGTACATTATCGAACGAAAGTATTTTTGGGAGCGGTATCACGGTTTAAAGTTTTAAACAAGCTCATATTTTAGTATTAAATAGTATAAGTGTCGTCGTAATGTCCGATCTATCAGAGTCGCGCAGCCGGAAGCGTGAGCTTTGGTAGTTAGGGTGTTACATTATGGTATCAGAGCAGTCCTTCCTGTAGAGCCTGAGGAATAGACCGACTATGCTTCAATTGCATACTCTGAGCGTTTGTCATGGAATGGGTCTTGTCGAATGACAAGAATTAGAGCTTTATGCACATGACGATCTATTGATTAACGCCGTTAGTTTTGCATTGCAAAAATTCTTGGTATTAAGTTTGGCCGGCTTAATACTAGTGAATTTTGTATATGAAAGCGCTAATAGGTTATCATAGATGATAGACGAGTTTTGAGTAAAGCGAATCGCGGGTTTTGAGAACGCTAGAAACTATTTCTCGAGGCTATTCAGTTGTGTGTCTTAAATTTCATTCGAGTCGACCTGTTCTTTCATGTCCTAACTTGAAGTTCTTGTTTGCTAATCCTTTTGAGAAGCAGTTTGATTTTTCAACTCTATTCTTCTAATCATATGCATTCTTGTTTCACCTTAAGTGCGTATGCTTGTTTAAAATCCTTGTTGCATCTATCTTCCTCTGTTTTAATTCTTCCTGATTCATGTATTCTTTGATATGGTTTCGAACTTGTCCTAATTCGTTGTTCATTTTAACTTCGGATTCCGAGTTCACTCTTAGAGAACTTGTTGGTTCAGTTTTCCTCTTCTTTGACAGTGATTACAGCTAATTTTGAGATTTTTATGAAAATTGCTGTTGGATAGATATATACTTATCTATATATATATGAACTTTGAAGATTTCTTATGCAGTTTAACAACTATTTATTTCTAATACCTCGCCTGTGCTTTTACTGGTTTATAGAACTGCATTTACCTTAAATTACAATTTACTTTCTAGTAATTTTACTATAGTTCCAATGCACATCTTCATTTGATTATGTATTTGGATGTTTTTTCAAAATTTTGAAAAGAAAGGATTCTTGACTTTTATTCCGGTTGAGTTTTGTTTGATAAGCGTTACTTAACTTATTTTAAATTGAGTTTGATTTAGCATGCTATATGGTTTATGCCATTGCTGTTCTTTTGAAAATGTTGGACTCATAGCTTTCTCCTTATGAACGGACTAAAGTTTCTCTTAAGCCTTCCATCTCCATAGGTGTCATGCTTGGCTTTGTTTTCAACTAATCTTTTACATCTCGTGAACATTACCATTGATCTTGGTTTTTCTTCTCTGGTGAACCTCATTCTTATATGAGTCAGTTTGATTCGTTTCAAAACAGTGCATCGTTTAATCTCTCAATATCTTTACAAGAGTTTTTAGTCAAAGATTTATCTTTGGGAAATTACTAATGATTGGGTTGTCTTTTCCTATGACTTTTGTATTCTTTTGAATCAACTGAAAGTTTGTTTGATGTCTCATGCCTAGTGGATATTGTTTGAGATACCTTGATTTAAGATCTTTTCTTGTATGGCTTGACTCCTTTTCAAGTACATCCTAATCTTTTTGAATATTATTGTGTCATGGTGATTTCAAGTATACTTTTGGAATCTTGTTTTGAATTTTATAAAGCAGATTGAATTCTCTTTGAAGAAGTTCCAAATCGAACTTATTTTTCAGTTGCTTGGTTATAATTGAAACCATTGTTCAATTTTTGACAAAATTGTTTTAAAGTTGACATGCGCTATTTTAAATGAGGTTTTGGAAAGTTTCCTTGTTTAGTGGAAACCGGTTCGTTTGTAACGCACCATTTATTTCCTTTACCAAATTGTAAGCAAATTTTTATCTCGGAATTTCTTTTCTAAAAAGAGCTTAATTTTCTCTTTCGTCTTTGCTATAAATGTTATACACGCTTGTTTGAATATGGACTTTGGAAATTTTTTAACAAGAATTTGATTTCTTCCGAGTTTTATGAATTACTTTTGGTTAAGTTATGCACCTAACTATCTTTCTAAAATATTTGAGGAAATATTTTAGCTCTTAGCCAAACTTGTGTGCATTTTGTTTTTAAAACTCTACATGATCTACTTCAACATGAAATTGTATTGAAGTAAAGCCACGTTTATGCTTTTGCTACTCTCTTGAAGAATGTTTGTTGCTCAACTTTTCTTCTAGACTGCAAAGTGGTTTTTTCGCAAGTTTTCGACCCTTTCATGAACAGAGTATTCGGAAGTATTTTAATCGTGCTCTTGAGTTCTGTGAGCTTTGTCTTGGGTTTGAAATATTCTCTTCTGTAAACCTCATGCTTCCTCGACTCAGCTTGAGTTTGTTTCAAAATAATGCGCTGAATTTTCTTCTTATTGGTCCTGTTGGATTTCTTTGATACAAGGGTTATCTTTGAAGTTGTCAATCGATTTATTTCTAGTAAACTTTATTGGTTGAGTGTCTTTGTTTACCTGGATTGGATACATTCTCCCAAATCTATGAGTATTATTCTTGACATATGTCTTTCCTTTTTGAATCTGGTATCCTTCTGAGTAGACTCGAGAATTGTTTTGATATCACGTGCGACTTGTAGACGTAGTAACACGATGCGTTAGTTCTTTAAGACGTGATATGTGTATACGGAAGTTAAAGCGGTAGGTGTGCCACGTATGAGTTGTGGGTGTTTTGTTCCTTGCGAACGGGTTTGCGGTTGTCAGGCTTGTGATCGAGTATGAGGATTGTAAAGTGCTTGATGGAGTTGGAAAGTTGAAACTTTGAGGTTGATATGAGATTAGTGTGCGGATGTTAAGCACGTCATTTTAACCCCATCTTGTTTTATAGCCTTTGATGCTTTGCCCTACTATCACATGATTGACCCATGTTATCTTTTGCATTGAGCCTATCTTGTAACGTTTGCTTTGCAATCACACTCCTACCTTTGTATCGTTATGCATACGACCATCCAAGTATTTGAAAAAAAAAACATATATATGTTTACATTTTGAGATATTTTTGCTTCTTCCTTAAATGTGTTCAAGGGTGAACTGTTATGGAATTTCTTTCATTTTGTATCAATTTTCGAGAGCAAAAATTTTTATAAGGTGGGTAGAATGTAAGACCCAGAACTTTTGAAAAGTCTTATTATGATCAAGTCTCAAATCATATAGTTATTTATAGCCTTAATTTCGGAAATCATTTTATTAAGGATAATTAAGGCAAGTTTTGATTTATTGAATTTGAGATACGTTATGATTATTATCCAATTTTAAAATTATTGGATTATTTTCCTGTATTCAAATTATAAAGTTGACAGTTGTGAAATAATAAGAATTTTATATGATTTGGGCTAGATAAGAAATATTTTAAATATTAGTACTGCTATTTTGAAATATGAAGAAATTAAGTATATTACTTTTAATTATTTGGTTGGGACATTTTATTGAAAACGATTTTGTAAAATTGATGAGCAAATAGTATTTTTATACACTATTATTGTTGAATTAGAATTTATTTCTAATTACTACATTATACCTATTTTTAAGTGAAATTACTAAAATGTCCCTAACCCTAATTTTTGAAAAGGAAAACCCTAACCCTGAAAACCCTAACCAGAACCCGTTTCCCCCTCTAAATCCAGCAGCCGCACCCCACTTGTTTCCCTTCACCCTCTCATTCACAAAAACATGGAAAGAAAGAACGGGAAAAATCAGAAATAGAGACTGGTCCAGAAGAAGAGAAGGAGAGGGGGAAAGGATCGGCGCCGCCGGCTGGGTACTACCGCACGCGAGGAGCGCCGCCGTTGAAGCTGCCCCGTTCATCCCTGCCCAGTCGTGGTTCTGCCACCATCACCCCATTCCGTCGCCTGAGGAGTGTCACGAAGGCGAGAGAAAGCTCGTGCGCGCAGGGGAGAGGAAGGAGGAACTGGTTGGCCGCCGCACCTCGCCGTTGATCGCCATTGAACCGCGCTGGATCCAGAACTACGAACGTGAGGGGTGCGATGCAGGAGCCCGACGCGAGGAAGAGGGAGCATGCGTGCACGCGCAGGAGAAGGGCGACGCTGCTGTCACCGCCGTTGCTGAGCTGCGCCACCGTCAACCTTGCCGCAGTGTCAGTTGCCGTCCTCTATGGTAGAGCCAGAGAGAGAGAGTTCGGGAGCAGAGCAGACGAGAGAGATCTGAAGGTGTGCTGGGAGTTCAGCCACCGCGCCCGGCCGCCGTTCGCGTTGCCGGCGCCGCCTCCATCGGAACTGCCACCGTCAGAAAAGGGTTCTGGCCGCCAGGAGTGGTTCTGTGACTTCGGAGACCACCGTCGGAGCTTCTGGCTACTTCTGCTGTCGCCGGAAAAAGTTGCCGGTAAGGGTTTTAATTGTGGTTTCTGTCCTTTTTGAATTCCGAGAATACCGTAGTCACTGCGTGTTGGTTTCAGTTGGCGCAATCGGAAATTGTCGTCGCTGCCGCTTGAGGTGGCTGTCGGGCTGCCGTTGAACCGGTTCAGAGACCGCCGCTGTTCCGGTTCAGTTGTTCCTTCTTCATTCGGTAAGCGTTTTCGATTTGAAAGCTCTCTAGTTACTATTCTGGCTTCATACACTAAGGTTTTGCGGCATCAATTGCTATACGATTGAGTTTCAGTTGTTGTATGTTACGATTAAAGTTGTTGAGATTATTGCGAATGTGACTGGGAGCTGAGGTTTTGGTTGCCGTCAGTTCGGATTGAGGCGGAAAGGACTCTGTGAGATGTTTGGGTTATGGAATTGCGTTTTGAGGTAGGGGCGCTTTCCAAAAACTATATTTTTATATGTTGGAATTATTACATATGGATACTGATGTGAAAAATGTGTAATTGGTGATTGTATCGGCCTTATGTATTATTTGATTGACTCGAATGTTTATGGATGTTGGTTTGGCTGAGTTGTTGTGCGGCTTTGTGAAATGTAACGTTTTGAAGCTGATTCTTTAAATATTTGAAATCTAAGTTCAATCCGTTGAGGATTGATTTGAATTGAGTTGATTATTTTGATGATGTGAAAGATAGAATACTCTTAAAATTCAGCCTGGATTACTTTAATTGGCTTGGTTTTGGGACAAAGCTTTGTTACTGAGCCGTTTCTTTAAAGCTTTGGAAATGAGTTAAATCGGTTGATATTGAGTTGACTTTGAAATGGTTTTCTTGAGATATGCCACTGAGGCGACTGTTGAATTTAGCTTGCTTTGAATTTATTTCTGGTTTTGAGCTGTTGAAAAGGAATGAGAAACGGTTTAGTTGGGACCCGAACCGGGTGGCAAAAGTCCAAGTTTTAGGGGAGGTGCTGCCAAAATTTCTACAAAATCCTAGTCTTGTTTGAAAAGTTATTTAAAAAGGATTGGATTTGAGAAGTTGTATTATTTGATTTATTAAGAGAATATTTATATTTTCAAGCTTAATTTATTTAGTGAACTTTATGCCTTGAGTTTGACTTATTTAGAAATGAATTATTTTTACCGTTTGAATCAATGAAGGAAAGAATGATGCTCTAATATTGATTTCAATATAAAAATGAGCTTTTAGTGATTTCAAAGGA
Source organism: Arachis ipaensis (assembly GCF_059453495.1). Taxonomy (NCBI): domain Eukaryota; kingdom Viridiplantae; phylum Streptophyta; class Magnoliopsida; order Fabales; family Fabaceae; genus Arachis; species Arachis ipaensis. Next base: position 43,970,805 of record NC_142444.1, on the reverse strand, counting down.
ATCTAGACTTTTGATTGAGCAATTAAGTTTGAGGCATTTTGGAAGAGTTAGAAAAATGGGTTCCAAAAAGAAAACTGAAAGTGGTTTGATTCAAATGAACCGGTTCCTTTTCAAATGAGTTGATTTTTGGATCGGGTTGGAACTTGTGATTTTGTATGGTCGGTTTCATAATAAATTTAGTTTTATTTACTTAAACCGAGAATCCATGATTTGAGTTTCAATGAATTTTAAGGAATTGATATAGGTTGACCTTCCCTAAAGACTTGGGACTCTGCCGAGAAGCTTTTATTATAAAATCCCATTGTTGGACGGGTGGTTTTGAATACTTTGCAATAAATCCTTAACTTGCCATGGTTTTGGAAGTTTTGGAAAGAGAATGCCGAGAGTGGCTTTGTTTTAAACAGGGAACTCACTTTGAGTAAATTTGGCTTATGAGCCTAAGATGATTTGAGAAATGAGATCTTTAAAGCCAAGGCTGAAAAGAGTTGAAATTTGATTTCAAAGTGAAATGGCTTGAGAAAAGTGATTTGTGGCTTAAATGCCGGTTTTATGAATTTGATGATGTTGAATGGTGGAAGTGCTGTTTTGTTATGGGCCGGAATGGCTGTGTATGATTATGAATATTGGCTGGTTCTGGATTGAACCGTGAGCCGGAATGGCTGTGTATGATATTGATTTATGGCTGATTGCCGAATGAGTTATGGGCCGTATGGCTGACTATAAATTATGAATTTAAGCCGGATGGCTAAGATGGATGTTGATCCATGGCTGGAACTAAATGAATATATGCTTGAGATACCTGGGTAGTAGCAAGGGTTGTGGTTCGTTCCACTTGCTCCAGGTCAGAGACTGTGACGCCTGGGTAGTAGCGGTAGTAGTGGTGATTCCATTCGCTCCATGTTGAGCTTTTAAACACCCGTCTAGGTAGTAGCCGCAGTAGTGGTTATTCCACTGGCTCTGGGTTGAGCGGGTAGTAGCAATGGGGTTGTAGCTCAAACCTACTTGCTCCGCGATGGGTGTTTCTGTCCATGGTTAGCTACCAGGACGTGTCGGGTTGGCTATATCACCGACAGATGATATCATCAGCCACTAGGGACAAGCATGCATCATATGCATCTATATGACATTATTTGGGTGTGCATATTATACTTGGTTTGCCTATGTGATTAATTGCTAATTGTCCTACTTGCAATACCTGTTTGTTTGTGCTTGAACTTCCTATCTGTGTTTGCATCTGGGACTCTGTTGGTGTGTGGTGATTGGTTGTTGGATTGGATTGTTTGGGCCTAGGGCCGTGGTTGAATTGAGATGGACCGATGGTTGGTTTCGGTTTGGTGTTCCTGGTTTGGAAAAATATGAAAGGCTATTTTGGTTCAGTATAGATAAATCTTTTGAAAGGCTTTTGATGTTTTTGAGAATTGAACGGTTCCTCTTTCAGAAAAGATTTTCGACTTTACTTTTATTGAAAATCGTTGTTTTTGAAAAGAGGCATAAGACGGTTATTAACCACTGGTACAGTCTATCTTCACGTATCCTATTACAGTATTTCCTAAAAATCCTCTTCTGAGAACCCTTTCGAGGATGATGTTCTCACCTCCCTACATTTTTCCCCTTTCAGGATATGGGCGCAGAAGTCACGAGAAGTTTATTTAGTTGTTGAGATGCTCTGTATTGTTTTAGTTATGGTTTATTGAGCCCTCACCTTTATCTTGATATATTCTGTAAGAGGGATAGGAATTGTATTGGTTAATGCTTGTAAAGTCATTTATATATATTTATGTATATATATGGATGTACTCTTTATGAATTGTTGTAAGTTGTATGGTATTTATGGATGTACGTTATCGAACGAAAGTATTTTTGGGAGCGGTATCACGGTTTAAAGTTTTAAACAGGCTCATATTTTAGTATTAAATAGTATAAGTGTCGTCGTAATGTCCGATCTATCAGAGTCGCGCAGCCGGAAGCGTGAGCTTTGGTACTTAGGGTGTTACACAGTGAATCTGTTTTCCTCTTTACTATGGATTAAGGCACACAGGGCCAACTCTTGCGCGAACATGTTACACGCCTTGGAGAGAATCTACCAAATTCACATCCTTGTTAACTTTCATGACTTTCTTGACATCCACCATGGAAATGTAGGCCGTTGATGGGTAACCACCCTCGACATCCATTTTGAGGATGTAGTGGTGGTGGTGGATTCTAATTAGGATCTATTTCCTGTTTCTGCTAAAATTACATAAGAATAACAATTGTCAGTGCCAAAACTAAGATATATACATCGATTCATGAGTAACGGGATTGATGACTATAGCAGAATAAATGAAAGAAAGAAAGAAAAAGAAGGAATGGAAAAGGATTCAAGAATGAAAGAGGTTTTGGGTTCTGTTTCTTGATGTTCAAAGTAGTAAAGAATGAAGAAACGCCAGTGAGACAGAGGGAAAGTATGTTTTGGGTACTTCTTTCTTTCTCCTCCTAACTTGTTATTATAAAACTCCAAAAGTTTAACTTTCCCGCATTTAGTATCTGTAATATATCCTCAAATAAACTAATTCTATCCTACTATAAATATGTGAGTTATCCAAGTTATTTTGTCATAATGACTCCTATAATCCAGAGTAAAAAGAGATTAAATTAGAGGTAGTACAAGAAAGGGTAAAAGTGAATGACAGATTTGATATCATATGCAAAATATTCAAACAGAAGGTCAACTGATTACAGACTTCAAGTAAGGATAATTTTTTTGTAGGTTATTTGGATGTAAGTAACACTAACATAGAAAGAAGTTTTATATATGTATTGTAGATCTTTCAAAAAACCATATTTTTTAAATCTAGTATTTTGGTTTAATTTTGCAAATTTTTATTCATTAATAGATGTTTGCACCATCGAATTCCAAAAAAGAGGTTTAACGCATGCTCACATACTACTATTCATATATCCAGATTCAAAACTGAAGACTTTTGATGATATAGACAGGTTTATTTCTGCAAAAAAATTCCAATGAAATGAGGAGTCCAAAATTGTATGCAGCACTTGAAAAATATATGGTTCATGGACCATGTGATCACTACAATTGTCGTAGTTAGTGCATGATAAATGGAAGTTGTTCTAAATTCTTTCGTAAAAAATTTAGAGAGAGAACAATCATAGACGATGCAAGTTTTCCTAAATATACGAGAAGAGATGATGCTCGAATAGCAAAGAACAAAAACTTTGAAGTGGACAACTCTTTCATTGTTCCTTACAGCCCATCTCTACTTCTAAAATATGCCTATCATATCAATGTCGAGTACACTTTCCAAACTTTAGCCATAAAATATTTATTCAAGTATCTTCACAAAGGCAATGATAGGGTGACTACTGCATTCTACCAGAATGGTACATCATATGTTAATGAGATACGTAACTACACGGATTGTAGATGTATATCTGCGTGTGAAACAGCATGAAGGTTGTTTTCCTATCCTATTAAAATGAAGGAACTAACAGTTATCAGGTTGCCATTTCATTTGTCACATGATAAAAATGTGGTCGACAAAAATTCTGTCAACATCAATCAAGTACTTGAGAAAACTAATTTAAAAAGATCAATGTTGGAAGGATGGATGCAAGCCAATCATGATTTTAGTGATGCAAAAAACTTATCATATGTTGAATTCCCTACATGATTTGATTGGAATTCAAATAAATTAAAATGGACACATCGTCAATAAGGTCATGTTATAGGAAGACTATCTCATGTTCCTCCTATGAATAATGAAGAGTACTACCTCAGGCTACTTTTAAATATACAAAAACGATGCAAAAACTTTGAGGATATGAGAATAGTTCATGGGATTATGCACAGTTCTTTCAAATATGCATGCTATGCGCTAGACCTCCTTCAAGATGACAAACAATTCATACATGCAATTACTGAAGCATGTTCATTGGCATCTTCAAATTATTTAAGGAGGCTTTTGTTGTTTTACTTGCATCAAACAATATGAGTCAACTAGATATTGTGTGAAATAAACAATCAAGATAAATACTTATGAATTTTAGTAAATTTAATTACCTTTCTTTCATAACATTTTAATTACTTTTTCAAACAATTTTTTTATTCCTATAATATAATTGATATGAGGCTTTAATATATTCATAATAAAATTAACAGATTTGGCATTATCTGATGATCACTATAAAAAAAAAATCAGTTTTTTGTCATGCTTTTAAAGCGTGGCAAAAAAAAGTGTGGTGATAGACCTTTTTTTTGTAGAGATAAATAAGGAATACAACATTCGATAAAATAGAAGAGCTTCTTCAAATGAATGAGAAATCACATATTAGAGATTTTTCTAACAAGTTGTTTCCTTCAAAAGATTTAATTTCATGTATGGAAGAGAGAATCATAATGTATTTCATGGTGATAAAGAAGTAATTGTAAGTACATAAAAAAATTATAAATTCCTTGATGGAAAAATTTTAAATTATAAACATTAATGTTTGATTTAAAAATTACAATTAAAAAGATTTACTTATATACTAATAAAATTTAAATGGCTGATAAAGAAATAGACATAAACAAAATCATGGCAGGTGTTTTGTTTCTAATCATTAGTTAGAATACAAAAAAATTGTAAATCCAATGTTTCGAGAAATACTGAACAAGATATGCAAAGCGATTTCAAATGGATCATGGAAACAAAAAAAACAAATGGCGAAAAATGATTTTTTTTTTATAAATATATTTTGCATAAGGTTGGAGTGAAGATCGACGGATGAATGTGACAAGAAAACAAAAAATAAATAAATGAAAAGGAGTAGATTATGTTTTTAGAGAATGAAATTCGAGAAGAAGATTTCATAATAAGATACCGTTTGTGTTTGTAGAAGAGAATAGAAATATTGATATTACCTTTGAACAATAAAAAATTATAACTGTTCAAATTTAATTTAAAATTTAAATCAAATAATATATATATATATATATATATATATATATATATATATATAATTCAACTGAATTATAATATCGTATCACCATTTAAGAAGTAGTTTTAAAATTGTTTTTAAGTAAAAAAATTTACATTTAAAATTAATTTATTAAGAAGATAAAATAATAAATTATAAATATAACAAACTTACAACTCAATTCCTATTAATAGAAATTTAACATTATATGCAAAATATTTCACAATTTAAATTGTATTAATATGACTATGATTTACGGATCAATTTAAACTAGCATAATGGTCTAAATTTTGAATTATTTTACCAGTACAAATCAAGCCCAAAATTACAAGGGTGATTTTTGAAATACATCCAAACTTTTTGCTTTTAGTTTCACCTACATAAATTACCCTTAGCAGCCACTAGTTTTCCCAAAATCCTAACCTAAGTCAAATCACTTTCACAGCACATTCACACGCCGTCTGTTGGGGCCGCAGCCTACCACCTTTGGCGTACACTTCCACCACAATCCCCTCTATCTGCTCTGCTGCATCCTTGTTTTCCTCCTCTACTGTAGGTTGGTTTCGCGTTATATGACGAGATTCATACGGGGTTTGTGCTCGTGATTCCCCTAGGCTGGTAGTTGTTTATCGGCTTCCATTGTTTCCAGGTGGCTGTGGTCTGTGTTCAGATCATTACTCTACTACATTTGTGGTGGATTTTTCTATTTTATTTACTTAAATTTTATTTGTTTTTTTTGCTCTCTCTATCTATGCATCTATTTACTTACCTCTAATTTTGAACTCTTCCTCTGCTACGTAAATATAAAATTGGAGTCAGAGTGCATTGGTACACAATTGTTGCTGCAATTGTTATGGCAATGTTCTTTCGAAGGTTGTGATCGTGGTTTCCATCTAGTGACTTCGGGTGGCTCTGGTCCTTTACATCACTGCTCCGCTCCATTTGTAGTGAGATTTTGTGTTCTATTTTCTTGGATGTTGTATCTTATTGTGCTCTCTCTGAATATATTTCTTTCTTTGCATATGTTGTTAACTTATTGTTGGTAAATTATTATTAGTAGAGTTATTAGTCAATTAACTTAATTAGAGTTACTTAAATTACAATACAACATTGATGCCAAGGCATCTTAGGCTAGTTTCACTAGCATTTTTTATGTTATTTTTAGTTGTTTTATGCATTTTCTTGAGCCTTAAGTAATCATTTGGGCCAAATAGTCATGCTTGTCTTAAATCATTCAAACATGAAGATTTTTATGCAAATTCCATGAGTTTTTAGTTATATTCCTTGAATGCTATGAATGGAAGAATTCTCATGAATTTTAGCAAGACTTTGATGCAACTGTTTGGATGATTTCAGGGAAGAAGAGGCTAGGCAAGGAAGCAACAAAATCAATAAAGGAAGCTTGAATATCACATGTGGAGTTTAAGTTCCAGTTTAAGCCTAAACTGGAGCTTAAACGCCAAAAATCATGAAGGATAAGAAATGCTGGAATTGAAGTTTAACCTCCAGTTTGACCTCAAACTGGAGGTTAAACGCCAGAATGACAATGCCACTCAGGAAGGAGTTCCACGTTTAACCTCCAGTTTGACCTCAAACTGGAGGTTAAACGCCAGAAGTGGGAATAGCACCAGGGAGCCATTTCCACGTTTAAGCTCCAGTTTGACCTCAAACTGGAGCTTAAACGTGTTCGACAGCCTTTCTCCTCCAGGGTTGCTCTCTCCATTTCCACGTTTAACCTCCAGTTTGACCTCAAACTGGAGGTTAAACGTGTTCGACACCTCTAGGGCTACCATTCTAAGCTTCCACGTTTAACCTCCAGTTTGACCTCAAACTGGAGGTTAAACGTGTTCGACCTCCAGGGCTGCCCTTCCTTTATCCACGTTTAAGCTTCAGTTTAACCTTAAACTGAAGCTTAAACGTGTTATATGGAACAGCTTGACCATGCCTTCTTCAAACATAAATAACTTGAGCTACAAAACTCCAAATGAGGTGATTCAAAATGCATTGGAAAGAAGACATCTAGAGCTTTCCAAGCATATATGGCATGCATGGTGGATACTAAAAATTGAGGGAGAAAACAGCCCCGTAATGTGCATAGAAGAGCATAGTACCAACATGCAATCAGGCCAGCTGACCTCTTCACCTTCCATGGAGTATAACTCGAGTTGTAGAGATCCAATTGAGGTGCTTCCAGTTGCGTTAGAAAGCTGACATCCATAGCTTTCCAACGAGGTATAATAGTCTATATTTGGCATCAAATTGGCAAGGTTGACAAGAGAACAAAGTGACGACTCAAGAAAGGGGGTGCAACATTTGAGTGTAGTTTAATGGATCATTATCCTTTTTGGATCAATTATGTCACTCAGCCCTTCAAGCAAGCAAGGCCCATCAACAACACCAAATCAAGGCCACAAGAATCATCTAGAATAGTTTATTTTCATTTGATTGTAATTTGCTTTGAATTTCATTTTCATTTTGTAATTTAGGGAGCCTATTTAAAGGCCTTAGTTTCTGCATTTGAAAAGGGGGGGATTGAAGGGGAATCCAGCCCCTGATGGGGACTTTTACTTTTCACTTTTAGCTAGTTTTCCTTTTCTTTGTAATTGAATTCAGAGCTATGATTCACTAAACCCCCTTTCATTGGGTTAGGGAGCTCTATTGTAATTCAATGAATCAATAATAGTTTATCTTCTTCTTCAATCTTTTCTCTTGAATTTTGTTAGAAAGCTTCTCGATCTAATTCCATTGAGTAGTTGTCTTGGGAAAGAAACTACTCATACTTGGAATCCTTCGGAGCCTTGGGAAAGGAATGGAGGATTCATGCTAGAGAAGCTTTCTCACAGTGGATTGGATTGGGGTTTGGATGGATATTGTGACATGTAATCCTACCAAATTGTGGTTCATGAAATTGTGTGGTATAATCAGTGATCAAGCATCATCTCTTCTTATGAACATTTAAACCAAGGGATTGGGAATTTGTTTGTTTTTAGAGAGCATTGGTGAGCCAAGGAATTGGGATCCAATCATATAAGATTGCCAAGCAAAATTCAATGAATGCATTGGTTGAGGAAGAGATATACATGTTTTGATTCGGAGATTTCAATATCTCCTAAACCCAATGAATTCCCCATTTCTGATTTCCAATTTCTCTTTACATTCTGCAATTCAATTCTTGCAATCATCCCCATTCCCTTTTAATTTCAGCAATTTACATTCTGCTCTTTAATTCATGCAATTTAAGATTCAGCCATTTAATTTTCTTGTCATTTACTTTTCCCGCCAATTTTACATTCCGCAATTCTCATCTCAAATCTTGATTCCGCTCAACTAGAACACACTTCTAATCCGAATTGCTCACTCAACCAATCCTTGTGGGATTCGACCTCACTCTATTGTGAGTTTTTCCTTGACGACGATAACCGGTGCACTTGCCGGAAGGAATTTTGCCGATCGTGCAATTTCCTAAATCGTAGCATAACACGTTTATGCGCATCAAGTTTATGGCGCCGTTGCCGGGGATTGGTTTTCGATTGACAATTCTCAAATTGGAAGTTAACTAGATTGAGCAATTTTTCTTTTCTTTTGTTAATAGTTTTTGTTTCAGTTTATTACTGCTAATTTCTGCAAATTTTAATTTGTTTTCTTTGCTTATTCACTTGTTAGCATACTAACCACTAGCTGTTTGTGATATTGCCTCACTATGGGATTTCCACTATCTTTGGATGAGTATTGTTTGAGACTAAGCACATTGCAAAAAAGAAAGGAGTATCCATCATCTTTTGGTCAATCAAAATCCATGAGAAACTCTCCACCACCACAGAATGATTCATGTTATTATGCTCATGGTGGGTGGGAGTATCAGGAACAGGAAACGGGGTACTTCCCAGAGCCACAAAATGGTCCATGTTTGGGTGAATTTGATCACTACTCAAGTTGTGGCTGGGAAGATCAAAACTAAAGAGATTTCACTTATTCACACCCCATTCATCAAGAGCCATCACCTCTGAATTATCCAACCTCACCTCCTAGTTTTACATATCCAAATTCTTCATCACTTGAGCATTTCTCAGCACAAAATTCCTTCTCAAATTCATACAATTCATTTCACTATCCACAAGACTCATTCCACTACACACAAGAGTCATACCACTACCAACACGCCAACCAAAGACTCTATCAGGCCACACAAAACACATACTCCCAGCCACCATATCACAGCCAAGATAATCAACCTCATCAACCTAATCCGAACCAACAATTTCAAGATCAATTAAACAGGATAGAAGGAATGCTTGCAACCATGAGTCAAGACATAACCGATTTGAAAGGCTTTAAGGAAGAATTGATATCCAACTTACAAAATCATGGTGCTGCCATTCAAAAGCTAGAAGCACAAATTGGATATCTATCAAAGCAAATCCCTACCCACAATTCTTCTAGTGATACCATGGCAAACCCAAGGGAGGAATCAGAAGAACAAGAAAGGGAGAAAGTCAATCAAGGGAGATCACACTCCAATGACACAGAGAGTTGCAAAGAGGAAGGGTTCATTGAACCACAAATTCAGGAAGCTTTTGATGAACAGGATACTCCAACTGTCCAACAACAACCAAGTTCTGAGATCAAGGATGTGAAGGCAGTAGAAACAAGCACCAAAATGAGGATTGTGACCGAGAAACAAAGGATCATATCCATGAAGAAGAGAAGGTCGAAGAACAATCCAACTCCTGAGCCAACAAGCAAGTTCACTCAAGCCAATCACAAGGGAAAGCTTGCTGGAAAGAAGCATTCACAACAAGGGGCACTAACTAGCTCCTTTATCCACTTGAAGTCATTCCTCTTAACAAACTGGAAGAAGAGGAAGAAAGTCAGGAACAGCATGTCAAGCTAATGACGTTAAAGAAGCGCTTGTTGGGAGGCAACCCAACCAAAGGTAGTTTTTCTTTTCTAGTTATTTCAATAAAAGAGTTAAGTAGATTTATCTGTATTGCAAGGAGCTAAGTTTGGTGTTGCACACCAAAACAATTCAAGGGTGAATGTGAGATTCTAAGTTTGGTGTTCCACCAAAAACTTCATTAAAAGCACATTTCTACCTCAGCATGACTAGTCACTAGCTCCAACCAATCAGGGAAACTACTTAAACAATAGTTTAATTTCTAGTTCATAGTTTCTTTTTCTAGTTCATAGTTATTTTCTTAATAAAAGCACATGAGGTTTTCTGCATATGATCCAAATTGCTGCATATGGCAAGGAACTAAGTTTGGTGTTCACACACCAATCTAAGTTCAGAGGCCTACAAACATACATGCATGCTAACCAATTCTCAAAGTGCTTGGGGAACAAGCAACTTCTAATAGCTTTGCAGGAAGACAATCAATCTCATAGAAGGAATATACATCATCATCAAAGAGAAAACCAAGGCTAGGAAGGATGATGAACAACAAAGAAGATGCTAAAAGGTTGTATTGTCACTTAATTGCTTGTACTTTGAATTGCTGATATTGGAAGTTTGCATGCACCCCTGCTTTAAGTTTGAGTCATTGCAGTTTTTGTTTGTCTGTTTGTTTAATTTCCAAATAAGTGATAGTCTAAGTGTCTGGATAAACTTCACTTGCTTAAATGTATGCTTGCCATGCTTGTTCTGTTTCCAAAAATAAAAGAAAAGTTTGAACAAAAGTAACTCAATTCCATTTGGTAAGAAATCAAATAAGATTAAGTGGTGGTATGCATGTTTGATTGAATAGTCAGCTCACTAAGAAATAAAGTTAGAATTGTCACTTTTAGTGGAAATTAGAATGCTGTCTATGGATCTTGATGAATAAATGTCTTTGGCCATGAAAAAGAAAGAAAAAGAAGAAGAAAAAGCCACTGAAAAAGGGCAACCAAAAAGCAAAAAAAATTTGAGAAAATAAGCTAGGCACCAATGGTTTGAACTTCTGAGACAAATGCCTGTGGTGTTTATGTATTAAGGATATGCTTGGATGAATAGGTTCTGAGGAGTGTTTCAACACTTGGTAACTTGGGTTAACTAACCCGGGATTATCAACCAAAAGTCCATTATCAAGAGCAACCTAAATACAAAACATTTAGTCACACAAAGAGGTGCTGGGTACCAATGTCTCAAGAAGAAATGTGAACTAAAATGCCTGTAGTGGATATGTGTAGTGCACTGATAAGAAAAAGAAAATGCCAAAGGCTTGTGCAACACATGACACTGAGCAACAAGGAGCAAATAAGCTCAAAGAAAAAGAAAAACAAAGAAAAGAAACTTGCCAAGGATATGTGAATAACAAGAGGCCATAGCAGTGTTTTAGTGGAAACATAAAAAGTGACATTCTTACCTAAGAAACAATAAAGTGATGCTGCAACAACTTTCTGCATGAACACCCCATTAATCAATGTCAATTACTTACTGATATGGCTAATGAATTTACTTTCTGTTTCATTCTTTCTTCTCAATAATTCAGAACTTGCTTAGGGACAAGCAAGTATTAAGTTTGGTGTTGTGATGCCAAGGCATCTTAGGCTAGTTTCACTAGCATTTTTTATGTTATTTTTAGTTGTTTTATGCATTTTCTTGAGCCTTAAGTAATCATTTGGGCCAAATAGTCATGCTTGTCTTAAATCATTCAAACATGAAGATTTTTATGCAAATTCCATGAGTTTTTAGTTATATTCCTTGAATGCTATGAATGGAAGAATTCTCATGAATTTTAGCAAGACTTTGATGCAACTGTTTGGATGATTTCAGGGAAGAAGAGGCTAGGCAAGGAAGCAACAAAATCAATAAAGGAAGCTTGAATATCACATGTGGAGTTTAAGTTCCAGTTTAAGCCTAAACTGGAGCTTAAACGCCAAAAATCATGAAGGATAAGAAATGCTGGAATTGAAGTTTAACCTCCAGTTTGACCTCAAACTGGAGGTTAAACGCCAGAATGACAATGCCACTCAGGAAGGAGTTCCACGTTTAACCTCCAGTTTGACCTCAAACTGGAGGTTAAACGCCAGAAGTGGGAATAGCACCAGGGAGCCATTTCCACGTTTAAGCTCCAGTTTGACCTCAAACTGGAGCTTAAACGTGTTCGACAGCCTTTCTCCTCCAGGGTTGCTCTCTCCATTTCCACGTTTAACCTCCAGTTTGACCTCAAACTGGAGGTTAAACGTGTTCGACACCTCCAGGGCTACCATTCTAAGCTTCCACGTTTAACCTCCAGTTTGACCTCAAACTGGAGGTTAAACGTGTTCGACCTCCAGGGCTGCCCTTCCTTTATCCACGTTTAAGCTTCAGTTTAACCTTAAACTGAAGCTTAAACGTGTTATATGGAACAGCTTGACCATGCCTTCTTCAAACATAAATAACTTGAGCTACAAAACTCCAAATGAGGTGATTCAAAATGCATTGGAAAGAAGACATCTAGAGCTTTCCAAGCATATATGGCATGCATGGTGGATACTAAAAATTGAGGGAGAAAACAGCCCCGTAATGTGCATAGAAGAGCATAGTACCAACATGCAATCAGGCCAGCTGACCTCTTCACCTTCCATGGAGTATAACTCGAGTTGTAGAGATCCAATTGAGTTGCTTCCAGTTGAGTTAGAAAGCTGACATCCATAGCTTTCCAACGAGGTATAATAGTCTATATTTGGCATCAAATTGGCAAGGTTGACAAGAGAACAAAGTGACGACTCAAGAAAGGGGGTGCAATATTTGAGTGTAGTTTAATGGATCATTATCCTTTTTGGATCAATTATGTCACTCAGCCCTTCAAGCAAGCAAGGCCCATCAACAACACCAAATCAAGGCCACAAGAATCATCTAGAATAGTTTATTTTCATTTGATTGTAATTTGCTTTGAATTTCATTTTCATTTTGTAATTTAGGGAGCCTATTTAAAGGCCTTAGTTTCTGCATTTGAAAAGGGGGGGATTGAAGGGGAATCCAGCCCCTGATGGGGACTTTTACTTTTCACTTTTAGCTAGTTTTCCTTTTCTTTGTAATTGAATTCAGAGCTATGATTCACTAAACCCCCTTTCATTGGGTTAGGGAGCTCTATTGTAATTCAATGAATCAATAATAGTTTATCTTCTTCTTCAATCTTTTCTCTTGAATTTTGTTAGAAAGCTTCTCGATCTAATTCCATTGAGTAGTTGTCTTGGGAAAGAAACTACTCATACTTGGAATCCTTCGGAGCCTTGGGAAAGGAATGGAGGATTCATGCTAGAGAAGCTTTCTCACAGTGGATTGGATTGGGGTTTGGATGGATATTGTGACATGTAATCCTACCAAATTGTGGTTCATGAAATTGTGTGGTATAATCAGTGATCAAGCATCATCTCTTCTTATGAACATTTAAACCAAGGGATTGGGAATTTGTTTGTTTTTAGAGAGCATTGGTGAGCCAAGGAATTGGGATCCAATCATATAAGATTGCCAAGCAAAATTCAATGAATGCATTGGTTGAGGAAGAGATATACATGTTTTGATTCGGAGATTTCAATATCTCCTAAACCCAATGAATTCCCCATTTCTGATTTCCAATTTCTCTTTACATTCTGCAATTCAATTCTTGCAATCATCCCCATTCCCTTTTAATTTCAGCAATTTACATTCTGCTCTTTAATTCATGCAATTTAAGATTCAGCCATTTAATTTTCTTGTCATTTACTTTTCCCGCCAATTTTACATTCCGCAATTCTCATCTCAAATCTTGATTCCGCTCAACTAGAACACACTTCTAATCCGAATTGCTCACTCAACCAATCCTTGTGGGATTCGACCTCACTCTATTGTGAGTTTTTACTTGACGACGATAACCGGTGCACTTGCCGGAAGGAATTTTGCCGATCGTGCAATTTCCTAAATCGTAGCATAACACGTTTATGCACATCAAACATATAATTAGAAGATTATAGAGAACCAACATGTGCTTTTTTGTTATTGTTCAATAAAAAATATTTCATAACAAATATTTTCTCTCTATCTCCATTCTCTCATTTTTCTGATCCACTGTAACTTTTAACGGCTTAAGTTTTCACAATGATAATATAGAATAACTCGTGACAGATACTAAAATAAAGAAATAGAGACCACTTATATCCATGAAAACTTATGACTTTTTCTCTTTTATCTCTTTCTTTCTCTTTAGTTAAGTTTCTTTAGGAGGTGTATGTACATAGAAGAGACACAAAAATTCTTATCAAAATTCTGTCATACGACTTTCAACAAAGCAAGAAATAAAGAACAAGATAAATCATATAAAAAAATCGAGAAGGAAATCAAACAAAAAATAAGAAAGCAATATTTTTTAGTTTGTGTGTATCAAATTTTTTTTCTTAGACATGGATAATCTTTAATCTCAATAAGTACTAGCTAAATATATAATATTATATCTAAAATTAATTAACTTAATTTATTATGCTTTTCCTTTTGGTTGCAAAAAAGACATTTTTTCCCTATTAGATATGAGTACTTTCTTTTATGTTTTTGTTTTGATTTTTTTTTTGGAACATTTTTTTATTATTCATCATCGTTGTTTCCATTTTTTCTACTCCATGTTTGATTCACACCATAAAATTATGATCATAGTTGTTTTGTCGCTCGCACACTTTTTAAAGAAAATATAGCTAAAAAGAAAGAAAAAAACATGGTAAAAAATCAAGTGGTATCTGATAACTAATCACTTGTTATTTTAAATTATTGTTATTCTATATGTATAACAGGATTAGATTGGAATCTTAAATAAAAAACTACTTGACCACCATTATTAGACTAATAAAATTTAAAAATTTATTTTTGGCAGTTTTAGATTGTTTTGGAAGAGTTATGCATGTTATAATTTATGTTTTCTTGAATAGTAAATAAGTAGAATACAATTTTTTTCAACAAGTTCAGGAAAGACCTTAGTTAATTTTCTCAAAATCTATTCAAGGAAATTGTGCTGTGATACATTAATATCCTTAATGTTTAACTATAACTTTATTAAAATCTTATTCAAGTTTGATAGACTTTAATTATGTTTTACTAAGTGATTAGTAAACTTGTTAATAGGATTAATTGGGAGTAGCATACAGAAAATCTGTTTTTAACCGCATATTTTTGTGTTTTATTCTGAATTATTTTTTATTTTTGAGTCTGTTGCAAATGTTAGTCATAACCCAGTTTAGAAGATATTGTTTACTCTTTTCTAAAAAAGGCCGTATTAAAATATGAATTAGTGCTGTGTTTTACTTTTAAGTATTCATTGTATTTTGCCATGTAATCTTAATAATTTAATTGCATTCTTTTCATGAAAGATGTGATTTTTAGTTCGGACTAATCATTTGTTTGGTTATATTGAAATTTTAAAATTATTTCTTTTTTTTATTGGTATTTTTGTAGATTATACTCTCTAATAAATGTTATTAGTTCCTGTGAAGGTTTGAAAATATGCTAAGAAACTGCGGTACAGTCGTATCCCCAATGCTGGCACTGTTGACAAAACTTGGTATATCAATGCTCAGACGTCCAAAAAAATAGATTATTCCGTCCACCACGTATTGAAACGCGACTAGCTCTATCAACTCAAAAAGATGTTAGTGAAGCTTTCGCATGACGCACAAAGACTGAATATGTTGCTAAGCCTGCCCAAATATCTTTGAAGAATGAAGATTATGATCCTGAGGCTGATGAGGTTGAGTCATGAGATGATCACGTTGAAAACTTATATGTCGAAGAAGAAGCATTACACTATAACAATCCCAATGGTCGCAATGATATGGATTATTGGAGTGTTATTGTAAGCGGTAAAAAAATTTTTTTGCTGTCTTGATTATTTAATTATGATTGGATTACTTTGGTATTCTATTTAATTTTTAGGTAACGATAATGCAACTAAACCTTGTAATTTGTTTCTTAGATGATGGCGTAACAAAAATGATGAAGTTGTATCGAGGAGGCTATAGTACTTCCTCCTGGTAGATAGATCATTATGGAGTTTAATGCAGAGTTGCAACCGATCAGTGAGATAGCTAGATTATTAAGTTGGTTTCTATGGATTTTGGGTGCTGACTTTCAATTTTTTTCCCATTAATAAACAGAATTGGAAGACAATGGACATTGCTCTGAATGAACATGCATACGACATAATTAAGGTATAATGTTAATTTTCATAGCTCATTATGTTATGTAAAACAAGATCTATATGTCCTTATTTTTTCTTTTATTGACATGCATCGTATTGTGTCTCAAATTTTTAGCGAACCTTTCGGTATAACGAGGATAACAATGGAAAAAAAAGCAGGTAATGATTCAAAGAATAGAAAAAATTTGGAAGGAATTAAGAAACAACTTACTTCACAAGTTTTATGACGAGAGAAAGAGTTTAGAAGAAAATGCTAAGCATAAACCGTCAGGAATAAATGCACAGCAGTGGAAATGGTTCCTTCAATATCGTTTGAAGGACTCTACGAAGGTAATTAACATTGAATTGGCACTTCATTTAGTGTTGCAATTTTAAACATTTTGAATACTTGAATAAAATGATTGATTGAAAGTAATAGAATTAAAAACCTAAAACACCAATTCAATAAGTTTCTAACCCTTAAAAAAAGAACGGGGCACTATTAAGGAGTCATTACGTTCTAAAATTCATTGCATAATCAATTGTATTTGTGTCTTTATTTATAGAAAAAGTGTAGACAAAATGCTCTAAATCGGTTGAAGCAACTTTATACACATATTGGGGTTTCTAAGACAACAGCAAGGCTAAAGGATGAAGAGGTAATTATGTGTGTATTTCTTTCATCTATTTTTTTGTGTTTGTGATATTCTTTCGAAACATGTATGATTGTGTTAACATTTAATGTGGTTATAGGAGAAAAAATAGCAAAGGCGAATTGGTAGAGGACAGATATGGACTATGACTAAAAAAAGGATGGCTTGTATATGAATGATGATGCATGTATTGTTGGAGTAAGTATTGGTTAATAATTATTTACATCTCTTGCTCTATTCATGTTGCTAACTTCAAGATCACAATAACCCAACTCTGGTATGTCTGTAGGAAGTGATTACGAATATTGAGAGCCAAGATAGTTCCTTGAAGGGGATTTCACTTATTGATTCACTTGTGCAAGTCCTTGGAAAGGAGCATTCAGAACGAGTTCGGAGGTTAGGTTTTAGACCAAGTCCAACCAAAATTATTCGTAATAATACACAACAATCGAATTCTGGAGAGCAAATTAAGGGGTATTAAAGGGAGATTACAGAATTGAAGGCAACAGCAGAGAATTAAAGGTAAAGGCAGCAGAAAATAAGGCAAAGACACAGACCATGGAAAATCTGGTAAGATACATAATCCAACAGCAAGGAGACACCTTGCCACTTGAAATTGATGCACAACTGAAGTCTTTGGGGAGTGCAACAAAATAAAGATCTTTTAACAATTTAATTTTTTTGTTTCCTTTATGAACAGTGCATTTTGAGGATAAATTATTATTAACTATTTTATTTTGTAATCTATATGTATGATTTGGATTATTCTAGCATTGTGTTTTACATCAATTATGTTTTTTTATATTATTGCAAACATAATAAGTTAAATTAATACGTAACATTTTCAAATTAAAAGATTTTTTAAATGTTGATTGTGATATAAACCCAAAATTCAAATAAATTATTTAAATGAAAAAAAAAGTTTAGTGGTAGTTACCATTAAACGCTACAAAATCCAACTTTTTTAACTAAAGTAAATAGTGCCGGTTAGAGCTAAAAATGTCTCAAATCAGTCTTGGAAAACAGTAGCGGTCGTTAATCGCCACAGAACATTTTTACCGCTAAAACCAGTTTAGCAGCGGGTATTCCAATGGTCAGATAAAATCGCCGGTAAAAGTTTACCGGCGTCGTTAGTTTCAGCGGTCATTCAACCGCTGTTGTATGTTTAGCGGTGGCCAAAAAACTGCCACAATCCGAACTTTCAACCGCCGCTATCTGCCACTCCTGTTGTAGTGCTATTAGATCAAAGGATGGTATTGTTCTTAATGTGGCTTCAAGCAGAATTGGATCTCTATTTTTGAATAATGGAAGAATCGCTCATTCAAGATTCAAAATCCCATTAAACATTAATAATATTCAATTTGTAACATTAGATAAGGTACACCACTTGCAACTTTGATTATCAAAGCCAAATTGATAATATGGGTGAAGCTCCAATAATAAGTAGATACTTCTTTGAGGCATTGGATAAATGCTTGAGAGATATTTTGAGAGTTTCTGGATTATATAATGAGAATTTACCATTTAGAGAAAACGTAGTTGTATTGGATGGAAATTTTAGACAAATATTACCTGTTATTCTTTAGAACACAAGGCAAGATATAATGTAGTAATCTCTCATTTTATCTTATTTGTAGGATGATTGTACAATTCTTAGGTTGACAAGGAATATGAGAATGTTACTAAGAAAGCTCATCCAACAATGTTGAATTAAGAAATTTTGCAGATTGGTTATTGAAAATAGGAGATGGGTTAATAGGAGATTCAACAGATGAGAAGTTTATAGTTGAAATTCCTTCAACCATTTTGGTACAAGATATCTCAACTTCATTAGATAATCTTATTGATTTTGTTTATCTAGATATGCTAGTAAATTTATTGAATATCAGCTACCTTAAAGATAGAACAATACTAGCTCCTATATTAGATGTTGTAGCAGATGTTAACGACTACATGGTGTCAAAGTTACTCACTACTATATACTTGATTTTTACTAACATTTAAAAAATCTTATCGGTTATCAAATCATATTAAAATATTACCTAGTGTATATTAGTAACATTCTAACAAATGTTAAATATACTCTATAGTTACTAAAGTGTTTTACCGACACTCTTCTATAGATTTAGTAACATTTAGTAAAAATGTTACAAAAGATATTTTATAGTAATATTATGAGAAATGCTAAAATAGACCATTCATAGTAACACTTAGAGAACTGTTACAATAGATATTTTTGTAACACTTAAAAAAATATTATAATAGATACTTTTTTAATATTTTAAAAAATATCACAATAAGTCTTTATAATAACACTTTAATAAATGTTACAATTTGTCTTTTTTGCCAACATTAAAAAAATATTACAAAAGATCTTTATTAATAATAAGAAAAATATTACGATAGATATTTAGTAACATTTATAGGTATAGTAACTATTTACCATTTTCACATTTAAATATGTAATTATTTTTTTTATTTTTACATAAAACATTGAAAAGATATTACTATTAATTAGAAAAAAATTAATAAGCAAATTAGAATTTTCTTTTCCTTTAACATTGTCTAAAGTTACTGTAGAATAATCCTAAAAGAAACAAATTAGATCATAGAGTCTAAATAATCTCTAAGTTGTCATCATCAATCAAGGTTAACAAATCAAACAAACAAGTTAGAACATAAAATCTAACTCTTTCCTAATTCGTCATCTCAATATTACTAACATATCATTTTCTTCTTTTTTTAATCTTTTCTTATGTTGCTCATACTTCATTTTCTCTAATTTCAAAGTCAAGAGCCTCTTGAGTAAGAGAAGAATAAAGAGCCTGCAAAAAGATAAGTATTTTCAGGCATCAATATCATAATTCTCGGTGAATAAGAAGGAAAAAGCAATATCAACTTTATTTAAGGTTTAAACATATTACTTCAACCAATCTAAAAATGATTATTACAAAGCATGAATCATAAATGCTATTTTTCCTTCTTCGGTTTTAGTTCTAAATATACTTACTGTTTTTATAGGTGAAAGAATCACATTCTTCTCTCTTGTTCGAGGTAATGACTTAACATAAAACTTAGAAATACCTTCTGTTATAGTAGGTGATTTGAGAATATTTATACTATCTGACTTTAATTTACTTGGAACCTATAATATAAGAAAATGAAAATTATTAGACCACCTATAATATAGATGACTTTGATTTACTATGACTATTGAGGGAGCAACTTATAATTGATTATTAAGAGAAAAATGCAAAAAATGATATAAGCACCTCTTTCTCAACAATAGAAACTTCATGATTTGTTGTTGCAGTAGCTTCTATTTCCTTCATATTTAAAGTAGTTGGCATAAAAGAGAGATTTAGAGTCTCTACTCCTGGAATATTTTTCTGTAGTTGATTCAAACATATTAAATCCTAGGGTTGGAAGTGAGTCAAGCCAGCTCATGAGCCAGCTCGATCTCGACTCGTTAATAGCTCGATAAGCTGAGCTCGTGAGCTGGCGAGCCGAACTTGAGCTTGGATAAGCTCAACTCATTAGCTCGTGAGCTACCTCGATTATATATATAAGATATGTTTTATATATTTAATCTATATTTTAATATTTTAATATACACATTAAAATAATAATATATAATTTTACATATATATTTTTTGATTTATTTGTTTGTCAATACAAAAAAAATTGTGAGTTCCCAAAATGAATTTTTATCAAATTTCAATTCTAATTTCTATTTTTTAGGGAACAGAAAATATAATTAATTAATGCGGTCTACTCATTTAGATTTTTAATAAATTAGAAATCCAAAAGACAAACAAACCTAAAGGGATAAAATCATGAAATAAAGTGTGGCGGTACAAAGTACCTTTATATTCACAAATCCCAATGGTCAATGACAATGAACAGAGAGAACCAGAGAGGAATAGGAAGAGTTTTTCCCAAAATAAAACCTCTTGACTTGCAGTGAATTGGTGATTTACTTCATTGTCTCATATAACAAATTACTTTGTTCGTCAATCTACTTTGAAAAAACTTGATTACTTTGAAATCTGATATTTCTTTTTCTGGGAATCAATTATTTTATGTTCTTTCAATTTTTGTTTTTCTCTTTTTATTGATTTTTTTATCTTTAGAGTTCCTTTTTATTTATTTTCAACAATTTATTTTTCTAATGACAGTATCATGGAAATTTCTGAACCTGAAAATCAATTGTTAGTGTTGGCTTCAAATGAAAACGCAAATAATATACAAAATGAAGAACTACTTCTTTCTATTGATGGAATATCATCACCAGAAATACAAGTGGAACTTGAAGCAGAAGCATTAGACAACAATGAAGGAGAAAATCAAAGTGGAGAAGATGAAGAGGTAGAGGACAATGAAGATGAGCGTGTCATTCACAAAAAATAAAAGGAAGAAAACCTTCTTTGTCTGACAACATTTTAAAGAAGTGAAATTGTCTAATGAGGTTGTGAAGAATCAATGTGTTCATTGCAAAAGAAAATATGCTATAACTGACTCAAAAGCTACAAGTCAATTGAATAGGCATTTGAAGAACAATTGTCCTAGCTACAGAAAAATAGTGTTGGCAAAACAAAAAAAGTTGAACTTCCTTCAAAGCAATTCAGCAGAGCATTCAAATGTCATTGGTCCTATTTTAGTGACTCCTGGTGGAAAGTATGATCATGCAAGACAAAGAGAAGCAACAACACATTGGTTAATGATGCACGAGCATTCATTCAGCATTGTTGAAGATTTTGGTTTCTCATCAATAATGAAGTGAAATAATACAACTTATGAGAAAATTGGTAGAAAAACACTGAAAAGTGATTGTCTCAAAGTATATGAAGCTGAAAAGAAGAAGTTAAAGGCAAGTTTAAAAGATGTGAGTAAAATCAGTTTAACTATTGATTTGTGGAAATCATAGAACCAGAAAATTAAGTATATGATTATCACAGGTCATTACGTTGATACAAATTGGATACTGTAAAAACGAGTTCTTAGTTTTAATCATGTTCTTCCACATCAACGTGGTGTTGATATTGCAGATGCCATTTTCAAATGTCTTATGGAATGGGGTATCTAATCAAAGATTTATTTTATATCTGTAGATAATGCATCCTATAATGACTCATGCTTAAGGACATTGAAGGACATGATTTCAAGGCATAGAAAATTGCTTTATGGAGGAAAGTTGTTTCATGTGCGATGTTGTGCACACATCTTAAACTTACTTGTTCAAGATGGATTGGGGAAAATAGCAGGAACAATTGAAAATATACGTGAGAGTGTGAAGTTTATCAATCGGTCTAAGGCAAGGTTGCGTACATTCTCCGAGATTATTCTACAATTGCAACTTCCTGGAAGAAAATTGATTCTTGACTGTCCTACACGATGGAATTCAACTTATCAAATGATATCTACATTATTACACTTTAAGGAAGTCTTCCCTCAATTTCAAGATCGTGAGCTAAATTATAGATATCTTCCTGACCACGAAGAATAGGATAAAGTTGAAAAAATAGCTGAAGTTGTACAAGTGATCAATTATGCAACCAATATCATATCTGGAAGTGAATATCCTACTACTAACCTTTATCTTGCTGAGGTATTTCGCATTAAATTAATTTTGGATGAAGCTGTTAGTAGTGGACCTTTTTTCATCAAGAAAATGGCTGCCAAAATGAAACTAAAGTTTGATAAATATTGGATTGAATGCTACCTTCTCATGGCTGTTGCTACTGTTTTGGATCCCAGATATAAATTGACAGGTCTTAAATTGTACTTTCATTAGATATATGGCAAGAAGCTACAAGAAATATGACATTAGTGTATCAAATCTTGACAGAAATATATCAAGAGTATGTCATTCTATCCAACGAGCAAGAAGGATCAACTTCACCAAGTTCAAGTGGCGAAAGTAGTATCAACTCTACAATGCAAAGTTCAAACTCCTCACAAACTGGGTGGTCAATAATGATAAATTTTGTAAAGGATGAAGAAGCAGTTCCAGCTTTAAAATCTGAATTAGAGACTTATTTGGATGAACCAAAATATTTTCAAAGAGAACATGATGCAACTAACTTCAGTACTTTAGAATGGTGGAAGGTAAATCGTGGAAAATATAGGATATTATCTAGAATGGAAGTTGAAGTTCTTGTTATTCCAATCTCAATTGTGGCTTCGGAGTCAACTTTTAGTGCTGGTGGAAGGGTAATTGATACATTTTGATCCTCACTAAGTCCGACTACATTTGAAGCTTTAATTTGTGGAGGAGATTGGCTTCGAGTTTTTTATGGCCTAAGAAACAAGTCTAAGGTTGAAGATAGCTCTGTGGAGATTGCATTACCAATTTAAGTTGTCAAATAAATATTCAAAACTTGATAGCTGATAGGTATAAGATTTAATATTTTTAGTTTGTTAAATATATGTATGCATTGTTTTTTATTTTGTTATATTAAAATATATAATATTTTTTATATAGAACTATAGATTATGTTCCTGTTATTTGAGCCAGCTCGTGAGCTTTCCATGAGCTGAGCTTGAACTTAAGAAATAGGCTCGATTGTTAATGAGCCGAGCCGTAAGCCAAACTCAATTTTTGTGAGCCGAGCTTGAGCTTGGTCTGGCTCGGCTCAGCTCGTCTCACTTCCAGCCCTATTAAATCCACACATCATTTGTGACTTCATTTCTTCCACTCTTTCTTGAAGTTTTGTTTCCATCTCCTTTTGCATCTTTTGTTGTATATTGTAACAGTCCAGACCACCCGCTAGCACGATATTGTCCGCTTTGGCACACAAGGTCTCACGGTTTTGCTTTTGACGATAGGGATGCTAGCCGAAGCCCCCACACTCACTCGTCAAAACGCGTCATGCTAGGGAGAGGTATCCACACCCTTATAAGGCATGCTTCGTTCCCCTCCCCAATCGATGTGGGCCTTACAATCCACCCCCCTAAGGGAGTCCAGCGCCCTCGCTGGCACATCGATCCGGGTTCTGGCTCTGATACCATTCTGTAACAGCCCAGACCACCCGCTAGCACGATATTGTCCGCTTTGGCACACAAGGCCTCACGGTTTTGCTTTTGACGATAGGGATGCTAGCCGAAGCCCCCCACACTCACTCGTCAAAACGCGTCATGCTAGGGAGAGGTATCCACACCCTTATAAGGCATGCTTCGTTCCCCTCCCCAATCGATGTGGGCCTTACATATATTCTGAATTTCTACTTGAGCATTCTCTTTAACTTCTTCAATTAACCTTTTTGTCTCAATTTGAGATCTTGACCCTTACAAATCTAAAGCTACAACACCTCTACCATAAGTACGAATACGACCAGGTTGATCTTTCCCTAACACTTGAAAAAGCATATCATCTTGGTTTGTGCTTTCTAATTTCTCAGAATTTCAAGCTATGGCATCCTCAAACTCTGACTGAAATCCAAAATTCAAACTACATTAATTTATGACAGGAAATCTATGTCCCACAAAAGAATTATATATAATATAAATTAAAAAATTATATATCTTACAAAAATTTTACTTGTTCCCTCACTCATTGGTTTTTCATCCCTTGGCTTATGTGTTAAAAAGAACATGTTCACCTGAAATGGTTCTTTTCTATAAGGATTTTTCATTGCCTATAAAAAAAATACAATCAACTAAAAAGGAACCAATGCAATAAGACAAGCATGAACACATTAATGTTACTTCTTCTTCACGTATTTCAACAAACATTTTTTATCCTGTTATATGTTGACTTGTGTTCTTTGCTTTACTAGGTTTATTCTACTTACTTTGTTTCTTTAAAATTATAAAAACATAATTGAATAATTAAGCCTAAAAATAAAAAAATTAATTAGTATGACTAATTATAGTATGGAGGAAATTACATGCTAAGAATTAGTATACCCTAATCATATCAAGGTTCTAAAATTGAACAAGAATCTTCTAATGATCATGTGGAACAGTATGAGGACAATTCTTTATATTGTAAGCTAGTGGCATATTTTTCTTAAAATACTATTTTTTCAACTGATTTTTATATGTCCTCCAAGATGAACCTAAAGTTTTGAAAATCCACTCTTTACCAAGTACTCCGATGTCAAACTTTTCCTAAATCATAATGATCATAGATATGATAATTAATATTTAGTTTTTAAAATCAACAAAAGAAAAATACCTAAGCTAAAAAAGTGTAAAAATGTAATATAATGGTAGCTTCCCACAAATCTTTCTAATTATCTTTAAGTCCATGCCAACTTGTGTATGTCAATGGAGCAAAGCGTGTATTTCTAACCAAAGTCCCCAAATGATTGCTTAACTTGGCTCAATTGCAACCAATTGGTTGACCACACTTATTTAATCTAATTGGCAACCGATCCTCATAGCTTAAACCATGAGTTTTAAGGCACTTCGTTAGCTGCTGATCTTGTTATGGGAATAATCAATAAATAAAAGGCAATTATGCAGAGAATACTATACATTTATTACTAGTATTAAACCAAACATAAAATATGATTACTTACTATCATTATCAGTAGTTTGGGATGCTAAACTGGTCCTATTTTCAAGAATGAGAAAGTTTAGAATAGATAGGAGAGAATTTCTAAAATACATCTATCTATTCATTCAATTTAATCTTGTAAAAGTACAATTTTAGCATTTCTTAGAGTGTGTTGGATCTTAATATGTGCATGTGTGTGTGTTGAAAAATCATTGTGAACTTAAGAGCCGATGCATAGCCAAACTTAGTGTATTTTGAAAAACTAAAATCTTTATAACTCTTTCATGATAGACTAAAGTTGGTCAAATGCAAACATCTTAAGGTGAAAAAGAAAGAAAGAAAGAAAGAGATAATATATAAACTAACATGATTTTGTCAATTTTCAAATAAAATCTGTTTAATTTAAGGTCTAGTTTCATTGCAATTGTTACGATAAAATATTAAACTATGATCTCCTTATTTTTACTTAATCTAACTAATAGAATTGTAACTGTTTTCTGTTATTTTAGTTATAAATAAGCTTTTAAAAACACTATATATAAAAAAAATCACATATCATTAGTAAATTAATAATAATCACAATACTCAAAATATATAAAAAAAAATGCAATAAAAGATCAATTGTTGTCATCATTAGTATCCGGTACTAAAAGTGTTTGTGGAGGGCTTGATGCAGTATCCTCCAGCTCACCAATGATATTAACCATAAACCACCTTTCAATCCTCTACTTTTCTTCACACATGATATTAATTGGGATCGACGGGACCTAATTCAGTTTGCTCTTCTTGTTCATATATGGTATCTCATTTAGATGTTTGACCTTAAAGCTTTGTCTTTCTTATTTTCCATAGCACTATAACAACTATAGAAGGTACATAAGATAAAATTTTAAGGTTAAATATAGGAGAAGTACCTCCCAAAATTTTCTACCAAACAATTAGCAAAAAAAATCAAACACAGGTTCAGTTGGAATGAAATGAAATTAATGAGGAAATGCATACTTAATTTTTTGCATGCTTAATTAAATAAACAAATAAAAAGTTCCAAATAGCTAATGATAAATAGATTTTTAATAAAAGAAAGTTACTCTACAGATTCTTTTAATTTGTAAATCTTGTTCCAAATGTCCTACAATTTCATTTTATCAGTATAACCATTACTCTATGGATCGTAAAAGCTTTACTCAAATGAAAGAATAGTAGAAATTGCATGCATCTTTTATTGAATTTACTAAGTTTTTTTCAATTTTCAATGACATTATAGTGCTAATATTACACAAACCACAAGTATAACAACTAAAGACAGAGATAAAAAAAATTACAAATACGAATCTAATATTTAATTTCAACCTTCTAATAGTATCAATTTGAAGATAAAAACACAACTGATTAATTCCTACTGCTTTGAGATTAAATCACAAATATGAAGTTTGAACTTCAGCTCTAATTCTTTTCCTAATAATTTAGAAAAAATATTATCAACGATAGCATTTTATAATCATCAAAATCTTAAACCTGGTGTCGACAAGAAACAGAAGTATATATATAACAAAGAGAGATGCACCTGCATACAATTATAAATACATTGAACCTTCAATTTTAATTGGGATGACGAAACTTTCCAAGAGTGGAAATTCTCATGGGAAAGGAAATTTTATCCACGGTATTTCAAGCATGTAAATTTTATTACTTGTATGAAATATTCAGAGTCTTTCTACTTCAGCTTTTGTAGTTGTTGTTCAATTTAATTTTTAATTTGCTATATTTAGTATTTCTAACTTCTAATACTATTATAATAAATGCATGTTGCACATATTGATAATTCTAAAAGGTTAAATTTTTATGAATAAAAAAGGCAAAATGATTTTAAGTCATCATTTGTGGAAGTATGATAGGGATAACGGTAAACGGAATAGGTTAAAACCTGAGTTCTTTGAGGGGTTGACAAGTTTGTTGCATATGTCTTGAACATGGATCCATTTAAGACCCAAGGGGTTTCAGGTGTCCGTACTATAAGTGTCAACTGACTACGGAGTTAAGACCTTCGGAGACAACACTTCATCTCTACTGTAAAGGGGTTTAAAGATAGGTATTGGATGTGGACAGAACATGAAAAAATGGATGAGTAAGGAATCAACTAGTCTGCCTCAAATTCCAATAGACCTGTGGGTCGATCAACGATAGTTTAGGTAGTTAGAGAACTAAATACGAAAGAAATAAATTGGGAGGATAACCAAAAGAGATATAACAAAATGGTGTTTGATGCAATTGGTGTTACCGATATGAAGATGTTGAGCAAGAGCCTAATCCAGAGGCAAAGAGATTTTATCATCTATTAGAATCTGCTGCAAAACCTTTGTTTCATGGGTGCATTCATTTAAAATTGTTTGCCTGTGTTAGAATGATGAGTATTAAGTCTGAGTCAAATCATACCCAAGAGTATTTTGATCAGTGAGCCACCCTTTGCAATAAATTAGTAGCTGTTGGGACTAGTAGCATCCCCAAGAATCACTACGAAGCAAAGAAGTTAGTTTCGAAATTAGAGTTAAATTCGGTGAAAATTGATTGTTGTTTGAATGGTTGTATGCTGTGTTATAAGACAGACGTAGACCTAACTGCTTGTAGATTTTACAATGCACCGAGATTTCAGGTCTAGAGAGAACAGATTGGTAAACGGTGGGAAAAAAAATTCCAAACAAATGGATGCACTACTTGTCCCCAATCTTTAGGCTAAAACGATTGTATGTATCGATGATTTCTGCCCCTCACATGACCTGGCATAGTAACAACATGAGAGATGATGATTTTATGACCCACCCGTCACACAAAGATGCTTGGAAGCACTTTGATTGGGTCTACCCTACATTTGTAAGCGAGCCTAAAAATGTTAGATTAGTTTTGTGGTCTGACAGGTTTGCACTGAACTCTAACTTTGGTAACTCTTGTTGGCCTGTTGTGGTGACTCCTTATAACCTCCCTCCCGAAATGTGCATGAAGGACCCATATATGTTCCTAACTTGTATCATACCTGGTCCAAGAAAAATTCAAAGGCCAAAATAGATGTCTTTTTTCAACCCCTGGTGGATGAATTGATGGAGTTGTAGATTGATGGTGTAGAAACGTATGATATTTTAAAGAAGACAAACTTCCATCTGTATGCCGCACTGATGTGGACTATTAACGACTTTCCTGCATACGGAATATTGTCGGGTTAGTCTACTTAGGGTAAAATGTTGTAAAACCTGGTTAATTAATGACTAATTAGCCCATAAATGAGAATTTATTTTAGAAAACCAAAAATATAATTTTTATGGCTTAATATGGTAAAGGAGATTGAGACGAGAATTTTGATACCAATTTTATAGAAATCGGACCAAGATTTGACCGAACGGACCAAACCAGGCCAACTAGACCTATATTGGGCCCTTGGCCCAACCTAAATAAGCCTAAAACCTTAATTTTCAGCACTCTCTCTCCTCACTTGACACTCATACACGCTGAAAAAGGAAATGGGAAGGGGAAGAACACTCTCTCAAGTTCTAACCCTTGGTTGATCTTCAAACCACCATAACTTTTGATCTAGAGCTCTGATTGTCGCACTGTTTACGGCCACGCGTTCACCGCGAAGAGCTCTACAAACCCAATACTTTGTTTTTGAGGTAAGCCACGATTTTGGTTCAATTCTTCATCCCTTAATTTCGAATTTCACGGAGAAAAGTGTTGAGATTTTGGGCTCTTTGATGTTATAGGACCCAACTCTCTTGAAGGAGAAGATTAATCATGTCTCCTTGAACCTTGGGTGTGGTAAGATTCTCAATCCTAGTAAAATTTTTTGTTCTATGATGTTTTGGTATTGAGATGTTGTGTTTGGGTATGATGATTGTGGCTTAGGTAGTGTGTATGTGAATATTGAAGCTTGATTGAGATTTTGGAAAGCTTGAAAAGGGGCTTTAGTGTGCAAAAAATATGTTCTTGGAGGTGTTGAGACCTTGAGTGCTTGTAGAAAAGTGGTTTGGAAGTGCTCCGGTTGAGTAGGGGAAATCGGCTAAGGTTTGGTCTCGGTTTCCTACATCTAAAATGTAATGTGGTGTGAAAACTTAGGCCAGAAGTCCTAAGATAGGATTTGAATGGTTGATGTTGTTGAATGGTTGAAATAAATTGTGTGGTCATATATGTGATTATGAATAATGATGTTTTGATGGTGTGATGCATGAGAGATATGCATGTTTTGATATATGACTAATGGTTGATTGAGGTTGAATTGTGGGTGAAGCCATATTGATGGTGAGGGTGGTATTGATTGTGTGTATTGATGGTTGATTGGAAATGGTAATGTTGGAATTGGGATGAGAAATTATATATTATATGGTATTGTGTTTAAAGTTGGATTTCTTGAGTGAAATCAGTTAAAATAACGAATTTGGTGGGTTGTGATTTGATAAAAATGTCAATGTATGAGTTGAGGAGGCTTGAAGCAATTTTTGGTATGTTTTTGTTGATTTTGAAAAGGGTTGGAATTGGCTTACTTTGAAAATGGCACTTTGTGGTTTTGTATGAAAATGTGATTTTGGGCATATTTTGACGAGGCATAACTTGGACTCCCGATTCCCGCTTTGTGCAAACTTTATTTAGAAATGAAATTAGATCTAGGATGTTTATGCCATTTAAAGAACGGGCGAAAAATGATTTGAAACGAAGAAGTTATGCCCGTCGAAAGATTGGGGTTTGAAACTGCGAATTCTGTAGCTTTTTAACTTAGAAAAATTTTTAGCAGAAAGCACTCCCACGCGTAGGCGTGGCAGACGGGCATGCGTCATTTTTAAATTTTCACTACCCATGCGTGCGCGTGGCCCACGCGTGCACGTCGATGAGCCAAAATAGTTGCCCAGCCAAAATTCCCGAGAGTTGTGCCTGAGTTGTACCAGTTTTGTGCCTAGGGCACAAAGCGCACCCACACGTACGCGTAGGCGTCACTTCGTTTTTTCCCCCATCCATGCGTGCGCGTGGAGGGACACGTACGCGTCGCTGTGTTTTGAGGCATTCCACGCATGCGCGTGGACGACGCACACGCGTGACCCTGTTTTCATTCCAAAGTTGATTTTTTAGTTTTTAAAGCCAAATTTCAGACTTCTAAGCCTCCGATCTCACCCTTTGTGTCTTAAAACTTGATGATATGCCTAGCAATGAGAATTGCTAGCAAATGTGGTAACTTATGGATGAAGAAATGGGAGAATTAATGATTAATGATGATCAAGGATCATTGTATGAGATACGGAGGATGGATGTG
The DNA here is from genome assembly GCF_059453495.1 of Arachis ipaensis. Lineage (NCBI taxonomy): Eukaryota > Viridiplantae > Streptophyta > Magnoliopsida > Fabales > Fabaceae > Arachis > Arachis ipaensis. The sequence goes on along the minus strand of NC_142444.1, from coordinate 43,940,307 downwards.
GAAATGCTTGATATGCCATGAGCCGAAGGGGTGTAATTGTTAATGAATTGGCTAGTTATGGATTGTATTATGAGCCGGATGGCTGAGATATTGCCAGATTATGGCTGATCTATTGTGAATTATGGCTGAGTATGATTGCATATATGCATATTGAATGAAATGTGAATGTTGCACTTCCACTTCCACTATCTGAGATACGAGTTTCCCTGGGAGAAAGCAATGGCTAGCCACCATGTGCTCCAGGTGGAGACTCGATACTCTGCTGACTGATAAACCCATATTTTATGATATATTTTGTGCTTAGTTTGAGTGATTTATTCAACCCTTTACCCACTTATTCATATTAATTGCATGGTTTTACTTCTCCGTCCTTATTATGTGATGTACGTGAAAAACATGTTTCCTATGCTTTAAAATTAATTATTTTAATTACCTTTATTTCCATTCGATGCCGTGATTAGTGTGTTGAGTAGTTTCAGATCTTCTAAGGCAAGAATGACTCAAAGGATGGAAAGGAAACATACAAAAATGGAAGAAAAGCACAAAACGGAGTCCTTGAAAAAACTGGCATCCACGCGATCGCATGCCAAGCGCAAATCAACAGCGACGCGGCCGCATGACTGACGCGACCGCGCGCCTTAAGCAAAACACATATGACGCGGCCGCATAACTGACGCGACCGTGTGACAAGAAAAGCTCCGAACTGACGCGACCGCGTGACAGAGGCCACGCACCAAAAATTGTAGAAAACGCTCATAGCGAATTCTGAGGCCCTTTTTGGCCCAAATCCAAGTCCAGAAGGCATAGACCAGAGGTTATGAAGTGAGGGAATGCATCCATTCAAAGGAAAGCTCGCCAATTTTTACTTTCCATGAATTAGATTTAGTTTGGAGAGAGGTTCTCTCCTCTCTCTTTAGGATTAGGATTTAGATTTAGGATTTTTATTCGCTTTCAGGATTATCTCTTTTGGTCAGGTTCAATATTCCTTTTATTTACTTTTGCAAGCTACTTTATGAATCCTTTCATGTTACAGATTACTCTTTTATTAATGTTATTTGAGGTATTTCAGTTTAATATTGATTTCTTTTATTTATGCTATTGTTGCTTTTACTCTGAAGACATTTTTATTCCAGTAGATTTACTTTCCCCCTTTTGGTTTTGGTTAAGAAATCAGTAACTCAGGAGTTGTCAAACTCAAATGTGATTGATAATTTTTATCTTGTTAATTGAATTGAACTTCAATAATTCCAATCTTTTCTTAGGAAATAAATAGGATCCGAAGATCAAACCAATTAATCCCTTGACCTTCCTTTATATTAGTAAAGGCTAATGAAGTGGAATTAAGATTCAATTATTATCATTATTGATAAGGATAGCCAGAATAGGACCTCTAATTCTCATACCTTGCCAAAAGTTTATTTTACAGTTATTTATCTATTTTTAATTGCCATTTAATTTACTCGTCATTAAATTACTTGTTCCTCATTCTTGAAACCCCAATTCTACAATCTTCATAACCAATAATAAGAAAATACTTCCCTGCAGTTCCTTGAGAAGACGACCCGAGGTTTAAATACTCGGTTATCAATTTTTAAGGGGTTTGTTACTTGTGACAACCAAAACGTTTGTAAGAAAGGTTGATTGCTTGGTTTAGTAACTATACTCACAACGAGAGTTTACTATAACCTCTAAACCATCAATCTTCAGTTCTTCAAAATGGCGCCGTTGCCGGGGAACTGCTAACGTGTGCCTTATTATTGGTTATTGATGACAAGTCATCCTAGCCTGTTTTAGCTAGTCTTTTTCTTTTGTTTTCATTAGAATTATGCACTTTCTTGAGCTACAAGCAAGCTAATTGAGTAGATTTTCATGTTTCCCTTGATTGAACCAACCATATATGAATTTATGCCATTTCATGAGGTTTTATGCTATATTTGTTGCATATTGTGAAAGAATGAATATCTCATGATTTTGAGCATAGCTTTGATAAGTTTGGTTGATTAATTATAAGTGAAGAAAGCTTGGAGAAAGGTTGAAGCAAAGAGGAATGGCTAGAAGTGAAGAGAGGACAATGGTATAAGTGAAATTGAACCAGGAGGCATGAAGTTAGCCCCAACGTTAGCTCCCTAACTTGGAGGCTAACGTTAGGCATGAAGATTACTCCCTGGGCTCCCCACGTTTGAGCCAACGTTAGCCCCCTAACTTGGAGGCTAACGTTGGCAAGAGAAGTTCTCCCCTGGGCACTAACGTTGGCACATGAATTACAAAGGGGGAAGGGCCAACGTTTGCGCCAACGTTAGCCCCCTAACTTGGAGGCTAACGTTAGCACATGAAGACACAAGGGAGGGGCACCAACGTTTGCGCCAACGTTAGCCCCCTAACTTGGAGGCTAACGTTGGCGCCACTAGCACTAAACAAGGCCAACGTTAGGGTCAAAGTTAGACCCCTAACGTTGGCACCAACGTCCATACCAGAAGAATTTGGCTTGCTGATATGAAAAGTTGGGGCCAAAGTTAGACCCCTAACTTTGGCTCAAACTTTTGGTCCAACTTTGGCTAACTTCAAAACCGGTTCAATTGGTTCACTTCGGTTCTTCTCCAAACTTCAAGAGCAATCAACCAAGGCCTCTTTCAACCCAATTCCACCAAGAGCAAAGGCCCAACTCAAGGCTTGAAGATCATTTTTGAAAGTGTATAAATAGGATAGAATTCAAGTTATTCGGGGAGCTTTCCTTTTAGAATTTTCATAATAGTTTTCGGAGAGCTTTTGAACTTGAGTGAACTTTAATTTCTTGTTTTCATTGCTTTCAATTTAATTTTACATTTGTCTTGGATCTTGGATTAGAGAATTGAAGAAATTCTGTTTCAATCTCAATCTTGGATCTCTTTGTTTCTTTACTATTAATTGAATTCCATTTCCGGTTCATTGTTCTTCATCTCTTTTCTTTGCAATTTACAATTCCCTTGCAATTGTTCTTGTTGGATCTAGGAAGGCATTGAGATCTAGACTTGGTTTTCTAGTCTCTGGGTCCTGAGATCTAAATTCCCATTTCAATTCTCTGTTTACTGCTTTCTACGTCCATTTAATTTTCTGCTTCACATCCGGTTCAATCCCAATTCCCTTTCCCTCTTTTGTTTGATGCAATTTAGCTTTTCCTTGTTTAATTTCTGCAAATCCACATCTCAATCCCCTTTACATTTCAAGCAATTTACATTCCTTGCACTTTAAGATTCTGCAATTTACATTTCTTGCACTTTAAGTTTCTGCCATTTAATTTCTTGTTCTTTAAGTTTCAGCAATTTATTTCTTGTTCTCTTTACTTCAATGCAATTTAATTCTGCAAGTCACAAAACCATCAACCAAATCTTGATTCGCTTGACTAAATCAACCACTAAACTAAAATTGCTCAATCCTTCAATCCCTGTGGGATCGACCTCACTCCAGTGAGTTTTTATTACTTGATACGACCCGGTACACTTGCCGGTTAGTTTTGGGTGTTTTGGGAGAGATTTATTTTTCCTCCAAAATATCTCATCAAGTTTTTGGCGCCGTTGCCGGGGATTGATTAGATTGACAATGATTAAGTGAGGTGGTAATCTAGATCAAGCACTTTTTCTTTAATTTTGATTAACCCACTAACTGTTTGATTTTTTGCTTAAACTAACTAACACTTCAATCTGGCAGTAAATTGAAGTGTCACTGGTTTTGTGCATTCCTCATGCTCTGCTTGTATGTCAGGTACAAGAAGAACCATACTCAATTTTCATGAACAAGACGAAAGAACTCTCAGGAGGTTAAGAAGAGCTGAAAGAGGGAAAAATATTATTGGACAAGAGGAATCAGACGAAGAATTCCACGAGATGGAAGGAGATACATCTAATCCAGAAGGAGGAATCAATAATCAACCACAACAGCGGAGAGTATTGGCTTCCTATACCTTTGCAAATGCTAGACATTGTGGAAGCAGCATTCTCACCCCTAATGTCAATGCAAATAACTTTGAACTGAAGCCACAACTCATCACATTGGTCCAGAACAATTGCTCATTTGGGGGAGGACCATTGGAGGATCCAAATCAACATCTGTCTACCTTCTTAAGGATCTGTGACACTGTCAAATCCAATGGCGTGAATCCTGAAACCTACAAGCTTCTGCTGTTCCCGTTCTCATTAAGGGATAAGGCTGCACAATGGCTTGAAACTTTTCCCCAAGGAAGTATCACTAGTTGGGATGACTTGGTGACTAAATTTCTAGCCAAATTCTATCCACCCCAAAGAGTCATCAGGCTGAAAACCGAGGTGCAGACATTCACACAATTAGATGCCGAATCCTTGTACGAAGCATGGGAGAGGTACAAAGCCTTAATCAGAAAGTGTCCTCCAGAGATGTTCAATGAATGGGACGTGCTGCAAAATTTCTATGAAGGCCTGACATTGAAATCTCAGGAGGCATTAGATTATTCTGCTGGAGGTTCACTACAACTGATGAAAACTGCTGAGGAAGCTCAGAATCTTGTGGACATGGTGGCCAACAATCAATATTTCTTTGCTCATCAAAGAAACCGCCAACCATCACAAAGGAGAGGAGTAATGGAGCTAGAAGGAGTAGATTCAATCCTAAGCCAAAACAAGCAGATGCATCAGCAGACTCTACAACAATTAGATATGATGGCTAAAAAAAATCATTGAGTTGAGACATGCTGTAGTACATGCATACAACCTGACTCAAAGCTCATATGGGTGTAATCAAGCTGAACAAAGCTTTGGGGCCATTAACCATGAGCAACAAAGCTATGAGCAACTGCAAGCTCCAAGCAATCACTCTAGCATGCTCCAGAACAGACCTCAGAATGATGTGTACAATCCACCTTGGAGGACTCATTCTAATGGGAGGGGGGTTGAGAACCAAAATCAAAGACCAAGGGACTTCAACTGCAATAACCCCAACTTCAAAAATCAACTTAAAACACACCCCCACAACAATAATCATACACACTTCCAACCCCGTCCTACCTCACCATTCGCTCAAAATGACATTCATCAACCACCACAACTGCCACAACCACTTCCAACCTTTCAAAGGATCTATATTCTAGAAATGCTGATGGAGAGATCCATAAGAATTCAAGAAATGATGGCAATAGAGCGGGAAGAAATAAAGAAGCATCAAGAAATGATAAGCAAGAACCAGGAGGCTTCACTCAGAAGACTTGAAAGGCAGGTGGAACAATTAGTGCAAAACCTTACTGAATTGGGTGAAAAAAAGGGGACTCTGAACCCAAAGAGCCATGAAAAGGATGCTGTGTTAAAAGAGAAGGGAGTCGTGGAGGAAAATAAGAAGGCTATGGAAAGAGAAACAGAGGGAAGGAAGCCCATAGCAAGAGGAGGAAACCTAAGGCAACAGAAGCCTCAACTTTCATGAGCACAGAGTGAAGTATGTCAAGCTAGTGACAATAAAAGAGCGCTTGTTGGGAGGCAACCCAACCTGAAGTAATTATCTTTTCATATCTATTTCAATAAAAAGGTTAATTAGTTTTATCTATATTGCAAGAAGCTAAGTTTGGTGTACACACCAAAACAATATAAAGGAGAATGAAGGATTCTAAGTTTGGTGTTTCACCAAAATCCCATTATAAAACACATTCTCACTCTCTGCATAATGATGGCTTCAAGCATGATGGATGAACTAGTTAACTATTCTGCTGTTTCCTAGTTTTCAGTTTTGTCATTTTTGAAAAAGAAAAAGAGTTTTACACATGGTTAATCCGATGCATTGGCAAGGTACTAAGTTTGGTGTTCCCACACCAAAGTAAGTACAAAGGCCCACAAATAAATCATGCAAGCTAACCATTTTTCAAGTGCTTGGGGAACAAGCAACTTTCAATATCATTGCAGAGGCCCATACAAGCTGTTGGAAGGATTAAGCATCATCAACCAAAGAAACAAAAGATGAACCTAAAGGCCAGCAATGATGATGATGAGAAGAAGGAAAGCAAGTAAACTTCAACAGGTTGTATTGTTAAGTGATTGTTCCATATCAAATATTGCTGTGATTGAAAGTTGGATTGTACCCTTAATTGCCCTGCCTGTCTGCATAGTATAGTTTTCTTTCTATAGACCCCTGCCTGCCTGCATAGTATAATTTCTTTCTTTATAATTCAATAAGCAAGATGTTTGATCATTCACAACATTCTCATCTTCAAAACTTGTTTGCACTCAATTTTCAAGAAATACATCACATGAAAGTTCTTTGAAAAGAAGGATTGAGGAATTAAACAATTTTGAGGCAAGCAAAAGATTAGGAGAAGTGGTGGTTCTAGTTGTATGATCATGTATTGAGGTTGCATGCTTGTGAAAACTTGCATGGGAGCTCATAGGCGGGACATGAAGTTCAAAGAAGTATTGTGGAGATTCTCAAAAATCTATTGATCCAAGAAGCAGCAAACAAAACAAAAAGAAAGAAAAGAAAATGCAAAAACAAAAAGAACATGGCCCAAGGCTCTGAGCATCAATTACTAGGCAGAAAAGAAAGAAGAAACAATGACTCAAAGAGTTGGTAGCCTAGTAAAATGCTTGTGGTTGAGTTGTGTCAAAGAAAGAGGCTTGAGCAAGTAAATCCTTAGGGGTGCTTTAACACCTAATACCTTAAAACCAACTGGTTTAGGAGTATTGATTGAAAGCTTATCTAAAGAGCCGCTTTGAGACATGATACTTAGAGTCAAGGCCAAAGCACAGAAATTATAAGCTGCTTCAAGGTGATTACATATAAAGAGATCTCCATGATACCATTTGGATGAAAATCCTAAGACCTACGACTCCCAATATGTAAGGACTAGTGAGCACTGAAGCCCTTACATAAGCATATGATTTAGAGTTCACCCCACTCATACTTGATCACTTCACTCACTGTACTTTACAAGTGTTCCTCAATCCATCTTAATTGAAAGAATCTCTGAGCATAATTCATTTCTTGCTTGAGGACAAGCAAGCTTTAAGTTTGGTGTTGTGATGACAAGTCATCCTAGCCTGTTTTAGCTAGTCTTTTTCTTTTGTTTTCATTAGAATTATGCACTTTCTTGAGCTACAAGCAAGCTAATTGAGTAGATTTTCATGTTTCCCTTGATTGAACTAACCATATATGAATTTATGCCATTTCATGAGGTTTTATGCTATATTTGTTGCATATTGTGAAAGAATGAATATCTCATGATTTTGAGCATAGCTTTGATAAGTTTGGTTGATTAATGATAGGTGAAGAAGGCTTGGAGAAAGGTTGAAGCAAAGAGGAATGGCTAGAAGTGAAGAGAGGACAATGGAATAAGTGAAATTGAACCAGGAGGCATGAAGTTAGCCCCAACGTTAGCCCCCTAACTTGGAGGCTAACGTTAGGCATGAAGATTACTCCCTGGGCTCCCCACGTTTGAGCCAACGTTAGCCCCCTAACTTGGAGGCTAACGTTGGCAAGAGAAGTTCTCCCCTGGGCACTAACGTTGGCACATGAATTACAAAGGGGGAAGGGCCAACGTTTGCGCCAACGTTAGCCCCCTAACTTGGAGGCTAACGTTGGCACATGAAGACACAAGGGAGGGGCACCAACGTTTGCGCCAACGTTAGCCCCCTAACTTGGAGGCTAACGTTGGCGCCACTAGCACTAAACAAGGCCAACGTTAGGGTCAAAGTTAGACCCCTAACGTTGGCACCAACGTCCATACCAGAAGAATTTGGCTTGCTGATATGAAAAGTTGGGGCCAAAGTTAGACCCCTAACTTTGGCTCAAACTTTTGGTCCAACTTTGGCTAACTTCAAAACTAGTTCAATTGGTTCACTTCGGTTCTTCTCCAAACTTCAAGAGCAATCAACCAAGGCCTCTTTCAACCCAATTCCACCAAGAGCAAAGGCCCAACTCAAGGCTTGAAGATCATTTTTGAAAGTGTATAAATAGGATAGAATTCAAGTTATTCGGGGAGCTTTCCTTTTAGAATTTTCATAATAGTTTTCGGAGAGCTTTTGAACTTGAGTGAACTTTAATTTCTTGTTTTCATTGCTTTCAATTTAATTTTACATTTGTCTTGGATCTTGGATTAGAGAATTGAAGAAATTCTGTTTCAATCTCAATCTTGGATCTCTTTGTTTCTTTACTATTAATTGAATTCCATTTCCAGTTCATTGTTCTTCATCTCTTTTCTTTGCAATTTACAATTCCCTTGCAATTGTTCCTGTTGGATCTAGGAAGGCATTGAGATCTAGACTTGGTTTTCTAGTCTCTGGGTCCTGAGATCTAAATTCCCATTTCAATTCTCTGTTTACTGCTTTCTACGTCCATTTAATTTTCTGCTTCACATCCGGTTCAATCCCAATTCCCTTTCCCTCTTCTGTTTGATGCAATTTAGCTTTTCCTTGTTTAATTTCTGCAAATCCACATCCCAATCCCCTTTACATTTCAAGCAATTTACATTCCTTGCACTTTAAGATTCTGCAATTTACATTTCTTGCACTTTAAGTTTCTGCCATTTAATTTCTTGTTCTTTAAGTTTCAGCAATTTATTTCTTGTTCTCTTTACTTCAATGCAATTTAATTCTGCAAGTCACAAAACCATCAACCAAATCTTGATTCGCTTGACTAAATCAACCACTAAACTAAAATTGCTCAATCCTTCAATCCCTGTGGGATCGACCTCACTCCAGTGAGTTTTTATTACTTGATACGACCCGGTACACTTGCCGGTTAGTTTTGGGTGTTTTGGGAGAGATTTATTTTTCCTCCAAAATATCTCATCAGTTATTGTAAATATTTTTCTTTTACTTCTTTATTTATTTCTGTTTTTCCTTTTTAATTTTATTTGCTACTATGAATTCTCACCCCTCTCACTTTGAGTTTGGGTCTAACTTTGTTGAAGGAAATAGAAGTTACAGCAGGAATATGCATCAAGGTCAAACCAATCAAGGATGGATGGAGCCAAGAGGATCTAATCAACCCTTCATGCAACAACACCCTCCAAGATATCATGGACAACGACCATTCTACAATGCATACCCAGCTGATAGATATGGTGGACAACCTTGTAACTACCAACAAGCCCCACCCCGTGCCTATAGACCATCCTCTCAACAGAACCTCGAACCACCATACTCACAAGCTTCTCTTCACCATTCGCCACCGTATGATCCTTTCCTACCCCAGTTCCAATCCAATCACTCCCAAGCACCACCACTTCCCTATGTTTCATGTCCAAATCCATCACCCAGAGAACCAGAAGTTCGCCTCAAGGCAACAGTAAATAAACTTTAAACAACCATTCGACAACTGGAGCAAGCAGTAATTCAATTAGCTTCTAGACGCGCGAACATTCAAGGACCAACCACAGCCCCATGTGGACAATCTAATGAAGAGCGTAGCATGAAGGAAATACTAGAGACTCCAGTGGACAAGACAGAGCATGAATTCGTACTAGAACAAGTAGAAGAAGCTGTCATTGTACAAGAAGACGAGTTGGTTGAAGATCTAGGAGACGCTGAACCTCCATGGGAATCCAGAGTTGAGGAGAACTCCGTCAAGGACGTTACAGTTGATGCTAAGGAGGATAGAGCACAATCCCCGAGGCAAGTTGTTTATGAAGAACTAGACGGAATAACCCAAGACACAAATTCCCTTGATGATGATAGTCACAAGTCAAGCTCTCTTAGTAATGAACTTACATCCACAAGTGAATTCTCTGAGATCGAAGAATCTTTCCCAAATGAATACGAAGATGATGCAGAGGTAGATTTCTCTCAACCTCCGATCTATGACTCGAGTGATGAGGAAGACATAGAAGACTTTGACCAGGATACAGATGCATTTGAAGAATCTTGCGAAGAAGTGGAGGAATTCACAGAAGAGCACAAGGGAGTAGAACTTACAGAACCACCAGAAACACCTACCCCAAGGCCATTACCGCCTAATACAAGCTTCAAGTGGGTACAATCCTTAACCTTTAACTTTACTTATTCACTTGAATATGGTTTACTTGAAACAGATGGCCAGCTTAGAGCCCTCTGCGGCTTTAAGAGTAAGAGGGAAATGGCTCTCACTCAGAGCTGGTGCACAAGGTTCAATAATGCTCCACGCTTCAACTCGAAGTGCACGGATTGGTATCATGCTCAATCGAATGGATCTCGGAAAACGTTTGGTCACTATGGTGAGAATCTACTTTCTAAACCGCCCGGATGGAAAAATATAGATCAAGACGGAGGCGGATTTAAAAACAAGGCTTGGGATCATGGATTCTATTCTGACATTCGTCACCCCGGGAGCCTGAGACTCTGTTTGAAGCTGCTCAGAAGCTTTACATGCCTAGTTTGGGACCCCGGAGGCTATTGGCATTCCAAGCATTGGTGGAGATTTTTGGATGAATTTAAACACAAGCCACCATAACAGGAAGCTCATCTAATGTCCAACTTAAGGACTTTAACTAAAAGTGCTAGGTGGGAGACAACCCACCATGGTATGATCGTTCCTTTTACAATTTTAATTTTATTTAGTTTTGTTTGTTTTTTAATTTTATTTTTATTTTATTGAACCTGGAATCATGCATAGCATTCACATTAAGCATTGCATTCTGCATACTGCATTCTGCATTCTACAAAAAAAAGGGTGCGCGACGCGACCGCATCACTCATGCGATCGCGTCATATTGCCAAAAATACTACCCGCGCGATCGCGTCACCCACACGGCCGCGTGATATGGAAATCGGCGTAAGGATCAAACGTCCAGAAAGTTGGGCTGGAATTGTGCGGCCATTGTGTGTCTAGCACAAAATGACCCACGCGATCGCGTCACTTGCATACAATCAATCCCACGCGACCGCGTGAGCGACGCGATCGCGTCGCATGGATTGCACAAATTCCAAAAAGAGACAGAGAGTTGGGCTGGAACGACGCTGGATTCGTGCGTTTAGCACAAATTCCAGCGACGCGATCGCATGCCCCAGGCAATCGCGTCCTACCCCTTTTTATCCCTTCCATGCGATCGTGCGACCCATGCGATCGCGCGACCCACGCGATCGCGTCACCCCTATTTCGCACCAGCTAGGCGACCACGTGCCCCATGCGGCCACGTGGATTCAAATTTATAACCCCCCTAGGTCACGCGAAACCCTATTATCGCGCCCCCTGAACCCCTCCCCTCCCTTCTCTCCTCTCCAGTTCCTTGAGAAGACGACCCGAGGTTTAAATACTTGGTTATCAATTTTTAAGGGGTTTGTTACTTATGACAACCAAAACGTTTGTAAGAAAGGTTGATTGCTTGGTTTAGTAACTATACTCACAACGAGAGTTTACTATAACCTCTAAACCATCAATCTTCAGTTCTTCACTGACCCTATGTCGTAAGTGTGGCCGGACACTGTGAAAGTTCCGGATGAGCTCGCCCCCGTGAATATACACCAGTGAGGGTGTTGGATATGAATTATGATTTATGATTGAGTATAACTCGAGTTGGGGATGCACGACAGAGGGACAGTCCAATGGTTAGCTACCAGGACTTGTCAGGTTGGCTATATAACCAGCAGATGATATCATCAGCCATTAGGAACAGGCATTCATCATATGCATATTATGTGAATTGTTTGGAATTGCCTAATTGACTGCATAATACTTTCTAATTGTCTAAATGTCATATCTGTTTCCTATTTGTATATCTCCTTGTCTGATATAACTATGTTTGTCATATTATATTACTGCTGGTGGTTAGGAGGTCTGAAGGACTTGGAAAGGGAAGTAATAGATAGACTGAAGAATCTTTAATCAGTTGCCATTTATGGTTTAGTCTGTTTATAAGCTTTGATTTATCTGGTGGAAGTTCTAGGATTGCCTTTGGCTTTCCCAAGACATTACATGTTAGATATGTGGGCACTGTTCCCATACTGAGAACCTCCGGTTCTCACCCATGCAAATTTTGTAGTTTTCAGATGCAGGACGTGAGGCTTCTCGCTGAGGCATGCTGGAGACTTTTGGACTTAGCGAAGATCCTTGTTCTCGGGACTTTATTTTTGGTCTTATGTTTTTACTTAGATATTTTTATCTCCACTAAATGATGTATATAAATATATTGTTTGACTCCTCTTAGAGGTTGTCTTGGAGAATAGGTTTTGTATTTCACCCTTTGGGTTTCTTTTGGGTTTCTTGCTTTATATATATTTGTATATACTTCTATACTCGGATCGGTTTTCTTCGCAACCGGATTTTAAGTTTTGGATATTTATGTTTTTGGCACTCTTTGGATATATTCTTGCGTTAGCTTATTCTTTATCTGTTTCGTTACGTTATCGATCGGAGTGTGTGTTTTTCGGGTTACAATTTTGATTTACCCATTTTCCTTCAAAGGCTCCTAGTTATAAACATTCTTTACAATACTATATGTACTAAATTTTATTTTTAGAAGTTGTAATACATCACCACCTCTGTCTTATGACTTAAGCATAAGACTCTGTGTAGTAGGGTGTTACAAATGTCCTGTCCTATTTGTATGGAGGATACAAAGGCATTTTGGTTGACGAATGGGAGTAAGAATTTGTGGTTTGATTGTCACCGAAAGTTCTTTGATATTGATCATCCTTTTCATGCAACAAGGACTCATTTAGGAAGAATAAAAGTGAATAAGAAGAGGCATCTGTAAGGTTGAGTGGTTTGCAAGCTTGGCATCATGTCAGTAGAATCCTAAGGATCATCGATAACGGGGCAAGGTTGAGACCTCCGGATATGGCAGAGAGAATTATTGGATGAAACAAAGTATATTATGGGAGTTGTCTTAGTGAAACGTGATGCACCTTGAAAAAAATATATTTGATAATATTATGCACACGGTAATGGATGATGAGCGTATAAAGGATAACGATAAGGTAAGGTTAGACTTGGAGGACATTTGCAAGTAGCCAAATATGAGCTTAACGACACTTAAGAACGGCCGATGGACTAAACCAAAGGCAGTGTTTGCTCTAATGAAGGACCAGAGACAAAATATTTGTAGGTGGATTAGAGGATTGAGGTTCTCCAATGGTTACGGTTCTAACTTGGGTAGATGTGCAAATATATCACAAGGTACTCTTGTTGGGTTGAAGAGTCATGATTGTTATATCTTTATAAAATTATTTCTTGTCACGTTCAGAGAATTTTCTACCATCATCCGAAATGTCTCACAGAAATAAGTGAATTATTTAGGGAGTTATGTGCCACAAACCTTAGCATTAATGATCTCACAGGAATGGAAAGAACATCCCATCATACTTTGTAAGTTTGAGAGGATATTCCCGCCAGAATTTTTTGATGCTACGAAACACTTAGTAATCCACCTGTCATACGAAGCAAGAGTGTGTGGGCCGGTCCAATTTAGGTGGATGTACTCTTTTGAACAGATAATTGGGTCATTCAAGCACACCGTGAAGAATAGAGTTCAGATCGAAGGTAGTATCTGTGAAGCATTCCTTACTAAAGAAACATCCGCATGTTGCTCTTTCTATTTTGAGCCTCATATTGAGTCACGTAGAATAAGATTTGGAAGGAACAATGAGAAGGCGAACACCTTGTCATGTGTACCAACCTATCCAATATTTGTTCCGGAAGGAGTTGCGATGGGCGCGAGTAGTGAATATTGCTTAGAGAAAAAAGAAATTGATGCCGCACATCTATATGTGTTGTTTAACTGTGACCAGGTTATACCTTACCTGTAACACCCTAAGTTTTATAACAAAATGGTGTTTTTCGAAATTTTGATTTTCCATGGTTAGTTCCAGTTTGACAAATCGATCCCGAATCTTGAGAGAAAATATTATTATTATTATTATTATGTTGTTGTTGTTGTCGTCTTCATTTTATTTTGGTTTAATTACTCTGTTAGTTCCTATAGTTTCACGAAATTTCCAATTAGGTCCCTATACTTTTTTCTTTTTAATTGGATTCCTGCACCAATTTTTTTTTTCAATTAGGTCCCTCTTAGCAGTAATTGACTTAATTGTATAAGAACCCAACTAAAAAAAATATTTCGTGCAGGGACCAAATAAAAAGAAAAAAAAGTGTAGGGACCCAATTAAAAAAATAAATTGTTGCAAGAACTCAATTAAAAGGAAAAAAGTATATGAACTTAATTAAAAATTTTGTAAAACTATAGGGACCAACAAAGTAATTAAACCTTTTATTTTTACCCGCTTTAATTAAAATAGGGATTAGTTAATAATGTTGTTATCAGTACTCTTCAATGGGCTTAGATTTGCTAATACTTCATCATATATCTTTTATTTTTATGATAATCATGTTACTAATGTCATTTATGTAAATAAATTATATATATTTATCTCCATATATATTATTACTTGTGTTTTAATATATCTATCTTTCATAATATATCTATATTTTTTACAAAATATTTTATTTTATTAGATAAATGAGTTCTAATGTCAAATTCTAATAAAAAAATTTTAACAAATTAATATCCATCTTTATTTAGAAAATATCAAGAATTTTTAAATATTATAAAAATAATTTGTGAATTATGATTATTATTTATATTTTAATATTAGCATGCCAATGATAACATTTTACATAAAAAGATAGAAAAAAGATATGTTCACCGATAACAAAATTTTTTAGATAAATTAAAATTTTTCAAGCAAAAAAAAAGGTTTAATATTACAAAAATATTCATAATAAAATAAGTTGAAATAATAATTTAAAAAAATGAGAATAAACTTCTGAAATAAATTTAAATACCTAAATTTACAATGAAGTCAATATCAAAATTTTTAGATTTATAAAAACATATATACGATTATCCATATTCGATCTCTAATTCAATAACATCGTACTTGGTAGACTTGCCATCATTTTCAAGAGTCCTCTCACTCCCAATTCTAGCAAGATATCTAATAACATCTAGAATGGATTAAAATAAAAAATGTTTGTTGTCAATAAGTTTGTTAAGAAAAAATACAACCGAAATTATCAATAAAATAAATAAATTTAACAATAAATTATGATTTTTTAAAACAATAAACTTACCAACTAAATAGGTGTAATCGAATCCAAGAGTATTGAGAGTGTCAAAATTCACAAAATTAAATCCATATCATGGGATACTTGATGATTCTAAAAGTATGTACACATTGGTACGTTGGTTTAAATTAACCACATACCCATGATGTGTAGTCTTGAAGTTATCCACATTGAGTCCAACGCCAAAATATCTTATTTGATAAGATATTTCGTCTTTTAGCAAACTAGTGTTAAATCCGTGCGATGTATGGGCTTACATTTAAATTTGACATGTTAAATCGAAAAAAATATATTATATTCATATTTTTTTTATTTAGTACAACACTATCATCGTCATTATATAATAAACATACTAAATATGCTGTTTTATCTTTATTCAAAGTAAAATACAAATAGAACAGCTTGAAGACTATAATATTTTTGAACCATAAGGAGGGAGACATGAAAAAATAAGAACATATATAACTAACTGTAATAATAGCAAGTCAATTTTACACTAAACTTTATATCAAAAGGGAAATAAAAATTTATCGACAACCTAGTATCTTATTAACTTCATTAAAAAAGTATTTGCATATGATGTTGTACTCCCTGATACACATTTCATCTCAAGTCTGAAAGCAGAGTTATAGATAAATTAGTTATATCTACAGTAAATATTTGTACAAAAGTGTAAATCATAACATGCTATTAAAATGAAAATAACATTTTTCTTACCTAAATATTATTAAAAACTTCTTTGAACACGACATTTGTTGTTGATGACTTTGGATTGCCATCTTCGTCAAGAATTAGAACCCTAAGGCCACTGCGACCCTTAACTCTTGACAAAGTAACATAAAGTTGTCCATAGGTGAACACTGATTTTGGCAAGTAAAGTCCTACATGTGATAATGATTGACCCTGACTCTTGTTAATGGTCACTGCAAAGTATACTGTTAATGGAAATTGTCTCTATTGAAACTTAAATGGCAATCATGAATCTAAAGAGATCAAGTTCATTCCTGAAATGTACACTTTATCTCCAATATTTCTACCAGTCACTACCATCGCTCCAATTACGTTGTTGTCAAGTTCGTTACCTATTAACCTTGTCCTGTTGCATAAACCTGAAGTCTGGTCTATGTTTTACAATAACATTACAACAACTCCTGACTTCAAAATCAACTTGTGATTGGGTAGTCCTGAACATTTGATGTCATAACTCTGGTGTGAACCACTCTTGTTGTACATCTTCATTCTCATCAGCTTGACATATTGTGTCAGAACTCAGATACTCCTTTTCCAATTCATCCCTGGAAAGATTGTCAAGATGAAATCGTTTACCTTCTCGACACTCTCAAGCATTGGTGCAAGAATTGCCCTATTCTGAAAATACCTGCAATCTGACATGTTTTGCAACAAATTTGGATATACAAAGTTTACCAAATGAGAGAGAGGGTCATCAGTAGTTGTAATCAACAGATCATCTGAAATTTCAACTTCTGACTCATCACCAACAAAAGAACCAATATTTCTATTTCTAACATCAAGTATCTAATTAACAAATGTCTTCATTTCACCTTTATGTTAATCTGAAGAAGATATTAGAAGTCTCATATTCGTATGCAGCTTCAGAATCTTACAAAATGACCACAGATGGGATGAGTTAATAGCTAATGACAATATATCATGTCTACTCTCTTTCGGAATCACCGAAAGTATCTGATTGAAATCACCTTCTAGAATAACAACCTTATCACCAAATGATTGATGTATCTTATGTTGATTGGTAACTGATATAAGATCCCTGAGCGTTCAATCAAGTGCTTCAAAGCATATTTTATTGAGCATTGGAGCTTCATCCTAAATTATTAAGCTACTTTTGAGTTTTGATGAGCAGCTCAGCCTTTAAACTATCATGCTTGATGTTGCAAATAGATTCATCAATAATTGTAATGGGTATTAAAAATCTAGAATGAGCGGTTCTGCCACCAAGTAGGAGTAAAGACGCAATTTCACTATATGTGACTTTAAAACAATCTTTCTTCTAGACCGAATAGTAAAAAATAGTCCATTCCAAATAAATGTCTTACCACACCCACCATACCCATAAACGAAGTAAAAATCACCAGAGTCTGTAATAACAATATTGAGTATCTCATCGAATACTGACCTTTGCCCATGAGTCCTTTTTGTTCCGTATATAAGTATGTATGAGTCAATTCATTTGTGTCATATGCTAAGTCTCCTCCTCTATTAGCTTATTAGGAATTAGTATTAGAATTTCAAATTTTTAAATAGAGTTTTTTAATTAGCTAGTGTAAATTTTAAATTTTTAAATAAAATTTCCTAATTAAACGTTCGTTGTTCATTAGGAATATAGGAATTTATTAAATTAAAAATAATTTTTTAGTTTCATCATAAATAGTATCAATCCTATTATTTATCGATAAAAATAAATAAATTAAATACAATCTAAAAATTAGCAACCTTATAAATTACGTAAATTTAGAAAAAATATTTAATTTTTTTTAATACTAAATTAATTCAATTTTGTCGGAACAACATTAGAAACAAAATTAAGTATAGAGAAATGTCAAATTAAAATTTTCTTTTAAATAATATAAATAACCTCACATTTTAATAAGATTGATAATTCTATTTAATTTAATATAATCTTTTGTAGTTAGCATATTTGCTTATAATTATATAAATTTTTAAAAAATATTCTCAAACCCATTTGCTTACTTAAAAATTCAAAAATAAAAGTATATTTTGAATTTAAATTTAAAATTTTAAATATAGTACTTTAATTAAAAATTAGAATTAGATTTTTTTTAAAATAAGTATACATTAAAAATTAATAACTAACTTAATTGTATCAATAAGAATTCATATGAGAAATTTATAACTTTATGACATTAAATATTAAATCAAAAATTAATAAAATATCAACGGTGTGAATCAAATTGAAAAATAAAACCACGAGTAATAACCAAACAACTTCAATTTATATTTAAATAAATTTTAAGTTCCAAACATAAAAATCGAAAAGAACTAAAGAAAAATAGCAACTCAAGAAAAAATAATGTTTTCACAAAAAAATATATATGTTTGACATTATTCTATTAGATAGACTCTAAAAATGAATTTAAAAAATATGTACATCTAAATTCTCAATTTTCATTCTCAATCTTGATCTTCTTGCAAATTGAAGTATCTCCTTCCACCTCCAAATCTTCCGACTTCGAAGATAGTCACTTAGTTGGTGTAATAGTATTTTCTAACATTTCAAATTCACCATTGTCCGCAACTTCATTGGAGAATTCAAGTAACAAATTCTGTACAAAATACTATGTTAAATTAAAGACATCCTTCTCACCTTTAATTTTATCTCGATAATATTTTTTGAATAAAATTAAGCTCTAACTTTAAGAAAAGAAACAAACAAAAAATTTATTTTTTGAACAAATACCATAGCACCTTCTTCTTCCTCCCCTTCAATGATTGAGGATGCCTTTGAAGTTGGAAACAAACTACTGGTATAGTCAACATCCTAAAATTAAAATTAGTTATTAATTATTATTTATAAATTGGATACTACTAACGATCAAAGAAGCCAAAAATAAATTAATTTTTAATAAAATGTACACTTATAACTATACCCACAATTTGAATAGGATAAGTTTTTTTGAATTTATTTATGAGGTCCACATCATCAGTCATCTTCTTAACTTTATAAGAAGGTGAAAAATATAGATTATCAGATATTTGGACTTCAACTATGAAAAAAAAAAGTCTTATTAATTAAGTTGAGCAAAAGTGTATGTGTATCCGATAGATCTCCTTTCTATAAGGTATCATCTAATATATTAATAATAAAAAATATAAAAATTACCATTAAAAATACCTTCACTAATATTTTTAGAAATAAATATTAGTTGAAACTTACTAATAGGAGTGGATCAAGTATCTCAACACAACTCTTTTCCAAAACTTGTTTTACCTCCTTGTCAAAGACTACAAAACATGCATAGTCAGAGTCATCAATAAAACCAAATTCTATTGTACCTGTTTAATAAAAAAATAGCATAAAAAGAGTTAACTATATATAGACTTATTCAATATCTAATCCATTGTTATTAGACTTTAAATTAAAAAAATAAATAAATAACCTTTGAGTTATGGATAAACGGAAACTAACACAACTTGAACATCTAAAAGTTTTTGTAAAAGCATACGTGGACCTGTTGCATTCATATTGGCTGTACTACCAGTGTGGAGTATCCATAATATGACTTATAGTAGGCAAGACAACACAAACAACATTCTGAAAAGAAAAAAAATTAATGATTTAAATTCCTTAAATTTAGTAAGTTTTTAAATCTAAAAATATACTTAAATAAATAAGATGAATAAACAAAAATAATCTATGTGCAATGAATTTAGATTATTTTTTTCCTCAACTTTTTGTCAGAAAAAAAAAATTACCATATTTAATTCCTTTAACTGCTTAATGGTTTTGTCTTGATAAATTTTTAAGAATGCAGCTTCATTTGGAATTCTACCCATGTTATCCCTAGGTTCTTCAAATCTTACAAAACTAGATAAATAGAGCAAAAAAAAAATTATGTTAGATAACACACACATAGTGCTAAACTCAAGAATTAACCAAAAAAAAAAAAAAAATACACACCTATTTTTAAATTAGATGTCATTTTCATCTTCAAGATTGAAGAATATCTTTGTGTCATACATGAAATTTTGTAAAACAATCATTCCTAAAAAATTTAATTTAATACAAAATGAGTAAAAACTCACATAAAAAATAGTAAAAGCTCACATAGAAAGATATATTAACAAATTATGAATAAATATTACCGTTATATAACTTCACTCTAACAAATTGTAAGACGACAACAACTCCATTCTTATTGCCGGAACCTAAAAAAGCATGTAACTTGTGTGCATAGTTACCAAAAAGTGTACACTCTATTATTTTTCTATGTCAAATAGAATGTTTAATGTTAAATATATTTTTTTTATAATAAACAAAAACTAATTACAATTTAAAAATTAACCACCAATAAAATAATATGAAATTATATATATTTTTTATATTTTTAAAATTTAAAAATGAACAAAGTTAAAATTTCAAACACAATTTAAAAAAAATTAATAATTAGTTAATTAATCATTTTAAATTCATAAACACAAACGACATAAAGAATTCTTTTTATTAAAAAAAATTTTAAAAAATAAAAAATTTAAATACTTTTTTTAACATCAATCCAAACTGATTTATTTTATCCAAACTTATCAAAGTTTACACTTTTTATTTTTATTTTTTATAAATTATGTTAATTATTTATATTTTAATATTAACATGCCAATGATAATATTTTTCATAAAAAGATAGAAAAAGATCTATTCACCGATAACAATTTTTTTAATAAATTAAAATCTTTGAAGCGAAAAAAAATTTTAATAGTATAAAAATATTCATAACAAAATAAATTCACTACAATGATATGGATTATTTTTTAGGATTATATGTATCAAAAAAAAATTAAAATTCATCAAAAAAAATAAATTTTGACACTATTTTAACTATCGAAATATGTTAATAAAAGTTTTGTCAAAAATAGTATTTTAACATATAAGTAATTGTAAAAAAAAGTTTAAATCTTATTTTGATAAATATTGGCCGTAAAAAATAATTCGTTAAAAAAAATTTGAGAATATATTTTCTGTGATACTTATTAACCATCAAAAATACTATTTATTTTAACATTTATTGACCATAAAAAATTTTCAACAAAAATTCGCAACAAAGAATGAGATGAGATCTTAAAACTGAAGAATAAATTGAGATTTTGAAGATGAAGAATGAGTAGTATGATCCCAAATTGAGAGCAGTGTGATGTTAAAATTGATGGAGCTCAACGAAGAAGAGGAATAGTGGAGTAAGTTGAAAATAAATGTGTGTCAAAATTGAGGAGTAATTTTCTACAGTCAAATTATTCATAAAAAAAACATAAAAAATTTGACATTTGTAATATTTGTCAAAAATATATATTAATTTTTACACTTAATTATGATTGTTAAAAAAAGTGTTAAAATACCTCTCTTTTCTTGTAGTGATTGAAATAACAATTTAAAAAGATGAGAATAAACTTCTGAAATAAATTCAAATACATAAATTTACAATGAAGTCAAAATAAAAATTTTTAGATTTATAAAAATAAATATATAATTACCTATCATCAATCTCTAATTCAATAACATTGTACTTAGTAGATTTGCTATCTTTTTCAAGAGTCTTCTCACTCCCAATTTCAGCAAGATATCCAATAACATCTAGAATAGATTAAAATAAAAAAAATTTGTTGTCAATAAGTTTGTTAAGAAAAAAATACAACCGAAATTACCAATAAAATAAATAAATTTATAAATGAATTATATTTTTTTTCAAAACAATAAACTTAGCAACCAAATATGTGTAATCGTACCCAAGAGCATTGAGAGTGTCAAAACTCATAAAATTAAATCCATATCGTGGGATACTCGACGATCTTGGAAGTATGTGCATATCGGTAGGTTGGTTTAAATTAACCACATATTCATGATGTGTAATCTTGAAGTTACCCATATTGAGTCCAACACTAAAATATCTTATTTGGTAAGATATTCCTTCTCTTAGCAAATTCACGAATCGAGACATAAGAGCCCTCTTAACTGAGGCATGTATTTTTTCTCCATAGAATTGATAAACAAAAATCAAAGAACAATTGAATGGGGATAAAAAACAAATTTAAAATATAAATAATATAAATTTAAAATAATATAAAAGAATTGGTAGAAAACTCACGTCTTCATCGAGCCAAACAATCTCAATTAAGTATGACAATGAATAATTTTTATAATTTGGTAGTGTTTATAACCGTATCACTCGTATAGGTACACACAAATTATCAATTGTAAGATTGATTTCTGAAATTTTGTTAATACGAGCCATTGGAATAAGTAGAAAAATTTTAGATTTTGAATATATGTAAAAGAAATAATTGATATACTTTGAATTGTAGTGTTATACATGTCTCATAACTTATACTTTTATAGTTGACTCATAACTATAATTTTTTAATTTTAATTGACTTTAATTTAAATTTGGATTAAATTTGTAGATAAAATAAATAAATATATAAATATACTTAAAAGGCTTCAAGTACACAGATTATTAATTATCAATTAATCAAGTACATGTATTATTAGTTATCAATTAATGTAGCTACAAAGAGTAAAAATTCTAAATTAACATAACTGCAATATTATCTGCGATTTTTAAAAAGAACCAATAATTTTTTAAAAAACAGTGATAAAAAAATCAACAAATTTTTGTTAAAATTTAAAAAATAACAATATAAGTAAAATAATCTAAAATTTAAAAAAATAATAACCTAAGTAAAAAATCTAAAATTAAAAAAATAACAATCTAAGTAAAATAATTTAAAATTTAAAAAATAACAATTTAAGTAAAAAATTTAAACAAATAACTTAAAATTAAAAAGAACAACCTAAGCAAATAATAATTTATAATTTATAAATATAATTTTAAAAATTTCTAATAACGATACCTAAACAAATAAACTCTCAATCACAACGTATGAGTGCCACGTCAGCAAATTTTAAAAAAATAATGATAAAAAGAATCAACAAATTTTTAAAAAATAGTGCTAAAATTTAAAAAGTAACAACTTAAGTAAAACAGTTTAAAATTTAAAAAATAACAACTTAAATAAAATAACCTAAAATTTAAAAAACAACAATCTAAATAAAATAATTTAAAACATAGTTATCAGAACCGAACTGGTGATCGAACCGGTCAAGCTACGGATCACTGGGTTATTGGTTCAACCGGTAGGTCACTAGTTGAACCGATTAACCCGGTGGTATATAAATAAAAAATAAAAACAAAAAATAGTAAAAAATTTAAAACTAAAATTTAAAATACATATTTTTACTAATATTTTAAGAATATCTAACTATTCTAAAACAATATGGAACAGGAACAATAAGTATTTTGTTAATTTTATTCTATCATAAATACTTTTATTTTGTTTTTATATTAAAATAACTATTATTTTTAAATTTTAATAATTTATTAATTAGTTTAAATCTATTATACTATTATATACTACAAATATTTATTAAAAATAATATTAATATATTATATAATTATGAAAAAAATAAGTGAGTTTATAACTAAAATTACTATAAATTAAATAGAAGTAAACTATTTGATGAAAGATATCTAATTATTAAAATAAGATAGTTTAGTGGCACAAAAAGATTTTTATCTCGCAAGAGATAGGGGTTCGAACCCCATATCACACATTTTGTGTAATTTTGACTTTCAATTAGTTCGGTCGGACCAATCTTACCGAATTTGACCGATTCTCATCGGTTCATTCCGGACTTGACCGGTTCGTTTCGGTTTCGTATTTTGTACGGTCCAAATATCGAGTCGGATCGGTATTAAGTTCAGTTTACCGAACTTTACCAATTTTTCAGTCGAACCGATCAGTCGGTCTGATTTTATTAATTATGATTTAAAATTTAAAAAATGACAACCTAAGTAAAACCATCTAAACAAATAATTTAAAATTTAAAAATAACAATCTAAATAAATAATAATATATAATTTATAAATTATATTCTAAAAATTTCTAGTGACAAAGATAAAGATAAAGATTAATATAAAGATAAAGATTAAGATTAAGATTATTATAAAAATAAAGATTTGTATTACTATAAAGATAAAGATTTTCGGTGCATCAATATTAAAATTAAATAATAAATAATAAATAAAATCAAGATTAGGCAGCCAATGAGTTATAGCTCTCCCCATATTCAATTAAGAGGTTGAGTTAGAGTCTCATATCTTTGGTAAAAAAAAAAAAAAAAATCAAGATTAGGCAAGCATGGTTGTTTCTAGACTTTTCTTTCCATCATCATTTTTGCACAGTTAACGTAGAAACGAGTAAAAGGCTAAGGCCTACAATATTTCAAACGACAGTCGTTTTAGGGCGCCATGTTAATATTATACTCTCTGCTGCACTCGGGTGCAAGTCAAGTAACGCGGCCGCTACACAAGTATTAAGTATTAACCGTGCAACTGAAAAACCCATTTACCAGACCCCAGTACTCCTCAACGCAGCGCCTCCATCTCTTGCCTCTGCAGCCACCTTCTAGCGCCGGTAACGGTTGCTAGGGTTTTCCCCTCTTCTTTCACTCTTCCCATCTCATCAGAAAAAAAGGTTCCGATATTCAATACCTCTCCTTCTCTCTACCGCAAATACCTACACTCCCTTTCTTTTATCACCAAATTTCTATTTTTATTTATAATTTGTAGATTTTTGGTACTTATTTCGGTTGGTTTGTTATTCTTTTAAGCATTTTTAGGGTTTTTTAGTTCGCTGCATTTCTTTTCGATGGCGAAAGCTAATGCTGGAACAGTGAACCCGCATGGCCGGAGCGGGGTTCGGATTGTCGTCGCCGGGGACCATGGCACTGGAAAATCGAGCCTGATTATCACCGCCGCGGCCGAGAACTTTCCGGTGAATGTGCCGCGCGTGTTGCCTCCTACGAAGTTGCCCGAAGATCTGTACCCGGATCGCGTGCCCATAACAATCATCGACACCTCTTCCCGGTACTCAACTCCATTACGCTTTTTGATGAGTACAAAATGGAAAATTCATTTGAGCGAGTGGTATAGTGGTTATTAGTCAGGTTGAGATTGGCCGGCTATTAAATTACTGAGAATCTAGTGGAGTTTGTTTTCAGTAGCAGTAGCTGATGTAATGGTACTCTTTTTATTTTTTATTATTTTGGGGGTTCAGTTTTATAGTTGGATTAGCTTATTTTGGATTAAACTTATAATCAAAAGCAATTATTTTTTCAGCATATGTTTTATCTATACATATTCTAAATTAAACCTGAGCTATAATATCTTCGACTTAATTGTTCTCCGTCGTGGAATTACGGGAGGTTGCTTTGGGATTTTGTTTACTTTTCCTACCATTCACTGTATTAAAATTCTGAAGTATATTCTCCTTGGCAAATGCGACATCATGCTAGTGGTTGTAGCTTTATATATATAGGGAAATGTTTATGTTTTGCACTTTGTTGCATCCATTGTCTTATGGTTTATGTTCTTAGGATTTAATCTTTGTTACTTTTGTTTCTCTATGAGAATGCCTTATCCTCTTTTGTAATCTTTTTTTTTCTCTTTTTGAAAGTTTCCTTTTCATGAGAAGAATATTTTTCCTCTATTCTGATTTCTGAATGTCATCCTCCTCAGCTTAGTATTATATTTTGTCACCCTCTATTCTGAATGTCATCCTCCTCAGCTTAGTATTATATTTTGTCATTGCAGTGCAGAGGATAGTGATAAAGTTGCTGAAGAATTGCAGCGTGCTGACACAGTTGTCCTCACCTATGCATGTGATCGGCCTGAGACACTAGAGAATTTGAGTATATTTTGGTTACCCCACCTCCGCAAATTAGAGGTTATTACCTTACATTACTGCTTTCCCCCCTCTCCAAGACTATATCTCCACTTCCAGCGCCAACTTTCTTTCCAGAAGTGAACATAAAAAACCAAACATAACAGAATAATTATCTCCTGTGCTTGTGCACCTGCTTGAATACATCTATTCTGATATGCTGTAACTAAATTATCATTATCATTTAAGGTATTTGTCTGTGATATAGATATTTGAATATTGTACTTATTGAACAGGTTAAGGTTCCAGTTATAGTGGTTGGTTGTAAGCTTGATTTGAGAGATGAAAGTCAACAGGTGAGCCTAGAACAGGTGATGTCACCAATAATGCAACAGTTCCGAGAGATTGAAACCTGCATTGAGTGTTCAGCATCTAGGCATATCCAGGTATCTTTTATTCATTTCAGCGAAATCAAATTCTTGTTCTGACATCTGATTGCGAAATTTCTGGTCATATATATATATCCCCTAATACAGTGATCAAATTTTCCTTTTGAAGGTCTCTGAAGTTTTCTACTATGCACAAAAGGCTGTTCTTCATCCAACAGCCCCATTATTTGATCAGGAGTCACAGACTCTAAAACCTCGATGTGTGCGAGCCTTGAAGAGAATCTTTATTCTCTGTGATCATGACAGAGATGGTGCCCTTAGTGATGCCGAGTTGAATGATTTTCAGGTTGTTTTCCCCCCAAGATGAAAATACTAAGCATAGTTTTGTAAAAATTGTGGCCGTTTTTGGTATTCAAGCATTATTATCTGGAATATGAATGTATTATTGTAAATTGTAATCTTGTTCCTGTGAAGTATTATGTTATTGTTTGGTTATTTTATACAAAACTATCAACAGGTCAAATGTTTCAATGCTCCTTTGCAACCGTCTGAAATTGGGGGTGTAAAGAAGGTTGTACAAGAAAAGTTGTCTGAAGGCGTGAATGAACGTGGACTTACATTGACGGGATTCCTATTCCTTCATGCTCTCTTCATAGAAAAAGGGCGTCTTGAGACAACGTGGACGGTGCTTAGGAAGTTTGGATATAATGATGATATCAAACTTGCTGATGATCTAATTCCCCCTTTGAAAAGGGCTCCTGATCAGGTAGTTGTTTTAGGATGAATTCTGATCTCATGTGTCATGTTTGACCAGCTTTAATTTTTTATTCCTATCTGAGATCAATTTTTGGACATCCAGAAAGATGTGTTATCCTGATCAAGATTGCCTTTAATGTGTTCAGAGCGTGGAGCTGACAAATGAAGCAATTGAATTTTTGAAGTCAATCTTTGATGCATTTGATGGTGATGGTGTAAGTCTTTTGCACATGTAGCTTTGGATATTGTTACTTAGTAATTAATCATGCTGTCTGTTATTTGAAATATTCTCTGAAGTGAATTCATTATGATGTGAATTCACAAATGTTTACTTGCCTACCTCCTTGACATTTGGTCATAATATTTTTATTCCTCTAGGATGGGATGTTGCGATCTCGTGAGCTTGAAGAATTATTCTCAACTGCCCCAGAAAGGTAGATTGTTGTCTCACATGAAGTTCTAGCTAGGCCTCCTTTGTGATACATAATGTTACAAGTGTTCCTAATTGCTTCTTCAATGCCCTTGCAATTTTAGAAAATCTAGTTAGGGAATTTTTCTGGTCTCCTAAGTCTGAATGTAAGTAACATCTCCTGCCAATGTTATTTGACAATCTGGTTTTCTTTATTGCAGTCCTTGGACTGGAGCTCCTTATGAGGATGCTGCGGAGAAAAATGCTTTTGGAGGACTATCACTTGATGCATTTTTATCAGAGGTCCACAAGTCTTCTATATTCTATATTCTGCCATCCCTATGTTTTGACGAGTGTTTTTTAGAAGAATAGTGGATGATTTTAGTTAGTGTTAGAACTTAATCAATTTTAGAAGTTATTTGAGAATCAAGGCTGCTTATGACCATCTTTATCATTGTATTTTCTTGATTTAACTTTGTTTTTGTTGTGGCTTCATATATGGTTTGTGAACCTTGATATGTGTATATATTTATAATATTTTATTTCTCTTGACAGTGGGCACTTATGACACTTCTGAACCCAACTTTTAGTGTGGAAAATTTGATATATATTGGTTATACTGGTGATCCGTCATCTGCAATCCGTGTGACAAGGAGGAGGCGTTTAGATCGCAAGAAGCAACACTCAGAAAGAAATGTTTTGCAGTGCTTTGTTTTTGGGCCTAGAAAGGCTGGAAAGTCTGCATTACTGAATTCTTTTATTTCAAGGTGTTTTCGTTTTATAGGTTACTGTGAAGCTTCCTAGTAATATGTCCTTAGCTATTGAATATCCTTGGCTTATTGTTATTTAATGAATGATGCAGGCCTTATGCCGAAAATTACAGTCCAACCACTGAGGATAGATATGCAGTAAATGTTGTTGATATTTCTATGGTAATGATACTTAATGACATTTGACAACAGCTTCTGCTTAGTGTCTCAAACATTTTCTCCCTCTCGCTTTTGGTGCATTCATTTTGTACCATTTTTTGACATCCTTTCTTTCTAAAGTATATGTTGTCATCTTTTTTGTTTATAGGAAAACAAAAAATATCTTGTACTGAGAGAGATTCCGGAAGATGGAGTTGGAAAGCTTCTGTCCAATAAAGAGTCTCTAGCCTCATGTGATATAGCAGTTTTTGTTCATGACAGGTTAAAGATCACTTCTATAGAAGTCATGGTTGTCTTTGCCACATGGATATTGTGGAATATATTTAGTTGTGTTATGGTTTTTGGTTGTTTCTGATGGGCCAATATTATATTATAAGTACGGACCAAATATTTTCTTCCATAATATATAGAGTAATCAACATTTATCTTCTGCTTTTTTCCTTCAATATCAAACCAGTATAGAATCTGCCTTACTATTTAGTTAATCAAAATATTGTTTATTTATAGCTGAAGATTGCAGAGACTGCATATTTCCTTGAATTCAAATTTGATTAGTTTTGTGTAGTCTGTTTAGATGCTTTTAGTTCTTGAACAATATTTTGCCTTCATGAAGTTTTAGTACATACAGAATTAGTAAAACATTGTGAATTTGGATGAAATACCTAACGCAATTATTGGCTGAAAGAAACAACTGCTGGGTTCATCTTAGAGTATGAAACCTAATTAAAACACATCTTAAAAATAAGATATTTAATCCATTTCGAAGTGTAGTATGATATTTAGAAATCACTGATTAAATTGGCAACTCATCCACTGGAATCTAATCTAAGTTTCATTTCTCTGGCAATCTGGTGTGGACAACTATCTCTTGGAAAAATTGATCAATGTATGTGACTAACCAGATATTCTCTCTCTCTAGGTCTGATGAGTCCTCATGGAGGACCTCTTCTGAACTCCTTGTTGAAATTGCTGGTCATGGAGAAGATACTGGCTATGAGGTGCCTTGCCTTATAGTTGCAGCTAAAGATGATCTGGATTCATTTCCAATGGCTATACAAGAGTCTACTAGGGTACCTATGATACTTGTTGCTTTGCATGATCTCATAAATAATTGAGTTTGCATATTCTTGCTCTTTAGATTTTAATCTCTGCTTGAAAGATGCTTCATAATTATTGGATCATTAGATAAAAAGGGCAATTTAGTGTGATGAATATGACAAGTTTTAGAATTATGATTCCATCTGCACCTTAACATATAGCAATTGGGCATAATATTTGGAGTTTGGTTGTAAACTCTGGCATGCCTTTTGCAACACTTGTCTCTTAGCACCCCATCAAGTCCTTATATAGACCCTTGCTGCTACATGTTTGCTGCTCTCTTCATCCTATGTTACCCTCCCGTTATTGGTAGCTAATCCCCGCTTTTGTCAGATGAATAAACTTTTTCCCTGTTTCCTCCAGTCATATAATGTATTGGCTTTGATGATGATACCCTGGAATTTGGCTTACACTTAGTTGCTGGGGTTGTTCAATTGCCACCTTCAACTTTCTTCTCTGTTTGGTGCTATAATATCTTTCATCACTAGTTATGTAATATCTACCGGTTCTGTGTTTCGTGTACATTCTCAGTCTCATCTGTGATATTGCATTATCAATCATTATTCCCTGACTTAAACACTAATATTTTTTGTTTGTATTCTCCACCTATATCTTGCTGATCTCTCATTCTGTTATATAGCACACATGATATATGGCACAGATCTTAGGAAAATATCATATTCTGATGTCATCGTTAATATATCTGGTTTTGTCCTGTATCAACTACAAGCACACTTACAACGTTGTGGCTTGTAGGTTAGTCAGGATATGGGAGTAGAGGCTCCTATACCAATCAGTGTGAAGTTAGGTGATTTCAACAGTCTGTTCCGCCGAATTGTAACTGCAGCAGAGCAACCTCATTTAAGCATTCCAGAAACTGAAGCTGGGAAAAGCCGCAAGCAATACCAGAGGCTCGTAAATCGCTCTCTTATGGTTGTTTCAGGTATGGGCACTCTCAGGTTGACCTGGTCACTAACTGCAACTTGTATCCTAAGCTGATTGATCTCATATAGTCATATGCTACCTAGAAAGAATAGTCTTTTAATTAACTTTGCTTCTCATTCACTTTGCCTTCATCTAAAATCTGAACTTTTCCATGTTTCACTACGTAGTAAGTGGACATAGCTTGAAATTTAGGTAGTATTTAGCAATGAATGATGAGATATTAAAGGGTGTAAATAAGATTAATAAATTGGAGTCACTAAAGGCCATGGTTAGAGGGATGCTTTCTTGGGAGCCGTATTTCTGGTTAATATATAAAGCTGTGGCATGAAATTGTCTGCCATTGTTTTACTTTATGCCTGTGGCACTTTTTAGCTTGGATGTTTATGGATTTCATGACCTTATGATATTGCAGTTGGAGCAGCAGTGGTGATTGTTGGGTTAGCAGCTTATCGGGTATATTCCGCAAGGAAGGTTTCGTCTGGTTAAAAATGCCAAAGCTTGTGCCAATATATTGCTTTGATCACCAATGCAGCTTGTGTGATGGTAGCTTTGGCACCTTCCAATATTATGTTGCCTTTTTTATGGCATCTGTTGTAGAGTTTGCAAATCCTCTTTTAAAAAATCATAACTTTTTCAATTTTTCTTTGTTACGGTTGAATTAAGTTAGCATAAATATTATATTGAAATTTATCTCCATACATATATTCTTCCTTTTGCTAGTTAGGGCTTCTTGGTTCGTACAATAATATATACAATCACTCCAGTTGATCGCTGGAAACATCAATGAGAGGATCCTCTCTATTTTAGATCGTAATTAAGATAAGATCATTCTACACTTCCACTAAATTGATTTTTTTTTTTGGTTAATAAATCTTACTCCATTTTTGTTTTTACTCTTCAACATTGTTAAGTTGCCATGGCAGTGCCATTGTAACATGGTGATGCATGTCGTGTTTTTCCTGTGTAGATATTTTTTCATTTTCGTCTTATATCTATTTTATAATAAAAAAACGTTTTACATTTGTAGGCAATGATCATGCAAAATAGGATAAGACCAAGTGGCTACACTTCTCATGACTACGCTTATGTTCATTTTGCACATCAAGTTGATGCAAACCCTTCCATCATTGGATAGGGTGTGATGCACATTCCAAATGATAGGCCTAAAATAATGCCAAGCTTGGCTATAAAATTTTCACTCTCATCTTTACCTCAATAGTGTACATACCGTAAAATGTTAATAATTGTTAAGAATCAATATTTGACTAAGTGACAATTAGCGTTATTCAAAATGGCTGTGTGAATATTTTAAGTTTAATTTATTACTTTACTTTGGCAGTATATTAATATTTTTTTTTATCATATTTATAGTTTAATTTTGATGTATAGATCTAAGAAAACCATTCATGAGGTGGTCAAACGAGATTTACATGTAAACGGTCTCTCTGTAGACATGATACATGACAGAGCTTAATAGCATCATTTGATTCATGAAGCTGACTCCACTTAGTGGGATAAGGCTTTGTTGTTGTTGTTGTTGTTGATTGTGTAAAATAAAATATCTTTTTTTTTAAGAGAAAAATCGTAAACGGCTCTTGACAATTACTTTGAAAGATAACAAGTCCCTTAACAAAAATATATATATATATATATATATATATATATATATATATATATACTCAACCCGGCTCCTGAGTTTTATTTTTATGGGATTGATTAGTTCCTGTGTCAGTGTTTTTTTTTGTTTTTTGTTTTGGCACAGGGGGTAATCATTCTCATAAAAGTAAAGCTTAGAGGTCGGATTGGATATTTTTATTTAAGGGCCTCGTAATTTTTTCGAAGTAATTGTCAGGGTCGGATTGAGTATTCTCTTTTTTAAAATAACTATTTATGTGTCAACAAAAATTGTTATTTTGTTTGACATAAGATACACAATTAACTAGTGACAATGTATTAAAATTAAATTTTTCATATGCCCGATCGTTAAGTTCTGCTATACGTGCACCCAGACATTAATATTCGCTCACTTCCCTAGTCTCACTAAAATCGTTAGAGATGTCTCAAAGATAATTGCAGCAAATATGTTATGGCATTCAAATTATATACAGAAATCATAAGCAGTAAAAATGATTATGACACTTTTCAAAGGAGGCATACTAAACATATCAAAACATGAAAGACGAAACTGTGTCATCGAAAATAAACACGTCACACGATTCAGAATCCATTGCTCAATTCGATAAGAAAAATAAAAGTTAGCAATAATACGAGAAAAGTAAAATCTATTTATGAATGTATCACTTAATTTATTCTTTAAAATCTGCAAAAAAGTGAAGAAAGGAGAAGATAATAAAGAGTATATACATCGTGAATTTAAATTTGTATCTACTATTACGTATTTGGACTCTCGAGTCCTTTGGGCCCCTTCTGAAGTGGTCCACCAGGAGCTAGGGGTGTGCATGGTCTGGTCCGATCCGAAGACCTGGCCCGGCTCGGCCCCAAACACTTTAGGGGCTAATTTGGTGTGATTTCACCAGGTCTAGGGTCGGGTAAGGGTCTCAAAAATAGACCCGGTCATTATTTCGGGTCAGGTCCGAGCCATGGCTCGGGTCACCCGAACTCGGCCCGGTGGCCCGGTCATCATACATAATTAATATTTTGTGTTATTAGTGATGGATGATGGTTATTCTTATGTGGAATTTAAGTATTGTAAACCTTAATATTTTGTTATTAGTTATTATAACACTATAAGTTAATGTTTTATGTTTAAAATGCACAAGATTTTAGACTAATGCATAATATTGTGTTATTTGTATTGATTTAAATATTTGGTGTTATTAGACAATATTAGTATTGATTATGGTTATGCTTTAATTTTAGAGAAGAGTTGGTTCTTGTTATATTTTTTTAAGTGAATTTTACCATGTCAAATAATGGTTGGAGTCTTGAAAATTTGGATATTTTCACATGCTAGCTTATAAGAAGGTATCAAGGTAATGTAATGTTAACGGCTTGGTTTTCACCCGGTTTTTACCAGGTATAATCGTGGCCCAAAAGTGTATAGATTTCATCAGGTCTAGGGTCGAGTTCGGGTCTAATAAATAGGCCCGGTATATATTTCGGGTCGGGTTTGGGTCACATCAAACCCGGTTTCACCCGGCCCATGCACACCCCTACCAGGAGCTATCCGAAATCCCAACTAACTTGCCTAGAATCTAGCGCAACGGGATCCACTTTATCCATAAGAAAGATAACTTATGCTATATATAAAAGGAGAGCTTAGCTGCTCTTCTAAGTACGATCCAACCCTACTTTAACACTAAAACCCCTACCTCAATAACTCTTTGATTTAGATGTCGGAGTATCTTTGCAGGTACTAACTCCGCCGCTCCAGAGACCTAGTCACGCCATCTGCCGTGACCAACGAGTTTTCGATCCATTTCTTCAACTCGTTCAAGATCATCCTTGTATATTGGCACCGTCTGTGGTGATGTTGAGATCCCGGCAGCATGGCAGACGCCCATGAGGAGTCGCCCAACCAAAACATAGAACCTAACCCCATCAACAGCCTAATCAGCCTGAACCTTAGAACCACGATCACCCCCTAAACCATGGATGGGTGGTCAGCATGGTCCATAACCGCGCGACACCTAATCAACCGAGACAGTAGTCACGAGAAGAAGATTATTGGTCTAACAGAAACAGGCCGTTCAGCGGCCTAGGAGAAGATACAAATCGCATAATCTAGGACCTTCCCGGTAACCCTAGCCAGCCCAGCTATCAAGTGGTTCAATGCACTCTCGAACGACTCGATATCATGCTTTGAGGACGTCTCCTGGAAATTCCTGGCGCAATTCACCACACGTATAGCCAAGACAAAGCATCCGATAAGCCTGCTAGGCATAACACAACACAAAGAAGAGACCACAAGAAAGTAGTTAGACATATTCAACAACGAGTGCCTAACCATCAACGGTCT
Organism: Arachis ipaensis; assembly: GCF_059453495.1. Taxonomy (NCBI): domain Eukaryota; kingdom Viridiplantae; phylum Streptophyta; class Magnoliopsida; order Fabales; family Fabaceae; genus Arachis; species Arachis ipaensis. The sequence goes on along the minus strand of NC_142444.1, from coordinate 43,906,288 downwards.
AACTGACTCAGTAGCTAGCCTATGCTTAACTAACGGGCGCAAGAACGAGGACTTCAGGAAGCACCTCACAACTAAACCAGTCTGGACAATGCATGAAATCCAGAATATGGCAAGAGAGTACATAAATGACGAAGAAGTGAGGCAAGTCGTGGTGACCAATAAACGGCACCACAACAATACGGCACCACGAACTAACCCCCACTAAAAGAATAGAATAGAGATTATCTGAGACTTTCCATCCACAATCAACCACTAAGGGTGGGAAAATTCAACAATTACACCCCCCAAAATTTACCATCAGATAGAAGAAACGGGCATGCTTCCGAAGGCTAGACAACTAAAATAACACACAGGTGGCAACAAAAGTCGATACTGTGATTATCACAGAGGATACAGGCATAGGATCCAAGATTGTTTCGACCTTAAGGACGCACTCAAACAAGCCATCCAAGACGGAAAACTTCCCGAGTTTACCAAAGTCATTCGAGAGCCCCAGAGAATGGAAAGAGAAAAATCCCTAGAACACGAAGGGCGGAACCCAAGAGGTGTAAAAATAGTCTGTCGAGAAAGCCCAGAGGCCGATCCAACCATAGTAGTAAACATCATCACAAGAAAGAACACTCTTGAGAAATCCAAGTCAGCATTGAAAAAGGACCTCCGAGTATTAGCCCTCAAAGACAAACAAAGAGGTCACCCTACCGCAACAACCATGACGTTCTCATCTGACGACTGCCAGAACGGGATGGCTGAGGAAGACACCCCTTTCGTCATGTTGGCAAGAGTTGGAACGGGTATAGTTAAACGGATATTAGTAGACATAGGTGCAGACTCAAACATCCTCTTCAGAGGGGCGTTGAAGAGAGAACTTTTGCGTGGTCTAGAAATTTGCAGATAAATCCTCGTTGCAGGTATAGCTTCTAAACCAACAAAAGTGCTTTCTTACAAATATTTTGGTTGTCACAAGTAACAAACCCCTTTAAAATTGATAACCGAAGTATTTAAACCTCGGGTCGTCTTCTCAAGGAATTGCAGGGAAGTATGTTTTTATTATTGGTTATAAGTCTTGTAAATTGGGGGTTTTGAAAGTAAGGAACCAATATGTTAAATGATAAGAAAAATAAAATAGTAATAATAAAATAAACTCTTGGCAAGGTATTAGAACTGGAAGTCCTATCCTAGTTATCCTTATCAATTGTGATGAGAATTGGATTTTTTCTCCCACTTTGTTAACCTTTAACTATGAAGGTAAGTTAAGTGGAGGAATTAATTTTGATTCCTCAGGTCCTAGTCTTTCCTTGGGAAAGGCTAGAGTTATTGGAACTCGAATTAATTCTTGAAGAATTCCAATTTTCAATCAACAATGAGTTTGACAACTCAAGAGTCTCCAATGACTCAACCAAAGCCAAAAGAGAAAATTCTAAATTAAATCAAAAGCATTCACAAATCTGAAACACATCAAATTACATCTAAACATAAATTCAAATCTAACATGGAAAGGTTTATAAGCTAAATTGAGCAACATAAATCAAATACAAATAAAAGTATTAGAGTAAATAAAAGTAGAAAAAAAATATTGAAGGAACATAGAACCTGGAATGAAGAGATCATAGCTTAAACATAATAAAAATCCTAAATCCTAATCCTAAGAGAGAGGAGAGAACCTCTCTCTCTAAAAACTACATCTAAAACTAAAATTGTGAATTGTGAGCTAATACTTATGAATGAATGGATTCCCCTACTTTATAGCCTCTAATCTGTGCTTTCTGGGCCGAAAACTGGGTCAGAAACACCCCAGAAATCGCTAGTTGCGAAATCTGCCACGCTGGTTTTTCGTCACTGCGACGCGTCCGCGTGGAGCACGCGTTCGCATCACCTAGCGTTAGGGCAACTATGGCATATTATATATCAAATAGAAGCTCTGGATGTTAGCTTTTCAACGCAACTAGAACCACGTCGATTGGACCTCTGTAGCTAAAGTTATAGCCGTTTGAGTGCGAAGAGGTCAGGCTGACAGCTTTGCAGTTCCTTCAACTTCTTGTATTCCTTCCATTTTTGCATGCTTCCTTTCCATCCTCTAAGCCATTCCTGCCCTATAAACTCTGAAATCACTTAACACACATATCAAGGCATCTAATAGTAATAAGAGAGGATTAATATTAGTAATTTAAAGGCCCAGGAAACATGTTTTCAATCATAGCACAAAATTAGGAAGAAAAACGTAAAACTATGCAAATAGTATGAATAAGTGGGTAAAGAGTTGATAAAAATCACTCAATTGAGTACAAGATAAATCATAAAATAGTGGTTTATCAACCTCCCCACACTTAAACATTAGCATGTCCTCATGCTAAGCTCAAGAGAAACTATAAAGGGGTGAAGAGGAATGGTAGAATGTATGAAATGCAACCTATCTATATGAATCCAACTACATGAAGAATGCTTTTTCCTACTTGGTTTAAAAATAAATAAATTCTCCAAGAATAAATATGAACTGGATTTCACTAATTCAAATCATAAAAATGAAGTACAATTAGGCTTGTAGAAGAAAATAGCTCATGAAAGCCGGGAACAAAGAATCGAGCATTGAACCTTCACTGGGAGTGTATGCACTCTAATCACTCAAGTGTTTTAGGTTCGATTCTCTCAATTCTCTACTAACCTTGCTTTCTAAGGCTTGCTTTTCATCTAACAATCAACATAAATTTAATGCACAGATACACATATCAAGAGGTCTTTTAAGGGTTGTAATGGGGTTAGGGTCAAGGTAGGATTGTATTTGGCCAAGTGGACTAAAATCTGAATCCTTAATTAACTTAAACTTTTCACCTAACTTTAGACAATCCATGTAATCATAATACCACATCTAACTATCCATTAACCATGTTTTCTACATATTCATGCATTCTAATTTCAAGTACAGTACATATGCATTGCTTTCACCACTTACTTTGGGGCATTTTGTCCCCTTTTTGCTTAATTGCTCTTTTTTCTTTTCTTTTTCTCACTTTTTTATTATTATTTTTTTATTTTATTTTATATATATATATATTTTTTTTCTTTTCTTTTATTTTTCTCAATGCATATGATTAAATTATTGGATGCATGAATCATGTCCTAAACATTTTTTTCACATTTTCAGAAAATTCTAACATACTCAATTCTCAAACCAAATGTTTCCAAATTCAACTTTTCCTATACTTAATTCATGAGCACTCTCACTAGTCTAAGCTAACCAAGGATTCAAATTAGGGACATTATTGTTTTCCGCTTAGAGTTAATGATGTGCTAAAGTAAAAAAAAAAAAACAAAGGGGTATAATAGGCTCAACATTAGTTTGCAAAGAATAATGAAAGGGTAAGGCCATATGGGTATGTAAGTTCAGTGAAACAAAGGCCTCAATCATGTAAGTGTATGTATACATCAAACCATGGAAATATAAAATTAAGCAAGACAAAGATCACAATTTTAGAGAGAAAAACACACACCAAAAATAAAATATTGGTTGGTAAAATGCAACCAATTCAAATAGGCTAAAAAATCTCACAGGTTGTGTGTTCGAGCTCTAAACCATGTTCCAGTATAATATTTATTCAAACAAGTGTAACATTAAATTTTATTCAAATTAGTGAAATGCTCTAAATTTTTTTTGAAAAAGAAAATATTTCTTCAACCAAGTGGTAAAATATGCACAAAATCAAACAAATATGCAATCAAACATGAAAATGCAACAACTAACAAGGAAAATAAACCATTGGTGTTGAGATAGAAGAGTAACTAACCCATGGAGATGGATATCGACCTCCCCACACTTAAAGATTGCACCATCCTCGGTGCATGCTAAGATGTGTAAGTGGATGGGGTTGTGGTTCCTTAGCTGGGGCTCTTTTTGTTCCTTTCCTTGCTGGTGGTTTGGGAGTAGCTTTCTCTGTACCCTTCTTGGTGGCCATCCTGAAAAGGGAAAAAGAAAGTAACTTTTAAAGCTAAGGGTTAGAGCAAGAAAGAGAGCGGGAAAGGTGGTAATCAATGCACAATAAAGAAGAATGACGTTAACACATGGTCATGACTACATGTGAAAAGTTCATCAATGGAAATATAGCAAGCGCATGTAATGACAATTAAATGCAAGATGTTTATTGGCATGCTGGCAAAGGCATGAGTAGTATAGATCAAGCATTCCATGTCCAAGTTAGATTACCAAGTCTTTCAAAGTAACATGTTTGAATAACAATTATATTTAATTAATAAAATATAAAAAGGGTTTTGTGAAAAGCAAGCATTTAGAGTAGTAGAATAAAAGAAAAAATAGTGCAGAATGCCATACGGGCTTTTTCACAAACACATAGCATGCATGGTAAATAAGCTATTGAAAGTATTAAATTGAACATGCAAGCAACCCTTTAAAAACTAATATATAATTGTCAAACCATTTTAATAATCCACAAGCAAAATATAGAAAATAATGACCCAAATAAATTTCTAACACCAATGAAAATAATGCAATGAATGAAAGTATGCAAATAAATTAAATGAAATAGAATGGAAGTGAAGAGGGGTGAGAAGTTAAAGAGATGAAGAAGAAGAAAGTAAGAAAAGGAAGAAGAAAGAAGAAAAGATAGAAGAAATTAGGATTAGAAAAGAAAAGAAAAGATAATTGGCGCTGATCTGGATAAGTTGTGAGGCGCAGGCGACGCGATCGCGTGGGTTACGCGTTCGCGCGGATAGCGCTTCTATGAAGTGACGCAGACATGTGGGTCACGCGTTCGCGTGGAGTGATTTGTGCCATTAGTGCGAAGGCAGCCTCGCGGTCGCGCAACTCTCTGTTTAAATCCATTTTGCCAAAAATCTGGGTGACGCGGTAGCGTGGTTGACGCGATCGCGTGAATGGCTTGATTTTGTAAAACGATGCGGACGCGTGGGTGACGCATTTGCGTGGGAGGGCTTGTGCTTCTAGCACGAGTCCAGCCCAGCTCCATCATAACTCTCTACCATGCACCCCTTTTTACGTCGATTTTTAGGGCACGCGTTCGCGTGGGTGACCCGGACGCGTGTGAGGCATTTTTTCCACAGTACACGGACGAGTCAGCGACGCGGTCGCGTGGATCAATTTGTGCCAAGGGCACGCCTCCAGCCATGTTCTCGTGTGACTCTCTGTTCACTTGTCTTTTCTTCCTAATGCACTTGTGACGCGGACGCGTCGCGTGCGAAATTTTTTTTTTAAATGCAAAATGCAGAATGCAGTATGATATGGATGTTATGAGTAATTCCAAGTTCAATGAAATAAAATAAAATAAAACTCAAAAACAAACAAAACGAAATAAAATTAAGATTGAAAAAAGGAACGATCATACCATGATGGGATGTCTCCCACCTAGCACTTTTAGTTAAAGTCCTTAAGTTGGACATTTGGTGAGTCCTTTGTTAGGGTGGCTTGTGCTTGAACTCATCCAGGAATCTCCACCAATGTTTGCAAATCCAATGGCCTCCGGAATCCCAAACTAGGCGCAGAAAGCCTTCAAGCAAGTTAAAGCAAGTGACAAGGCCCCAAGAGTGTTGATTGCCAGAAAGAATTCCGGGGTCCCAAACCCTGCTTTTGCACCCGTCTTCTTGTTGAGCAATATTGTTCCATCCGGGTGGTAGGCAATCTGAATTCTCACTAAGGCGGCCAAACAACTTCCTAGACCCATTCAGCTGAGCTTTACCCCAACCTTTGCGTTTAAACTTTGAGCACACAACCATGTTGAACCTTGCTTGACAACTCTAACCACTAACCATCTTCCTCTTACTTTTAATGCCACAAAGAGCTCTAAGTTGACCATCCATCTCCAGTAGCCCATATTCAAGTGGAATTAGAAAGCTAAGGGATATGAATTTTACCCACTTGAATGTTGTGAAGGATGATGGCAACTTAGGGGGGAGTATTTCTAACGAATTTGCAGGCTCCATTCCCTTGGGCTATTCTCTGACAACTTCCACCTCTTTGCAAGTTTCTTCAATATCAACCTCTTCCTCTTGGTAGCTTTCTTCCAATTCAATCACTTCTTCATTGCTCACCAAGGGCATGGGAGGCTGTGCTTCTTCTTCTTTAATCTCCATCTTTTGACCAACCTCTTCCAAGTCTTCAACCAGGGTATGCCTTGGAGGTTGTACACCCTCCTCAACATCAAATGCAACCGTCTTGGAAGGAGGCTCTATGTCTTGACTTTCCCATGGAGGTTCAGCATCTCCCAAGTCTTCAACCACTTCTTCCTCTACAACTATCATGGCTTCCTCAACTTGTTCCAATACAAAGCCATGCTCCTCATTGTCCACTAAAGTTTCTAGTGTCTCCTTCATGCTACGCTCTTTTTTAGATTCTCCACATGCAGCCATGGGAGCATTTTGAGTTCCCAGATGTCGGGAGGCTATTATATTTACTAACTCGCCTAACGCGGCCGCGAAATTTAGCACACTCTTATTCATCCTTTCTTGCCCTTGAAGAATAGCACTAAGGGGTTGTTATCCAATGGAGGATGGGGTGGATAGGAGGGTTCATTATTTTGGAGAAAGGGTTCATAATAGGAAGGTGGTTCTTCTTGATAAGGATATGGAGATGGTGAATATTGAGGTGGTGGTTCTGGGTGTGGTTCATATGGTGGTTGGTGTGGTGGATATAGGTTAGGGTCATATGGTGGTGTTTGGTGGTAAGGGGCTTGTGAGTATGGTGGTTCAAAGTTGTGTTGAGGAGATGATTCATAAGCATATGGCAGGGCTTGTTGGTAACTACAAGGGGGTCCACCATAGTTATCATCTTGGTATGCATCACAGAATGGTTGTTGGTTATAGTGCATTGGAGGGGGTTGTTGCCAAGAGGGTTGATCAAATCCTTGTGGCTCCTCCCATCTTTGATTGTTCCAACCTTGATGTCTGTTCTCATTGTAATTTCCTCTTCCTGCAACATAATTGTAACCAGACTCATAGCCAAAGGGGTGAGAGTTCATAGTAACAAATGAAAATTAAAAACAAAAATAAAAACAATTTTAAATTAAAAAAGTTAATGAAATTTAAATTTTGAAATTTCAAATCTGAAATTTGAATTTTGAATATTAAATTTTGAAATTTGATTTTTTTTGAAATAAGATGAGATAAGATTTTGAAAAAGATATGAATTTTGAAAAAAAAGATTTGAATTTTGAAATTTTAAATTTTGAAATTTGAAATTTGAGTTTTAAATTTTGAATTTTTGAATTTAATGAGGAAAGAGAAAAATAATAAAATGACACCAAACTTAAAATTTTTAGATGAAAACGAAGAAAACAACTAAGAACAACTTGAATGTCAAGATGAACACGAAGAACAAATTTTTGAAAAAATTTTTAATAACTAAATAAAAACCAATAACCTCTTAATTTATGAAAAAGCAAAAATAAAAACAAAAATAAAAACAAATAAACAAGCAAAAAGCAAATATTTACAATAACCAATAATAAGACACACGTTTGCAATTCCCCGACAACGGCGCCATTTTGAAGAGAGAACTTTTGCGTGGTCTAGAAATTCGCAGATAAATCCTCGTTGCAGGTATAGCTTCTAAACCAACAAAAGTGCTTTCTTACAAACGTTTTGGTTGTCACAAGTAACAAACCCCTTTAAAATTGATAACCGAAATATTTAAACCTCGGGTCGTCTTCTCAAGGAATTACAGGGAAGTATGTTCTTATTATTGGTTATAAGTCTTGTTAATTGAGGGTTTTGAAAGTAAGGAACCAGTATGTTAAATGATAAGAAAAATAAAATAGTAATAATAAAATAAACTCTTGGCAAGGTATTAGAACTGGAAGTCCTATCCTAGTTATCCTTATCAATTGTGATGAGAATTGGATTTTTTCTCCCACTTTGTTAACCTCTAACTATGAAGGTAAGTTAAGTGGAGGAATTAATTTTGATTCCTCAGGTCCTAGTCTTTCCTTGGGAAAGGCTAGAGTTATTGGAACTCGAATTAATTCTTGAAGAATTCCAATTTTCAATCAACAATGAGTTTGACAACTCAAGAGTCTCCAATGACTCAACCAAAGCCAAAAGGGAAAATTCTGAATTAAATCAAAAGCATTCACAAATCTGAAACACATCAAATTACGTCTAAACATAAATTCAAATCTAACATGGAAAGGTTTATAAGCTAAATTGAGCAACATAAATCAAATACAAATAAAAGTATTAGAGTAAATAAAAGTAGAAAATAAATATTGAAGGAACATAGAACCTGGAATGAAGAGATCATAGCTTAAACATAATAAAATCCTAAATCCTAATCCTAAGAGAGAGGAGAGAACCTCTCTCTCTAAAAACTACATCTAAAACTAAAATTGTGAATTGTGAGCTGATACTTATGAATGAATGGATTCTTCCACTTTATAGCCTCTAATCTGTGCTTTCTGGGCCGAAAACTGGGTCAGAAATCGCTGGTTGCGAAATCTGCCACGCTGGTTTTTCGTCACTGCGACGCGTCCGCGTGGAGCACGCGTTCGCATCATCTAGCGTCAGGAAAACTATGGCATATTATATATCAAATCGAAGCTCCGGATGTTAGCTTTTCAACGCAACTGGAACCACGTCGATTGGACCTCTGTAGCTAAAGTTATAGCCGTTTGAGTGCGAAGAGGTCAGGCTGACAGCTTTGCAGTTCCTTCAACTTCTTGTATTCCTTCCATTTTTGCATGCTTCCTTTCCATCCTCTAAGCCATTCCTGCCCTATAAACTCTGAAATCACTTAACACATATATCAAGACATCTAATAGCAATAAGAGAGGATTAATGTTAGCAATTTAAAGGCCCAGGAAACATATTTTCAATCATAGCACAAAATTAGGAAGGAAAACGTAAAACCATGCAAATAGTATGAATAAGTGGGTAAAGAGTTGATAAAAATCACTCAATTGAGCACAAGATAAACCATAAAATAGTGGTTTATCAGGTGTTTGACAAACTCAGCCTCCGAAACGAGGACTAGTGATGACTGGAAAATTACTGTATCTCTACAATAACTCCTTCGGCAAGTATACCGGATTATCGTCAAGTAAAAACTCACTGAGAGTGAGGTCGATCCCACAGGGATTGATTGATTGAACAACTTTAGTTAGCAGAGTATTTAGTTAAGCTAATCAAGAGTAAGTGTTGAGTCCAGAAATTAAATGACAGAATTATAAATTTCTTGAAGATAAAGAAAGCAGTAAAGTGCTAGAATGTAAAGAGCATAAAGATAAATTGCTAGAAGGTAAATGACAGAAATGTAAATGACTGAATTGTAAAGGGAATGGGTTGCTTGGCAGAAATTAAACAAAGTTATAAAGAATAGGGAAGATAAGAATGGGGAAGATTCATTGGGGTTAGGAGATGTTGCTTTCTATGGATTAATTTCAGATCATCTCATCTTCAATCATGCAACTCATTGACCTCTTAGCAATCATGATTGATTGAATCCCAATTCCTTGGTAATTCAATCTTTCAAATCTTGATAATCAGCAAATTCCTTGGTCTAATTGCTCATGACGAGAGGTAAGCTTGGTCCCTGATTTTACCACACATCCTCATAGATCCAAGTAATTGGGTAGATTTAATGTCACCATATCCAATCCCAAAACCCATATCTACTCAATGTGAGAAGGGATTTCAAGAATGATTTCATGTTTCCTCTTCCAAGGTTCCCATGAAACCCAAGTTGCATTCAATCTCTTTTCCAAGATAATTGAATGCTAAGCATGAAGAACGAAATTCCTTCTAGCAAATCAAAGAGAGATAAAGAGATGAAGAAATTCACTAGCATTAATCCATCAAGTACAACAGAGCTCCCTCCCCCAATGAGAGGGAGTTTAGCTACTCATAGCTTAGAGCGAGTACAAGAGATGGAAGAAGATGAAAGTAAAAGTAAAGTGAAGTAAAAGTTCCAAGCCCCCCTTTCAGTACTCTTCAAGGGGTATTTATACTACTCTTATTACTAGAAATGAAAAATTACAAAAAGAAAAGAAAATTACAATTGAAAACTAAAAGAAATAACCATTAATTAGAGGCATGTGAGTGGCGTGCTACGCCCAGACCTTCGCTTGGCTTGGTGTTCCACGCCCAAAACTCAAGTGGCACGCCCATGATGTGAGTTGACTTGGCGTGCCACACCCAAGTCTCAAGTAGCACGCCCCATGGTGCAGCCTTCCATCTTCTTCTTTGGCAATTTAACCTGGCGTGCCACGCCCACATCAAAACCTTTAATTTTCTTCTCTGGAGGGTTGGCCTGGCGTGCCACGCCTAGGTCTGGCATGCCACACCCCCTTGTTGGTGCATAAACATTCCCTTTTGGTCCAGTGAGCTGGCGTGCCAGGCCCCATATACCAAGTGGCACGCCCATTGATAGTTGGCTTGGCGTGCCTCGCACAAAGTCTCAAGTGGCACGCCTTCGATGAGGTCTTGACCCTTCTCTTCTGGAAATTTGTACTGGCGTGCCACGCCCTTGTTAGAGGCTTCATTCTCCCTTTCTGGTTAAGTGAACTGACGTGCCATGCTCAGGACTCAAGTGGCACGCCCATGATAGTGGTGTGGGCTCACAAACTTGGCGTGCCACCCCCTAGTACCAAGTGCCACGCCCATTGAAGTTGCTCCTTCCCTTCTCCTCTGGACTATTGTACTTGCGTGCCACGCCCAGCTTGGGAGATAGAACTGGCGTGGCACGCCCAGCTTGGCGTGCCACGCCCTTGATAACTCTTCAAAGAACCTTTCCTGGAAAACATTATTGGCGTGCCACGCCCAGCAATGGCGTGCCATGCCCTTTGGTGATCTTGAAGAACCCTCTTCTAGAAAATATGCTTGGCGTGCCACCCCCAACAGTAGCATGCCACGCCCATAGTGAATCTTAGCCATCCTTCTTCTGGAGAATAGAGTTGGCGTGCCACGCCCAGCAACAGCGTGCCACGCCCATTGTTGAGCTTGGAGTTCCCTCTCTGGACATCATAACTGGAGTGCCACGCCCATGATAAATCTTCAACATCCTTCCCTGGAAAAGATAACTGACGTGCCACTCCTGGCCTTGGCGTGCCACACCCATTGTAGTTCATCAAGGATTCTCTTTTGGAAATTATAATTGGCGTGCCATGCCTGGCCTTGGCGTGCCACGCCCATAGTAATCCTTCAAGTTTCCTTCCTGGAGATAATAGCTGGCGTGCCACGCCCAATAGATGGCGTGCCACGCCCAGTCAAGGATAGTGGCGTTTGCTTGAAGTGGCACGCCCAGCATACACGCCCAACACATTTGCTTGCTTTCTTTCTCTTTTGTTGCTCTTTTTACCTGAAATCCAAGCAAGACTCATTTCAAAGCAATGTCCCATAAATTCATCATATAGTTCTTGTGAATGCATCAATTGAATGAGAATTCATCATTTCTATGGTCTTTTTAGATGAGAGAAAGAAGTAGATGATGCAAGTCATCACAACACCAAACTTAATATTTGCTTGTCCTCAAGCAAATTAATGTGAATTGTTCTAAATGATTGAAACTTGACCCTTAAGAGAATGCAATCAATAATTAGAGATAATGACTAAGTATCGAATTATGCATGAACCTTGTTATTTGCTTTCATATCACAATGAAACTCTTAGACTTTTGAGGGCCTCTTTAAGTGCTTGCTTTTAGAGCCCTTTCTATTGATTGTCACCTTGAAGTAGTAAGGTTTGTTCTTTTTCTTTTGATTGCTCTTTTTCTTCTTTCATTATTCTTTTGTTTCCTTGATTGATCACGACTCTAAGTGTTCTGTCTCAAGATGACCCTTTAAAGTAATTTTTCAATTAGCACTCCTAAACCAGTTGGTTTTAGGGTACTAGGTGTTGAGACACCCCTAAGAATTTACTTGCTCAGGTCTCTCTTCTTGACACATCTTCACCACAAGAATTTACTAGGATCTTGGCTCTTTGAGCCATTTGTTTCCTTAATTTCTTCCTAGTAGTTGATGCTCATAGCCTTGGGTCTTACTTACTACTTCTTGGTTCTATTTATATTCAAGGGTCATCCTTAGCATCTACTTGTTATGTCCTCTATATCTAGTTGTTCATTATGGATTACTCACTTCCCAAACTTCAATTTATGATTTTATACTTGTCCCTCATCTCTTATTTTGAATTAACTCACTTGGGTCATGGTTCCTTACTTTTGTTTTGCAAACAACTCATTATTGACTCCTTGTGGAAACAAACTAAATTCATTGATGTTGTGAAACTTAATAATCAACATTTTCTTTCTCAAAGTAAAACTGAAACTTAGGGACTCATAAAAGGACTCTTACTTAAAAAAAAAACAATAATTATCATAGTAAAAGAAACTAATAAATAGCAAATTCAGCAAATAACTCCCAAATAGAACTCAACAACCTTTGCTTGTCATGGTGCTTCTCCCTTGATCAGTGCATTTGTCCCTTCCCCTTATCCTTTTTCTTGGAGGAATCATCACCGTTCTTCTTTGTTGAGGCTTCTTCTTGTGCTTGAGTATCCCTTGGTTTCCAGAAGCCTAGCCTCCTCATGTAGGTCCTCTCATCCTCCTTGTGCTTGGCTAAAATCTCCTCCTGCCTGGCACTAAGCTCTTCCATTCCTTGCATAAATGTTGGATAGTTGGGGTTCAGAGTGCCTACCACATTACACAAGTGATTCAGCTTCGCTTGTTTGTTTATATCATATTGCCTTCTTGAAGTGGTTCTAGCCTCATAAAGGGACCTAAACTCAGCAAGATTCCTTTGTTGAACCATTTGTTGCTCCAGAATTTTGTTGAGGCTACCTTGCATTTCTCCTCAATGGAATTGCCCTTGCTGTTCCTTGATTTGCTCCACATTTTTTTGAAGTTGCTGGATGCTCTTTTACAGTTGTTCCCAGTGCTTCTGTTGCTCCATAAGTTGGTTGATATCTCCTTGCATGTGGTGGATGTTCCCCTGCATCTCCTCCCAATTAAAACCTTCTGGAAAGTGTGCTTGAACTTGTGGAATTGGTGCTTGGATATATGCCCCTTCTTGTTGTGGTGGCTTTTGTGGTTCTTGCACGTGAGCTCTATGCTCTCTGGCCCTTTGTGGTGGATTGGCAGCCACCACTTTTTCAATCTTCTTGGCAGTTATAGGCTTCTCTTGTTCTAGCAAAGTTTCATCTATAACAGTTTCCACTCCATCCTCATCACATAAACGCTGGATGATACTTGGAAAAGCTAGCCTTGTACTATCCTTGGTGCTTTTTAGCACCCTATGAATATTGGCTGCAATCATCTCCCCTACATTCACATTCTCTCCCTTTATGATGCTATAGATTAGCACAGCTCTTTCCAAAGTTACCTCTAAGGTGTTGGAGGTAGGTTTGAGTGACCTTCTCACAAAGTCTAGCCACCCTCTTGCTTGTGGGCACAAATCTCTCCTTCTCAACTGATTTGGCCTTCCATCCTTGAAAATGTCTTCGAAGGGTTGAGGACACATATCTCATTGAAAATGTCTTCGAAGCCCGGATCAAGTTGCTTCACTCTTTCTTCATAGCTTCGGGTGGACCTTGTGCACCTTACTTCCAGCATTCTTTCTAAGTTTGTAGGGCTATAATCAATGTTCTTCCCCCTCACGAAACTTAGGTAGCTAAGTTGTTGGACTGGCTGTGGAACGACATTGGCGTAGAACTCTCTTACTAGGCTTTCCACCACTTTTGTTTGGTGGATTGCACAAGATTGCCCAGCCCCCTACTATTGATCGCAATGGTGATTTTTCTGTGCTCATCTCTTCCCCATTGGAAGCCAACCTCCGGGATGATTTGCCTCTCACTCACCCACCCATAGAATTGGTTTTGGTGGAAGAATGAGAGGATTTTGTACTCATTGTAGCTTGAAGAGCTAGAGGAGGTTTCCTTGGTCTTTCTTTTCTTTGAGTCAGTGGCCTTTGGTGGTGCCATTTGTGGAGTGTAATGAAGAAGGTTAGGGGAAGGAAGGAGAAAAAAAGCAAAGCAAAAGGATTTTTCTCAACACCAAACTTAAGACTTGATCGTCCCAATCAAGAAGGAAAGAAAAAAAGAGAGTAAGAAAGTAAAGGGGGAAGAGTAGTGATATGGAAGAGAGAAAGAAGTGTTTGGGTGTAGGGTGGAGAAGGGGTTGGGTGAGTGCAATTTATAGGGGGGGGGGAGAAGACTCTGGAAGGGTACAATTGATTGCAAGCTTGAATTTTCAGGATTGGAATTGGCGCCTAGCATGGGGAAAGCGCCACTTGAAAGTGGTTCAGATTTCTTCAGATTGTGAGTTCCAAAGTGTGAAGTACACTTTGACTCCCTTCTCTTGATGAGTGATCAATATCTTGTGGGCCCCACTCCTTCCTAAAAATTCAGTTACAAAATTCTCATTAATAATAAAAAAATTGCTTCATTTTCTTCTAATTAATTGGCATTTATTTTGTGTGTCCTTTGGACACCAAACTTAAGTTCATTGCATCTGGTAACTGATGCACATGATTAAACTTCATTATATATATTATGAGTGGAAGAGATTTAATTCTTCATACCCTTCCACTTCCACTCTATGTGTACACAATTAAGTAACCTTTTTTTGTTTATCTCACCATGTTACTAGGTGCATTAAAGTACCAACTTATTGGGCTTAATTTGGATGCACAACTGGAATTTCTCATTATGGTGGCCATACCAAACTTAATTTTTGGCTTACTCTTTAGATCAATTAAATTGTTGTCATGTAAATTTAAAAATTAAGTGGGCTGGTGGCCACACCAAACTTAGTTCTTCAGCCAGTTTTTCAACCCAATTAAAGACATCACATAGCAAGGTCGATCTTCCAAAACAAAGCTAAGAACACTCTAAAGCTTAAAAACCAGTCTAAGGCTACCAAAGTAAGCAGTTGACACTAAAAGCTAGAAAGCAATAAACTAGAGTAACTAACATGGAACAAGTCTAAAATAGTAAACTAAAAGGATATGAATGTTGGGTTGCCTCCCAACTAGCGCTTCTTTAACGTCATTAGCTTGACGGTTCTTCCTCTTCAGCTGAGGTTGTTGGTGAAAGGAAATTGCACCGGTTTGGAAATTAGATAAAATAATTCCGTTGTAAGTATAGTCCAAACCAGCAATACAATTCCAATCATCAAAGCTTAGTTTTTCAAAGCAAATATATCAACCGAGAGTAATGAAACCTCGGGTCGTCATTCCTAGGATGCAATTGAAATGTTACACTTTCGATTGTTAGAAAAAAGGGGGTTTTCAAGCAAGAAACAAAAGATTGAAAGAACTTAAGAATAAAAGAACAAAGAGAGGATCAAAATTGAAATTAATGCAAGTAAAAAAGAAACAAGATCAAAACTAGTGAAGATGAAAAAAATGTATAAAGAGCCTTGACTTGGGAACGAGGATCTAAGGAATCCTATCATTGCCATAACCACAATTATGGTAATTATCATGAGTTAATCTCGCTTAGTTAACCCCAAACATCGAGGAGTATGTCAAGCAAGCATAATTGACCTTAATCCATAAGTCCTAGCTAACTTACCAAACTACTTGATAAAAAGCTAGCATCAATGAAAACAAGAGTCAACTAACTACTCAATAATTACCACTAAATGTCGGACATTATGGCTCTAGTATCCTAGGAACTCAAATCCCAGGGTAAGGTGTGAAAATCTACTCAAAACTCATAATTGGCATTTTCACAAAACACCTTGTGGGCATAAAACCAAAACATAGAAAATTGCAAAGACAAGTAAAAGTTATAACCAAACTATTCACCATATCAACAATAAATATCCAAACAAGCATAAAGAAAGCATAAAACATTAAATTTATCAATCAAAACTTCAAAAAACTCAAAATTGCAAATATGAACAAAATAACTTGAACCAAGAGAAAGTAAAAGCAAAAGTGATGGAATTAAAGAGGAAATTAAGAGTACTTACAATTAAAGAAGCAAAATCCAAAATCAAAGCTTGCTATAAAATACTACAATCAAAACTCTAGGAGAGCAATTGCTATCTACACTACTCCTACTCCTAAGGATGCTTCCTAACTAATTCTACCTAATGAAAACCTAATACTACCTAATGTGTTGATATGTGTTGATATCCCCTTCATATAGCACTTTAATTTAGCATCTAGCCTTCCAAAATTGGGCCAAAAGCCCTCAGAAATTGCGCAGCACGTGTTTCATTAATGAAACCACGTGCAGAGACCTGTGCGTACGCACACTTTGCTGAATTTTCTCCTGTGCGTACGCATAGAGGGTTGTGCGCACACACACATACAAATTCCTTCTTGTGCGTATGCACGCGTACTTGTGCGCACACACACTTGTCTGTGTGTGCTTTTCCTTGTTTTCTTCAAGTGTTCTCCCTTGTACATGCTTTCTTCCACTTTTGCCTAGCCAATCTTGCCAAAATGACCTGAAATCACTCACAAAATATATCACGGCATCGAATGGCATGAAAAGTGGAATTAAAATCACTAATTTAAGCACAAAATGCATGTTTTCACATTTAGGTCCAAATTAGGGAGATAACACAAAAGTATGCTATTTTGGTGCTTAAGTGTGAGTTTATGTGATGAAATTCATTCAAATCAAGCTAAAATATATGAAAAAATATGGACTCATTAATTCCCCCACACTTAAACAAAAGCATATTCTCATGCTAAACCAAACAAGGATAGTAATCAAAGGGGTAACCAACTTGTTGAATGCAACTATCTATATGCATGCAAGTATACTATATACTATATATATGTATTTATCTACCTATGGTATCCTATTGATTTGGTAAAAACAAACAATCAAATTTTCAAGCAAGAGTATAAACATATAGGGCCAAGCAAAGAATTAATTCAATGCAATCAAAAATCTAAAGAATTGATTTAACTCATCAAAGTGAAGTAACTTGCAAGAATACATGATAAGAGGTATGGAAACATAGAATTGAGTAATTGAACCCTCACTAGATGTGTATATACTCTCAATGCTCGGTGTTTAGGGTCAAATTACTCAAGTCTCCTCTAATAATGCTTTCAAAGATTTGCTTTTCATCTAACAATCAACAAGTATTTGATGCATGTATGTAATTATCATGAGGACTTATTAAGGTTGTAATGGGGTTAAGGTCAAGGTGGGATAGATATGGCTTAGTGGACTAAATTGAATTGAATCCTTGATTAGTTTAAGTATCACACTCAACCTATATCAATCAAATCACAAAAATGCATTCTAACCACTCGTTACTTCTTTTCACTCACATTCATGCCTTGGTTTCGATTCAAATCCACATATGCAGTCCTCATTCATTTCATTCATTTTTTTTCTTTTCTTTGGGGCAAACATTGTCCCATCTTATCCACAAATGACTTTTTTTCTATTTCCTTTTCTTTTTCTATGACAAATGCATATGGTCAAAGCAAATTGATACATGAATGTGCACCCATTTTCTAAATTTTCAATGAATACCCAAAAATAAACATTTTATCTACCAATGTTTCCCAACATTTTCCCACACTTAGATGAAACACACACCTCAACCTAAGCTAATCAAGGATACAATCCAAGGTAAATTCATGGTTTTCCGCTTAAGGTTGTAATGTGGTGATATTACAAACAATGGGGATTAAAAAGCTCAAAAGGGGTTCACAAAGGTAGATGCAAGGGTAGGTCCATATAGGTGAGTGAGTTTAATTCAAAAATGGCCTCAATCATGCTAAATGCATTCAAGACATCAAACATCAGAAATAAAGAATCAAGCAAAATCAAGATCACAATCATAGAAGAGATATAGCACACCATGAACAAAATAGTTGTTATAATGTGTAACCACTCATTAAAGCTAAAAAACTCACAAGGTATTTTGTTCTATCTCTCTTCTATATTCCATAAAAATCATTCAAGGAAGTTTAAAAATAATTTTCCAAATCAATTCAATAGAATGCCCTAAAACAAAATTCTTGAAAATTTTTGTTGTTTTTCACCAAAATTATTTCCTATATGTATGTATGATGTTGTGATGGATGCACATTTTCAAAATTTCTTAGTTCTTTTCCTAATTTTCAACAATGCAAAAACTAACATGAACAATTAGGTCAAAATTGAACTACGTACTATGCTATTCACATAAAATTACAACTTCTATCTATAAAATATATACCACGCAAAAAGATGCAAAAATGTAACATGCAATATATATATATATATATATATATATGGATTTGGATCCTCTAAAGTTTGAAGTTCACTTTAGAAAGTAAAGTGTGATCTTCTATCCTTGAATAGTTTCTCTTTTATATTTATTATTGGTCCTACCTATGAAATCAATGGTGAGAGATCATACTTTACTCTCTAAAGTGAAATTCAAACTTTAGAGGATCCAAATCCTATATATATATATACCAAAAGAAAAATGCAATACAGTAGTCAAAAGCACTCTAAATATCTACAAGAAACATAATAAAAAGAAACAAAAATAAGGTGCAAAGTGTTCGGAAAAGTAAGTTTACACCCCAAAATGACGAATACTCCCCCACACTTAAGCGTTGCATGGTCTTCCGTGCACGAACACGATCCGGGGATAATGTCTCTCAAGAGCTCCACCTTCGGTTGGCGGATGTGGGGGCCTGGATTGTGTGGAAACCGCCAAGTCCAATGCATTCTCGGCATCTTCGTCCTCAGTGTCCTCCTCCTCTCCCGGCTCCTTGCCTTTATGTCTCATCATAAAAAAGAATGAATAAAGTATAATTAGAACCCATAGGGCAAGTAGCACAAAAAGGTAAAGGAGAGAGCAAATAAGCATCTAATTGAGAAAGTTTCATAGTGGTGTGGTATGATAAAAAAAATTGAGCCGTGCGTGTATTCCAATTATGTGTGTGGTTAGGGTACAAACAATGGCCGGTTAAAATGGCATCCACACAATCAAAAAGTAAGTATGAGTTCTTCAACTAAATGGCCTAAGATGCAAGCAATGAATGAGGATCAATTAAACACAAGCAAACTTAGGCAACTACAACAAGAGTAAATTGAATGTAGGAATTATTAGATATTGAAGGTGTGCAAGTGAAAGGGCAAAATTGATATAAAATAGCACAACAAACAATAACCAATGCAATGAAGAAAAGAAAATTACTTATTCATCCTTAGGAATAATCAAATAATCACATGGTTAAGGTGTTTGTTACAAAAAGTGACAAGTCTTGATAGGAATCAAGTCAAGTCAACTCAAATAAATGCAAAGTATTAACAAGAAACAAAGACCTTGTGATGTGATTATATTGACTTAAAAACCACGATGAACAAGCAATTCAATTCAATTCACTAAATTCAATATGCACTTGTTAAAAATTTTACCAAAAAGTAGTCAAATGTCACTCTTGCATATCCATTTGGTGCTAGCAACTCAAGGCAATAAACAAGTACATTATTGAAATCCCAATCCAAAATAACATCATAATCATTTAAAAGTGCACAATTCTGAATTAGAATGCCAAACAAGGATATAGTCTAACACATATAGTAGCTACAACACATGCATTAAACAAAAAGTTCATTCAGGCATTATGTCAAACACATGGAGTGCAGTGCACAAATTCAACAAATTCAAGCGAAAGATTCAAGAATGAACAACCCATAAGTCAAAATTGAACACTTGCAATGTAACAAACAAACAATTAAGCAAACTTAAATAACCAAAGTTAAATCAAGAAAACAGAAATTAAGCAAGCAACTAAACATAACAAAGAAGATTAAAACAAGAAAATTGAAAAGTTGATGAATGGAAAAGAAAAAGATAGGTAACAGTGACACTTGTGTTAGCTACTGTGAGGCTCACGGCAACGGAGTTTCGCCAAAGAAGAGAAGAAAGAGAGAAGAAAAAGAAAGAAGAAAGAAGAGAAAATAAAAGAAAGAAGAAAAAGAAAGAAGAAAGAAGAAGAATAAAAGAAAGAAGAAGAAGAAGAAGAAGAAGAAGAAGAAGAAGAAGAAGAAGAAGAAGAAGAAGAAGAAGAAGAGAGAAGAAATAGGGAGAGAGAGAGAGTGGTGGCGCAACGGCGCCGGCGACGGTGGTGGTCGCCGAAAGAAGGGCTGGGTTGGGTTGAGGGGGGTAGAAGAAAAAAAAGAAGGAAAGAAGAAAGGGGGTGAGGAGTGGTGTAACAGGGCAGCTTTTCTCATTACTGCCTAGACCGAGACTCGTGCGCACGCACAAAGGAGTGTGCATACGCACACCAGCAAAAAAATGATAGCGTTTATACGCATAGGACGTGCGAGCGCTGCTGGCAGAGAGGGTGTCAAGACATGTGCGTACGCACAGAGCATTTTTTTAAAGAAAGGCAAAATGACTATGTTTGTGTACGCACAGGGATTCATGTGCACGCATAGAATGAAAATGTGGTGGGGTGCGCGTGCATAGAGGGTGCGAGCGCTGCGAACAGAACGCGTGCAAACAGGTGTGCGTACGCACACTTCTGTGCGCATGGACATGTGAGGAAAAATAGGGGAAGTGTGCATACGCACAAGGCTGTGCGCACGCACAGAACTCTGTTTCTGCAACATTTTTAAAGCCTCTAAGGCACCAACCATGATATCAATCAAAGGTTTTCAACCCCAAAACACATCATTCTTCAAAAACACAAGATCAAACATAAAATGCAACTAATCCAAGCCTAGAATGCAATCAAACTATGCTAATTAAAGAGATAAAATTGAATAAACAAAAGCTAAAAGAAAGAAGGGTTGAAAGGATATTACCATGGTAGGGTGTCTCCCACCTAGCACTTTGGTTTAAGTCCTCAAGTTGGACTTTTGGTTGGAGCTCACATCCAGGAGGCTTATGCTTCCATCCATCCTTGAGTTGCCAACCATGCTTGCTATTCAAAAATCTTCCGGGATCCCAAACGAAGTACATTAAGCTCTCAAGCAACCTCAAACAAAAAATTGGGATCCAAAATTATTGGTTGTAGAGGTGTATGCCCGGATCCCACACTTTGGTTTCTCTATCATCCTTTTGTTGACTTTCTCTTGTGCCCTTGGATGAACAACCTCTCCAAGTACCTTTGAAGCACCCACTTGAATCTTGTGATCCTCCCAAGTGGACCTTACACCACTTATACATTGAATTCCTTTGATAACCAAAGTCCACTCCTTCACCATTTAACACTCCAAGAAGCACCTTAAGTTGGTGATCCGTCTCTAAGAGAGCATATTGGTATGTCCCTATGAAGTTCATGGAGGAAATGGTTACCCATTCAAATTGCCCTTAGGTTGGAGTCACTCTTGTAAACTCTTGTATGTATGCCTCCACTTCATGGATGATCACCTCTTTCTCACCACTCTTTTTTAGCTCTTTCCTTTCTCTCTCAAACTCAAAAGTAGGAGGCTCCTCAAGATCATTGAGGGGTTGACCAAGGTGGACAAAAAATCATTCATGATGCAATCCACTTCTTGATCAAACTCCCTCAATTCTCCATTCACCCCTTCCGGTTCACTAGTTCTACCTTCCTCCTCTTGTTACAATTCTTGTCCTAACTCTTCTTCCTTCCCTTGAGGCTCCATGTTCTCCTCCTCTCTACACTCCTTACTTGATCCTCCACCTTCTTCAAGGGGGATGTCTTGAGTGGTTGTGCGTAGTGAGGCCAAGCGGTTCACTGCTTCGGTTATGGTAGCAATGAACTCCCCTTGCTTCTTTCGGAACCCTTCTTGCTCTTGGAAGAATGCTTGAATGTCTTGTTGTTCTTGGGGCAAGGGTTGGAGAATTTCACAATTTGATGGAAGAGAAGGTTCAAAGGTTGGAAGAAAGGTTGAATAGTTGGAAGGTGTGTTATGTGGGTGAGGGTATTGAGGTGGTGTATAAGGGTGTGGTGGTTCATACGGTTGGTAACAAGGTGTATAAACATTGGAATCCCATGGGGGTGGATGGTGTAGTACTTGAAGGTTTGGTGGTTGGGGGTCATGTAGGGGATATCTTTTATATCCTTGGATTTGGTATTCACATAGGGGAGGATTTGTCTCGTTGTAGTATAGAGGAGGTGTTTGCCATGAGTGTTGCTCATACGTAATTGGTTCCTCCCTAAATTGATTCTCCCACTCCATGAAGCAATCCCAATTTGAATTTATCATACCCTACAAAATACTCACAACTAAGCTCCAAGCAATAAAGGTGATAGCTCATAGAGAAAGTGGAAAATAAAAACAAAAGACATTAACAAACAAGAAAAATAAACACCTAGATATTAACAAAAATAACCAAACAACCAAAAAATAATATATTTACACTATCAACATATTTACAACAACCAAAAGATAGCACTCAATTGCATCCCCAGCAACGGCGCCAAAAACTTGGTGAAAGGAAATTGCACCAGTTCGGAAATTAGATAAAATAATTCCATTGTGAGTATAGTCCAAACCGACAATACAATCCCAATCATCAAAGTTTAGTTTTTCAAATCAAATATCAACCGTGAGTAATGAAACCTCGGGTCATCTTGCCTAGGATGCAATTGAAATGTTACACTTTCGGTTGTTAGAAAAAAGGGAGTTTTCAAGCAAGAAACGAAAGATTGAAAGAACAAAGAGATTATCAAAATTGAAATTAATGTAAGTAAAAAGGAAACAAGATCAAAACTAGTGAAAATGAAAAAAATGTATAAAGAGCCTTGACTTGGGAACGAGGATCTAAGGAATCCTATCATTGCCATAACCACAATTATGGTAATTATCATGAGTTAATCTCGCTTTGTTAACCTCAAACATCGAGGAGTAAGTCAAGCAAGCATAATTGACCTTAAACCATAAGTCCTAGCAAACTTACCAAACAAGTTGATAAAAAACTAGCATCAATGGAAACAAGAGTCAACTAACTACCCAAGAATTACCACTAAATGTCGGACATTATGACTCTAGTATCCTAGAAACTCAAATCCCAAGCCAAGGTGTGAAAATCTACTCAAAACTCATAATTGGCATTTTCACAAACACCTTATGGGCATAAAACCAAAACACAGAAAATTGCAAAGACAAGTAAAAGCTATAACCAAACTATTCACCATATCAACAATAAACATCCAAACAAGCATAAAGAAAGCATAAAACATTAAATTCATCAATCAAAACTTCAAGAAACTCAAAATTGCAAATATGAACAAAATAACTTGAATCATGAGAAAGTAAAAGCAAAAGTGATGGAATTAAAGAGGAAATTAAGAGTACTTACAATTAAAGAAGCAAAATCCAAAATCAAAGCTTGCTATAAAATGCTACAATCAAAATCCTAGGAGAGCAATTGCTATCTACACTACTCCTACTCCTAAGGATGCTTCCTAACTAATTCTACCTAATGAAAACCTAATACTACCTAATGTGTTGATATGTGTTGATATCCTTTTCATATAGCACTTCAATTCAGCATCTAGCCTTCCAAAATTGGGCCAAAAGCCCTTAGAAATCACGCAGCATGTGTTTCATTAATAAAACCACGTGCAGGAACCTGTGCATACGCACAGATGTGTGCGTATGCACACTTTGCTACATTTTCTCCTGTGCATATGCACAGGGGGTTGTGCGCACGCACACATACAAATTTCTTCTTGTACGTACGCACGCGTACTTGTGCGTACGCACACTTGTCTGTGTGTGCTTTTCCTTGTTTTCTTCAAGTGTTCTCCCTTGTACATGCTTTCTTCTACTTTTGCCTAGCCAATCTTACCAAAATGACTTGAAATCACTCACAAAATATATCACAGCATCAAATAGCATGAAAAATGGAATTAAAATACTAATTTAAGCACAAAAACACATGTTTTCACATTTAGGTCCAAATTAGGGAGATAACACAAAAGTATGCTATTTTGGTGCTTACGTGTGAGTTTATATGATGAAATCCATTCAAATCAAGCTAAAATATATCGGAAAATATGGACTCATCAGTTGTAGTTCACTCTTTGCTCATCCAGTGAGTCTCCTAAGTAATGCTTAAGTCTATGGCCATTGACAGTGAAAGTCCTCTGTGTTTTCTCATCCATAAGTTCCACATGACCATAAGGGGAAACTTTGATGATTGTGAAGGGACATGACCTTCTTGATTTCATCTTTCCTAAGAAAAATTTGAGCCTTGAGTTGTATAAGAGAACCTTTTGGCCCTCTACAAACTCCCTTCTTGACAGCTTTTGATCATGCAATTTCTTTGTTTTCTTTTTATAAATCTTGGCATTTTCATAGGCTTGAATTCTGAATTCATCTAACTCATTGAGCTGTAGCAACCTCCTTTCTCCAGCAGCTTGATCATCAAAGTTTAACATCTTTAGAGCCCAAAATGCTCTATGTTCAAGCTCCACTGGTAGATGACAAGCTTTTCCAAACACCAATTGGTATGGAGACATACCAATAGGTGTCTTAAAAGCTGTTCTATAAGCTCACAAAGCATCATCCAACTTCTTGGACCAATCTTTCCTTGAGTTTCCAACAGTCTTCTCAAGGATCCTCTTGAGCTCTCTATTTGAAATTTCAGCTTGACCATTAGTTTATGGGTGGTATGGGGTGGCTACTTTGTGCTTGACACCATATTTGAGGAGGAGTGTCTCTAGTTGCTTATTACAAAAGTGACTTCTCCCATCACTTATGAGAGCTCTTGGAACCCCAAACTGGCTAAATATATTATTCCTCAAGAAATTGATCACAACTTTGTTGTCATTTTTTGATGTTGCTATAGCTTCTACCCATTTGGACACATAGTCCACAGCCACCAATATGTAATTGTTTGAGTATGAGGGTGGAAAAGCTCCCATGAAGTCAATTCCCAAAACATCAAACAACTTTAACTCCATGATGAACCTCTGTGGCATCTCATTCTTCTTGGGTAAGTTGCCAGCTCTTTGACACTCATTGCACGTTATCACAAACTCATTTGCATCTTTGAATATAGTAGGCCAAAAGAATCCACACTGCAACACCTTGGCTGCAGTCATTTCTCCACTAAAGTGCCCTCCATAAGTAGATCCATGGCAATGCCAAAGAACCTCTTGTCCTTCCTCATGAGAGATGCATCTTCTTAGCAGTCCATCAGCACACTTCTTGAAGAGGTAAGGCTCATCCCAAATGAAATGCTTGGCATCATTGATGATCTTCCTTCTCAAGTGCTTGTTGATGTTGGAAGGTAACTCTCCAATGGCCTTGAAATTGGCTATGTCTGCAAACCATGGAGCCTCTTGGAGCATCATCAATTGCTCATCTGGGAAGCTCTCATTTACACCAGGGCTATGAGCTTCATTGTCCATGTGTGGGATCCTTGATAGGTGATCTGCCACCTTATTTTCTACTCCACTCCTATCCTTGATTTCAATGTTAAACTCTTGGAGTAATAGGATCTATCTGATCAATCTAGGCTTGGACTCTTATTTGGTTAGCAAGTATTTGAGAGCTGCATGGTCAGTAAATACAATTACTTTAGAACCAATAGGGCTTCATTAAGAACCTTGTTAGCATAATAGATGACATGCACTAACTTGTCTCTCCTTTGTCCTAATAAAGCACCAATGGCAAAATCTGATGTATCACACATCAGTTCAACAAGTCCCAGCTTGGTGGTGTTATAATAGGTGCAGAAGAGAGCTTACTTTTAAGCTCATCAAACGCTTGCATACATTCTCTATCAAATATGAATGGTACATTAGAGATAAGGAAGTTGCTTAAAGGTTTGGCAATTTTTGAAAAGTCTCTAATGAACCTTCTATAGAAACCAGCATGTCCCAAGAAACTCCTAACTGCTTTGACATTGAAAGGTGTGGGTAATTTTTCAATCACTTCCACCTTGGCTCTATCTACGTCTATGCCTTTCTTAGAGATTTTCTGGCCAAGGACTACCCCTTCGGTAACCATAAAATGACACTTTTTCCAGTTCAAAACTAGGTTAGTCTCTTAGCATCTCTTGAGCACCAAGGCTAGATGGTGTAAGCAATTAGGAAAGGAGTCACCAAACACTGAAAAATCATCCATGAAAACCTCAATAAATTTTTCAATCATATCAGAAAAAATGGACAGCATACACCTTTGGAATGTGGCAAGTGCATTGCACAAACCAAAGGGCATGCGTCTGTATGCAAAAACACCATAAGGACAGGTGAAAGATATCTTTTCTTGGTCCTTAGGATCCACTACAAACTGGTTGTAGCCTAAGTATCCATCTAAGAAACAATAGTACTCATGTCTAGCAAGCCTCTCCAACATTTGATCCATGAATGGTAGAGAAAAATGATCCTTCCTTGTGGCTTTATTGAGCTTTCTGTAGTCTATATACATGCGCCATCTGGTCACTATTCTTGTTGATATTAGCTCATTCTTTTCATTTGGTACCATTGTGATTCCCCTTTTCTTGGGAACTACTTGAACAAGGCTCACCCAAAGACTATCTGAAATGGGGTAAATCACCCCTGCTAGCCATAGCTTGAGCACTTCCTTTTGCACCACTTCCTTCATTGCTGGGTTCAATCTTCTTTGTGGTTGGATTGAGGGCTTGGCATCTTCCTCAAGAAGGATTTTATGCATACACATTGAAGGGCTTATCCCCTTCAAATATAAAAGTTTCCACCCAATGGCATCCTTGTGTTGTTTCAGCACCTTAATGAGCTCCTCCTCTTGTTCCTTGCTCAAGGTTGAATTGATGATTACTGGGTAAGTGTCATTGTTCCCCAAGTAAGCATACTTCAAGTTTGGAGGTAGGGTCTTTAGTTCTAGCTTGGGTGCTTCTTCTTTCTCCTTACTTGCCTTGTCTAACATGATTGTGATGTCTATGCTTTCTTGAGGTAATTCACTGCATGATGCTGGTTGCTCTTGCTTCATTTCATCTTCAAGTTTGTCCTCTTCTAGAACTCCCTGAACCAGTGTCTCCATTGTGTCAACCATTATACACTCTCCAATGGACTCTTTGGGATAGCTCTTAGCAATGAAAATATTGAACACCATATTTTCTTCATGAAGCCTGAGGACCAATTCTCCCTTTTGTACATTAATTATAGCTCCAGCTGTTGCCAAAAATGGCCTCCCCAGTATGATTGATGCATTGGCCTTGATGAGCGGATAATTTATACGCTTTTTGACATTGTTTTTAGTATGTTTTTAGTAGGATCTAGTTACTTTTAGGGATGTTTTCATTAGTTTTTATGTTAAATTCACATTTCTGGACTTTACTATGAGATTGTGTGTTTTTCTGTGATTTCAGGTATTTTCTGGCTGAAATTGAGGGACTTGAGCAGAACTCAGATTCAGAGGTTGAGAAGGACTGCTGATGCTGTTGGATTCTGACCTCCCTGCACTCAAAGTAGATTTTCTGGAGCTACAGAACTCGAAATGGCGCGATTCCAATTGCGTTAGAAAGTAGACATCCAGGGCTTTCCAGCAATATATAATAGTCCATACTTTGGCCAAGAATAGATGACGTAAACTGGCATTCAACACCAGCCTTCTGCCCAAATCTGGCGTCCAGCGCCAGAAAAGGATCCAAAACCAGAGTTGAATGCCCAAACTGGCACAGAAACTGGCGTTCAACTCCACAAATGGCCTCTGCACGTGCAACACTCAGGCTCAGCCCAAACACACACCAAGTGGGCCCAGGAAGTGGATTTATACATTAATTACTTACTCATGTAAACCCTAGTAGCTAGTTTATTATAAATAGGACCTTTTACTATTGTATTAGGCATCTTTGGTCTCAGTTTTAACCCATTGTTCATCTTAGGAGACTATTGATCACGTTTTAGGGGGCTGGCCATCTCGGCCATGCCTGGACCTACACTTATGTATTTTCATGGGGTAGAGTTTCTACACTCCATAGATTAAGGTGTGGAGCTCTGCTGTTCCTCAAAGATTAATGCAAAGTACTACTGTTTTCTATTCAATTCATCTTATTTCGCTTCTAAGATATCCATTCGCACCCAAGAACGTGATGAAGGTGATGATTATGTGTGACGCTCATCACCATTCTCCCCTATGAACACGTGCCTGACAAACACTTCCGTTCTACATGAAATAAGCTAGAATGAATATCTCTTAGATCTCCTAACCAGAATCTTCGTGGCGTAAGCTAGAATGATGGCGGCATTCAAGAGAATGCAGAAAGTCTAAACCTTGTCTGTGGTATTCCGAGTAGGATTCAATGATTGGATGACTGTGACGAGCTCCTAACTCGCGATTGCAGGGCGTTAGTGACAGACGCAAAAGGATAGTAAATCCTATTCCAGCATGATCGAGAACCGACAGATGAATAGCCGTGCCGTGACAGGGTGCGTGAGCATATTATTCACTGAGAGGATAAGATGAAGCCATTGGCAAGGGTGATGCCTCCAGACGATTAGCCGTGCCGTGACAGGGCATTGGATCATTTTCCCGAGAGATGACCAAAAGTAGCCATTGACAGTGGTGATGTATCACATAAAGCCAGCCATGGAAAGGAGTAAGACTGATTGGATGAAGATAGCAGGAAAGCAGAGATTCAGAGGAACGAAAAGCATCTCCATTCGCTTATCTGAAATTCCTACCAATGATTTACATAAGTACCTCTATCCCTATTCTATTATTTATTATTCGAAAACACCATTATCAATTTATATCTGCCTAACTGAGATTTGCAAGGTGACCATAGCTTGCTTCATACCAACAATCTCCGTGGGATTCGACCCTTACTCACGTAAGGTATTACTTGGACGACCCAGTGCACTTGCTGGTTAGTTGTATCGAAGTTGTGACAAATTATGAATGTGTAATCGCGATTACGCGTACCAAGTTGCTCACGTGCCAGGAATAGTTTGAGCCTGGACATCACAATTTCGTGCACCAAGTTTTTGGCGCCGTTGCCGGGGATTGTTTGAGTTTTCGGCAAGCTTTTGGTCCGGTAACATCAGTGCCAAGTTTGATCCGGCAACAACACCTAGTTTTTGGCGCCGTTGCCGGGGATTGTTTGAGTTTGGACAACTGACGGTTCATCCTATTGCTCAGATTAGGTAATTTTCTTTTTGTTTTCTTTTCAAAAATTTTTCAAAAATAATTTCTAAAATTTTCTCATCTGTTTTCGAAAAAAATTAAAAATGTTTTCAAAAATTTTATTCGAGATTTTTAAGAATGAATTCTAGTGTTTCATGAAGCATGTGAAGCCTGGCTGGCTGTAAAGCCATGTCTAAATTCTTTTGGACTGAGGCTTCCAAACCATCAGAGGTAAGTTACATACTTGATAAATGATGAGTAGCAATTTGTTATCAAGAGCAATATACTCTGGTGTTAAATGCTGAAGCTTGGCTGGCCATTGGCCATGTCTAGTGTTTTTGACCGAAGCTTTCTTTGAAAGCTTGGCTGGCTAGTGAGCCATGTCTAATTCCTGGACTGAAACTTTAGACTAAGAATGCAAGATTCCTGGAATTCATGTTAAAAATTTTGGAATCCTTATTTTTTCTTTTTCATATAATTTTCGAAAAAAATCCAAAAAAATTAGAAAATCATAAAAATCAAAAAAAATATTTTTCTGTTTCTTGTTTGAGTCTTGAGTCATATCATAAGTTTGGTGTCACTTGCATATGCATCTTGCATTTTTTCGAAAATATCATGCATTCATAGTGTTCTTCATGATCTTCAAGTTGTTCTTGGTAAGTCTTCTTGTTTGATCTTGATGATTTTTTGTTTTGTGTCTTTTCATGTTTATCATATGCATTCTTGAATTCTTAGTGCGTAAGCATTAAAGAATTCTAAGTTTGGTGTCCTGCATGTTTTCTTTGCATTAAAAATTTTTCAAAATTGTGTCTATGATGTTCATCTTGACATTCATAGTGTTCTTGGTGTTCATCTTGACATTCATAGCATTCTTGCATGCATTCATTGTTTTGATCTAAAAATTTCATGCATTGCATAATTTTCATGTTTTTCATAAAAATTTCAAAAATCAAAAAAATATCTTTCCCTTTTTCTCTCATCAAATTCGAAAATTTGGATTCACTTTTTCAAAAATTTTTAAAATCAAGTTGTTTCTTATGAGTCAAATCAAATTTTCAATTTGAAAATCTTATCTTTTTCAAAATCTTTTTCAAAAATCAAATCTTTTTCAAAATTTTTGGTTATTTTCGAAAATTCCAAAAATATTTTTCAAAAATATTTTTCTTATTTTTATCACAAATTTTCGAAAATAACATAATCAATTAATGTTTTGATTCAAAAATTTGAAGTTTGATACTTGCTTGTTAAGAAAGATTCAAACTTTGAGTTCTAGAATCATATCTTGTGATTTCTTGTGAATCAAGTCATTAATTGAGATTTTTAAGATCAAATCTTTTTTCAAAACTAATTTCTATCATATCTTTTCAAAAATATCTTCTCATCTTATCTTTTTCAAAAAAAATATCCTTTCAAAATATCTTTCCTAACCTCCTAACTACCTTTTCAAAATTGGTTTTCAAAATTTGTTTCAACTAACTAACTAACTTTTTGTTTGTTTCTTAACTTTTTCAAAACTACCTAACTAACTCTCTCTCTCTCTCTCTAATTTTCGAAAATATCTTCCCTCTTTTTAAAAAATTTCTTTTTAATTTAAAAAAAAAATTTCGAAAAAATACTAACAATTTTTAAAAACCATTTTCGAAAATCACTAACTCTTTTTCAAAATAATTTTCGAAAATTATCCCTCCCCCATCTTATTCTATTTATTCATTCATATCCTAATATCTCATCTCACATCTCTGCCATCCTCACAGTTGTGTTTCTTCCATTATATTACATTCTTTGTCTCCCCCTCTTCTTCTACTCACACAGGGATCCCTATACTGTGGTATAAAGGATCTCTATTATTATTATTATTTTTCTGTGCCCTCTTCTTTGTCATATGAGCAGGAGCAAGGATAAGAACATTCTTGTGGAAGTAGATCCAGAACCTGAAAGGACTCTGAAGAGAAAATTAAGAGAAGCTAAAATACAACAATCCAGAGATAACCTTTCAGAAATTTTCGAACAGGAAAAGGAGATGGCAGCCGAAAATAATAATAATGTAAGGAAGATGCTTGGTGACTTTACTGCACCTAATTCCAATTTACATGGAAGAAGCATCTCCATTCCTGCCATTGGAGCAAACAATTTTGAGCTGAAACCTCAATTAGTTTCTCTGATGCAGCAGAACTGCAAGTTTTATGGACTTCCATCTGAAGATCCTTTTCAGTTCTTAACTGAATTCTTGCAGATATGTGATACTGTTAAGACTAATGGAGTAGATCCTGAAGTCTACAGGCTCATGCTTTTCTCTTTTGCTGTAAGAGACAGAGCTAGATTATGGTTGGATTCTCAACCCAAGGACAGCCTGAACTCTTGGGATAAGCTGGTCACGGCTTTCTTAGCCAAGTACTTTCCTCCTCAAAAGCTGAGCAAGCTTAGAGCTGATGTTCAAACCTTCAGACAGAAAGAAGGTGAATCCCTCTATGAAGCTTGGGAAAGATACAAACAGTTGACCAAAAAGTGTCCTTCTGACATGCTTTCAGAATGGACCATCCTGGATATATTCTATCAAAGATGTCACTGGACACTTCTGCAGGTGGATCCATCCACCTAAAGAAAACGCCTGCAGAAGCTCAAGAACTCATTGACATGGTTGCTAATAACCAGTTCATGTACACTTCTGAGAGGAATCCTGTGAGTAATGGGACGCCTATGAAGAAGGGAGTTCTTGAAGTTGATACTCTGAATGCCATATTGGCTCAGAATAAAATATTGACTCAGCAAGTCAATATGATCTCTCAGAGTCTGAATGGAATGCAAGCTGCATCTAACAGTACTCAAGAGGCATCTTCTGAAGAAGAAGCTTATGATCCTGAAAACTCTGCAATAGCAGAGGTAAATTATTTAGGTGAACCTTATGAAAACACCTATAACTCATCATGGAGAAATCATCCAAATTTCTCATGGAAGGATCAAAAGCCTCAACAAGGCTTTAATAATGGTGGAAGAAACAGGTTTAGCAATAGCAAGCCTTTTCCATCATCAACTCAGCAACAGACAGAGAACTCTGAACAAAATACTTCTAATTTAGCAAATCTAGTCTCTGATCTATCTAAGGC
The DNA here is from genome assembly GCF_059453495.1 of Arachis ipaensis. NCBI lineage: Eukaryota > Viridiplantae > Streptophyta > Magnoliopsida > Fabales > Fabaceae > Arachis > Arachis ipaensis. Next base: position 43,874,234 of record NC_142444.1, on the reverse strand, counting down.
CACTGTAAGTTTCATGAATGAAACAAGGTCTTCCATTAGAAATCTGGAAGCACAAGTGGGCCAGCTGAGTAAAAGGATCACTGAAATCCCTCCTAGTACTCTCCCAAGCAATACAGAAGAGAATCCAAAAGGAGAGTGCAAGGCCATTGACATAAGCGCCATGGCCGAACCTGTGAGGAGAGGAGAGGACGTGAATCCCAAGGAGGAAGACCTCCTGGGACGTCCAGTGATCAATAAGGAGCTTCCCTCTGAGGAACCAAAGGACTCTGAGGCTCATCTAGAGACCATAGAGATTCCATTGAACCTCCTTATGCCCTTCATGAGCTCTGATGAGTACTCCTCTTCTGAAGAGAATGAGGATGTTACTGAAGAGCAAACTGCCAAGTTTCTTGGTGCAATCATGAAGCTGAATGCCAAATTATTTGGCATTGATACTTGGGAAGTTGAACCTCCCTTGTTCATCAATGAACTAAGTGATCTGGATCAACTGACATTGCCTCAGAAGAGACAGGATCCTGGAAAGTTCATAATACCCTGTACCATAGGCACCATGATCTTTAAGGCTATGTGTGACCTTGGTTCAGGAATAAACCTCATGCCCCTCTCTGTAATAGAGAAACTGGAAATCTATGGGGTGCAAGCTGCTAAAATCTCATCAGAGATGGCAGATAACTCAAGAAAACAGGCTTATGGATAAGTAGAGGACGTGTTAGTGAAGGTTGAAGGCCTTTACATCCCTGCTAATTTCATAGTTCTGGATACTGGAAAGGAAGAGGATGAATCCATCATCCTAGGAAGACTTTCCTGGCCACAGCAAGAGCTGTGATTGATGTTGACAGAGGTGAACTAGTCCTTCAATGGAATGAGGACTCCCTTGTGTTTAAAACTCAAGGATCTCCCTCTGCAACCATGGAGAGGAAGCAGAAAAAGCTTCTCTCAAAGCAGAGTCAACCAGAGCCCCCACAGTCAAACTCTAAGTTTGGTGTTGGGAGGCCACAACCAAACTCTAAATTTGGTGTTGAACTCCCATATCCAAACTCTAAGTTTGGTGTTGGAGAGTCTCAACAAATCTCTGCACATCTGTGAGGCTCCATGAGAGCCCACTGTCAAGCTATTGACATTAAAGAAGCGCTTGTTGGGAGGCAACCCAATGTTTATTTATCTAACTATATTTTTCTTAGTTATGTGTCTTTATAGGTTCATGATCATGAGGAGTCACAAAATAAATATAAAAATTGAAAACGGAATCAAAAACAGCAGAAGAAAAATCACACCCTGGAGGAGCATCTGTCTGGCGTTCAAACGCCAGAACAGAGCATAGTTCTGGCGCTGAACGCCCAGAATGGGAGCATCCTGGCGCTGAACGCCCAGAACAAGCATGGTTCTGGCGTTCAACGCCAGAAATGGCAGCAAAGGGGCGTTGAACGCCCAAAATGGGCACCAACCTGGCGCTGAACGCCCAGAGTTGTGTGCAATGGCATTTTACATGCCTAAATTGGTGCAGGGATGTAAATGCCTTGACACCTCAGGATTTGTGGACCCCACAGGATCATCTCAGGATCTGTGGACCCCACAGGATCCCCACCTACCTCATCATCTCTCTTTTCATTCATGATCATCCCTTCTTTTTTTCCATTTACCACTCACATCCATACACCCACTACCTTCAAAAATTCAACATCTCTCTCCCACCCAATCCCACCCATATGGCCGAATACACACTCCCATCCATCTCCTCCATATCTTCTTCTTATTCTTCTATTCTTTCTTCTTTTGCTCGAGGGCGAGCAACATTCTAAGTTTGGTGTGGTAAAAGCATAGCTTTTTTGTTTTTTTCCATAACCATTGATGGCACCTAAGGCCAGAGAAACCTCTAGAAAGAGGAAAGGGAAGACAAAAGCTTCTATCAAGGGTCTATAGCTCAGTGGTAGAACATTTGACTGCAAATCAAGAGATCCCTGAGATACCTCAGGGGATACATTTTCTTCCACACAATTATTGGAAGCAACTAAGGGTGGAACATCAAGAGCACTCCATCATCCTTCATGAAATCAGAGAAGATCTAAAAGCAATGAAGGAGGAGCAACAAAGACAAGGAAGAGACATAGAAGAGCTCAAGGACATCATTGGTTCCTCAAGAAGGAAACGCCACCATCACTAAGGTGGATTCATTCCTTGTTCTTATTTCTTCTGTTTTTCGTTTTCTATGTTATGTGCTTATCTAAAATTTTCATATATATCATTTTTCTCATATGCTGGGAAGAGATTCGTGTTATTAGCTATAGATTCATCCAACAATAACAAACCCATGATCTGAAAAGCGCTAGCAGAGGCATCTTGCGTAATAGGACTATTTCTCAGCAAGTAATGATAGTATTCTTCCATGTCTTTGGCATCTTTCATTTCAGACATACCACTATCCTTATATAAATCTGGGTAATTATGATATAGTCCAAATATTTGCGAGAGGGTTGTTTGTGTCTTCATTACATGATCATTAGTAGTAATAACTATGTCTTAAAGTTATGAATGTCCTATGAATCCATCACCTCTCTTAAATGAAAAATGTTTTAATTCAAAAGAACAAGAAGTACATGAGTTTCGAATTTATCCTTGAACTTAGCTTAATTATATTGATGTGGTGACAATGCTTCTTGTTTTCTGAATGTATGCTTGAACAGTGCATATGTCTTTTGAAGTTGTTGTTTAAGAATGTTAAATATGTTGGCTCTTGAAAGAATGATGACTAGGAGACATGTTATTTGATAATCTGAAAAATCATAAAAATGATTCTTGAAGCAAGAAAAAGCAGCAAAGAACAAAGCTTGCAGAAAAAAAAAAGAAGAAAAAAAAATTAGGCGAAAAAAAAATAGAAAGAAAAAGAAAAAGCAAGCAGAAAAAGCCAAAAGCTCTTAAAACCAAGAGGCAAGAGCAAAAAGCCAATAACCCTTAAAACCAAAAGGCAAGGGCAAATAAAAAGGATCCCAAGGCTTTGAGCATCAGTGGATAGGAGGACCTAAAGGAATAAAATCCTGGTCTAAGTGGCTAAACCAAGCTGTCCCTAACCATGTGCTTGTGGCGTGTAGGTGTCAAGTGAAAACTTGAGACTGAGCGGTTAAAGTCAAGGTCCAAAGCAAAAAAAGAGTGTGCTTAAGAACCCTGGACACCTCTAATTGGGGACTTTAGCAAAGCTGAGTCACAATCTGAAAAGGTTCACCCAATTATGTGTCTGTGGCATTTATGTATCCGGTGGTAATACTGGAAAACAAAGTGCTTAGGGCCACGGCCAAGACTCATAAAGAAGCTGTGTTCAAAAATCATCATACTGAACTAGGAGAGTCAATAACACTATTCGAAATCTGAAGTTCCTATAGATGCCAATCATTCTAAACTTCAATGGATAAAGTGAGATGCCAAAACTATTCAAGAGGCAAAAAGCTATAAGTCCCGCTCATATGATTGCAGCTATGTTTCATTGATAGTTTGGAATTTATAGTATATTCTCTTCTTTTTATCCTATTTGATTTTCAGTTGCTTGGGGACAAGCAACAATTTAAGTTTGGTGTTGTGATGAGCGGATAATTTATACGCTTTTTGACATTGTTTTTAGTATGTTTTTAGTAGGATCTAGTTACTTTTAGGGATGTTTTCATTAGTTTTTATGTTAAATTCACATTTCTGGACTTTACTATGAGATTGTGTGTTTTTCTGTGATTTCAGGTATTTTCTGGCTGAAATTGAGGGACTTGAGCAGAACTCAGATTCAGAGGTTGAGAAGGACTGCTGATGCTGTTGGATTCTGACCTCCCTGTACTCAAAGTGGATTTTCTGGAGCTACAGAACTCGAAATGGCGCAATTCCAATTGCGTTGGAAAGTAGACATCCAGGGATTTCCAGAAATATATAATAGTCTATACTTTGGCCAAGAATAGACGACGTAAACTGGCGTTCAACACCAGCCTTCTGCCCAAATCTGGCGTCCAGCGCCAGAAAAGGATCCAAAACCAGAGTTGAACGCCCAAACTGGCACAGAAACTGGCGTTCAACTCCACAAATGGCCTCTGCACGTGCAACACTCAGGCTCAGCCCAAACACACACCAAGTGGGCCCAGGAAGTGGATTTATACATCAATTACTTACTCATGTAAACCCTAGTAGCTAGTTTATTATAAATAGGACCTTTTACTATTGTATTAGGCATCTTTGGTCTCAGTTTTAACCCATTGTTCATCTTAGGAGACTATTGATCACGTTTTAGGGGGCTGGCCATCTCGGCCATGCCTGGACCTACACTTATGTATTTTCATGCGGTAGAGTTTCTACACTCCATAGATTAAGGTGTGGAGCTCTGCTGTTCCTCAAAGATTAATGCAAAGTACTACTGTTTTCTATTCAATTCATCTTATTTCGCTTCTAAGATATCCATTCGCACCCAAGAACGTGATGAAGGTGATGATTATGTGTGACGCTCATCACCATTCTCCCCTATGAACACGTGCCTGACAAACACTTCCGTTCTACATGAAATAAGCTAGAATGAATATCTCTTAGATCTCCTAACCAGAATCTTTGTGGCGTAAGCTAGAATGATGGCGGCATTCAAGAGAATCCAGAAAGTCTAAACCTTGTCTGTGGTATTCCGAGTAGGATTCAATAATTGGATGACTGTGACGAGCTCCTAACTCGCGATTGCAGGGCGTTAGTGACAGACGCAAAAGGATAGTAAATCCTATTCCAGCATGATTGAGAACCGACAGATGAATAGCCGTGCCATGACAGGGTGCGTGAGCATATTATTCACTGAGAGGATAAGATGAAGCCATTGGCAAGGGTGATGCCTCCAGACGATTAGCCGTGCCATGACAGGGCATTGGATCATTTTCCCGAGAGATGACCGAAAGTAGCCATTGACAGTGGTGATGTATCACATAAAGCCATCCATGGAAAGGAGTAAGACTGATTGGATGAAGATAGCAGGAAAGCAGAGGTTCAGAGGAACGAAAAGCATCTCCATTCGCTTATCTGAAATTCCTACCAATGATTTACATAAGTACCTCTATCCCTATTCTATTATTTATTATTCGAAAACACCATTATCAATTTATATCTGCCTAACTGAGATTTGCAAGATGACCATAGCTTGCTTCATACCAACAATCTCCGTGGGATTCGACCCTTACTCACGTAAGGTATTACTTGGACGACCCAGTGCACTTGCTGGTTAGTTGTATCGAAGTTGTGACAAATTATGAATGTGTAATTGCGATTACGCGTACCAAGTTGCTCACGTGCCAGGAATAGTTTGAGCCTGGACATCACAATTTCGTGCACCAGGCCTCTTTTTCCATGTCAAGCACTACAAAATCTACTGGGAAGATGAAGTCACCCACCTTAACTAAAAGTCCTCCACTACTCCATAGGGGGAACTTGAATGTTCTGTCTGCTAGTTGAAGTGCCATTCTTGTTGGCTTAGCCTCTTCAATTCTCATTCTCTTCATCATGGATAAGGACATAAGGTTGATGCTAGCTCCTAGATCACACAATACTTTTTCAATATTAATGTCTCCTATGATGCATGGGATTTGAAAGCTTCCAGGATTTTTCATCTTTTGAGGAAGCTTCTTTTGTATGATGGTGCTGCATTCCTCTATGAGCACTACAGTTTTCTTTTCTCCCCAGTTCCTTTTCTTGGTCATAAGCTCCTTTAGGAACTTGGCATAGAGTGACATTTACTCTAATGCTTTAGCAAAATGGATGTTGATTTGGAGCCTCTTGAAGATCTCCAAGAACCTAAAAAAATGGCTATCCTTCCCATCTTTTCTTAGCCTCTATGGATAGGGTGCTCTTGGTACACAGGGCTTCAAAACTTCCTTTGGTGGGGTTGGAGTATGTATCTCTTCTTCCTCTTTGATTTCTGAGTTCTTGTCAGCCTCTTCTTCTTGTAAGTTGTGGTTTGAAGATGCCTCCTTCACTATTTTTCCATTCCTTAATGTGATGGCTTTGCACTCCCCATGGGGCTGGTCATGGTATCATTGGGAAATGCATTTGTAGACATGGGTAATTGCTTGGATAGATATCCAATTTATGCTTCCAATTTTGTGATTGCTGCTCTGTGGTTGTTTATGTTGGATCTGACCTCTTCTTGGTATGCTTTCAACTTCTTGTCAGTTTGTGCTTGTTTTACTGTAGCAACATCTTCTGCCATCCTTGCAATCATGGCTTCCAACCTTGCAAATTTGTCATTGTCATCGCGTGGTAGTGAGGTTGGAGGTGATGTATTGTGATTGATTGGATTTTGAGGATGGTTGTTGTGTGCTTGTTGATTGGCTTGGAATGGGGCATTGTGTGAGTTATGGTAGGATCTATGGTTGTTTAGTTGGTGGCTGGGGTTGTTGTATTGGTTAGAGTTGTATGGTTTGTGGTCTTGGGCTTGGTTTTGCTGGGTTCCCCACCCAAAATTTTGGTGGTTCTTCCAACTTGGATTGTAGGTTTTAGCATTGGGATCATATGGTTGTCTAGGTGGATTGTTCACATAGTTGGCCTGCTCCCAATCATATTCAGCTTCTGGGCTAACTCCTTCTTGCACTGGTTCTTGAGTGCTGATTGCTGAGACCTGATTCTTCTCCATTTGCTTAGTGAGAACTGCAAGTTGAGCTGTGATTACCTTGTTTTGAGCCAGTAGAGCATCCATCTGGTTGAGCTCCATCACCCCCATCCTTGGGTTCTTATCAGATGCATAGAAGTACTCATTGTTGGCCACAATTTCTATGATGTCTATGGTCTCTTCAATTGTCTTCTTGGTGTTTAAGGAACCTCTTGAAGAGTGATCTAAGGCCTTCTTTGCCTCTTGAGACAATCCTTCATAGAAAATGTGCAACTGCACCCACTCATTAAACATGTCCGAAGGGCATCTCCATGTTAGCTCTTTATATCTCTTCCAAGCTTCATAAAGAGTCTCCCCATCTTGTTGTCTGAAGGTTTGTACTTCAGTCCTCAACTTGATAACTCTTTGGGGAAGGTAGAATTTAGCCAAGAACTTATTCACCACTTCTTCCCAAGTTGTCAAACTCTCCTTTGGGAAGGATTCAAGTCACTTAGATGCTTTGTCCCTAAGAGAGAAGGGGAACGAAAGCAGTCTATAAGTGTCAGAGTGAACGCCATTAGATTTCACTGTATTGCAGATTCTCAGGAAGGTAGTTAGATGTTGGTTTGGATCTTCTTGAGCATTTCCTCCAAATGAGCAGCTATTCTGAACAAGAGTGATTAGCTGTGGTTTGAGATCAAAGTTGTTGGCATGTGTGGTGGGTTTCAAGATGCTGCTCCTACAATTCCCAGGATTGATAAAAGAGCCTAGTACTCTTCTTTCTTGTGAGGGAGCATGGTTGCCAACAACCTCCTCTTGATGGTTGTGTGCTTCACCCTCTATGTTTTGGGTTGGATTCTCTTCTTCTTCTTCACCCACTACCCTTTTTCCTCTTGCCACTGCCTCTCTTTTTAATCTTAGAAATGTTCTTTCAGGTTCAGAATCGTAGGAGGTTACAGCTCCTCTCCTCCCTATCAAACACAACACACAAAATCCAAAGCAAAGATGAACACCCTCTTGGTAGAAGGGTGGGTAAGTCAAAATTGGTTGATGCAAAGCATCAAATAGTTAGTGTGCCTCTATTATAATGGCAATATATACAATGAACAATTGAAAATTCAAGTGCTAGAAGAAATAAGGAAAATAAAGAACTGAAATTAAAGTGCTTAATGAAGTAAAGAAAATGCTTAATCTAGACACCCATCAACTTAATCATTGTCAATTCAGAATCAATCCCCGGCAATGGCACCATAAACTTGATGACTGGAAAATTACTGTATCTCTACAATAACTCCTTCGGCAAGTATACCAGATTATTGTCAAGTAAAAACTCATTGAGAGTGAGGTGGATCCCACATGGATTGATTGATTGAACAACTTTAGTTAGTAGGGTATTTAGTTAAGCTAATCAAGAGTAAGTGTTGAGTAAGTGTTAGCAGTCGACGCTGTCCAATTCTGAACCTTCCCGGTAACCCTAGCCAGCCCGGCTATCAAGTGGTTCAATGCACTCTCGAACGACTTGATATCATGCTTTGAAGATGTCTCCTAGAAATTCCTGGTGTAATTCACCACACGTATAGCTAAGGCAAAGCATCCGATCAGCCTGCTAGGCATAACACAACACAAAGAAGAGACCACCAGAAAGTACTTAGACATATTCAACAGCGAGTGCCTAACCATCAATGGTCTAACTGACTCAGTAGCTAGCCTATGCTTAACTAACGGGCGCAAGAATGAGGACTTCAGGAAGCACCTCACAACTAAACCAGTCTGCACAATGCATGAAATCCAGAATATGGCAAGGAAGTACATAAATGACGAAGAAATGAGCCAAGTTGTGGTGACCAATAAACGGCACCACAACAATACGGCACCACGAACTAACCCCCACTAAAAGAACAGAATAGAGATCATCTGAGACTTTCCATCCACAATCAAACACTAAGGGTGGGAAAATTCACCAATTACACCCCCAAAATTTACCATCATATAGAAGAAACGAGCTTGCTTCCGAAGGCTAGACAACTAAAATAACACATAGGTGGCAACAAAAGTCTATTCTGTGATTATCATAGAGGATACAGGCATAGGATCCAAGATTGTTTCGACCTTAAGGACGCACTCAAACAAGCCATCCGAGACGGAAAACTTTCCGAGTTCACCAAAGTCATTCGAGAGCCCCAGAGAATGGAAAGAGAAAAATCCCTAGAACACGAAGGGCGGAACCGAAGAGGTGTAAAAATAGTCCGTCGAGAAAGCCGAGAGGCCGATCCAAATATAGTAGTAAACATCATCACAGGAAAGAACACTCCTGAGAAATCCAAGTCAGCATTGAAAAAGAACCTCCGAGTATTAGCCATCAAAGACAAACAAAGAGGTCACCCTACCACAACAACCATGACATTCTCATCCGACGACTGCCAGAACGGGATGGCTGAGGAAGACACCCTTTTCGTCATGTTGGCAAGAGTTGGAACGGGTATAGTTAAACGGATATTAGTAGACATAGGCACAGACTTAAACATCCTCTTCAGAGGGGCCTTTGACAAACTCAGCCTTCGAAACGAGGACTAGTGATGACTGGAAAATTACTGTATCTCTATAATAACTCCTTCGGCAAGTATACCGGATTATCGTCAAGTAAAAACTCACTGAGAGTGAGGTCGATCCCACAGGGATTGATTGGTTGAACAACTTTAGTTAGCAGAGTATTTAGTTAAGCTAATCAAGAGTAAGTGTTGAGTCCAAAAATTAAATGACAGAATTATAAATGACTTGAAGATAAATAAAGCAGTAAAGTGCTAGAATGTAAAGAGCATAAAGATAAATTGCTAGAAGGTAAATGACAGAAATGTAAATGACTGAATTGTAAAGGGAATGGGTTGCTTGGCAGATATTAAATAAAGCTATAAAGAATATGAAAGATAAGAATGGGGAAGATTCATTGGGGTTAGGAGATGTTGCTTTTTCCAGATTAATTTCAGATCATCTCATCTTCAATCATGCAACTCATTGACCTCTTGGCAATCATGACTGATTCAATCCCAATTCCTTGGTAATTCAATCTCTCAAATCTCTATAATCAGCAAATTCCTTGTTCTAATTGCTCATGAAGAGAGGTAAGCTTGGTCCCTAATTTTACCACACATCCTCATAGATCCAAGTAATTGGGCAGATTTAATGTCACCATATCCAATCCCAAAACCCAGATCTACTCAATGTGAGAAGGGATTTCAAGCATGATTTCATATTTTCTCTTCCAAGGTTTCCATGAAACCCAAGTTGCATTCAATCTCTTTTCCAAGATAATTGAATGCTAAGCATGAAGAACGAAATTCCTTTTAGCAAATCAAAGAGAAATGAAGAGAAGAAGAAATTGACTAGCATTAATCCATCAAGTACAACAGAGCTCCCTCCCCCAATGAGAGGGAGTTTAGCTACTCATAGCTTAGAGAGAGTACAAGAGATAGAAGAAGATGAAAGTAAAAGTAAAGTGAAGTAAGTTCCAAGCCCCCCTTTCAGTACTCTTCAAGGGGTATTTATACAACTCCTATTACTAGAAATGAAAAATTACAAAAAGAAAAGAAAATTACAATTGAAAACTAAAGGATATAACCATTCATTAGAGGTATGTGAGTGGCGTGCTACGCCCAAAACTCAAGTGGCACGCCCATGATGTGAGTTGACTTGGCGTGCCATGCCCAAGTCTCAAGTGTCATGCCCCATGGTGCAGCCTTCCATCTTCTTCTCTGGCAATTTGAACTGGCATGCCACGCCAAGACCTGGCGTGCCATGCCCACATAAAAACCTTCAATTTTCTTCTCTGGAGGGTTGTCCTGGCGTGCCACGCACAGGTTTGGAGTGCCACATCCGCTTGTTGGTGCATAAACATTCCTTTTTGGTCCAGTGAGCTGGCATGCCACGCCCCATACACTAAGTGGCATGCCCATTGATAGTTGGCTTGGCGTGCCACGCCCAAAGTCTCAAGTGGCACGCCTTTGATGAGGTCTTAACCCTTCTATTCTGGGAATTTGTACTGGTGTGCCATGCCCTTGTTGGAGGCTTCGTTCTCCCTTTTTGGTTAAGTGAACTGGCGTGCCACGCTCAAGACTCAAGTGACACGCCCATGATGGTGGTGTGGGCTTACAAACTTGGCATGCCACGCCCCTAGTACCAAGTGGCATGCCCATTGAAGTTGCTCCTTCCCTTCTCCTCTGGACCATTGTACTGGCATGCCACGCCTTCGACCTGACATACCACGCCCAGCTTGGGAGATAGAATCGGCGTGGCACGCCCAGCTTGGTGTGCCACGCCCTTGATAACTCTTCAAAGAACCCTTCCTAGAAAATGATTACTGGCGTGCCACGCCCTTTGGTGATCTTGAAGAACCCTCTTTCTGGAAAATATGCTTGGCGTGCCACGCCCAACAGTGGCGTGCCACGCCCATAGTGAAGCTTAGCCATCCTTCTTCTGGAGAATAGAGCTGGCGTGCCACGCGCATTATTGAGCTTGGAGTTCCCTCTCTGGACATCATAACTAGCGTGCCACGCCCAGCAATGGCATGCCACGCCCACGATAAATCTTCAACATCCTTCCATGAAAAAGATAACTAGCGTGCCACGCCTGGCCTTGGCATGCCACGCCCATTGTAGTTCATCAAGGATCCTCTTCTGGAAATTATAATTGGCGTGCCAAGACTGGCCTTGGTGTGCCATGCCCATAGTAATCCTTCAAGTTTCCTTCCTAAAGATAATAGCTGGTGTGCGACGCCCAGTCAAGGATAGTGGCGTTTGCTTGAAGTGGCATGCCCAGCACACGCCCCCAGCACCTTTGCTTGCTTTCTTCCTCTTTTGTTGCTTTTTTCACCTGAAATCCAAGCAAGACTCATTTCAAAGAAATGTCCCGTAAATTCATTATATAGTTCTTGTGAATGCATCAATTGAATGAGAATTCATCACTTCTATAGTCCTTTTAGATGAGAGAAAGAGGTAGATGATACAAGTAATCAACTTGCAGAACCATCTTATCGAGGTAACTCGACTTAGGGACAACTTCATTAAACTGGATGATTTTGTTGTGCTCCCAAACACTACCGGAACTGGCAGCCAGAAGAAAACCGTGCTTTTGAAGTTCATAGTCTTAAAAGACTCCACAACCTACAATATCATCCTCGGAAGAAAAACCATCAACGACCTCTTCGCTGCCATATTCATCAAATTCTTAGTAATGAAATACCAGGCAGAAGATGAAACCATCGGAACTATCCATGGTGACCGGCAAGTTATAGTAGAATGCAACAACGCAAGCTTGGCACTCTGGAAACAGTCTTGCAACATGGTAGGAATCTTCCTCGCGGACCTAGACGCACGGCAAGATGGCCCGCTGAGACCAGAACCGAAGGAGGACCTAGAGAAACTACAAACCGGGCACTCCACTAAGAAGTCACCTACATTAACCGAAACCTTTCCTTTGACTTGAAAAGGCAACTCATAGAATTGTTAAAGGAGAACAAAGACCTGTTCGCTTTTACTCTCTCCGACATGCCGAAAATAGATCCAATAGTAATATACCATCGGCTGGCCGTGGACCCTAAAGCCAAACCGATAATTCAAAGAAGGAGAAAGATGTTCTTGACTGGGCAAACAAAGTACGAAAACAAGTCAAAAGCCTGCTCGAAGCCAATTTCATTTGGGAACTATCCTACGCCACTTGGCAAGCAAATGTCATACCAGTCAAAAAATCAAACAGCAAGTGGTGAATGTGCGTCGATTACATGGATGGACTTGGAATAAAGCTTGTCCAATAAACACCTTTCCCTTGCCCAACAACGATGGCCTAGTGGATGCCGCCTCGGGACACTAATACCTCAGCTTCATGGATGCATACTTCGGCTACAACCAGATACCCATGCACAAACCAGATGAGGAAAAAACAACGTTCATTACCCCCGAGGGAAGATACTGCTAGACGGTCATGCTGTTCGGTCTAAAAAATGCGGGCACTACATACCAGAGACTCGTAACGAAGGTCTTCAAGGACCTCTCAAGAACGAAAGTAGAAGTCTACATAGATGACGACATGTTAGCCAAGATGGAAATCAGTAACAAGCTCATTGATGGAGGGCGATTGTCGGTCTAGAATTTATAAATGAGAATTACGTTGCAAGTATAGTTCCAATCGGACAACTAGCTCTCAATCAAAGTTTAATTTGGTTGTCACAAGTTCAACCTAATAAAAATTAACCGAGAGTATTGCTCCCGGGTCGTCCTCAAAAGAATGGACAATAGTGTGTATTGTAAGAATCGGAGTTTTTCCTGTAAAACCGTTTTAATAAAATAATAATTTTTTAAGTGCTCGGAGTAGATTCAAAATTTAGAAGTTTTAATTTGAAAATTTAAAGGTGAAATTTGATTTCAATGAATTTTTCTGAATTGAAAAATGTATCTTTTTCAAAAAGTTTTTATAAAAATGCGTACTAGTGCTTAAGCCATCCGCTCTAGTATGTTCAGTACTGCATATTTTGGAAAATTAAATTTATTGTTTTGAAAAGACAAAAATAATTTAGAATAAAAAACCGGGCACTAATCTTAAAGGTTTTGGCCCAAAGTGGGTCAAACAGACCTAAAACACTAACGGGTTGGACTGGGCCCAAACTGGGACCAAGACCCAACATATATAAGTGAGTTAATAAGCCAAATCAGCTCATTCTCACCCACAAAGAAGTGAGGCATGCTGGTTTGAGAAGAGAGGGAGAAGAAGGCTTGGCACTATTCACCTCCATCTTCCTCAAGTCATATCTTGAGCTACGGAGCTCCGATTGACGAGCCGTTTGCGGCCATGCAAAGCTCTCGTCAAGCTCTTCAATTCTAGCTAGGCATTGTTGGTAAGACATCGAAACTCCAGCTCCAGTTTCCTGCCCTAGCTCTCGTGCATTTTTTAGTTCTTGTTCTTGAGTAGATTTTTGTGTTTTGTTTGTTTAAGGGTGATCTAGCATTGAAATATTGTTGAGTTTTCCCCCTAACCTCGTTGGGTAAGGTAAGGTTTCACTAAACCCTTGTGTTTAGTCATTTTGTGTATCTTAGGTTTTGATTTTGATATATATATATATATATATATATATATATATATATATATATATATATATATATATATATATATATATATATATATATATATGATGTTAGTTTGAGCTTTGGTGGCTTGTTGGTGAGTTGAAAGCTTGTTGGATTCTAATCTTGGTGCGGTGTGCATTTTGGGGATCAGCCAAGGTATGGTTTGGGTCTCCTCTATGTAATATGTAATATCTCTGGAAACTTAGGCTAGTTGGCCTTAGGATATGATTGAATTGATGATATTTGATGATGTTTGGGATGTTGATAAGGGGTATGAGGGTTGTTGGTGTTAATGATATATTATGATGTTGGTTGATGTTGATGACTATATATATTGATTGTGGTAATATGAATATTGATAATGATTGCTAATGTTGAGATTAATTGATGAGGAGTATGAATATTGATGTTGATGACAATTGGTGAAGGATGTGAGTTTTATGAGGATAATTGGAGGAATAAAGATTATGATGGATTTGGTTAATGTTAGATATTGTTTGGTGATGATTATTGGAATTGATGAGGATTTGTATTGGTTGTTGATGTTGTTGTTGGTTGATGATGATTATGAGTGTGAATTTATGATTGAATTGGAAATTATGGATTGGTAGTGATATATGGTATAATGGTTGAGTGATTTAGGTGTGAAATTGAGGAGAATGATATGAAATGGTAAGATATTATGTGTGGTCGTGTTTTATGATAATTGAGCGGGCTTTGATTTGGTTCTGAATTGAGAGTTGGTTGAAATTGAGGTTTAGAGATTTTTGGTGAACTGATAGATCATATCTTGAGCTATGGTTTTTGAAATTGAATGATTTTTCTATCAAATTAAAGATAATTTAAAGAGCTTTAAAACGGTATAGATTTTGTAGAAATCAGAATTTTGTAGAGAAAGATCTGATCATTGGAAGGTGGTGCTAGAAATATAAATTCTGTGATGTTGCAGAATTTGTGATTTCTGGTTTGTGTGAGCACGCACATTGCTGTGCGCGTGCTCTGAACAGTGGCTACGCTTTGACTTGTGTGTACGCACATCCTTGTGTGCACGCACACTCTGTAAAATTTTGAAACCGTGCGTACGCACACTCTCGTGCGCACGCACACACAGGGAGATGCCTACTGTTGGGGCGCTAGCACACTCTGGTGCGCACGCTCACCTTACGAATTTTGCAAGTTGTGCGTACGCACAGCCTTGTGTGAACACACACGCTGGAAGGTTCATTCTATTGAGGGCGTTCGCACGCATCATGCGTATGAGCAGAATGAAAATCTTTACTTACTGTGCGTACGCACACCTCTATGTGTCCACACACTTCTTGAAAATCCTCCTGGGCTTACGTACGCACAACTCTATGCGTACGCACACTGCCCTGTTCTTCAAAGAAAACCTTGTTTTAACTATTTTACCTTCCCGACAAGCTTGCAAACTTTCGTAACGCTTAGTTAGGATGTATTAACTTGTTTTTAGGCTTTGGAACATAGAGACTACCCCAAGTTAGTTTAACTAGATATTTTCTGGTAATAAGTTAGAAGACAAAGGTTTAGGTTACTGGTGTATGTGGGGATGGACTAGTTGGGTATCTGACGGCGTGCTATATTAATGATGAACTTGTGATATTAAGGATGGATGATGAGTTTAAGACTTGGAAATGAATGATTATGGTTAATAGAATGAGTATGAGCGGAAGTGTGCTACGAGCAGTGGCCTTTGAGATTGAATATGTGATTACGATATGCATTGTTCTCCGTCGTAGGGGCTGTGGTAGTCTCCCGCCTATGTTCGGATGTGAGGCTTGAAGCTAGGCTTCTCATTCATATTTATCGCTCAAGAGGAAGGTGGTAGGGCACTATCCCTCGGAATGTTTCTCTCTAAAAGGAGAAGGTGGTAGGGCACTCATCCCTCAGAACTATTCCTCCTGAGCATGCGTTTTCTCTCTGGTTACAAGGTGGTAGGGCACTATCCCTCGGAATCATGCGGCATCTAGAGGAAAGTGGTAGGGCACTCTCCCTCAGAACGTTTCCCTCTGAAAGGAGAAGGTGGTAGGGCACTCATCCCTCGGAATTATTCCTCCTGAGTATGTGCAACAGAGAGACTAATTCGGAAGTTGCTGTCCGGATTTTGTGTCAGGTTTGGCACTATAACTAATATGTGATATCACATCCAATAGGATATGCATTCATCATGTGCATCTCTTATATGCATGTCTGCTTTGACTACTTGTGTTTTTCCTAAATGTATAACATGCCTACTTGCTATATTTGAATATTAACTGTGTATTACTTGTTTGCATTATCTGTGATTGTCTGGCACTGAGAAGGTTGGATAGGCGGTGGTGATGGGATCGCACAGAGGGTAGGTTGGTGAAGGATGTGGGACAGCGGTGGCTAGTTTTAGTTAGAAATCCCCTAACTTTAGATATCCTTGCTTATTGTTTACGGTTTAAGTTATTTATTTCGTTGAGCTTGAATATCTGTTTGGTATGAAGCTCTAGGATTGCCTCTGGTGTCCCAGGGTCTTACATCTTACATTACTGGGTATGGTTACATTACTGAGAACCTCCGATTCTCATTCCATACTTTGTTGTTATTTTTCAGATGTAGGTCGCACCCACCTCAGTGAGTTGCTTGATGGTAGCAGAGCGGAGGACCTTATTATATTTTGTTGTCATTTTGGTTATTTTTACTAGTTCTCTCACTTCTGTATTTATATTTGCCTTAGAGGCTTACTTTGAGAGATATATTTTATATATGCTGTTGTAACCTTCAAAACTCCGTATGTCTACATATTGACTAGTCGGCCTAAACTCCACGGGCTGAGGCTAGTTCTTTATGACTATTATACTCTCTTATATACTTATATCTTGTTGTTTTGTTTTTGTATCTTGTCTTTTTCGCTTGTAGTTATCATGTGAACGCTTTGCGCTTTTGATACTCTATTTTTGAAACTTATTTTCTTCATCGGGCTTCTAGAGTTATTATTCCTTTCTATATATACTTATGTATAAGCCTTAGGATTGCCGTGACCTCTGATTAACCTTTGCTTTACGGCATAAGGTAAAGCTTAGGGTAATTAGGGTGTTACATGTATCAAAGTTGGGTAGAAATCCAGGGTTGAAAGCCATAAGCATGAATTTAAATTAGCAAATCTTAACATGCAAGAAACTTAAATCGCAAGAAACTAAATCAAGACAATTAAAGCAATATCCAAGTAAATGGCAATCTAACAAGACAATATATTAATCTAGTTATATTCTAGAACAAATTAAACAACTAAAACTAACTAAATCAAGAATTGAATGATTAGAATTTGGGTTTTCAAATATGAATTGCAAAAGAACTCTTAGCTAAGGCATAGGAATTGAAATCACCATCATTGTCTAACAACCATATATTGACAATTATGAGGGACCAATCCCATCAAGACTACTTCTATGCTTGAAGTACGTCAAATAGGCTTGATCAACATCAATCCATAAGTCCCAACCTAGCTACTAATTAACTTAGTAGTAGACTAGTGTTAATGAATATTAAATTGACCAATAAGGGTTCCCAAATCATCAATCTAATTAGACCTAATGACTCAAGGTCACTTAATTCCCTTAGCCTAGGCCAAGAGTGTAGGAAACTACTCCATAACTAGTGAAAATAATTCATCAAACACTTGATGTGAAATAGTCAAAGACATAGCTAAATTGTAAAATTAAATAAAAATTAAAGCTACCAACTAATAATTATCAACACTCAGGAGAATTCAAAATTAACAAGGTTAACAAAATGAGAAATAGGAGAAAACTAAGGAGAAGAACATAATACTAGCAAAAGAATTAAACAAAATCAGAACTAGAGAAACTAAAATTAAAACATTAAAACAAGAATTAACAAGCTCCAATTTAGAAATTAAAGTAAAAGTCAATCAAAGAGTACCAAAACCTAGAGAGAAGTAGGTGCTTCTCTCTCTAGAAGAACTAAGAACCAAAATTAGCTAAATTAAGTCCTAATGTGTGTATTCTTGGTTGCCTTCCTTCCCCCTTCAATTCTTGGCCTTTCTCCCTTCAGAAATAGCTTGATTTGGGCCCAAGAAAGGTCCAGAAATTGCTGGCACGTGCAATTCTAATGAGATCACGCGCTGCATGTCACGCGTACGCGGAATCCATGCATACGCGTCAGTCAAACTTTGCAAATGTCACGCGTACACACAAGCCACGCATACATGTGAGAACCAGCTTCTCAAAACTTATATTCTCCATCAAATGGTAATAGCAGAGGATTAAAGATTAGCATTTTTTCTGGTCTAAGAAGCATGTTTTAAACTATAAGACACAATTAGGAAAAAATCATAAAAGCATGCAATATATATGAATAAGTGTGAAAAGAATTGATCAAACTTATCAAATTCAACACAAGATAAACCCTAAAATTGGGATTTATCAACCTCCCCACACTTAAATACTAGCATGTCCTCATGCTAAGTATTAGAAGACCAAAGAATATAGGGAATGGTAAGACTTATGGAATGCAACCTATCTATATGGATGCAACTAATGTACCCAATGCAAATACTTCTACTCACTTGGTTAGAGTAAATCAATCTCCAAGAACATATATGAACACATGGGGCTAAAATATTACGATGATCAATAAATTCCACTAATTCAAATTTCAAAATAAAGTATGAATAAACTTGCAATGAAAGCTTGTGAAAGCGGGAAACATAGGATTGAGTATTGAACCCTTACTGGAAGTGTTTGCACTCTAATCTCTCTAGTGTTTGAGGGTTGATATTCTCAAGTCTCTTCTAATCTTACTTTCTAAGACTTGCACTTCTTCTACCAATCAACATGTATTCAATGCATGGATACACATATCAAGAGGTCTTTTCAAGGGTTGTAATGGGATTAGGGTTAAGGTAGAATTGTATTTGGTCAAGTGAACTAGAATTTGAATCTTTGATTAACCTAAACTTCCCACCTAACCTAAGACAATCCATGTAACTATAATACAAAGCCTAACTAGTCATTATTTACCTTTTTCTAGATACTCATGCATCCCATTTTTTTAAGCACAACACATATGCATTGTTATCACTACTTTACTTTGGGACAATTTGTCCCCTTTTTATTGCTTTCTTTTTCTCTTTTTCTTCTTCTTTTCTTTCTTTTATTTTTCTTTTATTTTTTTATTTTTTTGTATATAATATATACACAAGACATTAATGCATATGGTTTAACTATTTAATGCATGAATATGTATCCAATTTTTCCAAAGTATTAAACAAGAATCATAAAATACCTAATTCACCCAACTAATGTTTCCAATTCCAATTTTTCTACACTTAATTCATGCACATTCTCACTCGTCTAAGTTAACCAAAGATTCAAATTAAGGACATTTATTGTTTTTCACTTAGAGTTAGTGATGTGCTATTATAAAGAACAAAAAGAGTTAAATAGGCTCAACATTGGTTTACAAGGGTTGATAAAAGGGTAAGGCCAATTTGGGTATGTGAGCTTCAATGAAACAAAGGCATCAATTATATAAATACATTCATACATTAAACAATGGATATATAGAATCAAGCAAGACAATGATTACAATCTTAGAGAGAACAACACACACCAAACAAAATATTGGTTGAAAAGATGCAACCAATCAACTAGGCTCAAAATCTCACTAGGTTTATGTGTTCTAGCTCTAAAAACATGTTCTAAAATTAATTTCTTCAAGAAAGTTCAACAAAAATTTATCTCCAATTAGTGGAATGCCCTAAAATTATTTTCTTGGAAAAGAAATTATTACTTCAACCAATTAGTCCTAGTAAGAAGTGGTTGGATGAAAAATAATTCATCTAATTCATATGCATCCAATCACTCAACAAAGATAGGTAAAATATGTACAAAGCTCTAGAGATATTTACAAACAACTATCATGAACAAAGTACTTAAAGATGAATTCTAGACACTTAAATGCAAAAAACTAACTACAAAATGTAAATTATCCTAACCAATAAAAGAAAATCATCTAGGTGTTGGAGAGGGGAGTTATTACTTACGAAAGTTGGTCACCGACCTCCTCACACTTAGACATTGGCACGGTCTCCCGTGCCATCTGTGATGAGAAAAAGGGTTCAGAATCGCCACTTCCAATAGCCTTAGGATGGTGTGATAGGAGCGCCTCCATGTCCACCTCTTGATTGCTTTCTTCGCCAAGATCCGAAGTGGACTCCAGAGTGTTGGGCTCCTCCAAGGGTGAGTTGGCACAATTGATGAGCTTCTTTAAATATTCATAGCGTCGCTTGTTACGATGCTCACTCTGCTCGATCTTCCGGCCTTGCCGGTCTATCTTCTCGGTGAGCTCAATCAACAAATGGTGGATAGACGGCTGTGGTGCATGCGGTGATGTTGATGGTAGAGACGATGGTTTGGCAATATCTAAATGTGGGTCTTTATCCTTGCTCTTGGTTACAAATTGAGGCTTAATACATTTCCTACGCGGAACAAATTCTTCGCCCGTTTAGGAAGTGGTGGATTGACGGTTGGCTTGGGAGCTCGCACTTTGCTAGGTGCTTTCTGAGTTGTCGCTTTGGGAGGTGTCTTCTCAGAAGCTTTTTCCTGTCCTTTCTTGGTGGCCATCCTGAAAAGGAGGAGAAAGATGAAACATTAAGCTTAGAGAGAAAGACACCAAAATTAAGAAAGTGCAAGCGAGAAATAATGCCAAACAAGAGTAAGGGGTCTCAAGTACATGGTAGCTATAACATGTAAGTGAGAAATTCACAAAAGCATTAAGGAATATCACTAGCACTTGATGCAAGAGTGAAAGAAGTACATAAGTATAAAGTATGAAAAAAGTAATCTCAAGCATCAATGTCAACAATGATGAACACATGCAAGATTAGTTAGGACATGAGAAAAGTACGATCTCAAACTAACTCCAAGACAGTGAAGCACAAAAAATGGAGAATATGGAGTTAGAGAGGATTAAACCACTAATTCTTGTATGATGTTACAAGGATAGCAAGCTATAAACAATAAAATTTGATCATAAAAAAGAGTAGAAAATCGGATCAATGCACAAGGATGCAAGTGTTATGAAAAAGAAGCAATGAGTTGAAAGAATAAGACCAAAAATGAAGCAAAGTCTCATTGGTTCTTTTTCACAAACACTTGGTGTGCATGTTATGACAACAAGCAACTTGACATAACCAAGTGTATAGTGCACCCAAAATGACATGCTAAATACCATAGCATCACCAAACAATAGAAAAAATTCAAGAGGCACCAAAACAATCCACTAAATCCACAAAAATTGAATTTGAAAATCCAACACCAATGTAAGAATAGCAAGCCTAGGAAAAAGAAATAAGAAAGCTACAAAGAACAAAAGAAATATGCAACTAATAACAATTAAGTATTCAAATATAACAATCAAAAGAAAATTAGAGAGTAAAAGAGATTGAGAAATGAGACCTTGAAAAGAGGAAGAAGAAGATGGGGAGAATTGCAAGTGAGAATAGGAGGAGAAGAATGAGGAGAGGGGAGAGAAGAGAGGAGGTGAGACCGCTGGTAGTGGTGGCGCCAGTGGTGGAAGCGCCGGTAATGGAAGGAAGGAAGGAAGAAAAAGAAAGAAAGAAACAAACAAAGGTGTGGGAGGGAAAGAAACAGGGTATCGCACCCTGCAGGTGAGGGCGCGAAGGCAACGCGTACGCGTGGGTCACGCGAACGCGGATCATGGAAAAATAGGAGGTGACGTGTACGAGTCAGTCACGCATACGCGTGATGTGTAGTCGTGCCCATTGCACAGTACCCACATCGTCCTGGCACAACTCTATGTCCAGGCCATGCGGTAGCACAGTTCCATCATGGCAAACGCATTATCAAAGTTGACGGTGCGACGCGTACGTATGCGTGACTGGTGCTCGTGCTCATTGCATAGTACCTGCGTGGTCCTAGTACAACTCTTTATCCAGGCCATGCGGTGGCATAGTCCACACACAATTGATGCATGGTCAAATTTTGGGGTCACGCGTACGCATAGGTCACGGGTACGCGGGACATTCTCTCTCTTTTTTTTTAGAACATAAAGTAAAGCAAGTATAGCACAATTTTGACATCTATGCAAGCAAAATTGCACAAAAACACCTAGAATTCAATGGTACTAACCAAAATAGCCAAAATAACCAAGCTAACAACAATGAAAGCCTCATAAAACAATCATAATTCAAGCACATCTAAACAAACTCAAGAAATTCAATCAAAGAGTTAAAAACTAGGTGAAAGAAGCTATACACAAGGAAAATCATACTATGGAGGGGTGTCTCCCACCGATCACTTTTCTTTAACGTCCTTATGTTGGACGGTCATGAGCTTATGTTTATCTCCTTGGGACATCCTCAAGAATGTCCATCTTATCCTTCTTGTTCCCCTTGGTAAGAGTGTCCTTCAATGGAAGATACTTCCACTTGTCAATTGAACCATGATTGGGTGCCTTGTTTTCTTGATAACATGGAAGTTGTGGATCATTTTCCTCTTCTTTGCCAAGTCCTCTTATACTCAAGCCTTTACTAACATTTATCTCATCATCACTTCCAAAGTGAACTTCAACTATATCATCTTTAACGATGTCACAACCAAAAATAGAATGCACCTCTAGTGGTTGCCTCATGAATTCCTCCAATTTAAACTTTACAACTTTTCCTTTGGCTTCAAACGAATAGACCCCAGAAAATACGTCCAGTTTAAACTAGGATGTCTTTAAGAATGGTCTCCCAAGTAAGATAGAAGATGGTTTATCCGAGTCAATGGGAGGTGTCTCTAGGATATGGAATCCAATGGAAAAATTAAGTCTTGAATTCTCACCAACACATTCTCGGCAATGCCTACAACCAAAATTATACTTTTATCGGCTAGCACGAATCTAGCTCCGGATCGCTTCAAAGGTGCAAGGTTCAACTTCTCATAAACCGAGAGTGGCATGATACTCACACACGACTCTAAGTCACACATGAAATCCATAAGTTGAATTCCACCAATCATACAAGATACCATGCAAGGATTGGGATCACTGTATTTTTCAGGAAAGTCTCCCATCACAGAAGAAACAGAATTACCTACTAGATTCATTCCTAACCCACCAATCTTCTCTTTGTGAGTGCACACATCCTTAAAAAATTTAGCATGCTTTGGAACTTGATGTATAGCGTCAATGAGTAGAATAGCTATCTCGACATTCTTGAAAATTTGCACCATATTAGGATCAAGCTCCTCATGCTTCTTGGCCTTCTTGGTTACCGTCAGGAAAGGTATAGGAATTTGTTCCTATAAGTTGTTCTTCTTTTTTGGTTTCTTGGCTTTCAATTGTTCTTCTTCTTCCTTTGCAACTTCCTCCTTTTCATCTTCATTTAACTCCACTATTTCATTAACTTCTACATTAGGAACATCGTCTATCAAAATGATAGGCTTAGGCTCAACTTCTTTAAGTGTTGCACCGCTCCTCAAGGTAATTGCATTGATACTACCCTTTGGATTTGGGAGGGGTTGAGAAGGAAGGCTAGAAGAGCTAGAAGCTTGGGAGGTATGAGTAGAAGGAGGCAAGGGCATTCTAGAGAGCATATTGGCTATTTGGTTTGTCAAATTCCCAACTTGGGTGCTGTTCATACCCTGGGTCGAGCTATGCGACCCGGGCTGATTGAAGACAAAAGTGACTAACCTCTTTAGGTTGGGTTGCCCCGACCTCTCCTTTAAAGAGTTCGGCCAAATCGCCAGAGGAGCCCAAAGCAAGCCCAAACGAAGGAACACAGCCCAATCTAAAGGTAGCCAAAGCCTAGAAAGATAAAGGTGGTTCCCCTTAAAGATAAGATGACTTCACACAAAGATAAGATAAGATAAACTAACTTATCTTGAAGAAAGGTCACTCTCCGCTACTATAAATACACTGTAGCACCCAGGTATAACTCATACTCTAATTCTACAAAAAACTTGCTTAAAGCCCATGCTAACTTAAGCATCGGAGTCTCTTGCAGGTACCACGCCCCTCCGGTGAGCAAGGAATCAGCAGCACCACGAGATCCAACAAGTCGGATACGACAGCTCCGGCCACCACAACAGATCTCATCCGAGATCGACCTTCAGTTTCAGGTAACCTTCGGAACAGGTGCTAAGGGTCCTATTGTTCTCTTCATTTTTCTCTATAATAGACTGAAGCCTCTCTTGCTCTTGGAAGAATGGATGGAAATCATCCTTATTAGGTGGTTGATTTATGGAAGAAGAAGAAGGTTGGTTGGTAAGGGCTTGTTGTCTTTGATGGTGTGGTTGGTATCTTTGATTGTTGGGTTGGCCCTGGTGATTTTGGTTGCCTTGGTAAGAGTTGTTGCTAAATGGTGGTTGAGAAGAGGATTGGTAATTGTGTTGGTATTGAGAAGGAGGGTTGGATGGCCCTTAATTCTACCTTTGATTGTAGTTATTCCCTTGAGAGTTATTCTGCCACCCTTAGTTATAATTATTGCCATGAGAGTAATTGCCTTGATTTTGAGGGTAGTATGAAGAACGGTTGTTGTAAGGGTTAGCTACCACAAGAGTATAATCTCCTTGAATTTGAGGACATTGATTGGTGTAGTCTGAAGTGCAAGAATACACACCACACACCCTTGGAGGTCCCTCAATTTGTAGGATTTGAGGTGAGCTTGAATGGCTTGGATGGATGAAGATAATTTTTGGGATGAATTTCCTTGAGAAGAGTAGCCATCTCCCCAAGTACCTTGGTCAACACCGAATCAGAATAAGACACTTCTGTCACACTCTTTGGAGGGTTGTTTCTCACTCTAGCATTTTGAGTAGTTTCGGCAACATCATTGATCAATCTCCATGCTTCATCTGCCGTCTTATATTTAATAAGAGAGCCACCACTAGATACATCAAGGAGCCTTTTGTCTTGTGCACAAAGGTCTCCACAAAAGTAACTAATAAGCAAATGGTCATCCATCCTATGATGAGGACAAGACTCTAGCAATCTCTTGAAACGAGTCTAATACTCATGAAGTGACTCTTGGTCCCTTTGCATAATGCGAGAGATTTCCTTCCGGATGTAATCAATTCTTTCTAGAGGAAAGAATTTGTCCAAGAACTCCCTTCTCAATGAATCCCAATTGGTAACCACTTCGTCAGGTTGAGAATAAAACCATTCCTTTGCTAGTCCCTCAAGAGAGAAGGGAAAAGCAAAGACCATAACTGAAATTTCGTCAGAGCCATGTCTCCTAGCAGTAGAACAAGCCACTTGGAAATCCCTCAAGTGTCTAATAGGATCTTGGCCCAGCAATCCATGATACTTAGGCAACATATTGATCAAACTATTCTTCAATTTAAAATTAGCATCTAAATTCAGATACCATAAATGTAGTGGTTGAAGAACAAGATCTGATGCTCCTTGCTCATGTAAGGTAATCATTCGAGGTTCCGCCATATGATTGTCACCTGTAGTTCTCAAGGGTATGTCAACAGTCCCAACAGAGGAATAAGATGTTTCTTTATTGCACGAAGATTCTAAATCGCTCTCGGATTGAACTAGTATTTCGGAGGGTCCCTCAAAAGAGGCCGATGCACTAGCCGTATAATCCAACCGACGTCTAGCTTGCCGAATATGAAGTAAAGTTCTTTCAAGTTCAGGATCAAATTCGGCTAAACTAGGATCCGGTTGTGACAGAGTCATTCAACTTGGAAACCATAAGCTCATGCATTAAAAAGACTTAAAATAAAAACAAACTAAAACAAGTAAACTATGTACAATATTTACATATTCACATAACCAACATTAAGAAACACATTGCAACTATTCCCCGGCAACGACGCTAAAACTTGATAGAGGGCTATCATAAGTCTAGAATTTATAAATGAGAATTGCGTTGCAAGTGTAATTCCAAACTGACAACTAGCTCTCAATCAAAGTTTAATTTGGTTATCACAAGTTCAACGCAATAAAAATTAACCGAGAGTGTAAAACCCGCAAGATTAGTAAATAATTAACCAATAAATTAATTATTATTTAAAAAAGTATAAATATGAATTTTATAGCTTAATGAGATAGAGTTAATTAAAACAATAATTTTGATACTAATTTTAAAGGATTTGGCCAGAGATTTGGCCAAACGGGCCAAACCGGGCCCAACAAGCTCACCTAATTAAATGAGCTTTAGCTCAATCTCTTTCTTCTTCATACAAAATGCTGAAGAACTCAGCCAAGGGGGAGGAGAAGTTTGTAAACCCTTGGTCTTGATTCCATCTTCCATAACTACTCGCTCTGATCTCTGATCGCCAAACCATTTACGGCCACGCGTCTGCAGCGTTGAGCTCTACAAAGCCCGATACTTAATTTGGTAAGGAAGTATCAGCTTCAATCTCAGTTTTTCCTTCCCTAATTTCCGAAAATTCTATGAATTGGATGTTGAGATTTTGGTTAAATTGATGTTCTAGGGTCAAATTAACTTGATGGATTAACGGGTGTTGTTCAATTGAGGCATGGGTGAGGTAAGGGCTCTCTAAACCTTGTGGGTTCTTGGACTATTGTGTGTTGGGTATTGAAATTTGGTATATGGATGTGGTAATGTGTATTAGGTAGTGAATATGTTCTTGTGGAACACTCTTGAAGAGATTGTAAGCTTGAATTGGGTATCTTGGTGGCTGAATTTTGTTCGAGTGACCTTGGGGCTATGTAATTTTGAGGATCGATGACCTTGAGCCTCTTTGGGCTATACGAGGAAATCAACCAAAGTATGATTTTGATTTTTCGCATATAATATATACGGTGTCGTGAAAACTTCGGCTAGACGACATAGGATAAGTTGAATTATATGTTTGATGCATGTTTAGTGACTTTGGTTAATACAATGTGTGTTGAGTTTGGTTGTGGATAAATGGGTGTTGGCTAATGATATGAATGTGGTGGATAATTGATGAGATGATAAATTGAATGAATGATAGTAATATATTAATGTTTGAATATAAGGTGGTATTGATTATGAAATCCTTGAATATGAGATTTTGTTGATTATTGAAGTTGAGCTTGATGGATTTGTAAGAGATTGTTTAAAAATTGAGGTATGATTGGTTGTGGAAGGATGTGGGGCGGTGTTGCTGTAATATGGTATGTTTTGGTGCTGTTTATAAGCATAGAAAGTTGGTTTTGAGTTGTGATTTGATGAAAATAAAGGTTTGAGGACTTTGGTGAAAATATGATTTTTCACCAAATTTCGGTGAGCCATAACTCGGCTTCTGGACCACCAAATTATTTCAAATTGTTTTATATGAAACTTGGGTCCGTGAAGTTCGCACCGTTTGAAGAATAGATGAAAAATATTTTAAAACGAAAAAGTTATGGGCGATGGAAGTTCGGTGTGCAAAACTGAAATTCTGCAGCACTTAGTATTTTTACCCACTCTGCAGAACTTGCGTATGTGACCACCTGCACGCGACATGACCAACCCTTTCGGGTTTGGTAACTCACGTACACGAGCAAGGAAAAATGCACCCACGTGTACGCATGGCCCACACGTATGCGTGACCCCCAGTTTTTAGCAAAGTGTATTTTTTTGTTTTAAAACCAAATTTCGAACCTCTAAACCTCTATTCTTACTTTCTAGGACCCTAGAATTGAGTTGTAATGATAGTGAAGGGGGTTGAACTATGAAAGGGTATTAACTTAGAAGTAGAGAAATGTTTGAAGAAATAAATTATGGTTGAGGATGTGCAAGATTGATGATGATGTATGATTAATGATAGGATTGAGAATGATAAGGTTTGAAATTATGATGTGATTAAATTGAGAGGTGAATGTTGAGATCGGCGCTGACTATGTATGGCCAGAATGGCCGAGGTGGCAAGATTTGGGTGTAATCTGGTGCACAAAATTGTGATCATCAATGGCGCCAACAACTTGGTACGCACAATTGTAATCTCAACTCTTTATCACAACTCCGCACAACTAACCAGCAAGTGCACTGGGTCGTCCAAGTAATAAACCATACGTGAGTAAGGGTCGATCCCACGAAGACTGTCGGCTTGAAGCAAGCTATGGTCATCTTGTAAATCTCAGTCAGGTGAATTCAAATGGTTATGGAGAATTGATAATTAAAATATGAATAAAACATAAAATAAAGATAGAGATACTTATGTAATTCATAGGTAGGAATTTCAGATAAGCGTATGAAGATGCTTTGTTCCTCCTAAACTTCTGCTTTCCTATTGCCTTCTTCCAATCATTCATACTCCTTTCCATGGCAAGCTTTATGTTGGCCATCACCGTTGTAAATGGCTACTTCCCGTCCTCTCAGTGAAAATGTTCCAAATGTGCTGTCACCGCACGGGTAATCATCTGTCGGTTCTCGATCATGTTGGAATAGGATCATTTGATCCTTTTGCGTCTGTCACATGCCCAACACTCGCGAGTTTGAAGCTCGTCACAGTCATCCCTTCCCAAATCCTACTCGGAATACCATAGACAAGGTTTAGACTTTTCGGACCTCAGGAATGGCCGCCAATAATTCTAGCCTATACCACGAAGGTTCTAATCTTAGATTAGAAACCCAAGAGATACACATTCAAGCTTGATTGCATGTAGAACGGAAGTGGTTGTCAGGCATGCGTTCATAGGTGAGAATGATGATGAGTGTCATGGATCATCACATTCATCAAGTTGAAGAACGAGTGTATATCTTAGGGAAGAAGTAGGCGTGAATTGAATAGAAAAACAGTAGTACTTTGCATTAATTCATGAAGAACAGCGTAGCTCCACACCTTAATCTATCGTTTGTAGAAACTCTACCATTGAAAATACATAAGAACAAGGTCTAGGAATAGCCGAATGGCCAGCCCCAAAGGTCTAAGATAGCATAAGACTAATCAAAGATTCCAAGTCTGTAAATACAATAGCAAAAGGTCCTATTTATAAAGAACTAGTAACCTAGGGTTTACAGAAATGAGTAAATGATGCAGAAATCCACTTCCGGGCCCACTTGGTGTGTGCTTGGGTTGAGTATTGAAGCTTTCACGTGTAGAGACTTTTCTTGGAGTTAAACGCCAGCTTTTGTGCCAGTTTGGGCGTTTAACTCCAGCTTTTCTGCCAGTTCTGGCGTTTTGACGCCGAATTTCTATGCTGACTTGGAACGCCAGTTTGGGCCATCAAATCTTGGGCAAAGTATGGACTATTATATAAATGTCTACCTTTTAACGCAATTGAGAGCGCGCCAATTGGGCTTCTGTAGCTCCAGAAAATCTACTTCGAGTGAAGGGAGGTCAGAATCCAACAGCATCTGCAGTCCTTTTTCAGCCTCTGAATCAGATTTTTGCTCAGGTCCCTCAATTTCAGCCAGAAAATACCTGAAATCACAGAAAAATACACAAACTCATAGTAAAGTCTAGAAATGTGATTTTTAATTAAAAACTAATAAAAATATAATAAAAGTTAACTAAAATATACTAAAAACATACTAAAAATAATGCCAAAAAGCGTATAAATCATCCGCTCATCACAACACCAAACTTAAATTGTTGCTTGTCCCCAAGCAACTGAAAATCAAATAGGATAAAAAGAATAGAATATTCAATGAATTCCAAAAACATCTATGAAGATCAGTCTTAATTAAATGAGCGGGGCTATTAGCTTTTTGCTTCTGAACAGTTTTGGCATCTCACTTTATCCTTTGAAGTTCAGAATGATTGGCATCTATAGGAACTCAGAATTTAGATAGTGTTATTGATTCTCCTAGTTCAGTATGTTGATTTTTGAACACAGCTACTTTATGAGTCTTGGCTGTGATCCTAAGCATTTTGTTTTCCAGTATTACCACCGGATACATAAATGCCACAGACACATAACTGGGCGAACCTTTTCAGATTGTGACTCAGCTTTGCTAGAGTCCCCAATTAGAGGTGTCCAGAGCTCTTAAGCACACTCTTTTTTCTTTGGACCACGATTTTAACCGCTCAGTCTCAAGTTTTCACTTGACACCTTCACGCCACAAGCACATGGTTAGGGACAACTTGGTTTAGCCGCTTAGGCCAGGATTTCATTCCTGTGGGCCCTCCTATCCACTGATGCTCAAAGCCTTGGATCCTTTTTATTTTACCCTTGCCTGTTGGTTTAAAGGGCTATTGGCTTTTTCTGCTTGCTTTTTCTTTCTCTCTTTTTTTTCGCATATATATTTTTTTCTGCAAGCTTTTCACTGCTTTTTCTTGCTTCAAGAATCATTTTTATAATTTTTCAGATTATCAATAACATTTCTCCTTTCCCATTATTCTTTCAAGAGCCAACATGTTTAGCATTCATAAATAACAAATTCAAAAAAAATATGCACTGTTCAAGCATTCATTCAGAAAGACAAAAGTATTGCCACCACATCAAAATAACTAAACTGCTTTAAAATTCGAAATTCATGTACTTCTTTTTCTTTTTCAATTAAAAATATTTTCCATTTAAGAAAGGTGATGGATTCATTTTCATAGCTTTAAGGCATAGACACTTAGACACTAGTGATCATGTAATAAAGACACAAACATAAATAAACATAAAGCATAAAAATTCGAAAAACAGAAAATAAAGAACAAGGAGATTAAAGAACGGGTCCACCTTAGTGATGGCGGCTTGTTCTTCCTCTTGAAGATCTTATGGAGTGCTTGAGCTCCTCAATATCTCTTCCTTGCCTTTGTTGCTCCTCTCTCATAACTCTTTGGTCTTCTCTAATTTCATGGAGGATGATAGAATGCTCTTGGTGCTCCACCCTTAGTTGTCCCATGTTGGAACTTAATTCTCCTAGGGAGGTGTTGATTTGCTCCCAATAGTTTTGTGGAGGAAAATGCATCCCTTGAGGTATCTCAGGGATTTCATGATGAGGAATTTCCTCATGCTCTTGTCCATGAGTAGGATATCTTGTTTGCTCCATCCTTTTCTTAGTGATGGGCTTGTCCTCATCAATGAGGATGTCTTCCTCTATGTCAATTCTAGCTGAATTGCAAAGGTGACAAATAAGATGAGGGAAGGTTAACCTTGACAAAGTAGAGGACTTGTCTGCCACCTTGTAGAGTTCTAGGGATATAACCTCATGAACTTCTACTTCCTCTCTAATCATGATGCTATGGATCATGATAGCCCGGTCTATAGTAACTTCAGACCAGTTGCTAGTGGGAATGATTGAGCGTTGGATGAACTCCAACCATCCCCTAGCCACGGGCTTGAGGTCATGCCTTCTTAGTTGAACCGGCTTTTCTCTTGAATCTCTCTTCCATTGAGCGCCCTCTTCACAAATGTCTATGAGGACTTGGTCCAACCTTTGATCAAAGTTGACCCTTCTAGTGTAGGGGTGTGCATCTCCTTACATCATTGGCAAGTTGAATGCCAACCTTACATTTTCCGGACTGAAATCTAAGTATTTCCCCCGAACCATTGTAAGCCAATTCTTTGGATCCGAGTTCACACTTTGATCATGGTTCTTGGTGATTCATGCATTGGCATAGAACTCTTGAACCATTAAGATTCCGACTTGTTGAATGGGGTTTGTGAGAACTTCCCAACCTCTTCTTTGAATCTCATGTCGGATCTCCGGATATTCACCCTTTTTAAGCTTGAAAGGGACCTCGGGGATCACTTTCTTCTTGGCCACGTCTTCATAGAAGTGGTCTTGATGTACCTTTGAGATGAATCTCTCTATCTCCCATGTCTCAAGGGTGGAAGCAATTGCCTTTCCTTTCCTCTTTCTAGAGGATTCTCCGGCCTTTGGTGCCATAAATGGTTATGAAAAAATAAAAAAGCTGAGCTTTTCCACACCAAACTTAAAAGGTTTGCTCGTCCTCGAGCAAAAGAATAAAGAAAGGAGGAGAAGAAGAAGAGATAGAGGAGATGGAGGTGTGTGAATTGTTCGGCCAAGGGGGTTTTAGGTGGTTATGATGTGGAAAGGAAGGAGTGATGGTTTGAATTTTAGTGGGTGGGTGTAGGTGGGTTATATGATGGTTTTGGAGGAGTAATGGAGGTTATTTAGGGAAGAGTATTATGAAAAGGTGTGAAGAAGTTAGAGAGACTGAGTTGAGGTTGGTGGGGATCCTGTGGGGTCCACAGATCCTGAGGTGTCAAGGATTTCTCATCCCTGCACAAATTAGGCGTGCAAAATGCCCTTAGAGTGCAATTCTGGCGTTTAAATGCCAGTAAGCTTCTCCTCCAGGGTGTGCTATTTTTAATACTATTTTTCATTTTGTTTTTGCTTTTTCAGTTATTTTTGTGACTTCACATGATCATCAACCTACAGAAAACATAAAATGACAATGGAGAATAAATAGATATAATTAAATAAAATTGGGTTGCCTCCCAATAAGCGCTTCTTTAATGTCAATAGCTTGACAGTGAGCTCTCATGGAGCCTCACAGATAATCAGAGCAGGGTTGCAGCCTCTCAACACCAAACTTAGAGTTTGGTTGTGGCCTCTCAACACCAAACTTAGAGTTTGATTATGGCCTCCCAACACCAAACTTAGAGTTTAAATGTGGGGGTTTTGTTTGACTCTGTATTGAGAGAAGCTTTTCATGCTTCCTCTCCATAGTTATAGAAGGAGATCCTTGAGCCTTAAACACAAGGTAGTCCCCATTCAATTGAAGGACCAATTCTCCTCTGTCAACATCAATCATAGCTTTTGCTGTGGCTAGGAAGGGTCTTCCAAGGTACTTAGCAACTTGCTCTTCAGTGACATTTTCATCCTCTTCAGAGGAGGAATATTCATCAGAGCTCATGAATGGTAACAGAAAGTTCAAAGGAATCTCTATGATTTCTGTATGAGCCTCAGATTCCTTTGGTTCCTCAAAGGGAAACTTCTTACTGGTCAGTGGACGTTCCCTGAGGTCTTCCTCATTGGGAATCACTGCCTTTTCAATCTCTCCAGGTTCGGCCACACCAAGTAAGGTTATGGCCTTGCACTCTCTTTTGGGATTCTCTTCTATATTGCTTGGGAGAGTGCTAGGAGGAGTTTTCGTAATCTTCTTACTCAGCTGACCCACCTGTGCCTCCAAATTTCTAATGGAGGACCTTGTTTCATTCATGAAACTTAGTGTGGTCTTAGATAGATCAGAGACCATGGTTGCCAGGCCAGAATGGTTCTGTTCAGAATTCTCTGTCTGTTGCTGAGAAGATGATAGAAAAGGCTTGCTATTGCTAAACCTATTTCTTCCATCATTATTGTTGAAGCCTTATTGAGGCTTCTGTTGGTCCTTCCATGAGAGATTAGGATGATTTCTCCATGAAGGATTATAGGTATTTCCATAGGATTCTCCCATGTAATTCACCTCTGCCATTGCAGGATTCTCAGGATCATAAGCTTCTTCTTCAGAAGATGCTTCTTTAGTACTGTTGGATGCAGCTTGCAATCCATTCAGACTCTGAGAAATCATATTGACTTGATGAGTCAATATTTTGTTTTGAGCCAATATGGCATTCAGAGTATCAATTTCAAGAACTCTTTTCTTCTGATTTGTCCCATTATTCACAGGATTCCTTTCAGAAGTGTACATGAATTGGTTATTTGCAACCATTTCAATGAGTTCCTGAGCTTCTGCAGGCGTCTTCTTCAGATGAAGAGATCCTCCAGCAAAGCTGTCCAATGACATCTTGGACAGTTCAGATAGACCATCATAGAAAATACCTATGATGCTCCATTCTGAAAGAATCTCAGAAGGACACCTTCTAATCAATTGTTTGTATCTTTCCCAAGCTTCATAGAGGGATTCACCTTCCTTCTGTCTGAAGGTTTGGACTTCCACTCTAAGCTTGCTCAATTTTTGAGGTGGAAAGAACTTTGCCAAGAAGGCATTGACTAGCTTTTCCCAAGAGTTCAGGCTTTCTTTAGGTTGTGAATCCAACCATGTTCTAGCTCTGTCTCTTACAGCAAAGGGAAAAAGCATAAGCTTGTAGACCTCGGGATCAACCCCATTGGTCTTGACAGTGTCACAGATTTGCAAGAATTCAGCTAAGAACTGATGAGGATCTTCCAATAGAAGTCTATGAAACTTGCAATTCTGTTGCATCAGAGAAACTAATTGAGGCTTAAGATCAAAGTTGTTTGCTCCAATGGCAGGGATTGAGATTCTTCTCCCATAGAAGTCAGGAGTAGGTGCAGTAAAGTCACCAAGCACCTTCCTTGCATTGTTGGCATTGTTGTTGTTTTCGGCTGCCATGGCTTCTTCTTGTTTGAAAAGTTCTGTTAGGTCCTCTATAGAGAGTTGTACTTTAGCTTCTCTTAGCTTTCTCTTCAAGGTCCTTTCAGGTTCAGGATCAGCTTCAACAAGAATGCCTTTGTCCTTGCTCCTGCTCATATGAAAAGAGAGTAGAAGAAAATATGGAATCATCTATGTCATAGTATGGAGATTCCTTGAGGTGTCAGAGGAAAATAAAAATAGAAGGATGAGGTAGAGAAGAGAGAATTCGAACTTATCAAGAGAGATAGAGTTCGAATTGTTGATAATGGAGAGGTGTTAGTCCTTTAAATAGAAGGATGTGAGAAGAGGGGAAGAATTTTCGAAAATAAATTAAAAAGATTTTGAAATAATAAAAAAAATTTGAAATTTTGATTGATGATTTTCGAAAATCAAGATTGGGAAAGAAATTAAGTGATTTTTGAAAAAAGATTTTGAAATTAGAAATCAAGGAGATATGATTGAAACTTAACTTTGAAAAAGATGTGATTGAAAAGATATGAATTGAGAATTTAAAAAAGAAAAGTTTTAAAATTAAAGTTGATTATTTGACTAACAAGAAATTAAAAGATATGATTCTAGAATTTAAAATATGATCCTTTCTTAATAAGCAAGTAACAACTAGAAAATTTTGAATTAAATTATTAATTGTAACAAATATTTTCAAAAATAGTAATAATAATAAAAAATGGAAAGAAATTGATTTTGAAAGGATATGATTGAAAAGATATGATTTGAAAAAGATTTGATTTTGAAAAATTATGAAAACTTGAAAAAGATTTGAATTAAAAACAAAATCTTCCCTCTAGTGTCCTCCAGGCGTTAAATGCCCAGAATGGCATCCATTCTGGCGTTTAACGCCCAAAATGCTACCTTTTTGGGCGTTTAACGCCCAGCCAGGTACCCTGGCTGGCGTTTAAATGCCAGTTTTCCTTCTTCACTGGGCGTTTTGAACGCCCAGCTTTTTCCGTGTAATTCCTCTGCTGAATGTTCTGAATTTTCAATTCTCTGTGTTATTGACTTGAAAAGACACAATTTTGAAAAAAAAAATTTGAATTTTTAATGATGAGAAATAATAATAAAAAGAATGCAACTAAGATCAAATAAACAATGCATGCAAGACACCAAACTTAGAAGTTTGTATACTAAAGACTATAACAAATTGAAAATGCATATGCAAAACAACAAAAGACACAAAATAAGAGAAATTAAAGATCAGAGCTATGGAATCATCAAGAACAGCTTGAAGATCAATGAAGAACATATTACATATATTCGAAAAAATACAAGAAGAAGAAAGACATGCAATTGACACCAAACTTAAAATTAGACACTAGACTCAAACAAGAAACATAAATTATTTTTTATTTTTTTATGATTTTATAAATTTTTTTTATTTTTCAAAAATTATATGGAAAGGAAAATAAAGAGATTCAAAATTTTTAATGAGAATTCCAGGAATCATTGCAATGTTAGTCTAAAACTCCGGTCCAGGAATTAGACATGGCTTACTAGCCAGCCAAGCTTTCAGTGAAAGCTTCGATCCAAAACACTAGACATGGCCAATGGCCAGCCAAGCTTTAGCAGATCATTACTCTTAATAGCAAAATTGATAGAAATCAACAAGCTCTTGTGATGATAAGTTGAAACCTCGGTCCAAAAGATTAGACATGGCTTCACAGCCAGCCAGACTTCAACAGATCATCATGAAACTCTAGAATTCATTCTTAAAAACTCTGAAGAACAGAATAGAAATTTTTTTTTTGTATTTTTGAAATTTTTTTTTCGAAAATAAGAAGCAAAAAGCTTAAACATAAATTAACATTACCTAATCTAAGCAACAAGATGAACCGTCAGTTGTCCAAACTCAAACGATCCCCGGCAACGGCGCCAAAAACTTGGTGCACGAAATTGTGATCATCAATGGCGCCAACAACTTGGTACGCACAATTGTAATCTCAACTCTTTATCACAACTCCGCACAACTAACCAGCAAGTACACTGGGTCGTCCAAGTAATAAACCTTACGTGAGTAAGGGTCGATCCCACAGAGACTGTCGGCTTGAAGCAAGCTATGATCATCTTGTAAATCTCAGTCAAGCAGATTCAAATGGTTATGGAGAATTGATAATTAAAATATGAATAAAACATAAAATGAAGATAGAGATACTTATGTAATTCATAGGTAGGAATTTCAGATAAGCGTATGAAGATGCTTTGTTTCTCCTAAACTTCTGCTTTCCTATTGCCTTCTTCCAATCATTCATACTCCTTTCCATGGCAAGCTTTATGTTGGCCATCACCGTTGTCAATGGCTACTTCCCGTTCTCTCAGTGAAAATGTTACAAATGTGCTGTCACCACACGGCTAATCATCTGTCGGTTCTCGATCATGTTGGAATAGGATCATTTGATCCTTTTGCGTCTGTCACACGCCCAACATTCGCGAGTTTGAAGCTCGTCACAGTCATCCCTTCCCAGATCCTACTCGGAATACCACAGACAAGGTTTAGACTTTCCGGACCTCAGGAATGGCCGCCAATAATTCTAGCCTATACCACGAAGATTCTAATCTTAGATTAGAAACCCAAGAGATACACATTCAAGCATGATTGCATGTAGAACGGAAGTGGTTGTCAGGCACGCGTTCATAGGTGAGAATGATGATGAGTGTCACGAATCATCACATTCATCAAGTTGAAGAACAAGTGTATATCTTAGAGAAGAAGTAGGTGTGAATTGAATAGAAAAACAGTAGTACTTTGCATTAATTCATGAAGAACAGCAGAGCTCCGCACCTTAATCTATGGTGTGTAGAAACTCTACCATTGAAAATACATAAGAACAAGGTCTAGGCATGGCCGAATGGCCAGCCCCAAAGGTCTAAGATAGCATAAGACTAATCAAAGATTCCAAGTCTGTAAATACAATAGCAAAAGGTCCTATTTATAGAGAACTAGTAACCTAGGGTTTAAAAAAATGAGTAAATGATGCAGAAATCCATTTCCGGGCCCACTTGGTGTGTGCTTGGGCTGAGTATTGAAGCTTTCACGTGTAGAGACTTTTCTTGGAGTTAAACGCCAGCTTTTGTGCCAGTTTGGGCGTTTAACTCCAGCTTTTCTGCCAGTTCTGGCGTTTTGACGCCAGAATTTCTATGCTGACTTGGAACGCCGGTTTGGGCCATCAAATCTTGGGCAAAGTATGGACTATTATATATTTCTGAAAAGCCCAGAATGTCTACTTTCCAAACAATTAAGAGTGCGCCAATTGGGCATCTGTAGCTCCAGAAAATCTACTTCGAGTGCAGGGAGGTCTGAATCCAACAGCATCTGCAGTCCTTTTTCAGCCTCTGAATCATATTTTTACTCAGGTCCCTCAATTTCAACCAGAAAATACCTGAAATCACAGAAAAATACACAAACTCATAGTAAAGTCCAGAAATGTGATTTTTAATTAAAAACTAATAAAAATATAATAAAAATTAACTAAAATATACTAAAAACATACTAAAAACAATGCCAAAAAGCGTATAAATTATCCGCTCATCATAATCCCACCTGCGAGTTAATTGAAAACTTTATCGGCTGGCAAGTTGAGGATGGAGGATTTCTTCTCTTGTCGTGATGTGAATGTGGGAAAAGGGAAAGGTGGAAAGGCGCACTCCTTCGTTTTGTTTTTCCCACATTCTTCTCTGGTTGCAAGGTGGAAAGGCACACTCCTTCGATGTGGAAAGGTACTTTCCTTTGTATTTCTCCCAGGAGAAAGTGGAAAGGCACACTCCTTCGATGTGAAAATGTATTCTCCTTTGTTTTTGTTCCTCTTGGAGATGCATAACCTAGAGACCATATCCGGGTTAGCTACCGAATGTGTCGTGTTCTGGCAATTTAACCGACACGTGAGCTCACGGCCAGTAGGAAAGGCATACATTATATGTATTTGAGTGACTTGTTTGTTTTTGCATTCTTAGGTTTGCGTAATTGATATTCATGCTTAACTATTATATGTTCTGTTTGCTGTAACTATAAACTACTAGTGTTTTCTTTGTATACATTGTTTGTCTATGCATCAGTGTTTCGGGGGGATTGGAGGAAAGGCGATGAGCTTAGGGGTTAAGTTAGAATTGAGATAGAATCTAGAATCCTTAGATACCTCACCCTGTTTATGGTTTCAAATGTTAGTTTTAAGTTTGAATCTATTGCCGGAAGTTCTAGGATTGCCACTGGCTTTTCTGGGACTTTATATCTTATGTATGCGACACCATTACCATACTGAGAACTCCCGGTTCTCATTCCATATGGATATTAGTGTTTTTCAGATACAGGTCAAGAGGCACCTCGCTAGGCGTATGGAGTTCTCTGCAGTGAAGTGGGGCTTTTGGTATTTTACATTTTGTTCTATGTAGTTATATCTATATGTATAAACTCTCCTTAGGTATATATGTTTTACTTTTGCACCTCATAGAGGTTTATGGAGAACTAGGGTTTCTTCTATGTATTTTGGGTTATGGATTTATATATGTATGTATGTAAATATTCTCTGGCCAGCCTTAGTTTCACAGGCTGAGTTTGGAGCTTGATATTTTGTCACTTTGACTCTCTACTCTCCATATATATATATATATATATGTGTGTGTGTGTGTGTGTGTGTGTGTGTGTGTGTGTGTGTGTGTCTAGGTACCTAAGCTTTCTTCGTACGCCAGTAACGTTATTTTTTAGCGTTGCGCTTTTACATTTCACGAATTCGCTTTAGCTATTCCTTCAAGGCTCTTCGTATATTACATTCTTTCAAATATTATACGTGTGTATATATATATATATATATATATATATATATATATATATATATATATATATATATATATTATTTTAGAGGTCGTAATACCACACCACCTCTGTTTTACGACTTAAGCGTAAAACTCTGTGTAGTAGGGTTTATAGAGAGTATTGCTCCCGGGTCATCAACAAGAGAATGGACAATAGTGTGTATCAAAGTTGGTTAAAAATCCAGGGTTGAAAGACATTTGCAAGAAATTAAATCAAGACAATTAAAGCAATATCCAAGTAAATGGCAATCTAACAAGATAATATATTAATCTAATTCTATCCTAGAACTAATTAAACAACTAAAACTAACTAAAACAAGAATTGAGTGATCAAAATTTGGGTTTTCAAATATGAATTGCAAAAGAACTCTTGGCTAAGGTATAGGAATTGAGATCACCATCCTTGTCTAATAACCATATATTAACAATTATGAAGGGCCAATCCCATCAAGTCTACTTCTATGCTTGAAGTATGTCAAATAGGCTTGATCAACATCAATCCATAAGTCCCAACCTAGCTACTAATTAACTTAGCAGTAGACTAGTGTTAATGAGTATCAAATTGACCAACAAAGGTTCCCAAATCATCAATCCAATTAGATCCAATGACTCAAGGTCACTTAACTCCCTTAGCCTAGGCCAAGAGTGTAGAAAACTACTCCATAGCTAGTGAAAACAATTCATCAAACACATGATGTGCAATAGTTAAAGACATAGCTAAATTGTAAAATTAAATAAAAATTAAAGCTACCAACTAACAATTATCAACACTATCAACTAAACTAAAATTATAACATATAAAAACCTCAATGTATTAATGAGAATTCAAAATTAACAAGGTTCACAAAATGAGAAATAAGAGAAAACTAAGGAGAAGAACATAATACTAGCAAAGGAATTAAGTAAAATTAGAACTAGAGAAGCTAAAATTAAGACAATAAAACAAGAATTAACAAGGTCCAATTAAGAAATTAAAGCAAAAGACAATCAAAAAGCACTAAAACCGAGAGAGAAGTAGGTATTTCTTTCTCTAGAAGAACTAAGAACCAAAATTAGCTAAATTAAGTCCTAATGTGTGTATGCTTGGTTTCCTTCCTTCCCCCTTCAATTCATGGCCTTTCTTCCTTCAGAAATAGCTTGATTTGGGCCCAAGAAAGGTCCAGAAAGCACTAGCACATGCAATTCTAATGAGATCAGGCGCTGCATGTCACGGGTACACGAAAGCTATGCGTACGCGTCAGTCGAGCTTTGCAAATGTCACGCGTACACGCGAGAACCAGCTTCTCAAAACTTCTATTTTCCATGTTCCTTCCACTTTTGCATGCTTCCTTTCCATCCTCTAAGCCATTATTGCTCTATAGATCCTGAAATCACTTAACAAATGTATCACGACATCGAATGGTAATAGGAGAGTATTAAAAATTAGCATTTTTTTTGCCTAAGAAGCATGTTTTGAACTATAAGACACAATTAAGGAGAAATCTTAAAAGCATGCAATTTATATGAATAAGTGTGAAAATAATTGATGAAACCCGCCAAATTCAACTCAAGATAAACTCTAAAATTGGGGTTTATCACTCATCAGCAACCTTAAGCTGATACTCAAAACCTTAAGAAAGTATCGGATGTGGCTCAACCTGGTAAAATGTGCGTGTGGAATGGAGGCTGGGAAATTCTTGGGCTTCATGATCACGCAGTTAGGGGTGGAAGCCAACCCAGAAAAATGCTGAGTCATTCTCGAGATGAGAAGTTCGGCAAACCTCAAAGACGTCCAAATGCTGACCGGTTGGCTGGCCATCCTTTCCCACTTCCTCGGAGTTTTGGCATAGAAAGCTCTCCCGTTCTTCAAACTCATAAAAAAGACATAAATTTTAAATAGAAACCAGAGTGCAAAGAGGTCTTCCAACATTTCAAAAGGGCATTAATGGAACTCCCCATTCTCTCCAAACCCAAAACGGGAGAAATGTTATACCTCTACCTATCCATAACGAAAGAGGCTCTGGCAGCAACATTAATCCAAAAAGACAAGCTGATGACTGAATAACTGATGAGCGGATAATTTATACGCTTTTTGGCATTGTTTTTAGTATGTTTTTAGTAGGATCTAGTTACTTTTAGGGATGTTTTTATTAGTTTTTATGTTAAATTCACATTTCTGGACTTTACTATGAGTTTGTGTGTTTTTCTGTGATTTCAGGTATTTTCTGGCTGAAATTGAGGGACTTGAGCAGAAATCAGATTCAGAGGGTTGAAGAAGGACTGCTGATGTTGTTGGATTCTGACCTCCCTGTACTCAAAGTGGATTTTCTGGAGCTACAGAACTCGAAATGGCGCGCTTCTAATTGCGTTGGAAAGTAGACATCCAGGGCTTTCCAGCAATATATAATAGTCCATACTTTGGCCAAGAATAGATGACGTAAACTGGCGTTCAACGCCAGCTTTCTGCCCAAATCTGGCGTCCAGCGCCAGAAAAGGAGCCAAAACCAGAGTTGAACGCCCAAACTGGCACAAATACTGGCATTCAACTCCAAGAAGGACCTCTACACGTGCAACACTCAAAGCTCAGCCCAAGCACACACCAAGTGGGCCCCGGAAGTGGATTTATGCATCAATTACTTACTTCTGTAAACCCTAGTAGCTAGTTTATTATAAATAGGACATTTCACTATTGTATTTGACATCTTTTGATCATCTTAGGGTCTTTTTGACCATCTTTGGATGCCTAGTTCTTAGATCAGGAGGGCTGGCCATTCGGCCATGCCTGGACCTATCACTTATGTATTTTTAACGGTAGAGTTTCTACACTCCATAGATTAAGGTGTGGAGCTCTGCTGTTCCTCAAAGATTAATGCAAAGTACTACTGTTTTCTATTCAATTCATCCTATTTCGCTTCTAAGATATTCATTCGTACTTCAATCTGAATGTGATGAATGTGACAATCATCATCATTCCCTATGAACGCGTGCCTGACAACCACTTCCGTTCTACATTATAATTGAATGAGTATCTCTTAGATCTCTTAATCAGAATCTTCGTGGCGTAAGCTAGAATGATGGCGGCATTCAAGAGAATCCGGAAAATCTAATCCTTGTCTGTGGTATTCCGAGTAGGATTCAATGAATGAATGACTGTGACGAGCTCCAAACTCGCGATTGCAGGGCGTTAGTGACAGACGCAAAAGGATAGTAAATCCTATTCCAGCATGATCGAGAACCGACAGATGAATAGCCGTGCCGTGACAGGGTGCGTTGACCACTTTCACTGAGAGGATAAGATGAAGCCATTGACAAGGGTAATGCCTCCAGACGATTAGCCGTGCCGTGACAGGGCATTGGATCATTTTCCCGAGAGATGACCGAAAGTAGCCGTTGACAGTGGTGATGTATCACATAAAGCCAGCCATGGAAAGGAGTAAGACTGATTGGATGAAGATAGCAGGAAAGCAGAGGTTCAGAGGAACGAAAGCATCTCCATTCGCTTATCTGAAATTCTCAACAATGAATTACATAAGTATTTCTATCCCTATTTTATTATATTATTTTCGAAAACTTCATAACCATTTGATATCCGCCTGACTGAGATTTACAAGGTGACCATAGCTTGCTTCATACCAACAATCTCCGTGGGATTCGACCCTTACTCACGTAAGGTATTACTTGGACGACCCAGTGCACTTGCTGGTTATTTGTGCGAAGTTGTGAACCATGGTATTGGCATCATGTTTTTGGCGCCATTACCAGGGAAAGAAAGAGCGATGAATTTTACATAATTAAAGTGTAATCACAGTTTCTGCGCACCAAGTTTTTGGCGCCATTGCCGGGGATTGTTTGAGTTTGGACAACTAACGGTTCATCCTGTTGCTCAGATTAGGTAATTTTCTTTTTGTTTTCTTTTAAAAAAATTTTCAAAAATATTTCAAAATTTTCTCACCTGTTTTCGAAAAAAATTTTTAATTCAAAATTTTTAAGAATGAATTCTAGTGTTTCATGAAGCATGTGAAGCCTGGCTGGCTGTAAAGCCATGTCTAAATTCATTTGGACTGAGGCTTCCAAACCATCAGCATAGAGGCAAGTTACATATTTGATAAGTAATGAGCAGTATATTCTGATATCTTGCTGAAGCTTGGCTGGCCATTGGCCATGTCTAGTGTTTTGGACTGGAGCTTTCATTGAAAGCTTGGCTGGCTAGTGAGCCATGTCTAAATTCCTGGACTGAAGCTTTAGACTAAGAATGCAAGATTCCTGGAATTCATATTAAAAATTTTGGAATCCTTATTTTCCTTTTTCTATTAATTTTCGAAAAATCCAAAAAAATTAGAAAATCATAAAAATCAAAAATATTTTTGTGTTTTTTTGTTTGAGTCTTGAGTCATGTTATAAGTTTGGTGTCAATTGCATGTGCATCTTGCATTTTTTGAAAACTCTCATTCATAGTGTTCTTCATGATCTTCAAGTTGTTCTTGGTAAGTCTTCTTGTTTGATCTTTGCATTTGCATGTTTTGTGTCTTTTCTTGTTTTTCATATGCATTCTTGAATTCTTAGTGTCTAAGCATTAAAGAATTCTAAGTTTGGTGTC
This sequence comes from Arachis ipaensis, assembly GCF_059453495.1. NCBI lineage: Eukaryota > Viridiplantae > Streptophyta > Magnoliopsida > Fabales > Fabaceae > Arachis > Arachis ipaensis. The sequence goes on along the minus strand of NC_142444.1, from coordinate 43,830,929 downwards.
TTACATGTTTTCTTTGCATTAAAAATTTTTCAAAAATATGTTCTTGGTGTTCATCTTGACATTCAAAGTGTTCTTGGTATTCATCTTGACATTCATAGCATTCTTGCATGCATTCATTGTTTTGATCTAAAAATTTCATGCATTGCATCATTTTTTTTGTTTTTCTCTTGCATCATAAAAATTCAAAAATCAAAAAAATATCCTTTCCTTTTTCTCTCATCAAATTCGAAAATTTGAGTTGACTTTTTCAAAAATTTTTAAAATCAAGTTGTTTCTTATGAGTCAAATCAAATTTTCAATTTGAAAATCTTATCTTTTTCAAAATCTTTTTCAAAAATAAAATCTTTTTCAAAATTCTTAGTTATTTTCGAAAATTCCAAAAATATTTTTCAAAAATCTTTTTCTTATTTTTATATCAAATTTTCGAAAATAACATAATCAATTAATGTTTTGATTCAAAAATTTGAAGTTTGTTACTTGCTTGTTAAGAAAGATTCAAACTTTAAGTTCTAGAATCATATCTTGTGATTTCTTATGAATCAAGTCATTAATTGAGATTTTAAAAATCAAATCTTTTTCAAAACTAATTTCTAAAATATCTTCTTATCTTACCTTTTTCAAAAAAAATTGGTTTCAAAATATCTTTTCTAACCTCCTAACTTCTTATCTTTTCAAAATTTGTTTCAACTAACTAACTAACTTTTTGTTTGTTTCTTAACTTTTTCAAAACTACCTAACAAACTCTCTCTCTCTAATTTTCGAAAATATCTTCCCTCTTTTTCAAAAATTTCTTTTTAATTAACTAATTATTCTTATTTTTATTTTTGATTTTAAAAATTTTCGAAAAATACTAACATTTTTCAAAAACCATTTTCGAAAATCACTAACTCTTTTTCAAAAATATTTTTCGAAAATTCTCCCTCTCCCATCTTATTCTATTTATTTATTCATTTACTAACATCTCATCTCACATCTCAACCCTCCTCACAGTTGTGTTTCTTCCATTACATTACATTCTTTGTCTCCCCCTCTTTTCTTCCACTCACAAAGGGATCCCTATACTGTGGTATAAAGGATCTCTATTATTATTATTTTTTCTGTACCCTCTTCTTTGTCATATGAGCAGGAGCAAGGACAAGAATATTCTTGTTGAAGCAGATCCGGAACCTGAAAGGACTTTGAAGAGAAAATTAAGAGAAGCTAAATTACAACAATCCAGAAATAACCTTTCAGAAATTTTCGAACAGGAAGAGGAGATGGCAGCCGAAAATAATAATAATGTAAGGAAGATGCTTGATGACTTTACTGCACCTAATTCCAATTTACATGGAAGAAGCATCTCCATTCCTGCCATTGGAGCAAACAACTTTGAGCTGAAACCTCAATTAGTTTCTCTGATGCAGCAGAACTGCAAGTTTCATGGACTTCCATCTGAAGATCTTTTTCAGTTCTTAACTGAATTCTTGCAGATATGTGATACTGTTAAGACTAATGGAGTAGATCCTGAAGTCTACAGGCTCATGCTTTTCCCTTTTGCTGTAAGAGACAGAACTAGATTATGGTTGGATTCTCAACCCAAAGACAGCCTGAACTCTTGGGATAAGCTGGTCACGGCTTTCTTAGCCAAGTACTTTCCTCCTCAAAAGCTGAGCAAGCTTAGAGCTGATGTTCAAACCTTCAGACAGAAAGAAGGTGAATCCCTCTATGAAGCTTGGGAAAGATACAAATAGTTGACCAAAAACTGTCCTTCTGACATGCTTTCAGAATGGACCATCCTGGATATATTCTATAATGGTTTATCTGAGTTATCAAAGATGTCATTGGATACCTCTGCAGGTGGATCCATTCACCTAAAGAAAACGCCTGCAGAAGCGCAAGAACTCATTGACATGGTTGCTAATAACCAGTTCATGTACACTTCTGAAAGGAATCCTGTGAATAATGGGACGCCTATGAAGAAGGGAGTTCTTGAAGTTGATACTCTGAATGCCATATTGGCTTAGAACAAAATATTGACTCAGCAAGTCAATATGATCTCTCAGAGTCTGAATGGAATGCAAGCTGCTTCCAACAGTACTCAAGAGGCTTCTTATGAAGAAGAAGCTTATGATCCTGAGAACCCTGCAATAGCAGAGGTGAATTACTTAGGTGAACCTTATGGAAACACCTATAACTCATCATGGAGAAATCATCCAAATTTCTCATGGAAGGATCAAAAGCCTCAACAAGGCTTTAATAATGGTGGAAGAAACAGGTTCAACAATAATAAACCTTATCCATCATCCACTCAGCAACAGACAGAGAACTCTGAACAAAATACTTCTAATTTAACAAACTTAGTCTCTGATCTGTCCAAGGCCACTGTGAGTTTCATGAATGAAACAAGGTCTTCCATTAGAAATTTGGAAGCATAAGTGGGCCAGCTGAGTAAAAGGATCACTGAAATCCCTCCCAGTACTCTCCCAAGCAATACAGAAGAGAATCCAAAAGGAGAGTGCAAGGCCATTGACATAAGCAAAATGGCCAAGCCTGTAAGGGAAGGAGAGGACGTGAATCCCAAGGGGGAAGACCTCCTGGGACGTCCAGTGATCAATAAGGAGTTTTCCTCTGAGGAACCAAAGGACTCTGAGGCTCATCTAGAGACCATAGAGATCTCATTAAACCTCCTTATGCCATTCATGAGCTCTGATGAGTATTCCTCTTCTGAAGAGAATGAGGATGTTACTGAAGAGCAAACAGCCAAGTTTCTTGGTGCAATCATGAAGCTGAATGCCAAATTATTTGGCCTTGATACTTGAGAAGTTGAACCTCCCTTGTTCATCAATGAATTAAGTGATCTGGATCAACTGACATTGCCTCAGAAGAGACAGGATCCTGGAAAGTTCATAATACCTTGTACTATAGGCACCATGATTTTTAAGGCTCTGTGTGACCTTGGTTCAGGGATAAATCTCATGCCCCTCTCTGTAATAGAGAAACTGGGAATCTATGGGGTGCAAGCTGCTAAAATCTCATTAGAGATGGCAGACAATTCAAGAAAACAGGCTTATGGATAAGTAGAGGACGTGTTAGTAAAGGTTGAAAGCCTTTACATCCCTGCTGATTTCATAGTCCTGGATACTGGAAAGGAAGAGGATGAATCCATCATCCTAGGAAGGCCTTTCCTAGCCACAGCAAGAGCTGTGATTCATGTGGACAGAGGAGAATTGATCCTTCAATTAAATAAGGACAACCGTGTGTTTACAACTCAAGGATCTCTCTCTGCATCCATGGAGAGGAAGCAGAATAAGCTTCTCTCAAAGCAGAGTCAAACAAAGCCCCTACAGCGAAACTCTAAGTTTGGTGTTGGGAGGCCACAACCAAACTCTAAGTTTGGTGTTGAACTCCTATATCCAAACTCTAAGTTTGGTATTGGAAAGTCTCAACAAAGCTCTGAACATCTGTGAGGCTCCATGAGAGCCCACCGTCAAGCTATTGACATTAAAGAAGCGCTTGTTGGGAGGCAACCCAATTTCTATTTATCTAACTCTATTTTTTTCTTAGTTATATGTCTTTGTAGGTCCATGATCATGTGGAGTCACAAAATAAATATAAAAATTGAAAACGGAATCAAAAACAGCAGAAGAAAAATCACAACCTGGAGGAAGCACCTGTCTGGCGTTCAACGCCAGAACAGAGCATGGTTCTGGCGCTGAACGCCCAAAATGGGCAGCATCTTGGCGCTGAACGCCCAGAACAAGCATGGTTCTGGCGTTCAACGCCAGAAATGGCTAGTAAATGGGCGTTGAACGCCCAAAATGGGCACCAACCTGGCGCTGAACGCCCAGAGTTGTGTGCAAGGGCATTTTACATGCCTAAATTGGTGCAGGGATGTAAATGCCTTGACACCTCAGGATCTGTGGACCCCACAGGATCATCTCAGGATCTGTGGACCCCACAGGATCCCCACCTACCTCATCATCTCTCTCTCCATTCATGACCATCCCTTCTATTTTCCAATCACCACTCTCATCCATACACACATCCCTCCATCTCCTCCATATCTTCTTCTTCTTCTATTCTTTCTTCTTTTGCTCGAGGACGAGCAACATTCTAAGTTTGGTGTGGTAAAAGCATAGTTTTTTTTTGTTTTTTCCATAACCATTGATGGCACCTAAGGCCAGAGAAACCTCTAGAAAGAGGAAAGGGAAGACAAAAGCTTCCATCAAGGGTCTATAGCTCAGTGGTAGAACATTTGACTGCAAATCAAGAGATCCCTGAAATACCTCAGGGGATACATTTTCTTCCACACAATTATTGGAAGCAACTAAGGGTGGAACATCAAGAGCACTCCATCATCCTTCATGAAATTAGAGAAGATCAAAAAGCAATGAAGGGGGAGCAACAAAGACAAGGAAGAGACATAGAAGAGCTCAAGGACATCATTGGTTCCTCAAGAAGGAAACGCCACCATCACTAAGGTGGATTCATTCCTTGTTCTTATTTCTTCTGTTTTTCGTTTTCTATGTTATGTGCTTATCTATGTTTGTGTCTTCATTACATGATCATTAGTAGTTAGTAACTATGTCTTAAAGTTATGAATGTCCTATGAATCCATCACCTCTCTTAAATGAAAAATGTTTTAATTCAAAAGAACAAGAAGTACATGAGTTACGAATTTATCCTTGAACATAGCTTAATTATATTGATGTGGTGACAATGCTTCTTGTTTTCTGAATGAATGCTTGAACAGTGCATATGTCTTTTGAAGTTGTTGTTTAAGAATGTTAAATATGTTGGCTCTTGAAAGAATGATGACTAGGAGACATGTTATTTGATAATCTGAAAAATGATAAAAATGATTCTTGAAGCAAGAAAAAGCAGCAAAGAACAAAACTTGCAGAAAAAAAAAATGGGCAAAAAAAAAATAAAAATAGAAAGAAAAAGAAAAAGCAAGCAGAAAAAGCCAAAGCTCTTAAAACCAAGAGGCAAGAGCAAAAAGCCAATAACCCTTAAAACCAAAAGGCAAGGGCAAATAAAAGGATCCCAAGGCTTTGAGCATCAGTGGATAGGAGGGCCTAAAGGAATAAAATCCTGGTCTAAGCGGCTAAACCAAGCTGTCCCTAACCATGTGCTTGTGGCGTGTAGGTGTCAAGTGAAAACTTGAGACTGATCGGTTAAAGTCAAGGTCCAAAGCAAAAAAAAAAAAAAAACAAGAGTGTGCTTAAGAACCCTGGACACCTCTAATTGGGGACTTTAGCAAAGCTGAGTCACAATCTGAAAAGGTTCACCCAATTATGTGTCTGTGGCATTTATGTATCCGGTGGTAATACTGGAAAACAAAGTGCTTAGGGCCACGACCAAGACTCATAAAATAGCTGTGTTCAAGAATTATCATACTGAACTAGGAGAATCAATAACACTATCTGAACTCTGAGTTCTTATAGATGCCAATCATTCTGAACCTCAATGGATAAAGTGAGATGCCAAAACTATTCAAGAGACAAAAAGCTACAAGTCCCGCTCATTTGGTTGGAGCTATGTTTCATTGATAGTTTGGAATTTATAGTATATTTTCTTCTTTTTATCCTATTTGATTTTCAGTTGCTTGGGGACAAGCAACAATTTAAGTTTGGTGTTGTGATGAGCGGATAACTTATACGCTTTTTGGCATTGTTTTTAGTATGTTTTTAGTAGGATCTAGTTACTTTTAGGGATGTTTTCATTAGTTTTTATGTTAAATTTACATTTCTGGACTTTACTATGAGTTTGTGTGTTTTTCTGTGATTTCAGGTATTTTCTGGCTGAAATTGAGGGACTTGAGCAGAAATCAGATTCAAAGGTTGAAGAAGGACTGCTAATGCTGTTGGATTCTGACCTCTCTGCACTCAAAGTGGATTTTCTGGAGCTACAGAACTCAAAATGGCGCGCTTCTAATTGCGTTGGAAAGTAGACATCCAGGGCTTTCCAGCAATATATAATAGTCCATACTTTGGCCAAGAATAGATGACGTAAACTGGCGTTCAATGCCAGCTTTCTGCCCAAATCTGGCGTCCAGCGCCAGAAAAGGAGCCAAAACCAGAGTTGAACGCCCAAACTGGCACAAATACTGGCATTCAACTCCAAGAAGGACCTCTACACGTGCAACACTCAAAGCTCAGCCCAAGCACATACCAAGTGGGCCCCGGAAGTGGATTTATGCATCAATTACTTACTTCTGTAAACCCTAGTAGCTAGTTTATTATAAATAGGACATTTCACTATTGTATTTGACATCTTTTGATCATCTTAGGGTCTTTTTGACCATCTTTGGACGCCTAGTTCTTAGATCAGGGGGGCTGACCATTCGGCCATGCCTGGACCTATCACTTATGTATTTTTAACGGTAGAGTTTCTACACTCCATAGATTAAGGTGTGGAGCTCTGCTGTTCCTCAAAGATTAATGCAAAGTACTACTGTTTTCTATTCAATTCATCCTATTTCGCTTCTAAGATATTCATTCGTACTTCAATCTGAATGTGATGAATGTGACAATCATCATCATTCCCTATGAACGCGTGCCTGACAACCACTTCCGTTCTACATTATAATTGAATGAGTATCTCTTAGATCTCTTAATCAGAATCTTCGTGGCGTAAGCTAGAATGATGGCGGCATTCAAGAGAATCCGGAAAGTCTAAACCTTGTCTGTGGTATTCCGAGTAGGATTCAATGAATGAATGACTGTGACGAGCTCCAAACTCGCGATTGCAGGGTGTTAGTGACAGACGCAAAAGGATAGTAAATCCTATTCCAGCATGATCGAGAACCGACAGATGAATAGCCGTGCCGTGACAGGGTGCGTTGACCATTTTCACTGAGAGGATAAGATGAAGCCATTGACAAGAGTGATGCCTCCAGACGATTAGCCGTGCCGTGACAGGGCATTGGATCATTTTCCCGAGAGATGACCGAAAGTAGCCATTGACAGTGGTGATGTATCACATAAAGCCAGCCATGGAAAGGAGTAAGACTGATTGGATGAAGATAGCAGAAAAGCAGAGGTTCAGAGGAACGAAAGCATCTCCATTCGCTTATCTGAAATTCTCACCAATGAATTACATAAGTATTTCTATCCCTATTTTATTATATTATTTTCGAAAACTTCATAACCATTTGATATCCGCCTGACTGAGATTTACAAGGTGACCATAGCTTGCTTCATACCAACAATCTCCGTGGGATTCGACCCTTACTCACGTAAGGTATTACTTGGACGACCCAGTGCACTTGCTGGTTAGTTGTGTGAAGTTGTGAACCATGGTATTGGCATCATGTTTTTGGCCCCATTACCAGGGAAAGAAAGAGCGATGAATTTTACATAATTAAAGTGTAATCACAATTTCTGCGCACCAATAACCAATATGCTTCATAAGCAAAGTGTTCCAGAGTGATGAAACATAGTATTCTTAGATCGAGAAACTCGCCTATTCCCTACTCACGGCTTCCTGACATCTTCGTTAGTGCTTTTAGATCCACCCTATTACGGTCCAAACGAACTAAGTCGTCAAACAAATACTTCAGAAGCCAAACTTGGCAGGATGAATGCTCGCTTGGTTAGTAGAACTATCCCAAAACAAAATCCAGTAACGCGATCAAAGCTCAAGCAATGGCAAATTTCATCATTGAGATGATCCACAGGGGCGAAACACCTGAACCATGGAAGCTGCACGTTGACGGGTTGTCGAACATCAGCTCTAGTGAATCAGGAGTGATATTGGAGAACGAAAATAGAGTTTTCATTGACCAATCAATTTGATACGGATTTCCAATCTCCAATAACCAAGCTGAGTACAAAACCCTTCTAACGGGATTAATGCTAGCCAAGGAAGTCGAAGTAAAAACTTTGGAAGTTTGCAGCAACTCTCAAGTTATCAGCTCCCAGGTAAAAGGAGATTACCAAACATGGGATCCCCTCTTACAAAATTACATATCCAGTGTTAAAGAACTGATCGCCGAATTCGACGCAGTTACAGTGCAACACATCCTAAGAGAGAAAAATGCAAGGGCTGGCTGATGCACCACTATTTTGTGGTACATCTTGTACTTAATTGAGTGGATTTTTTTCACTAAACTCACACTTATTCATAGAATTCGCATGTTTTACATTTTCCTTCCTGATTTTGTGCTATGATTGGAAACATGATTCTTTGGTCTTAAATTTGCTATGTTTAATCCTTTCTTATTACCATTCGATGCTGTGATATGTGTGTTAAGTGTTTTCAGAGATTACAGGGCAGGAATGACTTAGAGGATGGAAAGGAAGTGTTCCGAGGGTTACCTGAAACTGGAGGTCGATCTCGGATGAGATCTTCGGTTCTTGTCGGAGATGACGTGTCCGGCTGGCTGATGGCGGCCGGAGTTGTTGTGTCTGACTTATTGGACTTGCTGTACTGCTGATCCTTGGCCACCGGAGGGTGGGGGGTACCTGCAAGAGACTCCGATGCTTAAGTTAGCATGGGTATTAAACAGGTTTTATGTAGAATCAGAGTATGAGTTATACCTGGGTGCTCCAGTGTATTTATAGTAGAGTGGGCTGACCTTTTCTAGATAAGATAAGTTAGTTATCTTATCTTATCGTTATCTTTGAGTTGAGGTCAGCTTATCTTCAAGGGAACCGCCCCTATCTCTATAGGCTTGGACGGCCTGTGGATTTAGGTCGTGTTCCTCTATTTGGGCCCTTTATTGGGCTCTCCTGTCGATTTGGCCGACCTCTTTGAGAAGAGGTCGACTAGCCTGACCTGAAGAGGTCAGTCGCTTTGTCGCCAATCATCCCAGGTCGGGTAACTCGACCCAGGGTATGAACAGGAAGCATGAAAAAGTGGAGGGAATAAAAGAAATTGAAGGAATTGCAAAGCTATCAGCCCTGACCTCTTCGCACTCAAACGGTCATAACTTGAGCTACAAAGCTTCAAATGAGGCGGTTCTAGTTGCATTAGAAAGCTAACATCCGGGGCTTCACAACGATATATAATTTGCCATAGCTGCTCCGAAGATAGGTGATGCGCACGCGTGACCTGGAAAAAATCCAATCCACGCGACGCTCACGTGTGACTTTGCTGCGTGCTGGACGTATCAGAAATCGCTGGGGGCGATTTCTGGGCTGTTTTTGACCCAATTTTTGGCCCAGAAAACACAGATTAGAGGCTATAAAGTGGGGCAATCCAGACAACTTTGATATACACAATTTTAGGTTTTATATGTAGTTTTAGAGGGAGAGAGGCTCTCTCATCTCTCTTAGGTTTTAGAATTAGGATTTCACTTTGAGTATGGTTATTTCTTCAATCCAGGTTCAATGTTCCTTTACTTTAGTTTCTCTTCTACTTTTATTCATTCTATTACTTTAGTTGATTACTTGATGTTGCCAATTTGGTTTATGAATTCCTATGTTTAATTTGATTTTCCATTTAATATAAATTGAGGTATTTCATATTTAAGATTGTTTTCTTCCATTTATGATATTAATACTTTCTTCTATTTTAGAGTAGGCCTCAACTTGACTTTGGAGTTGATTAATATTTGGAGACCCTTGAGTTGGGAGGCTCAAGAGTTAATTTGTGATTGGCTCTCTGGCCACTAACACTAATCCTTCTCAAGGGAGAGGATTAAGACTTGTGAATAGAAGTTGGCTCCCAACTTAACTTTCCTTTATTTAGTAAAGGATAACCAAGTAGAGACAACAATCTATTACTATTAATCTTGAGAAATCCGACAAGGATAGAACTTCCAATTAATCTTCTCCTAGTCAAGGCTTTTTATTTATTTTAATTATATAAAACCTCTTGTTAATTTTCATTGCTTCAACTTATAATCATTTATGTGCCCATTGCCCAAACTCCAAATTTTCCAGAAAACTCATAACCAATAATAAATACACCTCCCTGCAATTCCTTGAGAGACGACCCGAGGTTTGAATACTTTGGTTATTATTTTTAAGGTTTGTTACTTGTGACAACTAATTTTTTGTATGAAAGGATTTTCTGTTGGTTTAGAAACTATACTTTCAACGAGAATTTATTTGTGAATTTCTTTACTAGCAAAAATCCGTTCGTCAAAATAGCGCCGTTGCCGGGGAATTGCAAACGTGTGCCTTATTATTGGTTATTGTAAATATTTGCTTTTTCGTTTCTTTGTTAGTGTTTCTAGTTTTAGGAGTTTATTTTCTTTAATTTTTATTAGTTTTTATTTCTTTTTCTACTATGAATTCTCACCCCTCTGGTTTCAAGTTTGGTTCCAATGTTGTTATAAGGAATGGAAACTATAATGAAAATAGGCATCAAGGTTGGAATAATCAAAGATGGGAGGAGCCACAAGGATTTGATCAACCCTCTTGACAACAACCCCCTCCAATGCGCTATCACCAACAACCATTCTGTGATGCATACCAAGACAATAGTTATGGTGGACCCTTTCGTGACAACCAACCTCCACCAAATCACTATGGTCAAGAACCATTCCGAGGTGCATACCAAGATGATGAATATGGTGGACCCCCTTGTAGTTACCAACAAGCCCCACCCTATGCTTATGAACCACCTCCACAATATACCTTTGAACCACCACACTCACAAGTCCCCTGCTACCAAACACCCTCACATGATTCTAACCCTTATCCACTATATCAACCACCTTATGAGCCATATGAGCCATACATAAATCCACCCCAATTCCAACCCAGTTACTCCCAAGGACCACCACCTCCATATACACCACATCCGTATCCATCAATCCAAGAGCCCTATGGTCCTACTTATGATACCCAAGCAGAACAAGAGTCAAAGGATCGTCTCAAGGAAGCAGTGGATCAAATTCAAGCAACCATCCATCAAAAGTTTGGCCCAAGAGACTCATGCAATGAACAAAGCATTCCCACGGATGAGTGTGTTGAGCAACAAGTGGAAAAGATGGAGAGTGTTTAACCGCCACATCCTTATCAAGAAGAACCACCTCCGTATCATGAACCCTTCCTCCCAAGTAATGAACCCTCATATCCACCCCAATCTCCAATGAATGAAACACTTGGTGTAATTTTTCAAGGGCAAGAAGAGATGAATAATAGTGTGCTAAATTTTGCAGCCGCCGTGGGCGAGTTGATAAATCAATAAGCTTTCCAACATTTGAACACTCAAAGTACTCCCATGGCTACATGTGGAGAATCTAAAGAAAAGCGTAGCATGAAGGAGACACTAGAAACTCCGGTGGACAATGAAGAACATGGCTTTGTATTGGAACAAGTGGAGGAAGCCATAATAGTTGCAGAGGATGAAGCTCCATGGGAATCTAGAATTGTAGAGTACTCCTCTAATAAGATTGAAATTGATGTCAAGAAGGCCAGTGCACAACCTCCATGGCATATTCCTTATAAAGACTTGGATGGGATAGATCAAGAAGTAAGTTCCCTTGGTGATGAGGATCATGCATCAAGTCCTCCTAGTGATAAATCTACATCCGCAAATGAACTCCTTGAATATGAAGACACTTCTCTGATCGAGTCTGAGAATGATGTGGAAGCGGAAATTCTTAGAAAAGGGCGGACGGGAGTTGAGTATGCTTTGTCAAGATTGTTGGAGACTTCTCCACCTAGGTTGCCACCTACTCCTTCATTTGAGTGGATAAGGCTTGTCTCTATTCGCCTTACCATTCCACCTGAATATGGTATTCTTGAAATGGATGGCCAACTTAGGAGACTTTGTGGCATTAAGCGTAAGAGAAGGATGTTTAGTGGTTGGAGTTGCAAATCAAGGCTCATCAAGGTTGATACTTCAAGAGATAGATGTAAGAGCTCAACTGGTGATAAATCCAAAGAAGAGTTTGGTACTTTGTAGAGAATTCAGAGTGCTTGCCACCTGGATGGAACCATGATGATCAACTTGAAGACGGGTGTAGAATCAAGATTTGGGATCCCGGCATACAAGAAGATAAACTTTGGGAGCTCAAAGCTTGTGAAGAACTCCATCAAGCTTGAGAAATTTACATGGAATAGACAGAGCTTATTGGAAGTCCAAGCATTGGTGGCAGTTTCAAGATGAGTTCAAGCACAAGCCACCATAACAAGGAGCTCACCAAATGTCCAACTTAAGGACTTTAACTAAAAGTGCTAGGTGGGAGACAACCCACCATGGTATATTCTTTCCTTTTTATTCTTAGTTTTATTTTATTTTATTTTTATTCGTGTTCATTCATAATTTCTACATAGTCATCTGTATTCTGCATTTTGCATACTGCATAATATATATATATATATATACACATAAAAAAAAGGGGGTGCAACCCACACGTGCACACAGGCCACGCGTGGGCGTTGATAGCAACTTCGCTCTCCCATCTAACGAACAGAAAGTTGTGATGGAATCGTGCGACTGGTGTGCTCTGCACACAAATCAAGCCACGCGTACGCATCTACGACGCGCGTGCGCCATCTGCCACAAGGGAAATCCACGCGTACACGTCAAGCACGCGCACGCGTGGATAGGAAAATCGGCGTAAATAGCATTTTGGACAAAAAGTTGTGCTGCCCCCACGCTAGAACTGTGCTAGAGGCACAAGGTCATCCACGCGTACGCGTCCCTGACGTATGCGCGTACTTTTGCTTCCAGACCACCCACGCATACGCGTGGACGACGCTTACGCGTCGAACGGCCAACTCAGTTTTCACGCGTCCGCGTCGCGCCCCGTTCCTAAATTCTTACTTCTTTCTTCTCTCCTTTCTTCTTCCTTCTTCCTCCTTTCTTACTTTCTTCTTCTTCATTTCTTTAGCTTCTCATCCTTATTCTCTGTCTTTCTATTTTTCTTAATTTATTTGCATACCTTCATTCATTACATTTTCATCTTGTGCATATTTTTATTTTCTTTTCTAAATTTATTATTTTTCCATTGGTGTTAAATTTTCTTATTCAACTGTTGCATCTTTTCTTGCATTACTCTGGTACTTCATGACTTGTTTTATTCTGATTAAGGTAATATTATTTAAGTCACTGCTAATCCTTTATGATACTTGTACTCCTTTTTCATTGACATGAATTTAACTGCCTTTTCCCCATTGCTGCAATTTTTGCACTATTGATATGCCATTTGCTTCCACTATTTTCTCACTTGCATGTTGTAGCTTCCATGTAATTGAGACCTTATTATTTGGCATTAACACCCATATTTTATTTATTTTCTATCTTTGTTTTTGGGTTACCTTTCTTCCTTTTTCTCTTCTTTCAGGATGGCCACCGAAGAAGGAAAAGGGAGCTTCTCAAAGGGGCAACAAACAAGTCCATCTGCACAATCTTTGGAGAAAAGCATCAGTTGTAGCAGCCCGCCCACTTGCACATCTCAGCATGCACCGATGACGGTGCAATCTTTAAGTGTTGGGAGGTCGATACCGATCTCCATGGGTTAGTTATTTTCTTTTCAACACCAATATTTTATTTTCTTTGTTTGTTCATTGTTGCATTTGCATGATTGATTGCATATTTGTTTGATTTTGTGCATATTTTACCACCACTTGGTTAAAGTAATAGTTTTCTTTTTCAAGAATTTTTTTTAAACATTTCACTAACTTGATTAAAAATTTTGATAAACTTGTTTGAAGGAATATTATACTGGAACATGGTTTAGAGCTCGAACACACAAAACTTGTGAGATTTTGAGCCTATTTGAATTGGTTGCATTCTATCAACCAATATTTTATTTTTGGTGTGTGTTGTTCTCTCTAAAATTGTGATCTTTGTCTTGCTTAATTCTATATTTCCATGGTTTGATGTATGCATGCACTTATATGACTGAGGCCTTATTTCACTGAGCTTACATACCCATTTGGCCTTATCCTTTCATTATCCCTTGCAAACCAATTTTGAGCGTATTATACCCCTTTGTTCTTTACTTTAGCTCATCACTAACTCTAAGCGAAAAACAATAATGTCCTTAATTTGAATCCTTGGTTAGTTTAGACTAGTGAGAGTGCTCATGAATTAAGTGTAGGAAAGTTGGATTTGGAAACGTTTGGTTTAAGAATTGGGTGTTATATATCTTTATGAAAATGTGAAAGAAATGTTTAGGACATGTTCATACATTCAATAATTTAATCATATGCATTGAGAAAAACAAAAAGAAAATATATATATATATATATATATATATATATATATATATATATATATATATATATAAATAAAAATAAAAAAATAAAAAAGAAAAAAAAAGAAAAGAAAAAGAGCAAATAAGTAAAAGGGGACAAAATTCCCCAAAATAAATGGTGAAAGCAATGCATATGTACTGTACTCGAAATTAGGATGCATGAATATATGGAAAACATGGTTAATGGATAGTTAGATGTGGTATTATGATTACATTGATTGTCTAAAGTTAGGTGGAAAGTTTAACTTAATTAAGGATTCAGATTTTAGTCCACTTGGCCAAATACAATCCTACCTTGACCCTAACCCTATTACAACCCTTAAAAGACCTCTTGATATGTGTATCTGTGCATTAATTCTTTGTTGATTGGTAGAAGAAGAGCAAGCCTTAGAAAGCAAGATTAGTAGAGAATTGAGATATCAAACCTTAAACACTTGAGTGATTAGAGTGTATACACTTCCGGTGAGGGTTTGATGCTCGATTCTTTGTTCCCGGCTTTCATAAGCTATTTTCTTCTGCAAGTTTACTTGTACTTTATTTTGTGATTTGAATTAGTGAAATCAAGTTCATATTTGTTTTTAAAAGATTTGTTTACTTTTAACCAAGTAGGTAAAAGCATTTTGCATAGAGCTGTATTCATACAGATAGGTTGCATTTCATACATTCTACCATTCCTCTTCACTCTTATAGCTTCTCTTGAGCTTAGCATGAGGACATGCTAATGTTTAAGTGTGGGGAGATTTGATGCACCACTATTTGGTGGTACATCTTGTACTTAATTGAGTGGATTTTTTTCACTAAACTCACACTTATTCATAGAATTTGCATGTTTTATATTTTCCTTCCTGATTTTTTGCTATGATTGGAAATATGTTTCTTGGGTCTTAAATTTGCTATGTTTAATCCTCTCTTATTACCATTCAATACCGTGATATGTGTGTTAAGTGTTCTCAGAGATTACAGGGCAGGAATGGCTTAGAGGATGGAAAGGAAGCATGCAAAAGTGGAAGGAATAAAAGAAATTGAAGAAACTGCAAAGCTATCAGCCCTGACCTCTTCGCACTCAAACGATCATAACTTGAGCTACAGAGCTCCAAATGAGGCGGTTCTAGTTGCATTGGAAAGCTAACATCCGGTGCTTCGCAACAATATATAATTTGCCATAGCTGCCCTGAAGATAAGTGACGCGCACGTGTGACCTGGCAAAAATCCAATCCACGCTCACTGATGAGCGGATATTTTATACGCTTTTTGGGGTTAATTTCATATAGTTTTGAGTATGTTCTAGTTAGTTTTTAGTCTATTTTCATTAGTTTTTAGGAAAAATTCATATTTCTGGACTGTATTTTACTGTAATTTCAGGTATTTTTCTGGCTGAAATTGAAGGAGCTGAGCAAAAATCTGATTCAGGCTAAAAAGGACTGCTGATGCTTTTGGATTCTGACCTCCCTGCACTCAAAGTGAATTTTCTGGAGCTACAGAACTTGAAAAGGCATGCTTCCAATTGCGTTGGAAAGTAGACATCCAGGGCTTTCCAGCAATATATAATAGTCCATACTTTTCACAAGAATAGATGACGTAAACTGGCGTTCAACGCCAGTTCTCTGCCCAATTCTGGCGTCCAGCGCCAGAAAAGGATCAAAAGCTGGAGTTGAACGCCCAAACTGGCACAAAAACTGGCGTTCAACTCCACAAATGGCCTCTGCACGTGACTTGCTTAAATCTCAGCCCCAGCACACACCAAGTGGGCCCCAGAAGTGGATCTCTGCATCACCCATCATAGTCTACTCATTTTTTGTAAATCTAGGCTACTAGTTTAGTATTTAAACAACTTTTAGAGATTTATTTTGTATCTCATGACATTTCAGATAAAAACTTTGTATTCTCTGACGGCATGAGTCTCTAAACCCCATTGTTGGGGGTGAGGAGCTCTGCTGTGTCTCGATGAATTAATGCAAGTGTTTCTGTTTTCTATTCAAACACGCTTGTTCCTATCTAAGATGTTCATTCGCGCTTAAATGTGATGAAGGTGATGATTCGTGACACTCATCACCAATCTCAACCCATGAACGTGTGCCTGACAACCACCTCCGTTCTATATCAGATTGAATGAGTATCTCTTAGATCTCTTAATCAGAATCTTCGTGGTATAAGCTAGAATTGATGGCGGCATTCATGAGAATCCGGAAAGTCTAAACCTTGTCTGTGGTATTCCGAGTAGGATTCAAGGATTGAATGACTGTGACGAGCTTCAAACTCCTGAAGGCTGGGCGTTAGTGACAAACGCAAAGGAATCAAGGGATTCTATTCCAACCGGATCGAGAACCAACCAGTGATTAGCCGTGCTGTGACAGAGTGCGTGAGCGTAGTTTTCACTGGAAGGATGGAAGGTAGCCATTGACAACGGTGATCCACCAACACACAGCTTGCCATAGGAGGACGTGCGTGCGTGAACAAGAAGACAGAGGAAAGCAGAGATTCAGAAGACAAAGCATCTCCAAAACTCCAACATATTCTCCATTACTGCATAACAAGTAACCTTTAATTTATGCTCTCTTGGTTATTCACAATTCAACTGATAAACATAATTGACTTCCTGACTAAGATTTACAAGATAACCATAGATTGCTTCAAACCAACAATCTCTGTGGGATTCGACCCTTACTCACGTAAGGTATTACTTGGACGACCCAGTGCACTTGCTGGTTAGTGGTACGAGTTGTGAAAAGTGTGATTCACAATTCGTGCACCAAGTTTTTGGCGCCGTTGCCGGGGATTGTTCGTGTTTGAACAACTGACGGTTTATTTTATTGCTTAGATTAGGAAAATTTTTCTTTTTTTGGGTTAGAGTCTCTTATTATTGTTCTTGGTTAAAAATATCCTTCTTTAAAACAAGTGTTACATTTTACTGCCCAATTGGCTAGAGCATTAGTCTAAGCCCGTGGCAGTTTGGTACACTCTTTTTAAAATCTTTTTCAAAAATAATATTTTCTCTATTAAATTTTGTGCCAAACTTTAAGTTTGGTGTTTTCCTGTTGATTTCCCTTGATTTTCGAAAAATTTATTTTGGTTTTCAAAAAATTTTGAGTTTGGTGTTCCTTGGTGTTTTCCCTCCAAAATTTTCGAAAATAAGGAGCATTAAATCTAAAAAAATTTTAAATCTTATGCTATCTTATTGTTTTTCTCTTTCCTCTTAAAAATCAAAAATATCTTTTCTCTCTATTTTAAAAACAAATTTTCGAAATATAGTTCTAAAATTCAGATTTTTCTTTCAAAAATTTAAAACTTTTTTTTTTCAAAATCATCATATCCTTTTTAAAACTTCCTAACCACTTTCTCTCTCCTCAGTTTTTCGAAAATCTTCACTAAATTTTTATTTATTTTATTTTAATTTATTTCATTTTCGAAATAAATATATAAATAAATAAATAAAAATATTTTTTCTATTTTACATCATCTCCCTTTCTCCATCATGGACCTAAGCAGAAATGAACAGTTCAGGAGGACTCTGGGGTCATATTCTAACCCCTCTACTGCTTCATATGGGAGTAGTATCTGCATACCCTCCATTGGAGTCAGTAACTTTGAGTTGAATCCTCAGCTCATTATCATGGTGCAGCAAAGCTGCCAGTATTCCGGTCTTCCACAAGAAGAACCTACAGAGTTTCTGGCACAATTTTTACAAATTGCTGACACAGTACATGATAAGAAAATAGATCAGGATGTCTACAGACTATTACTGTTTCCATTTGCTGTAAAAGATCAAGCTAAGAGGTGGTTAAATAACCAACCTAAAGCCAGCATAAGGACATGGAAACAGCTGACAGAAAAATTCCTGAATCAGTATTTTCCTCCAAAAAGGATGACACAGCTAAGGATGGACATCCAAGGCTTCAAGCAAGGAGATAATGAATCTCTTTATGATGCCTGGGAGAGATACAGGGAGATGCTACGAAAATGCCCCTCTGAAATGTTTTCAGAGTGGGTTCAGTTAGACATCTTCTATTATGGGCTTGCAGAAGGAGCTCAGATGTCTCTTGATTACTCAGCTGGTGGATCTATCCACATGAGAAAGACAATTGAAGAGGCTCAAGAGCTCATTGATACAGTTGCCAGGAATCAGCATCTGTACCTAAGCAGCAACCCTTCCATGAATGAAGAGGTTAAAACAGTAACTGCTGAACTCAGTCCTGTAAAACAAGCTGCTGAATTCAATCAGCAATTGGACTTTCTAACAAAGCAGCTAACCGAATTTAAAGACAGGTTACAAGAGACAAGGATGGCTAATATACATATGGACGAACAGTTTAAGCAAACAAAGCAGCAGCTGTCAAGGCAAATAGCAGAAGAATGCCAAGCAGTTCAACTAAGAAGTGGGAGAACATTAAATACCCCACCTCAAGGCAGCAAAAAGCTAAGAAATGAGCAAACCACCCAAAATTCACTTGAGGACAGTAAGAGCCCAGGGAAAAATAATTCTGGCGCTAAAACACCAGAAAATTGGTGGAAGGCTGGCGCCGAACGCCCAGACCATGGCCAAAACTGGCGTTCAACGCCAGAAACAAAGCAGGACTGGCGTTCAACGCCAGAAATGGGAAAGGGTCTGGCGTTGAACGCCCAAAATGGGTAGGATCTGGCGCTGAACGCCCAAAATGGGCACAGCTCTGGCGTTCAGACGCCAGGAGCAGACAAGGAGCTGGCGTCCAGTTTCACTCCAGCTTCTAACTCTGGCACTCAATCGCCAGTGAGGGATCAGACACACACAAATGTTGAAAACAACCCCTCTAAAAAGACTTCTTCAACCACTTCTGTAGGCAATAAACCTGCAGCAATTAAGGTTGAAGAATATAAAGCCAAGATACCTTATCCTCAAAAACTCTGGAAAGAGGAGCAGGATAAGCAATTTGCTCGCTTCGCAGATTATCTCAGGACTCTTGAAATAAAGATTCCATTTGCAGAAGCACTTGAGCAAATACCTTCTTATGCCAAGTTCATGAAAGAGATCTTGAGTCATAAGAAGGATTGGAGAGAAACAGAAAGAGTTCTCCTCACTGAAGAATGCAGTGCAGTCATTCTGAAAAGCTTTCCTGAAAAGCTTAAAGACCCTGGGAGTTTTCTGATACCATGCATATTAGAAGGTAATTGCACCAAGACAGCTTTATGCGATCTTGGGGCAAGCATCAACCTAATACCTGCATCCACTATCAGAAAGCTTGGCTTAACTGAAGAAGTTAAACTAACCCGAATATGTCTCCAACTTGCTGATGGTTCTACTAAATACCCATCAGGCGTGATTGAAGACATGATTGTCAGAGTTGGGCCATTCGCCTTTCCCACTGACTTTGTTGTGCTGGAAATGGAGGAGCACAAGAGTGCTACTCTCATTCTAGGAAGACCCTTCCTAGCAACTGGACGATCCCTCATTGACGTCCAACAGGGGGAAATAACCCTGAGAGTCAATGATTATGAGTTTAAGTTGAACGCTGTCAAAGCCATGCAGCATCTAGACACATCAACAGACTGCATGAAAGTTGATCCTATTGACTCATTGGTAGAAGAGATCAACATGGCTGAGAGTCTCGAATCAGAGTTGGAAAACATCTTTAAAGATGTTCAGCCTGATTCGGAGGATTCAGAGGACATGAAGGAGCCTCTGAAAGTTCTTCTAAAAGAGGAAAAACCTCCTAAACCCGAGCTCAAGCCATTACCACCATCCTTGAAATATGCATTTCTGGGAGAAGGTGACACTTTCCAGTGATCATAAGCTCTGCTTTAAATTCACAGGAAGAGGAAGCACTTATTCAAGTGCTAAGGACACACAAGACAGCTCTTGGGTGGTCCATAGGTGACCTTAAGGGCATAAGCCCTGCTAGATGCATGCATAAAATCCTATTGGAGGATAATGCCAAACCAGTGGTTCAACCACAGAGGCGGCTAAATCCAGCCATGAAGGAAGTGGTGCAGAAAGAGGTCACCAAATTACTGGAGGCTGGGATTATTTATCCTATTTCTGACAGCCCCTGGGTGAGCCCTGTTCAAGTCGTCCCAAAAAAGGGAGGCATGACAGTGATTCATAATGAAAAAAATGAACTGGTTCCTACAAGAACAGTTACAGGGTGGCGCATGTGTATTGACTACAGAAGGCTCAATACGGCCACCAGAAAGGATCATTTTCCTTTACCATTCATAGACCAGATGCTAGAAAGACTAGCAGGTCATGATTATTACTGCTTCTTGAATGGCTACTCAGGCTATAACCAGATTGCAGTAGATCCCCAGGATCAAGAGAAAACAGCATTCACATGTCCCTCTGGAGTGTTTGCTTATAGAAGGATGCCATTTGGGCTATGTAATGCGCCTGCAACCTTCCAGAGATGCATGCTCTCTATTTTCTCTGATATGGTGGAAAATTTTCTAAAAGTCTTTATGGATGACTTCTCAGTATATGGAGACTCATTCAGCTCCTGTCTTGATCACCTGAAACTTGTTCTGAAAAGATGCCAAGAGAACAACCTAGTTTTAAACTGGGAAAAGTGTCACTTCATGGTGACTGAAGGAATTGTTCTTGGGCATAAAATCTCAAATAAGGGAATAGAGGTGGATCAAGCAAAAATAGAGGTAATTGAAAAATTACCACCACCTGCCAATGTTAAGGCAATCAGAAGCTTTCTGGGGCATGCAGGATTCTATAGGAGGTTTATAAAGGATTTTTCAAAAATCGCAAAACCTCTAAGCAATCTGCTAGCTGCTGACACGCCATTTGTGTTTGACACAGAGTGCCTGCAGGCGTTTGAAACGCTGAAAGCTAAGCTGGTCACAGCACCAGTCATTTCTGCACCAGACTGGACGTTACCATTTGAGCTAATGTGTGATGCCAGTGATCACGCCATTGGTGCAGTATTGGGACAGAGGCATAACAAGCTTCTGCACGTCATTTATTATGCTAGTCGCGTTCTAAATGATGCTCAGAAAAACTACACAACCACAGAAAAAGAATTACTTGCAGTGGTTTACGCCATTGACAAGTTCAGATCATACTTAGTAGGATCAAAGGTGATTGTGTATACTGACCATGCTGCTCTTAAATATCTACTCACAAAGCAGGATTCAAAACCCAGACTCATCAGATGGGTATTGCTTCTGCAAGAGTTTGATATAGAAATAAGAGACAGAAAAGGGACAGAGAACCAAGTGGCTGATCATCTGTCTCGGATAGAGCCAGTGGAAGGGACGTCCCTCCCCTTTCTTGAGATCTCTGAGACGTTTCCTGATGAGCACTTGTTTGCCATTCAGGAAGCACCATGGTTTGCCGATATTGCAAACTATAAAGCTGCAAGGTTCATACCCAAGGAGTACAACAGGATACAAAAGAAGAAATTAATTACTGATGCAAAGTATTACTTGTGGGATGAACCTTATCTCTTTAAGAGATGTGCAGACGGAATAATCCGTAGGTGCGTGCCTAGAGAAGAAGCACAGAGGATCCTGTGGCATTGCCATGGATCTCAATATGGAGGTCATTTCGGAGGTGAGCGAACAGCCACCAAGGTCCTCCAATGTGGCTTCTATTGGCCCACACTCTATAAAGATTCCCGAGAGTTTGTACGTAACTGTGACAGTTGCCAAAGAGCTGGTAATCTGCCTCATGGGTACGCCATGCCTCAACAAGGAATCTTGGAGATTGAGTTGTTTGACGTATGGGGAATTGACTTCATGGGACCTTTCCCACCATCATACTCAAACACTTATATTCTGGTGGCAGTTGATTATGTATCAAAATGGGTTGAGGCCATTGCCACACCCAACAATGATACTAAAACAGTGCTGAAGTTCCTCCAGAAACATATCTTTAGTAGATTTGGCGTCCCTAGAGTACTAATCAGTGATGGGGGCACTCACTTCTGCAATAAACAGCTTTACTCTGCCATGGTTCGGTATGGAATTCGCCACAAGGTGGCCACTCCATATCATCCACAAACCAATGGGCAAGCTGAAGTCTCTAATAGAGAATTAAAGAGAATCCTGGAACGGACAGTAAATACCCGTAGAAAGGATTGGGCACGGAGCTTGGATGATGCTCTGTGGGCTTACAGGACAGCATTCAAGACCCCCATAGGTACCTCTCCATACCAACTTGTGTATGGTAAGGCATGTCACCTGCCTGTGGAATTGGAACATAAGGCCTACTGGGCAACCAGATTCCTAAACTTTGATGCCAAACTAGCAGGAGAAAAACGATTGCTCCAGCTAAATGAGCTAGAGGAATTCAGATTCACAGCTTTCGAAAATGCCAAGCTTTATAAAGAAAAATAAAAAAAATGGCATGACAGAAAGCTGTCATCTAGAATCTTTGAACCAGGACAGAAGGTCCTGTTGTTTAACTCTAGACTCAGGCTATTCCCCGGGAAACTGAAATCCCGGTGGAGGGGACCATACGTGATTACAAGTGTATCACCATATGGTTATGTGGAGCTTCAAGATATTGATTCTGATAAGAAGTTCATTGTCAATGGACAGAGAATCAAGCATTATCTTGAAGGCAACATTGAGAAAGAATGCTCAAGGCTGAAGCTAGATTAAAAGCTCAGCAAGGTCCAACTAAAGACAATAAAGAAGCGCTTGCTGGGAGGCAACCCAGCCATGGGGCAACAATCCTCTAAGCATTTTTCCCTATTTCTATTTTTATTTTTATTTGTTTATATAGAGTTCATTGACAACAAGGTAAATAATCATTTACAGAAGACCTCGGCACACAAAACAGAGAAAAAGAGCTCACTGAAAAGAAAACGCCAACAAAAGTATATTTTGGGCGTTCAACGCCCAAAATGGGCATCCACTGGGCGTTGAACGCCAGTAATGGTAGCAATCTGGGCGTTCAACGCCAGAAAGAGGCACCCATGGGCGTTGAACGCCAGTAATAGCAGCAGCTGGGCGTTGAACGCCCAGGAGAGCAGCATTTGGGCGCTGAACGCCCAAAACAGGCAGTGTTTGGGCGTCCAAACGCCAGGAAGGCAGGGAGGAGCCAAATTCATTTTTTTCCACACGTATTTCCATTCTAATTTCAAATTTTATGTTTCAATGCATGATTTTTACATGAACATGTTAAGAACCCTGATTTCTAAAATCCTTAATTTCTAAAAATCCCTCTTTCCAAATTCAATCCAACTCTTTTCAAATCTTTTCTGAAAACAAATCTATCTTTTTCACTTTAAAATCTTTTTATCTTATCTTATCCATATCTTTTTCAAATCTCCATATTATCTTTTTCAAAATTCAGATTTATCTTTTTCAAAAATCTATCATATCTCTTCAAAATTAAACTATATCTTCTATCTTATCTTTTTCAACTCAATCTTTTTATCTTATCTTATCCAACTTTTCGAAAACCCACCCCCCATCCCTTTAAATTTGGGTTCAGCCTCCCTCCTCCTCCATCAACAATTGCACCTAGCTCTCCTTCTATCCCTCTCCTTTCTTTTCTTTTGCTTGAAGACAAGCAAACCTCTAAGTTTGGTGTATTTATCCGAGATCACTAAGATCATGGCTCCTAAAGGAAAACAACCCACTCCAAGAGGCAAGAAGAGAGCGTTCCAAAACCACTTTGGAATCAAGGGAAGTTTTTATCTAAAGAACATTCAGACCATTATCTTAAAATAATGGGTCTGAGATCAGTGATCCCGGAAGTTAGATTCGATCTGAAAGAAGATGAATATCCGAAGATCCAGGAGCAAATTCGAATCAGGAACTGGGAAGTCCTAGCTAATCCTGAAACGAAAGTAGGAAAGAACATGGTCCAGGAGTTCTATGCTAATATGTGGCAAACTGACAAGCAAAAACTATCTGGAACTGCCTTCTATGAATTTCGGACCATGGTCAAAGGAAAGATTGTTCATACCACCCCTGACAAGATCAGAGAGATCTTAAAGCTACCTCAGCTAAAGGATGATCCAGACTCCTTCAACAGGAGGATGATGAGAGCAGACATTGACCTAGATAAGATTCTAGAGGACATATGTATCCCTGGAGCCAGGTGGACCACCAACACAAAGGGTGTCCCAAATCAACTCAAGAGAGAGGATCTCAAACCAGCCGCCAAAGGATGGCTGGACTTCATTGGGCGTTCTCTGTTGCCTACTAGCAACCGTTCTGAAGTCACAGTTAAAATAGCAGTGATGATCCATTGCATCATGATGGGAAAGGAAGTGGAGGTTCATCAGCTGATTTCAGCTGAACTCTACAAAATTGCTAACAAAAATTCTAAAGAGGCCAGGTTGGCTTATCCAAGCGTGATTTCTCTGCTCCGCAAGGACGCTGGAGTAAGGATGGGAATAACTGAGTATATCCCAATTGAGAAGCCAATCACCAAAGCATCAATGGAAAAACAACAAGCACAGGAGGATCCCATCAAGAAGAGAGCACAGGAATTCCTCCCAGAGATCCCTCAATCTGAATACTGGGAGTATCTTGAGACGTCTGTTACCAAGATACGGGAAGCTATGGAGCAAATAATAAAAGAACAGAAGGAACACGGTCAAATGCTGACCTATATGTTTAAAGAACAAGAGGAGCAAGGGCGTGACTTAAGGGAATTGAAGCGCCAAAAGTCTTCTCTTGTAGGACCAAGCACAATAGTTATGGTGGACCCTTTCGTGACAACCAACCTCCACCAAATCACTATGGTCAAGAACCATTCCGAGGTGCATACCAAGATGATGAATATGGTGGACCCCCTTGTAGTTACCAACAAGCCCCACCCTATGCTTATGAACCACCTCCACAATATACCTTTGAACCACCACACTCACAAGTCCCCTGCTACCAAACACCCTCACATGATCCTAACCCTTATCCACTATATCAACCACCTTATGAGCCATATGAGCCATACATAAATCCACCCCAATTCCAACCCAGTTACTCCCAAGGACCACCACCTCCATATACACCACATCCGTATCCATCAATCCAAGAGCCCTATGGTCCTACTTATGATACCCAAGCAGAACAAGAGTCAAAGGATCATCTCAAGGAAGCAGTGGATCAACTTCAAGCAACCATCCATCAAAAGTTTGACCCAAGAGACTCATGCAATGAACAAAGCATTCCCACGGATGAGTGTGTTGAGCAACAAGTGGAAAAGATGGAGAGTGTTTAACCGCCACATCCTTATCAAGAAGAACCACCTCCGTATCATGAACCCTTCCTCCCAAGTAATGAACCCTCATATCCACCCCAATCTCCAATGAATGAAACACTTGGTGTAATTTTTCAAGGGCAAGAAGAGATGAATAATAGTGTGCTAAATTTCACAGCCGCCCTGGGCGAGTTGATAAATCAATTAGCTTTCCAACATTTGAACACTCAAAGTACTCCCATGGCTACATGTGGAGAATCTAAAGAAAAGCGTAGCATGAAGGAGACACTAGAAACTCCGGTGGACAATGAAGAACATGGCTTTGTATTGGAACAAGTGGAGGAAGCCATAATAGTTGCAGAGGATGAAGCTCCATGGGAATCTAGAATTGTAGAGTACTCCTCTAATAAGATTGAAATTGATGTCAAGAAGGCCAGTGCACAACCTCCATGGCATATTCCTTATAAAGACTTGGATGGGATAGATCAAGAAGTAAGTTCCCTTGGTGATGAGGATCATGCATCAAGTCCTCCTAGTGATAAATCTACATCCGCAAATGAACTCCTTGAATATGAAGACACTTCTCTGATCGAGTCTGAGAATGATGTGGAAGCGGAAATTCTTAGAAAAGGGCGGACGGGAGTTGAGTATGCTTTGTCAAGATTGTTGGAGACTTCTCCACCTAGGTTGCCACCTACTCCTTCATTTGAGTGGATAAGGCTTGTCTCTATTCGCCTTACCATTCCACCTGAATATGGTATTCTTGAAATGGATGGCCAACTTAGGAGACTTTGTGGCATTAAGCGTAAGAGAAGGATGTTTAGTGGTTGGAGTTGCAAATCAAGGCTCATCAAGGTTGATACTTCAAGAGATAGATGTAAGAGCTCAACTGGTGATAAATCCAAAGAAGAGTTTGGTACTTTGTAGAGAATTCAGAGTGCTTGCCACCTGGATGGAACCATGATGATCAACTTGAAGACGGGTGTAGAATCAAGATTTGGGATCCCAGCATACAAGAAGATAAACTTTGGGAGCTCAAAGCTTGTGAAGAACTCCATCAAGCTTGAGAAATTTACATGGAATAGACAGAGCTTATTGGAAGTCCAAGCATTGGTGGCAGTTTCAAGATGAGTTCAAGCACAAGCCACCATAACAAGGAGCTCACCAAATGTCCAACTTAAGGACTTTAACTAAAAGTGCTAGGTGGGAGACAACCCACCATGGTATATTCTTTCCTTTTTATTCTTAGTTTTATTTTATTTTATTTTTATTCGTGTTCATTCATAATTTCTACATAGTCATCTATATTCTGCATTTTGCATACTGCATAATATATATATATATATATACACATAAAAAAAAGGGGGTGCAACCCACACGTGCACACAGGCCACGCGTGGGCGTTGATAGCAACTTCGCTCTCCCATCTAACGAACAGAAAGTTGTGATGGAATCGTGCGACTGGTATGCTCTGCACACAAATCAAGCCACGCGTACGCGTCTATGACGCGCGTGCGCCATCTGCCACAAGGGAAATCCACGCGTACACGTCAAGCACGCGCACGCGTGGATAGGAAAATCGGCGTAAATAGCATTTTGGACAAAAAGTTGTGCTGCCCCCACGCTAGAACTGTGCTAGAGGCACAAGGTCATCCACGCGTACGCGTCCCTGACGCATGCGCGTACTTTTGCTTCCAGACCACCCACGCATACGCGTGGACGACGCTTACGCGTCGAACGGCCAACTCAGTTTTCACGCGTCCGCGTCGCGCCCCGTTCCTAAATTCTTACTTCTTTCTTCTCTCCTTTCTTCTTCCTTCTTCCTCCTTTCTTACTTTCTTCTTCTTCATTTCTTTAGCTTCTCATCCTTATTCTCTGTCTTTCTATTTTTCTTAATTTATTTGCATACCTTCATTCATTGCATTTTCATCTTGTGCATATTTTTATTTTCTTTTCTAAATTTATTATTTTTCCATTGGTGTTAAATTTTCTTATTCAACTGTTGCATCTTTTCTTGCATTACTCTGGTACTTCATGACTTGTTTTATTCTGATTAAGGTAATATTATTTAAGTCACTGCTAATCCTTTATGATACTTGTACTCTTTTTTCATTGACATGAATTTATACTGCCTTTTCCCCATTGCTGCACTTTTTGCACTATTGATATGCCATTTGCTTCCACTATTTTCTCACTTGCATGTTGTAGCTACCATGTAATTGAGACCCTTATTATTTGGCATTAACACCCATATTTTATTTGTTTTCTATCTTTGTTTTTGGGTTACCTTTCTTCCTTTTTCTCTTCTTTCAGGATGGCCACCGAAGAAGGAAAAGGGAGCTTCTCAAAGGGGCAACAAACAAGTCCATCTGCACAATCTTTGGAGAAAAGCATCAGTTGTAGCAGCCCGCCCACTTGCACATCTCAGCATGCACCGATGACGGTGCAATCTTTAAGTGTTGGGAGGTCGATACCGATCTCCATGGGTTAGTTATTTTCTTCTCAACACCAATATTTTATTTTCTTTGTTTGTTCATTGTTGCATTTGCATGATTGATTGCATATTTGTTTGATTTTGTGCATATTTTACCACCACTTGGTTAAAGTAATAGTTTTCTTTTTCAAGAATTTTTTTTTAAACATTTCACTAATTTGATTAAAAATTTTGATAAACTTGTTTGAAGGAATATTATACTGGAACATGGTTTAGAGCTCGAATACACAAAACTTGTGAGATTTTGAGCCTATTTGAATTGGTTGCATTCTATCAACCAATATTTTATTTTTGGTGTGTGTTGTTCTCTCTAAAATTGTGATCTTTGTCTTTCTTAATTCTATATTTCCATGGTTTGATGTATGCATGCACTTATATGATTGAGGCCTTATTTCACTGAGCTTACATACCCATTTGGCCTTATCCTTTCATTATCCCTTGCAAACCAATTTTGAGCCTATTATACCCCTTTGTTCTTTACTTTAGCTCATCACTAACTCTAAGCGAAAAACAATAATGTCCTTAATTTGAATCCTTGGTTAGTTTAGACTAGTGAGAGTGCTCATGAATTAAGTGTAGGAAAGTTGGATTTGGAAACGTTTGGTTTAAGAATTGGGTGTTATATATCTTTATGAAAATGTGAAAGAAATGTTTAGGACATGTTCATACATTCAATAATTTAATCATATGCATTGAGAAAAACAAAATATATATATATATATATATATATATATATATATATATATATAAATAAAAATAAAAAAAGAAAAAAGAAAAAAAAGAAAAGAAAAAGAGAAAAAGAAAAGAAAAAGAGCAAATAAGTAAAAGGGGACAAAATGCCCCAAAATAAATGGTGAAAGCAATGCATATGTACTGTACTCGAAATTAAGATGCATGAATATATGGAAAACATGGTTAATGGATAGTTAGATGTGGTATTATGATTACATGGATTGTCTAAAGTTAGGTGGAAAGTTTAACTTAATTAAGGATTCAGATTTTAGTCCACTTGGCCAAATACAATCCTACCTTGACCCTAACCCTATTACAACCCTTAAAAGACCTCTTGATATGTGTATCTGTGCATTAATTCTTTGTTGATTGGTAGAAGAAGAGCAAGCCTTAGAAAGCAAGATTAGTAGAGAATTGAGATATCAAACCTTAAACACTTGAGTGATTAGAGTGTATACACTTCCGGTGAGGGTTCGATGCTCGATTCTTTGTTCCCAGCTTTCATAAGCTATTTCCTTCTGCAAGTTTACTTGTACTTTATTTTGTGATTTGAATTAGTAAAATCAAGTTCATATTTGTTCTTAAAAGATTTGTTTACTTTTAACCAAGTAGGTAAAAGCATTTTGCATAGAGCTGCATTCATACAGATAGGTTGCATTTCATACATTCTACCATTCCTCTTCACTCTTATAGCTTCTCTTGAGCTTAGCATGAGGACATGCTAATGTTTAAGTGTGGGGAGATTTGATGCACCACTATTTGGTGGTACATCTTGTACTTAATTGAGTGGATTTTTTTCACTAAACTCACACTTATTCATAGAATTTGCATGTTTTATATTTTCCTTCCTGATTTTTTGCTATGATTGGAAATATGTTTCTTGGGTCTCAAATTTGCTATGTTTAATCCTCTCTTATTACCATTCAATGTCGTGATATGTGTGTTAAGTGTTCTCAGAGATTACAGGGCAGGAATGGCTTAGAGGATGGAAAGGAAGCATGCAAAAGTGGAAGGAATAAAAGAAATTGAAGGAACTGCAAAGCTATCAGCCCTGACCTCTTCGCACTCAAACGATCATAACTTGAGCTACAGAGCTCCAAATGAGGCGGTTCTAGTTGCATTGGAAAGCTAACATCCGGTGCTTCGTAACAATATATAATTTGTCATAGCTGCCCTGAAGATAAGTGACGCGCACGTGTGACCTGGAAAAAATCCAATCCACGCTCACTGACGAGCGGATATTTTATACGCTTTTTAGGGTTAATTTCATATAGTTTTGAGTATGTTCTAGTTAGTTTTTAGTCTATTTTCATTAGTTTTTAGAAAAAATTCATATTTCTGGACTTTACTATGAGTTGTGTGTTTTTCTATAATTTCAGGTATTTTTCTGGCTGAAATTGAAGGAGCTGAGCAAAAATCTGATTCAGGCTGAAAAAGGACTGCTGATGCTGTTGGATTCTGACCTCCCTGCACTCAAAGTGGATTTTCTGGAGCTACAGAACTCGAAACGGCATGCTTCCAATTGCGTTGGAAAGTATACATCCAGGGCTTTTCAGCAATATATAATAGTCCATACTTTTCACAAGAATAGACGACGTAAACTGGCGTTCAACGCCAATTCTCTGCCTAATTCTGGCATCCAGCGCCAGAAAAGGATCAAAAGCTGGAGTTGAACGCCCAAACTGGCACAAAAACTAGCGTTCAACTCTACAAATGGCCTCTGCACGTGACTTGCTTAAATCTCAGCCCCAGCACACACCAAGTGGGCCCCAGAAGTGGATCTCTGCATCACCCATCATAGTCTACTCATTTTTTGTAAACCTAGGCTACTAGTTTAGTATTTAAACAACTTTTAGAGACTTATTTTGTATCTCATGACATTTCAGATAAAAACTTTGTATTCTCTGACGGCATGAGTCTCTAAACCCCATTGTTGGGGGTGAGGAGCTCTGCTGTGTCTCGATGAATTAATGCAAGTATTTCTGTTTTCTATTCAAACACGCTTGTTCCTATCTAAGATGTTCATTCGCGCTTAACTGTGATGAAGGTGATGATTCATGACACTCATCACCATTCTCAACCTATGAACGTGTGCCTGACAACCACCTCCATTCTATATCAGATTGAATGAGTATCTCTTAGATCTCTTAATCAGAATCTTCGTGGTATAAGCTAGAATTGATGGCGGCATTCATGAGAATCCGGAAAGTCTAAACCTTGTCTGTGGTATTCCAAGTAGGATTCAAGGATTGAATGACTGTGACGAGCTTCAAACTCCTGAAGGCTGGGCGTTAGTGACAAACGCAAAAGAATCAAGGGATTCTATTCCAACCGGATCGAGAACCAACCAGTGATTAGCCGTGCTGTGACAGAGTGCGTGAGCGTAGTTTTCACTGGAAGGATGGAAGGTAGCCATTGACAACGGTGATCTACCAACACACAGATTGCCATAGGAGGACGTGCATGCGTGAACAAGAAGACAGAGGAAAGCAGAGATTCAGAAGACAAAGCATCTCCAAAACTCCAACATATTCTCCATTACTGCATAACAAGTAACCTTTAATTTATGCTCTCTTGGTTATTCACAATTCAACTGATAAACATAATTGACTTACTGACTAAGATTTACAAGATAACCATAGATTGCTTCAAACCAACAATCTCCGTGGGATTCGACCCTTACTCACGTAAGGTATTACTTGGACGACCCAGTGCACTTGCTGGTTAGTGGTACGAGTTGTGAAAAGTGTGATTCACAATTCGTGCACCACTCACGCGTGGACGACGCTCACGCGTGACTTTGCCGCGTGCTGGACGTATCAGAAATCGGTGGGGATGATTTTTGAGCTATTTTTGACCCAGGTTTTGGCCCAGAAAACAGATATTAGAGGCTATAAAGTAGGGGAATCCATTCATTCATTCAGACAACTTTGATATACACAATTTTAGGTTTTATATGTAGTTTTAGAGGGAGAGAGGCTCTCTCCTCTCTCTTAGGTTTTAGAATTAGGATTTCTCTTAGAGTATGGTTATTTCTTCAATCCAGGTTCAATGTTCCTTTACTTTAGTTTCTCTTCTACTTTTATTCATTCTATTACTTTAGTTGATTACTTGATGTTGCCAATTTGGTTTATGAATTCCTATGTTTAATTTGATTTTCTATTTAATATAAATTGAGGTATTTCAGATTTAACATTGTTTTCTTCCATTTATGATATTAATACTTTCTTCTAATTTAGAGTAGGCCTCAGCTTGACTTTGGGGTTGATTAATATTTGGAGACCCTTGAGTTGGGAGACTCAAGAGTTAATTTGTGATTGGCTCTCTGGCCACTAACACTAATCCTTCCCAAGGGAGAGGATTAAGACTTGTGAATAGAAGTTGGCTCCCAACTTAACTTTCCTTTATTTAGTAAAGGATAACCAAGTAGAGACAACAACCTATTGCTATTAATCTTGAGAAATTCGACAAGGATAGAACTTCCAATTAATCTTCTCCTAGTCAAGGCTTTTTATTTATTTTAATTACATAAAACCTCTTGTTAATTTTCATTGCTTCAACTTATAATCATTTATGTGCCCATTGCCCAAACTCCAAATTTCCCAGAAAACTCATAACCAATAATAAATACACCTCCCTGCAATTCCTTGAGAGACGACCCGAGGTTTGAATACTTTGGTTATTATTTTTAAGGTTTGTTACTTGTGACAACTAATTTTTTGTATGAAAGAATTTTCTGTTGGTTTAAAAACTATACTTTCAACGAGGATTTATTTGTGAATTTCTTTACTAGCAAAAATCCGTTCGTCACTGGCCTACTCTCCAAGCTAGCAAGCACCAAGCCGCACTAGTCAAACCTTAATCCACGAAGTCATATGAACACATTCTATCTCATCACCAGGTCTGACCTGCATGCCTTTATCCAAGTTACCGATCTGGACGACCCCCATCATCAAATACCTAGAAAAAGGCAAACTACCCGACTGAAGCAAAGCGCATAAAGTGCAAACGGACCAAATACGCCATAATAGCATGACAACTATACAAGAAGGGACTCTCCCAACTCCATAAATGCATCAAACCAAACCAAACAGACTACGTCCTACCAAAAATTCATGAAAGGTGTTGTGGTAATCATATCGGAGGTAAAACCCTACCCCAAAAGATCATCTGAGCTGGATACTTTTGACTGACCATCATCAAAGACTCCCTCCAACTAGTCAAGACATGCAAGCAGTGTCAGATTTATGCCGACCTCTACCAAGCGGCTCCACAGCAACTCAGCACCATATCGGCTGATTTTCCCTTCGGGACATGGGGAGTTGACCTCATGGGGCCCTCCTCAATAGTCTTGGGACAACTTAGGTTCCTCATCGTGTCCATCGACTACTACACCAAATGGATCGAAGTAGAGGCATTAGCTGCAATCACGAACACCCAATGCTGAAAGTTCTTCTGGAGGCACCCGTTTCAATATCCCTGAAATCATAATCTCGGACAATGGAACCTGTTCATACCCTGGGTCGAGCTATCTGACCTGGGATGATTGGCGACAAAAATGACCGACCTCTTCAGGTCAGGCTATCCGACCTCTTCTCAAAGAGGTCGGCCAAATCGACAGGAAAGCCCAATAAAGGGCCCAAATAGAGGAACACGACCCAAATCCACAGGCCATCCAAGCCTATAGAGATAAGGGCGGTTCCCTTGAAGATAAGCTGACCTCAACTCAAAGATAAAGATAAGATAAGATAACTAACTTATCTTATCTAAAAAGGTCACTCTACACCATTATAAATACACTGGAGCACCCGGTATAACTCATACTCTAATTCTACAATAAACCTGCTTAATACCCGTCCTAACTTAAGCATCGGAGTCTCTTGCAGGTACTCCCCACCCTCCGGTGACCAAGGATTAGAAGTGCAGCCAGTCCAACAAGTCAGACACAACAGCTCCGGCCGCCACCAGCCAGCCGGACACGTCATCTCCGACCAGTACAGAAGATCTCATCCAAGATCGACCTACAGTTTCAGGTAACCCTCGGAACATTGGCGCCGTTACCGGGAAACCTGGAAGTCATCCCATCATTATGGCGGACGACCATGACAATGACCATGATTCAGATCTAGAGGACAGAACGCCGCACAAAAACGCAGATGCTACACCAAAAGATACTCCGGACTCTAACGGAGACAAAAACTCATCACATCCGGGAGTAATAGAAGCGCTTCAAGATCGTCTAAAGCAACTTGAAAAAGAAAGCCAGCATCAACGAGAAGTTGGCAAGGATCTATAAAGAGAGGTAAGGAGACGTCGAGAGCTAGAAGATAAAATCCTACAACTCGAAGCCGATCTCAAAGCAAAGGCTACCCGGACCACCCCTGAGGACAATTCACGCAAAGATCAAGATCCATTCACTAGGGACATCATGAAAACTAAAATTCCTAAGGATTTCAAACTCCCGGATATGACTCTGTATGATGGCACTACAGATCCCAACCATCACCTCAGCAACTTCAGAAGCAGAATGTACCTCACCGACGCCTCGGACGCTGTTCGCTACAAAGCTTTTCCAACGACACTCACGAAGACAGCAATTAGATGGTTCGACAACTTACCTCCTAAGTCCATCTCAAGCTTTGACGACCTAGCCAAAAAATTCCTGGCCAGATTCTCCATCCAAAAAGACAAGACCAAGTACGCCCTCAGTCTACTAGGAATCAGGCAAGAAGATCGGGAAAGTCTTTGCAACTATATGGAGAGATTCAACAAAACATGCCTAGACATAAAAAGCTTACCAACAGAGGCCGCCATCATGGGCCTCATCAATGGCCTACGAGAGGGATCTTTCAGCCAATCTATATCGAAGAAATATCCCACATCTCTGGATGAGGTGCAGGAGCGAGCGGAAAATATATCAACATGGAAGAAAACTCTCGGTTGGGAGAAACCTCAAAATCCGGATTCTCCTACCGAGACAAAGATAAAGAATCCAAAAAGAAGGAAGATCGACAAGGGGAGAAAATTAAAAAATATCATAATTACACCCCTCTTAAGGTATCCCTAGTAGATGTCTACATAGAAGTCTACCACACGGAAAAGATACCCCCAGCTCGACCACTCAAAGGTAAAAGAGGAGGAGGAAATCGGAACGAATACTATGAATATCACCGAGTCCGAGGACATTCCACCAACGAATGCTTCGACTTAAAAAATATCATAGAAAAATTGGTAAGAGAAGGAAAACTAGATCGGTTTCTGGCCACCCGAGATGATGATTAAAGAAAGAGAAGAAGGGATGAGGATGTCGGACGAATCGAGCGATCACCTCGTACGCCAGAAAGACATGTCCATATGATACAGAGAGGATTTGCAGGAGGAGGAATCTCCAAATCATCCCACAAAAGATATCTCAAAGAAGTATATCACGTTGAAGGAAAGGAGGAAGCTCCCGACATCCCTGCAATCACATTCACCAAAAAAGATGCATCTGGTATCATCTCAGGACACGACGACCCCATGGTCATCACCATCATACTGGAAAATGCCAATCTCCACCACACATTAATAGACCAAGGGAGCTCCGCCGACATCTTATTCAAAACTGCCCTCGACAAGCTCGGCTTAGAAGAAAAGGAGCTTAGAGCATACCCTAACAGCCTGTTTGGACTGAGAGATACCCCAGTACAACCGCTGGGATACGTGTCATTACATACAACTTTCGGAAAAGGGAACCAATCCAGAACACTCAAGATAGACTACATCGTGGTCGATGTGAGTTTAGCCTACAATGTCCTAATAGGTCGGACAACACTAAATCAACTCGGCGCAATAGTCTCAACTCCGCATCTATGCATGAAATTCCCAACTACAGAAGGGATAGCTACAATAAAAGCAGATCAAAAGATGGCACGCCGCTGTTATAACGAAAGTCTAAACCTCAGAGGCAGAGGAGAAGAGTTCCATACAATTGAGCTCGATGGAGTTCAGAGACGTGAAGAACTCCGTCCACAACCCGAAGGAGAAATAGAGAAAGTTCAGATCGGGGATACCTCGGACAAAACAACTAATATTGGCACAATCCTGAAAGGAGATGCAAAAGAATTACCATTACAGTTCTTACGAGATAATGTCGATCTCTTCGCATGGAAAGCTACAGACATGCCAGGCATAGACCCCAAGCTAATGAGTCACAAGTTGGCGGTCTATCCAGGATCTCGGCCAGTACAGCAGAGACGAAGAAAACTTGGGCCAGAACGATCTCAAGCTGTGGAAGAACAGGTACAAGCACTACTGGAGGCATGATTCATAAGAGAAGTCAAGTACCCACTATGACTAGCTAACGTCGTCTTGGTGAAAAAATCAAATGGGAAATGGCGAATGTGCACCGACTACACCGACCTCAACAAAGCCTGCCTAAAAGATCCTTACCCACTCCCAAGTATTGACGCTCTGGTAGATGCTTCATCTGGATATAGATACCTCTCATTTATGGATGCATATTCCGGATACAACCAAATCCCCATGTATCCACCAGATCAAGAAAAGACCTCGTTTTTGACGCCAAAAGCAAATTACTGCTACATTATAATGCCTTTCGGTCTCAAGAATGCGGGAGCTACGTATCAAAGGCTAATGAATAAAGTCTTTTCAGATCATATCGGAAAAATCATAGAAGTCTACGTGGACATGTTAATAAAGACACAAAGTGAAGAGACATTATTGTTCGACCTGGCCCAAGTGTTCGACACTATAAGGAAGCATGACATGCGCCTCAATCCCGCAAAATGTACTTTTGCAGTAGAAGCAAGCAAGTTCTTGGGTTCTATGCTCACACAAAGAGGAATTGAGGCAAATCCGGATAAATGCCAGGCCATACTCAACATGAAGAGCCCAACTTGTGTCAAAGAAGTACAACAACTCAACGGGAGGTTGGCAGCCTTGTCCAGGTTCCTAGCGGGATCAGCGATAAGATCCCTTCCTTTCTATGCCACTCTAAGGAAAGGAAAGAACTTCGAATGGACAATAGAATGCGAGCAAGCCTTCCAGGATTTCAAAAGTTTCCTGGGACGACCACCTATCCTAACTTGACCACGAAAGGAAGAACCACTCGTATTGTACCTTGCGGTAGGAAGTCGGGCAATAGCCTCAGCACTAGTTCGAGAGGATGACAAAAGGCAACAACATGTATACTTCATTAGTAAAGCACTGTAGGGATCCGAGTTGAACTACCAAAAAATAGAAAAGTTTGCCTATGCTCTCATACTGACATCTCGACGACTATGCCCGTACTTCCAGGCTCACACCATTAAGGTCCGGACTGACCAGCCCATAAAAGGGATACTGCAGAAAACAGATCTAGCAGGCAGAATTTTACAATGGACAGTCGAGTTATCCGAGTTCGACCTCCAATATGAAGCTCAGACAGCCATCAAATCACAATACTTGGCCGACTTCATTGCAGAATTCACAGATACCCTGGAAACCCCACAGAATGGAATCTCTACATGGACGGGTCTTCAAATAAGACTGGAAGCGGCGCAGGTGTGATAATAGAAAGTAACCAAGGAACCCAAGTTGAGCTTTCCCTCAAATTTGGGTTCCCGGCCTCAAACAACCAAGCAGAATATGAAGCGTTACTAGCTGGTTTGAAGCTGGCTAAGGAGGTTGGAGCTCAAAAACTCAACATCTTCAGCGACTCACAAGTAGTCACCTCACAAATAATAGGGAGCTACCAAGCCAAAGATCCCACCATGAAAAAGTATTTGGATAAAACCAAGGAACAGCTCGGACAACTCGGGAAATATAAGATCTGCCACATGCCCCGCGAACAAAATGCCCGAGCAGATGCACTCTCAAAGCTAGCCAGCACCAAACCAGGGGGCAACAATAGAAGCCTCATCCAGGAAATGCTACAGAACCCGTCAATCTCGGAAGCGGAAAAAGTCCTAGCTATAACAAGTCAGGATCAAGGATGGATGACCCCCATAATTAATTACCTCAAAAAAGAAACACTCCCCACAAATGAGAAGGAAGCAAAGAGGTTAAAATGGGAGGCTCAGTATTACACTATCATAAACAACACCCTATACAAAAGAGGGATTTCAAAACCATTGTTAAAATGTGTGCCAACCTCTAACACAAGGGAAGTTTTAGAGGAAGTACACAGTGGCATTTGTGGCAATCATCTCGGGGCACAAGCTCTCACCAAAAAGGTACTTCGGGCGGGATTTTACTGGCCAACTCTACAAAAAGAAGCTACAGAATTTGTAAAGACATGTCCCCCATGCCAGAAACATGCCAACTTTCACATCGCCCCGCCAGAAGAGCTCATCAGCGTAACTTCGCCTTGGCCATTTGCAAAATGGGGACTCGAGCTTCTCGGACCCTTTCCCTAGGGATCAGGACAAGTCAAATTCCTCATAGTCGGAGTAGACTATTTCACAAAGTGGATTGAGGTATTGCCCTTAGCCAACGCCACTGCTCAAAGAAGCCGGAAATTCCTATATAGGAACATTGTCACGAGGTTCGGGATTCCATACTCCATAACCACAGACAATGGCACTCAATTCACAGATGCAGGCTTCAGGAAATTAGTAGCCGACTTAAACATAAAGCACCAGTTCACCTCCGTCGAACATCCTCAAGCCAATAGGCAAGCCGAAGCTTCCAACAAAGTCATATTGGCTGGGTTGAAACGGAGACTGCAAGATGCGAAGGGAGCTTGGGCTGAAGAACTTCCACAGGTCCTATGGGCATATCGAACTACGCCACATTCCACCACGAACGAATCACCATTTCGATTAGCGTACGGAGTGGAGGCAATAATCCCAGTAGAGGTCGAGGAAGGGTCACCTAGAGTAGTCCACTACAATGAAGAAGCCAATTCCCAACTTCAAAGAGAAGAACTCGACTTACTTCTGGAAATCCAAGAAAGAGCTCGGATCAGGGAAGAAGCGCTAAAGCGCTGAATGGCTTCAAGATATAATCAAAAGGTAGTGCCAAGAGGTTTCGCAGAGAATGATCTCATCCCAATCCAAAACGATATTGGAACAACTCGACCCGGAAAAGGAAAGTTGGCAGCAAACTGGAAAGGACCCTACCGAGTTATAGAAGTACTTGGGAAGGGCTACTACAGACTGTCCGAACTCGATGGACGAGAGCTTCCCAGATCGTGGCACACCTGCAACCTAAGAAAGTACTATAGCTAGAGAAGGTAAAAGATCTCATCATAGGATGCACTCTTTTTTCTGAAAAGGTTTTTTTTGTGGCACCAAGTTGAGATCCAAATATTATCCGACTTAAAAGGATGAAAAACTCCAACATGTATATATTTGCACTTTCTTTTGAATAAAATATATTTTAGATATTCTACAAATTCTCAAGACGCATTAATCTGAAGCATTCATCGTCCGATTATAAAGCAACAGATCGGCAGAAAGTGAAAAATAGATTCACTGCACGATCACGATAAAAGACCAATAAAGATGAAAACGCGATTCATCTAAAGGTCGACCAAAGAAAGATAGAAACCACCTTCTACAAATCGGCAAAGATGAACACAGAATAATGCAAGAAGTTATCGAAAGTGATCCGAAAAAAGAACCTGACGAGGTCTTATGGATTGCTAAATAATAACTTAAAGACTGGCCGACGTTGAAAAGTCGGACCAAGTCAACTCAAGTTATCAGCAAATCCCTGGAAAGAGGTCTGGCCAACCCTATAAAAGAGGAATCGCTATAACTTAGAAGAGATTGACGTGACGAATCGGTCTCCTACAAAAAACAAGTTATAAAAGTAATCCCTGAAAGAGACCTGACAAAGGTCCAAGAAAGAGGATTACAAAAAATAACTTAGAAGAGGACGACGTAAAGAAGTCGACCTCCTACAAACAGCAAGTTATAAAAGTAATCCCTGAAAGAGACCTGACAAAGGTCCAAGAAAGAGGATTACAAAAAATAACTTAGAAGAGGACGACGTAAAGAAGTCGACCTCCTACAAACAACAAGTTATAAAAGTAGTCCCTGAAAGAGACCTGACAAAGGTCCAAGAAAGAGGATTACAAAAAATAACTTAGAAGAGAACGACATAAAGAAGTCGACCTCCTACAAACAACAAGTTATAAAAGTAATCCCTGAAAGAGACCTGACAAAGGTCCAAGAAAGAAGATTACAAAATAACTCGGAAAAGAACGACGCAAAGAAGTCGGTCTCCCACAAATAAGTTATAAAAGTAGTCCCTGAAAGAGACCTGACAAGGGTCCAAGAAAGAGGATTACAAAAATAACTGGAAAGCGGACCAACGTGAAGAAATCGGTTACGGAGTGCTAGAAATAAATATAAGTAAAAGCGAGAAAACCGAAATACAAGTTGGACCCACATATCCACAACCTCAAAGGATCCAAGCTACAAGCAGTAAGTACAAGGCAATCCAAAGAGAACGAGCAGCAAGGCTCTAACACTCTCAAAACTCAGAAAGGTGTCAAGACAAGTGCAAACACGCATAATATAAAATATTATAACAAGTTTCAGGGTCAGGCCCAAAAAGCTTGAAAGTTACTTGTTGTTTTTTCAAATCAAAAGTTGCTAAACAAGCAACCAAAAGGAGTATCAACAGTCAGCATAATATTCAAGACTACAAAATAAAGAGTTTAAAAGCCCACAAGTCGGGCTATTCACACAAATATCCAAGAAAATTCAGCTAAGACTAGAAGACTTCTCGGCAACATCAGTCTGAGGTGAAGGAGGGTGAGCCTGAAGAGGCACTGCATCCACCGTACCGTCATCCCTATTCAGAATTTGACAATCGGGATCTAACTCCGGACGA
The DNA here is from genome assembly GCF_059453495.1 of Arachis ipaensis. Lineage (NCBI taxonomy): Eukaryota > Viridiplantae > Streptophyta > Magnoliopsida > Fabales > Fabaceae > Arachis > Arachis ipaensis. Next base: position 43,790,600 of record NC_142444.1, on the reverse strand, counting down.
ACGATCCCAGCGGGAGGAGCTATAGAAGTCGACATTTTAGCAGCAGGCACAGGGGGAGGCCCGACGTCATCATCATCTTGGTCGTCCGGGACAATCTTACCATCCCTTACAACGTTGTCCAAGCTGAAGAGAGTAAGGTCAACCTCAGGAGCAAGAACTTGAACCTGCTCCTTTAAATTATCATAAGCAGCATTTACGCTGCCGACAAGATGACCTTGGAGCTCGGAGTAGTCAACTCGGGCAGATTCCAACTCCTCCCTCAGACGTATTACCTCCCGATAAGATGTGACGTAACTGTCCTTATGCCTCAAAGCAGTGTCCTCGGCCAACCTCACAAAGGCCGCCAGGGCAAGAGAGCTAGCCTTCTCGTTCTTCAGATCCTTCTCCAGCTTGGCTACTTTCACCTCAAGCTCCTCCTTCAAGCCCTTCATCCGATCAAACTCTTGTTTGGCCTCCTCCATGAAGGCTTTAGTGGCATGAAGAGGAAGATTTTGAGCAGTCCGATACAGGGCAGCCCCCATATAGGCCATCTTGATGCTACTCCGAGTTATGAAGTCCAAATGGCAAAGGAGAGAGGCGTCGTCAGTAGGGACAATACCATAAGGACCGATCTGCTGGTCAACAAACTCCACCGCATCAAAGTCAGGAGCGTCAAGGTTAAAAGGCTCAATTGTTTTTTGTTTTTTGTTGGGAGGAGCACTAGAAGTAGCAACAGAAGCCTGTGGAGGGTCAGCTAGACGAACTCGAGCAGTGGGGATCACCTTCTTCGGCCCAGGAGAACTCAGCACGGGCGGCTTCATTGGAACTTGAGAAGATTCCTCTCCCGCCACCTTGGCCGAGATATTTTGAGCAGAAGCAGCCTTCTTTGCCTTTTTGTAGGCCTTCATGGAATCATTATTTTTCGACATCTCTGAAAATACAGAATCAACCATAGTGATGAGTTACAATCTAGAAGAAGCAAAACTAAGAAACAAGTATAGAAACAAGTCGGACAGTACCCAAAGCAGTTCGAACCAAAGACGGGTCACTCAAAAATATTTTTGTATCAAGATGGGGTGGTTTCCCCCATAAATCTTCAAGAACAAATACAAAAGCTCGTTCAACCTCGTCAAGCATCTCCCATGTATAGCGAGACACTCTCACATTCTTTTCCCATTCTAGAGGAAAGGCAGGCTCATCATTTTCATCAAGAAAAAAGGGGCGGGCCCCCTCAACAGCACGGACTCGGAAGAAATAATTCTTAAAATCTTTAAAACACTCATCATACATGGCAAAAACTTTATGCCCCTGGGCCGACCTGAAAGAAACCCAGGAAGCTTTCTTTTTGGAAGACCCTCCGGGCTTGACAGAAACAAAAAAATAGAGGAAAAGAGTTTGAGAATGTGTTATGCCTAACTCTTGGCAAAGCAACTGGAAAATCTTGATAAAATCCCAGGAATTCAGATGAAGTTGGGATGGGGCAATATTACAAGACCACAACAAATCGGTCTCGAAAGCAGTAAAAGGAAAGGTAATGTCCAACTGGCTGAAGAAATATTCATAGGCGTAGAAAAAGGGACGCTCCCCCTCGACCGAAGTAGGAAAACAAACCCTCTCATCAGAGTCGGGCACTATAAGCTCATAATCCCTCTCCCGAATGCTGCTACCATAAATCCTATGACGTTTTCTCAGCTCTACACAAAAATCAGCGTCCACCACAGAGACACACATCAAGACAAGGGAGTCCAGCCAATCAGACATCCCTTCGGGAACTTTAGAAGACATCTCTACAATGTTATTGCGAGAAGACATGAGGCCAACTAATCCTACAATAAGAAAAGAAGATGGGATTACTAAAAAACATCTCGGACGAGGGGTAAAATAACTCGACTAATATACAGAAGAACAAACAGAAAAGGAAAATCCCAAGACTCAAACCAAAGTCCTGGGGCATCCTTTGGAGGCAGTAACAAAGCAAGGTTTCAGGAAAAATTCACAGCTTACGTCCTGGCATCTCTCAAAAAAGAAAAGATTTCAAATAACGGACATTTCGGAAAAGAAAGTCAGAACACAAAAAGTCACTATCTTTTTACAGTCTATCAGCAAAAAGCATCGCCAAACATCAAACATGCCAAAGCGAAAATCGTCAAAGGCGCAACCTTTTCTCAAAATCAAACAAAAACCAAAACAAATATCGCAGCAAACAGGGAAAGCTATCAACAGGGCAAAAAACCAAGGAGCAATCTTCGATTAAGTGAGTAAAAATGCAGTTTTTCTGGGTATCGGACAGAAGCGACAGTAGAACATGCAAAGCCCTAGAAGCATCAAAGAAAACAGGAAAGGCGAAAAGGTTCATGCAAAGGATGAAGAAACTCTCAGAACACACATTACAACAGCAAGCAGGCGCGACAAAAAAAGAAAGATCCAAACTTTCTCTAAGCAAAATCAAAACTTCCCCACAAAACTAAAAACAAAGCATCAAAGACGAGAAGAAATTAAAAATGGAACCAACCTGGAAAAAAGCAGAGCCTTAGAAGGGTTGAAGATGGAAAGACGGAATCGCCGGATCGCTAAATGACGCCGCAAAGGCAAAATGTAGGCGAGAAGCAGAAGGTGAGAGAACGAACGGAGAAGTTACAAAGAAAGATGAAGGAGAGAAACCGTTTTCTGAGTGTAGAAATTCAAAATAAAGCTAAAGGAAACAGGGCAATTAATACCAATTAATGAAGGTATTAAACCCTCGCACGTTCCCAAGATCAAAGTGCTGATATAAAAGCACGCGCTTTTAGAAGAAAAACGTTCCACATTCAAAAAGGTTCTACAAAGGAAGGAATCGACTAAATGCCTGAGTTCGGCTTCACTAGAGAAGGACCGAAGTCAAGGACTCGACCTCAAAAAAGAAGACCGAGCTCAAGCAGGGGCACTGTTCATACCCTGGGTCGAGCTATCCGACCTGGGATGATTGGTGACGTTGGGATTTTATGGTGGTAAAGAATTTTATAAAAACAGTCGCGTTGTAGATATAGTCTCTAAACCAACAAAAATTCCTTCGTACAAACGTTTGGTTGTCACAAGTAACAAACCCCTAAATAAATTGATAACCGAAGTATTCAAACCTCGGGTCGTCTTCTCAAGGAACTGCAGGGAAGTATGTTCTTATTATTGGTTATGGAGATTGTAAATTGGGGTTTTGAGAATGAGGAGTGAATAGTTTAATTAGCAATTAAAGTAAATGAAGAACAAGCAATTTAAATGGCAAGTAAAATAAATAAATGACTGTAAATAAACTTTTGGCAAGGTGTGAGAAATTAGAGGTCCTATCCTAGTTATCCTTATCAATGAAGATGAGAATTGAATCTTAATTCCACTTTGTTAACCCTTACTAAGGTAAAGGAAGGTCAAGGGATTAATTGGTTTGATCTTCAAATCCTATTTATTCCCTAAGAAAAGATTGGGATTATTGAAGTTCAATTTAATTAACAAAGATAACAATTATCAATCATGTTTGAGTTTGATAACTCCTGAGTTACTGATTTCTTAACCAAGACCAAAAGGAGAAAAGTAAATCTACTGGAATAAAAATGTCTTCAGATGGGAATAATAGCAACATAAATAAAATAAAGCAAGATTAAATTGAAATACCTCAAATAACATTAATTCAAAAGAGTAATCTATAACATGGAAGAATTCATAAATCAAACTGCAAAAGTAAATAAAAAGGAATATTGAACCTGATAAAGAGATAATCCGGAAAGCGAATAAAATCCTAATTCTAAATCCGAATCCTAAAGAGAGAAGAGAGAGGAGAGAACCTCTCTCTAAACTAAATCTAAATCATGAAAACTAACTAAAGTGGACGTCTCTCCTTGAATGGATGCATTCCCCCACTTCATAACCTCTGGTCTATGCCTTCTGGACTTGGATTTGGGCCAAAAAGGGCTTCAAAATTTGTTGGGAGCGTTTTCTGCAATTTCTGATGCGTGGCCTCTATCACGCGTCCGTGTGGGTCACGCGGTCACGTCATTCGGAGTCTTCCTTGTCACGCGGTCGCGTCAGTCATGCGACCGCGTCATATGTATTCTGCTTAAGGCGCGCAGTCGCGTCAGTCATGCGGCCGCGTTGCTGCTTCTTCGCGCTTGGCATGCGTCCGCGTTGTCCATGCGATCGCGTGGCTGCCAGTTTCTTCACAAACTCCGTTTTATGCTTTCCTTCCATTTTTGTATGTTTCCTTTCCATCCTTTGAGTCATTCCTGCCTTAGAAGATCTGAAACTACTCAACACACTAATCACGACATCGAATGGAAATAAAGGTAATTAAAATAATTAATTTTAAAGCATAGGAAACATGTTTTTCACATACATCACATAATAATGAAGGAAAAGTAAAACCATGCAGTTAATATGAATAAGTGGGTGAAGGATTGAATAAATCACTCAAACTAAGCAAAAAATATATCATAAAATATGGGTTTATCAACCTCCCCACACTTAAACAATAGCATGTCCTCATGCTAAGTCCAAGAGTAATGTTAGGTTAAAGTGGTGGAATGCCATGCAATGCAATCTAATCTAAATGCAACTACCTAAATGAATGATGCATCATGCAATTCTAATTTTTATTCACTTGTATATAAAGCTTGCATGTAGTTGAATTAATTCACATTCTCAATGAGTCATATATATATAAAATAGCCAAACCTTAGATAGTTGATAAAGTTCCTTTACAATTGAAATGGGAGAGAAAAACATTTTATAAACTTGCAAGACAATTAATAATTTCAACAGAGAATATGTTAATGAGCTATTAAACCCTCACTGGATTTTGTGTTTACTCTCTAGTCACTCAGTGTTTATTGGGTTAATCACTTTATTCTTCTTTTTATTCTTACTTTCTATAACTTTGTTCTTCATCTAACCAATCAACAATTATAGAACATAGACATAGCAAAAATCATGAGGTCTTTAGTTAAGGTCATAATGGGGCCAAGGTAAAGGTAAGGGTATATGTATAAGGCTAAGTGAGCTAATAAGTGAATCCTTAATTAGTCTAAGATCTCACCTAACATACATACTTTGTAAAGCAAAGCTTCTTTACCTATTTTCCCATATTTTCCCACTTTTGATGTTACATGCTCAGGTTTCAATGTTTATTTTTTTCCCATGTGCATTGCTTTATTTCACATTTGGGGATTTCTTTTGTGTCCCCTTTATTCAAATACTGAAAAATAAATTTTTTTTATGCACATGGTAATTCAATTATTTTGATTTTACATGAGCATGCTTCCCAAAACTTTTATTTTGAATTATTTCATTCTTTTCAACTTTTCTACCTTTTGTTTTTATCATCCATGTTCCCAATAGGTTTTTCCACATTTAAACCATACATACTTCCTATCTTAAGCTGACCAAGGATTCAACTTAGGATTTTTATTTTGTTTTTCTGCTTAAGGCTAGTAATGTGGTTTATAGAAAAAAGGGATTTAAAGGCTCAAGGGGGCTAACAAGGGTGATGTAAAAGGGTAGGCTATTTTGGGATAAGTGAGCTAAAATCAAATAATGGCATCAATCACTCTCTTGGTATGTATTTCTATTCTATAATTGGACATGATTAAAACAAAGTAAAGAACACAAGAATACAAAAGAAGGGTGGAACACACAGGAATAAAATTATGGTTTGAATATAATCATACAATTAAGCTCAAAACTCACAGGCTGTGTATTCTCTAGTTCAAAAATCATTTATCACTTATGTATGTCATGCAGGTTTAGTTAAAAATTCCCATTATTCTCAATGTAAAGCTTAAGGTGGCTTTAAAGTTCTAGTATTTCTCCTTGATGAAATGTTGTTAACTAACTAACATGTAATGCTATATATACAAGGTGTGTGGATTATTTCCATTACTTCCTTTTTATATTTTTCAATTTAAACTAAGCTATCTTATGCTAAAAAAAGGGTAAACTATACTAATTAATCCACAATTTCTATAACTAATAAGTTAGAATTGCAACTAAAACTAAATGGCTAAAATATGAACTAAAGTGCAAAATGTAGAAAATAGAGTAAAAATACATAAAAATAGCAATATATAAGTACTGAGAAAATAAAAATAAAAATAAAAATACATAAAAGTAGCAAAATAAATAAAAAGAGTATGTAGTGGTTCACCAAAAAAAAAGAACGCCAAAGATGGCGACCTCCCTATACTTAAAATGAGGCATCGTCCCTGATGCTCATTCAAGCAGGGTGTGAAGGGGTGTCATCACTGGAAGGACGGGTAGCTGGAGTCTCTGGACGGGGGGGTGTGTGGGTGGCGCTGAGCGGTGATGACGGGGCGGCGGCGGTGGGTGGTGGTTGCGGAGGGGGAGGCAGTGGCGTTGGAGGGGAAAGAAGAAGGAAGAAGAAGAAAGAAGGGGGAAGGAGGAAGGGGGTGGGTGGCGGCGGCGTCTGGGTGGTCGGCGGCGTGATGGTGGTTCGGTGGTGGTGGCTGGGTGGTGGTGGTGTGATCGGAGAAGAAGAGAGGGAAGAGAGGGGTTTGGGGGGGCGCGACTGATAGGGTTCGCGTGACTGGAGGGTATAAATTTGAATCCACGCGATCGCGTGGGGCACGCGGTCGCATGGAATGGGGAAAGAGTGAATGACGTGCGATCGTGTCGCTGGAAATTGTGCTAAACGCACGATTCCAGCGTCGTTTCAGCGCAACTCTCTGTCTCCTTTTGGGGTGTTGTGCAATCCATGCGACGCGATCACGTCGCTCACGCTGTCGCGTGGGATTAAGGTTGTGCAAGTGACGCGATCGCGTGAGTGACGCGATCGCGTGGGTCATTTGTACAAAACGCACAATGACCGCACGATTCCAGCCTAACTTTCTGGACATTGGATCTTTACGCCGATCTCCAGGGCACGCGGCCGCGTAGATGACGCGGTCGCGTGGGAAGTGTTTTTCGCAACTTGACGCGATCGCATGAATGATGCGGTCACGTCGCGCACCCTTTTCTCTTTTTTTTTTTATGCAGGTATGCAATTATGCAGTATGCAGAATGCAATGATTAATATGAATGAGATGCAAAACTCCAGGTTCAATAAAATAAAACTTGAAAACAAATAAAACTAAATAAAAATTGAAAAAGGGACGATCATACCATGGTGGGTTGTCTCCCACCTAGCACTTTTAGTTAAAGTCCTTAAGTTGGACATTGGATGAGCTTTCTGTTATGGCGGCTTATGCTTAAATTCATCCATAAATCTCCACCAATGCTTGGAATGCCAATAGCCTCCGGGGTCCCAAACTAGGCATGTGAAGCTTCTGAGCAGCTTCAGACAGATTGTCAGGCTCCCGGGGTGATGATTGTTAGCATAGATTCCAGGATCCCAAACTTTGCTGTTAAATCCACCTTCGTCTTGATCTATACTTTTCCATCTGGGCGGTTTAGAAATTAGATTCTCACCAGGATAACCAAACGTTTCCCGAGATCCATCCGATTGATCATGATGCCAATCCGTGCACTTCGAGTTGAAGCGTGGAACCTTATTGAACCTTGTGCACCAGCTCTGAGCACGAGACATTTCCCGCTTACTCTTAAAGCCGCAGAAAGCTCTAAGCTGGCCATCTGTTTCAAGCAACCCATATTCAAGTGGAAAAATATAGTTAAAGGTTAAGGATTGTACCCACTTAAAACTTGTATTGGGTGGTAATGGCCTTGGGATAGGTGGTTTCAGTGGTTCTGTGAGTTCTACTCCCTTGTGCTCTTCTGTGAAATTCTCCACTTCCTTGCAAGATTCTTCAAATGTATCCATGTCCTGATCAAGGCCATCTATATCTTCCTCATCACTTAAGTCATAGACTGGAGGTTGAGAGAAATCTACCTCCGTATCATCTTTGTATTCACTCGAGGAAGATTCTTCGATCTCAGAGAATTCACTTGCGGATGCAAGCTCATTGCTAGAAGAACTTGACTTGAGATTATTGTCATCAAGGAAACTTGCTTCTTGGATTATTCTGTCTAGTTCTTCATGAAATACCTGCCCTGGGGACTGCGCGCAATCCTCCTTAGCATCAATTGTAACATCCTTGACAGAATTTTCCACAATTCTGGATTCCCATGGAAGTTCAGCATCTCCTAAGTCTTCAACCAACTCTTCTTCTTCAATAATAACAGCTTCCTCTACTTGTTCCAGTACGAAGCCATGCTCTGTCTTGTCCACTGGAGTTTCTAGTATCTCCTTCATAATACGCTCTTCGTTAGATTGTCCACATAGGGCTGTGGGAGGTCCTTGAATGTTCGAACGTCTAGAAGATAATTGACTTACTGCTTGCTCCAGTTGATGAAGGATTGTTTGAAGTCGATTTACTGTTTCCTTGAGGCGAACCTCTGATTCTCGGGGTGATAGATTTGGATATGGCACAGGGGAAAGTGGTGGTGTTTGGGAGTGATTGGATTGGAACTGGGGTAAATGAGGATCATGTGGTGGCGAATGGTGAAAAGGAGTTTGTGAGTGTAGTGGTTCGAAGCTATGTTGAGAGGATGGCCTATAAGCACAGGGTGGGTCTTGTTGGTGATTACAAGGTTATCCACCATGTCTATTTGCTTGGTATGCATTGTAGAATGGTCTTTGTCCATGATATCTTGGAGGGTGTTGTTGCCTAAAGGGTTGATCAGATCCTCTTGGCTCCATCCATCTTTGGTTGCTCTGACATTGATGCATGTTCCTGTTATAACTTCCATTCCTTTCAATAACATTAGAACCAAACTCAAAGCGAAAGGGATGAGAATTCATAGTAGCTAATAGAAATAAAGATGGGAAAATAGAGACAAATAAACAAGTAAAAGAAAAATATTTACAATAACCAATAATAAGGCACACGATTGCAGTTCTCCGGCAACGGTGCCATTTTGACGTTGGGATTTTATGGTGGCAAAGAATTTTATAAAAACAGTCGCATTGTAGATATAGTCTCTAAACCAATAGAAATCCCTTCGTACAAACGTTTGGTTGTCACAAGTAACAAACCCCTAAATAAATTGATAACCGAAGTATTCAAACCTCGGGTCGTCTTCTCAAGGAACTGCAGGGAAGTATGTTCTTATTATTGGTTATGGAGATTGTAAATTGGGGTTTTGAGAATGAGGAGTGAATAGTTTAATTAGCAATTAAAGTAAATGAAGAACAAGCAATTTAAATGGCAAGTAAAATAAATAAATGACTGTAAATAAACTTTTGGTAAGGTGTGAGAAATTAGAGGTCCTATCCTAGTTATCCTTATCAATGATTATGAGAATTGAATCTTAATTCCACTTTGTTAACCCTTACTAACGTAAAGGAAGGTCAAAGGATTAATTGGTTTGATCTTCAAATCCTATTTATTCCCTAAGAAAAGATTGGGATTATTGAAGTTCAACTTAATTAACAAAGATAAAAATTATCAATCATGTTTGAGTTTGATAACTCCTGAGTTACTGATTTCTTAACCAAGACCAAAAGGAGAAAAGTAAATCTACTGGAATAAAAATGTCTTCAGATGGGAATAATAGCAACATAAATAAAATAAAGCAAGATTAAACTAAAATACCTCAAATAACATTAATTCAAAAGAGTAATCTGTAACATGGAAGAATTCATAAATCAAACTGCAAAAGTAAATAAAAAGGAATATTGATCCTGATAAAGAGATAATCCAGAAAGCGAATAAAATCCTAATCCTAAAGAGAGAAGAGAGATGAGAGAAACTCTCTCTAAACTAAATCTAAATCATGAAAACTAACTAAAAGTGGACGTCTCTCTTTGAATGGATGCATTTCCCCACTTCATAACCTCTGGTCTATGCCTTCTGGACTTGGATTTGGGCCAAAAAGGGCTTCAGAATTTGCTGGGAGCGTTTTCTGCAATTTCTGGTGCGTGGCCTCTGTCACGCGTCCGCGTGGGTCACGCGGTCGCGTCATTTGGAGTCTTCCTTGTCACGCGGTCATGTCAGTCATGCGACCGCGTCATATGTATTCTGCTTAAGGCGCGCGGTCGCGTCAGTCATGCGGCCGCGTCGCTGCTTCTTCGCGCTTGGCATGCGTCCGCGTCGTCCATGCGATCGCGTGGCTGCCAGTTTCTTCACAAACTCCGTTTTATGCTTTCCTTCCATTTTTGTATGTTTCCTTTCCATCCTTTGAGTTATTCCTGCCTTAGAAGATCTGAAACTACTCAACACACTAATCACGGCATCGAATGGAAATAAAGGTAATTAAAATAATTAATTTTAAAGCATAGGAAATATGTTTTTCACATACATCACATAATAAGGAAGGGAAAGTAAAATCATGCAGTTAATATGAATAAGTGGGTGAAGGATTGAATAAATCACTCAAACTAAGCACAAAATATACCATAAAATATGGGTTTATCAATTGGCGACAAAACGACCGACCTCTTCAGGTCAGGCTATCCAACCTCTTCTCAAAGAGGTCGGCCAAATCGACAGAAAAGCCCAATAAAGGGCCCAAATCCACAGGCCATCCAAGCCTATAGAGATAAGGGCAGTTCCCTTGAAGATAAGCTGACCTCAACTCAAAGATAAAGATAAGATAAGATAACTAACTTATCTTATCTAAAAAGGTCACTCTACACCATTATAAATACACTGGAGTACCCAGGTATAACTCATACTCTAATTCTACAATAAAACTGCTTAATACCCGTGCTAACTTAAGTATCGGAGTCTCTTGCAGGTACCCCCCACCCTCCGGTGACCAAGGATCAGAAGTGCAGCCAGTCCAACAAGTCGGACACAACAGCTCCGGCCGCCACCAGCCAGTCGGACACGTCATCTCCGACCAGTACAGAAGATCTCATCTGAGATCGACCTACAGTTTCAGGTAACCCTCGGAACAGAACCCAGTTCACATATAAGTGATTTAAACAATTCTTAGATGGACCCGGAATCACCCAGAAATTCAGCTCAGTAGAACACTCACAGACCAACGACCAGGTTGAAGTGACCAATAAAATAATCCTGGAAGGACTTAAGAAGAGGCTAGACGAAGCCAAGGCATTGTGGCGTCACGAGCTAGCATCTGTCCTCTAGTCATACCGAACTTCACTTTAGAGCTTGATTGGAGAAACACCTTTTAGGTTGACATACGACATGGAAGTCGTCATCCTGGTTGAAGTTGGAGAACACGACGAAGGACACGATGAAGCCACAGAACAAGATCTCTTAGATGAGGTAAGAAACATAGCCCACCTACAAGAACTTACCTTGAAAATAAGGGTGAGCTTAAGGTATAACCATGACGTCGTGAAACGATAATTCATACAAGGAGACCTGGTCCTCCGATGTAATGACATCAATCTCCCAACTCCAAGAGAAGAGAATCTAACTCCAAACTAGGAAGGACCCTACCGAGTCAAAGCTGTGATCGGGAAAGGGACCTATATGTTGGAATGGCTCAATAGCACCGAACTACTGAGGTCATGGAACGCCACCAATTTATGACGCTATTATTTGTAAATTGGGCTTCTGAGTGGGTAACTTAGGAAAGTTATTTCACTTTTTTCTTGTTTTATTTGGTTTTAAACCCGGGCACACTTTCCTACACCAAGTTTCGAGGAGGTTTTAACGAGGCCCACATTCTCTTAAAACTTTTAATAAAATTTTCCCATTTCTTTATATATTTATCCGTATTACTTCCAACAAGTGAAATCCAAAAACTATAAAATGGAAAGTCAAAAAAAATAAAAGCAACTATCCTTGGGTACCAATCACCCCTGAGGCCAACAAAAAATGGATATCTAAAATAATAAAACAAATTAATCAAAAAAACGGCTTACCACGAAGCCCAAATTCTTCACAACAGCACTAAAAGACCCTAACAACAAAGATATATGTCGAATAAATGGCTTACAAACTTAGTAAAATACTTCTTTTTTCTACAAAGCACTAACAAATCATTCAAATTTCACAATCTGACCACCCTTCACGGTCCAGAAGGCCCCCATCATCGACACATCCACGTCAGGAGCCAACACCTGGACTTGAGCTTTCAAAGCCTCCTTGGTTGCCGAAATAGCTTCCTTGGCATCGGTGAGTAGGCTTTCTTTATCCTTCTTCGGATGGGCGATCTCAATCTTCAGAGACTCCACCTTGGAACTAGTGGAAGACGCCTCTATCTTAGCATCAACAGCCTACTTTTGAGGTCGAGCTAGCTGGGAAACAAGCTCAGTGTCTCGTTCAAAAAGAAGTAGAATCTCTGAGCCGGACTCCTCTAAATCCTTCACAACCTTCTGTCGAGAAGCCGCAATGTCCTCCAGCTTCTTCTTCAATTTGCCGACCTCCGCCTGAGAATGGTGAAACTTACCAACCAGAAGGAACACTTGAGATAGCTTCGGCTCTGCCTTCCGCACAATTACGGCAAAGCGGAGAAGGGCCCGATACACGAACTTAGCTTGGCCTACAAGGTCACAATCATGGAAGAACTCCTCGGTACTTGGTAATAGATGTTGATCAATAAAGGCCATAGCATCAAAATCCTTATCCATCACGGAGGTAACACCCACCTCCTCTTCAAAATTCTCACTGCTATTCTCCTCGACCGGCCCCTTCTGCTTCTTATTGGACTGAGGGTTAGGGATCTCCACAACTTCGGCATCGGCACTGGTGGCCCCAGCAGTAACCACCTCCTAAGACACTATTTATGAGTCCAATTGTGAAAAAACCAGAGGAGTCGACAGCGAGGCCCTGTCTCCCCGCCTTCTGAATCACGAAGAAAAGAGATCTTCAACCTCACCAATGTTGTCTGCTCGCCAGCCATTTCAACTACAAAAACAAAGCAAAAATTACAAGTTATAAACCCGAAAATACAAGCAACAAAACTACAAACTCAAAAACTCAAAACGGGGGAGACCTATCCACATAAGATCTACCCACCTCGGGATCCCCCCATAATAACGCTAGGATTCAATAACTTATCCCTGAAAATTGCCAACAAAACATCAATTCGGCGCCCACTCCTGGGTCAACCAAAACGAGATCCTCCCATAATATCGCTAAGATCTACCCACCTCGGGAGACAAACCTTCATAAGTCACCCTAGTCAGATAGGAAGCCCCCACCCTAAAATTTCAATAAGTGACAATCCAGCGCTCGCCCTCTTGGGTCAATCAAAACAGGTGATGACCTCGGATGAGGAGAACCTTGAAATACTCTGCCTAAAACCATGGAATGAATCCTCGAACAAGTCAAAGATCCGACGATTCGGCTAAGCCCGGAAGAAGATATAGCCCTTTCGATGCTTCCCCTCCTTTTGCAGAATGGTACAGAGAAAGAAAAATAGAAAAACCTCAACCCGAGCTGAAACCTTCAAAAATTCACACACCAATTTGAAGGTTCGGATGGCCGCCCAACTGTTCGGATGCAACTGGGGTGGTGCTGCAAAAATATGGTGTAGAAGGGCCATGGCTAAATCAGAGAAGGGAAACCGAAGCCCTAACTTTGTGAATAAAGGCTCATACGCCCACATCCAATCAGAAACTCGAGAAGAGTGCAAGTTCAAATAGCACACCTTCTCGTTCTCATCGGCAAGCACGAGCTCGTACTGTTGCTCCGCCTCGCCACCACCACATATGTCCCCCTCGACCCGAAATTTTTTATGATCGTCCTCGCGCAACCAAGAGGGTGTACCCGACACATCGGAAGTCACCCCATGATAACGATCGGGTACACCCCTGGCCGAAAAAATTAGGCTCGAGTTCTCCTGAACTGTCCTCCGTCACACCATACCTACAGCCAAAGGGGGTACTACTGTCAGCCCACTACCCAAAAATACAGAGCATATATAAATCTTAGCCTATGTTAATCTCACAACAACTACTAAATTCTATGTGTCAAAAATAGTGGCACCCCCTACCCACTAACACAGTATAGAAGAAATACAGAAGGGCAAAACATAAAATAAACTACCGGTCAAACTAAGTAATGGGACAGAAAGCGGCGTACCTTTCACAGAAATACAAATGCACAAAGAGGCACAAAACACAAAGCCCACGCTGACCGCAAAAATATGCAGAAATGGAGCATAAGAAGTGCATGAAATATAGAACAGAAAAAATGCGAAAAAAGGAGAAAAGTCTGAAAAATTCAAAAGAGAACCCCTCGCAAATATATATGAGACAAGAAAATAAAAGAGGAAGGACAAATATGGAAAAACACCTGTCACTCTCATTTCGTGAATTTGACGCCATCATGAAAACTGCTAAACGGTCACTTCACCAAAGAAGTGTAACAAACAGATATGAAGCCCATTTGCCCACTCAATAATCCACCGATCTCGCCACCTCATGAAGACAAGAGAAGTTCAAAACATCAGCGTCAAGACCTCAGCCTCCGAGCCCTTGCGCCCTGGAGGTAACTGTTACAGACTTGGACTCCCAAGTCTCCTTGGGTCCCTCACGAACCGGCCCACCCAGAGCCATCCGAGATCCCAACTAACTCGTCTAGAATCTGGTGCAACGGGACCCACTTTATCCCCAGAAAAAATAACTTATGCCATATATAAAAAGAGAGCTTAGTTGCTCTCCCAAGTACGATCCAACCTACCTTAACACTAAAATCCTACCTCAATAATTCTCTAACTTGGGCATTGGAGTGTCTTTGCAGATACCACCTCCGCCGCTCCAGAGGTCCGATCACGTCATCCGTCGAGACCAACGAGTTCTCAATCCATCTCTTCAACCCGTTCAAGATCATCCTTGTACATCTACCATGTTTAAAAATAAAAAAAAAATCACAGATCAAATAGACTAAGGGCCCATTTGAAAAGTTTCAAAAGTAACTTTTTTGAGATTTTGACTTATAAAAAGTAGTAGTATTAATGTCTGGTGCAATTTTCAAAATCAAATTGCAGCTTTCTAAGAAGCTATTTAGGAACTTATAAAGAAGTTAAAAAAATTACTTCTCTCATAATAATACTATTTTTTATCACATTTTTATAAAATAAGCACTTTTAGAACTAAAAATCCAAACACAAAATAACTTATTTATAAGCTATTTTTAATATAATTATTTATTGTTTAAATTATTTTTTTAAAAGAAATTTAATTAAGCTGTTTATCCAAATTGAGCTAAATTCATGTCATATATTATATTGTAATATATTATATTATATATCATGCTTCTTCATCACTGACTTGGCAAGGGATAATTTTCCATAAGCAGTTCACATCCTTCAAGATACCCTATCTATTGATTAGTTAGACACAAACCATCATTCACTGAAAAATATCACACTAATATTTTGCCGTCAGTGTCTACAACCTTTCTCCTTCCTGCAAACAAAATAATAATATTTCCAATAGTATAAGTATTTCAAATTTATTTAAGTTGGTCCCTTGAAAAAGTTTAGAAAGATATCTTGCATCTGCCAATTATGGTTTAATAGGAATATAAATATGGAAAAGAAAATGTATATTGTCAAAACTCAAAAGAAAGGTTATGTGTCACAAGTTGTGCTAAGATTGGTTTTGTACATTTTACCAAGAATATTTCTTATTCAATAAGTTTGTCGTCAGCAAAAAGTTTCATGCAACATTAAATTGCACAACCTTATGAACATATAAATATGAGGAATGCTAGAGGGCCAGTAACTTTTGTGATTTGTAGCCATCAAATAGCCATCAATGATGGTTTTAATGGTGTGAGATTGGTATGAGATTTCATCCAATGGCTCACTTTTTTTGCTGGTTACATGCTGACCAGAATTTAACAAAGTTGCTGGCCCTCTAGACTTTTCCTATAAATATTACACCAATTATTCACAGCTTAGTGCATAACGCCATAACTGCACAAAAAATAAAAACAAAAAAAATAAGAGAGAAAATGGGTTCTAAGTACTCTTCTTCCTCCCATTTTCTTTTGTCTTCAAAGCAAAAAACTTTTGTTATTCTCTTGCTTTTGTTCATAATCATCCCACTCATCATTCCTTTTGAGAAGCCAAATAGTGTTCCTAATCTCACAAACAGAATCAAGTTGGTGGAGAAAACAAATTTAAAGCCTCCTTGGTTTGATATCATAGAAAATTCCATTGGTAGAAGCAATAGCATTAACATAGGCCTTGTTAACATTAACAAAAGTGTGGAAACTACCCTTTATCAAGAATTAACTTCACTTCATCCACAAGTGGAGAAAGTGGTATCCGTTGACTTTGACCACGTCGACGGAAGCTTGACATGGAAGGATCTTTTTCCGGTGTGGATCGACGAGGACGAGATAAACAGCAAGCCGAAATGCCATGACATGCCAATGCCAACTTGGGAAGATTATAGAGACATCAATGTGGTGGTTGCAAGAGTTCCATGTGGGAACAGAACAAAAAAGGGAGGGGTTAGAGATGTGTTTAGGTTGCATGTTAATTTGGTAGTGGCTAATTTGGCTGTGGAGAGTGGTTGGATGAAGAAATTGGATTCTTATGAACAAGTTTATGTTGTGTTCATTGGGCCTTGTGAGCCCATGATTGAGATTTTCAGGTGTGATGATTTGTTGTTGCCTGATCCATTGGGTGAGTTTTGGGTTTATGAACCTGATTTGAGAAGCTTAAGGCAGAAGACATTGATGCCTGTTGGTTCATGCCAGATTGCTCCTCCTTATGCTGAAATAGGTATGCTTTTTGTGTCCTAATAAATGTTGGTGGCTCTTTTTTTCTTGGAAAATAATCATGCCATCAGATTCTTGATTTTACCACTTTTCATCATTATTATTAGATTGTTTGTTTGTATGAATTTGTTAAAAAAAAATAGAATTATCATTTTCTTTTTTCTTATATATTAGAGTATATACCCATTTTGGTCCTCAAAGAATTTTAGATTGGACACTTTAGTTCCCAACTAAAATTAATTACTTGATTGGTCCCTAACAATTAATTTCGTCGGTCACTTAAGTTCTTTACTCCGTTAACTCTAACGGGGGACAAAATGGTCCCTGACAACTCTAACAAGGGACAAAATGATCACTGACTCCTTTATTCGAAAACGACACTGTTTCTCCCCAATTTGTATCATATCTCGCATAACTCTAATATTCATACTCTCCTTCTTCACCTTCACAGTTTTCTTTTTCATCTTTTCCTTCCTCCTCTTTACCTCCAAGATTAAGCCATGGTGTAATTGTCAGACATGTCGCACCTACCTCAACATGTCATGGACCATACACTTCCTAAATCTTTGTAACTGGTACATCCACCTCCTCTGCACTACACCCACCAAAAGCATCTACTTCCACGTCTTCGATAACATCACCTCCAACCCCGACACGTTCACGACATCCTCAAGACCAAGTTCCACAAATACTCCAAGGGCACGCCTTTCTCTACTCTCCGGCAAGCAATATAGATTGTTGGACATTAGGACATCATAAGAAGATTCTCCTTCAACATCATATGCAAATTCTCATTTGAAATAGACACCGAGTGTTTCATTCCTTCTTTTCCAGAGTCCAAGTTGGCAGACAGTTTCGACCTCGCATCCAAGCTATCAGTACAACGAGCAACGTCGCCGTTGCTACTCATATGGAAACTGAAGCGATTACTGAACATTGGTTCGGAGAAGAAGCTGAAGGAAGCGATCGGAGTGGTGGACAATGTGGTCATGGAGATGATAGGACAGAGGAGGAGGGAGATGGCAACGACGACGACAGGTCTTAACAAATCAAACTTGCTGTCTAGATTCATGCAATCTATCGAAGACGATAACTAGTTGAGAGACATAGACATTAATTTCCTGAGTATGAATTGGTTAAGAACAAGTTGAGGATTTTTTTTCTTGTGAACATTAAATTTATAGAGCGTGCATTGTGCAGTTTGAAGTTACAGTGTTAGACTGCTAGTGTTATACGAGATATGATGAAAATTGAGAGAGAACAGTGTCGTTTCCGAACAGAAGAGATCTGGGACCATTTTGTCCCCTGTTAGAGTTGTCAGGGACTATTTTGTCCTCTGTTAGAGTTAACTGAGTAAAGAACCTAAGTGACTGACGGAATCAATTGTTAGGGACCAATCGAGTAATTAATTTTAGTTGGAGACTAAAGTGTCCAGTCTAAAATTCTTTGA
The DNA here is from genome assembly GCF_059453495.1 of Arachis ipaensis. Taxonomy (NCBI): domain Eukaryota; kingdom Viridiplantae; phylum Streptophyta; class Magnoliopsida; order Fabales; family Fabaceae; genus Arachis; species Arachis ipaensis. The sequence continues at coordinate 43,772,540 of NC_142444.1, read as the reverse complement.
GGACCAAAATGGGTATATACTCTATATATTATTATAAAAGAAGGTTTTGTCTTCAATAAACCAACTAGAATATTGAATTTTAATAGTGCTTCGTCATAAACAATTTCAAATTATATAAAATTACTCCTTTTTATCTCTTTTTTTTTGATAAAGTATATTTTTTATCCTTAAAGTTTGGCAAAAATTTTAAAAATACCTCTAAATTTTATTTTGTTTCAGTTTTATTCCAAAAATTTTTTATTTGCATCAAATTTATCCTTGACGGCTAAATTTTCAAAAAATTTTAAGACAAAACTAACAATAATACATGAAAATTATGCTTGATTTGCTTATATTGAGGGTTGTTCTTATGAAATTGTTGTTGAATTAATTTTAAATTTTTTGAAAAATTAGCCGTCAGGGGTATATTTGATGCAAATCGAAAATTTTTAGAACAAAATTAAAACAAAATAAAACTTAAAGATATTTTTAAAACTTTTATCAAACTTCAAAAACAAAAAATATACTTCATCTTTTTTTTTTTTAAATTATCAAGTTACCATTTTTCTTCTTTCTCGTGCGACAACAAAAAAGCCATATCACATCAAACTATTTACATATTTTCTTTGAGACACTCTACTCTAGATTAAAGTTATATAGAAAAAAAAATATAAATTCTTTTTGTAGTTCTTTTTTATTATATTATTGCTATTTAAAATGAAGATCTTAATTTTCTCAAGTACTATTTTATTTTATAAAAAAAAAATTATAATCTTACATTTTTATCATATAATTTACCATTTTCTTTTTCCAGCAAGATCACCGCCATATGTTCTTTGAATTATGACCGCACACACTCGATCATCAACATTATTCTATGTTGACGAACACGGTAAAAAGATCAATGTCTTCACAATTTACCAAACATAAGACCGGCTTTCTTATTATTCTTTATTTTTAAAATCCATCTATTAACCAAGCGAGACACCCCGGTGGTGCAATGTTGTGGTAGTAATTAAGTGGATTTTAGGACACACAACATAGTAAACTACAAATATTTTCTAAGGCCGTTGATTCATATAAATATTAATTTTATCAATTATTCACATGGTTTAATATTCTCGATATTTTCCTATACTTTTCCTTTTTATTATCCTTAAGCAAGCATGAAAGTTGCCAAAAAGAAAAATACAAGTGGAAGATGGTGCAAACGTACATCTAGATCTAGCTATCTTAGAACTTATAAATGATGTAATTGATCAAGTTGCACAGAAACTGCATGAAAAATAGTGCACCATATATATCATTATTGTGATCATTTTTCTTTGAATCTTAAAGATCATGATGATTTATAGTTATAAATTTTTATTAATTTTTAAAATTTCTTTCACAAGAAATTGTTAAATAATAGTGGGAAATGGGGTTATAATTGTATCTGGATTTTTGTGATTACAGAAAGAAAAAAAAAGAGAGAGAAAGAAGAAGAAAAGTTTAGAAAAGATAAAATTGGTATTTCAAATCATATTGTTTTTAATATAATATAATTATTAAAAAAGTATTTTTTTTTTATAACAAATGTCTTTTATCTCGACCATTTGTTCAAATTTTTTAATGGCCAAAATTTTACATCTTAGACCATGAAAATTCTGAAGATTCTTTCCCTAGTGAAGAATTCTCCTTATAAGAAATATATTACTATTACTATTCTGTGGAGTATAGATCCCACGCTGCGTAAGAGATATATTCCATTCTATGATGATAAAATGATAACACAAGTGAATAAATTATTCTATTATTATTATTATTATTATTGAATTTCAATTAAGTTTTTCATGACAATGTTTTGTTTCGAGTCTATGAAAAGTATGGTACATGTTAAATAAAGATGTGATTGACCTTCAAGAACTTGTAGTGGGATCTTTTTTCATATGATCTGAAAATATTTATAAATTTTATTTATTTTTCTTTTTTCATGTGATTTGAATACTTGATCACCATGTTGGAGATAGAAAAGTAAGAAATAAAAGGAATATAGTTTATAGAGAGGATTCTCTGTTTCTCTATTTGGTGGATCCTTGTCACGAAGGTCACCGCATAAAGCAAATACAATGGTTTTCATAATAATAATAATAATAATAATAAAAGCAGTTTAATGAAGACATTATGAAGAAACAAATATAGTACACACGTATTGTAAAAGTATGCGTTTGTTCAATCAATATAAAAATTAACTATTCACAAAACCATGCAGCGATGGAATATGATTCATTTTGGTGATTGTTATTTGTACCCAGCCACCCAGGTGGATGGGAAGAGAGGCACTTGTCCCACTAAATTTTTAAAAAAAATAATAATTCTATATATATATATATATATATATTCTCAATATAATTATATTTTTTATCCTCACAAAACTTTACAAAATTTTGTCTTGAAATTTTTGCTAAAAATAAATTTTTATTAAATTTAATAGTAACAATATTTATTTTGTTAAATTTGATTTAATATAAAAATTAAAAATAAGTAAATAAATTAACTCAATAAAATATTAATGAACAATGTTAATATAATTCTTAAACCTAATTAATTAGTTAATTATCAAACTAAATCTTAGTTTTCTAAATATAAGTAAAATTATCAATATCTTTTTTTGTTTTTAAAAATTAGTTAAAAAAAAATAGTATCTCTCTATTAATTAATATTCTTTATTTTAAAATTATATATTATTTTTTAATTTTATCTCTTAAATAATCTTATTTATAACAACTATTTTATATTTAAAAAGTATTTTATGTCATAAATATTATAACAAATAAATTTTTTAATTCAATGGGTGAAAATTAATATTTGAAAATTATAATAAATAGTAGAATAATTATTTAAAAGCATATAAGTTAATTTTGATATATTAAAATATGTATATTTTTTTATATAGTCATTTAATTATATTTATTCTTTTAGATAATTATTTACGTGATGAATATAAAAAGTTATTTTTTAATTACAATACATAATTAAATAGATGCATAAAATTTTTTATATGTATCAAAATTAAATTAAAAATATATAAAAATTTAATTATTTAAAAAAAAGAAATAAAAATAATTATAAATTAAGTTTCTATTATTTTATATAAACATACTTTTTATATACAGGTTTTTTTTTTGTATTTATATATAATTTTAGTTTTAAAACCATAAATGCTAATGTATCAATAAGCACTGACATGCTAATTAATTCACTCTTTTTATTATTAAATGTGTATAAAAATAAATAAAAATAAAATTAATTAAAATGATAAATTATTTATAATTTAATTAAGATGTTTTAAGTTTAAATTTAAAAAATAAAAAATATTTTTTTATAAATTATATATAATAAATAATATTTTAAAAATAAAAGTGTTCATTAACTCTTTTTAATTTTTATATCTCTATTATATTTTTAGTATAACTAATAATTTTTAATAATATTTATTTTAATATAAATATTTTTTCCTTCACTTCTAAAATTTTTTATATTCATCCCTCTACGTGAATGTTAGTGAATATATATATATATATAGATTAAATATTATGCATATTTTATGAAAGCATAGGCTCATCCTGTCATCTATGCTAACACGTGTAAGAATTATTAAAGAGTATAGGGTTAAATTGGTTTTTAAAAGGTTATATGATCTTTTAATTTGATTTTAAAAAGATTTTTTAATCAAATTTATTCTTTAAAAATTTTAATTTAATCACATTAATTTTTCTGACACTTCTTATGTTCATGGCATTAATAGAAGTTAACATGATACCTTAAATTACATATCAACATACTCCTCCACATTCTAATTGACAATCAATACAATATATTTATAAAATTTGGTTAAATTATGAGTCCCTAAATAACAAACCTTAATCTTAAAATATTGTATACATATCCCTTTCTTATGGAGTATAGCTGCAGTGGTTTAGACGGCAAAATTTGAGGTCACCAGTATGATGGGTGATTGAAATAGAAGTCGCAGCGATAAAAATGATCAATTTGGAGGTACCGAAAATATTTAATCAACTAGAACGAAACTCTAACTCTAAAAACAAATTTGAATTCCAGAAAAAAACACAAACAAAAGTAGACTTTAACAACGGTACAATCCTAAAAGAAGTTCAGTCAGAAAAAAAAATTCCTTTTACAAAATCGAATTTCATGAAGAAAATGCAAACATCAAAATCAAACAACAAAACAAACACTAAACATAAACCATGAATAGAGAAATTAATAGTCAGTAGACTCCTTTTAACATTCAGAAAAATAATACTCTGTGATCAAATTTTATGAATCAACAAAGAATAAAATTCTAATCCTACAAACGATTTTCAGTTCCAACAAAAAACACTAACAAAAAATAAATAAATTTTATCATTAATACAATCCTAACAAGTTTAGTAACAAAAATCCCTTAAATAATGACGAAAATGGTCGTCGGTCACATATGCAATCATTGCACCGAAGTCACAACGGCGAACTCGCAAACACACGCCGGATGCTTCAATCGGCGACAATGATAAAGATTTCTTTGTCTTCTCCTCAACGACGTCGAAAAGGAAGTGAGAGGGAGAGTTTTATGAGAGAAATGTTATTTCAATCACTATCTCTCATCCTTTCTTGCCGTCCCATATGTGAAACTTGAACCAACTCTTGCCGGAGAAGACGCATCACAACACCTGCCATTAATAGCGCGTCGAAATCCAACCTAGTTCGTCTTCCAATGAGCGTCTTTGCTGGATTTAGAGAACAACGAAGAACAAGGTTTTTTTTTGTTTACTGAGAGCGAAGGGAAATGTGGTTGAAGAATGAAGACTGATCCATACGATGCTGTTTCGATGAATCAGTTCTCTTTGACTTAAAACGATGTCGTTTTATATGGTGAGATGTAATTTAACGTGTTAGATCAGCTTTCATTAACGGTGTTGGCGAGAGAAATGACAGAAGGACTATCGTGGCTAACTTAAAATTTTTTAGGGATGAATTTGATTAAAAAAATATTTTGGAGACCAAAACAGAAATCGTGTAATATTTTAAGAACCAATTTAATTATTTAATTTACTCAATTATTAATTGTGTTTTATCTTATAAATAACTGTCAAGAATGTGTTAGGTAAGTTATTAAAATCTGGTGTTCTATCTAAAAAAAAGTTGTTTAGAGAAATCATAAAAGAATACTATATATTTTCATTTTTGCTTTCACCTCTAATTGTCTTTAAAATGCTTAAGAAAAGAGTTGGACAAGTAACAATTGTTGATATGATTGATGATTTGCAAGGCAAAGAGGTATGGAGGGGCTACATGTCACAATCAGCAGCAACAGAAAATTACAATCAAACCATGATGAAGTTACCAAGATTTGCCTATGTGACAGTTCTTCACTCATCAGAAGCATATGTTTGTGGTGCAATAGCATTAGCACAAAGCCTCATTCAAAGAGAATCAAGCACCCTTCAATACAACAATTACATCATAGATCTTGTTCTTCTTGCAGATGATTCAATTTCTCCCAAATCCATAAGGGGTCTCAAAGCTGCAGGGTGGAAAATCAAGCGCATAGAAAGGATCCTTAACCCTTATGCTGAAAAGGGTACCTACAATGAATGGAACTATAGCAAATTAAGAATATGGCAACTCACTATGTATGACAAAATCATATTCCTAGATTCTGACCTATTAGTCCTCAAGAACATTGACGATTTCTTTAGTTACCCTCAATTATCCGCCGCGCCTAACGATTTCACGTTGTTTAATTCGGGGATGATGGTGATCGAGCCGTCGCAATGCATGTTCAGGCACTTGCTAGACAAAACTTTAGAGATCAAATCATATAATGGTGGTGACCAAGGTTTAATCAATGAAGTAATAACATGGTGGCATAGGTTACCAAGAAAAGTTAATTTCCTTAAGAACTTTGAGCCTTTGCCAGGGGAGAATGAGAAACATGAGATACCAAACGAGTTGTATGTGATGCATTACTTGGGGTTGAAGCCATGGATGTGTTACAGGAACTATGATTGTAACTGGGACATGTTAAAATTACATGTTTTTGCTAGTGATTCAGCACACCAAAGGTGGTGGGAGGTTTATGACAACATGCCAAAAGTGTTGCAAAGTTATTGTGGACTTTCTAAGAAGATGGATGAGAGGAATGTGAAGAGGAGACAGAGGGCAAGAAATAATAGAAATTTCAATGATGATCATTGGAACATTCAGGTTAAGGATCCAAGAAGGAACCGTCTTGCGGATCATTATAATTAATTAATGATTAATGTTAGGTACTCAATTTTTTATTAATATTAGTCAATTTTTTTAAAATTTATTTATTTATCTTAAATTTTAAACTTTAAATTATAAAATTTTAATTTTATACTTTAAATTATAAATCTTAAACTATAAAGTTGATTGTATTAATTAACTAAAAATTGTTTCTTATATTTTTTTCTTAATTATAATATCAAAAATACATACACACTAAAAATTAATTAATATATAAATTCTGATCACACTCGAAATTTCTTACCACTTATATATGTATTAATTCATGTTTATATAAAAAATATGGTATTATATAAAGAGTTTTACACTATAATTTTTTTATTATTATTTTAGAGAATTGTAAGAATTAAACAGTTTTTTTTAATAATTCAAAATGTTATAATTAAGTAGTCGTATAAAATAGTTTTAACTATTCCAATAAAATTTAAAAAGTAGCTAGTTCTAGCGGTTATAAGAAAGAGAAAATGTCATTGTTGTTAAAACTATATGCACAAAGTTATTGCTGTTAAAACTATTATATTATTTTTATTGTACGCTTTCATTGTTAATTCTGTTGTAAATTTTTAGTATCATTGTTGTAGCAAATGTATTATGATGTGTTTTTTTTAAATTAAAAAAAAATTTGTAGTGTGTATTTAATATATATAGAACGAGAAATTATTATAAGTCAAACGAGAAATTAATACCCCGTGTGCTCTATCCGTCTGAGAGTAATATCCTCTTCCTAATGTAATTAATTTCAGTCAATTACATTATATATTGTGCAATATTTTTATTAATCCACTTTCCCATAAAGAAAAAGTAGTACTCCAAAAGTCCAAATATTTATTTTAAAAAATTTTAATTAGATATTTTAGTCCTCAATAAATTTTAACTATTAAATTAGTTTACAGTTTTTATTTTCTAAGCAAATCATCATACATCATATTTTGCTAAAATATTTAGAAAAATTAATTCTATCATTATTTAATAAATATATAAAATCTTTTAAAAACTTTTTAAAATTCTCATATCAAATTTTTAAAATAAACAAACAAAATAATGTATATTTATCTATGAACTAATAATTTAACAAATGATTTGATAATTAAAATATGTTGACACAAAGTGTAACAAAAATTCCTTATAAAGTGTTTTTGATATTACTTAAAAAAGAGAAATAAAAACCTGCAATTAACTGATTATTATTCTTTATTCCTTAAGTCTTTACGTCGTACATATTCATATTGACCTGTATTTATTTATATTTTGAACTTATTCGTATACGACTTTGATATAGGTATATCTAATGTGTAAAAAAAATAATTATTAACTTAATTATGTATATAAAATACATTAAAAATAAATTAAATACGGAAAGAATGTCACGTATGATATTCGGACACTGATATAAACATCGGACATGACACGAGACACGTCAATACGTAAATTTTAAAATATTATAAGACACGCGGACACACATATTAAAATATGAAGTATTTAAAATATTATAAAATATAAAGTAATCGTAATAATATTTTGATATTTTATTGATATTAAAATATAAATTAATTTAATTATTTAATATTTTATTTTAATTATGTCAAGTATTTAAAATATTTTTTGTTTTAATAAATAATAATATATATTATATCTAAATTTATTTTAAAAATATATGTTAAAATAAAATTGAATATACTAATACGTAATAATATTTAAGTATGTCTATATGTATCTAAAAAAATATTTTTTGTTTTTTATTAAGATACAGTTGGACACAACAGATACCAAACACCAGTAAATATCGTTTATAAAATATGTCTAACACGCAGATACACAATTCAGAGAATAGTCCGTGCTTGATAGGATGGGACTAAAAGTTACGAGACTTAATTACGAGTGGAATTTATTTTAAAATACCCCAAGTGATTTTAAAGTGGATTCAAATGTAACAATGGAAATTAAAGATGATTTTGTGATTGTTGTAATGATATGATTGCATGAAGGACCATAAGATAAGAGTGAGTCAACTAGTGACTCGGTGACAGTGGTCACAACACCAATTTCCACACGCATTATCACATAACATAGCAAATAGTGATAATACACTTTCTGTGATTCTCTTGTTGTTACCGACAACATAAATTTCATCACATGATTGTATCACACTTGGAGTAAGAGACATGGTGAATAATGTGATGAAAGAGGCACAAGGGAAGATGATTCTTGATTCAGAATGGGTTGCAGCAAGGTCCACTGAGGTTCAGTTCAGTGGCATTCAGCTCACCACAACCAACCCTCCTTCCACCGCTGCCCCAACTTCCCCACCATGGATGCATGCTCTTGTTCCCGGAACGTAATCCCTCTTTCTCTTTCTGTTTCTTTATTACACTAAATTATCTTAAGATCCAAAAAGAAAAGATAGAGATAAGAGTCAGAGACAAGAAAAGTTCTGTTTTTGTCTCTGTTTTCATTTCACTATCTTTAGTCTTATGCTACCTTTAACATTAGAGACATTAACGAGATAGTAGTTGACTCTTTTAGTAGCTTTACTTGCCATTATATTCTGCACATTTGTTAGAATGAGATAGGTATTTTGGATAAACAAATAGATACAAATTTGTAGCTTTTAGTAACATTTTTCCAGTTCTAAGTTAACAAATGCAGCCTTATTATTTTAGCTGCAATGATCCATGCACACGCTTGTTGTTTCTTTGATACTCTCTTCGTTCCTCGTTTTCGGATTCTGTTGGAGTTACAGATAAAAAGGAACAGAGTTCTCTGTTGAAACCTGCTTCCTTGTGAAAGTTTTGAGTTTTGAACATGATTTGAGACTTAAATTGAATTGGTTTAAGTGAGTTTCATTCATTTTCCATTTTCTTTCTTGTGACAGTGTTTTGGGAACCTTGGTGAAGAACAAAGTTGTGCCTGATCCTTTCTATGGACTTGGAAATGAGGCAATCTTGGATATTGCTGATTCTGGAAGAGACTATTACACTTTCTGGTTCTTTACAACCTTTCAGTGCAAGCTGGTAGGGATTCTCCTCTCTCATATGATGCAATTTCAAAAGTTTGAAACAGTATCATGATATATAATATTTATATAATTTTATTATTCAAGTTGGACTTTGGTGTAAGGCCTTTTCCCCCATCATAGCATATAGACTCCAAATTCTAACCGAATTCAGTTTATCCTTTTCTTGGTTGAGCCTTTTGCAGTCAGTTAACCAGAAGTGTGATCTGAACTTCCGCGGAATCAATTACTCTGCTGATGTATATCTAAATGGGCACAAAATGGTTCTCCCAAAAGGAATGTTTAGGAGGCATTCTCTTGATGTCACTGGTATTCTCAATCCGGATGGCAGTAACTTGCTTGCTGTTCTAGTTCACCCACCGGATCATCCAGGGACAATTCCTCCTCAGGGGGGACAAGGTGGCGACCATGAGGTCAAAGATTAAATTACTGGATTTAATCCATTGAATTTTTCCCTCTCAATTGCTTAACTTTTCTATTTTGTTGATTTTTATAGATAGGAAAAGATGTAGCCACACAGTATGTTGAAGGTTGGGACTGGATAGCTCCTATAAGGTAAAGTTGATGTTGCTTTTAATTTGATTATCTGAAATTTGAAGAGTTTCTGGACTATCTAAAGCTAATGCTAGAGTTAATTTGATTGCAGAGATAGGAACACTGGAATATGGGATGAAGTTTCCATTTTTATTACTGGGGTGAGTTTTAAGGAATGATTTAAGTTCCTTGCAAACTTCTTTTTTTTCTCTTTTTTCCAATAATTTTGTGATCCATATAAAGCACATGCCTTTTAAAAAGAAAATGCATTTTAGCTTTCCAAACTTTCATTAAATCATGATTGAATATTAAAATATTTCCAAACCATCAAAGAGTTGATTTGTTAAGCTTGTTTTTTCCATGCATCCCCTTATAATTAATTATTTGATAAATATGATCAAGCATATTTGCATTTTTATTTTTAATATAGTTCATAGTACTTCTAGCTGCTCTTTGATAGGATGATTCTGGTGTCTATATTTGGCGCAGCCGGTAAAAATAACCGATCCCCACTTGGTGTCCTCATTTTTTGACAATTATAAGAGAGTATATCTACATGCCACAACTGAGGTGGAAAACAGAAGCTCCTCAGCTGCTGAGTGTTCTTTGAAAATTCAAGTGACAACAGAACTCGAGGGGAGTGTTCAATTGGTGGAGAAGCTTCAAACTCAAATGCTATCAGTTCCTCCAAAATCTCGAGTGCAATTTACTTTTCCTGAGGTCAGTGACTGCAATCATTCTGCCTGGGAAAATGCTCAATCTACTGCTTTGTTGTTTCTGGTTTAACCTTTTGAAACATGAAGAACTTAATCTTTAATCATGACATCTTTTTTCAAGAACTTTGTTACTTTGAGTTAGCTTTCCATTTTCATAACTTATTTGTTATGTTGTCTATGTTACTCACTTAATTCTTTCTAATCTTTTTTTTCTCCCTATGTTGATAAAAAAAATGTGATCCTTGATTGATTTCTAACCTACTTTTAGTATTGATCCAATTAAGTTGGGTAACTTGAAGTTTCGTTGCTTCTGTTCAAGTGTTAATGGTCTGTAATGGCAGCTCTTCTTCTACAAGCCCAATTTATGGTGGCCAAATGGAATGGGAAAGCAAAATTTGTACGACGTTGTTATTAGCATTGATGTTGAAGGATTTGGTGAGTCTGATACATGGAGCCATCTCTTCGGATTCCGCAAAATTGAAAGCCATATTGATGATGCTACCGGTGGCAGGTATGGTAAAATTTCCAGTATTTCTTTAGTAGCACATACCATTTTTTTAAGTAGAATTCCAAACTTAAAATTGTTTTCAAATTTTGCATTATATGTTTTGTTGCATGTTTATTATATCATAGGTTGTTCAAGGTCAATGGAGAACCAATTTTCATCCGAGGCGGTAACTGGATCTTGTCTGACGGGCTACTACGACTTTCAAAGAAGCGGTATGAGACGGATATCAAATTTCATGCGGATATGAATTTTAAGATGATTCGTTGCTGGGGTGGTGGACTGGCTGAAAGGCCAGAATTTTATCATTATTGTGACTATTATGGCATTCTGGTAAGATTGGTTTTTGCTCATTTGTGTTGCTTTATCATTCTTTCTTCTTGGTTTATTTGTGTCCTTTTTTATTGGTATAGTTTTTTCGGAGATCTCAATAGTTTGTTTATAATTAAGTTCTTATATTGTTGTCATGATACTGGCTTTATATTTGATGATATTAATGATTTGACTCTTGCAGGTATGGCAAGAGTTCTGGATTACCGGGGATGTTGACGGGCGCGGTATTCCAGTGTCGAACCCAAATGGTCCGCTAGACCATGATCTTTTCTTGTTTTGTGCAAGAGACACAATCAAACTTTTAAGAAATCATGCTAGTCTTGCACTTTGGGTTGGTGGAAATGAACAGATTCCACCAAAAGATATAAATGCTGCTCTGAAAAGTGATCTGAAACTTCATCCATTTTTTAAGCATGTAAATGAAAATGGAAAACCTGTAGTAGTTGACTTGACCCCATCATCTGCTACCACGAATTCATCAGCGGACCCTAGCCAGTATCTTGATGGCACTCGCATTTATATACAAGGATCATTATGGGATGGATTTGCAGATGGGAAGGGGAACTTTACCGACGGACCATATGAAATTCAAAACCCTGAAGATTTTTTCAAGGATAGTTTCTACAAGTATGGATTCAACCCGGAGGTTGGTTCTGTAGGAATGCCAGTTGCTGCTACCATAAGAGCCACAATGCCTCCAGAAGGATGGCAGATACCATTATTTAATGAACTTTCCAATGGTTATGTAGAAGAAGTTCCAAATCCCATTTGGAAATACCATAAATACATTCCATACTCAAAACCAACCATGGTTCATGATCAGATTCAGCTCTATGGTATAGCGAAGGATCTTGATGATTTTTGTTTTAAGGTATGAGAAACTTTTATCTGGTAGCCACTCATTCATGTTGAGTTTTCCGTGATCTTATCTTTGTTGTGCAGTTGCGGGGTGTTTTTTTTTTTCTAACTGATCTTTTCAGGCTCAACTTGTAAACTACATACAATACAGAGCTCTTCTTGAGGGATGGACTTCTCGCATGTGGCGCAAGTATACAGGTGTGTTGATTTGGAAAACACAAAATCCTTGGACTGGTCTGAGAGGTCAATTTTATGATCATCTTCTCGACCAAACAGCTGGATTCTATGGCTGTCGATGTGCTGCAGAGCCAATTCATGTACAGCTTAATCTAGATACATACTTTATAGAAGTAAGTATCTAAGAAACTAAGACTAAAGTTTTCCTTTCAATAAGATGAGAAAGAAAATAACACATTACTCCCTTGTCTCTTAAATGAAAATTGAGATAGGAAGCAAATGGGAACAAGCTAAAAGGATATATCTGCAAATCATCAAGATTTTCCAGTTCTGAATAGTTTCTGGAAGGTCTTGCTTTAATTTTCTTTTATTTTTCTGCTTAAAACAGGCTGTTAATACTACATCAGAGAAATTGTCTAATATGGCTATTGAAGCTTCAGTGTGGGATCTAGATGGAATGTGTCCATACTACAAAGTTCATGAAAGCTTCACTATGCTACCTAGAACAGTAACACCTATTTTTGAGATGGACTATCCCAAGTCGGAAAACGCAAAGCCGGTCTACTTTCTTCTGCTCAAACTCTACGACAAATCGGATAACAGAGTTTTATCAAGAAACTTATATTGGCTGCACCTTCCTGGTGGAGACTACAAACTACTGGAGCCATATAGGAAGAAGAAAATACCACTCAAGATAACATCAGAGATTTTTGTTAAAGGGTCCACTTATAGATTTAAAATGCACGTGGAAAACATATCTAAAGCACCAAACACCGAAAACAGTTCAACAGAACATGAACTGGGTTGGTTTAAGAGATTACACAGATGCATTGGTGGTAAAAATAATGGTTTGAAGGTATCTGAAATTAAGGGAAATGGTATAGGTGTTGCTTTCTTTCTTCAGTTTTCTGTGCATTCTTCAAATAAGGACCACAAGGAGGGAGAAGACACAAGAATTCTCCCTGTTCATTACTCAGATAACTATTTTTCATTGGTTCCAGGAGAGGCCATGACTGTTAAAATTTGCTTTGAGGTCCCTGAGGGTGTCACTCCTAGAATTACTCTGCAGGGCTGGAATTACAGTGAAGGACACACTGTACTTGAAGCTCTATGAGGATGTCGCAGAGAAACACTGTGAAATTGATCAACTGTGTATATATTACCATTAATAAATGCATTTGAAATTCAGAACTAAACAAGCCCCCTTCTCTCTCTCTACATTTGAAAATTCATCTTTTCCCATTTTTTTTTAGATAATAGTCATAATATCATTACAAGGTTGAAATATAATCATACTGTATGTACTTTTTGCCCCCCTTAATGCCATATCATTTATATACTTGTATTATGTAGCACTGTAGCATATTATACAAGCTGTAATGTTATTTTAATATGAATTTTGAAGTGATCACACAAATTGACATGAGCCACAATTTAAGGTCTGGATGCAACAATGATGAGAAAATGTATTAAAAGATCATCATATCGCCTTCATGAACCTATTAATTGAAGAAAAGATGCTTGCTGCTTTTCCAAATAAACTTTGACCTTGTCCTGACTTCTGTTCATCCTCGCCAAATAAAATCTGGACCACATAAAGGTCAATGGACTATCATATTGATATATGGGATTAAATTTCATCCATAATCAATGTAAAAGTTTATACTGATATCTAATCACGTGTGTGTTTGTAATAGAAGGGCACCACCTGTGTTAAATGCTTTTACTAATGTAATAATTCATGATTGACTTTTTGCTAAAACCCTGCTTATACTCGTAGGTCACATTGCATTGAAATTGAATTCTTTGTATATCACTGCACAGAAAAACTCTTAAGAAACTTCTGGTTTTGTATTATTTAATGCATGCATAACATCTTTTGGTTCAGGTTTTTATTTTATTTTTTCACTATGAATTATTCGCCATCATTTGCTTGTCCTTCCTCTTTCCAATAATTTATGCTTCTCCGAATCTCCCTCTATTTTATATAGAAAGTGGTTGTATCCATAAGATCTGGCAATTTAATCTGGAACTAAAGCTACTAACCTCAAGATCTGCATAATCAGGACGGTTGATGAATTCCTTGGCAAGCAAATATCTGTCTGGCCTATCCTTGTCATCACTGAACACTTTCCACATTCTGAGTGTGATCAAAACACGACAGGAATCAAACAGCAGATCAATGTGATTAACCAAACAATTTAACATATTGCCTACAGCATGAAATTTGACCAAATTTGAATAAACAAAAATGACCGTGAAACATCTGGTGGAAAAAAGATATTGATTATTGAACCACATCTAGCAAAACAAGTGGACCAAATAATCCACTTTTACGGTGGTCTAAGGTAGTCTGGGTTTGGGTAAGAGCAATATGCAATTTTTTAAATGTGATAGTTCTTATGAGAGGGAACAGAAGAGCCTTACCCTGGATAACACCTGAAGATTGCACCGAATGGCATTGGGCGCATGTGATAAACTGTTGTAAAAGTGCTGCACAAAAATTGATCAGAGTTTAGTCTTCTGATAGTGTCAGAATAAGCCAATTCTTCAAAATAAAGCACATGAAAAAAGACTTTTATATAGTAAATTATTTGGTTGAAGATAAACATAACATTTAATAATGCCAGCTACTCTGATTTTTTACTTCAAGCTTCGTTAGAAATGTTAGCTTGGCCCGCCAAAAATTACTATCACCAGAAAAACATTAAAAAAAAAAACATGTTCATGTTTCCCTGTGATTAGGTGATATTATAATGAAAATCCTCTACTTATAAAAGTATTCATTTAACTCCATAATATTTAGGGTATACTAATATCACACTAGACATGCTTGTATTTTGTAAAATATGACTCTAATCTCCCTTATAAACACGACACTAACTTCCCTAGAGGTGAGGTTAGTGTTGGAGGGACAAGTTGTAATATCGTCTAAACTCGGGAGAGGTCATGCAATTTACACGATATTATTTCTCCCAATAAGTTTGTATCTCGGGAGAGGTCATGTAATTTACACAATATTATTTCTCCCAACAAGTTTAAGATACAAAGTAAACCAAAATAGCTCAGAACCATACCTTAGAAAGTAGCGCCTTAATCTCCGGACATTGATACCAACACCAACATCCTCACTAATCAGGCGTGGATTCCACATGATAAGGGGTCTCACCTACCAATGTGCGAGTAGTTTGTATGAAACATATATGTGCACAAAAACGCAAAAGAATGACATCAGTAATAAAACAGGAGAATTCAGTGCAGGGATGTACTGGATCACTTGAGAGATTGGATGCGATTCTCTCCACACTTTCTAACATCTGATAATCAGGAACAACCATAACCACAATCTCATCGTCACTCTCTATAGGCTTCCGGTCACTTAAGCTGGATATACAGAAGAGCGGAATGTGAGATATATGCAGCATGACTATAAGTACAGAGGAAAACTTAAATTCTACAAATAGAAATGTAACTGAACAATCATCCAGCCTTAAGTGAAATACAAAAGAATCAAATGCTTACAAAAACTACACTACTAACTATGCTGCTGGGGTGAAAAGCAAAATAAAACATAGAGCGTTAATTGATGTGATGGCAGTTACCTTGCAAATCTAAACTGAGCATCCTTCCACCGGTAGTTAAGAAGAGCAGCTGCGCCAGCATCTGGAAATATGGCTTTAACTCTCTATCAATCAAACTCATAAACTTAGAAACAAGTTTACAGTGTATAAAATAGATTCATTAAGGTTTAATTACTCGGCCGATAGTCCTTATAGTTTCACTAAATTTTCAATTAGGTCCCTATATTTTTTCTTTTCAATTAGATCCATATATCATATCAGATTTTATAACCAAGTCTCTACCGTAAATTAGAACTAATAGAATATTCTGTTAAACAAAACGGAATATTCAGTCAAGTATTAGGCATATTCGTTTTGTTTAACAGAATATTCTGTTAATTCCAACGTTTTTGTCACATTACGGATTTAATTACAAAATCTGATATGGTATAGGGGGTTAATTGAAAATCCAATGAAATTATAGGGATTAACAGAATAATTAAACCAGTCATTAAAACACAAATCGCAAAACCTTATTGAATTTGAATCATCATAATCACAAAAGCATGCCTAAGTTTAAGTATTCGTCAGCATCTATTTTGTGAATCCTTATGTCATGCAGAAATCAGTCAAAGCACAACTATCACTCTATTGAATCATTATGTCAATGAATTTTATTGCATTTTCTAATACGTGTAGTTTACTTCAATTAGTGGAACGAAATGTAACTATGGCTATATCTGTGAGTTATTTAATTTTTCTCTTCATAACCAAGAACTAGGGGTCTAGAACAATTCATGATAAATCAAATGACATATTAGTAATCTTCTTATTAAAAATAAAACTATGGACTAAGTAGGAGTATAAGTTGGATGCTAAAGAATGCATAAATACATTTGCACATGTAGTAGCAGAGAAAGCATTAATGTTGGACATAACTCATAGGTGTCAATAATGTAGGTTACATCAAAAGAAACCAATTTAACTTACATGGACATAACAAAATAACGGATCATATATACAAGTATTTCTAAGATATTGAATAGAAAATGGCATTTAAAATTCAGCAAATTCTTCACACATTTCAATTACACTAACCTGACATTCTGTTTCTGCAATAAGTGTATCCAAGAAAATCCTTGACAATTCCCAGAGCTCTACCTGTGCACCTTCATCATCTAAAACTTGCAGTTGGGGGATTAAGAGTTCAACCTGTGAGCAAGTTAAAAATAGTTAGTTCAAGAAAAATGAGGTGCTAAAGGAACTCAAAAGAACAAACTAAGCCACCCATTAACCTGTCTTTGCTTAAAAAATCTCAGTTACATGAGACACAAAATGATAAAAATTTTAATGCCAATCTCAAAAAAGAATAAAACTAGCACTATCATAGTCTTTTTTAATTTAAACATGTTAAATAAATTTATGAAGTTGATCTTAAACAAGATTTTCAGTACAATTAATCAAAGTCAAAACACCAGGATTCACCCAAGAATATCCACAAAGAAGCATTGTTCTATCTTCTATAAATGAAACCACACCTAAAAAAAAAGATCTGCGACAAATATCCAATTGATTACAGCAAGTAGTACCACAAAATTGAAAGCATAAAATATAAAAAAATTAATAAGGACATGAAATTTTGGCACATACTATGGCTCTCATCCCTCCTGAAGAGACAAACAATGCAGCTGCCTCACTTGATTGTCGCACCGCACCCTCCAAATCTGAAGGCAAACAACTAAAAACACAAAAATTGAGTTAACATCTTCCAGACACACATTATCACAATTTAGACCAAACTCCAAGGCTAATAAACGCATCATCATCTCGATAAATTCATATTTGGACTTCACCAAAAAATTGTTTAATTAACAGCATAAACTTTCAGCAACAAACGATCATTTACATAAACGAACTGAAGATAAAGCACTATTGAAAACATAAATATAAACACTATCCAATACAATGTTTCATAGCTTACAATTTACAAAAAGCTACGATAACACATAAATTGGAAAAGGAAAGTAATATTAAATATAAATTAATCAAATTAATTAATTAAGAAAGGTAAGGCTAAAAGGTGGTCGAAATAGAAGTACCTGTCATCTTCTTCCTTATCGCGATCAAGATAAGGTTCTGGTTCTGGACTCTGAGGCGTGTCTGTGTCTAGGGGAGTTTCACCTTGGAATTTATCAAACTTGGCAAGGATTCTAGTGGAGGTGGCACGGTGGAGGGTGTAGCGGTGAAAAAGGGAAGAAGAAGAAGCAGATAAGGGAAAAGAAGAACGAGTGGCTGTGGATGAAGCTGAAGCTGCGAGGGTTGAAGGAATATAGGTATAGTGGAAGTTGCAGGTTATAGTTGATGAAGCCATTTTAGTTTGTTGACTGTTAGTTACTCTGTTCCAACATCCAAGGCCCTGGAATGTATCATCATCATTCACATTCCATAATCTCACACAAGTGCGTCTCGCTCTCACCGCTCTCACAGTTCCACTTCAAAGTTGAAAAAAAAAAAATAGAAAATGAAATATAAAAAGAGATTTAATATTTCTTTATTTTCTCAATTTTCTTTTTAATTTGTGTTCATTTATATGAGTTTTAATTTTTCATGCAATAAGTCAATTAACAAAGTTTTACTGAGGGAAAAATATATGATACCAAGATATGTTATCAACAATAATTAAAAATACTTAAATATAATTTATTGTTTACAGAGACATCTAATCATGTCATAATTAATTTTTAAATTTATTATTTTAAAAAATATTATCTCCATTTAATTTATAAAAAAACTAATATATTATTAATTGTAGTATCTATCACTTAAAAAGAGAAAAAAACATGTTTGTCTAAAGTCTAAGCTTTCAGAGCTTTATCTTTTAATGATATATTTAACAATACTGAAATATTATTATTTTATAATCTTGCCCTTAAAAATTATCAAGAAAGAAAAAATCATGGCATGAAGAATCACACATAAAATATTATAATATGACAGTGTACTATAATTTTAAAAAAAATGTAAATAAATTTCTGATTTTTTGTTCTGTGAATATTTTTGTTTTTGATAATTTAAAAATATTTTTGAAGTTCATGATTTTTTTAAAAGTTGGA
Source organism: Arachis ipaensis (assembly GCF_059453495.1). NCBI lineage: Eukaryota > Viridiplantae > Streptophyta > Magnoliopsida > Fabales > Fabaceae > Arachis > Arachis ipaensis. Next base: position 43,753,440 of record NC_142444.1, on the reverse strand, counting down.
TTATAAGTCCCTCTATTCATATGAGTCCTCGAACTTAATAAAAAAGTCTGATATGACTCTCATTGTGCTGATTTGGCCGTTACAAAAATACACGTAGAGGGAATCTTTTTAAAATGGGACAAATAAATTCCTTTGCTGCAAAACTACGTCGTTTTATAGACAGTCTTTTCACATACTCTCATCCATTACCGTATATGTAATATCTATAATACTCATACCACACTTAGAGAATTATATAAAACCTTAAGAATACCAACGATCAAACGAATAACACTCTATTTCTTCTTCCAAAAACTCTATTACGTAAGTTGAGAAAATTGTGATGTACAGTCGCTGTCGAAGAGGGTGAAAAAAGCTCCACTGTTGTCGTAGTTGCTGTTTTCTTCATCAAAGATAAGATTACATTGCTTAGTGACTCGATTTTAAGATTAAATGGTTATGTAAGTATGAACTGTTTTGTAAAAGGATTGTTTGTGCATGTTAAGAGTGATGTAAAAAAAGACAAAGGTATAATATTGTCATGCGATTGGATTGGATTGCATTTTTAGGAGTTTTGCTTTGAAATTTATTCTCTGTTAAGGCAAAGGTTCTTGGTTAATTTCTTTTTTTATTTTTAAAATTAACGCACATCTTCATCCCAATTCAACTAACTCTATACACAAGAAGTAATTTTCATGTTTTAAAAAGCAATGCCTTTCATAAAATAGAAAAGAAATCAACCAAGAACCTTTGCCCTAACATGGAATAAATTTCAAAAACGCAATTTCAATCCAATAGCTTCATAATATTATACCTTTTTTACATCACTCTCAGCATGCACAAATAACCCTTTCTTAGGGATAAGTACTTTTTTCGTCCCCAAGGGTTGGGGTTGAAATCAAAATCGTCCCCGACCTTTTTTTTCTTATTAAAATCATTCTCAACATTACAAAACGTTATAAAATCGTCCTTTTTTACTTCAATTTTATTTTTTTACCAAATTACACTTTATTATTAAAAAATTATAAAATAAAATAAATAAAAAAAAAAGAAGAAAAGGGGGTGGGGACTGGGGAGAGAAAGAAAGGGGGGAGGCCGCGAGAAAAAGGGGGGAGGAGGGGGGAGAGAAGGGGGACCGCCGCCCTGCCCTGCCGCCTGCCGTCCTGCCGCACCGCACCGCACCGCCGCACGACCATCTTCTTCTTCTCCATACCGTCGCACCACCGCACCACCGCTTCTTCTTCTTCTTCTTTTTCTTCTTCTTCTTCTGTGAACTAGATTTTTGATAAAATTTGTTGTTTTTGATGAAATTTATTGTTGCTGAAATTTGAATTTCTGGATTTTTGATGAAATCTGTTGATGATGATGATGATGACCATGAAGAGAGGAGCATGAGGAAGGGGGTGGGGGTTATGGTGAGGGAGTGGGGGTGAGGGGTGTGGGGGGAGGGGGGGAGGGGTTACAGTGAGGGGCTTGATGTTAGTGGTGGTGGTGGTGGTGTTGGTGTTGATGGTAGTTGTGGTGGTATGGTGTTGTTGCTATTTGGTGGTCTTGGTGTTGGTGTTGGTGGTGGTGTTTGTGGTGGTGGTGGTGGTGGTGGTGGTGGTGGTGTTGGTGTTGATGGTGGTTGTGGTGGTAATGTTGGTGGCAGTGAAGGTGATGGGGTGAGGAAGGTGAAGAGGAGAATGATGATGATGAGGGCATTTTGGTCCAAAAATTCGGGAAAGGATGATTTTAAAGTGTTTTTGAATGTTGAGGATGATTTTAATAAAAAAAAGGTCGGGGACGATTTTGATTTCGACCTCAGACCTTGGGGACGAAAAAAGTACTTATCCCTTTGCATAACCATTTAATTTGAAAATTGAGTCACTAAGCAAAGTAATCTTACTTTCGGTGACGAAGACAATAACTACAATAACAATAATGAAACATTTTTCACTGTCTCCAAGCGACTGCACACTACAACTTCCTCAACCTACGTAGTGAAGTTTTTGGAGGGAGAAATAGAGTATTATTCATTTGATGATTAGTATTCTTAGAATTTTATGTAATTCTCTAAGTGTGGTATGGGTGTTATAGGTATTACATAAGAAATGAAAGTGTATAAAAAGGACTACTTATGAAACGACATAGTTTTGTAATAAGGAGACTTATTTATCACATTTTAAAAAGGTTTACTCCATGTGTGCATTCGTGGGAGCCACATTAGACTTTTTCATTGAGTCCGACGGACCCATATGAATTGAGAGACTCATATGTCCAACTTTTAAATAGATAGAGATTTAAAAATATTTTTAAATCGTTACGGATAGAAATACCTGCGAAGTAAAAGGTTAGGGATCTATTTATCTTTTTTTTAATGATTTTTTATTTTAAAAGGATAATTTATATTTAACATCTTTTATATTATTTAATTTTAAAAAAATATTACAAAGAACCATTAAAAAGATTTAATTAATAAAAAATATTTAATATTAAAATAATTTAAAAATATTAATTTTGTTAATAATTAAAAAAAAGACCAATTTCTTTTTTGTAAAAAAACAAATATATTTTTAAGTTATTTTTTTATTTTTTCATAAATATATATATTTTTTAATTATCTATTATACTCAAATTTTTATTGATACATTTTCATTTTATTAACACACCTTTATTCATAACTCATAACAAAGTTTTGTTGCTGCGAATCAAATAAAAAGCTGAAAGACTAATAAATGTGTCTTAATTGTTTTATGCTTGGACAGATTATATGAATATTGTAGCTTAGCTTTGACTAACAATATGAATAATATGGCCTTGAGCTTTGAGAAGAACTAGTTCGTGAAACCAAAAGAGGAGTATACTCCCCTAGTCTTACGTTGTCATTACTTATTAGTAACCTTATTAGCTATACCAAGAAAAACAATTTGCAGTTCTCTAGTATTATTAGATGATATATATAAGTCTAATATAATAATAGGTAGAAATTCACCTGCAGTCAATTTCACATGAAGTTATTTTTGGATGAATAACACGTGTTACTAATTGATTTAAAAAAATCAATTTATTTTATATAAATGATTTAATTAAAAAACTAATTGATATAACTATGAACATGATATTAGATTTTTTACTGTATTTTATTTTAAAAATAAATTGACTAATTTAAATTAAGAAATTGTAGTTAATTGTTTACTATATAATTTTTTTAAGCAAAATTATAATTAAAAATTATTAAAAAAAATTATCTAATGTATTGGACCATCTCAATGTTAATTAGATTTTTTTCTATTATAAAATATAAAAAAAATTAATTCTAAAAAAAATCATGTTATTTTTCAGGATTTAATTTTTTTATTTTGTTTTCAGAAAATTTGTACAAAATTCACCAATCACATCGACTAAACTTATTTATTTACGTAAAGTTTGTTTATGGACACAGCAAACTTATTTACATTTTAATACGATTTGAATTGTATTAGTATATTTTTATTTTGTAATCAATTTAATTTTATTTAAATAATTAGAATTTTAAATTATAAAATTTGTATTAGTTTGTAATTTAAAATCTAAATAGATATAATTTAAATTAACGATTTATAAAATTATATGTATTCGTATTATTATACTCCTATGATTAATTATATTTATTCGATTTATAAAAAATAATGGTTGTTAATTTTTTTATTTAAATACATTCATATTATTTTTAAATTAAAAGAATATACCTATTTAAAATAATATGAGTACATTTATTTAAATTTAAAAAATTTTAAAATAATAAGAGTATGTTTATTTAAAATATTAAAATTTAAAATTTTTAATAAACCTACTTATATTAATTTTAAATTTTATTTAAAATAATACGAATATATTTATTTAAATTAAAAAATTAAAATAATAAGAGTTCATTTATTTAAAAAATTTTAATTTTAAAATAATATAAGTGTATTTATTTGTTAGTTAAAAATTAACCACCGTTTATTTTTTTTAAATAGAATAAATATAATTAATCATATGAATACAATAATACGAATATATACAATTTTATAAATCATTAATTTAAATTATATTTATTTAAATTTTAAATTACAAACTAATACAAATTTTATAATTTAAAATTCTAATTATTTAAATAAAATTAAATTGATTAAAAAATAAAAATATATTAATACAATTCGAATCGTATTAAAACGTAAACAAATTTGCTGAGTCCATAAACAAACTTTAGGTAAATAAATAAATTTAGTCGATGTAATAAGTGAATTTTATGCAAACTTTATGAAAATACAATAAAAAAAATTAAATCCTAAAAATAACATGATTTTTTTTTTCTGAGAATTAAATTTTTTTCTATTTTATAATAGAAATAAAAAATCTGATTAACATTGAACTAGTCCAATATACTAGATAATTTTATTTTTTTAATGATTTTTAATTATAATTTTAGTTTAAAAAATTATATAGTAAACAATTAACTATAATTTCTTAATTTAAATTAGTCAATTTATTTTTAAAATAAAATGCAGTAAAAAATCTAACATCATAGCTATATCAATTAATTTTTTAATTAAATCATTTGTATAAAATAAACTAATTTTTTTAAACTAAATGATAGCACGTGTCATCCATCCAAAAATAACTTTATGTAAAGTCGACTAGAGGTAGTTTTCAGCGTAATAATACGGTGCTGTGCCTCTTATTTGATTTTGAGGCCAATTTCAAAATAATTACCGACCATGATTCGGGTCATGCCATGCCTCATGAACCATGCATGATAAATGTGTGACATTTGGAAGATTCATAAATTCAAATTCAGCATTCATGATGCTTAAATCAATTTTGAGACTTGAAAACAGTGATTGAGAATGTCACGCCTTATAACTTATAACCCTAATTACTGGGACATTGCTCTATCTCTGTGTCTATCTCTTAATTACTCTATTATCAATGTTTTTAAAAATCAATAATTAATCAATAAATGAGAGAAAATAAGAAAAAATTAAAAGACTTACTAATGAGGAATTTGTGATTCACAGTAACAAATTTTTGTTATGAGTTATGGATGAAGGTGTATTAATAAGAAATTGAGCATAATAGATAATTAGAGAAAAAATATATTTACAAAAAAAAAATAAATAAAAATAACTTAAAGATATATTTATTTTTTTATAAAAAAATTTGATCATTTTTTAATTATTATAAAAATGAATACTTTTAAATAATTTTAATATTAAATTTTTTTAATAGTTAAATCTTCTTAACTCTCTTTTGTAATAATTTTTTTTACTATTATTTTATTTTAGATATATTAAATAATTTTTATTTTCATATAGTATCGGTTTAAAAGAGCTTAACACAAATAATTAATTATATATTAATATTATTGTTTCGAGGGTTACCTGAAACTGGTTGCTTTTGAGCTTGAATATGTGATCCAGACTCTTTTTGAGGCATCGTTCGACTTCTTCTGGTATCGAGGTGCTGTCGTCCGAGTTCCTCGTGAGGTGGTCGGGGTGGTACCTGCAAGGGACTCTGATGCTTAAGTTAGCAAGGGTTTTAAATAGGTTTTTAGTAGATTGAGTTCAGAATATACCCGAGGGTGTCAATGTATTTATGTAGAGTAGATAACTACCTTTTAGTGTAGTTCCATCTTTGCTCGTGAATAACCGTTCCTTTTTTCTAGGGAAGTTGTTGAGATCTCCCTTCTAAATAAATGGGAGATATCTTAGGAGTTATTTATTCTGATAAATAGAGCTGATCCGTCATCGTCGAGCCTGACCTTTTTGAGGTCGGGTAGGTGTAAAGGAGGCATGATCTCTTCCATGGGCCTGGCTATGTCTTTGGGCTAGAGTATGAATAGTGCCCCTGCTTGAGTCCAACCTTTTCACAAGGTCAGACTCGAGCATTTTTAGATTTACCTGATTTTTGGGACGTAGCCACATTACGTTAGGCATGCCGCCTTTTTGGGATAGGTCAGGTACTCAATGTGTTTTTCAAAAATTCAAAATGTTGCGGCTTTTCGCTATACTATGCACGCTATTTTTAAGGTTACCTGGTGGTGTAGAATTTCTAACAACAACTTACCAGCAAGTGCATCGGGTCATACCAAGTAATAAACTCAAGTGAGTGAGTGTCAATCCCACAAGGATTAATGGACTAAGCAAGCAATGATTGATTAGTTATTCTAGTTAGACAAGTTGAAATAAAAATTTTGAGTGTCGAATAGCTTAAAAGACAGTAAAATAAGAAAAACAAACAGTGAATGGTCGAGAAACGATGAGAATAAAGTTAAAGCTTCGGAGATGTTTAAATGTCCGCATTAATATTCAATGTCAACTACCTTGATCATACAATGATTAAGTTTATGGCAAACCCTAAGTGCTTGAATTCCTATTCTAGGCAATTCAATCTCCTCTAATCCAACCAACCATCAATTCCCTGATCAATCGATTTGTATTAGAAGGTTACGTTCAATTTCTGATTTATAAGCCACACAAATCCTAAGAACCCAAAAATGATGCAGTTATATGTCACTACCACATTAAGTCCAAATAATTAAGGAGTTGTGAGAAAGTGGTTTCAAGATGTATTTCTAATGATATAACTTTTCCAAGACTCAAGAGAATTCAAATTAGATTAGAGTTATTCTCCAATAATCACTAATTCGTAGGATGAAGAACGAAACCAATTCTTAAACATAAATCAATGTATTAATCAAGAGTATAAGAACAAATAATTATTAATCCATCAAAGTAAACATAGCTCCTAACCTTAACAATGGAGGTTTAGTTGTTCATAGTGCAAAGAAAACCCTAGGAAAGAAAAACTGTAAATTGCATAATGAAAATTAAGAGAGGATAAGTCCCTGCGAGGGCGAATCTCTATCCTATCTCTAGTCCTAATTGTAATTGATTTGAAACTTAAATTAAAGCCTAACAAATCTTTTCTAATTAAGATTTGATTTAGAATCAATCATAAGGGCCTTCCGTTGATTCCTGCTTGCACGTGTGGTTCCATTGTGATTTACGCTCTAGGCGCTAAACGCTGGTGACTGGGCATTTAGCGCTACCCACACAGAATGGTTTTCATGAAATCTAATGGCCTTGGTGCTAAATGCCGGTGACTGGGCATTTAGCACCCAACGTCCAGAAACTCTTCTTTCCCCTATTGTGTTATTGATAAACCCATATTTTATGATATATTTTGTGCTTAATCTGAGTGATTTATTCAATCCTTCACCCACTTATTCATATTAATTACATGGTTTTACTTTCCCTTCCTTATTATGTGATGTATGTGAAAAACATGTTTCCTATGCTTAAAAATAATTATTTTGATTACCCTTTATTTCCATTTGATGCCATGATTCGTGTGTTGAGTAGTTTCAGATCTTCTAAGGCAGGAATGACTTAAAGGATGGAAAGGAAACATACAAAAATGGAAGGAAAGCACAAAACAGAGTTTTTGAAGAAACTGGCAGCCATGCGATCGCATGGGCGACGCGGCCGCATGCTAGCGCGAAAAGGCATTGACGCGGCCGCATGACTGACGCGAACGCGCGCCTCGAGCGAAACACATATGACGCGGTCGCATGACTGACGCGACCGCGTGACAAGAAAAACTCCGAATGACGCGACCACGTGACCCACGCGGACGCGTGACAGAGGCCACGCACCAGAAATTGCAGAAAATGCTCATAGCGAATTCTGAAGCCCTTTTTGGCCCAAATCCAAGTCCAGAAGGTATAGACCAGAGGTTATGAAGTGGGGGAATGCATCCATTCAAAGAGAGTCTCCACTTTAGTTAGTTTTCATGATTTAGATTTAGATTTAGTTTAGAGAGAGGTTCTCTCCTCTCTCTCCTCCCTTTAGGATTAGGATTTAGAATTAGGATTTTATTCGCTTTTAGGATTATCTCTTTATCAGGTTCAATATTCCTTTTTATTTACTTTTGCAATTTAATTTATGAATTTTTCCATGTTACAGATTACTCTTTTGAATTAATGTTATTTGAGGTATTTCAGTTTAATATTGTTTTATTTTATTTATGTTGCTATCATTCCCAATCTGAAGACATTTTTTATTCCAATAGATTTACTTTTCCCCTTTTGGTCTTGGTTAAGAAATCAGTAACTCAGGAGTTATCAAACTCAAACATGATTGATAATTGTCATCTTTGTTAATTAAATTGAACTTCAATAATCCCAATCTTTTCATAGGAAATAAATAGGATCCGAAGATCAAACCAATTAATCCCTTGACCTTCCTTTATCTTAGTAAAGGTTAACAAAGTGGAATTAAGATTCAATTCTCATCATCATTGATAAGGATAACTAGGATAAGACCTCCAATTTCTCATACCTTGCCAAAAGTTTATTTACAGTTATTTATTTATTTTACTTGCCATTTAAATTGCTTGTTCTTCATTTACTTTATTTGCTAATTAGACTATTCGCTCCTCATTCTCAAAACCCCAATTTACAATCTCCATAACCAATAATAAGAACATACTTCCCTGCAGTTCCTTGAGAAGACGACCCGAGGTTTGAATACTTCGATTATCAATTTATTTAGGGGTTTGTTACTTGTGACAACCAAAACGTTTGTACGAAGGGATTTCTGTTGGTTTAGAAACTATGTCTACAACGCAACTATTTTTATAAAATTCTTTACTAGCAAAAATCCCCAAACGTCAAAATGGCGCCGTTGCCGGGGAATTGCAATCGTGTGCCTTATTATTGGTTATTGTAAATATTTTTCTTTTACGTGTTTATTTGTTTTTATTTTCTTCTTTTATCTTCATTAGCTACTATGAATTCTCACCCCTCTCGCTTTGAGTTTGGTTCTAATATTGTTGAAAGGAATGAAAGTTATAACAGGAACATGCATCAAGGTCAGAGCAATCAAAGATGGATGGAGCCAAGAGGATCTGATCAACCCTTTTGGCAGCAACACCCTCCAAGATATCATGGACAAAGACCATTCTACAATGTATACCAAGGCAATAGACATGGTGGACAACCTCGTAGTTACCAACAAGCCCCACCCTGTGCTTATAGGCCATCCTCTCAACACAACCTTGAACCACCACACTCACAAGCTCCTTTTCACCATTCGCCACCATATAATCCTCATTCACCCCGATTCCAATCCAATTACTCCCAAACATCACCACTTCCCCATGTACCATATCCAAATCTATCACCCCGAGAATCAGAGGTTTGCCTCAAGGAAACAGTAGATCAATGATGAGCGGATAATTTATACGCTTTTTGACATTGTTTTTAGTATGTTTTTAGTAGGATCTAGTTACTTTTAGGGATGTTTTTAATAGATTTTGTGTTAAATTCACATTTCTGGACTTTACTATGAGTTTGTGTGTTTTTCTGTGATTTCAGGTATTTTCTGGCTGAAATTGAGGGACTTGAGCAGAAATCAGATTCAGAGGTTGAAAAAGGACTGCTGATGCTGTTGGATTCTGACCTCCCTGCACTCAAAGTGGATTTTTTGGAGCTACAGAACTCGAAATGGCGCGCTTCCAATTGCGTTGGAAAGTAGACATCCAGGGCTTTCCAGAAATATGTAATAGTCCATACTTTGGCCAAGAATTGACGATGTAAACTGGCGTTCAATGCCAGCTTTCTACCCAAATCTGGCGTCTAGCGCCAGAAAAGGATCCAAAACCAGAGTTGAACGCCCAAACTGGCACAGAAACTGGCGTTCAACTCCACAAATGGCCTCTGCACGTGCAACACTCAGGCTCAGCCCAAACACACACCAAGTGGGCCCCGGAAGTGGATTTATGCATCAATTACTTACTCATGTAAACCCTAGTAGCTAGTTTATTATAAATAGGACCTTTTACTATTGTATTAGGCATCTTTGGATCTTTGGATTACCTTACGATCCTTTGATCATGCTTTAGGGGGCTGGCCATCTCGGCCATGCCTGGACCTTCACTTATGTATTTTCATACGGTAGAGTTTCTACACTCCATAGATTAAGGTGTGGAGCTCTGCTGTTCCTCAAAGATTAATGCAAAGTACTACTGTTTTTTATTCAATTCTTCTTATTTCTCTTCTAAGATATCCATTCGCACCCAAGAGCGTGATGAAGGTGATGATTATGTGTGACGCTCATCATCCTTCTCCTTTATGAACGCGTGTCTGACAAACACTTCTGTTCTACATGAATTAAGCTAGAATGAATATCTCTTAGATCTCCTAACCAGAATCTTCGTGGCGTAAGCTAGAATGATGGCGGCATTCAAGAGAATCCGGAAAGTCTAAACCTTGTCTGTGGTATTCTGAGTAGGATTCAATGATTGAATGACTGTGACGAGCTTCAAACTCGCGATTGTTGGGCGTTAGTGACAGACGCAAAAGGAGGGTGAATCCTATTCCAGCATGATCGAGAACTGACAGATGAATAGCCGTGCCGTGACAGGGTGCGTGAGCATATTATTCACTGAGAGGAGGGGATGTAGCCACTGACAATGGTGATGCCCTTGCATAAAGCCAGCCATGGAAAGGAGTAAGACTGATTGGATGAAGATAGCAGGAAAGCAGAGGTTCAGAGGAACGAAAGTATCTCCATTCGCTTATTTGAAATTCCTACCAATGATTTACATAAGTACCTCTATCCCTATCTTATTAATTATTATTCGAAAACTCCATTATCAATTTATATCCGCCTGACTGAGATTTACAAGGTGACCATAGCTTGCTTCATACCAACAATCTCCGTGGGATTCGACCCTTACTCACGTAAGGTATTACTTGGACGACCCAGTGCACTTGCTGGTTAGTTGTATCGAAGTTGTGACAATTATGAATTAAGATCAGAGCACCAAGCTTTGGAGCCATTACCAGGATTTGTTCGAGCCTGGAGATCACAATTTCGTGCATCAAGTTTTTGGCGCCGTTACCGGGGATTGTTCGAGTTTGGACAACTGACGGTTCATCTTGTTGCTCAGATTAGGTAATTTTCTTTTTGTTTTGTTTTCAAAAATTTTTCAAAAAGCTTTCAAAAATTTTTCTTTTGTTTTCGAAAAAATAAAATAAAATAAAATAAAATAATAAAAATAATGTTTTCAAAAATAAATTATTCTATGGCTTCAAGACTTTTAAGAATGAATTCTAGTGTTTTATGAAACATGTTGAATCCTATCTGGCTGTAAAGCCATACCCAAACTGCTTTGGGATTGGTATTCAACTAATCACTCCAGTCCATGTAATTATATGCTAAAGCTTGGCTGGCTATTAAGCCATGCCTGACCCTTTGATTGGAGCTTTAGAGCATAAGATTCCTGGAATTCATATTAAAAATTTTGGAATCCTTATTTTTCTTTTTCAAAATAATTTTTGAAAAAAATATAAAATAAAAATCCAAAAAAATTTAGAAAATCACAAAAATAAAAAATATTTCATGTTTCTTGTTTGAGTCTTGAGTCATATCATAAGTTTGGTGTCTTGCATGTTTTCTTTGCATTAAAATTTTTTCAAAATTGTGTCTATGATGTTCATCTTGACATTCATGGTGTTCTTGGTGTTCATCTTGACATTCATAGCATTCTTGCATGCATTCATTGTTTTGATCTAAAAATTTCATGCATTGCATAATTTTCATGATTTCATAAAAATTTCAAAAATAAAAAAAAAATATCTTTCCCTTTTTCTCTCATCAAATTCGAAAATTTGAGTTGACTTTTTCAAAAGTTTTTAAAATCAAATTGTTTCTTATGAGTCAAATCAAATTTTCAATTTGAAAATCTTATCTTTTTCAAAATCTTTTTCAAAAATCAAATCTTTTTCAAAATTCTTAGTTATTTTCGAAAATTTCAAAAATATTTTTCAAAAATCTTTTTCTTATTTTTATATCAAATTTTCGAAAATAACATAATCAATTAATGTTTTGATTCAAAAATTTGAAGTTTGTTACTTGCTTGTTAAGAAAGATTCAAACTTTAAGTTCTAGAATCATACCTTGTGATTTCTTGTGAATCAAGTCATTAATTGAGATTTTAAAAATCAAATCTTTTTCAAAACTAATTTCTATCATATCTTTTCAAAAATATCTTCTCATCTTATCTTTTTCAAAAATTTGATTTTCAAAATATCTTTTCTAACTTCCTAACTTCTTATCTTTTCAAAATTGATTTTCAAAATTTGTTTCAACTAACTAACTAACTTTTTGTTTGTTTCTTAACTTTTTCAAAACTACCTAACTAACTCTCTCTCTCTAATTTTCGAAAATATCTTCCCTCTTTTTCAAAAATTTCTTTTTTATTAACTAATTATTTTTATTTTTTATTAAAAAAAAAATTTCGAAAAAAATACTAACCTTTTTCAAAAACTATTTTCAAAAATCACTAACTCTTTTTCAAAAATTGTTTTCTAAAATTCACTTCCCCCTCTCATCTTCTTCTATTTGTTTATTGATATACTAACATCTTTCCTTCAACTCTCCAAAAATCCGAACCCCGTCTCTCTCTGAGTTCAGATTTTCTTCCCTTCTTTTCTTCTACTAACACAAGGATCCCTATACTGTGGTATAAAGGATCCATATTATTATTACTATTTTTTCTGTGCCATCTTCTTTGTCATATGAGCAGGAGCAAGGACAAGAACATTCTTGTTAAAGCAGATCCAGAACCTGAAAGGACTCTGAAGAAAAAAATTAAGAGAAGCTAAAATACAACAATCTAGAGATAACCTTTCAGAAATTTTCGAACAGGAAAAGGAGATGGCAGTCGAAAATAATAATAATATAAGGAAGATGCTTGGTGACTTCACTGCACCTAATTCCAATTTACATGGAAGAAGCATCTCCATTCCTACCATTGGAGCAAACAACTTTGAGCTGAAACCTCAATTAGTTTCTCTGATGCAGCAGAACTGCAAGTTTCATGGACTTCCATCTGAAGATCCCTTTCAGTTCTTAACTGAATTCTTGCAGATATGTGATACTGTTAAGACTAATGGAGTAGATCCTGAAGTCTACAGGCTCATGCTTTTCCCTTTTGCTGTAAGAGACAGAGCTAGATTATGGTTGGATTCTCAACCCAAAGACAGCCTGAACTCTTGGGATAAGCTAGTCACGGCTTTCTTAGCCAAGTACTTTCCTCCTCAAAAGCTGAGCAAGCTTAGAGCTGATGTTCAAACCTTCAGACAGAAAGAAGGTGAATCCCTCTATGAAGCTTGGGAAAGATACAAACAGTTGATCAAAAAGTGTCCTTCTGACATGCTTTCAGAATGGACCATCCTGTATATATTCTATGATGGTTTATCTGAGCTATCAAAGATGTCACTGGACACTTCTGCAGGTGGATCCATTCACCTAAAGAAAATGCCTGCAGAAGCTCAAGAACTCATTGACATGGTTGCTAATAACCAGTTCATGTACACTTCTGAAAGGAATCCTGTGAGTAATGGGACGCCTATGAAGAAGGGAGTTCTTGAAGTTGATACTCTGAATGCCATATTGGCTCAGAATAAAATATTGACTCAGCAAGTCAATATGATTTCTCAGAGTCTGCATGGAATGCAAGCTGCATCCAACAGTACTCAAGAGGCATCTTCTGAAGAAGAAGCATATGATCCTGAGAACCCTGCAATAGCAGAGGTGAATTACTTAGGTGAACCTTATAGAAACACCTATAACTCAACATGGAGAAATCATCCAAATTTCTCATGGAAGGATCAAAAGCCCCAACAAGGCTTTAATAATGGTGGAAGAAACAGGTTTAGCAATAGCAAGCCTTTTCCATCATCAACTCAGCAACAGACAGAGAACTCTGAACAAAATGCTTCTAATTTAGCAAATCTAGTCTCTGATCTATCTAAAGCCACTGTAAGTTTCATGAATGAAACAAGGTCTTCCATTAGAAATCTGGAAGCACAAGTGGGCCAGCTGAGTAAAAGGATCACTGAAATCCCTCCTAGTACTCTCCCAAGTAATACAGAAGAGAATCCAAAAGGAGAGTGCAAGGCCATTGACATAAGCACCATGGCCGAACCTGTGAGGAGAGGAGAGGACGTGAATCCCAAGGAGGAAGACCTCCTGGGACGTCTAGTGGTCAATAAGGAGCTTCCCTCTGAGGAACCAAAGGACTCTGGGGCCCATCTAGAGACCATAGAGATCCCATTGAACCTCCTTATGCCCTTCATGAGCTCTGATGAGTATTCCTCTTCTGAAGAGAATGAGGATGTTACTGAAGAGCAAACTGCCAAGTTTCTTGGTGCAATCATGAAGCTAAATGCCAAATTATTTGGCATTGATACTTGGGAAGTTGAACCTCCCTTGTTCATCAATGAACTAAGTGATCTGGATCAACTGACATTGCCTCAGAAGAGACAGGATCCTGGAAAGTTCATAATACCCTGTACCATAGGCACCATGATCTTTAAGGCTCTGTGTGACCTTGGTTCAGGAATAAACCTCATGCCCCTCTCTGTAATAGAGAAACTGGGAATCTATGGGGTGCAAGCTGCTAAAATCTCATTAGAGATGGCAGACAGCTCTAGAAAACAGGCTTATGGACAAGTAGAGGACGTATTAGTAAAGGTTGAAGGCCTTTACATCCCTGCTGATTTCATAGTCCTGGATACTGGAAAGGAAGAGGATGAATCCATCATCCTAGGAAGACCTTTCCTGGCCACAGCAAGAGCTGTGATTGATGTTGACAGAGGTGAAATAGTTCTTCAATGGAATGAGAACTCCCTTGTGTTTAAAACTCAAGGATCTCCCTCTGCAACCATGGAGAGGAAGCAAAAAAAGCTTCTCTCAAAGCAGAGTCAACCAGAGCCCCCACAGTCAAACTCTAAGTTTGGTGTTGGAGAGTCTCAACAAAGCTCTACACATCTGTGAGGCTCCATGAGAGCTCACTGTCAAGCTATTGACATTAAAGAAGCGCTTGTTGGGAGGCAACCCAATGTTTATCTAATTCTTATTTTTATTGTTTTTCATGTTTTCTTAGGTTCATGATCATGTGGAGTCACAAAATAAATATAAAAATTGAAAACGGAATCAAAAACAGCAGAAGAAAAATCACACCCTGGAGGAGCATCTGTCTGGCGTTCAAACGCCAGAACAGAGCATAGTTCTGGCGCTGAACGCCCAGAATGGGAGCATCCTGGCGCTGAACGCCCAGAACAAGCATGGTTCTGGTGTTCAACGCCAGAAATGGCAGCAAAGGGGCGTTGAACGCCCAAAATGGGCACCAACCTGGCGCTGAACGCCCAGAGTTGTGTGCAAGGGTATTTTACATGCCTAAATTGGTGCAGGGATGTAAATGCCTTGACACCTCAGGATCTGTGGACCCCACAGGATCATCTCAGGATCTGTGGACCCCACAGGATCCCCACCTACCTCATCATCTCTCTTTCCATTCATGATCATCCCTTCTTTTTTTTTTCCATTTACCACTCACATCCATACAACCACTACCTTCAAAATTCAACATCTCTCTCCCACCCAATCCCACCCATATGGCCGAATACGCACCTCCATCCATCTCCTCCATATCCTCTTCTTCTTCTTCTTCTATTCTTTCTTCTTTTGCTCAAGGGCGAGCAACATTCTAAGTTTGGTGTGGTAAAAGCATAGCTTTTTTGTTTTTTCCATAACCATTGATGGCACCTAAGGCCAGAGAAACCTCTAGAAAGAGGAAAGGGAAGACAAAAGCTTCCATCAAGGGTCTATAGCTCAGTGGTAGAACATTTGACTGCAAATCAAGAGATCCCTGAGATACCTCAGGGGATACATTTTCTTCCACACAATTATTGGAAGCAACTAAGGGTGGAACATCAAGAGCACTCCATCATCCTTCATGAAATCAGAGAAGATCTAAAAGCAATGAAGGAGGAGCAGCCAAGGCAAGGAAGAGACATAGAAGAGCTCAAGGACATCACTAAGGTGGACTCATTCCTTGTTCTTACTTTCTCTGTTTTTCATTTTCTATGTTATGTGCTTATCTATGTTTGTGTCTTCATTACATGATCATTAGTAGTTAGTAACTCTGTCTTAAAGTTATGAATGTCCTATGAATCCATCACCTCTCTTAAAATAAAAACTGTTTTAATTCAAAAGAATAAGAAGTACATGAGTTTTGAATTTATCCTTGAACTTAGTTTAATTATATTGATGTGGTGATAATGCTTCTTGTTTTCTGAATGTATGCTTGAACAGTGCATATGTCTTTTGAAGTTGTTGTTTAAGAATGTTAAATATGTTGGCTCTTGAAAGAATGATGACTAGGAGACATGTTATTTGATAATCTGAAAAATCATAAAAATGATTCTTGAAGCAAGAAAAAGCAGCAAAGAGCAAAGCTTGCAGAAAAAAAAAAAAATAGGCGAAAAAAAAAAATAGAAAGAAAAAGCAAGCAGAAAAAGCCAAAAGCTCTTAAAACCAAGAGGCAAGAGCAAAAAGCCAATAACCCTTAAAACCAAAAGGCAAGGGCAAATAAAAAGGATCCCAAGGCTTTGAGTATCAGTGGATAGGAGGGCCTAAAGGAATAAAATCCTGGTCTAAGCGGCTAAACCAAGTTGTCCCTAACCATGTGCTTGTGGCGTGTAGGTGTCAAGTGAAAACTTGAGACTGAGCGGTTAAAGTCAAGGTCCAAAGCAAAAAAAAGAGTGTGCTTAAGAACCCTGCACACCTCTAATTGGGGACTTTAGCAAAGCTGAGTCACAATCTGAAAAGGTTCACCCAATTATGCGTCTGTGGCATTTATGTATCCGGTGGTAATACTGGAAAACAAAATGCTTAGGGCCACGGCCAAGACTCATAAAGAAGATGTGTTCAAGAATCATCATACTGAACTAAGAGAGTCAATAACACTATTCAAAATCTGAAGTTCCTATAGATGCCAATCATTCTGAACCTCAATGGATAAAGTGAGATGCCAAAACTATTCAAGAGGCAAAAAGCTATAAGTCCCGCTCATATGATTGAAGCTCTGTTTCATTGATAGTTTGGAATTTATAGTATATTCTATTCTTTTTATCCTATTTTGACTTTCAGTTGCTTGGGGACAAGCAACAATTTAAGTTTGGTGTTGTGATGAGCGGATAATTTATACGCTTTTTGACATTGTTTTTAGTATGTTTTTAGTAGGATCTAGTTACTTTTAGGTATGTTTTTAATAGATTTTGTGTTAAATTCACATTTCTGGACTTTACTATGAGTTTGTGTGTTTTTCTGTGATTTCAGGTATTTTCTGGCTGAAATTGAGGGACTTGAGCAGAAATCAGATTCAGAGGTTGAAAAAGGACTGCTGATGCTGTTGGATTCTGACCTCCCTGCACTCAAAGTGGATTTTTTGGAGCTACAGAACTCAAAATGGCGCGCTTCTAATTGCGTTGGAAAGTAGACATCCAGGGCTTTCCAGCAATATATAATAGTCCATACTTTGGCCAAGAATTGACGACGTAAACTGGCGTTCAACACCAGCTTTCTACCCAAATCTGGCGTCCAGCGCCAGAAAAGGATCCAAAACCAGAGTTGAACGCCCAAACTGGCACAGAAACTGGCGTTCAACTCCACAAATGGCCTCTGCACGTGCAACACTCAGGCTCAGCCCAAACACACACCAAGTGGGCCCCGGAAGTGGATTTATGCATCAATTACTTACTCATGTAAACCCTAGTAGCTAGTTTATTATAAATAGGACCTTTTACTATTGTATTAGGCATCTTTGGATCTTTGGATTACCTTACGATCCTTTGATCATGCTTTAGGGGGCTGGCCATCTCGGCCATGCCTGGACCTTCACTTATGTATTTTCATACGGTAGAGTTTCTACACTCCATAGATTAAGGTGTGGAGCTCTGCTGTTCCTCAAAGATTAATGCAAAGTACTACTGTTTTCTATTCAATTCTTCTTATTTCTCTTCTAAGATATCCATTCGCACCCAAGAGCGTGATGAAGGTGATGATTATGTGTGACGCTCATCATCCTTCTCCTTTATGAACGCGTGTCTGACAAACACTTCTGTTCTACATGAATTAAGCTAGAATGAATATCTCTTAGATCTCCTAACCAGAATCTTCGTGGCGTAAGCTAGAATGATGGCGGCATTCAAGAGAATCCGGAAAGTCTAAACCTTGTCTGTGGTATTCTGAGTAGGATTCAATGATTGAATGACTGTGACGAGCTTCAAACTCGCGATTGTTGGGCGTTAGTGACAGACGCAAAAGGAGGGTGAATCCTATTCCAGCATGATCGAGAACCGACAGATGAATAGCCGTGCCGTGACAGGGTGCGTGAGCATATTATTCACTGAGAGGAGGGGATGTAGCCACTGACAACGGTGATGCCCTTGCATAAAGCCAGCCATGGAATGGAGTAAGACTGATTGGATGAAGATAGCAGGAAAGCAGAGGTTCAGAGGAACGAAAGTATCTCCATTCGCTTATCTGAAATTCCTACCAATGATTTACATAAGTACCTCTATCCCTATCTTATTAATTATTATTCAAAAACTCCATTATCAATTTATATCCGCCTGACTGAGATTTACAAGGTGACCATAGCTTGCTTCATACCAACAATCTCTGTGGGATTCGACCCTTACTCACGTAAGGTATTACTTGGACGACCCAGTGCACTTGCTGGTTAGTTGTATCGAAGTTGTGACAATTATGAATTAAGATCAGAGCACCAAGCTTTGGAGCCATTACCAGGATTTGTTCGAGCCTGGAGATCACAATTTCGTGCACCAATCAACTTCAAACAACCCTTCATCAACTGGAGCAAGCAGTAAGTCTATTATCTTCTAGACGTTCGAACATTCAAGGACCTCCCACAACCCCATGTGGACAATCTAATGAAGAGCGTAGCATGAAGGAGATACTAGAAACTTCAGTGGACAAGACAGAGCATGGCTTTGTCCTGGAACAAGTAGAGGAAGCTGTCATTATTAAAGAAGAAGAGTTGGTTGAGGAGACGCTGAACTTCCATGAGAATCCAGAGTTGTGAAAAATTCTGTCAAGGACGTTATAATTGATGCTAAGGAGGACAGTGCCCAACCCCCACGTAATGAACTTGCATCCGCAATGAATTCTCTGAGATCGAAGAATCTTCCCCAAGTGAATACGAAGATGATACGGAGGTAGATTTCTCTCAACCTCCAGTCTATGACTTAAGTGATGAGGAAGACATAGATGGCTTTGATCAGGACATGGATACATTTGAAGAATCTTGCAAAGAAGTGGAAAAATTCACAGAAGAGCACAAGGGAGTAGAACTCACAGAACCACTGGAACCACCTATCCCAAGGCCATTACCACCCAATACAAGTTTCAAGTGGGTACAATCCTTAACCTTTAACTGTGTTTTTCTACTTGAATATGGTTTGCTTGAAACAGATGGCCAGCTTAGAGCTCTCTGCGGCTTTAAGAGTAAAAGGGAAATGGCTCGTACTCAGAGCTGGTGCACAAGGTTTAATAAGGTTCCACGCTTCAACTCGAAGTGCACGGATTGTCATCATGATCAATCGGATGGATCTCGGAAAACGTTTGGTTATCCTGGTGAGAATCTAATTTCTAAACCGGATTTAAAAGCCAAGTTTGGGATCCTGGAATCTATTCTGACACTCGTCACCCCGAGAGCCTGAGAATCTATTTGAAGCTGCTCAGAAGCTTTACATGCCTAGTTTGGGACCCCGGAGGCTATTGGCATTCCAAGCGTTGGTGGAGATTTCTGGATGAATTTAAGCACAAGCCACCATAACAGGAAGCTCATCCAATGTCCAACTTAAGGACTTTAACTAAAAGTGCTAGGTGGGAGATAACTCACCATGGTATGATCGTTCTTTTTTTTTCAATTTTAATTTTATTCCGTTTTGTTTATTTTTGAGTTTTATTTTATTTTACTTCATTGAACCTAGAATCGTGCATAACATTCATATTAGCATTGCATTCTGTATTTTGGACAAAAAAAAGGGGTGCGCGACGCGAGACCGCATCATTCATGCGATCGCGTCAAGTTACGAAAAACACTTCCCACGTGACCGCGTCATTCACGCGGCCACGTGATCTGGAGATCAGCGTAAAGATCCAACGTCCAGAAAGTTAGGCTGGAATCGTGCGGCCATTGTGCGTTTCGCACAAACGACCCACGCGGTCGCGTCCCTGACGCGATCGCGTCACTTGCACAACATCAATCCCACGTGATCGCGTCTCATGGATTACACAAACCCCAAAAGGAGACAGAGAGTTGCGTTGAAACAACGCTGGATTCGTGCGTTTAGCACAATTTCCAGCGACGCGATCGCATGCCCTAGGCGATTGCGTCATTCATTCTTTTAGCTATTCCATGCGATCACGCCACTCACGCGATCGCGTCGACCCCCATTTCACTCCAGCCACGCGACCGCGTGCCCTACGCGATCGCGTGGATTCAAATCTATAACCCCCCCAGTCACGCGAACCCTACCATTTGCGCCCCCCCAAGCCCCTCTCCTCCCTCTCTTCTTCTCCGATCACACCAACCCTACCCAGTCACCATCATCGAACGACCGCCACCCCGCCGACCACCTAGACACCGCCGCCACCCACCCCCTTCCTTCTCCCCCCTCTTTCTTCTTCTTCCTTCTTCTTCCTCCCTCCACCGCCCCTGCCCTCCTCCGCGATCACCACCACTGCGCCGCCATCACCGCCCAGCGCCACCCACGCCCCCTTCCTTCCCCTATTTCCCCTACCCCCATTACCCCTACCTTTCCCTCCCTGCCACTGAACAGCAGCCACCGCCGCCGCGCCACCCTCCTCCGCCACGCCAGACGCCACCGCCACCATCCCCCAGCCATCTCTCTGCCCCACTCTCCTTAATTCGCCTACCAGGTTCCGACGAACGCCACCCTTCTATCCATTCGTAGTTAATTCATATTTTTCTGTTTATGTTCACATTTAGGCTAGTTAGCTATGCATGTTGTAGTGGATTCTAGGTTATTAGGTAGCCTAGGATGTGGTTAGTGGATTTAGGCCTGTTTAATTGCACTGTTCGTGTTCCTTGTTTTATCAATTTGCAATTCTGCTGTTGCTGTGAAGTTAGTAATGTTCATATGCTGCTCTTCAAGTTCATGATGCTATACTCTTTTTTATTCATACTATTTAATTGCAGCTTTACTTTTGATTAATATGAACTATTCTATTGCTGTTTATTTTTCAGGACAATCCAATTTTAGCCGGAATGCTGCCCAAATTTCTGTAAAATGTTTCCATTCCTGTCTTGGTTTTGGCATTTTCAACTGTGCATCTCTTAGATTTAACCAAACAAATTCATGAATGCCAGGGCAAGCTCTCTCATTCTCTTTGATTTTCTGGTTCATAATCTGCATTTTTGATGATTAGATTCCAATTTTTTTTTGCTATTTCTATATCTATCCGAATCATCATCAACCTAATTTTCTTGTTTGGTTATGAGTTACCTGTAGCCTTTAATTGTGAATGCTTGTTACTTAGAAACTTATCATTATGCCACTTACATTAACCCACTTTTTACTAACTCACTAATTTAAACTTCTTCAACTCTTTTTCAATTCTAACCAACTTAACCTTTCATACTCTCTCTTCTTGGTTTTTCACTTTCTCTTTAACCTTCTAACCATGGCATACTGATAATTTTTCCTAATTAACATGCCTTCTATTACATTTTGGATTGTGAATTCTTCTTTTCAGACTTTTAACTCCTATACAATCCTTAATGCACATTTACTTAACTCATTTTCCTTATCCTATTGCTCCTTTGCCACTTTGTGTTTCTTTTGACTATTTGCCTATTTGTTTTCCTGTTTTTATTATATCCTGGTTTTCTATTTTTCAGGATGTCTGCCAGCCAAAGAAAAGGAAAAGCAAAGGCTACTACTGGCAAACGAAAAAGAGGAGAATCCGCTATGTCCATCATGGATATCATGCACGATGACTCCTGGCGGGAGAAAAACTTTACCCCGCAGGAGAAGGCTGACCAGCTACTCCCTGCTACTGATCCAGTAAAGTTTGCAAACCGATACTGTGAGCTGAAGTATCTGGTGTTTGCAACCTCCAGGAACTTGTACCTAGAGAGGTCTCTGAAGATCCCAGAAGAACTCCAGCAATACACCTCTGATAAGATCAAACAAAGAAGCTGGTTCTTCCTGGAAAAAAACCTGACTGAGGTCAATGCATCTTGGGTAAGGGAATTCTACTGCAATTACTTCAAGACTTCCCTAGATGCAGTGAACCTAAGAGGGAGGCAGATTCTGGTCACTAAAGAGGCCATTGAAGATGTTCTGAAACTTCTGCCTAAATCTGATCAGCTGGATGGTTATCAAAAAGCTGAGGAGGACATGCGCTTCATGAAGTTTGATTGGGATACAGTCAAGGTCAGGATAGCCCTTGAGCCGAGCGTTCCTTGGATTATGGGTTAGAACACTACCATGCCAAAGGAAATCAAGCGGATTTACTTGAATGATGAGGCTCGGTTATGGCATTAGATACTTAGCAACTTCATTATGTTGAGTACTCACGAGACTGAGATACCAGCTGCTATGATCACCCTCCTATAGTGTGTGATGGAGGGTAAGGACCTGTACCTGCCACCCTTTATCCGGTACTATATGGCCAGGATCCACGTCCGAGGCACTCTTCCCTTTCCTTATCTGATTACACAACTATGCCGTCGAGCTGACGTGCCTTGGGAGGATGTTGATGAAAAGCCACCTGCTGCAGAATGCAAGAAGATTATCCCTCACAGCAGGAACTTTCTGGCTTTGGGCTACAGACCTCCATTCCTCACTGCTACTGCTGAGACAGCCACACCATCTGCCGGCCCATCTTCTTCCACAGCTACCCCTGCCACCACCACTGTACCTCCACCTGCCCCAGAGCCCGTCTATCATCTAGTGCACTGCTTGTTTCGACGGCTTGACCAGATGGAGCGTCGCAACAAGTGACGCTATGAGCACCTGAAGCTGATGATACGATCTGGCGACATTCCCTCCGAGCCTGACATACCATCCGAGGCATCTGAGGA
This sequence comes from Arachis ipaensis, assembly GCF_059453495.1. NCBI lineage: Eukaryota > Viridiplantae > Streptophyta > Magnoliopsida > Fabales > Fabaceae > Arachis > Arachis ipaensis. The sequence goes on along the minus strand of NC_142444.1, from coordinate 43,730,463 downwards.
GGAGGCGGATGACCACGAGGCAGAGACCCATCCACAGAGCGAGGCTGCGCAGGCAGGCACAGAGCATGCCGCATCACATCAGGAGGCTCCGCCTCAAATTCAGGCTGTAGACCCCGAGATCCCTATCCAGTCAGCACCTCCTCTGTAGCAGGCAGATCCTCAGACCGCCACCACAGAGACTCCAGCTACTCACCCTTCCAGTGATGACACCCCTTCACACCCTGCTTAAGTGAGCATCAGGGACGATGCTTCATTTTAAGTGTGGGGAGGTCGCCCTCTCTGGCGTACATTTTTTTTGGTGAACCACTACAGACTCTTTTTATTTTATTTTGCTACTTTTCTGTATTTTTCTTTTTATTTTTATTTTTCTTTTCTCAGTATTTATATATTGCTATTTTTATGTATTTTTACTCTATTTCTGCATTTTTCATTTTAGTTCATATTTTAGCCATTTAGTTTAGTAGCAATTCTAACTTATTAGTTATAGAAATTGTGGATTAATTAGTATAGCTTACCCCTTTTAGCATAAGATAGCTTAGTTTAAATTGAAAAATATAAAAAGGGAGTAAACTAGGAACTTGAACATAATAGAAACAACCCACACCTTGTATATATAGCATTATATGTTAGTTAGTTAACAACATTTCATCAAGGAGAAACACAAACTTTAAAGCCATTCAAAATAAATTTTACATTGAGAATAATGGGAACTTTTAATTTTACTTGCATGACATACATAATTGATAAATGATTTTTGAGCTAGAGAACACACAGCCTGTGAGTTTTGAGCTTAATTGTATGGTTACATTCAAACCATAATTTTTATTCCTGTGTGTTCTGCCCTTCTTTTTTTTGATGTTCTTTACTTTGTTTTAATCTATATGTCCGATTATAGAATAGAAATACATACCAAGAGAGTGATTGAGGCCATTGTTTAATTTTAGCTCACTTATCCCAAAATAGCCTATCTTTTACATCACCCTTGTTAGCCCCCTTGAGCCTTTAAATCCCCTTTTATTCTATAAACCACATTACTAGCCTTAAGCAGAAAAACAAAATAAAAATCCCAAGTTGAATCCTTGGTTAGCTTAAGATAGGAAGTATGTATGGTTTAAATGTGGGAGAACCTATTGGGAACATGGATGATAAAAACAAAAGGGTAGAAAAGTTGAAAAGAATAAAATAATTCAAAATAAAAGTTTTGGGAAGCATGCTCATGTGAAATCCAAATAATTGAATTACCATGTGCATTAAAAAAAAGTGTTATTTTTCAGTGGTTGAATAAAGGGCACACAAAAGAATTCCCCAAATGTGAAATAAAGAAATGCACATGGGATAAAAAAAAATAATAAACATTGAAACATGAGCATGTAACATCAAAAGTGGGAAAATATAGGAAAATAGGTAAAGAAGCTTTGCTTTACAAAGTATGTATGTTAGGTGAGATCTTAGACTAATTAAGGATTCACTTATTAGCTCACTTAGCCTTATACATATACCCTTACCTTTACCTTGGCCCCATTACAACCTTAACTAAAGACCTCATGATTTTTGGTATGTCTATATTCTATAATTATTGATTGGTTAGATGAAGAACAAAGTTATATAAAGTAAGAATAAAAAGAAGAATAGAGTGATTAACCCAATAAACATTGAGTGACTAGAGAGTAAACACAAAATCCAATGAGGGTTCAATAGCTCATTGATGACAAGTCATCTTAGCCTATTTTAGCTAGTCTTTTTCTGTTGTTTTCATTAGAATTATGCACTTTCTTGAGCTACAAGCAAGCTAATTGAGTAGATTTTCATGTTTCCCTTGATTGAACCAACCATATATGAATTCATGCCATTTCATGAGGTTTTATGCTATATTTGTTGCATATTATGAAAGATTGAATATCTCATGATTTTGAGCATAGCTTTGATGAGTTTGGTTGATTAATGATAGGTGAAGAAAGCTTGGAGAAAGGTTGAAGCAAAGAGGAATGGCTAGAAGTGAAGAGAGGACAATGGAATAAGTGAAATTGAACCAGGAAGCATGAAGTTAGCCCCAACGTTAGCCCCCTAACTTGGAGGCTAACGTTGGAACTTGAGAGTTTCTCCCCTGGGCACCAACGTTTGCGCCAACGTTAGCCCCCTAACTTGGAGGCTAACGTTGGCACATAAATTACAAAGGGGGAAGGGCCAACGTTTGCGCCAACGTTAGCCCCCTAACTTGGAGGCTAACGTTGGCGCCACTAGCATATAAGCAAGGCCAACGTTAGGGTCAAAGTTAGACCCCTAACGTTGGCACCAACGTGCATACCAGTAAATTTTGCTTGCTGCTATGAAAAGTTGGAGCCAAAGTTAGACCCCTAACTTTGGCTCAAACGTTAGGTCCAACTATGGCTAACTTCAAAACCGGTTCAATTGGTTCACTTTGGTTCTTCTTCAAACTTCAAGAGCAATCAACCAAGGCCTCTTTCAACCCAATTCCACCAAGAACAAAGGCCCAACTCAAGGCTTGAAGATCATTTTGGAAAGTGTATAAATAGGATAGAATTCAAGTTATTCGGGGAGCTTTCCTTTTAGAATTTTCATAATAGTTTTCGGAGAGCTTTTGAACTTGAGTGAACTTTAATTTCTTGTTTTCATTGCTTTCAATTTTATTTTACATTTGTCTTGGATCTTGGATTAGAGAATTGAAGAAATTCTGTTTCAATCTCAATCTTGGATCTCTCTATTTCTTTACTATTAATTGAATTGCATTTCCGGTTCATTGCTCTTCATCTCTTTTCTTTGCAATTTACAATTCCCTTGCAATTGCTCTTGTTAGATCTAGGAAGGCATTGAGATCTAGACTTGGTTTTCTAGTCTCTGGGTCCTGAGATCTGAATTTCTCATTTCAATTCCCTGTTTATTGCTTTTAATGTTCATTTACTTTACTGCTTCAAGATCCGGTTCAATCCCAATTCCCTTTCCCTCTTCTGTTTGATGCAATTTAGTTTTTCCTTGTTTAATTTCTGCAAATCCACATCCCAATCCCCTTTACATTTCAAGCAATTTACATTCCTTGCACTTTAAGATTCTGCAATTTACATTTCTTGCACTTTAAGTTTCTGCCATTTAATTTCTCGTTCTTTAAGTTTCAGCAATTTATTTCTTGTTCTCTTTACTTCAATGCAATTTAATTCTGCAAGTCACAAAATCATCAACCAAATCTTGATTCGCTTGAGTAAATCAACCACTAAACTAAAATTGCTCAATCCTTCAATCCCTGTGGGATCGACCTCACTCCCGTGAGTTTTTATTACTTGATATGACCCGGTGCACTTGCCGGTTAGTTTTGGGTGTTTTGGGAGAGATTCGTTTCTCACCAAAATATCTCATCACTCATTAACATATATCTTTGTTGAAATTATTAATTGTCTTGCAAGTTTATAAAATGTTTTTCTCTCCCATTTCAATTGTAAAGGCACTTTATCAACTATCTAAGATTTGGCTATATATATATATATATATGACTCCTTGAGAATGTGAATTAATTCAACTACATGCAAGCTTTATATACAAGTGAATAAAAAATAGAATTGCATGATGCGTTTAGGTAGTTGCATTTAGATTAGATTGTATTGCATGGCATTCCACCACTTTAACCTAACATTACTCTTGGACTTAGCATGAGGACATGCTATTGTTTAAGTGTGGGGAGGTTGAAAAACCCATATTTTATGATATATTTTCTGCTTAATCTGAGTGATTTATTCAATCCTTCACCCACTTATTCATCTTAATTGCATGGTTTTACTTTTCCTTCCTTATTATGTGATGTATGTGAAAAACATGTTTCCTATGCTTAAAAATAATTATTTTGATTACCCTTTATTTCCATTCGATGTCATGATTCGTGTGTTGAGTAGTTTCAGATCTTCTAAGGCAGGAATGACTTAAAGGATGGAAAGAAAACATACAAAAATGGAAGGAAAGCACAAAACAGAGTTTTTGAAGAAACTGGCAACCACGCGATCGCATGGGCGACGCGGCCGCATGCCAGCGCGAAAAGGCATTGACGCGGCCGCATGACTGACGCGACCACGCGCCTCGAGCGAAACACATATGACGCGGTCGCATGACTGATGCGACCGCGTGACAAGAAAAACTTCAAATGACGCGACCGTGTGACCCACGCGGACGCGTGACAGAGGCCACGCACCAGAAATTGCAGAAAACGCTCATAGCGAATTCTGAAGCCCTTTTTGGCCCAAATCCAAGTCTAGAAGGTATAGACCAGAGGTTATGAAGTGAGGGAATGCATCCATTCAAAGAGAGTCTCCACTTTAGTTAGTTTTCATGATTTAGATTTAGTTTAGAGAGAGGTTCTCTCCTCTCTCTCCTCCCTTTAGGATTAGGATTTAGAATTTGGATTTTATTCGCTTTCAGGATTATCTCTTTATCAGGTTCAATATTCCCTTTTATTTACTTTTGCAATTTAATTTATGAATTTTTCCATGTTACAGATTACTCTTTTGAATTAATGTTATTTGAGGTATTTCAGTTTAATATTGCTTTATTTTATTTATGTTGCTATCATTCCCAATCTGAAGACATTTTTTATTCCAGTAGATTTACTTTTTCCCTTTTGGTCTTGGTTAAGAAATCAGTAACTCAGAAGTTATCAAACTCAAACATGATTGATAATTGTCATCTTTGTTAATTAAATTGAACTTCAATAATCCCAATCTTTTCCTAGGAAATAAATAGGATCCGAAGATCAAACCAATTAATCCCTTGACCTTCCTTTATCTTAGTAAAGGTTAACAAAGTGGAATTAAGATTCAATTCTCATCATCATTGACAAGGATAACTAGGATAGGACCTCCAATTTCTCATACCTTGCCAAAAGTTTATTTACAGTTATTTATTTATTTTACTTGCCATTTAAATTGCTTGATCTTCATTTACTTTATTTGCTAATTAGACTATTCGCTCCTCATTCTCAAAACCCCAATTTATAATCTCCATAACCAATAATAAGAACATACTTCCCTGCAGTTCCTTGAGAAGACGACCCGAGGTTTGAATACTTCGGTTATCAATTTATTTAGGGGTTTGTTACTTGTGACAACCAAAACGTTTGTACGAAGGGATTTCTGTTGGTTTAGAAACTATGTCTACAATGCAAATATTTTTATAAAATTCTTTACTAGCAAAAATCTCCAAACGTCAGTTATAAATACCCAAAACCCCTCTTCTTTCTTCTTTTTTTTCTTTTTCTGAGCTATTTTGTCTTCAATTTCTCTTCAAGGCTTCTTTATAACCATCCTTCTTTATTCAAGATTTCTTTATCTTAAATTTCTGTTTGGGAGTTTTTGTTTACTTGTTGGAGGTTTTGGATCATCCGTGTTCTTGCTGTTTGCAACTTCATCATTTTACTCATCATTCTTAAGGTTAGTTCTGCAACCTGTGTGACTATTGAATAATATGCTCTAGGTTTAGAAACCTTTTTTGCCGTTGATGCTTGGTAATTTGAGATTCTGGGTTCTTCATTAAACATCGAAAACCTTGAAAATTTTACTTTATTTCATTGTTGCTCGAACGTTGATTGTTGCATTGTGACGCCGAATGTGAAGCTTTATTCTATGTTTCCCCCAAATGATGCCTTTCTGCATTTCTGAAGATGGCTCCATTTTCATGTTTAATTTGTTTCGTATGCGAGAGGGGATAAGAACTGAAATGTTCTTTGTGGGTTGTTGAAGACAACCCGACCTCTTGCAACCTGTAAGACTCAGAAATTTCGAAAAATCTTATTATGAGCTAATTTCAATTTATTTATTCATTAAAAATTTTATTTTCATAAAATATTTTATTAAAAGTAATTAAATCAAGTTCTAATAATTAAAATAAAAATTTTACTTAATTTTTCAATTATTGAATAATTTTCTATATTTAAACTATAAACTTTAGTAGTTATAAAAGAATAAGAATTTTATATGACTTAGTTTAAATAATTGAGATGTTAGAATTTAATATTTTAATTTTTATAAGCAAAGAAAATTAATTATATTATCTCTAATTTTAAATTAAAATACTTTATTTAAAGTCAATTAGCAGATTGATAATTAAATAATATTTTCAAATAAATTTTAAGGGATTACATTAGATTTTTAATTAATACTCTACCTAAACCCTAATTCCCAAATCAAAACCCTAAATCCCCAAAACACAACCTTAACCCTAATTTCCCAAAATTGGCCGTCGTTCCCTTTTTTCTTTTCCTTTCTTCTTCTATACACACCCACACTAACGGCAAGAGAGAAGAGGGCAGAGGAAGAGAGAAAGAGATCTAAGGGAGAAGGGAGATTGGGAAGAAAGAGGGGGACCGTGTGTAGTCGTCACCACCACACCGCGCTACTGCTCCGCCGCCGTCGCGTTGCCACCATTGTGTCGTCGTCAACCTCGAACCGAAAAGAGGGAGGTGTGGATGCAAAGTCGCGCAAAGAGAGAAATGTGGAGGCGGAGCCGTTTGCCACTGCTGAACCTCGGTTGCCAATGATTCGTCGTCGCTGAAACTCGTCACCGTTGCTATGTCATCGCCAAGGAGCTTGAAGGGAGATGGGAAGGCTATCTAGCAGCCGTTGTGCTTCCCACCATCGTCCATGGAGCCAGGATGGAGCGTCGTCGTCTTCAATGGTGGAATGGGCTTTGCAAAGAGAGAGAAATTCCCAACAAGGGAGAGGATGGGTCGCTCCTGTTGCCGTTCCTTCGCCTTGCTTGCCTTTCAAACCGAACTGCCATGGTCGCGAGCTTCTGCCACCGTTTAGCTTGCCAAAAATCATCACCGGAGCTGCAGCTACTCTGTTCCTTGGTTCTTTTCTAAGTACATTGAGCTATCTTGCTTCGAAAACCTCTTGTATCACTTTTCCATTATATATTACTGAGGTTTCTACGGCATTTTTGTGATAGGGTTGGATTATGGTCATTACATGTCGTGTTTAAAGTTGTCGTAGTCACTGCAAAGATGAAATGGAGCTGTGATTGTGGCTGCTTTTGCTGCAGGCCGAGAGAAAAACGTGTTTTGCGCGTTTTATAGCTTTTGGATTTTCACTATTCGAGGTAGGGTTTATTTTAATAAGAAAATGTTTTGGGCTTTGAATACCTGATAAGTTTAGTAGATTAATACAAATGGATAAATGCCTGTGATGTAAATGATTTTTTGTTGAGATTGATACGTTGTGTTTATTTTTGAATTGGTTGATTTCTAAATTTCTGGTAAAATAGATTAAATCTGTGGTTTTTGTTTTTTTATTTTTATTTAAATTGATAATGATTGGTCTTAAATGATGGATTTGGAAATGTTGATTTGAAATGTTGGTTTTGATTGAGTTGAGGTTGAAAAAGAGGGGATCCGTGATGGCTGGCAAACTCCAGTTTTTAGAGAAGGAACTGCCGAAATTTTTCTAAGAATTTGAAGGATTTGGTTATGATTTCAAAAATTAATTTGATTGGAAATAATTATTAGAAGAGATAAGCTTGGGATACTTTTACAGATTTTAAGGAGAGTCGAATTCCCTTGATTTGGTCAAATGGTGATTTTAATTCATTTGATTTTTAATAATAAAGAAAAGAGATTTGATTAACTAGCTAAATGTAACGACCTAATTTTCAGTATGTCTAGATCATACGGGAAACTAAGCACTACCAATTTGTTTTCCTAATTATTATCTATTATTTATTATATGAGCCTGAGTTGTTAAAAGCGTAGTTATTTTGCAAGTTTTTTCTTTTAAAACGTTTGTATTAATATACAAAATCATTCATAATCAATCCACAAATAATAAAAGATACAACAGTTATAAACAACCATACTTATAAACATCTCAAGCAATTAACAACATTTAGTGGCGCCCAGGCTAGCCTATACTCTATACTCACCTAATTTCTCCAAACTACAAAAGCGAGGAAAAGTACATTCTAGGTCTTCAAAACTCGAGTCAGGTGAAAAGTCATCAAAAGGCGGAAGATCGTCTACTACTCCTCTGCACGATCATATGTGGTCAAAGAGCATCTCACTGGTACTTTATTGAGTGGCCACATAACAACAACATCGTACGGAGGACTTAAGCTAAAGTTTGTAGATAAATAGGGTGTAGATGTCAGCTGGTCTCATGATATATACATATAAATAGATAATGGAGTTCACCCTAGACTTAAAAGAGTACCTAGAGCAGAATCCTCTTTGCGGAACGGTCATCAGCGACCTACAGAAGGGTACTCATGCTTCCATCTGAAGGGGAAGGGAGAGAGAAGGGGGCCAGAACTAGGAAGTTCTTAGTAGAGTCAGGCTAATTAGTCATGTTAATTAATGAATAGATTTTTGACGGTTTAGAATTTCACTAATGAAGTCTCGTTGTAAAGTATAGTTTCTAAACTAACAATAATCATTTCATACAAAAATTTTGTTTGTCACAAGTACAAACCCCTAAAATTATAAACCGAAGTATTTAAACCTCGGGTCGTCTCTCAAAGGAATTGCAGGGCAGTGTTCTTGTTATTGGCTATGGACATGTATATTTTGGGGTTTTGATTAGGAAACAAGAAAAGTAAATGATAAAGAAAATCAAATGACAAAATGGTCTTGGCAAGGATTGGTGGTCAAGGATCTCTATCCTTATCACTAGCCACAACATGATAGTTGCAATGATCAATCCCACTAAGTCATCCCTTAACTAATAGTAAAGGAAAGTCAAGTGAGCTATACCAATCCAAGTCCATAAGTCCTAGCTTTCCACTAATTGAATTAGTGAGAACTAGAGTCAATGGCTACCAACTATCAATCACTTGGACATTAGTAACTCAAGAATTCCCAAGTTACCTTCCCAAGCCAAGAGCATAAAATTCTACTCTAACACCTTCTCAAGCATTTTGACAAACACTTGGAAGGTATAAAAAGAAAGCATAGTAAATCTACAACAAGAATGAAATATAATCAACAATTATTACAAAGAATTAACAACAACAATCAAAGAAAACACAATTGACATGAATTACCTCAACTTGCATTAAAAGAAAATAGAAGAGACAAGATTGAATCTACAACAAAGCAAAGTAACAAAATAGAAGAAATTGCAACAAAGGAGTAGAAGAACAACATGTAACAACAAAGAATTGAGAAGTAGAAGTAGATGAGAGCAAAGAGCAAAACCTAGATCTAAGAAATTCTACCCTAATCCTAATCCTAATTCTAGAGAGAAGAGAGAGCTTCTCTCTCTAGAAAACTAAACTAAAATAGATCTCAAGTGTAATGTGTGTAATGGTGTGAAGTCATTCCTTCCCCTTCAATCCTTGGTTCCTTTTGTCTTTTCCCACCAAAAACTTAGCTCCAAATAGGGCCAGAAACCCTCCAAAATCGCCAGGCACGAGTTTGACTAAAAGAATCATGTGCGGCCTTCGGCGCGTACGCGTACAGCGCGCGTACGCGTCCATGGAGCATTTCGCGATCCACGCATAGGCACATAGTTCACGCGCGCGTCCATGGGCGTTTTCTAAATCTTTGACTTTTCATGATTTCTCCACTTTGTATGCTTTTCTTTCACTCCTTTGATCCTTTCCTAGCCTTTCAATCTGAAATCACTAACAAACACATCAAGACATCTAGTGGAATCAAAGGAAGATAAAAATCATCAAATTAAAGGTCTAAAAAGCATGTTTTCACATCTAAGCACAAATAAGGAGACAATCACAAAATCATGCTATTTCATTGAATAAATGTGAGGAAAGGTTATCAAAATGCTCTAAATTTAACACAAGATAAACCCTACAAATGGGGTTTATCAACCTCTCCACACTTAAACCTTAGCATGTCCTCATGCTAAACCAAGAATGAAGCAAAGGGTATGACATTTATTCCATGCAACTAAACTATCTAAATGCAAACTATCTAAATACAACTAACTATATGAATGCAAATGCTTGGCCAAAACAACTCAACTTCCAAGGAAACATTCACAAGCATAGGACTAAAGCAATAGGAATCAAATCCAACCCATAATTGCGTTGAATTATCAAAAAGGTTTACAAACTTGCATGAACAAGAATGATTATGGTGAATAAATGTAATTGAGCAATCAAACCCTCACCGGATATGTATCCGCTCTATTCACTCAAGTGTTTAGGGGTTGATTCACTCAATTCTCCCCTAATCATGCTTTCCAAAATTCGTTTTTCATCTAACAATCAACAATCATTCAATGCATGCATACAAATATCATGAGGTCTTTCCATAAGGTTGTAATGGGCAAGGGTCAAGGTAGGATCATATATGGATAAGTGGGCTAGAATTTGAATCTTTAATTAGCCCAAACTTTCCCACCTAACCTATATAATAACCTATACAATTAAGTACTAACCTAACTACCTATCCTTCACTTTTTCACATACTCATGCATCTTCTTTCCACTTCCCAACACTCATGCATTGATTCTTATTGAGCTTACCTTGGGACATTTTGTCCCCTTTTTTTTATTGTTTTTCTCTTTTTTTTTCTTTTTTTCTTTCTTTCTTTTTCTATATATATTTTTTCTTTTTCTTTTTCTTTTGTTTTTCTCATTTTCGATCTCTTTCTTTTTTTTTTCCAAACTACATAAGAATCTCAATGTATAAGGTTTAACAATTGATTAATACATGAGCATGCACCCAATTCCCAAATATAAAAATACAAAGCACCCTTTTATCCCAACCAATGTTCCCATATTTTCCAAAACTTGAATAATAAACACTCTCACTAGCCTAAGCTAATCAAAGATCCAAACAAGGGACTTTTATTGTTTTTCGCTTTAGGCTTGTAATGTGCTAAAATAAAGAACAATTGGGTTAAGCATAGGCTCAAAATTGGTTAACAATGGAGAGTAAAAGGTAGGCTATTTGGGTAAGTGAGCTAATGAAATATTGGCCTAAATCATATAAGTGCATGAATACAAGGAATAATTGGACATAAAGAATTAAACAAATCAAGGATCACAATCATAGAAAAAGAACAATTTCACACAAGAAGGAAAATAAGTGGTTATAAGATGTAACCACACAATTAGGCTCAAAACTTACAATCTTGTGTTCTTAGCTTAAGACATGCTTCACAAAATATGAATTCATGCAAGTTCATCAAAAATTTCTCAATCAATTGGGGTGGTACCCTATAGATAAATTCTTTGGAAAGATCTCCTTGTTTTGTCTAGGCTTATTCTAAATGTAAATGTAATGTTGTGATTGAGAAATTTTAAAAATTTCTTAGTTAATCCCTTTTTCAATCAAAACGGTGTCATATGTAAAAAGGGTCAACTAGGTCTCAACAATCCAAAATATTTTTCTAGTCACAACCAAAAGCTAAAATAAGCTAAAACAATTATATAAAGCAAAAGTGCATATATAAAGCAAAAGTGTAAAATCAACAAACTTAAACAAAAGTATCCACAATCCACAATACTGGTATATACAATAATCCCAAAAAGTGTAAAATAAGGCAAAATAACATAAACTAGGAGATAGTGTCCGAAAATGTTCACCAAATCCACCGACGGCGACGACAATGACCTCCCCACACTTAAGATGAAGCATCATCCTCGATGCTACGGATCAGGCTCATGGTGAGGGTCAACAGTTGCATCTGGCTTTGGCTGGGGCTCAGTCTGGGGCACTGGCTCCTCGGGAGGCTGCTGAGTATCCTGAGTAGCCTGCGTCTGTGGTGATGCCTCCTGTTGAATCGGATCCCCAACATTCTCCTCCTCATGCTCTGCCTCGTGGTCCTCCTCATCAGATGTGGAAGAGTCGGGAAGAGGGAGTAGCTGAACGCGCTGTGCTACGAATGCCTAATCCACTCGGTCCAAGCGTCGCATATACGGTGGTCACTGCGCTCCATGAATCGAAACAGACGCTGAACCAACAGATAGGTCAGCTCGGGTGCTGGTGGTGGTAAAGGTACTACTGCGGCTGCTGAAGAAGAGGGTCATGCCGCTGCTGTAGAATATGAAGGTCTAGCTGCCTCTACTGCTGCTCTAGCTCGAGAGCAGTGCCTGGATGGGGGTTTCTCGTGCACCCACGTACCCCACGGAATAGTAACCTCCTTATCGTCATCGTTTGGGGGTGGTGGTGTCACGTCATCGTCCCTCTATGGGGAACCGGCTAACTCAATCATCCTATTGATCAATGTGGGAAATGGTAGTAGGCCACGGATGTGTACTCGCCACATGCATCGCCTGATCAACCGGGGGAAGTATACCTCCTTCCCCTCCATAACACAGCTAATCAGAAGAAGCATATTGGTGCACGAAATTGTGATCATCAATGGCGCCAAAAACTTGGTACGCACAATTGTAATCTCAACTCTTTGTCACAACTCCGCACAACTAACCAGCAAGTGTACTGGGTCGTCCAAGTAATAAACCTTACGTGAGTAAGGGTCGATCCCATGGAGATTGTCGGCTTGAAGCAAGCTATGGTCATTTTGTAAATCTCAGTCAGGCGGATTCAAATGGTTATGGAGAATTGATAATTAAAAGATGAATAAAATATAAAATAGGATAGAGATACTTATGTAATTCATTGGTGAGAATTTCAGACAAGCATATGAAGATGCTTTGTTCCTTCTAAACCTCTGCTTTCCTATTGCCTTCATCCAATCATTCATACTCCTTTCCATGGCAAGCTGTATGTTGGGTTTCACCGTTGTCAATGGCTACCTCCCGTCCTCTCAGTGAAAATGGTCCAAATGCGCTGTCACCGTACGACTAATCATCTGTCGGTTCTCGATCATGTTGGAATAGGATCCATTGATCCTTTTGCGTTTGTCACTACGCCCAACACTCGCGAGTTTGAAGCTCGTCACAGTCATCCCTTCCCAGATCCTACTCGGAATACCACAGACAAGGTTTAGACTTTTCGGATCTCAGGAATGGCCGCCAATAAATCTAGCCTATACCACGAAGGTTTTAATCTTAGATTAGAAACCCAAGAGATACACATTCAAGCTTGTTTGCATGTAGAACGGAAGTGGTTGTCAGGCACACGTTCATAGGTGAGAATGGTGATGAGTGTCACGGATCATCACATTCATCAGATTGAAGTACGAGTGAATATCTTGGAATAAGAATAAGCTTGAATTGAATAGAAAAATAATAGTACTTTGCATTAATTCATGAGGAACAGCAGAGCTCCACACCTTAATCTATGGTGTGTAGAAACTCCACCGTTGAAAATACAAAAGCGATAATGGTGTTCATTGGCTTCGGCCCCAGAGGTGGAACCAGAATGACCAAGATGAAAAGTGTGAAAAAGTATGAAAATACAATAGCAAAAGGTCCTATTTATAGAAAACTAGTAGCCTAAGGTTACAAAAATAAGTAATTAATGCAGAAATCTTCTTCCGGGCCCACTTGGTGTGTGCTTGGACTGAGCATTGAAGCTTTCACATATAGAGACTTTTCTTGGAGTTAAACGCCAGCTTTTGTGCCAATTTGGGCGTTTAACTCCAGCGTTTATGCCAGTTCTGGCGTTTTGACGCCAGAATTTTTATGCTGACTTGGAACGCTAGTTTGGGCCATCAAATCTCGGGCAAAGTATGGACTATTATATATTGCTTGAAAGCCCAGGATGTCTATTTTCCAAAGCAATTGAAAGCGTGCTAATTGGACTTCTGTAGCTCCAGAAAATCTACTTTGAGTGCAGGGAGGTCAGAATCCAACAGCATCTGCAGTCCTTTTTCAGCATCTGAATCGGATTTTTTCTCAGGTCCCTCAATTTCAGCCAGAAAATACCTGAAATTATAGAAAAACACACAAACTCCTAGTAAAGTCCAAAAATATAATTTTTATTTAAAAACTAATAAAAATATAATAAAAAGTAACTAAAATATATTAAAAACTACTTAAAAATAATGCCAAAAAGCGTATAAATTATCCGCTCATCACAACACCAAACTTAAATTGTTGCTTGTCCCCAAGCAACTAAAAACAAAGTAGGATAAAAAGAAGAGAATATACAAGGAATTCTAAAAACATCTATGAAGATCAGTCTTAATTAGATGAGCGGGGCTATTAGCTTCTTGCTTCTGAACAATTTTGGCATCTCACTTTATCTTTTGAAGTTCAGAATGATTGGCATCTATAGGAACTCAGAATTCAGATAGTGTTATTGATTCTCCTAGTTCAGTATGTTGATTCTTGAACACAGTTACTTTATGAGTCTTGGCCGTGACCCTAAGCATTTTGTTTTCCAGTATTACCACCGGATACATAAATGCCACATACACATAACTGGGTGAACCTTTTCAAATTGTGACTCAGCTTTGCTAGCGTCCCCAATTACAGGTGTCCAGAACTCTTAAGCACACTCTTGTTGTTTTGGACCACGACTTTAACCGCTCAGTCTCAAGCTTTTCACTTGACACCTTCACGCCACAAGCACATGGTTAGGGACAGCTTGGTTTAGCCACTTAGGCCAGGATTTTATTCCTGTGGGCCCTCCTATCCACTGATGCTCAAATCCTTGGATCCTTTTTATTTTACCCTTGCCTTTTGGTTTAAAGGGCTATTGGCTTTTTCTGCTTGCTTTTTCTTTTTCTTTCTTTTCTTTTTTTTTTCTTTTTTTTTGCCCATTTTTTCGCATATTTTTTTTTCTGCAAGCTTTGTATTCACTGTTTTTTCTTACTTCAAGAATCGATTATATGATTTTTCAGATTATCAAATAACATTTCTCCTTTTTCATCATTATTTCAAGAGCCAACAATTTTAACATTCATAAACAACAAATTCAAAAATATGCACTGTTCAAGCATTCATTCAGAAAACAAAAAGTATTGCCACCACAACAAAATAATTAAACTATTTTAACATTCGAAATTCATGTACTTCTTTTTCTCAATTAAAAACACTTTTTATTTAAGAAAGGTGATGGATTCATAGGACATTCATAGCTTTAAGGCATAGACACTTAGACACTAGTGATCATATAATAAGACACAAACATAAATAAAAAATAAAGCATAATTTTTAAAAAATAGAAAATAAGAACAAGAAAATTAAAGAACGGGTCCACCTTAGTGATGGTGGCTTGTTCTTCCCCTTGAAGATCTTATGGAGTCCTTGAGCTCCTCAATGTCTATTCCTTGCCTTTGTTGCTCCTCCCTCATGACTCTTTGGTCTTCTCTGATTTCATGGAGGAGGATAGAATGCTCTTGGTGCTCCACCCTTAGTTGTCCCATGTTGGAACTTAATTCTCCTAGGGAGGTGTTGATTTGCTCCCAATGGTTTTGTGGAGGAAAATGCATCCCTTGAGGCATCTTAGGAATTTCATGATGAGAAATTTTCCCATGCTCTTGTCCATGAGTGGGCTCTCTTGTTTGCTCCATCCTTTTCTTAGTGATGGGCTTGTCCTCATCAATGAGGATGTCTCTCTCTATGTCAATTCCAGCTGAATTGGAGAGGTGACAAATGAGATGAGGGAAGGCTAACCTTACCAAAGTAGAGGACTTGTCCGCCACCTTGTAGAGTTCTAGGGATATAACCTCATGAACTTCTACTTCCTCTCCAATCATGATGCTATGGATCATGATAGCCCGGTCTATAGTAACTTTAGACCGGTTGCTAGTGGGAATGATTGAGCGTTGGATGAACTCCAACCATTCTCTAGCCAGGACACAACTTCATAGAAGTGCTCTTGATGCACACTTGAGATGAATCGGCCATGTATGGGTGGGTTTAGGAGAGAAAGTGATTTTAATTTGAATGGTGAGGTAGGTGGGGTTTTATGATGGATGGATGTGGATTGGTGAAGAGATTATGGAGAAGAGGGTAGGATTTGATAGGTGAGGGGTTTTTGGGGAAGAGGTATTGGTGCACGAAATTGTGATCATCAACAATGGCGCCAAAGGACTTGGAGCTCTCAAACGTGAATCACACTTTGTCACAATTCCGCACAACTAACCAGCAAGTGCACTGGGTCGTCCAAGTAATAAACCTTACGTGAGTAAGGGTCGATCCCACGGAGATTGTCGGCTTGAAGCAAGCTATGATCATCTTGTAAATCTCAGTCAGGCAGATTCAAATGGTGATGGAGGATTGATAATTAAAAGATGAATAAAACATAAAATAAAGATAGAGATACTTATGTAATTCATTGGTGGATTTCAGATAAGCGTATGAAGATGCTTTGTTCCCCTTGAACCTCTGCTTTCCTATTGCCTTCTTCCAATCATTCATACTCCTTTCCATGGCAAGCTTTATGTTGGGCATCACCGTTGTCAATGGCTACATCCCGTCCTCTCAGTGAAAATAGTCCTGATGCTCTGTCACAACATCGGCTAATCAGCTGTCGGTTCTCGATCATGTCGGAGTAGGATCCATTGATCCTTTTGCGTCTGTCACACGCCCCATAATCGTGAGTTTGAAGCTCGTCACAGTCATCCCTTCCCAGATCCTACTCGGAATACCACAAACATGGTTTAGACTTTCCGGATCTCAGGAATGGCTGCCATTAATTCTAGCCTATACCACGAAGGTTCCAATCTTAGATTAGAAACCCAAGAGATACGCATTCAAGCCATTGCTAGTAGAACAGAGGTGGTTGTCAGGCACATGTTCATAGGTGAGAATGATGATGAGTGTCACGGATCATCACATTCATCAAGTTGAAGAACGAATGAATATCTTGGAGAAGAAATAGACTTGAGTTGAATAGAAAAATAATAGTACTTGTATTAATTCATGAAGAACAGTAGAGCTCCACACCTTAATCTATGGTGTGTAGAAACTCCACTGTTGAAAATACATAAGAACAAGGTTCAGGCATGGCCGTGAGGCCAGCCCTCAAAACGTGAAAAGGTCTATTAAAAGTATGATCAAGTGTAAAAATACAATAGCAAAAGGTCCTATTTATAGAGAACTAGTAGCCTAGGGTTTACAGAAATCAGTAATTAATGCAGAAATCTTCTTCCAGGCCCACTTGGTGTGTGCTTGGGCTGAGCATTGAAGCATTTTCGTGTAGAGACTTTTCTTGGAGTTAAACGCCAGCTTTTGTGCCAGTTTGGGCGTTTAACTCCAGCTTTTGTGCCAGTTTTGGAGTTAAACGCTAGAATTCTTGAGCTGATTTGGAACGCCAGTTTGGGCCATCAAATCTCGGGCAAAGTATGGACTATTATATATTGCTGGAAAGCCCAGGATGTCTACTTTCCAACGCAATTAAGAGCGCGCCAATTGGGATTCTGTAGCTCCAGAAAATCCACTTTGAGTGCAGGGAGGTCAGAATCCAACAGCATCTGCAGTCCTTTTTCAGCCTCTGAATCAGATTTTTGCTCAAGTCCCTCAATTTCAGCTAGAAAATTCCTGAAATCACAGAAAAACACACAAACTCATAGTAAAGTCCAGAAATATAATTTTTAAATAAAAACTAATAAAAATATAATAAAAACTAATTAAAATATACTAAAAACATACTAAAAATAATGCCAAAAAGCGTATAAATTATCCGCTCATCACAACACCAAACTTAAATTGTTGCTTGTCCCCAAGCAACTGAAAATCAATAGGATAAAAAAGAAGAGAATATACAATGAATTCCAAAAATATCTATGAAGATAAGTATTAATTAGATGAGCGGGGCTTTTAGCTTTTTGCTTCTGAATAGTTTTGGCATCTCACTTTATCCCTTGAAGTTCAGAATGATTGGCATCTATAGGAACTCATAATCTAGATAGTGTTATTGATTCTCCTAGTTAAGTATGTTGATTCTTAAACACAGCTACTTTATGAGTCTTGGCCGTGGCCCTAAGCACCTTGTTTTCCAGTATTACCACCGGATACATAAATGCCACAGACACATAACTGGGTGAACCTTTTCAGATTGTGACTCAGCTTTGCTAGAGTCCCCAATTAGAGGTGTCCAGGGTTCTTAAGCACACTCTTCTTTTTGCTTTGGACCTCGACTTTAACCGCTCAGTCTCAAGTTTTCACTTGACACCTTCACGCCACAAGCACATGGTTAGGGACAGCTTGGTTTAGCCGCTTAGGCCAGGATTTTATTCCTGTGGGCCCTCCTATCCACTGATGCTCAAAGCCTTGGATCCTTTTTATCACCCTTGCCTTTTGGTTTAAAGGGGTATTGGCTTTTTCTGCTTGCTTTTTTTTTTGCAAGCTTTTCACTGCTTTTTCTTGCTTCAAGAATCAATTTTATGATTTTTCAGATCATCAGATAACATTTCTCCTTTTTCTTTCATTCTTTTAAGAGCCAAAAATTTTAACATTCATGAATCAACAAATTCAAAAATATGCACTGTTCACGCATTCATTTAGAAAAATAATAGCATTGCCACCACATCAAAATAATTAAACTGTTTTAAAATTTGAAATTCATGCACTTCTTTTTCTTTTTCAATTAAAAACATTTTTCATTTAAGAAAGGTGATGGATTCATTTTCATAGCTTTAAGGCATAGACACTTAGACACTAATGATCATGTAATAAAGACACAAACATAAATAAACATAAAGCACAATTTTCGAAAAACAGAAAATAAAGAACAAGGAAATTAAAGAATGGGTCCACCTTAGTGATGGCGGCATGTTCTTCCTCTTGAAGATCTTATGGAGTGCTTGAGCTCCTCAATGTCTCTTCCTTGCCTTTGCTGCTCCTCTCTCATGGTTCTTTGATCTTCTCTAATTTCATAGAGGAGGATGGAATGCTCTTGGTGGTCCACCCTTTGTTGTCCCATGTTGGAACTTAATTCTCCTAGGAAGGTGTTGATTTGCTCCCAATAGTTTTGTGGAGGAAAATGCATCCCTTGAGGTATCTCAGGGATTTCATGATGAGGAAATTCCTCATGCTCTTGTCCATGAGTGGGATCTCTTGTTTGCTCCATCCTTTTCTTAGTGATGGGCTTGTCCTCATCAATGAGATGTCTTCCTCTATGTCAATTCCAGCCGAATTGCAGAGGTGACAAATGAGATGAGGGAAGGCTAACCTTGCCATAGTGGAGGACTTGTCCGCCACCTTGTAGAGTTCTTGGGATATAACCTCATGAACTTCCACTTCTTCTCCAATCATGATGCTATGTATCATGATAGCCCGGTCTATAGTAGCTTCGGACCGGTTGCTAGTGGGAATGATTGAGCGTTGGATGAACTCCAACCATCCCCTAGCCACGGGCTTGAGGTCGTGCCTTCTTAGTTGAACCGGCTTCCCTCTTGAATCTCTCTTCCATTGAGCGCCCTCTTCACATATGTCCATGAGGATTTGGTCCAACCTTTGATCAAAGTTGACCCTTCTAGTGTAGGGGTGTGCATCTCCTTACATCATGGGCAAGTTGAATGCCAACCTTACATTTTCCGGACTAAAATCCAAGTATTTCCCTCGGACCATTGTAAGCCAATTCTTAGGGTTCGGGTTCACACTTTGATCATGGTTCTTGGTGATCCATGCATTGGCATAGAACTCTTGAACCATTAAGATTCTGACTTGTTGAATGGGGTTGGTGAGAACTTCCCAACCTCTTCTTTGGATCTCATGTCGGATCTCCGGATATTCGCCCTTTTTGAGCTTAAAAGGGACCTCGGGGATCACCTTCTTCTTGGCCACAACTTCATAGAAGTGGTCTTGATGCACCCTTGAGAGGAATCTCTCCATCTTCCATGACTCGGAGGTGGAAGCTTTTGCCTTCCCTTTCCTCTTTCTAGAGGTTTCTCCGGCCTTTGGTGCCATAAATGGTTATGGAAAAATAAAAAGCTTTAGCTTTTACCACACCAAACTTAGAAGGTTGCTCGTCCTCGAGCAAAAGAAGAAAGAAGAGAATAGAAGAAGAAGAAATAGAGGAGATAGAGTGGGCTTTGTGATTCGGCCAAGGGGGAGAAGTGTTGTTTAGGTAGTGTGAAAATGAAGGAGTGAAGATGGGTTTATATAGGTGTGAGAGGGGTGTGTATGGTTCGGCTATAGAGGGTGGGTTTGGAAGGGAAAGTGGTTTGAATTTGAATGGTGAGGTAGGTGGGGTTTTATGAAGAATGGATGTGAGTGGTGAAGAGAATGGTGGGATTTGATAGGTGAGGGTTTTTTGGGAAAGAGGTATTGAGGTGATTGGTGAATGGGTGAAGAAAAGAGAGAGTGGTGGGGTAGGTGGGGATCCTGTGGGGTCCACAGATCCTGAGGTGTCAAGGATATCTCATCCATGCACTAAGTGGCGTGCAAAACGCCCCTTTTCTGCCAATCCTGGCATTAAACGGCAGGCTGCTGCCCATTTTTGGCGTTTAACGCCAGCTTCTTGCCCATTCCTGGCGTTAAACGCCAGTCTGGTGCCCTTTTCTGGCGTTAAACACCCATAATAGTGCCAGACTGGGCGTTTAACGCCCATTCTGCTACCTTTACTGGCGTTTAAACGCCAGTAACTGTCTCCTCCAGGGTGTTCTATTTTTCATTCTATTTTTCACTTTGTTTTTGCTTTT
This sequence comes from Arachis ipaensis, assembly GCF_059453495.1. Lineage (NCBI taxonomy): Eukaryota > Viridiplantae > Streptophyta > Magnoliopsida > Fabales > Fabaceae > Arachis > Arachis ipaensis. The sequence continues at coordinate 43,710,011 of NC_142444.1, read as the reverse complement.
TCAATTGTTTTTGTGACTTCACATGATCATCAACCTACAGAAAACATAAAATAACCATAGAAAATAGAAATTTAACATAGATAAGTAAAAATTGGGTTGCCTCCCAACAAGCGCTTCTTTAATGTCAGTAGCTTGACAGTGGCTCTCATGGAGCCTCACAGATGTTCAGAGCAATGTTGGAACCTCCCAACACCAAACTTAGAGTTTGACTGTGGAGGCTCTGTTTGACTCTGTATTGAGAGAAGCTCTTCGTGCTTCCTCTCTATGGTGACAGAGGGATATCCTTGAGCTTTAAACACAAGGGAGTCTCCATTCACTTGAATGATCAATTCTCCTCTGTCAACATCAATCACAGCTTTTGCTGTGGCTAGGAAGGGTCTGCCAAGGATGATGGATTCATCCATACACTTCCCAGTCTCTAGGACTATGAAATCAGCAGGGATGTAATGGTCTTCAACCTTTACCAAGACATCCTCTACAAGTCCATAAGCTTGTTTCTTTGAATTGTCTGCCATCTCCAGTGAGATTCTAGCAGCTTGTACCTCAATGATCCCTAGCTTCTCCATTACAGAGAGAGGCATAAGGTTTATGCTTGACCCTAGGTCACACAGAGCCTTTTCAAAGGTCATAGTGCCTATGGTACAAGGGATTGAGAACTTTCCAGGGTCCTGTCTCTTTTGAGGTAATCTCTGCCTAGTCAAGTATTCCAGTTCCTTGATGAGCAATGGAGGTTCATTCTCCAAAGTTTCATTACCAAATAACTTGGCATTTAGCTTTATGATTGCTCCAAGGTACTTAGCAACTTGCTCTTCAGTGACATCTTCATCCTCTTCAGAGGAAGAATACTCATCAGAGCTTATGAATGGCAGAAGTAGATTTAATGGAATCTCTATGGTCTCAGTATGAGCCTCAGATTCCCATGGTTCCTCATTAGGGAACTCCATGGAGGTCAGTGGGCGTCCATTGAGGTCTTCCTCAGTGGGAATCACTGCCTCTTCCTCCTCTCCATGTTCGTCCATGTGAAATGTGGTTATGGCCTTGCACTCTCTTTTGGGATTCTCTTCTGTATTGCTTGGGAGAGTGCTAGGAGGGAGTTCAATAATTTTCTTACTCAGCTGACCCAATTGTGCCTCCAAATTTCTAATGGAGGACCTTGTTTCAGTCATGAAACTTTGAGTGGTTTTGATTAGATCAGAGACAATGGTTGCTAAGTCAGAGTGGCTTTGCTTAGCATTCTCTATTTGTTGCTGAGAAGATGATGGAAAAGGCTTGCTATTGCTAAGCCTGTTTCTTCCACCATTGTTGTTGTTGAAACCTTGTTGAGGTCTCTGTTGATCCTTCCATGAGAGATTTGGGTGATTTCTCCATGAAGGATTATAAGTGTTTCCATAGGATTCTCCCATGTAATTCACCTCTTCCATTGCTGGGTTCTCAGGATCATAAGCTTCTTCTTCAGAGGAAGCTTCCTTAGTACTGCCTGTTGCTGCTTGCATTTCAGACAGACTCTGAGAAATCATATTGACTTGTTGGGTCAATATTTTATTCTGAGCCAATATGGCATTCAGAGTATCAATCTCAAGAACTCCTTTCTTCCGAGTTGTCCCATTATTCACAGGATTCCTTTCAGAGGTGTACATGAATTGGTTATTTGCAACCATTTCAATGAGTTCTTGAGCTTCTGCAGGCATCTTCTTCAGATGAAGAGATCCTCCAACAGAGCTATCCAATGACATCTTGGATAGTTCAGACAGACCATCATAGAAGATTCCTATGATGCTCTATTCTGAAAGCATGTCAGAAGGGCACCTTCTGATCAATTGCTTGTATCTCTCCCAAGCTTCATAGAGGGACTCACCATCCTTCTGTCTAAAGGTTTAGACTTTCACTCTAAGCTTACTCAATTTTTGAGGTGGAAAGAACTTTGCCAAGAAGGCATTGACTAGCTTTTCCCAAGAGTTCAGGTTTTCCTTAGGTTATGAATCCAACCATGTTCTAGCTCTGTCTCTTACAGCAAAAGGAAAAAGCATAAGTCTGTAGACTTCAGGGTCAACCCCATTGGTCTTGACAGTGTCACAGATTTGCAAGAATTCAGCTAAGAACTGATGAGGATCTTCCAATGGAAGTCCATGAAACTTGCAATTCTGTTGCATTAGAGAAACTAATTGAGGCTTAAGCTCAAAGTTGTTTGCTCCAATGGCAGGGATAGAGATGCTTCTCCCATAGAAATCAGGAGTAGGTGCAGTAAAGTCACCAAGCACCTTCCTTGCATTGTTGGCATTGTTGTTGTTTTCGGCTGCCATGGTTTCTTCTTCTTTGAAGAGTTCTGTTAGGCCCTCTAAAGAGAATTGTTCTTTAGCTTCTTTTAGCTTTCTCTTCAAGGTCCTTTCAGGTTCAGGATCAGCTTGAACAAGTATGCCTTTATCTTTGTTTCTGCTCATATGAAAGAGAAGAGAACAAGAAAGTGGGGAATCCTCTATGTCACAGTATAGAGATTCCTTGAGGTGACAGAGGAAAAGAAGAATAGAAGGAGGAGGTGGAGAAGAGGGAATTCGAACTTATCAAGAGGGATAGAGTTCGAATTGCACCTTGATGCGGAGTCTTAGTCCTTTAAATAGAAGGGTGTGAAAAGAGGGGAAGAATTTTCGAAAATAAATTAAAAGATTTTAAAAAGAAATTTGAAAATTTGATTGAGATTTTCGAAAACTAAGATTGGGAAAGAAATAAAGTGATTTTTGAAAAAGATTTTGAAATTAGAAAAAAGATATGATTGAAAAAATTAATTTAGAAAAAGAAAATTTTTAAAATTAAAGTTGATTACTTGACTATCAAGAAATTAAAAGATATGATTTTAAAATTTAAAGTTTGATCCTTTCTTAATAGGCAAGTAACAACTTGAAAATTTTGAAGTAAATCTTTAATTATAGCAAGGATTTTTGAAAATAGTAAAAATAAATATAAAATGGAATGAAATTGATTTGGAAAGAGATATGATTGAAAAGATATGATTTGAAAAAGATTTGATTTTGAAAAAAAAATGAAAACTTGAAAAAAATGTGAATTAAAAACAAAATCTTTCCTCTAGTGTCATCCTGGCGTTAAACGCCCAGAATGGTGCCCATTCTGGCGTTTAACGCCCAGATCTCTACCTTTTTGGGCGTTAAACGCCCAGCCAGGTACCCTAGCTGGCGTTTAAACGCCAGTTTTCCTTCTTCACTGGGCGTTTTGAACGCCCAGCTTTTTCTGTTTGATTTCTCTGCTGAATGTTCTGAATCTTCAATTCTCTGTATTATTGACTTGAAAAGACACAATTTTGAAAATATTTTTGAATTTTTAATGATGAGAAACAATAAGAATGCAACTAAGATAAAATAAACAATGCATGCAGGACACCAAACTTAAAAATTTTCATATAAAAGACACTAACAAATTGAGAATGCATATGAGAAACAACAAAACACTCAAAACAAGAGAATTTAAAGATCAGAGCAATGAAATCATCAAGAATAACTTGAAGATCAATGAAGAGCATGCATGAATTCGAAAAATGCAAGAAGAACAGAAACATGCAATTGACACCAAACTTAAAAATTAATACTAGACTCAAACAAGAAACATAAAATATTTTTGGTTCTATGATTTTAAAATACTAGACTCATGTACTTCTTTTTCTTTTGCAATTAAAAACACTTTTTATTTAAGAAAGGTGATGGATTCATAGGACATTCATAGCTTTAAGGCATAGACACTTAGACACTAGTGATCATATAATAAGACACAAACATAAATAAAAAATAAAGCATAATTTTCGAAAAACAGAAAAATAAGAACAAGGAAATTAAAGAACGGGTCCACCTTAGTGATGGTGGCTTATTCTTCCTCTTGAAGATCTTATGGAGTCCTTGAGCTCCTCAATGTCTCTTCCTTGCCTTTGTTGCTCCTCCCTCATGACTCTTTGGTCTTCTCTGATTTCATGGAGGAGGATAGAATGCTCTTGGTGCTCCACCCTTAGTTGTCCCATGTTGGAACTTAATTCTCCTAGGGAGGTGTTGATTTGCTCCCAATGGTTTTGTGGAGGAAAATGCATCCTTTGAGGCATCTTAGGAATTTCATGATGAGGAATTTTCTCATGCTCTTGTCCATGAGTGGGCTCTCTTGTTTGCTCCATCCTTTTCTTAGTGATGGGCTTGTCCTCATCAATGAGGATGTCTCTCTCTATGTCAATTCCAGCTGAATTGGAGAGGTGACAAATGAGATGAGGGAAGGCTAACCTTACCAAAGTAGAGGACTTGTCCGCCACCTTGTAGAGTTCTAGGGATATAACCTCATGAACTTATACTTCCTCTCCAATCATGATGCTATGGATCATGATAGCCCGGTCTATAGTAACTTCAGACCGGTTGCTAGTGGGAATGATTGAGCGGTGGATGAACTCCAACCATCCTCTAGCCAGGACACAACTTCATAGAAGTGCTCTTGATGCACCCTTGAGATGAATCTCTCCATCTCTCATGACTTGGAAGTGGAAGCTTTTGCCTTCCCTTTCCTCTTTCTAGAGGTTTCTCCGGCCTTTGGTGCCATAAATGGTTATGGAAAAATAAAAAGCAACGCTTTTACCACACCAAACTTAGAAGGTTTGCTCGTATTCGAGCAAAAGAAGAAAGAAGAGAGTAGAAGAAGAGAAAATAGAGGAGATGGAGGGGGGGGTTTAGTGGTTCGGCCAAGGGGGGTGAGTAGTGTGTCTTATGTGTGAAAATGAAGGAGTGAAGATTGGTTTATATAGGAATGGAGAGAGGGGTAGGGTTCGGCCATGTATGGGTGGGTTTGGGAGAGAAAGTGATTTGAATTTGAATGGTGAGGTAGGTGGGGTTTTATGATGGATGGATGTGGATTGGTGAAGAGATTATGGAGAAGAGGGTATGATTTGATAGGTGAGGGGTTTTTGGGGAAGAGGTATTGGTGCACGAAATTGTGATCATCAACAATGGCGCCAAAGGACTTGGAGCTCTCAAACGTGAATCACACTTTGTCACAATTCTGCACAACTAACCAGCAAGTGCACTGGGTCGTCCAAATAATAAACTTTACGTGAATAAGGGTCGATCCCACGGAGATTGTCGGCTTGAAGCAAGCTATGGTCATCTTTTAAATCTCAGTCAGGCAGATTCAAATGGTGATGGAGGATTGATAATTAAAAGATGAATAAAACATAAAATAAAGATAGAGATACTTATGTAATTCATTGGTGGATTTCAGATAAGCGTATGAAGATGCTTTGTTCCCCTTGAACCTCTGCTTTCCTATTGCCTTCTTCCAATTATTCATACTCCTTTCCATGGCAAGCTTTATGTTGGGCATCACCGTTGTCGATGGCTACATCCCGTCCTCTCAGTGAAAATGGTCCTGATGCTCTGTCACAACATCGGCTAATCTGCTGTCGGTTCTTGATCATGTCGGAATAGGATCCATTGATCCTTTTGCGTCTGTCACACGCCCCATAATCGCGAGTTTGAAGCTCATCACAGTCATCCCTTCCCAGATCCTACTTGGAATACCACAGACATGGTTTAGACTTTCCGGATCTCAGGAATGGCTGCCATTAATTCTAGCCTATACCACGAAGGTTCCAATCTTATATTAGAAACCCAAGAGATACGCATTCAAGCCATTGCTAGTAGAACAGAGGTGGTTGTCAGGCACATGTTCATAGGTGAGAATGATGATGAGTGTCATGGATCATCACATTCATCAAGTTGAAGAACGAATGAATATCGTGGAGAAGAAATAGACTTGAGTTGAATAGAAAAACAATAGTACTTGTATTAATTCATGAAGAACAGCAGAGCTCCACATCTTAATCTATGGTGTGTAGAAACTCCACTGTTGAAAATACATAAGAACAAGGTTCAGGCATGGCCGTGAGGCCAGCCCTCAAAACGTGAAAAGGTCTATCAAAAGTATGATCAAGTGTAAAAATACAATAGCAAAAGGTCCTATTTATAGAGAACTAGTAGCCTAAGGTTTACAGAAATCAGTAATTAATACAGAAATATTCTTCCGGGCCCACTTGGTGTGTGCTTGGGCTGAGCATTGAAGCATTTTCGTGTAGAGACTTTTCTTGGAGTTAAACGCCAGCTTTTGTGCCAGTTTGGGCGTTTAACTCCAGCTTTTGTGCCAGTTTTGGAGTTAAACGCCAGAATTCTTGAGCTGACTTGGAATGCCGGTTTGCGCCATCAAATCTCAGGCAAAGTATAGACTATTGCTGGAAAGCCTAGGATGTCTACTTTCCAACGCAATTGAGAGCGCGCCAATTGAGCTTCTGTAGCTCTAGAAAATCCACTTTAAGTACAGAGAGGTCAGAATCCAACAGCATCTGCAGTCCTTTTTCAGCCTCTGAATCAGATTTTTGCTCGGGTCCCTCAATTTCAGCCAGAAAATTCCTAAAATCACAGAAAAACACACAAACTCATAGTAAAGTCTAGAAATATGATTTTTGAATAAAAACTAATAAAAATATAATAAAAACTAATTAAAATATACTAAAAACATACTAAAAGCAATGCCAAAAAGCGTATAAATTATCCGCTCATCAGGTATTGAGGTGATTGGTGAAGGATATTTGGGGAAGGATGTTATGGGGAGGTGTGAAGAAGAGAGGGAGAGATGAGGTAGGTGGGGATCCTGTGGGGTCCACAGATCTTAAGGTGTCAAGGATTTCTTATCCCTGCACCATGTTGGCGTGTAAACGCCCCTTTGCTTGCCAATCCTGGCGTTTAACGCCAGCTTTTCTCCCCTTTCTGGCGTTTAAACGCCAGCTCTGTGCCCATTTCTGGCGTTAAACGCCAGTTCTGTGCCCATTTCTGGCGTTAAACGCCAGTTCTGTGCCCCTTTCTGGCGTTAAACACCCAGAATGGTGCCAGACTGGGTGTTTAACGCCCATTCTGCTACCCTTACTGGCGTTTAAGCTTCTCCTCCAGGGTGTGCTATTTTTAATACTGTTTTCATTCTGTTTTTGCTTTTTCAGTTGTTTTTGTGACTTCACATGATCATCAACCTACAGAAAATATAAAATAACAATAGAAAATAAATAGATATAATAAAATTGGGTTGCCTCCCAATAAGTACTTCTTTAATGTCAATAGCTTGACAGTGGGCTCTCATAGAGCCTCACAGATACTCAGAGCATGATGATGGCCTCCCAACACCAAACTTAGAGTTTGAATGTGGGGGCTCTATTTGACTCTGCATTGAGAGAAGCTTTTCATGCTTCCTCTCCATGGTTACAGAGGGAGATCCTTGAGCTTTAAACACAAGGGAGTCCTCATTCACTTGAAGGACCAATTCTTCTCTGTCAACATCAATCACAGCTTTTGCTGTGGCTAGAAAGGGTCTGCCAAGGATGATGGATTCATTCATACACTTCCCAGTGTCTAGGATTATGAAATCAGCAGGGATGTAGTGGCCTTCAACCTTTACTAGGACATCCTCTACAAGTCCATAAGCCTGTTTCCTTGAATTGTCTGCCATCTCTAGTGAGATTCTTGCAGCTTGTACCTCACGGATCCCTAGCTTCTCCATCACAGAGAGTGGCATGAGGTTTATACTTGTCCCCTGGTCACACAGAGCCTTCTCAAAGGTCATGGTGCCTATGGTACAAGGTATTGAGAACTTTCCAGGATCCTGTCTCTTCTGAGGTAATCTCTGCCTAGTCAAGTCATCCAGTTTTTTGGTGACCAAGGGGGTTCATCCTCCCAAGTCTCATTACCAAATAACTTGGAATTTAGCTTCATGATTGCTCCAAGGTACTTAGTAACTTGCTCTTCAGTAACATCTTCATCCTCTTCAGAGGAAGAATACTCATCAGAGCTCATGAATGGCAGAAGTAAATTCAATGGAATCTCTATGGTCTCAGTGTGAGCCTCAGATTCCCATAGTTCCTCATTAGGGAACTCCTTGGAGGCCAATGGACGTCCATTGAGGTCTTCCTCAGTGGAAATCACTGCCTTTGCCTCCTCTATGCATTCGGCCATGTGGGACGTGTTTATCGCCTTGCATTCTCTCTTTGGGTTTTCTTCTGTATTGCTTGGGAGAGTACTAGGAGGGAGTTCAGTAATTTTCTTACTCAGTTGACCCACTTGTGCCTCTACATTTCTAATAGAGGATCTTGTTTCAGTCATGAAACTTTGAGTGGTTTTAATTAGATCAGAGACTATGGTTGCTAAGCCAGAACTATTCTGCTCAGAGTTCTCTGTCTGTTGCTGAGAAGATGATGAAAAAGGCTTGCTATTGTTGAACCTATTTCTTCCACCATTATTATTGTTGAAGCCTTGTTGAGGCTTCTGTTGATCCTTCCATGATAGATTTAGATGATTTCTCCATGAAGGATTATAGGTGTTTCCATAGGGTTCTCCCATGTAATTCACCTCTTCCATTGCTGGGTTCTCAGGATCATAAGCTTCTTCTTCAGATGAAGCTTCTTTGGTACTGCCTGTTGCTGCTTGCATTCCAAACAGACTCTGAGAAATCATATTGACTTACTGAGTCAATATTTTATTCTGAGCCAATATGGCATTCAGAGTATCAATCTCAAGAACTCCTTTCTTCTGATTTGTCCCATTATTCACAGGGTTTCTTTCGGAAGTGTACATGAATTGGTTATTTGCAACCATCTCAATGAGTTCATGAGCTTCTGTAGGCATCTTCTTCAGATGAAGAGATCCTCTAGCAGAGCTGTCCAATGACATCTTGGATAGTTTAGACAGACCATCATAGAAGATACCTATGATGCTCCATTCAGAAAGCATGTCAGAAGGACATCTTCTGATCAATTGCTTGTATCTTTCCCAAGCTTCATAGAGGGATTCACCTTCCTTCTGTTTGAAGGTTTGGACCTCCACTCTTAGCTTACTCAATTTTTGAGGTGGAAAGAATTTGGCCAGAAAAGCACTGACTAGCTTTTCCTAAGAGTTCAGGCTTTCCTTAGGTTGTGAATCCAGCCATATCCTAGCTTTGTCTCTTACAGCAAAAGGGAAGAGCATACGTCTGTAGACCTCAGGGTCAACCCCATTGGTCTTGATAGTGTCACAGATTTGCAAGAATTCAGCTAAGAACTGATAAGGATCTTCCAATGGAAGTCCATGAAACTTGCAATTCTGTTGCATTAGAGAAACTAATTGAGGCTTCAACTCAAAGTTATTTGCTCTAATGGCAGGGATAGAGATGCTTCTCCCATAGAAGTCGGGAGTAGGTGCAGTAAAGTCACCAAGCACCTTCCTTGCATTGTTGGCATTGTTGTTATTTTCGGCTGCCATGTCTTCTTCTTATTTGAAAATTTTTGTTAGGTCCTCTTCAGAGAGTTGTGCTTTAGCTTCTCTTAGCTTTCTCTTCAAGGTCCTTTCAAGTTCAGGATCAGCTTCAACAAGAATACCTTTGTCTTTGCTTCTGCTCATATGAAAGAGAGGAGAAGAAAGTATGGAATCCTCTATGTCACAGTATAGAGATTCCTTGAGATGTCAGAGGAAAAGAAGAATAGAAGGAGGAGGTAGAAAGGAGAGAATTCGAACTTATAGAGAGAGGGAGTCCAAATTGCACATTGAGGAAGAGTGCTAGTCCCTTAAATAGAAGAACGTGAGAAGGGGGAAAAGAATTTTCGAAATTAAATGTTTTTAATTAAAAGAAATTTTGAAATTTTGGTTGATGATTTTCGAAAACTAAAATTGAGAAAGTAGTTAAGGGATTTTGAAAAAATTTGAAATCAAAAATAAAAAAGATATGATTGAAAATAATTTTGAAAAAGATTTGGTAGAGAAGATATGATTGAGAGAATTGATGCACACGGAAACTTGTCTCTCAACAAATTTCCTTCAGCAAGTATACCGAATTGTCGTCAAGTAATAACTCACAAAAGAGTGAGGTCGAATCCCACAGAGATTAACGGATTAAGCAGTCAATAGTTGATTGACTATCCTAGTTAGACGATTCAGATTTGGATGATGAGTAACAAGGAACTGTAAATGGCACAAAAGTAAAGAAAGCAATAAAGTGTAGAAAAGTAAAATGGCAAGAAAAGTAAATGTAAGAACTAAAAATAAAATGAACATTGGGATCAAGAGATATTGCAATCCTCCAGATCAAGTTCATTCTCATCTCTTCCTCAATCAATGCGTTCATTGATCTCCTTGGCAATCTTAAGTGATCAAATTACAATTCCTTGTAATTCAATCTCTCAAATCTTGATCAATAGCCAATTCCTTGGTCAATTGCTCATGAGAAGAGATGAAGTATGGTCACTGATTATACCATATGCATTCCCAAAGCAAGTGTTGGTAGAATTATAGTCACCATATCCTTCCAACCCCAATTTGGTCCAACATGAGAAAGCATTTCTAGCATGATCTCTTCATTCCTCTTCCAAGGTTTAGAAGAGATCCAAGTATGAATAGCTTCTTTTCCAAGATAACTACCCAATTGGACGAAGATTGAAAGCTTTCTAGTAAAATCAAGAGAAAAGAAAGAAGAAGAGAAATGAAAACTATTATCGATCCATCAAATTACAACAGAGCTCCCTAACCCAATGAAAGGGGTTAGTTGATCATTGCTCTAACAAAATAGAAAAGAAAGAAAGTGCAGAAAAGTAAAGATGAAGATTAAAACTAAAATTGAAACTTCAAAATTCATGAATAAAAAGTACAAAGAAAAGAAAGAGAAGGAAAAGTGTGTGAGGGGAGGGAGTCCGAAGACCCCTCTTCAATCCCTCATTCCAGAATCTCAGTCCCCCCTTGAATGTAAAAGCTAAGGCCCTTATATAGGCTCTCCTAAATTACAAAATGAAATTAAAAGCAATTTACAATTAAATGAAAATTCCTATTCTAGATGCTTCTTGTGGCCTTGATTGGTTGACACTTGTGGGCTTGCTTCCTTGAGGTTGGGTGGTCCTTGAAAGAGAATCAAGTTGAGGTCCAGGTGCTAATGTCAGTGCTAGCGTTAGTCACACTAACGCTACAAGTGTGGCGTTAGTGCTGAAGTTAGTGTGGCTAATGTCACACTTGCTACCCAGTTGGTGTTTTTGGGGCTTAAAAGATACCTCTGGTTTGTACTCCAATTTCACGCCCACTATAGAGTATTATATATCGTTGAAAAGCTCTGAATGTCAGCTTTCTAACGCAAGTAGAATCACCTCAATTGGACCTCTGCAACTCAAGTTATGCTCCTTTGAAGGGCACAGGGTTGCTGGCATAGTGGCTGGCGTTATTGGCAAACGTGAGTGCCAATAACGTCTGCGATCAGTGCCGAAAATTGCCAGGTTTTGGAGCTCAAACTTAATGCCCACCCCATACTATTATATATTGTTAGAAAGCCCTGGATGTCTACTTTCCAATGCTTTTGGAAGCACATCATTTGGAGCTCTACAACTCGAGTTATACTTCTTGGAAGGTGAAGAGGTCAGTTGGCCTTACTACAGGTTGATACCATGTTCATCTTTGCACTTTCGGGGCAGGTTTTTTTCCTCAAATTTAGAGTCCACCATGTAGTTCCATATATGCATGGAAATCTCTGAAATCCTACTTTCTAATGCCACTGGAATCACCTCATTTGGAGCTTTGTGGCTCAAGTTATTCTTGTTTGAAGAAGGCATGGTCAGGCTGCTGGGTGAGACTTTTGCCCACGTTAACTACCACGCATGGTTCTGAAAACCGAATCGGACCGGCCGGTTCAACCAGAATAACCGGGAACCGGTCACCTAGCCGGTCTGGGTAACGTCAAAAACCGATTGGCAGAGAACTGGTGAAAAAATCGGTCAAACTGGCGGTTAACCGGTAAACCGGGAGAACCGTCCGGTTTTTTGACGGTTTTATGGTTTGCACCCTGAGAGGCCAAACGACGTCGTTTTGAAATTTTTTTTTTTTAAAAAAAAAGGAGAAAGGCGTAACACCCAGTGCACCCACTAACCTTAATCAGTTTCCCCTTTCCCCTTTCCAAGTGCATTCAGCAGCCATTCACCCCCCATTGCCACCAAGCTCCAGATTCGAGAAACCACCGAGCCACCCACAGTCATCCACAGTAGCCGCGACCACCACCGCGTTCTGCACCCACCATTGCCACCAATCTCTAGATTCGAGAAACCACCGAGCCACCCACAGCCATCCACAGCAGCCGCGACCACCACCGCGTTCTGCTTCTAGCTGAGCTCGCCTCGTCGTCGCCGAGCTCACGGAGCCCCCCTCCTCGTCGCCGAAAGTCGCCGACACCGCGTCTTCACTCGCCGCCGGTAAGACTCTGTTCTTGACTTCTTGTCTTCTTGATTTATTTGCTGCCTTCTGGGCTTCTGGGTTCTGATTATGATTTATGAGCTCGCCTGCTCTATGGTTGAACTTGCTTCCTTATGAATTTTGATGATGATTTATGAGTTCTATGCTTCTTGATTTTGATTTTCTGATCTCGCTTCCCTCTGAACTTGTTGCCTTCTGATTATGAGTTCTGTGCTTGAATATGTTTTGCTGCTTCATGATGAATATGTTTGCTGAATATAATTTTTTATTTTGAATGCTGTATGAATTGATATAATCTTCTGGGTTCTGAATTATTATCATTTTGAATTTTGCTATAATTGTTGGATGTAATTTGTAATTTGGATTTCTAGATTTTGGATTTGGATTCGCTTCTAAAGTCATGACAAATTCCTCGCCCAATTCAATCAATCATGTCATTCACAAATTCCTCGCCCAATTCAATCAATCATGGCATTCACAAACATGTTCCTGCATTGAAGTATTTTTTTTGTTAATCTATGTAAGGCAGAGGTGTGCGTGCTCTGGGTCACAAAGGGTGTTGAACATAACTTTGGAAAGGAGATTAAGGAAATGATGAGTGGGCACTCGAAAGAGAAGGTTATAGTTCATGACACTGCTGTGCTTGGCAGGCCGAACGTGTCTGAGATGAGTGTCAATGCTGCCAACAACTTTGGTGCTCAAGTCGTCATTGTCACAAGCAATCCTCAAGGAATCTGAGATGTTGTCAATGCATGCAAAGCTAATGGAATTGCAGCCTTTGGTCCCATTTGGGATTCCTAGTTCTTCCATCTCTAATATATTGCTTCTTAATTTTGTTTAATATATTGTTGGTATGTGTTCTTGGTATGCATTGAAGTATTTTTTTTGTTAATCTCTTTATATGTTGTGTTCTCCTTGGCTACATAAAATCATTTTTGGTATGGTAAAAATTTCTAGAATTAGGTAATTGTTGAGAATATAGTTTAGAAGGTTTTTTATTTTTATTGGTACCATTTGTTTCTAAATAATGGAGATCCTGTCTTAATTATTATGAATGTATTATCTCTATTAGTGTTTTTACTAAGCATCTTAATGTATTCAAGGTTGGTATTTTTAAGAAACCTGTTAATATCTAATTTTGAGGTATAACACTTTTAGTCTCATGTTGAGGTATAACTTCAAAATTATTTCCATATTAAAATTTTTAGATTTAGAAATTATTAAATTTAAATATTGAAAATTATGTATTATTTTTAATAATTTTATTTATATTTAATTAAACCGGTTGAACCCCGGTTGAACCCCGGTCGAACCACTGAACCAGTGAACCAATTGCCTCACCGGTTCATTGACCGGTCCGGTTCTCGCAACCTTGCTACCACGTTAATGTAGTTAACGTGGAAGCTAACGTGGGTCTTTTTGCTTCGCCAACGTTAGTGGAGATCACCTTTTCCACTAACTTTGGCATCTCCCTTTCCTTCCACGTTAGTTCCCACGTTAATGTATTTAACATGGAAGCTAACGTGGGTCTTTTTGCTTCGCCAACGTTAGTGGAGATCACCTTTTCCACTAACTTTGGCATCTCCCTTTCCTTCCACGTTAGTTCCTACGTTAATGTAGTTAACGTGGAAGCTAACGTGCGTCTTTTTACTTCACCAACGTTAGTGGAGATCACCTTTTCCACTAACTTTGGCATCTCCCTTTCCTTCCACGTTAGTTCCCACGTTAATGTAACTAACGTGGAGACTAACGTGGGTCTTCTTGCACCTTCGCTAGCGTTATTGGCACTCACTTTTGCCACTAACGCTGCTCCTTCTTCAAAGTTGATGCCATTAACGTTCCCACTAACGTTCCAACTTTCCTTCCTTCCACTTTAGTGGCCAAGTTAGCGGTACTAACGTAGCCACTAACGTGGCTCTTCTCTGCTTCTTGTTACCTGAAATCAATCAAACAAAGTGCATCAAAGTCTTGCTCTTAATCATGGGATCATGCATCATCCATTTTATCATTCAATTCATACATAATTCTCATGAAATCATTCAAAATTCACAATGTTTGCTTGAATCATGGTGTGAATGCATTTTCATCCAAATACTTGCTCATTTCCTAGAAAAATGCATGAAACCACCCTAAAGCATACAAAAAATGGCTAGTAAAACTAGCCAAGATGCCCTGGCATCACAACACCAAACTTAAATCTTGCTTGTCCCCAAGCAAGAAAAAAAAAAACTATGCACAAAGAATTCTCTTAATTGGAATGCATTGAAGAATTGCTTATGATGCCTTAGTGGGTGAAGTGAATAAGTGACAGTGGGGTTAACTCTAATTTGTATGCTTATGCAAGGATTCCAGTGCTCATTAGTCCTTACATTTTGGAAGTCTTAGATCTTAGAACTTTCATTCAAATGATATTATGGAATTCTCTTTATAGATTGTCACTTTTGAAGCAGCACTTATTTTCTAGCATTTTTCTTTTCTTTTTGTATCTTGGCCTCGACTCTAGGTATCATGTCTCAAAGCGGCTTTTTAAGATAAGCTTTCAATCAATACTCCCAAACCAGTTGGTCTAAGGTATTAGGTGTTGAAGCACCCCTTAGGATATACTTGCTCAAGCCTCTCTCTTTGACACAAATCCACCACAAGCATTTAACTAGGACAATAACTCTTTGAGTTCTTGTTTCTTTCTTTTTCTTCCTAGTAATTGATGCTCAGAGCCTTGGGCTTGTTCTTTGTTTTTCTTTTTCTTTTGTTTTTCTTTTGTTACTACTTCTTGGATCAATAGATGTTTGAGAAATTCCATAATACTTCTCTAAACTTCATTTCCTGTCTATGAGCTCCCATGCAAGTTTTCACAAATATGCAACCTCAATACACAATCATACAATCAGAACCTCCACTCCTCTTAATCTTTTGCTTGCCCCAAGATTTATAAAATTCTTCAACATTTTCCTTTCAGAAGAATGATTTCCTTGTTGCATTCTTAGAGATTTTTGGGTGCAAGTAAAATTCAAGATGATAATCATGATATCATAGCAACATGTTCTAAATCAAATATCAAATTATGCTTATTCAGAAGGAGTAATCACACATGCATACAAAGAAAATAGAAGACAATCATGCAAATTAAAGTGCTGGAAATAAGTAAGAGGAGAAAGAAACTTTACCACCTTGTATTTTATCTTCATTATTGTTGCCCTTTTCCTCCTATTCTTCCCCTTCCCACACCAAACTTAGAATGATTGCTTATACTCAAGCAACAAGTAAAACAGTGGTGATGGGGTCTATGATGGATCATGAATGTCTTAGAATGAAGTGCGAGTATGCATGTGTTTCAGCAAGCAAGATTAAGGATACAATAAAGGCACAAGAGATACAAACAGAGACATTTTGATTGTATTAATAAGTGGTGTTGGCATGGTACTTTGCATGAAAGTTAAGTGGCAACACCAAACTTAGTGTGACACTGTCATTTTAGAATGATGCAAATACCTAGTGAAGATTGAAAATCATTTTGTTGCATGGCAACACCAAACTTAGAATGCAATCATATGTCAAATTATTGAAAGTAAACTATGCAAGGAAAGAAAATGTTACCTACGGTTGGGTTGCCTCCCAACAAGCGCTCTTTTAATGTCATTAGCTTGACATGTTGTTCATGAATTTCTTCCTCTTCTTCTAGTTTGTTAAGAGGAATGACCTCAAGAGGAAAGAGGAGCCAATTAATGCCCCTTGTTTTGAGTGCCTCTCCCCAGCAAGCTTTCTTTTGTTGTTAGCTTGTGTAAACCTGCTTGTTGGGGTAGGGGTGTGATGACTTTTAGTTGACCTTTTCTTCTTCATGGATATTGTCCTTCTTTTCTTGGTCACCATCCTCTTTTTAGTGCTCATGTTGATTGCCTTCACCACTTTGATCTCAGGACTTGGGTGATGTATTATGGTTGGAGCATCCTCTTCATCAAGATCTTCTTGAATTGGTGGTTCAATGAACTCACCTTCTATGCAACTCTCTGTTTCATTGGAGTGTGGGTTCCCTTGATTGACTTCCTCCCTTATTCTTGACCTTTGAATGAACTCCTCTGTTTCTGGAGAGAGTGAAGTGGTCTCTCTTTGTGATCTCAGCTCTTCAATGAATTGTTCTTCAGAATAGAGTTGTGCATTCTGTCTCAATTTTTCTTCATGGTCTCTTTTTGCTATTTTCTCCTCTTCGTTTGTTTTTATTATTTCTTCAAGGAGGAGTTCTATCCTAGTGAGTCTCTCCTCTTCTCTACTTTTTCTGAGTTCTTCAATGATGAGTTCCATCCTAGCAAGTTTATCTAAAGGAGGTTGGGTAGGTTGTAATGGTTGGTCGGGGTTGGCTTGTGAATGGAATTGGTTGTTTTGTGGTTGTGTGTTCTGAAAGTGGTATGATTCTTGTGGATAGTGGATTGAGTTTTGTGGATGGTGAAATGAATTGTATGGATTTGGGATAGACTTTTGTGCTGAGGCATACTCAAATGATGAAGAATTTAGGCATGTAAAGCTTGGAGGTGAAGTTGGATAATTGAGAGGTGATGGCTCTTGTTGAATGGGGTATGAATGAGTGAAATCTCTTTGATTTTGATCTTCCCAGCCACAACTTGAGTAGTGATCAATTTCACCAAAGTATGGACCATTTTGTGGCTGGGGAAAGTACCCCATTTCATGTTCTTGATACTTTCACCCACCATGAGCATAGTAAAGTGAATCATTCTGTGGTGGTGGAGAGTTTTCCATGAAGTTTGATTGACTAAAATATGATGGATGCTCCTTTCTTTCCTGCAGAAAGCTTTGTCTCAAACAATAATCACCAAAAGAAATTGGAATATCCATTGTCACAGATGAGGAAATTCCCAGTGAGGCAATATCACAAACAGTTAGTTAGCAAAAGAAAATAAAGTAACAAAAGAAAACAAAGACAAAAGAAAAGTGTCTAATCTAGTAAATCAATCAACCGGTAGTTTGTTAATCACAATTAATCCCCGGCAACGGTGCCATAAACTTGATGCACACGGAAACTTGTCTCTCAACAAATTTCCTTCGGCAAGTATACCGAATTGTCGTCAAGTAATAACTCACAAAAGAGTGAGGTCGAATCCCACAGAGATTAACGGATTAAGCAATCAATAGTTGATTGATTATCCTAGTTAGACGATTCAGATTTGGATGATGAGTAACAAGGAATTGTAAATGGCATAAAAGTAAAGAAAGCAATAAAGTGCAGAAAAGTAAAATGGCAAGAAAAGTAAATGTAAGAACTAAAAATAAAATGAACATTGGGATCAAGAGATATTGCAATCCTCCGGATCAAGTTCATTCTCATCTCTTCCTCAATCAATGCGTTCATTGATCTCCTTGGCAATCTTAAGTGATCAAATTACAATTCCTTGTAATTCAATCTCTCAAATCTTGATCAATAGCCAATTCCTTGGTCAATTGCTCATGAGAAGAGATGAAGTATGGTCACTGATTATACCACATGCATTCCCAAATCAAGTGTTGGTAGAATTATAGTCACCATATCCTTCCAACCCCAATTTGGTCCAACATGAGAAAGCATTTCTAGCATGATCTCTTCATTCCTCTTCCAAGGTTTAGAAGAGATCCAAGTATGAGTAGCTTCTTTTCCAAGATAACTACCCAATTGGATGAATATTGAAAGCTTTCTAGTAAAATCAAGAGAAAAGAAAGAAGAAGAGAAATGAAAACTATTATTGATCCATCAAATTACAACAGAGCTCCCTAACCCAATGAAAGGGGTTAGTTGATCATTGCTCTAACAAAATAGAAAAGAAAGAAAGTGCAGAAAAGTAAAGATGAAGATTAAAACTAAAATTGAAACTTCGAAATTCATGAATGAAAAGTACAAAGAAAAGAAAGAGAAGGAAAAGTGTGTGAGGGGAGGGAGTCCGAAGACCCCTCTTCAATCCCTTATTCCAGAATCTCAGTCCCCCCTTGAATGTAAAAGCTAAGGCCCTTATATAGGCTCTCCTAGAAAAATGCATGAAACCACCCTAAAACATACAAAAAATGGCTAGTAAAACTAACTAAGATGCCCTGGCATGAAGAATATGGTTTTAAAAAGATATGATTGACAAACAATTAAAAAGATTTGATTTTTAAAATTAATGTCTTGGCTAATAAGAAATTTAAAAGATATGATTCTAAAATTCAAATATTGAACCTTTCTTAACAAGGAAGAAATCTTTGAATCAAATCACTAATTGTTAGCAAGGATTTTTGAAAATAGTAAAAAAAATAGAAAGGATTTGATTTTGAAAAGATATGATTGAAAAGATATGATTTGAAAAAGATTTGATTTTGAAAAATTATGAAAATTTGAAAAAGATTTGAATTAAAAACAAAATCTTCCCTCTTGTGCCATCCTGGCGTTAAACGCCCAGCCAGGTACCCTGGCTGGCGTTTAAATGCCAAATTTCCTTCCTCACTGGGCGTTTTGAATGCCCAGCTTTTTCTCTGTGATTCCTCTGCTGTATGTTCTGAATCTTCAATTCTCTGTATTATTGACTTGAAAAGACATAATTTTGAAATTTTTTTTGAATTTTTAATGATGAAAAACAATAAAATGAAACTAATCATGTAAAACTAAGATCAAATAAACAATGCATGCAAGACATCAAACTTAGAAATTTTCATATTAGAGACACTAACAAATTGAGAATGCATATGAAAAACAACAAAACACACAAAACAAGAGAAATTAAAGATCAGAGCAAGGAAATCATCAAGAATAACTTGAAGATTATTGAAGAACATAATGCATAAAAAAATGCAATGAATTAAATAAAACATGCAGAACACCAAACTTAAAAATTGACACTAGACTTAAACAAGAAACACACATTATTTTTTATTTTTATGATTTTATTTATTTTTTTGTAGTTTTTCGAAAATTGATTGGAGAAAGAGAAAATAAATAATTCAAAACTTCTAATGAGAATTCCAGGAATCATGCAATGTTAGCCTAAAACTCCGGTCCAGAAATTAGACATGGCTTACTAGCCAGCTAAGCTTTCAGTGAAAGCTCCGGTCCAAAATACTAGACATGGCCAATGGCCAGCCAAGCTTTAGTAGATCATTACTTTCAACAGCAAGATTGATAGAAATCAATAAGCTCTTGTGATGATAAGTTGAAACCTCAATCCAAGAGATTAGACATGGCTTTACAGCCAGCCAGACTTCAACAGATCATCATGAAACTCTAGAATTCATTCTTAAAAACTTTGAAGAACATAAAATAATTTATTTTTTTTGAAAATTTTTTCGAAAATAAAAAGCTTTAAAAATAAAATAAAATTACCTAATCTGAGCAACAAGATGAACCGTCAGTTGTCCAAACTCGAACAATCCCCGGCAACGGCGCCAAAAACTTGGTTGCGCGGGGATTATTTGTTCCCCAGCAATGGTGCCAAAAACTTGGTGCACAAAATTGTGATCATCAATGGCGCCAACAACTTGGTACGCACAATTGTAATCTCAACTCTTTGTCACAACTCCGCACAACTAACCAGCAAGTGTACTGGGTCGTCCAAGTAATAAACCTTACGTGAGTAAGGGTCGATCCCATGGAGATTGTCGGCTTGAAGCAAGCTATGGTCATCTTGTAAATCTCAGTCAGGCAGATTCAAATGGTTATGGAGAATTGATAATTAAAAGATGAATAAAATATAAAATAGGATAGAGATACTTATGTAATTCATTGGTTAGAATTTCAGACAAGCGTATGAAGATGCTTTGTTCCTTCTGAACCTCTACTTTCCTATTGCCTTCATCCAATCATTCATACTCCTTTCCATGGCAAGCTGTATGTTGGGTTTCACCGTTGTCAATGGCTACCTCCCGTCCTCTCAGTGAAAATGGTCCAAATGCGCTGTCACCGCACGGCTAATCATCTGTCGGTTCTCGATCATGTTGGAATAGGATCCATTGATCCTTTTGCATCTGTCACTACGCCCAACACTTGCGAGTTTGAAGCTCGTCACAGTCATCCCTTTCCAGATCCTACTCGGAATACCACAGACAAGGTTTAGACTTTTCGGATCTCAGGAATGGGCGCCAATAATTCTAGCCTATACCACGAAGGTTTTAATATTAGATTAGAAACCCAAGAGATACACATTCAAGCTTGTTTGCATGTAGAATGGAAGTGGTTGTCAGGCACGCATTCATAGGTGAGAATGGTGATGAGTGTCATGGATCATCATATTCATCAGGTTGAATAGGGATGGTAACGGGTCTCCATGGGGCGGGGACATGCCCCCCGCCCCCGCCCCCAAAACCTGTCCCTGTCCCCGCCCCATCCCCACTACGGGTAACGGGGACTCCATATCCGCCGGGGACCGGAGTCTCCGCGGATATCCGCGGATTTTTATAAAAACATTAAAAATTTAGAAAAAATGAAAAAAAATAGAAAAAATAAAAAAAATAAAGATAATAACATATCTTTGATACCAAATTACATTCAAAAACAACCAAACATAATAACATATATCCATAAACAATCAAATGTATCTATAATTCATAAACAACCAAACATAATTTATCAAATTGTAAAAATATAATTCTGAAGCCTTCTTTTATGTTGTAATGGTAGTGATGGTAGACTTCAATTTTCTTGAATCCTACATACATAAATTACAGAAATCACAAACATAAGCCATGCAAATAAAAATCAGAATTACTCTTCCGATGGAGTACTCTTTTCAAGAGTATTACTCAATGCATCCGAAGAAGACATTCTATAAATCATGAAATATAAATCATGAATCAAAATCACATTAATCCAAAATATAAATCATGAATCAGAATCTCATTAACCTAACCCAAAAATATAAATTATAAATTATAAATTAAAACTGAGCTCTCCAAACTATTCAAATAACACTACTTCGATATGAATATGATATTAGTTAAAACTGTTTGGTCTAGTGAAACAGATCAAAGAATAAAGGAACTGGAAGCAAGGTAGTAGATTAGAGTCTAAGTCATTAACCAATTTAGTTATATTCTATTTCTATCCTTCTTCTAAGCTTTATACTGATATATATATATATATAAGAAATATCCACAATCATGAGAAATAGTCAAAGGGGGATTAGGTACTTCTCAATTTCTAGAAATTAATATATAAATTGCAAAACCAGAAATTCATAATCGGAATCAGATTAACCTAACTTCAGATTAACTCAATATTAACTTAGAAATATTAATCAGAATCAGAAATCAAATTCATATCAACCTAACTCAGAAATATAAATTACACAATCAGAAATTCATAATCGAAAATTCATTAACCTAATCAGAAATTCAGAAATTTGTTAACCAAATCAGAAATTCATTAACCTAATCAGAAATTCAGCAATTCAAAACTCAGAAATTCAGAAATTCAAAACACAGAAATTCAGATTAATAGGAATCTCATTAATTTAGAACACACAAATTCCTTACCCTAATTCAGAAATCTAAATTCAGAAAAGGGGATGGAATACCAGCGAAGACCAGGGCTGACTTACCTGAACCTGATGGAGAAAAGGGGAAGGAAGACCAACGAAGACCGGCGATGCGAACAGGAGAAGATGACGACCGCGACCAGGAGAAGAAGACAAAGTTGCCGGAGCCTGCGATGGTGAGCTCGACTGCCTCGACACCTTCAGTGAGCGACTGAGCCACTCAGGGAGTCTGGGGTGGGAGGCAGCGCTGAGGGACCAGAGGGTGGAAGGCAGCGGGTGACAGTCGGCGGTCGGCAGTCAGCGGGAAGGAGGCAGGAGGGGCTGAGGGTTTGAGGAGGAGTAGAGACGAGAGTCTCAAGTCTCAGCTCAGTTTTCGCTCTCTGTCTCTCTGAAGCAGGACAGCTAGGGTTAGGTTAGGTTAAATGAGAATGGCTCATATTATATATATATATATATATATATATGGGCATTTTTGTCTTTTCATATAAACGGGGATTTAACGGGTCTCCACGGGGCGGGGACCTCTACCCCCGCCCCGCCCCGTTTATTATACGGGGCCCCGTCCCCCGTCCCGTGGGTAAAAATTACCTCCCATACTTGCTCCCCGACGGATAAATCCCCACGGGTACCCACCCCGCTGGGGATTTTTTCCATGCCTAAGGTTGAAGTACGAGTGAATATCTTGGAATAAGAATAAGCTTGAATTGAATAGAAAAACAATAGTACTTTGCATTAATTCATGAGGAACAGCATAGCTCCACACCTTAATCTATGGTGTGTAGAAACTCCACTGTTGAAAATACAAAAGTGATAATGGTGTTCATTGGCTTTGGCCCCAGAGGGGGAACCAGAATGACCAAGATGAAAAGTGTGAAAAAGTATGAAAATACAATAGCAAAAGGTCCTATTTATAGAAAACTAGTAGCCTAGGGTTACAGAAATAAGTAATTAATCTTTCGGGCCCACTTGGTGTGTGCTTGGGCTAAGTATTGAAGCTTTCACATGTAGAGACTTTTCTTGGAGTTAGACGCCAGCTTTTGTGTCAGTTTTGGCGTTTAACTCCAGCTTTTATGCCAGTTCTGGCGTTTTGACGCCAGAATTTTTATGCTGACTTGGAACGCCGGTTTGGGCCATCAAATCTCGAGCAAAGTATGGAATATTATATATTGCTAGAAAGCCCAGGATGTCTACTTTTTAAAGCAATTGAGAGTGCGCCAATTGGGTATCTGTAGCTCCAGAAAATCTACTTCGAGTGTAGGGAGGTCAGAATCCAACAGCATCTGCAGTCCTTTTTCAGCCTTTGAATCAGATTTTTGCTCAGTTCCGTCAATTTCAGCCAGAAAATACCTGAAATTATAGAAAAATACACAAACTCATAGTAAAGTCTAGAAATGTGATTTTTATTTAAAAACTAATAAAAATATAATAAAAAGTAACTAAAATATATTAAAAACTACCTAAAAACAATGCCAAAAAGCATATAAATTATCCCCTCATCACATATCCATCAGAATCTCAGAAAAATGGGTAGTAGGCAGGACATAGTGGGTGAATATCTACTGCCAAGTCCTAGCCTCTCTAGACAGATAAGCAAATAACATCCCCTTGGGTCTCTTGTTGTCAGAATCTAGTCCGGTGTGGCAATAACGCACTTCAGCGCCTCATAATCAAAGGTCATAGCATTTATTGCTATATCTGCCTACTAGTATGCACATGTGTCGCTAGTCCGATGTAGGCAATGCAATACACCTTCAATAGCAGCCTCAGTCACTAAGATATGCCCGCCTCGTAGGTGGATTGAATCAAGATTTGCTCTAAAGAGGTTGCAGTAAAACTCCTTGACCCATGAAGTATTTATTCTTTCTAAATCCATATCAACAAAGCCTAAGCCCAATCCCTGAATACGGGTATTAATGGAGCATCTCCGGTCGTTGAGAAGGGCCAATTTTTTCTCAATGTTCAGATTTTTCTTCCGATAGGTAGGGAAACAAAGCTCACAGTACAGATTGGGAAACTTGGCTATGTCAGTGGGTGGTAGCTGCTGATTCTCCTTATCCACTTTATTAAGTGGGTTCTTGGCATAGTTGTCATAAGGGGAGAGGGTAGAGGCATGAGGTGCCTTCCTCTTTCTTGAGGTAGTAGCCTTGGCTTTTCCTCTATTCGACATCCTGAAAGACATATGTGATATGATATAAGCATTTAGCCAAGTAGAGGAATAGCAAGCAAGATATGGCATATTCATGAAGTGAGTAAAGAAGAGATAATTCTTGGAATGCCAGTAATCACAAGGTAGAAAAGAAAATAGGGTCACAAACCAAGAATGCAACAACAATCACATCATGCTTGTTCATTAAGCTCAATGAGAATCATACCCAAAAAGAATGGTTAAAGAGTTAGTTGAAAATTAAAAAGAAAAATCAGTATGTTAGGCAAGTTAAAAGTTAGAAAAACTGGTTCAAAGGTCAGGGGTGTGACGGTCATTTGCTTAATTAAGAAGAATACAGAAAATTAAGGATAACAAGCATACTCATAATCATGAGGGAGAAGCATTCACTGATGATGAAATATGAGATTGCAAAAGAAGCAATTAATTGAAAGTAAGTCATCAATCAATGTCACGGTCACGGATTATGCAATAATTGGTGTTACCAAGGGTGAAATGCACTTTGTGTAACATAAACCAAGTTAGAAACCAATTTGAATCAAGTGGGTTACACAAGTTAAATGCACCAATTATTGTAAAAGAGCGAACCGTGTTCAAGGAAATTGTCAAGTTAAATCAAAATGGTGAATGTAGCACAATTCAAAAGGCATTTGATTAACTTGAAAAGTGAAAGCACGTAAAGGTTCGAATGGATATCATGGGAAACAAAGTAAAGACATGGAAATGCCGACCAATTCATCCTATGAACTGAACTTGGTGAGGTAAAGAAATCTGAATTTTAAAAGTTACAAGTTCGGTTCTAGGTGTCAAGTTTTTAAGAACAAACATTTTCCAGAAATTTGGGCAGCATTCCAGTAGTAATTCGGATGTTCCCGGATAACAAAAAGCAGCAATAATTCATATATGTATCCAAGAATTTCATCAAGCAGGAGAGAAGCATGGAATACATACACAGGCAGCATGAAACACAACTCAACAACTAGAATTCAGCAAGGCAGCAGTGACATAGCAGCATAGCAATAACAAGATGTATACACACAGAAGAACCTAGCTATTATTCAGCAAGGCAATGTACAATTAGCCATGTTGGTTAACAAATACAGAGCAATTATCAGGCATATGATCATCTAATCACAACCTAGCTAACTAACAACATACATTTCTATCTATCCTAACAAGCAGAAGTAATCAACTAACTAACTAAGCTAATCATACCAGAATTAATGAAAAACAGTAAAGACAGAGCAATGGGGCAGGATGTAACCTGGGGTGTAAAAGCAGAAATGGAAAAGGAAAATAGAGGACGTGGATGGTTGATGACAGCACCGCCCAGTAGTGATGGCGGCGGACTCACGGCGGCGCAGGGAACAGCGCGCAGAGCAGTGGTCTAGAGTGAAGCAGTGAGAGTGAGAGGCCGAGGGTGAGAGAGAGCAGAGAAGAGAGAAAAAAAGAGAGGCTGGAGGAGGGAGGCGTCGGCAGTGGCGTCGCCGGCGCGGTGGTGGGTGGTTAAAGGGATTGGGGTGGCTATGGAGGTTTGAGAGAATGCAAGGGAAGAGTGAACGTTGAAGAGAAGAGGGAGTGAGGGTTGCGCAACTGCTTTGGGTTCCTCACGTGGATAGGGTTAATCATTTGACTCTATGCGTGCGCGTATGGTGCACGTCCGCGTGGGTGGGAAAATGAGTGAGTGGCACGGAAGCGTCCTGTGCGCGTCCGCGCAAGGTGAGTTGGGCTAGAGGTTTAGTGCTAGCCCAGAGTCAGCGCAACTCTCAGGTTATAAGCCTGAAAACTTTGTCAATGGATCGACGCGCACGCGGCGCGGGCGCGTCCGCGTGGGTTGCAGATTATGTGTATCGACGCATATGTGTGCTGTGCGCATACGTGTGCATGAGATTGTGCCAGGGGCTTAACGTTTACGCAGGGGTGGCTCAACTCTCTGGAAAATGTATGGGCCTGCATCTGCGTATGGACGCGTGCGCGCATAGCGTGCGTACGCGTCCCTACCCTTTTTTTTTTCAGAAATAGCAAAAACAGCTCAAAATCCTCCTAACACTACCTACAGCTCAAAATTAGCCAAAAATACAAAATGACAAAAAATCTTTTTGGCTTTTTGAGAATCTTCAAATACAAGCAAAAGAGACTTGCTCCACAAGCAACCTACAACCAATTTATTGAAACAAATATATGGAAAGAAAACTACCTACAATGGTAACTCAAATCACTTATTAATAAATAATGCAAGAGGGTGGAAAGAGTTTACCATGGTAGGGTGTCTCCCATCTTGCACTTTTAGTTTAAGTCCTTAAGTTGGACATTTGGGAAGCTCTTTGTCATGGTGGCTTATGCTTGTACTCATCCTTGAATCTCCAAGGATCTTTGCTCCTCAAATGGTTGATAGAAGTTCCAACCATCTTCACCAAGTTTGGATGGAGTGCCACCCAAGATACGAGCTCCCATAGTTGGTCTTCGTGCTTCGATCCGGGATCCCATATATTATTTTTGCACCCGCCTTCTAGTTGATCTTCATGAATTTTCCTTCGGGTGGTTGACAAATAGAAGCACACCAAGTCTTTTTCCTAGACCCATGTAAAGTAGCATTCATCCAATCATGGTCCCTATGCTTTGAAGCTTTGACCTCAATGAGTCTAATTCCCAACTTCCAACCACTACACAATTCCTTCTTACTCTTAGTTCTACAAAGAGCTCTAAGTTGTCCATCCGTTTCAATCAAGTCATATTCAAGTGAGAAAGTGGAGCTTAAGGGTAAGAGTTTTGCCCACTTGAATGATATGTTGGATGGTGGCTTAGGGAGGGAAACCTCCCCACACTTAGACAATGCAAGGTCGACTTCCTTATGCTCTTCTTTGGGTATCTCCACCTCTTAACAACTTCTTTCATCTTCTTCTTGCTTGTTGACTTCTTCCAATTCCTCCTCATCATCAATCGAGTCAAATTTAGGAGGTTGTGTGAAATCTACTTCCTTATCAACTTCACCTTTGATGGAAGAGTCTTCAATGAGATCACTAACATTATTTGGTGTTGAGTTGTCTTTAATAGCGTCAATTTTACGCCCCATGGGAGAGGGTTCAATTATTGATAAGAAATCATTGATGACTGAATCCATCTCTTGATCAACCTTCTCATATTCTTCAATCTTTATATGCTCCGGAAGTTGTTGAGACTTCCATGGTGGTTCTGCATCTCCTAGATCTTCAACCACTTCTTCCTTTTCTTCAATGACCCTAGGTGTCTCCAATTGCTCCAATACAAAGCTCAACTCTTCTTTCTTCACCGAATTTTCCAATCTCTCTTTCATGCTTTGCTCATCTTTTGATTTCTCACATGTGGCCACGGAAGCACCTTGAGTGTTCAAGCATTGGTAGGCTAAAGTATGCACTACCTTAGTCAAATTAGTCACAAACTCTAGGGTGTTCCTTTGCATATCCGCTTGGCCTTGAAGTAGCAAGGTAAGAGAATCATCTATTGGGGCTTGGGGTGGATAGGAAGGGTCATCATTTTGGAGAAAGGGTTCATAGTGGGAAGGCGATTCTAATTGGTAAGAGTATGGAGATGGTATGTATTGAGGTGGTTCTTGGTGGTAATCACGATAGGGTTGTGGTGGTTCTAAAGCTTCTTGCTCATAACGGTCACAAGGAAATGGCATGGTTGATTGGTCATATGATGGATGTGAGTCACAAGAAGGTGCTTGGTAAAAATGGGCTTGTGAGCATGGTTGATAGTCATGTTGAGGATAAGGTTCATAAGCATATGGTGGTGGTACTTGATTATCACAAAAAGAGTCACCATAGCCATTGAATTGGCATGCACTAGGATGTGAATTATACGTATAAGTATCCGGAGGTTGTTGCCAATAGGAGTGATCAATTCTTTGAGGTTCCTCCCATCTTGAAGTGTTCCATCCTTGGTACATGTTGTCATTAAAGTCCACATTTCCTACAACATAGTGAGAACCAAACTCTTAGCCAAAGTGAGAATTCATAGTGGAAAAATAGAATAAAACTAACAAAATCTAGTAAACAAGCAAGAGACAAACCTATTCACACTATTCACATATATTCAATAACCAATAACATAACACCATTGCAAATCCCCGGCAACGGCGCCATTTTGATGAATGGATTTTTGACGGTTTAGAATTTCACTAATGAAGTCTCGTTGTAAAGTATAGTTTCTAAACTAACAATAATCCTTTCATACAAAAATTTTGTTTGTCACAAGTACAAACCCCTAAAATTATAAACCGAAGTATTTAAACATCGGGTCGTCTCTCAAAGGAATTGCAGGGCAGTGTTCTTGTTATTGGCTATAGACATGTATATTTTGGGGTTTTGATTAGGAAACAAGAAAAGTAAATGATAAAGGAAATCAAATGACAAAATGGTCTTGGCAAGGATTGGTGGTCAAGGATCTCTATCCTTATCACTAACCACAACATGATAGTTGCAAGGATCAATCCCACTAAGTCATCCCTTTAACTAATAGTAAAGGAAAGTCAAGTGAGCTATACCAATCCAAGTCCATAAGTCCTAGCTTTCTACTAATTGAATTAGTGAGAACTAGAGTCAATGGCTACCAACTATCAATCACTTGGACGTTAGTAACTCAAGAATTTCCAAGTTACCTTCCCAAGCCAAGAGCATAAAATTCTACTTTAACACCTTCTCAAGCATTTTGACAAACACTTGGAAGGTATAAAAGGAAAGCATAGTAAATCTACAACAAGAATGAAATCTAATCAACAATTATTGCAAAGAATTAACAACAACAATCAAAGAAAACACAATTAACATGAATTACCTCAACTTGCATTAAAATAAAATAGAAGAGACAAGATTGAATCTACAACAAAGCAAAGTAATAAAATAGAAGAAATTGCAACAAAAGAGTAGAAGAACAACATGTAACAACAAAGAATTGAGAAGTAGAAGTAGATGAGAGCAAAGAGCAAAACCTAGATCTAAGAAATTCTACCCTAATCCTAATCCTAATTCTAGAGAGAAGAGAGAGCTTCTCTCTCTAGAAAACTAAACTAAACTAGATCTCAAGTGTAATGTGTGTAATGGTGTGAAGTCATTCCTTCCCCTTCAATCCTTGGTTCCTTTTGTCTTTTTCCGCCAAAACCTTAGCTCCAAATGGGGCCAGAAACCCTCCAAAATCGCCAGGCACGAGTTTGACTAAAAGAATCACGTGCGGCCTTCGGCGCGTACGCGTACAGTGCACGTACGCGTCCATGGAGCATTTCGCGATCCACGCGTAGGCGCATAGTGCGCGCGCGCGTCCATGGGCGTTTTCCAAATCTTTGGCTTTTCATGATTTCTCCACTTTGTATGCTTTCCTTTCACTCCTTTGATCCTTTCCTAGCCCTTTTCAATCTGAAATCACTAACAAACACATCAAGGTATCTAGTGGAATCAAAGGAAGATAAAATCATCAAATTAAAGGTCTAAAAAGTATATTTTCACATCTAAGCACAAATAAGGAAACAATCACAAAATCATGCTATTTCATTGAATAAATGTGAGGAAAGATTATCAAAATGCTCTAAATTCAACACAAGATAAACCCTATAAATGGGGTTTATCATTAATCGGCTCCATCGTGCTTGTCAGACAGTTTAGTATTTATAGTAAACAGAAGAATAATAGCGAAAATAGATAAACAGGAAAAACAGAGAAACAACTTACAAACAGGGAAAGTAGAGAAAGCAGAGAGAACAGAAAGCAAAGCATATACAGAGAAATATAAGAAATGAATCACAATACAGAGAATATGCAACATAGAATGATGCGCACACAAGAATGATGCATGTCTAGCCCTAGTGCAGGAAATGAGCTTATTCCTCGGTTGCATACCTGCTCCCGACCTTACCCGGAGTCCTTTGACCAGTTAAGGCTTCCTTGTTGGCAATACCCATTGCAAGAGTCCTTTGACTTGCAGGGTGGTACTAGCAACTCACTGCAAGAGTCCTTTGACTTGTAGGGCAGAACTAGTTAACTTATATCTGTCCAACACACTCACTGTAAGAGTGCTTTGACTTATAGGAGCATATATATGCACACACACTCACTGTAAGAGTCCTCTGACTTACAAAATAGCATTATAGCTAAGTATCCCAGGGAAGCATTCTCAGTGGTCATACCACCATCTATCTGACTGCCTCAATGCAACAAATGAAGATATAATAGATGATCATCCCAGAAGGTTCAACTCTTTATTCTCGTCCTCTTTTCCTCTATTCTCTTTGTCTCTTGATTCTGCACTTGATATCTTCTTAGCATTTGTACATATATAGCTTATGTCAGTTTCGGTATGAATTGTCAGCCTGTCCCAAACATAGGTTCATTAAGTATATGCTGAACCAGTATAACCTTTCATATAATACCTAACCCTAGGCGCAACTCAAATACTAATTATGTTGCTCCTAGTTTGCTCACTAATCACCATTTATTTCTTTCATTAAAACTTTACCGACTTTTTCTGCGATTTTTATCTTTTTTTTTTTCAACTTTTTATCTTTCCTTTGTCTTTGGCTCACTAATATGTTATTACCACTCCCTAAGTATTTTATGAAGGTAATTATGAGATTCTAAGCTTACAGCTGTCTTTCTAAGGCTTTTACAAAAAATTGCCTTTTTCGTATTATTTTATTATTTTTAATTAAATAATATCATTTAATATCTTATTATTATTTATTATTTTATTATTAATTTTTCGAAAATTACCCCCTTGTTACCTTAAAACTTTATAAATTTACTTTTCATCCCCTGTAACTTTTAATATTTTTACTTTAACTCCCTAAACTTTTAATATTTATAATTTTACCCCACAAACACCAAAATAATTACAACCTTGCCCTTTTTAAGATTTAAAAGGTGTTCTTCATTGTTCTTCATCACAATCAAAGTGTTTTTCGTGTTCTTCATAAATTCTTCAGATTCTTTTTCTGTTTTTATTCGTTTTTCAATCTTTTTAGTAACCAATTTTTACCATAATTCATAATAAATTGGCAGCCACTAAAGTCCCATCTTTTCCACTTGATTTCAACACAAAATCAACCCCAATTTAAGGGTTAGGGTTCAAAATTCCAGCATCCACAAGAGCATGCATTCATAGCTTGAATATTATCAAATTTCATCAAAATTTCAACAAACTTTCACCAAGAATAACTCAAATAAGTAATCAATTTCAAGCATAACCAAACCATATCAGAATCATACAACTCAAACACAATTAATCAAGATTAATTTCACCAAACCCTACCTTGATTTGCTGCTCCTAATTCGGTTGCTTCCTAAGGTGTTCTTTAAGCATTTTTTCCTCCTAAAACTCATCAAGAACAACTTTGAATCCATAAAACCTCAACTAAATAAACCTTAATTAACATGTTAGAAAGGGATTCCTCACCTTAAACTTGTTGGAAATGAAATATTCTTGACTCACAAGTCAAGCTAAGCAAGAGATCAAAGGAAGAACATAAAAAAACTCATGTTTAACATGGTTTTCATGAAAACCGAATCAAGAAGGGGATGGATCATCATTTCACCTAATTTTTAGACATGAAAAGTTACATGGTTATGTAGAGAAAGAAGAGATGATCATTTCAGTCTGATTGGAATTTTGATGAGTTTTTATTCAGAAGAAATCAAGCTTTGAAGATTAAAGTGTCATGAAAGTTTCTCTCTTTTTTCTCTTGCCATTTTCGGCCAAAAGGAAGAAAATGACCAGTCTTGGAAGGGCTTGGGGAGGGGGGGGTAAGGAAATTCATGCTTGATGATGATTGGCTAGTTAGGGAGGTGGTTGAAAAATATCTCAGGTGTATAATTACTAAAACTAGATATATTAGAACACAAGTAAAAACACATCCAGATATTCTTTTCTGAGCTACTAGCATAAATGACACTAGTAACATGTTTAATATGATAATAGAACATATATGATAAGGCATTAGCATTGCTAAAGTCATCATAGAGTAATGATGTTAATCTATACCAATAGACTGTAACCCGGTTAAACCGATCTCCTATTTTTAACTAAAATAGACCAGGTAATATTAGAATATTATTCAAGAAGCTCTAATATTAATATGATAATGATATTATATTACTATTTCTCTTATCTCACGAATCGAGTTCGGCTCATCAAATTGAGACTAACTACGGAAACCAGAGTCTAAAACTCCTAACCGAAACTGCTCAAAAACTAGGTTCTTCGCGGCTGTGTCGTCGAGCTTACCTCAGAAGAGGTTCTGGTTTAGAGATAATATAATGATAATGAGAATTGAGACTCTTGATAATACAGCAGAGGTATTCCCTTCACTGGTCTTCCGAAAAACTCCATATCTTCAGAAAAGATCTCGTGTATCCGAAAACAAGGTTGTTACACTAAAGACTTTAAAACAGTAATTTAAGTATAATTTCAAGAGTATGGGGACAAGTGAGTAAGTTTGAAGGTTATACTTGAATTAAGATGTAATTAGTGACAACTTGTTTGATGGAGGTCTGATGGTGATTTCAATATTAAAGGAGAGGATAATGATTTGAGTATGATTGAGGTATGGTGATGAATGAGATGAGATTGAGAATGATGTGGGTATTGATGAATTATGATTGAATTACTCATATGGCTTGTGAATTTGAATTATCTGAGACACGAGTTTTCCTGGGTAGACACAGTGGCTTACTACCACTTGCTCCAGGTTGAAACTCGATACTCTATTGACCCTCTATCACAAGATGTGATTGGGAACTTTAACTCCCAGAGTTCCCCCTTGGGCATGCATAAATATATAAAATATTATATTTTTGAGCTTGGAGTTTGACTCCATGGAATATTATATTATTTAATTTGGAGTTTGACTCCATGGAATATTATATTATTGAGCTTGGAATTTGAATCCATGGAATATTATATTTGAGTTTGGAGTTTGACTCCATAGAATATTATATTTGAACTTGGAGTTTGACTCCACGGATATTAATTTTGAGCTTGGGGATGTGTGCACAA
This sequence comes from Arachis ipaensis, assembly GCF_059453495.1. NCBI lineage: Eukaryota > Viridiplantae > Streptophyta > Magnoliopsida > Fabales > Fabaceae > Arachis > Arachis ipaensis. The sequence continues at coordinate 43,677,078 of NC_142444.1, read as the reverse complement.
AGGGAGTGTGCAATGATTAGCTATCAGGACATGCGGGTTGGCTATATAACCGACAGATAAAACTCATCAGCCATAGGACAGGCATATATCATATGCATTTGCATATTTTTCTTGAGTGTGCATTTGTTTTGGTTTGCCTAATTTTTTAGCCATGTTTATCTGCTACTTATTTTATTTGCTGTACCCGAATCCTACCTGTGATTTTTTTATTTGTCTTGTATGTGTATGTTTATCTGAGAGACCCTCTCTGGTGGAGGCGTGATGAAGGTGGTTTTTGGTATGTGGTAATGAAGGTTGAGACAGGATAGACTAGCTGTTGCCTTATTATTCTAATTTATGTGTTGGTTGAATAGAAGTGAGTGACGTAAGTTGGGTAGGAAGCCCTTAGGCACATCTTTTGTCCTTTTTATTTCTTTAAACTATTAATTTTACTAATTTGTAAATTAAAGGAATTTCTTTATGACCTTTCAAAGTAAGTTTTTCACAAAGCTTTTCCAAAAGGTTATTCAGGGATAAACAGTTTGAATAACGAACTTCTTTCTATTTACAAGTATTTCTTTGCTTTGATAGTATCCCTTTCCCTACTAAGAATCTACGAGGACGATGTTCTCACCCCTACAGACTTTCTTTTTCAATGACAGGTTCAAGAAGCTTTAGCGCGAAGCCGTGATTGATCTACAAGCTTTATATAAATGTTGTATTTTCTATTTATTGGTTTAGTTGAGATTTTACCCCTCATCAATTGTCATTTTGAGATTTTAGAGGGGCAAGACTTTTATTTGGGAAGTTTTGAATAAGTTTATGTATCTATTATTATGTAGATATAATTATGTGATTAAGTGAATTAAAGTAAATACTTTTCAAATTCGTAATTAACGATTCGGTTTATATTCGCAAAGGCTCAATATTAAATAATTATAATATTAAATTAAAGAATTAGAGATAAGTAACGCCTGAACTTTTAGTACGATCATGAGGTGTTAAAAGTAATGGTGTTACATTATGGTATCAGAACGGTTCATCCTGATTAGATCCTTAGGAGTGGACTGACTATGCTTCATTACATACTATGAGTGTCTGTCATGGATGACGAGAAATAGAGCTTTATGTACATAATTGTCTATTGATTAACGCTGTTAGCTTACCGTTGCATACCTGCTGATGTTAAGTCTGGCCAACTTAATGTTGATAGTTTATGTGTATGGGAAAGTTAACGGGTTATCATAGGTAAAATAGAAGTAATAGGTAACGCGAATAATAGGTTTTGGAAACGTTAGGAGTTAATTCTTGATATTATTCCGTTATGTGTCTTGAACCCTACGGGTGTCATGTGACTTGTTCTTTATTTCATGATCTGCTTTGAAGTTCTTATTTGTGATTTCTTTCTTGAAAAATAAATTGATTATTTTCCAACCCTATTCTTTTGTTCACATACATCCTTGTATGATCTTAAGCGCATATGTTTGCTTAAATTCCTTAGATATCTGCTTTTATTGTTTAAACTTCTCTTCTTGACTCATGTGCTATTGGATGTACCTTAAACTTGTCTTGATGCAGTATACCTTTTAAATTGCTTGCTCTGAGTACTTTTAAAGAAATTGTGATTCGATTTTTCTCTTATTTGAATATATCTACAATCATTCTTTAAATTTTAATAAAATCGTTTCTAATTTGATATACACTCCTCTATGTGAACTTTGAAACTTCTTCATATAGTTTACGACTGTTTATTTCCAATGCATTGTCCATTCTTTTATTGCTTTATGAAAGTATACTTACTCTAAATACAACTTGATTTTCTAACAACTTTGTTACAGTTTTTACTCACATCTTTACTTGATTATGTACTTAGATATCTTTCAAAATTTCCAAAGAAATATTTTTGCCTTTATCCCTATTGATCTTTGTTTGACAAACTTCACTTAATTTATTTTAATTTGAATTTGGTTTAGCATAACACATTATTTATGAATTTGTTGTTCTTCTGAAAACATTGGGCTTATAAATTTTCTTTTAAGGATAGACTGATTCCTTCTTAAGCTTTTCGTTTCTACGAATGTCACGCTTTATGAATCCTATTTGAATTCCCTTGATTTAAGTTCCTTTCTTGAAATGAGTTGGTTTCCTTCTTAGCGCATCTTAATATTATTGAATATCCTTATAAGGTTGCGATTTCAAGTATATTCTTAGAATTTTGTTTTAAACCTTTTTAAACAACTTTTGATTTATTCTTATGCAAGGTTGTCCTTGACTTTGCATTCCTTTACTTGATCAGTGCCTCTCTTTGCTATGATTTGAACTTGTTTTGGTGTGACACAACCATCTCTTGAAGTTTTAATAAAATTATTTTCAACTCGGCCTACACTCTTTTACCTTATACTTTGAAAATTTATGTATGTGGTTTAAACCTGTTTGATTATAATGCATCCTCTTTTCCTTTTATGAGCAAAACTTTATCTCAAGTTTTCTTCCAACAAGATCATAGTTTTCATGCATGCTTATAAAAAAATTGAGAAAATACAATTTTGCTCTTAGCCAAATTAATCTTTCCCTTTTCAAACTTTGTATAGTCTACTTCAACTTGAATTTATATTGAAATAATACAACGTTCATGCTTTTATTATTCTTTTGAAGGACGTTTGTTACTTATCTTTTCTTTTAGAACATGAAATGATTTTCTTTTAAGTTTTCCATTCTTTATGAAAAATGTATTCGAAAGTATTTTTAAATCATACTCTTGAGTTCTGTGAGCTTTGATGAGCGGATAATTTATACGCTTTTTGGCATTGTTTTTAGTATATTTTTAGTAGGATCTAGTTACTTTTAGGGATGTTTTCATTAGTTTTCATGTTAAATTCATATTTCTGGACTTTACTATGAGTTTGTGTGTTTTTCTGTGATTTCAGGTATTTTCTGGCTGAAATTGAGGGACTTGAGCAAAAATCAGATTCAGAGATTGAAGAAGGACTGCTGATGCTGTTGGATTCTGACCTCCCTGCACTCAAAGTGGATTTTCTGGAGCTACAGAACTCGAAATGGCGCGCTTCTAATTGCGTTGGAAAGTAGACATCCAGGGATTTCCAGCAATGTATAATAGTCCATACTTTGACCAAGTATAGACGACGCAAACTGGCGTTCAACGCCAGCTCTCTGCCCAAATCTGGCGTCCAGCGCCAGAAATGGATCCAAAACCAGAGTTGGACGCCCAAACTGGCACAAAAACTAGCGTTCAACTCCAAGAAGGACCTCTACACGTGCAACACTCAAGCTCAGCCCAAGCACACACCAAGTGGGCCCCGAAAGTGGATTTATGCATCAATTACTTACTTCTGTAAACCCTAGTAGCTAGTTTATTATAAATAGGACCTTTTACTATTGTATTTGGTATCTTTGATCAGTTGTATGCTATCTTAGATCACGTTTGAGGGCTGGCCTCTCGGCCATGCCTGGACTTTCACTTATGTATTTTTAACGGTAGAGTTTCTACACTCCATAGATTAAGGTGTGGAGCTCTGCTGTTCCTCAAAGATTAATGCAAAGTACTACTGTTTTCTATTCAATTCATCTTGCTTCGCTTCTAAGATATTCATTCGTACTTCAATCTGAATGTGATGAACGTGACAATCATCATCATTCCCTATGAACGCGTGCCTGACAACCACTTCCGTTCTACCTTAGACTGAATGAGTATCTCTTAGATCTCCTAACCAGAATCTTCGTGGTGTAAGCTAGAATGATGGCGGCATTCAAGAGAATCTGGAAGGTCTAAACCTTGTCTATGGTATTTCGAGTAGGATTCAATGAATGAATGACTGTGACGAGCTCCAAACACGCGATTGCGGGGCGTTAGTGACAGACACAAAAGGATAGTAAATCCTATTCCAGCATGATCGAGAACCGACAGATGAATAGCCGTGCCGTGATAGGGTGCGTTGACCATTTTCACTGAGAGGATAAGATGAAGCCATTGACAAGGGTGATGCCTCCAGACGATTAGCCGTGCCGTGACAGGGCATTTGGATCATTTTCCCGAGAGAAGACCGAAAGTAGCCATTGACAATGGTGATGTATCACACAAAGCCAGCCATGGAAAGGAGTAAGACTGACTGGATGAAGATAGCAGGAAAGCAGAGGTTCAGAGGAACGAAAGCATCTCCATTCGCTTATCTGAAATTCTCACCAATGAATTACATAAGTATTTCTATCCCTATTTTATTATATTATTTTCGAAAACTCCATAACCATTTGATATCCACCTGACTGAGATTTACAAGGTGACCATAGCTTGCTTCATACCGACAATCTCCGTGGGATTCAACCCTTACTCACGTAAGGTATTACTTGGACGACCCAGTGCACTTGCTGGTTAGTTATGCGAAGTTGTGAAGATATGTTTAGACCATGGTCCTGTGCATCCGTTTTTGGTGCCATTGCCAGGGAATCAATTTCGAACAACAATTCACAACCTGAGTAGCAATTTCGCATACCAAGTTTTTGGCGCCATTGCCGGGGATTGTTTGAGTTTTCGGCAAGCTTTTGGTCCGGTAACATCAGTGCCAAGTTTGATCCGGCAACAACACCAAGTTTTTGGTGCCGTTGCCGGGGATTGTTTGAGTTTGGACAACTGACGGTTCATCTTGTTGCTCAGATTAGGTAATTTTCTTTTTATTTTATTTTCAAAAATTTTTTCAAAAATATTTCTAAATTTTTCTCATCTGTTTTTGAAAAAAATAAAAATGTTTTCAAAAATATATTTTTATTCAAAATTTTTAAGAGTGAAGTCTAGTGTTTCACGAAGCATGCGAAGCCTGGCTGGCTGTAAAGCCATGTCTAAATTCAATTGGACTGAGGTTTGAAATTTGTTATCAAGAGCAAGCTAGTTGTTGTTAATCCACCTGCTACTGTTCCTGATTTACATGCTAAAGCTTGGCTGGCCATTGGCCATGTCTAGTGTTTTGGACCGGAGCTTTCATTGAAAGCTTGGCTGGCTAGTGAGCCATGTCTAATTCCTGGACTGAAGCTTTAGACTAACAATGCAAGATTGCTGGAATTCATATTAAAAATTTTGGAATCCTTATTTTTGTTTTTCAAATAATTTTCGAAAAAATACAAAAAAATTAGAAAATCATAAAAATCAAAAATATTTTTCTGTTTCTTGTTTGAGTCTTGAGTCATGTTATAAGTTTGGTGTCAATTGCATGTGCATCTTGCATTTTTCGAAAATTCATGCATTCATAGTGTTCTTCATGATCTTCAAGTTGTTCTTGGTAAGTCTTCTTGTTTGATCTTTGCATTTGCATGTTTAGTGTCTTTTCTTGTTTTTCATATGCATTCTTGAATTCTTAGTGTCTAAGCATTAAAGAATTTTAAGTTTGATGTCTTGCATGTTTTCTTTGCATTAAAAATTTTTCAAAAATATGTTCTTGGTGTTCTTCTTGACATTCAAAGTGTTCTTGGTGTTCATCTTGACATTCATAGCATTCTTGCATGCATTCATTGTTTTGATCTAAAAATTTCATGCATTGCATCATTTTTCTTGTTTTTCCCTTGCATCATAAAAATTCAAAAATCAAAAAAATATCTTTCCCTTTTTCTCTCATCAAATTCGAAAATTTGAGTTGACTTTTTCAAAAATTTTTAAAATCAAGTTGTTTCTTATGAGTCAAATCAAATTTTCAATTTAAAAATCTCATCTTTTTCAAAATCTTTTTCAAAAATCAAATCTTTTTCAAATTTCTTAGTTATTTTCGAAAATTCCAAAAATATTTTTCAAAAATCTTTTTCTTATTTTTATATCAAATTTTCGAAAATAACATAATCAATTAATGTTTTGATTCAAAAATTTCAAGTTTGTTACTTACTTGTTAAGAAAGATTCAAACTTTAAGTTCTAGAATCATATCTTGTGATTTCTTGTGAATCAAGTCATTAATTGTGATTTTAAAAATCAAATCTTTTTCAAAAACTAATTTCAATCATATGTTTTCAAAAATATCTTCTTATCTTACCTTTTTCAAAAATTTGATTTCAAAATATCTTTTCTAACTTCCTAACTTCTTATCTTTTCAAAGTTGTTTCAACTAACTAACTCTCTCTCTCTAATTTTCGAAAATATCCCCCCCCCTTTTTCAAAATTTCTTTTTAATTAACTAATTATTTCAATTTTAAAACTTAATTTTCGAAAATCACTAACCTTTTTCAAAAACTATTTTCAAAAATCATTAACTCTTTTCCAAAAATTATTTTCGAAATTTTCCCTCTCTTATCTTATTCTATTTATTTATTCATCTACTAACATCTCTCCCTCACCCACCAAAAATCCGAACTCCCTCTCTCTCTCTTTTTGAGTTCAGATTTTCTTCTTCTTTTCTTCTACTAACACAAGGACCTCTATACTGTGGTATAAAGGATCCATATTATTATTATTATTATTTCTGTGCCCTCTTCTTTGTCATATGAGCAGGAGCAAGGACAAGAATATTCTTGTAGAAGCAGATCCAGAACCTGAAAGGACTCTGAAGAGGAAACTAAGAGAAGCTAAAATACAACAATCCAGAGATAACCTTTCAGAATTTTTCGAACAAGAAGAGGAGATGGCAGCCGAAAATGATAATAATGCAAGGAGAATGCTTGGTGACTTTACTGCACCTAATTCCAATTTACATGGAAGAAGAATCTCTATTCCTACCATTGGAGCAAACAACTTTGAGCTGAAACCTCAATTAGTTTCTCTGATGCAGCAGAACTGCAAGTTTTATGGACTTCCATCTGAAGATCCTTTTCAGTTCTTAACTGAATTCTTGCAGATCTGTGATATTGTTAAGACTAATGGAGTAGATCCTGAAGTCTACAGGCTCATGCTTTTCCCTTTTGCTATAAGAGACAGAGCTAGAGTGTAGTTGGACTCTCAACCCAAAGACAGCCTGAACTCTTGGGATAAGCTGGTCACGGCTTTCTTAGCCAAGTTCTTTCCTCCTCAAAAGCTGAGCAAGCTTAGAGTGGATGTTCAAACTTTTAGACAGAAAGAAGGTGAATCCCTCTATGAAGCTTGGGAGAGATACAAAGGACTGACCAAAAAGTGTCCTTCTGACATGATTTCAGAATGGACCATCCTGGATATATTCTATGATGGTCTGTCTGAGTTATCTAAGATGTCATTGGATACCTCTGCAGGTGGATCCATTCACCTAAAGAAAACGCCTGCAGAAGCTCAAGAACTCATTGACATGGTTGAAAATAACCAGTTCATGTACACCTCTGAAAGGAATCCTGTGAATAATGGGACGCCTATGAAGAAGGGAGTTCTTGAAATTGATACTCTGAATGCCATATTGGCTCAGAACAAAATATTGACTCAGCAAGTCAATATGATCTCTCAGAGTCTGAATGGAGTGCAAGCTGCATCCAACAGTACTCAAGAGGCTTCTTATGAAGAAGAAGCTTATGATCCTGAGAACCCTGCAATAGCAGAGGTGAATTACTTAGGTGAACCTTATGGAAACACCTATAACTCATCATGGAGAAATCATCCAAATTTCTCATGGAAGGATCAAAAGCCTCAACAAGGCTTTAATAATGGTGGAAGAAACAGGTTTAGCAATAGCAAGCCTTTTCCATCATCCACTCAGCAACAGACAGAGAATGCTGAGCAGAATCCATCTAGCTTAGCAAACTTAGTCTCTGATCTGTCCAAGGCCACTGTAAGTTTCATGAATGAAACAAGGTCTTCTATTAGAAATTTGGAAGCACAAGTAGGCCAGCTGAGTAAAAGGATCACTGAAATCCCTCCTAGCACTCTCCCAAGCAATACAGAAGAAAATCCAAAAGGAGAGTGTAAGGCCATTAACATAACCAAAATGGCCGAACCCAATGAGGGAGAGGAGGACGTGAATCCCAAGGAGGAAGACCTCCTGGGACGTCCAGTGATCAATAAGGAGCTTCCCTCTGAGAAACCAAAGGACTCTGAGGCTCATCTAGAGACCATAGAGATTCCATTGAACCTCCTTATGCCCTTCATGAGCTCTGATGAGTATTCCTCTTCTGAAGAGAATGAGGATGTTACTGAAGAGCAAACTGCCAAGTTTCTTGGTGCAATCATGAAGCTAAATGCCAAATTATTTGGCATTGATACTTGGGAAGTTGAACCTCCCTTGTTTATCAATGAACTAAGTGATCTGGATCAACTGACATTGCCTCAGAAGAGACAGGATCCTGGAAAGTTCATAATACCTTGTACTATAGGCACCATGATCTTTAAGGCTCTATGTGACCTTGGTTCAGGGATAAACCTCATGCCCCTCTCTGTAATAGAGAAACTGGGAATCTATGGGGTGCAAGCTGCTAAAATCTCATTAGAGATGGCAGACAATTCAAGAAAACAGGCTTATGGACAAGTAAAGGACGTGTTAGTAAAGGTTGAAGGCCTTTACATCCCTGCTGATTTCATAGTCCTGGATACTGGAAAGGAAGAGGATGAATCCATCATCCTTGGAAGACCTTTCCTAGCCACAACAAGAGCTGTGATTGATGTGGACAGAGGAGAATTAATCCTTCAATTGAATGAGGACAACCTTGTGTATACAACTCAAGGATCTCTCTCTGCATCCATGGAGAGGAAGCATAAAAAGCTTCTCTCAAAGCAGAGTCAAACAAAGCCCCCACAGTCAAACTCTAAGTTTGGTGTTGGGAGGCCACAACCAAACTCTAAGTTTGGTGTTGAACTCCCATATCCAAACTCTAAGTTTGGTGTTGAACATCTATGAGGCTCCATGAGAGCCCACTGTCAAGCTACTGACATTAAAGAAGCGCTTGTTGGGAGGCAACCCAATTTTTATTTATCTAACTATATTTTTCTTAGTTATATGTCTTTGTAGGTTCATGATCATGTGGAGTCACAAAATAAATATAAAAATTGAAAACGGAATCAAAAACAGCAGAAGAAAAATCACACCCTGGAGGAAGCACCTGTCTGGCGTTCAACGCCAGAACAGAGCATGGTTCTGGCGCTGAACGCCCAAAATGGGCAGCATCCTGGCGCTGAACGCCCAGAACAAGCATGGTTCTGGCGTTCAATGCCAGAAATGGCAACAAATGGGCGTTGAACGCCCAAAATGGGCACCAACCTGGCGCTGAACGCCCAGAGTTGTGTGCAAGGGCATTTTGCATGCCTAAATTGGTGCAGGGATGTAAATGCCTTGACACATCAAGATCTGTGGACCCCACAGAATAATCTCAGGATCTGTGGACCCCACAGGATCATCTTAGGATCTGTGAACCCCACAGGATCATCTCAGGATCTGTGGATCCCACAGGATCATCTCAGGATCTGTGGACCCCACAGGATCCCCACCTACCTCTACTCACTTCTTCTCACCCCTCTTTCACACAATCCCATAAACACTCTTCCCCAAAAACCCTTCACCAATCACCTCAATCTCTCTTCCCCATCACCTCTTCACCACTCACATCCATCCACTCTTCCCCATAAACCTACCTCATAAACTCCACCTACCTTCAAAATTCAAAACCAATTTCCCACCCAAACCCACCCTAGATGGCCGAACCTTAACCCCCCTCCCTCCCTTATATATAGCCCTCCATTCTTCCTCATTTTCACACAACACAACCCTCTCCTCTCTACTTGGCCGAAACACACTTCACCCCTCTTCTCCATATTTTCTTCTTCTTCTTCCTCTATTCTTTCTTTTATTGCTCGAGGACGAGCAATATTCTAAGTTTGGTGTGGTAAAAGCATAAGCTTTTTGTTTTTCTATTACCATTGATGGCACCTAAGACCGGAGAATCCTCTAGAAAGGGAAAAGGGAAGACAAAAGCTTCCACCTCCGAGTCATGGGAGATGGAAAGGTTCATCTCCAAAACCCATCAAGACTACTTCTATGATGTTGTGGCCAAGAAGAAGGTGATCCCCGAGGTCCCTTTCAAACTCAAAAGAAATGAGTATCAGGAGATCCGACATGAAATTCAAAGAAGATGTTGGGAAGTTCTAACAAATCCCATCCAACAAGTCGGCATCCTAATGGTTCAAGAGTTCTATGCCAATGCATGGATCACTAAGAACCATGATCAAAGTAAGAACCCGGATCCAAAGAACTACGTTACAATGGTTTGGGGGAAATACTTAGATTTTAGTCCGGAGAATGTGAGGTTGGAATTTAACTTGCCCATGATGCATGGAGATGAACGCCCCTACACTAGAAGGGTCAACTTTAATCAAAGGTTGGACCAAGTCCTTATGGACATATGTGTGGAAGGAGCTCAATGGAAGATTGACTCCAAAGGCAAGCCGGTTCAACTAAGAAGATTGGACCTCAAGCCTGTGGCTAGAGGATGGTTGGAGTTCATTCAATGCTCAATCATTCCCACTAGCAACCGATCTGAAGTTACTGTGGATCGGGCCATCATGATTCATAGCATCATGATTGGAGAGGAAATAGAAGTTCATGAAGTCATCTCTAATGAACTCTACAAAATAGCCGAAAAGTCATCCCCCATGGCAAGGCTTTTCCTCATCTTATCTGCCATCTATGTTACTCAGCTGGAGCTTTCATAGAAGGAGACATTCCTATTAAGGAAGAGAAGCCCATCACTAAGAAAAAGATGGAGCAAGCAAGATAGCCCATTCATGAAGCTCAAGAGGCGCAGGAAGCTCATCACCATGAGATCCCGGAGATGCCTCAAATGCATTTTTCTCCACAAAACTATTGGGAGCAAATCAACACCTCCCTAGGAGAATTAAGTGCCAACATGGGACAATTAGGGGTGGAACATCAAGAGCACTCCATCATGCTCCATGAAATAAGAGAAGATCAAAAACCAATGAGGGAGGAGCAACAAAGACAAGGAAGAGACATAGAAGAGCTCAAGGACATCATTGGTTCCTCAAGAAGGAAACGCCACCATCACTAAGGTGGATTCATTCCTTGTTCTTACTTTCTCTGTTTTTCATTTTCTATGTTATGTGCTTATCTATGTTTGTGTCTTCATTACATGATCATTAGTAGTTAGTGACTATGTCTTAAAGTTATGAATGTCCTATGAATCCATCACCTCTCTTAAATGAAAAATGTTTTAATTCAAAAGAACAAGAAGTACATGAGTTTTGAATGTATCTTTGAACTTAGCTTAATTATATTGATGTGGTGACAATGCTTCTTGTTTTCTGAATGTATGCTTGAACAGTGCATATGTCTTTTGAAGTTGTTGTTTAAGAATGTTAAATATGTTGGCTCTTGAAAGAATAATGACTAGGAGACATGTTATTTGATAATCTGAAAAATCATAAAAATGATTCTTGAAGCAAGAAAAAGCAGCAAAGAACAAAGTTTGCAGAAAAAAAATAGGCGAAAAAAAAATAGAAAAAAAAAAAAGAAAAAGCAAGCAGAAAAAGCCAAAAGCTCTTAAAACCAAGAGGCAAGAGCAAAAAGCCAATAACCCTTAAAACCAAAAGGCAATGGAAAATAAAAAGGATCCCAAGGCTTTGAGCATCAGTGGATAGGAGGGCCTATAGGAATAAAATCCTGGTCTAAGCGACTAAACCAAGCTGTCCCTAACCATGTGCTTGTGGCGTGTAGGTGTCAAGTGAAAACTTGAGACTGAGCGGTTAAAGTCAAGGTCCAAAGCAAAAAAAGAGTGTGCTTAAGAACCCTGGACACCTCTAATTGGGGACTTTAGCAAAGCTGAGTCACAATCTGAAAAGGTTCACCCAATTATGTGTCTGTGGCATTTATGTATCCGGTGGTAATACTGGAAAACAAAGTGCTTAGGGCCACGGCCAAGACTCATAAAATAGTTGTGTTCAAGAATCATTATACTGAACTAGGAGAGTCAATAACACTATCTAAACTCTGAGTTCCTATAGATGCCAATCATTCTAAACTTCAATGGATAAAGTGAGATGCCAAAACTATTAAAGAGGCAAAAAGCTACAAGTCCCGCTCATATGATTGAAGCTATGTTTCATTGATAGTTTGGAATTTATAGTATATTCTCTTCTTTTTATCCTATTTGATTTTCAGTTGCTTGGGGACAAGCAACAATTTAAGTTTGGTGTTGTGATGAGCGGATAATTTATACGCTTTTTGGCATTGTTTTTAATATGTTTTTAGTAAGATCTAGTTACTTTTAGGGATGTTTTCATTAGTTTTTATGTTAAATTCACATTTCTGGACTTTACTATGAGTTTGTGTGTTTTTCTGTGATTTCAGGTATTTTCTGGCTGAAATTGAGGGACTTGAGCAAAAATCAGATTCAGAGGTTGAAGAAGGACTGCTGATGCTATTGGATTCTGACCTCCCTACACTCAAAGTGGATTTTCTGGAGCTACAGAACTCGAAATGGCGCGCTTCTAATTGTGTTGGAAAGTAGACATCCAGGGATTTCCAGAAATGTATAATAGTCCATACTTTGGCCAAGTTTAGATGATGCAAACTGGCATTCAACGCCAGCTCTCTGCCCAAATCTGGCGTCCAGCGCCAGAAATTGATCCAAAACCAGAGTTGAACGCCCAAACTGGCACAAAAACTGGCGTTCAACTCCAAGAAGGACCTTTACACGTGCAACACTCAAGCTCAGCCCAAGCACACACCAAGTGGGCCCCGGAAGTGGATTTATGCATCAATTACTTACTTCTGTAAACCCTAGTAGCTAGTTTATTATAAATAGGACCTTTTACTATTGTATTAGGTATCTTTGATCAGTTGTATGCTATCTTAGATCACGTTTGAGGGCTGGCCTCTCGGCCATGCCTGGACTTTCACTTATGTATTTTTAACGGTAGAGTTTCTACACTCCATAGATTAAGGTGTGGAGCTCTGCTGTTCCTCAAAGATTAATGCAAATTACTACTGTTTTCTATTCAATTCATCTTGCTTCGCTTCTAAGATATTCATTCGTACTTCAATCTGAATGTGATGAACGTGACAATCATCATCATTCCCTATGAACGCGTGCCTGACAACCACTTCCGTTCTACCTTAGACTGAATGAGTATCTCTTAGATCTCCTAACCAGAATCTTCGTGGCGTAAGCTAGAATGATGGCGGCATTCAAGAGAATCCGGAAGGTCTAAACCTTGTCTGTGGTATTCCGAGTAGGATTCAATGAATGAATCACTGTGACGAGCTCCAAACTCGCGATTGCGGGGCGTTAGTGACAGACGCAAAAGGATAGTAAATCCTATTCCAGCATGATCGAGAACCGACAGATGAATAGTCATGCCGTGACAGGGTGCGTTGACCATTTTCACTGAGAGGATAAGATGAAGCCATTGACAAGGGTGATGCCTCCAGACGATTAGCCGTGCCATGACAGGGCATTTGGATCATTTTCCCGAGAGAAGACCGAAAGTAGCCATTGACAATGGTGATGTATCACATAAAGCCAGCCATGGAAAGGAGTAAGACTGACTGGATGAAGATAGCAGGAAAGAAGAGGTTCAGAGGAACGAAAGCATCTCCATTCGCTTATCTGAAATTCTCACCAATGAATTACATAGGTATTTCTATCCCTATTTTATTATATTATTTTCGAAAATTCCATAACCATTTGATACCCACCTGACTGAGATTTACAAGGTGACCATAGCTTGCTTCATACCGACAATCTCCGTGGGATTCGACCCTTACTCACGTAAGGTATTACTTGGACGACTGGTAGCACAAATTGCGAATCACACTTTTCACAACTCGTACTACTAACCAGCAAGTGCACTGGGTCGTCCAAGTAATACCTTACGTGAGTAAGGGTCGAATCCCACAGAGATTGTTGGTTTGAAGCAATCTATGGTTATCTTGTAAATCTTAGTCAGGAAGTCAATTATGTTTATCAGTTGAATTATGAATAACCAGTAGAGCATAAATTAAAAGTTACTTGTTGTGTAGTAATGGAGAATATGTTGGAGTTTTGGAGATGCTTTGTCCTCTGAATCTCTGCTTTCCTCTGTCTTCTGATTCACGCACGCACGTCCTCCTATGGCAAGCTGTGTGTTGGTGGATCACCGTTGTCAATGGCTACCTTCCATCCTTCCAGTGAAAACTACGCTCACGCGCTCTGTCACAGCACGGCTAATCACCGGTTGGTTCTCGATCCGGTTGGAATAGGATTTACTATCCTTTTGCGTCTGTCACTAACGCCCAGCCTTCAGGAGTTTGAAGCTCGTCACAGTCATTCAATCATTGAATCCTACTCGGAATACCACAGACAAGGTTTAGACTTTCCGGATTCTCATGAATGCCGCCATCAGTTCTAGCTTGTACCACGGAGATTCTGATTAAGGAATCTAAGAGATACTCATTCAGTCGGATATAGAACGGAGGTGGTTGTCAGGCACACGTTCTTGGTTTGAGGAAGGTGATGAATGTCACGGGTCATCACCTTCATCACAGTTAAGCGCGAATGAACATCTTAGATAGGAACAAGCGTGTTTGAATGGAAAACAGAAATACTTGCATTAATTCATTGAGACACAGCAGAGCTCCTCACCCCCAACAATGGGGTTTAGAGACTCATGTCGTCAGAGAATACAAAGTTTAGATCTGAAATGTCATGAGATACAAAATAAGTCTCTAAAAGTTGTTTAAATACTAAACTAGTAGCCTAGGGTTACAAAATATGAGTGGACTATGATGGATGATGCAGATATCCACTTCTGGGGCCCACTTGGTGTGCCGGGGCCCACTTGGTGTGTGCTGGGGCTGAGATTTCGTGCAGAGGCCATTTGTGAAGTTGAACGCCAGTTTTTATGCCAGTTTGGGCGTTCAACTCCAGTTTTTGATCCTTTTCTGGCGCTGAACGCCAGAATTGGGCAGAGAACTGGCGTTGAACGCCAGTTTACGTCGTCTATCCTTGTGCAAAGTATGGACTATTATATATTGATGGAAAGCCCTGGATGTCTACTTTCCAACTCAATTGGAAGCATGCCATTTCGAGTTCTGTAGCTCCAGAAAATCCACTTTGAGTGCAGGGAGGTCAGAATCCAACAGCATCAGCAGTCCTTTTTCAGCCTGAATCAGATTTTTGCTCAGCTCCTTCAATTTCAGCCAGAAAAATACCTGAAATTACAGAAAAACACACAACTCATAGTAAAGTCCAGAAATATGAATTTTTTCTAAAAACTACTAGAAATAGACTAAAAACTAACTAAAACATACTCAAAACTATATGAAATTATCCCCAAAAAGCGTATAAAATATCCGCTCATCACAACACCAAACTTAAACTGTTGCTTGTCCTCAAGCAACTAGACAAATAAAATAGAAGAATAATAGGTTGAGAAGCAATAATATCTCAGAGTTTTTGATTGAAGCTCAGATTCTAATTAGATGAGCGGGACTAGTAGCTTTCTGCTTCTGAACAGTTTTGGCATCTCACTTTATCCATTGAAGCTCAGAGTGATTGGCATCTATAGGAACTCAGAATTCAGATAGTGTTATTGATTCTCTTAGTTCAGTGTGATGATTCTTGAACACAGCTTCTTTATGAGTCTTGGCCGTGGCCCTAAGCACTTTGTTTTCCAGTATTACTACTGGATACATAAATGCCACAGACACATAACTGGGTGAACCTTTTCAGATTGTGACTCAGCTTTGCTAAAGTCCCCAATTAGAGGTGTCCAGAGTTCTTAAGCACACTCTTCTTTTTGCTTTGGACCTTGACTTTAACCGCTCAGTCTCAAGTTTTCACTTGACACCTGCACGCCACAAGCACATGGTTAGGGACAGCTTGGTTTAGCCGCTTAGACCAGGATTTCAGTCCTTTAGGCCCTCCTATCCACTGATGCTCAAAGCCTTGGGATCCTTTTTAATTGCCCTTGCCTTTTGGTTTTAAGGGTTATTGGCTTTTTCTGCTTGCTTTTTTTTTTTTTCAAGCTTTGTTCTTTGCTGCTTTTTCTTGCTTCAAGAATCATTTTTATGATTTTTCAGATTATCAATAACATGTCTCATGTTCATTATTCTTTCAAGAGCCAACATATTTAACAGTCTTAAACAACAAATTCAAAAGACATATGCACTGTTCAAGCATTCATTCAGAAGACAGAAAGCATTGCCACCACATTTAACCAATTAGAATTTGTTTTATTTAAACTCGAAATTTTATTGCTTCTTATTCAAAAGATCTACTATTTTATTCATGCTTAATGATGATGAGAAAAATAAACTATAGCTTAATTGGAGATAAAATCAAACTAAACACTAATTACTACTAATGATCATGTAATGAAGACACAGACATAGATAAGCACTTATCATAGAGAAAACAAAAAACAGAGAAAGCAAGAACAAGGAATGAGTCCACCTTAGTGATGATGGCATTTCCTTCTTGAGGCACCAATGATGTTCTTGAGCTCTTTTATGTCTCTTCCTTGCCTTTGTGGCTTGATTCCTAGTGATTTTTGGTATTTCTATCCTCAGTTGCTTCCAATAATTATGTGGAGGGAAGTGCATCCCCTGAGGTATCTCTTGATTTGCAGCCACATGTTCTACCACTGAGCTATAGATCCTTTACATAATTGTTTTACCACACCAAACTTAGAATGTTGCTCGCCCTCGAGCAAAAGAAGAGGGAATTGCACACAACTCTGGGCGTTCAGCGCCAGGTTGGTGCCTATTTTGGGCGTTCAACGCCCATTTACTAGCCATTTCTGGCGTTGAACGCCAGAACCATGCTCTGTTCTGGCGTTGAACGCCAGACAGGTGCTTCCTCCAGGGTGTGATTTTTCTTCTGCTGTTTTTGATTCCGTTTTCAATTTTTAATATTTATTTTGTGACTCCACATGATCATGAACCTAATAAAACATGAAAAATCATGAGAATAAATAAAAATTGGGTTGCCTCCCAACAAGCGCTTCTTTACTGTCCTTAGCTGGACTTTGCTGAGCTTTTAATCTAGCTTCAGCCTTGAGCATTCTTGCTCAGTGTTGCCTTCAAGATAATGCTTGATTCTCTGTCCATTGACAATGAACTTCTTATCAGAATCAATATCTTGAAGCTCCACATAACCATATGGTGATACACTTGTAATCACGTATGGTCCCCTCCACCGGGATTTCAGTTTCCCGGGGAATAGCCTGAGTCTAGAGTTAAACAACAGAACCTTCTGTCCTGGTTCAAAGATTCTAGATGACAGCTTTCTGTCATGCCACTTTTTTTATTTTTCTTTATATAGCTTGGCATTTTCGAAAGCTGTGAATCTGAACTCCTCTAGCTCATTTAGCTGGAGCAATCGTTTTTCTCCTGCTAATTTGGCATCTAAGTTTAGGAATCTGGTTGCCCAGTAGGCCTTATGTTCCAGTTCCACGGGCAAGTGGCATGCCTTACCATACACGAGTTGGTATGGAGAGGTCCCTATAGGGGTCTTGAATGCTGTTCTGTAAGCCCACAGAGCATCATCCAAGCTCCTTGCCCAATCCTTTCTACGGGTATTTACTGTCCGTTCCAGGATTCTCTTTAATTCTCTGTTAGAGACTTCAGCCTGCCCATTGGTTTGTGGATGATATGGAGTGGCCACCTTGTGGCAAATTCCATACCGAACCATGGCAGAGTAAAGCTGTTTGTTGCAGAAGTGAGTGCCCCCATCACTGATTAACACTCTAGGGACACCAAACCTGCTAAAGATATGTTTCTGGAGGAATTTCAGCACTATTTTAGTATCATTGGAGGGTGTGGCGATAGCCTCAACCCATTTTGATACATAGTCAACTGCCACCAGAATATAAGTGTTTGAGTATGATGGTGGAAAAGGTCCCATGAAGTCAATTCCCCATACATCAAACAACTCTATTTCCAAGATCCCTTGTTGAGGCAGGTTACCAGCTCTTTGGCAACTGTCACAATTACGTACAAACTCTCGGGAATCTTTATAGAGTGTGGGCCAATAGAAGCCACATTGGAGGACCTTGGTGGCTGTTCGCTCACCTCCGAAATGACCTCCATATTGAGATCCATGGCAATGCCATAAGATTCTCTGTGCTTCCTCTCTGGGGACACACCTACGAATAATTCCGTCTGCACATCTCTTAAAGAGATAGGGCTCATCCCACAAGTAGTACTTTGCATCAGTAATTAGTTTCTTTTTTTGTATTCTATTGTACTCCTTGGGTATGAACCTTGCAGCTTTATAGTTTGCAATATCGGCAAACCATGGTGCTTCCTGAATGGAAAATAGATGCTCATCAGGGAACGTCTCAGAGATCTCAAGGAAGGGGAGGGACGTCCCTTCCACTGGCTCTATCCGGGACAGATGATCAGCTACTTGGTTCTCTGTCCCTTTTCTGTCTCTTATTTCTATATCAAACTCTTGCAGAAGCAATACCCATCTGATGAGCCTGGGTTTTGAATCCTGCTTTGTGAGTAGATACTTAAGAGCAGCATGGTCAGTGTACACAATCACCTTTGATCCTACTAAGTAAGATCTGAACTTGTCAATGGCGTAAACCACTGCAAGTAATTCCTTTTCTGTGGTTGTGTAATTTTTCTGGGCATCATTTAAAACGCGACTGGCATAATAAATGACATGCAGAAGCTTGTCATGCCTCTGTCCCAGTACTGCACCAATGGCATGATCACTGGCATCACACATTAACTCAAATGGCAATGTCCAGTCTGGTGCAGAAATGACTGGTGCTGTGACCAGCTTAGCTTTCAGCGTTTCAAACACCTGTAGGCATGCTGTGTCAAACACAAATGGCGTGTCAGCAGCTAGCAGATTGCTTAGGGGTTTTGCGATTTTTGAAAAATCCTTTATAAACCTCCTATAGAATCCTGCATGCCCCAGAAAGCTTCTAATTGCCTTAACATTGGCAGGTGGTGGTAATTTTTCAATTACCTCTATTTTTGCTTGATCTACCTCTATCCCCTTGTTTGAGATTTTATGCCCAAGAACAATTCCTTCAGTCACCATGAAGTGACACTTTTCCCAGTTTAAAACTAGGTTGGTTTCTTGGCATCTTTTCAGAACAAGTTTCAGGTGATCAAGACAGGAGCTGAATGAGTCTCCATATACTGAGAAGTCATCCATGAAGACTTCTAGAAATTTTTCCACCATATCAGAGAAAATAGAGAGCATGCATCTCTGGAAGGTTGCAGGTGCATTGCATAGCCCAAAGGGCATCCTTCTATAAGCAAACACTCCGGATGGACATGTGAATGCTGTTTTCTCTTGATCCTGGGGATCTACTGCAATCTGGTTATAGCCTGAGTAGCCATCCAAAAAGCAGTAATAATCATGACCTGCTAGTCTCTCTAGCATCTGGTCTATGAATGGTAAAGGAAAATGATCCTTTCTGGTGGCTGTATTGAGCCTTCTGTAGTCAATACACATGCGCCACCCTGTAACTATTCTTGTAGGAACCATTTTTTTCATTATGAATCACTGTCATGCCTCCCTTTTTTGGGACGACTTAAACAGGGCTCACCCAGGGGCTATCAGAAATGGGATAAATAATCCCAACCTCTAGTAATTTGGTGACCTCTTTCTGCACCACTTCCTTCATGGCTGGATTTAGCCGCCTCTGTGGTTGAACCACTGGTTTGGCATTATCCTCCAATAGGATTTTGTGCATGCATCTAGCTGGGCTTATGCCCTTAAGATCACCTATGGACCACCCAAGAGCTGTCTTGTGTGTCCTTAGCACTTGAATAAGTGCTTCCTCTTCCTGTGAATTTAAGGCAGAGCTTATGATCACTGGAAAAGTGTCACCTTCTCCTAGAAATGCATATTTCAAGGATGGTGGCAGTGGCTTGAGCTCTGGTTTAGGAGGTTTTTCCTCTTTCAGAAGAAAGTTCAGAGGCTCTTTCATGTCCCATGAATCCTCCAAATCAGGCTGAACATCTTTAAAGATGTTTTCCAACTCTGATTCGAGACTCTCAGCCATGTTGATCTCTTCTACCAAAGAGTCAATAAGGTCAACTTTCATGCAGTCTGTTGATGTGTCTGGATGCTGCATGGCTTTGACAGCGTTCAATTTGAACTCGTCATCGTTGACTCTCAGGGTTATTTCCCCCTGCTGGACGTCAATGAGGGATCGTCCAGTTGCTAGGAAGGGTCTTCCTAGAATGAGAGTAGCACTCTTGTGCTCCTCCATTTCCAGCACAACAAAGTCAGTGGGAAAGGCGAATGGCCCAACTCTGACAATCATGTCCTCAATCACGCCTGATGGGTATTTAGTGGAACCATCAGCAAGTTGGAGACATATCCGGGTTGGTTTAACTTCTTCAGTTAAGCCAAGCTTCCTGATAGTGGATGCAGGTATTAGGTTGATGCTTGCCCCAAGATCGCATAAGGCTGTCTTGGTGCAATCACCTTCCAATATGCATGGTATCAGAAAACTCCCAGGGTCTTTAAGCTTTTCAGGAAAGCTTTTCAGAATGACTGCACTGCATTCTTCAATGAGGAGAACTCTTTCTGTTTCTCTCCACTCCTTTTTATGACTCAAGATCTCTTTCATGAACTTGGCATAAGAAGGTATTTGCTCAAGTGCCTCTGCAAAAGGAATCTTTATTTCAAGAGTCCTTAGATAATCTGCAAAGCGAGCAAATTGCTTATCCTGCTCCTCTTTCCGGAGTTTTTGAGGATAAGGTATCTTGGCTTTATATTCCTCAACCTTAGTGGTTAAAGAAGCCTTTTTAGAGGGGTTGTTATCAGCACTTGTGTGTGTTTGATCCCTCACTGGCAATTGAATGCCAGAGTCAGAAGCTGGAGTGACGTTAGACGCCAGCTCACTGTCTGTTCCTGGCGCCTGAATGCCAGAAATGTGCCCCTGTTGGGCGTTCAACGCCAGATTCTTACCCATTTCTGGCGTTGAACGCCAATCCTGCCTTGTTTCTGGCGCTGAACGCCAGTTTTGGGCATGGTCTGGGCGTTCAGCGCCAGCCTTCCACCCATTTTCTGGCATTTTAGTGCCAGAATTATTTTTCCCTGGGCTCTTACTGTCCTCAGGGGAATCTTTGGTGGGTTGCTTATTTCTTGAATTTTTGATGCCTTGAGGTGGGGTATTTAATGTTTTCCCACTTCTTAATTGAACTGCTTGGCATTCTTCTGCTATTTGCTTTGATAGCTGCTGCTTTGTTTGCTTAAACTGTTCTTCCATATGTATATTAGTTATCCTTGTCTCCTGTAACCTGTCTTTGAATTCAGCTAGCTGCTTTGTTAGAAAATCTAATTGCTGATTGAATTCAGCAGCTTGTTTTACAGTACTGAATTCAGCAGTTACTGTTTTAACCTCTTCATTCATGGAAGGGCTGCTGCTTAAATACAGATGCTGATTCCTGGCAACTGTATCAATGAGCTCTTGAGCCTCTTCAATTGTCTTTCTCATATGGATAGATCCACCAGCTGAGTAATCTAAAGACATCTGAGCTCCTTCTGCAAGCCCATAGTAGAAGATGTCTAACTGAACCCACTCTGAAAACATTTCAGAGGGGCATTTTCGTAGCATCTCTCTGTATCTCTCCCAGGCATCATAAAGAGATTCATTATCTCCTTGTTTAAAGCCTTGGATGTCCAGCCTTAGCTGTGTCATCCTTTTTGGAGGGAAATATTGATTCAGGAATTTTTCTGTCAGCTGTTTCCATGTTCTTATGCTGGCCTTAGGTTGGTTATTTAACCACCTCTTAGCTTGATCTTTTACAGCAAATGGAAACAGTAATAGTCTGTAGACATCCTGATCTATTTCCTTATCATGTACTGTGTCAGCAATCTGTAGAAACTGTGCCAGAAACTCTGTAGGTTCTTCCTGTGGAAGACCGGAATACTGGCAACTTTGCTGCACCATGATAATGAGCTGAGGATTCAACTCAAAGCTACTAACTCCAATGGAGGGTATGCATATGCTACTCCCATATGAAGCAGTAGAGGGGTTAGAATATGACCCCAGAGTCCTCCTGGACTGTTCATTTCCACTTATGTCCATGATGGATTTCTATGGATATAACTTGGACTGATTTATCTTTTTATTTATTTTATTTTATAAGAAGTAAATACTTAAATAAAATAAAATAACTAAAAAGAATTTGAATTTTGAAAATTTTTTTTTCGTAAAAAAATTAAAAATAATTAGTTAAAAAAAAACAGAAATTTTTGAAAAAGAGGGGAGATATTTTCGAAAATTTTGAGAGAGAGAGAGTTAGTTAGGTAGTTTTGAAAAAGTTAAGAAACAAACAAAAAGTTGGTTAGTTAGTTGAAACAAATTTTGAAAAGATAGGAAGTTAGAAAAGATATTTTGAAAAGATATTTTTGAATTTAGTGAGGAGAGAGAAAAACAATAAGATAGTACAAGATTTAAAATTTTTAGATCTAATGCTCCTTGTTTTTTGAAAATTTTGGAGGGAAAACACCAAGGAACACCAAACTTAAAAATTTTAAGATCAAGACACAAGAAAACTCAAGAACACTTTGAAGACTCACAAGAACACAAGAACATGAAGAAAGAACACCAAACTTAAAATTTTTAGAAAACCAAACCAAAATTTTTGAAAATCAAAGGGGAATCAACAAAAAAAACACCAAACTTAAAGTTTGGCACAGGATTTAATAGAAAAATTATTTTTGAAAAAGAAGGTTTTAAAAAGAGTATAAAAAATTCTAACCCAATCAAATTAATGTTCTAGCCAAATGAGTTATGGGACCTTATTAAAGTTTGGCACAGGATTTAATAGAAAGATTATTTTTGAAAAAGAAGGTTTTAAAAAGAGTATAAAAGATTCTAACCCAATCAAATTAATGTTCTAGCCAAATGAGTTATGGGACCTTATTAATAGAAAAATTATTTTTGAAAAAGGTTTTTTTAAAAATATGATAGCCAATTACCATGAACATAAACACCACGTTCTAATTAACTGAGGTATAAATTTAAAGTGTTTTAACAAGGGATAAATAATAAAAGACTCTAAACCAAAAAAAGAGAAGATTTTTCCTAATCTAAGCAACAAAATAATCCGTCAGTTGTTCAAACACGAACAATCCCCGGCAACGGCGCCAAAAACTTGGTAGCACAAATTGCGAATCACACTTTTCACAACTCGTACCACTAACCAGCAAGTGCACTGGGTCGTCCAAGTAATACCTTACGTGAGTAAGGGTCGAATCCCACAGAGATTGTTGGTTTGAAGCAATCTATGGTTATCTTGTAAATCTTAGTCAGGAAGTCAATTATGTTTATCAGTTGAATTATGAATAACCAGTAGAGCATAAATTAAAAGTTACTTGTTGTGTAGTAATGGAGAATATGTTGGAGTTTTGGAGATGCTTTGTCCTCTGAATCTCTGCTTTCCTCTGTCTTCTGATTCACGCACGCACGTCCTCCTATGGCAAGCTGTGTGTTGGTGGATCACCGTTGTCAATGGCTACCTTCCATCCTTCCAGTGAAAACTACGCTCACGCGCTCTGTCACAGCACGGCTAATCACCGGTTGGTTCTCGATCCGGTTGGAATAGGATTTACTATCCTTTTGCGTCTGTCACTAACGCCCAGCCTTCAGGAGTTTGAAGCTCGTCACAGTCATTCAATCATTGAATCCTACTCGGAATACCACAGACAAGGTTTAGACTTTCCGGATTCTCATGAATGCCGCCATCAGTTCTAGCTTGTACCACGGAGATTCTGATTAAGGAATCTAAGAGATACTCATTCAGTCGGATATAGAACGGAGGTGGTTGTCAGGCACACGTTCTTGGTTTGAGGAAGGTGATGAATGTCACGGGTCATCACCTTCATCACAGTTAAGCGCGAATGAACATCTTAGATAGGAACAAGCGTGTTTGAATGGAAAACAGAAATACTTGCATTAATTCATTGAGACACAGCAGAGCTCCTCACCCCCAACAATGGGGTTTAGAGACTCATGCCGTCAGAGAATACAAAGTTTAGATCTGAAATGTCATGAGATACAAAATAAGTCTCTAAAAGTTGTTTAAATACTAAACTAGTAGCCTAGGGTTACAAAATATGAGTGGACTATGATGGATGATGCAGATATCCACTTCTGGGGCCCACTTGGTGTGCCGGGGCCCACTTGGTGTGTGCTGGGGCTGAGATTTCGTGCAGAGGCCATTTGTGGAGTTGAACGCCAGTTTTTATGCCAGTTTGGGCGTTCAACTCCAGTTTTTGATCCTTTTCTGGCGCTGAACGCCAGAATTGGGAAGAGAACTGGCGTTGAACGCCAGTTTACCTCGTCTATCCTTGTGCAAAGTATGGACTATTATATATTGCTGGAAAGCCCTGGATGTCTACTTTCCAACGCAATTAGAAGCATGCCATTTCGAGTTCTGTAGCTCCAGAAAATCCACTTTGAGTGCAGGGAGGTTAGAATCCAACAGCATTAGCAGTCCTTTTTCAGCCTGAATCAGATTTTTGCTCAGCTCCTTCAATTTCAGCCAGAAAAATACCTGAAATTACAGAAAAACACACAACTCATAGTAAAGTCCAGAAATATGAATTTTTCCTAAAAACTACTAGAAATAGACTAAAAACTAACTAAAACATACTCAAAACTATATGAAATTATCCCCAAAAAGCGTATAAAATATCCGCTCATCAACGACCCAGTGCACTTGCTGGTTAGTTATGCAAAGTTGTGAAGATATGTTTAGACCATGGTCCTGTTCATCCGTTTTTGGTGCCATTGCTAGGGAATCAATTTCGAACAATAATTCACAACCTGAGTAGCAATTTCGCATACCAAGCTTTATCTTTGGTTTTGGATATTCTTTTTCTGTAAACCTCATGCTTCTTTAAAACAGTAATTAAGTATAATTTCAAGAGTTAGGGGACAAGTGAGCAAGTTTGAAGGTTATGCTTGAATTAAGATGTAATTAATGACAATTGGTTTGATGGAGGTCTGATGGTGATTTCGATATTGAGGGAGAGGATAATGATTGAGTATGATTGAGGTATGGTGATGAATGAGATGAGATTGAGAATAATGTGGGTATTGTTGAATTATGATTGAATTATTCATATGGCTTATGAATTTGAATTATTTGAAACACGAGTTTTCCTAGGTAGACGCAGTGGCTTGCCACCACTTGCTCTAGGTTGAAACTCGATACTCACGATCCGTTGACCCTCTGTCGCAAAATATGACCGGGCACTTTAACTCCCCAGGTTCTCCCTTGGACATGGGTAAAAACATGAAATATTATATTTGAGCTTGGAGTTTTACTCCATGGAATATTATATTATTGAGCTTGAAGTTTGATTTCATGGAATATTATATTATTGAGCTTAGAGTTTGACTCGATAAAATATTATATTTGAGCTTGGATTTCGACTCCATGGAATATTATATTTGAACTTGGAGTTTGACTCCATGGATATTATTTTTGAGCTTGGGGATGCGCGCACAGAGGGACGTACAATGGTTAGCTACTAGGACATGTCGGGTTGGATATATAACTGACATATGAGACTCATCAACCATAGGATAGGCATGCATCATATGCATTTGTATGTTTTGCTTGACTGTGGATTTGTTTTGGTTTGCCTAATTGCTTAGCCATGTTTATCTGCTACTTATTTTACTTGCTGTACCTGAATCCTACCTGTGATTTCTTTGTTTGTCTTATATGTGTATGTTTATCTGAGAGACCCTCTTTGGTGGAGGCATGATGAGGGTGATTTCTAGTATGTGGTAATAAAGGTTGAGGCAAGATGGGCTAAGTATTGCCTTATTATTCTAATTTATGTATTGGTTGAGTAGAAGTGAGCGATGTAAGTTGGGTAGGAAGCCTTTAGGCATGTCTTTGGTCCTTTTTATTTCTTTAAACTATTCATCTTACTGATTTGTAAATTAAAGGAATTTCTTTATGACCTTTCAAATTAAGTTTTTCACAAAGCTTTTCTAAAAGGTTATTTTAGGGATAAACAGTTTTAATAATGAACTTATTTCTGTTTATAAGTATTTCTTTGCTTTGATGGTATTCCTTTCCCTACTGAGAACCTACGAGGACGATCACTACTAGAAATCTAATTATTACATATGGATATTTCCGACGAATTTTATCCCTTAGAAATACAGACGGAATTTCAGAGGAATTTTTTATCGGAAAACAAAAAAAATGAATTAGAATAAATTATAGACGGAAAAGAAAATCAATCGATAATTCTGTCGGAAAATTAATTTTTTTTCGTGGGAAATGGTTACAGACAAAAAAATCCATCTGTAATTAAATGGACAAAAATGCTGCAGTTTATTAAATTATTACAGACAGAAAAACCGTCTATAATTTAAAATTTTCTGTCGGAAATATTGAGTTAACCCTAACTCAGATCCTATCCTCCCGATCCATTCACACTCCACACAAGTGAAGAGCTTCTTCCTCTCTCCGTCCACGCTCTCTCCATCACAGGAACTTCTTTCACCGCCGCCACTCTCTCCATCGCTCCGTCCATGATCTCATCACTGACCTCAGCAACGGCCATTCGCTGGTCATCCTCATCCACCGGTTAAGGTATGGTTTTGCATGGCTTTCAATTTTTGAATTCTTCTTATTTGAAATCATAGTTTCTGTGCTGTTTAGGTATGGCTTCAGGAATCGAAACCATTACACACTAAACAAACCAACAAACCCTAGCAACAACATTATCAATCTTACTCTTACAACCATAGAAAATGAAAGTAAAATCAAGCTCTGCTGCTGACACCGGTTTTATGGTGGTGTTTTTCAAAGCAGCATAACGTGTTTTCTATCTTCTGTGTCAGCTTGAGCTTCATCACTCTAATATTTTCATTTTTTATTTTTTTGTTTTGTTTCTTCTGTTATTGGTTCTTTTTGTTCTTGATTATTTTCATGCCTTTAAGAAGTGTTTGATGTTGTGGTTGTAGTTCGGAGTAAAAAATAGCATTTATTGCATGGTGGATATGGTATCATCAAAATTGAACCTTTTCTTGTTGTATGTCACAGTAAATGATTAGGTTGTGGTTTGGTCAATGGCAGTTTCAAATTTTGGTTGCTTTTGACTTTGAAGTTTCAATCTTTCCCATGTTTCTGGATTTTGATCTCTGCTTCCAAAGGAGAAGAAAAGGTGAGTTTCTCTTCCATTTTTTCATTTTGCTTCTGAGTTTCTAACTCAATTTTTTTCAATAGAATTTAATTTCCTGAATCACATGACAATAAAATTTACTTTTTGAGCATATATATTACTTATTTGAAAATTCATAAACTGGTTTTGTAGAATTGAATTTATGTGTGGAACTCAGCAGTCAGAATCTTGGTCTATCTATTCCACAAGTATGCTTGAATTTGAACAAAAAATAAAAATTTCTGGTGTCAGTTTATCTTTGAAGTTCTATCTAGTACCCTTTTATGCCTTCATTTAAGAAATAGTATAGTAGGGTCTATTATGTGTGCTTACTTAAACGGTTTAACGATTCAACATTCATCTTATTAGAGAAGATTTTATTTCAGAGTAGCATGCATAAGGCATATAGTTGCCCAATGCCTATTGTATCTTAAATTAATGTTGAACGTGAACAAGTTGCATCGGACAGTGTTGGCAGCAACATTTGGCTGAATTGGAATCAAATTGCTATCCTCTTCTCTGATTTATTATCCTACTTTTCTTGTAATAGCTCACCTATGGACTGTGGAAGTAGTTACTTATTCTCCTTCGTAGTAAAAATGGCACTGATGGTTCAATTGAATGGAAATTTTGCAAGTTCGGTTCTTTGTTTGGCTATTGCCATTGTTCAGTTGTACATTTTTGTCTTTCTGAGCTGTTGAGTAATAATCCTGTTTATGCAGACAAATGAGCTCTATCAGCTATCGTCTGTTGCCTTCTGCTTGCTTGTAGCCTGGGTTAGTTCTCTCTCTAAATTTTCACTCCCTGAACTACTGTATTTGTATTTGAAATTGTTTCTTTGTAATCTAATTTATAAGGAGTAAAATAATACTAGTTTCTTCTAAAACCATATTTTTACCAATTGAGATAATGAGCCCACATCAACTTGCAAAACCCTTACTGTTTGATACATTTAAAATGTCTGTACTCAGAACCTTCTTAGCTGTATGCTTATTTACAAATATTAATCACCAAAAGGCTTAGTAGTCGTTACTGACAATGATGTATGCTGGTTTCTATGAACCAAACAAATTAAAGGGTTCTCCCAATGTAAGGAATCATGTCAGGTAACTCATAAAGTGATCATTAGAATGCCAGAATTGAGAAACTATTATCTTATGAGAAGGCTTCTTACTTCATGTGAGGAAAAAGTTAATGGATTGTATTAGTTGCTTCCTAAGAAACTAGAGATGTGTGGTATCAAAGTCACACTGGATTCTTGTGTCTGTGCAGAAACTTCTTTAATCTTTACTCAATTCAATCCACTGCAAGGGCCAATTCGAGGTTTTCTTCAACTTGCTTCCATTGTGGACTTCTCAAGCAACAATTTTAGCTCTGTTATCCCAGTAGAGATTGGTTATTACATGTCTCGTATGCTTTATCTTTCTCTCGCAAACAATAGTTTTCATGGCAGCATCCCTCATTCCTTGTGTAATGCTTCAATGCTTGAAGTTCTTGACCTTTCTCATAATAAAATATCTGGAGAACTTCCCCATTGTTTAATGAAGACATGTGAGACCCTTTGGATATTGAATCTAGGGAATAACAACCTGACAGGTCATATTCCCAATACATTCTTGTTCTCTAAGAACTATTATTTTGAAAGATGTAATAAATATTATTGTTATTATTATCTAAATTGTGTTTCTGCTTATCTATTTAACCTATTTTGTTTGTGACTATGTGTGACCTTTAGTGTGACTTTGTGTGTGACCTTTATTTACTAGCAAATCAAAGAATCAGGTAATATCAAGTTCCATTCAATCACTTTAGCGGCTATTTTCACTTTCAATGATCATTATCATCTCAAGTCCACTGGTAGTTAACAGTTTCTAAGATTCGGTAATCATTTGTAATTGAAATTCATGATCCAATAAGAAAATAAATTTACCTTTTCAACTATTCTGCATATCATTGTTTTGCCAACTAACATGCACTTTGTTTACCAGGCACTTTCTTATTATCCCAAAATTTCATTTTCCTTCATTGGATGCTACTCCTCTATCAGTGAGTAACAAGTTTATCTTGCAATGGAAAAATCTAAAAAAAATATTATTTTACTTTACTGATGGATTTACAGACAGATTTTCTGTCTATATTCAGAGTTTGGGATGATTTTCCAAGGTTCTAATTACAGACAGAAAATTCGTCGGAAAATCCGTCTGCAATTACCGACGGAAAATCCGTCGAAAAATCCGTTTGTAATTACCGACGGAAAATTCGTCTGTAACTACCGTCAGAAAGTTTGACATTTCAGGGAAATAGATGGAGAATTTATAGAGGGAAAATCCATCGGTAACTGGTAAAAATCCATCGATAATTGGTAAAAATCCGCCGGTAATTTTTCGACGGAAAAAAATCTGTCGGTAAATAATTTCCGACGAGGCTTTTACAGAGGGACAAAATCCGTCGATAACCAAAAATTCATCTGTAATAAAGACTAAATCTGTCTGTAAATCTGTCTGTATTAATCCATTTTCTAGTTGTGGATGTTTTCACCTCCTATAGACTTTCTTTTTCAGTGATAGGTTCAGGAAGCTTTGGTGCGAACCGTGATTGAGGGTTTTGCAGAGGAACAAAATCCGTCGGTAATTTCGTCGGTAACCAAAAATCTATCTGTAATAAAGACTAAATCTATCTGTAAATCTGTCTGTATTAATCCATTTTCTAGTTGTGGATGTTTTCACCCCCTACAGACTTTCTTTTTCAGTGACAGGTTCAGGAAGCTTTGGCGCGAACTGTGATTGATCTATAAGCTTTATATAAATGTTGTATTTTCTGTTTATTGGTTTAGTTGAGATTTTATACCCTTGTTAATTGTCATTTTGAGATTTTAGAGGGGCAGGACTTGTATTTGGGAAGTTTTGAATAAGTTTACGTACCTATTATTATGTGATATAATTATGTGATTAAGTAAATTAAAGTAAAGACTTTTTGACTTCGTAACTAAGGATTTGGTTTATATTCGTGAAGGCTCAATATTAAATAATTATAATATTAAATTAAATGATTAGAGGTAAGTAACGCCTGAACTTTTAGTACGATCATGAGGTGTTAAAAGTAACGGTGTTACATAACCTTTCTCTCAATATTTGGTTTTGTTCGACTTGTAGTGATGAATTTCCTTTTGATGTGTTATAGGTATAGCTTTTATGTCTCGTTCAGTAATTCACAACATGTCGTCTAAAGTTCCGTTCGACCTAACCTGGGTAGATATATCTGTTCTTACTCCTATATTTGCATTGATAAAGAGTATGCTGAAACATTTTGTAGGCACCATAGGTTATGTTTAAGTCGGGAGGATGAGAGAAAATATAAAACTGTAGTTCCCAACCCTGAAGAGAGGGTTTGTTTTCCCCGACTTGATAAGTTGGCATGTCATTTTATATACGTGTATGATTGTTTTTTCACCAATTTGGGAGTTTGCTTTCCTTTCTTTGACTTCGAATCCGAGGTCCTTAGGCTTTGTAATATTGCCCTTTCCCAAATTCATCCCAATTCTTGGGGCTTTCTCAAAATCTATCAGCTTCTTTGTCGTGCACTTGATGTTGCTTCTTCTGTTAAAGATTTCTTTTACCTCTTTCTTCTTCCCAAGCCCTTTAGTTCTAAAAAATAGGGTTGGGTATCCTTTCGAGCTATTCAAAGGTGGAAGGTCTTTGCTATTTTTTATGATTCTTTCCACGATTTCAAGATTTTTTTTAAATCCAATCTATAGAAGATGTCCGTCCTTTCTTTTTTAATGATAGGGATGAAGCTCTTTTTCCTCTGTATTGGGAGGAGAACTCGTAGTTGTTAGGTATGGTATGGACGACCTGGATGAAGTCGAGGAGAGTGTAGTTACCTTATTCCAGGAGTGTTGGGGTTGAGCTCCTAATCTGGATACCGAGAAGATTTTAGGGAACCCCAGCCAAATTCAGTCCGAGCTAGGTAGAATTTTCTTTTCATCTTGCAGATATGAGATATAAATTTATTTTTTATTTTGTCTAATATACTCTGATTTTGATGTCGTACAGAAAGTATGGCTAGGAAGTTGGCGGCGATAAAAACCCTTCGATCAGCTAGGAAGAACATTGTTGCACGTAATATACAACTGAAAGAGGCCGGCGATTTGGGCGACCTCTCCTCTCCTTCTAAGTCGAATTTGGGCACCTCTACCTCTCTTAAGGTTACTCCTGATCCAACTTCTCCTCCTTCAAACTGATTGTGCCTCTTGCGCCACCTATTCTCAAGTCGAGGCCTAAGAAACGTAAGACTTTGAAGTCGGACAGTGTGTACGACCAGGGTTTTGATGTCGTGGCTTTCTATGAGAAACACATTTTTTCTTACAGTGATATTGGGATGGACAATGTTTCTATCAGGAACCATCTCCAAGTTATGGCCCGAGGCGGGATAAGAACGGCTGGGGTTTGTTCCACACTTCTGAAACAATTGGAGGAGACTCCCTTGGGTGCCATTCAATGCTCTTTATCTTATCTGAAGGCTGAGGTAGCATCGTTAAGGAAGATAAAGTTAGAATTGGAGAAGGAGAAGGAGGTCCTAATGTCAGACCTTGCTAAAGCTCGAGAAAAGGTGAAAAACTCTTAGGCCGCTTGTCCCATGGCAGAGGGCTTGAAGAAAAAAGCTTAGGAGAGTTATACTAGAGTCTTCAGGGAGAAGCTGGATTTGGTATATGAGGTCGTCAAATCAAGGGAGAAGTATGCAGACCTGGAGGAAACTATAGCTCAGGGGATGGATGAGTTAGTTGAGAATTTAAAGGCCCAGTTCCAAGTTATAGCTCCCGAGGTGGACCTCTCCCTTGTTAGCCCTAATAATATTATGGTTAATGAGAAGATTGTCCCTACGCCAGAAGATTGTCCCTATGCCAGATGCGGTCGTCTGCCCATGCTCATTTGCATCTTGTAGTAGGCATTTTTACTCGGCCAACACGACTTTATTCGTAGCTTCTACTTGTCCATTGGCTTGGGGGTGTTCAACTGATGTGAACTGGTACTTAATCTTGAGACTTACCACCAAGCTTTTGGAGGCTGAGTTGGTGAACTGAGTTCTATTATCCGTTGTGATGGAGACGAAACTCCAAACCGAGTGACAATGTTCTTGTAGAGAAACTTCCGACTTCTTTGAGTTGTGATGGTTGCCAAAGGTTTTGCCTCCATCCACTTAGTGAAATAATTAATACCCACTATGAGGTACATTACTTGTCTGGGGGCTTGTGGAAATGCCTTACGAGGTCTTAGTCTCATTCTGCAAATGGTCAAGGCGAAGTGATGCTAATGAGCTGTTTTAGGGGTGCCACCTGGAAGATAGCATACTTTTGGCAATGTAGACATTTTTTAATGAAGTTGGCTGCCTCCCTTTTTAAAGTCAGCCAAAAGAAGCCAGCTCGCATACTTTTTAGGCTAGTGACCGTGCTCCTAGGTGGTTTTCACATATGTCGTTGTAGACTTCCTCTAAAACTTCATTAGTCTTAGAGGTTGAGATACATTTTAGTAAAGGCATGGATATTCCTTTCCTATAGAGAACGTTGTAAACAAAGGTGTAGTTTTGTGCTTTCCTTATGAGCCTCCTTACTTTTCTTTCTTTGTTAGGAATGATATCAAACTTGAGGTATTTGATGATGGGAGTCATCCACCGTAAACTTATATTAGATATGGCCATTGTGCCCAACTTGTCAACTTTCTTAATTGCTGATGGTGTGTGGAAAGTTTTCTATATCAAGCTTCTATTGTTGCCCTCTAGCTTAGTGCTGGCCAACTTGGAGAGGGCATCATTTCGAATATTTGATTCCCGTGCTATAGGTCAAATTTCTGCTTCTAAAATTGACCTAATTGTTCCCATGTTTCTTCTAAGTATTTATTGCCCCAACTTCTTTGGCTAGCCTCAAGCCGGCAAGTAAGGCTTCGTACTCGACTTGGTTGTTGGAGGCTGAAAACTCGTATTTCAATGAAAGTTCCATCCGAGTTCCTTCCTTGTTCTCCAGAATAACTCTTGCTCCACTTTCAATTTTGTTGGATGATCTGTCTACGTATAAGTATAAGTTCCAGGTTCCAGGGCTTCTCTGAGCTTTAGTGTATTCAGCCATAAAATCGGATAGATATTAGGATTTAATTGTTGTTTGACTTTTATACCTTAAGTCGAACTCAGATAGCTCTATTGCCTATTATAGCATCCAACTTGCAGTGTCTGTTTTTTTTTAAGATGTGCTTCATGGGCTGATTAGTTTGGACTTTTATAGTGTGAGGTTGAAAATAAGGTTAGAGCCTTCTAGAAGTAATAACAAGGGGATATGCAAACTTCTCTATCTTTTAATAGTTTAGCTCTCCCCCCTGTAGAGCCTTGCTGACAAAATAGATTGGTTGTTGTCCGTTCTCATCTTCTCGAACTAGGACTGAGGCTACGGCTCTGTTTACAACTGCTAAGTATAATACTAGTTCTTCTCCTGAGACAGGTCAGGTGAGGATTGCTGGTTGACTCAGAAAAATTTGGAAATCTTGAAAAGCTTGTTGACATTCCTGAGTTCACTCAACTCGGCTCCTTTTCTTGAGTATTAAGAACAGTGGTAGAAACTTCAGAGCCAATCTTGCTAAGAATCTAGATAAGGCTACCGGCCTTCCATTTAACTATTGGACTTCTTTGAGATGGGTGTCAGGCTTTTCATCTCCAATATTGCCTTGCATTTGTCTGGGTTGGCTTCAATACTCCTTTAAGTGAGAATAAAGCCTAAGAACTTCTCGGCTTCCACTGTGAAAGTGCATTTTGAGGGATTTAGTCTCATACTGTGCTTCCTAATTATGTTAAATACTTCAGTTAAGTCAGAGAAGATGTTGATGTCCTCTTTGGTCTTGAAAAGCATGTCATCCACATAAACTTCCACTAATTTTCCAAGGTGAGGTGAGAACACCTTGTTCATTGATCGTTGGCTTGTGGCTCCAGCATTCTTCAATCCAAAAGGCATTACTACATAACAATAGTTAGCTTTTGGAGTGATGAAAGAGGTATTCTCTTAGTCTATCTTGTACATCAGAATTTAGTTGTAACTCGAGTATGCATTCATAAAGGACAGGTACCTATATCCCGAAGATGAGTCTACCAACGAATTAATGCTGGGAAGAGGGTATGGATCTTTGGGACAAGCTTTATTAAGGTCGGTATAATCAATACATATTCTCCATTTTCTGTTCTATTTCTTCACCAGGACCACATTAGCTAGCCACAAAGGACACTTTACTTCCTTTATGAACCTGATTTCTAATAAGGCTTGTACTTGCGCTTCCACGAATTGTGCTCTTTCATGCCCAAGCTTCCGTCGCTTCTGTTTAACAGGTTGTGAGCTGATAAGCGGATATTTTATATGCTTTTTGACATTATTTTCATATAGTTTTTATTATTTTTAATTCAAGTTTTATTAATTTTTCTTAGGTTTTAGTGCAAAATTCACATTTTTGGATTTTACTTTGAGTTTGTGTGTTTTTATGAAATTTCAGGTATTTTCTGGCTGAAATTGAGGACCTAGAGCAAAAGTCTGATTCAGAAGCAAGGAAAGCGTAGCAGATGTTGTCAGGATCTGACCTCCGTGCACTCAAGCAAGAAGTTCTGGACCTACAGATATCCAAATGGAGCGTTCTTAATGGCTTTTGAAAGCTAACAACGAGAGCTTTCCAGTAATATATAATAGTCTATACTTGTCTTTAGAGATGAAGGCCCAAAACTGGTGTTCAACGCTAGCCATCTACCCCAGTCCTGGCGTCCAACGCCCACAAAGAGGTGGCCAGCGTTCAACGCCCAAAGGGGAGTCCAAAAGGGGCGTTCAACGCCCAAGAGCCCTACTAGCACATGGAGACACCCTTAGCGCAGCCCAAACACTCACCAAGTGGGCCCCGGAAGTGGATTTTTGCACTACAAGCCTAAGCCTATCATATTTCTGTAATCCTTAGTTAGGAGAAGATCAACCTTGTTTAGGATCTTTGACACTAGGACTCTCCAACATATCATATTTTCGAACACCATTATGTACAGTATGAGCCACTAAACCTCTTAGGTTAAGGTTAGGAGCTCTGCTGAGTTTTATGGATTAATAAAAGTACTACTGTTCTATATCAATTCGTGTTTGATTCTCTCCTAAGATGTATCTTCGTTCTTCAACCTTATGAATGAGTTGAACCGTCACAAGTTATCTCTATTCTACATGGGTTTAGCGAGCATCTTTCATCGGATATCAATGAACCACTAGCTTGAGGATACATCTCTTAGACGGCTAATCCACGACTTCATTGGGGACTTCTCGAGACATCAGTTCAACCGAGGTATGGAGAGATTAGGGTCTTTGTGGTAAAGGCTAGAACCAAGGCGCAGCATTCTCTGATCCGGAAGATTCGACCTTGTTTGTGGCGTTTTGAGTAGGATCACCAAGGGAATGAATTGCAGGAGCTTCACTCTCATTCAGACTGGATGCGCACTAAACGTGGTGTTCAACCTAGAGGTAGATTGGCGGCCGCTCAAACCGGCGTTGATTACATATAGCCTGTTATAGAAGAAATCATTCACAGTTGGATTCGACAGTATGAAAGTATTGATCCAGAAGAATAAAGCACCTCCGAAGCCTTAACCATTTTCTTATCATTGAATTCACAATTAAACAACTTTTCTATCCACCTAACTAAGATATACTAGAAAACCACTGTTTGATCCAGGCCGACAATCCTCGTGGGATCGACCCTGACTCACCTCAGGTATTACTTGGACGACCCAGTGCACTTGCTGGTTCAATTGTGCGGAGTGTGGGAATCCGTGCACCAAGTTTTTGGCGCCGTTGCCGGAGATTGTTCGAGTTTAAACAAACTAACGGATTATTTTGTTGCTTAGATTAGGTATTGTCTTTAATTTTGTTTGAGTCTTTTATTTTCTTTTTTTTATTAATCTTTATCTTTTGTTTGAGTCTTTTGTTCATGTTCTTGTTAGAGTTCGAACTTTCTTGAGTCTTTTTCCAAAAAGTTTTCAAAAATAGTATCTTTTTTGTGAGTCTAGTGTCAAATCTTAAGTTTGGTGTCCATTGTATGTTCTTTGATTGCTTTGAATTTGTTGAATTTGTTCTTGGTGTTCTTCTTGGTCTTCAAGTTGTTCTTGTTTTTCTTTTTGTTTTGATCTTTAAAATTTTATGTTTGTTGTCTTTAGGTATTTATCTTTAAAATTTTCGAATTCTAGTGTCTTTAGATCTAAAAATTTTAAGTTTGGTGTCTTTTTGTCATTTTTCTCTTTCTTCATTAAAGTCAAAAATCAAAACTTTAAATATCTTTTCTTATTTTTTTTCTTAATTTTCGAAAATCTTGCATATTTAATTTCAAAAATTTCAATTTAGGTATTTTCTTGTTAGTCAAGTCAAAATTTAAATTTTAAAATTATATCTTTTTAAAATCCTTTCAAATCTTTTCTTTTAATTTGATTCTTAACTTTCTTTTAAAATTTAAATTTCAAATATTTTTAAATTTAAAACTTATCTTTCTTAACTTTTTTATCTTATCTTGTTTCCAATTCACAATTCAAATTTTAAATCCAATTTTCAAAATCTTATGTTAGCATTAATTCAATTTAAATTTTCAAAATTTAAATTTTAAAATTTAAAATTCAAAATTCAATTTTTAATTTCAAATTTAAATCTTTTTCAAATCTTATCTTATTTTCAAATCTGTCTTAATTAGTTACTTGTTTTCTCTTTCTTCTTTTTCAAAACTTTCTAACTAATTCCTCTCTCTTCTATTTTTGAAAATCTCTCTTCTCTTTCTCTCTCTTCTTTTTTGAATTATACCTTCTAGTTTTTAAATCTTTTTAATTAATTAAGCTTTTATTTTCAAATTTAATTAATAATTAAAATAAAAACAAAAGTATTTTCTCTTTTCAATTCCAATTTTTGAATTCTTCTACTCCTCATAGCCGAATTCTTTCTCTCTTCTCTCTATCATCATTCTTCTTTCTTCTTCACATCTCACAAGGAATTCTCTATACTGTGACATAGAGATTTCTTTTCTTCTTCTTTCTTGGTTTTCTTTTTCTTGTTTATGAGTAGGAACAGGGATAAAGAACCTCTCTTAAATCCTGATCTTGAACTTGAGAGGATTCTAAGGAGGCGTTTACAACAAGCTAAAGCACAACACTCCAGAAGAAACCTCAAAGAGATTTTTGAACAAGAAGCTGAAAACATGGCAGCCAAGCTTAATAATGAAGGAGATGCAAGAAAGGTTCTTGGTGACTACACCATACCAACTTCTGATTTCAATGGAAGAAGTATCTCCACCTGCCATTAGAGCAAACAACTTTGAGCATAAGCCTTAATTAGTCTCTCTAATGCAACAGAATTGCAAATTCCATGGACTTCCACTAGAAGATCCACATCAGTTTCTATCTGAATTCTTGTAAATCTATGACATTGTTAAGACCAATGGAGTGGATCCTGAGGTCTACAAACTTATGCTCTTTCCCTTTGCGGTTAGAGATAGAGCTAGGATATGGTTGGATTCTCAACCTAAGGAAAGCCTGGACTCTTGGGAAAAATTGGTCAATGCTATCTTGGCCAAGTTCTTTCCACCTCAGAAGATGAGCAAAATCAGAGTAGAAGTTCAAACCTTCAGACAAAAAGAAGGTGAATCCCTCTATGAAGCTTGGGAAAGATACAAGCAACTGATAAGGAGATGTCCTTCTGACATGCTCTCAGAATGGTCTATCCTAGGCATCTTCTATGATGGTCTTTCTGAGATGTCCAAAATATCATTGGACAATGGTCAGCCTTCCAAATGTGAACAATGGTCTCAGCTCCAAAGTATAAAAACTAGATCCAAAGATTCGAATACAATAGTAAAAAGTGCTATTTATACTAAACTAGTAACTTAGGTTTACAGAAAATGAGTAACTAAGTGCAAATAGTGCAAAAATATACTTCCGGGGCCCACTTGGTGTGTGCTTGGGCTGAGCATTGAAGCTTTTTCGTGCATAGGCTGTTCTTGGTGTTAAACGCCAGCTTGGGTGCCAGTTTGGGCATTTTATGTCAGAAAGTTTTAGGCTGGTATTGGACGCCAGTTTGGGCCATCAAATCTCGGATAAAGTATAG
This sequence comes from Arachis ipaensis, assembly GCF_059453495.1. Classification (NCBI taxonomy): domain Eukaryota; kingdom Viridiplantae; phylum Streptophyta; class Magnoliopsida; order Fabales; family Fabaceae; genus Arachis; species Arachis ipaensis. The sequence continues at coordinate 43,638,912 of NC_142444.1, read as the reverse complement.
ACTATTATATATTGATGGAAAGCCCAGGATGTCTACTTTCCAATGCAATTGAGAGAGCACCAATTGGGCTTCTGTAGCTCCAGAAAATCCACTTCGAGTGCAGGAGGGTCAGAATCCAATAGCATCTACAGTCCTTTTTTAGCCTCTGAATAAGATTTTTGCTCAGGTCCCTCAATTTCAGCCAGAAAATACCTGAAATTACAAAAAAATACACAAATTCATAAAGTGACAATGGAATATAACTAAATATAATTAAATAACATTGGGTTGCCTCCCAACAAGCGCTTCTTTAATGACAGTAGCTTGACAATGAGCTCTTAGAGAGCTTCACAAATACTCAGAGCTTGATGATGGCCTCCCAACACCAAACTTAGAAGTTGAGTGTGGGGCTCTGTTTGACTCTATACTGAGGGAAGCTTTTCATGCTTCCTCTCCATGGTTACAGAAGAAGATCCTTGAGCCTTAAGCATAAGGTAGTCCTCATTCAATTGAAGGACTAACTCTCCTCTGTCCATATTAATCACAGCTCTTGCTATGGCTAGGAAGGGTCTTCCAAGGATGATGGATTCATCCTCTTCCTTCCTAGTGTCTAGGATTATGAAATTAGCGGGGATGTAATAGCCTTCAACCTTCACTAAGACATCCTCTACAAGTCCATAAGCTTGTTTCCTTGAATTGTCTGCCATCTCTAGTGAGATTCTTGCAGCTTGTACCTCAAAGATCCCTAGTTTCTCCATTACAGAGAGTGGCATGAGATTTATACTTGAACCAAGGTCACACAGAGCCTTCTTATAGGTCATAGTGCCTATGATGCAAGGTATTAAGAACTTTTCGGGATCCGGTTTCTTTTGAGGTAATTTCTGTTGAACCAAGGTATTCAGTTCATTGATGAGCAATGGAGGTTCATCCTCCCAAGTCTCATTACCAAATAACTTGGCATTCAGCTTCATGATTGCTCCTAGATACTGAGCAACTTGCTCTTCAATAAAATCTTCATCCTCTTCAGAGGAAGAATACTCATCAGAGGTCATAAATGGCAACAGTAAGTTCAGTGGAATCTCTATAATCTCTATATGAGCCTCAGATTCTTTTGGTTCCTCAATGGGGAACTCCTTAGTGGTCAGTGGACATCCATTGAGGTTTTCCTCACTGGAAATCACTACCTCTTCCTCCTTTATAGGTTTTGCCATGTTGGTTATATTGATGGCCTTGCACTTTCTTTTTGGATTCTCTTCTGTATTGCTTGGGAGAGTACTAGGAGGGATTTCAGTAACTCTTTTACTCAGTTAACCCACTTGTGCCTCCAAATTTCTAATGGAAGACCTTGTTTCAGTCATGAAACTGAGAGTGGTCTTAGATAGATCAGAGACTATGGTTGCTAAGTCAGAGAGGCTCTGCTTAGAATTCTCTATCTGTTGCTCAGAAGATGATGTTGGCTTGCTATTGCCAAACCTATTTCTTCCACCATTATTATTATTAAAGCCTTGATTAGGCTTTTGTTGATCCTTCCATGAGAAATTTGGATGATTTCTCCATGAAGGATTATAGGTGTTTCCATAGGATTCTCCCTTGTAATTCACCTCTTCCATTAAAGGATTCTCAGGGTCATAAGCTTCTTCTTCAGAGGAAGCTTCTTTAGTACTGCCGAATGCAGCTTGCATTCCAGTAAAATTCTGAGAAATCATATTGACTTGCTGAGTCAATATTTTATTATGAGCCAATATCACCTTCAGAGTATCAATCTCAAGAACTCCTTTCTTCTGAGTCACCCCATTATTCATAGGATTTCTTTCAGAAGTATACATGAACTGGTTATTTGCAACCATTTCAATAAGTTCCTGGGCTTCTATAGGCATCTTTTTCAGATGAAGAGATCCACTAGTAGAGTGGTCTAATGACATCTTGGACAATTCAGACAGACCATCATAGAATATACATAGGATGCTCCATTCTGAAAGCATGTCAGAAGGACACCTTCTGATCAATTACTTGTATCTTTCCCAAGCTTCATAGAGAGATTCACCTTCCTTTTGTCTGAAGGTTTGGACTTCCACTCTAAGCTTACTCAACTTTTGAGGTGGAAAGAATTTGGCCAAGAAAGCATTGACCAACGTTTTCCAAGAGTTTAGGCTTTCTTTAGGTTGTGAGTCCAACCATATTATAGCTCTGTCTCTTACAGCAAAGGGGAAAAGTATAAGTCTGTAGACCTCAAGATTAACCCCATTGGTCTTAACAGTGTCACAGATTTACAAGAATTCAGCTAAGAACTGATGAGGATCTTCCAATGGAAGTCCATGAAACTTGCAATTCTGCTGCATTCGAGAAACTAATTGAGGCTTAAGCTCAAAGTTATTTACTCCAATTCTCCACCATTATTGTTATTTTCGGCTGCCATGTCTTCTTCATTTTCTAAAATTTCTGTTAGGTCCTCTCCAAAGTTTTGTGCTTTAGCTTCTCTTAGCTTCCTCTTCAGAGTCCTTTCAGGTTCAGGATCAGCTTCAACAAGAATATTCTTTTCCTTGTTCCTGCTCATATGAAAAAGAAGAGAACAGAAAAGAAGAGAAATCCTCTATGTCAAACTATAGAGATTCTTTTATGTGAGTAGAAGAAGAGAAGAATAGAATGAAAAAGGGAGAAGAAGAAGAATTCGAACACAAAGAGAGGGGAAGGGTTCGAATTTTAAGAAGGAGAGTGTTAGTAAATAAATAAATAAATAGAAAGAGATGAGAGAGAATTCGAATATTAATTAAAATAAAAGAAAAATATTTTTGTTTTTATTTTAATTATTAGTTAGAATTCGAACTTATTAAAAGAAATAAAATAAAATTAAAATTTTAAAACAATTAGTAAAAAAAAAAGAATTTTGAAAAAGTTGTTAGTGGTTTTCGAAAAAGATAAGAAATAGTAAACTTTTAAAATTAAAACAAAAAGTTAAGTAGTTAATTGAAAAAGATTTGAAAATCAATTTTGAAAAGATATGATTGAAATCTATTTTGAAAAAAGATTTGAAAAGAAAATTAAAAATATTTGATTTTTTTGAAATTAAAGTTGATTACTTGACTAACAAGAAACTAAAAGATATGATTCTAGTATTTAAAGATTGATCCTTTCTTAATAGGCAAGTAACAACTTAAAAATTTTTGAATCAAAATATTAAATGTTAGCAATAAATTCGAAAATCATGAAATAAAAATAAGAAAAATATTTTGAAAATTTATTTTGAAGAATTTTCAAAAAACATGAAAGAAAAATGAAAAAGATTTGATTTTGAAAAATATTTGAAAAGATAGGATTTTTAAATTGAAATTTTGACTTGACTAACAAGAAACAACTAAATTTTGAAAATTTTTAACAAAGTCAATCCAAAACTTCGAAATTTATGAGTAAAATAAGGAAAAGATATTTTTTTTTATTTTTGAACTTTTTGATGAGGAAAGAGAAAAACAACACAATGACACAAGACATAAGAATTAAAGATCAAAACAAATAATGCGTGCAAGAACACTTTCAATGTCAAGATGAACACCAAGAACACTTTGAAGGTCAAGATGAACATCAAGAACATATTTTTGAAAATTTTTAAGAAAAGAAACATATGCAAGACACCAAACTTAAAAATTTTTAATGTTTAGACACTATGAATTCGAAAATGCATATGAAAAACAACAAAAAACATAAAACAAGAAGATCACAAGATTAAACAAAGAAAATCATCAAGAACAACTTGAAGATCAAAGAAGAACACAATGCATATATTTTCGAAAATTTAAGAAAAAAGAAAAACATGCAATTGACACCAAACTTAAAATTTGACACTAGACTCAAACAAGAAACACAAGATATTTTTGGTTTTATGATTTTATTAAATTTTTTTTTGTATTTTTCAAAAATTACTTTGGAAAAAAGAAAATAAAGAGATACAAAATTTTTAATAAGAATTCCAGGATTCGTGCAATGTTAGTCTAAAGCTTCGGTCCAAAAGAATTAGACATGGCCAAATGGCCAGCCAAGCTTTAGCATAACAATTACAGACATGTCTTTTCTCCAATGGAAAGTGAAAACCTCAGTCCAAAAGATTAGATATGGCTTCACAGCCAGCCAGGCTTCAACATATCTCAAGAAACTATAGAATTCATTCTTAAAAATTCTGAAGAACACAAATTTTTTTTGAATTTTTCGAAAACTATATTATTTATTTTATTATTTTCTTTTCGAAAATAAAAATAAAAAAGTTTAAATATAAAATAAAATTACCTAATCTAAGCAAAAAGATGAACCGTCAGTTGTCCAAACTCGAACAATCTCCGGCAACAGCGCCAAAAACTTGGTGTGGGAAATCGTGATTCACACTTTTCACAACTCCGCACAACTAACCACAAGTGCACTGGGTCGTCCAAGTAATAAACCTTACGTGAGTAAGGGTCGATCCCATGGAGATTGTCGGCTTGAAGTAAGCTATGGTCATCTTGTAAATCTCAGTCAGGAGGATTCAAATGGTTATGAGATTTTGATAATTAAAAGATAAACAAAACATAAAATAAAACAAAGTTACTTATGTAATTCATTGGAGGGAATTTTAGATAAGCATCTTGAGATGCTTTGTTGCTTCTGAACCTCTGCTTTCCTATTGCCTTCTTCCAACCATGCGTGCTCCCTTCCATGGCAAGCTATAAGATCCTCTCAGTGAAAATGGTCCTCTACGGTTTCTGCACGGCTAATCAACTATCAGATTTCTCGTCTCGGATGAAAAATACCAGGCACAGCTACCGCATGGCTAATCATCTGTCGGTTCCCGCTAGCGTCGGAATAGAATCCATTGATCCTTTTGCACACTGTCACTGCGCCCAACATTCGCAGGTTTGAAGCTCGTCACAGTCATTCCTTCCCAGATCCTACTCAAAATACCACAGACAAGGTTTAGACTTTCCGGATTCCAGGAATGTTGCCAATTAGTTCTAGCCTATACCACGAAGATACTAATCTTATGGACTCGGTCCGTGTATTAGATACCCAAGAGATACGTACTCAAGCTGTCACTCAATGACTACGTTGAGCTCAGATAGAACAGAAGTGGTTGTCAGGTACGCGTTCATAGAGTTGAGAATAATGATGAGTGTCACGGATCATATCATTCTCTAGATTGAAGTACGAGTGAGTATCTTAGAATAGAATCAAGCATGATTGAATAGAAAAACAGTAGTAATTGCATTAAATCATGAAGAATAGCAGAGCTCCAAACCTTAATCTATGGGGTGTAGAAACCCCACTGTAGAAAATACATAAGTGAAAAAGGTGTAGGCATGGCCGAATGGCCAACCTCCCAAATGTGAACAATGGTCTCATCTCCAAAGTATGAAAACTGGATCCAAAGATCCGAATACAATAGTAAAAAGTGCTATTTATACTAAACTAGTAACTTAAGTTTACAGAAAATGAGTAATTAAGTGCAAATAGTGTAGAAATCCACTTCCGGGGCCCACTTGGTGTGTGCTTGGGCTGAGCATTGAAGCTTTTTCATGCATAGGCTGTTCTTGGAGTTAAACGCCAGCTTGGATGCCAGTTTGGGCGTTTAACTCCAATTCTGGTGCCAGTTTGGGCGTTTTACGCCAGAAAGTTTTAGGCTGGCTTTGGACGCCAGTTTAGGCCATAAAATCTTGAGCAAAGTATAGACTATTAAATATTGCTGGAAAGCCCAGGATGTCTACTTTCCAACGCAATTGAGAGCGCACCAATTGGGTTTCTGTAGCTCTAGAAAATTCACTTCGAGTGCAGGATGGTCAGAATCCAACAGCATCTACAGTCCTTTTTCAGCCTCTGAATCAGATTTTTGCTCAGGTACCTCAATTTTAGCCAGAAAATACCTGAAATTACAGAAAAATACACAAATTCATAGTAAAGTCCAGAAATGTGATTTTTGCATAAAAACTAATAAAAATATAATAAAAAGTAACTAAAACATACTAAAAACTATGTAAAAACAATGACAAAAAGGGTATAAATTATCCGCTCATCACAACACCAAACTTAAATTGTTGCTTGTCCCCAAGCAACTAAAAACAAAATAGGATAAAAAGAAGAGAATATACAATAAATTTCAAAAATATCAATGAAGATTAGTTTCAATTAGATGAGCGGGACTAGTAGCTTGTTGCTTCTGAACAGTTTTGTCATCTCACTTTATCCTTTGAAGTTCAGAATGATTGGCATCCATAGGAACTCATAATTCAGATAGTGTTATTGATTCTCCTAGTTCAGTATGTTGATTCTTGAACACAGCTACTTTATGAGTCTTGGCCATGACCCTAAGCATTTTGTTTTCCAGTATTACCATCGGATACATAAATGTCACAGACATATAAATGGGTGAACCTTTTCAGATTGTGACTCAGCTTTGCTAGAGTCCCCAGTTAGAGGTGTCCAGAGCTCTTAAGCACACTCTTTTTTCTTTGGACCACGACTTTAACCGCTCAGTCTCAAGCTTTTCACTTGACACCTTCATGCCACAAGTACATGGTTAGGGACAGCTTGATTTAGCCGCTTAGGCCAGGATTTTATTCCTTTGGGCCCTCCTATCCATTAATGCTCAAAGCCTTGGATCCTCTTTACCCTTGCCTTTTGGTTTAAAGGGTTATTGACTTTTTCTACTTGCTTTTTCTTTTTCATTCTTTTCTTCTTTATTTTTTGCCTTTTCTTCTCTTTTTTTTCGCAAGCTTTTTCTATTCACTGCTTTTTCTTACTTCAAGAATCAATTTTATGATTTTTCAGATTATCAATAACATTTCTCCTTTTTTTATTATTTTTCAAGAGCCAACAATTTTAACATTCATAAACAACAATATATCAAAAATATGCACTGTTCAAGCATTCATTTAGAAAACAAAAAGTATCGCCACCACATCAAAATAATTAAGCTAATTTCAAGATATAATTCGAAATCCATGTACTTCTTGTTCTTTTGCAATTAAAAACATTTTTCATTTAAGAAAGGTGAAGGATTCATAGGACATTCATAGCATTAAGACATAGACACTAAACACTAATGATCATGTAATAAAGACACAAACATAGACAAAACATAAAGCATAGAATTCGAAAAACAGAAAAATAAGAACAAGGAAATTAAAGAACGGGTCCACCTTAGTGATGGCGGCGAGTTCTTCTTCTTGAAGACCCTCTGGAGTTCTTGAGCTCCTCAATATCTCTTCCTTGCCTTTGTTGCTCCTCTCTCATGGTTCTTTGGTCCTCTCTGATTTTATGGAGGATAATGGAGTACTCTTGTTGAGGTCCATGAGTGGGCTCTCTTGTTTGCTCCATCCTCTTTCTAGTGATGGGATTTTGAGATGAATCTCTCCATCTCCCATGACTCGGAGTTGGAAGAAACTGCCTTCCCTTTCCTCTTCCTAGAGGTTTCTCCGGCCTTAGGTACCATTAATGGTTATGAAAAAACAAAAATCTGAGCTTTTCCACACCAAACTTAAAAGCTTTGCTCGTCCTCGAGCAAAATAAGATAGAAGGGAGTAAAAGAAGAATGATGCAATTAATTTTGGAAACTTATTACTGTATGCAAGAAAAATTAAAAAGAGTTGAAAAGAATTTGAAAAGATATGTAAGTTTTGAAAATGTTTTGGAAGGAATTGAAAAGAATTAAAAAGAAAAGAATTGGAAAGATTATTAATCTTTAAAAATAGAAATTGAAAGATGAATGTTTAAAATATGTTTGATGCAAAAAATTATGAATTAAAACATGAAAAATTGAAAAAAAATCGAATTGGAAACAAAATTACCTCCCTTGTGTTATCCTGGCGTTAAACGCCCAGAATGCTATCCATTCTGGCGTTTAACACCCATTGGACTGCCTATTTGGGCGTTTAACACCCAGCCAGATACCCTGGCTGGCGTTAAATGCTAGGATTCCTTTTTTACTGGGCATTTTTCTGAACTCCCAGAATGTTGCCTACATGGGCGTTAAATGCCCATTCTGCTATCCTTACTGGCGTTTAAACACCAGTCAGCCTGTCCTCCAGGGTGTGCTATTTTTTATGCTGTTTTTGATTTTGCTTTAATTCTGCAACTATTTTTATGACTTCACATGATCATCAACCTGAAGAAAACATAAAATAACAGTGGAAAAACAAATGTCTATAAAATTAAATATAATTAAATAACATTGGGTTGCCTCCCAATAAGCGCTTCTTTAATGTCAATAGCTTGACAGTGAGCTCTTTAGAGAGCTTCACAGAGATTCAGAGCTTAATGGTGGCCTCCCAACACCAAACTTAGAAGTTGAGTGTGGGGACTCTGTTTGACTCTGTATTGAGAGAAGCTTTTCATGCTTCCTCTCCATGGTTACAGAGGAAGATCCTTGAGCTTTAAAATCCTTTGGTTCCTCATAAGGGAACTTCTTATTGGTCAGTGGACATCCAGCAAGGTCTTCCTCACTGAAAATCACTACCTTTTTACTCTCTCCAGGTTTGGCCACTTTGTATATAGTTATGGCCTTGCACTCTCTTTTGGGATTCTCTTCTGTACTGCTTGGGAGAGTACTAGGAGGAGTTTCAGTAACTCTTTTACTCAGCTGACCCACTTGTGTCTCCAAATTTCTGATGGAGGACCTTGTTTCAGTCATGAAACTGAGAGTGGTCTTAGATAGATCAGAGACTATGGTTGCTAATTCAGAGAAACTCTGCTTAGAATTCTTTGTCTGTTGCTCAGAAGATGATGGAAAAGGCTTGCTATTGCCAAACCTATTTCTCCTACCATTATTATTATGGAAGCCTTGTTGAGGCTTTTGTTGATCCTTCCATGAGAAATTAGGATGATTCCTCCATGAAGGATTATAAGTGTTTCCATAGGATTCTCCCATGTAATTCACTTTTTCCATTCCAGGATTCTCAGGGTCATAAGCTTCTCCTTCAAAGGAAGCTTCTTTAGTACTGCCGGATACAGCTTGCAATCCAGTCAGATTCTGAGAAATCATATTGACTTGCTGAGTCAATATTTTATTCTGAGCCAATATGGCATTCAGAGTATCAATATCAAGAGCTCCTTTCTTCTGAGTCATCCCATTATTCACAGAATTTCTTTTAGACGTGTACATGAACTGGTTATTTGCAACCATTTCAATGAGCTCCTGGGCTTCTGCAGACATTTTCTTCAGATGAAGGGATCCACCAGCAGAGTGGTCCAATGACATCTTGGACAATTCAGATAGACCATCATAGAATATACATAAGATGCTCTATTCTGAAAGCATGTCAGAAGGACACCCTCTGATTAATTGCTTGTATCTTTCCCAAGCTTCATAGAGGGATTCACCTTCCTTCTGTCTGAAGGTTTGGACTTCCACTCTGAGCTTGCTCAACTTTTGAGGTGGAAAGAATTTGGCCAAGAAAGTATTGACCAACTTTTCCCAAGAGTTCAGGCTTTCTTTAGGTTGTGAGTCCAACCATATCCTAGCTCTGTCTCTTACAGCAAAGGGGAAAAGCATAAATCTGTAGACCTCAGGATTAACCCCATTGGTCTTAACAGTATCACAGATTTGCAAGAATTCAGCTAAGAACTGATGAGGATCTTCCAATAGAAGTCCATGAAACTTGCAATTTTGCTGCATTAGAGAAACTAATTGAGGATTAAGCTTAAAGTTGTTTGCTCCAATTGCAGGAATTGAGATGCTTCTTCCATAGAAGTCAGAAGTTGGTGCAGTAAAGTCACCAAGCACCTTGACGAACGTGATTTTTGCTAGTAAAGAATTTGTAAAAATAGTCGCGTTGTAGATATAGTTTCTAAACCAACAGAAATCCCTTCGTACAAATGTTTTGGGTGTCACAAGTAACAAACCCCTTTTTAAATTGTTAACCGAAGTATTCAAACCTCGGTTCGTCTTCTCAAGGAACTGCAGGGAAGTATGTTCTTATTATTGGCTATAAAGATTGTAAATCGGGGTTTAGAGGATGAGAAGCAAGTGATTTAAATGACAAATAAAGTAAATGAAGAACAAGTAATTTAAATAGCAAGTAAATTAAATAAATGACTGTAAATAAGCTTTTGGCAAGGTATGAGAAATTAGAGGTCCTATCCTAGCTATCCTTATCAAAGATGACGATAATTGAATCTTAATTCCGCTTTGTTAACCTTTACTAAAGTAAAGGAAGGTCAAGGGATTAATTAATTGATCTTCGAATCCTATTTATTTCCTAAGAAAAGATTGGGATTATTGAAGCTCAAATTAACAAAGATAACAATTGTCAAGCATGTTTGAGTTTGATAGCTCCTGAGTTACTGATTTCTTAACCAAGACCAAAAGGTGGAAAAATAAATCTATCGAAATAAAAATGCCTTCAGATTGGGAATGACAGTAACATAAATAAAAGAAAGCGATATTAAACTGAAATACCTCAAATAACATTAATTCAAAATAGTAATCTGTAACATGGGAGTATTCATAAATTCAATTATAAAAGTAAACAAGCAACTAAAGCAATGAATAAAAGTAAAAGGGAAGCTTAAAGTAAAGGAATATTAAAACCTGAGATCGAGAGTTACTCCTAAAGAGAGAAGTCCTAAATCCTAATCCTAAAGAGAGAGAGAATCTCTCTCTAAACTAAATCAAAATCATTGAAAGTAAAAATTGGCGAGTTCTCTTGAATGGATGTATTCTCTCACTTCATTACCTCTGGTCTATGCCTTCTGGACTTGGATTTGGGCCAAAAAGGGCTTCAGAAATCGCTGGGAGCGTTTTCTGCAATTCCTGGTGCATGGCCTCTGTCACGCGTCCGCGTCATTCGGAGCTTTTCTTGCCACGCGGTCGCGTCAGTCATGCGATCGCGTCATGTGCATTCTGCTTAAGGCGCGCGGTTGCCTCAGTCATGCGACCGCGTCGCTGTTGATTCGCGCTTGGCACGCGTCCGCGTCACCCATGTGATCGCGTGGATGCCAATTTCTTCAGAAACTCCGTTTTGTACTTTCCTTCCATTTTTGTACGTTTCCTTTCCATCCTTTAAGTCATTCCTGCCTTAGAAGATCTGAAACTACTCAACACACTAATCACGGCATCGAATGGAATTAAAGGTGATTAAAATAATTAATTTAAAAGCATAGGAAACATGTTTTTCACATACATCACATAATAAGGAAGGGAAAGTAAAACCATGCAATTAACATGAATAAGTGGGTGAAGGATTGAATAAATCACTCAAACTAAGCATAAAATATATCATAAAATATGGGTTTATCAACCTCCCCACACTTAAACAATAGCATGTCCTCATGCTAAATCTAAGGTAATAAGTAAGGTTAAAGTGATGGAATGTCATGCAATGCAATCTAATCTAAATGCAACTACCTAAATGCATCATGCAATTCTAATTTTTATTTACTCACTTGTATATAAAGCTTACAGGTAGTTAAATTAATTCACATTCTCAAGGAGTCATATATGTATATATAGCCAAGCCTTAGATAATCAATAAGCACTTTTACAATTGAGATGGGAGAAAAAGCATTTTATGAACTTGCAAGACAATTAGATAATTTAAACAGAGATAAATGTTAATGAGCTATTGAACCCTCGCTGGATTTGTGTTTACTCTCTAGTCACTTAGTGTTTATTGGGTTAATCACTCTATTCCTCTTTTTATTCTTCCTTTCTATAACTTTGTTCTTCATCTAACCAATCAACAATTATAGAATACAGTCATACCAAAAATCATGAGGTCTTTAATTAAGGTTGTAATGGGGCCAAGGTAAAGGTAAGGATATATGTATAAGGCTAAGTGAGCTAATAAGTGAATCCTTAATTAGACTAAGATCTCACCTAACATACATACTTAGTAAAACAAAACTTTACCTATTTTCCCATATTTTCCCACTTTTGATGTTACATGCTCATGTTTCAATTTTTATTTTTATCCCATGTGCATTGCTTTTATTTTGCATTTCGAGAATTCTTTTGTATCCCGTTTATTAAATACTGAAAAATAACTTTTTTTTAATGTACATGGTAATTTAATCACTTTGATTTCTCATGAGCATGCTTCCCAAAATTTCTTATTTTGAGTTATTTTATTCTTTTCAATTTTTCTACCTCTTGTTTTTATCATCCATGTTCCCAATAGGTTTCCCATATTTAAACTATTCATAATTTGCTATCTTAAGCTAACCAAGGATTCAACTTGGGATTTTATTTTGTTTTTCTGCTTAAGGCTAGTAGTGTGGCTAAATAGAATAAAAGGGAATTTAAAGGCTCAAGGGGCTAACAAGGGTGATGTGAAAGGTAGGTTAATTTGGGATAAGTGAGCTAAAATCAAATGACGGCCTCAATCACTCTTTTGGTATGCATATCTATATTCTATATTCTATATTCTATAATTGGACATATAGATTAAAACAAAGTAAAGAACACCAGAATAAATAAGAAGGGCGGAACACAGGAATAAAAATTATGGTTTAAATATAACCATACAATTAAGCTCAAAACTCACAGGCTGTATGTTCTCTAGCTCAAAAATCATTTATCAGTTATGTATGTCATGCAGGTTTAGTTAAAAATTCCCATTATTCTCAATGTAAAACTTAAGGTGGCTTTAAAGTTCTAGTGTTCCTCCTTGATGAAATGTTGTTAACTAACTAACATGTAATTCTATATATACAAGGTGTGTGGATTGTTTCTATTAAGTTCAAGTTTCTAGTTTACTTCCTTTTTATATTTTCAATTTAAACTAAGCTATCTTATGCTAAAAAGGGTAAACTATACTAATTAATCCACAATTTTCTATAACTACTAAGTTAGAATTGCAACTAAACTAAATAACTAAAAATATGAACTAAAGTGCAAAATGCAGAAAACATAGTAAAAATACATAAAAATAACAATGTATCAGAAAATAAGAATAAAAATAAAAAGAAAAATACAGAAAAATATCCAAAATAAAAGAAAAAGAGTCTATAGTGGTTCACCAAAATAATACGCCAGAGATGGCAACCTCCCCACACTTAAAATGAAGCATCGTCCCTGATGCTCACTCAAGCAGGGTGTGAAGGGGTGTCATCACTGGAAGGGATGGTAGCTGGGGTCTCTGTGGTGGTGACTGGCTGAAGGTCTAGCTGCTGTAGAGGAGAGGCTGTCTGAATGGGGATCTCAGGGTCTACAGCCTGGATCTGATGTGAGACCTCTGCCTGTGGTACAGCCTGCTTGGTGTCTGCCTGCTCTGCCTCTCCCTGGGGATAGGTCTCTGCCTCGGGCGCATTCGCCTCCTCCTCAGAGGCCTCGGATGGTGTGTCAGGCTCGGAGGGGATGTCGCCGGATCGTATCATCAGCTTCAGGTGCTCATAGCGTCGCTTGTTGCGACGCTTCATCTGGTCAAGTCGTCGAAACAAGCAGTGCACCAGATGATAGACAGGCTATATGGCAGTTGGAGGTGCAGTGGTGGTGGCAGGGGTGGATGGTGCAGCGGTAGAGGAAGAGGGGCCGGCGGATAGTGTGGCTGTGTCAGCAGTGGCAGTCAGGAATGGAGGTTTGTAGCCCAAGGCCAGAAAGTTCCTGCTGTGCGGGATAATCTTCTTGCATTCTGCAGCAGGTGGCCTCTCATCAGCATCCTCCCATGGCACGTCAGCTCGACGCCCCAGTTGGGTAACCAGATAGGGAAAGGGAAGAGTGCCTCGGATGTGGACCCTGGCCATATAGTGCCGGATAAAGCGTGGCAGGTACAGGTCCTTACCCTCCATCACACACCATAGGACGGTGATCATAGCGGCTGGTATCTCAGTCTCGTGAGTACTCGGCATAATGTAGTTGCTGAATATCTGATGCCATAGCCGAGCCTCATCATTCAGGTAAATCCGCTTGATCCCTTTCGGCATGGTGGTGTTCTGACCCATGATCCAAGGAACTGATGGGTCAACGGCAATCCAGGCCTTGACTGCATCCCAGTCAAAATGCATAAAGCGCATATCCTCCTCAGCTTTCAGATAGCCATCTGTCTGATCAGTTCTAGGCAGAAGCTTCAGAACTTCTTCTATTGCCTCCTCAGTAACCAGAATCTGCTTTTCTCTAAGGTTCACTGCATCTAGGGAAGTTTTGAAGTAGTTGCAGTAGAATTTCCTAACCCAAAATGCATAACCTCAGTCAGAGGTCTCTCCAGAAAGAACCAGCCTCTTTGTTTGATTTGATCAGAGGTATATTGCTGGAGTTCTTCTGGGATCTTCAAAGTCCGCTCCAGGTATAAGTTCCTGGAGTTTGCAAACACCGGATACTTCAGCTCACAGTATCGATTTGCAAACTTTACTGGGTCATTGGCGGGAAGTAGCTGGTCGGCCTTCTCCTGCGGGGTAAAGGCTTTCTCCCACAAGGAGGCGTCATGCATGAGATCTATGATAGACATGGAGGCTTCTCCTCTTTTCCTTTTTGCCAGTAGTGGCCTTGCCTTTGCCTTTTCTATGGCTGGCAGACATCCTGTAAAGCAAAAAATCAGGATATATAAAAATAGGAAAGCAAATAGGCAAATAATCACAAGAAAACACAAAATGGCAAAGGAGCAATAGGATAATGAATATGAGTTAAGTAGATGTGCATTTAAGATTGTATAGGAGTGAAAAATTGGAAAAGAAGTGTTCACAATCCAAAATGTAATTGAATTCATGTTAAATAGAAAGATTAACATCATGCCTTGGTTAGAATGTTAAAAGAAAGTGAAAGAAAAGCAAAAAAAAAAGTTTTGAAAAGGTTAGGTTGGTTAGAGTTAAAATTAGTGAGTTAGTGAAAAATGGGTTAAAGTAAGAGGCATAATGAAAATAGTCCAAGTAACAAGTAATCACAGGTAGAAGCTATAAGTAACTCATATCCAAACAAGTAAAACAGTTTGATGATGATTCAAATAGAGATAGAGAAAGCAAAAATAGGAATCAAACATCAAGATTGCAGTTTAGGAACCAGGAAATCAAAAGGGATAAGAAAGCCTGCCTTGGCATTCATGGAATGGTTTGGTTAAAGCAATGGAGAACAGAGTTCAAAATTCCAAAACCAAAACATGAATGAAAGTCAAAAACAGTTTACAGAAATTTGGGCAGCATTCCGGCTAAAATTGGATTTTCCCAAAAAATAAACAACAATTAAACAGTTCATATAAATTAAAAAAAATCAAGCTGCAGTTACATATAATGAATATAAACATGAAAATTCAGTGTAAAGAGCAGCAATATACAAGAAATACAGCATATGAACAAGATCACAGCAACAGCAGATTTGCAAATTTGATAAAATAGAAACATGAACAGTGCAAGTAAACAGACCTAAATCCACTAACCACATCCTAGGCTACCTAACAACCTAAAATCCACTACAACATGCATATCTAACTAGCCTAAACATGAACATAAACGGAAAAATAAGAATAACTACGAATGGATAAAAGGGATTGCGTGTTGCGGAACCTGGAAGGCCGAATAAGGAGAATAGGCAGAAAGGTGGCTGGGGGTGGTGGGCACGGCAGCTGGCGGTGGTGGGAACGGCGGCGCGGCTGTTCGGGGCAGGGGGGAAGAGAGGGTAATGGGGGTAGGGGAAGGGAGGAGGAAAGGGGTGGTGTTGCTGGTGGAAGGGGGGTTGCGGTTGGGACGGTTGGCGGCGGTGGGTGGTGGCGCGGATGGGAGCAGTGGCAGAGGAGGAGGGAGAAAGAAGAAAGAGGAAGAAAGAAGGGAGAAGGAGGGAAGGGGGTGGGTGGCGGCGGCGTCTAGGTGGTCGGTGGCGTCTGGGTGGTGGCGCGGTGGTGGCTGGGTGGTGGTTGTGGTTTGGAGGAGGAGAAAAGGAAGGGGGTGGGGTTCAGAGGGGGCGCGAGAATAGGGTTTCGCGTGACCTGGGGGGTTATAATTTGAATCCACGCGGCCGCGTGGGGCACGCGGTTGCGTGGCTGGAGCGAAAAAGGTGGTTGACGCGATCGCGTGGATGACACGATCACGCGGAGGGCAAAAAGAGTAAATGATGCGATCGCATGGGGCATGCGATCGCGTCGCTGGAATTTGTGCTAAACACACGAATCCATCGTCGTTTTAGCGCAACTCTCTATCTCCTTTGGGGTGTTCGTGCAATCCATGCGACGCGGTCGCGTGGGATTGGTAGTGTGCGATTGACGCGATCGCGTGGGCCATTTGTGCAAAATGCACAGTGGCTGCACGATTCCAGCCTAACTTTCTGGATGTTGGATGTTTACGCCGATCTCCAGGTCACATGGCCGCGTAGATGATGCGGTCGCGTGGGAAGTGTAGTTCGCCATTTGACGCGATCGCATGGGTGATGCGGTCGCGTCGCACACCCTTTTTTTTTACGCATGAAAAATGCAGAATGCAATGATTAATGTGAATGCTATGCATGATCCCAGGTTTAATAAAATAAAATAAAACTCAAAAACAAAACTAAATAAAATTAAAAGTGTAAGAGGAACGATCATACCATGGTGGGTTGTCTCCCACCTAGCACTTTTAGTTAAAGTCCTTAAGTTGGACATTGGAAGGGCTTCTTGTTATGGTGGCTTGTGTTTAAATTCATCCAGAAATCTCTACCAATGCTTGGAATGCCAATAGCCTCTGGGGTCCCAAATTAGGCATGTAAAGCTTCTGAACAGCTTCAAACAGATTGTCAGGCTCCCGGGGTGATGAATGTCAGAATAGATTCCAGGATCCCAAGCCTTGTTTTTAGATCTGCCTCCGTCTTGATCTACATGTTTCCATCCGGGCGGTTTAGAAAGTAGATTCTCACCATGGTAACCAAACGCTTTCCGTGATCCATTCGATTGAACATGATACCAATTCGTGCACTTCAAGTTGAAGCGTGGAACCTTATTGAACCTTGTGCACCAGCTCTGAGCACGAGCCATTTCCCTCTTACTCTTAAAGCCGCAGAGAGCTCTAAGCTGGCCATCTATTTCAAGCAAACCATATTCAAGTGAAAAAGTAAAGTTAAAGGTTAAGGATTGTACCCACTTGAAGCTTGTATTAGGTGGTAATGGCCTTGGGATAGGTGTTTCCAGTGGTTCTGTAAGTTTTGCTCCCTGGTAATCTTCTGTGAATCCCTCCACTTCTTTGCAAGGGTCTTCAAACGCATCATCACCCTGGTCAAAGTCTTCTATGTCTTCCTCATCACTCGAGTCATAGATTGGAGGTTGAGAGAAATCTACCTCCGCATCATCCTCGTATTCACTTGGGGAAGATACTTCGATCTCAGAGAATTCACTTGCGGATGCAAGTTAGAAAACTCGACTTGTGACTATCATCATCAAGAGAATTTGCTTCTTGGATTATTCCGTCTGATTCTTCATAAACGATTTGCCTTGGGGATTGTGCGCTATCCTCCTTAGCATTAACTGTAATGTCCTTGACGGATTTCTCTTCAGCTCTGGATTTCCATGGAGGTTCAGCATCTCCTAGATCTTCAACCAACTCTTCTTCTTGTACAATGACAGCTTCTTCTACTTGTTCTAATACGAACTCATTCTCTGTCTTATCCACTGGCGTTTCTAGTATCTCCTTCATGCTACGCTCTTCATTAGATTGTCCACATGGGACAGTGGTTGGTCCTTGAACTCTCGAACGTCTAGAAGCTAATTGCTTTACTGCCTTCTCCAGTTGATGAAGGGTTGTTTAAAGTTGATTTACTGTTTCCTTGAGGCGAACTTCTGATTCTCGGGGTGATAGACTTGGATACGGCACAGGGGGAAGTGGTGGTGTTCGGGAGTGACTGGATTGGAACTGGGGGAGATGAGGATCATACAGTGGTGAATGGTGAAAAGGAGCTTGTGAGTGTGGTGGTATAAAGTTGCGTTGAGAGGATGGCCTATAAGCACAGGGTGGGGCTTATTGGTAAATACAAGGTTGTCCACCATGTCTATTTGCTTGGTATGCATTGTTAAATGGTCTTTGTCCATGATATCTTGGAGGGTGTTGTTGCCTAGAGGGTTGATCAGATCCTCTTGGCTCCATCCATCTTTGATTGCTCTGACCTTGATGTATGTTCCTGTTATAACTTTCATTCCTTTCAACAACATTAGAACCAAACTCAAAGTGAAAGGGGTGAGAATTCATAGTAGCTAAAAGAAATAAAGAGGGGAAAAAGAAAGACAACTAAACAAGTAAAAAGAAAAATATTTACAATAACCAATAATAAGGCACACGATTGCAGTTCCTCGGCAACGGCGCCATTTTTGACGAACGTGATTTTTGCTAGTAAAGAATTTGTAAAAATAGTTGCGTTGTAGATATTGTTTCTAAACCAACAGAAATCCCTTCGTAAAAACATTTTGGGTGTCACAAGTAACAAACCCCTTTTTAAATTGTTAACCGAAGTATTCAAACCTCGGGTCGTCTTCTCAAAGAACTGCAGGGAAGTATGTTCTTATTATTGGCTATAAAGATTGTAAATCAGGGTTTAGAGGATGAGAAGCAAATGATTTAAATGACAAATAAAGTAAATGAAGAACAAGTAATTTAAATAGCAAGTAAATTAAATAAATGACTGTAAATAAGCTTTTGGCAAGGTATGAGAAATTAGAGGTCCTATCCTAGCTATCCTTATCAAAGATGACGATAATTGAATCTTAATTCCGCTTTGTTAACCTTTACTAAAGTAAAGGAAGGTCAAGGGATTAATTAATCGATCTTCGAATCCTATTTATTTCCTAAGAAAAGATTGGGATTATTAAAGCTCAAATTAACAAAGATAACAATTGTCAAGCATGTTTGAGTTTGATAGCTCCTGAGTTACTGATTTCTTAACCAAGACCAAAAGGGGGAAAAATAAATCTATCGAAATAAAAATGCCTTCAGATTGGGAATGACAGTAACATAAAAAAAAGAAAGCGATATTAAACTGAAATACCTCAAATAACATTAATTCAAAATAGTAATCTGTAACATGGGAGTATTCATAAATTCAATTATAAAAGTAAACAAGCAACTAAAGCAATGAATAAAAGTAAAAGGGAAGCTTAAAGTAAAGGAATATTAAAACCAGGGATCGAGAGTTACTCCTAAAGAGAGAAGTCCTAAATCCTAATCCTAAAGAGAGAGAGAATCTCTCTCTAAACTAAATCTAAATCATTGAAAGTAAAAATTGGTGAGCTCTCTTAAATGGATGCATTCTCTCACTTCATAACCTCTGGTCTATGCCTTCTGGACTTGGATTTGGGCCAAAAAGGGCTTCATAAATCGCTAGGAGCGTTTTCTGCAATTCCCGGTGCGTGGCCTCTGTCACGCATCCGCGTGGGTCACGCGGTCGCGTCATTCAGGGCTTTTCTTGCCACGTGGTCGCGTCAGTCATGCGACTGCGTCATGTGCGTTCTGCTTAAGGCGCGCGGTCGCGTCAGTCATTGATACGCACAAAACTTGTCTCTCAAAAAATTTTCTTCGGCAAGTGTACCGAATTTGTCGTCAAGTAAAAACTCACAATAGAGTGAGGTCGAATCCTACAGAGATTGATTGATCAAGCAACTTTAATTAGAGGAATGTTCTAGTTGAGCGAACCAGAATTTGATTTGAGATTTGCAGAAAATTAAATGGCGGGAAAGTAAATAGCAGAAACAGTAAATGCTAGAAATAAAGAGCTGAATGTAAATGGCGGAAAGTAAATTGCAGAATCTTAAACGGGAATGGGGTAATTGCTCATAAAAGTAAATGGTAGAAATTAAAGAGAATGGGTAAGATCAGAAATAGGGAATTCATTGGGCTCAGGAGATGTTGCATTCTCCGGATGAAGTTCATTTTCATCTCTTCCTCAATCAATGCATTCATTGATCTCCTTGGCAATCTTAAGTGATCGAATTCCAATTTCTTGGTAATTCAGTCTCTCAAATCTTGATCAATAGCCAATTCCTTGGTCAATTGCTCATGAGAAGAGATGAAGTATGGTCACTGATTATCCCACATGCATTTCCCAAATCAAGTGTTGGTAGGATTTTAGTCACATATCCATCCAAACCCAATTTGGTCTAGCATGAGAAAGCATTTCTAGCATGATCTCTTCATTCCTCATTCAAGGTTCAGAAGAGATCCAAGTATGAATAGCTTCTTTTCCAAGATAACTATCCAATTGGATGAAGATCGAAAGCTTTCTAGTAAAATTAAGAGAAAAGATAGAAGAAGGAGAATGAAAACTAATATTGATCCATCAAATTACAACAGAGCTCCCTAACCCAATGAAAGGGGTTTAGTTGTTCATAGCTCTGGAAAATGAAAACCAAGATGGAGAATACATGATGAAAGTAAAACTAGAAGTGCAGAGAAAGTAAAATACAGAGAGTAGTTCTATGCCAAAGGCTCCCTAAAGTTTCCAAATCCCTAACTAATTCAAAGCTACTCCTATATATACTACTCTTCTCATCTCCTAGTTGGCTCTTCAAGTCTTGGGTATGGGCCTCTGAATCTTGAGTTTGAAGCATTTATCCTTTTCATTGGGCTTAGCTTTGCTTGCAAAGAGAAAAGGTGAAGTAGGCAGGGACTTTGACTCAGGACGTTAGTGGTGTCAACGTTAAGTGAAAGTGTGGGTTCGAGAACGTTAGTGACAATCACCTTTTTCACTAACGTTCCTAACCCAAATATGATCACGTTGACTTCAACGTTAGTGTCACTAACGTGACCACTAACGTTGCCTCTTAGTCCTTCGCACATGTTATTGGGACTTACCTTTCCCAATAACGTGGAGAGTCCTCCCTTGTCCCTACGTTAGAGTCTACGTTAACTAGGTTAACGTGGCTTCTAACGTAGCAGTGCCAATTCTTCGAGAACGTTAGTAACACTTACCTTTGTCACTAATGTTCCAATGTGCCCCTATTTCCTACGTTAGAGTCCACGTTAACTACGTTAACGTGGCTTCTAACGTAGTCATGCTAGCCATCTCCAATGTTACTGATAATGGTGAGTGTCACTAACGTTGGCTCATCATCTCTTTATCGACGTTAGCTTCGACATTAACTAAGTTAACGTGGGAGTTAACGTTGCTCATGGTGGCTCTTGGTGGTTCACCCCAACGTTAGTGACAAAGGTAAGTGTCATTAACGTTGGCTATCAATTGCTCTCTCCACGTTAGCTTAAGTTAACGTGGGAGTTAACGTGGCTTATGGAGGCTTGGCCAACGTTAGTGACAAAGGTGAATTTCACTAACGTTGGCCTCTCTTTTGCTTCTTAACGTTAGAGTCCACGTTAACTAAGTTAACGTGGCTCTTAACGTGGCCACTTATGAGCTTGGTCCAACGTTAGTGACAAAGGTAAGTGTCACTAACGTTGGCTCCATTTTCTTTCTTCCACGTTAGAGTTCACGTTAACTTAGTTAACGTGACTCTTAACGTGGGTTATGATGGCTTCGAGGGCGTTATTTGCGATTACTTTTCTCATTAACATTGCAAGCGAGCTCCTATTCCACGTTAGTAGTCACGTTAGTTAGACTAACGTGGCTGCTAACGTGGTTCTTCCTTGCTTCCTTTGTCCTGAAATCAAGCAACAAAGTGCATCAAAGTTCTAGTCCAAGTCATGAGTCATGCATCATCCAATTTGTCATATAATTCATGCAAAATCCTCATAAAATCATGTAAAGTGCACAATGTATGCTTGAATCAAGATGTGAGTGAATATCTACCCAAACTAGCTTATTTTCTAAGAAAATGCATGAAACTACCTTAAAAACAGTAAAGAAAAGGTCAGTAAAACTGGCCAAAATGCCCTGGCATCACAACACCAAACTTAAAGCTTTCTTGTCCCTAAGCAAGTACTGGAACAAGAGAATGATGAATGGATTGCCAAGAGAAAATGAGTCATTCTTGTGGAAGTCATTTCCCTGGTTTTATGGTGGTTTCATGCATAGCAACTTAGGTTCATTCCTTCACTGGCCTTCAGACCTTTATCATGTTCTAGAATACTCACTTGATTGCATCCCATGAGACTTTTATTCATTGATCCTTTTGTTGTCATTTCAGGGCTTATTTGTGTTCTTAGGCTAAGTGCTCTGTAAGGAGGCAACTCTTTAGAATAAGCTTTCAGCCAACACTCCTGAACCAGTTGGTTCAAGGTGCTAGGTGTTGAAGCACCCCTAAGGACTTACTTCCTCAAGTCTCTCCCCCATACATACACACCACAGGCACATGGTTTGTTTATTTTCTTTCCTTGAGGTCTTGGTGTCCAGCACCTCTTTGGGTTACTAAATGTTCTGTAGCAAAGATTGCTCTTGATAGTGGACTTTCAGCTGATAATCCCGGGTTAGTTAACCCAAGTTACCATGTGATAAAGCACCCCTGAGAGCTTAGTAATCCAAGCAGATCCTTGGTACAGGAACACCACAGACACATCCCTCAAGACTCAAACCCTTGGTGCCTAACCTCTTTTCTTGCTATTTTTCTTTTATTCTTCACTTTAATTGTTTCTTTCCCTTTTTCTTATTAGGATCTTGTTATTTAGCTAGTCTCATGGGGTGTGTTCAAAGCATATGATTTAGGACAGATAGTTGTCTTCCCACCTTGTTGGTGAACCAACTTAGCTAACTTATGACTACACCACAAACTTAGGAACTTACTCCATAGTATGAACTCCACTCTGGTCTTTTATAAAACACTCATTCTCTTTCCATTTGATTCAAAAGGACAAGCATACAAGTAAGTAAGGAAATGATGCGGTAATGACATTCAGACTAGCAATCCTAGACCTAATCAACGAAAAACTTAAAAGACAGAATTTAAAAGGGTTCCAACTAACGAGTAACTATTAATCAAAAGTGCATTCGGACTTCCAACTTTCAACATTCTAAGTACATGGAATTAAGTAACAATACAACCTTCGGGTGATGATTTCTAGTCGCCCTCTTTTTGTCATCATCCTAGTCTTTGCTACCTCACTTCCTTGGGTGAAGGTGCACCATTTCCTCATAAGATTCCTGCAAAGTTATTGGAAGTTGCTTGTTTCCAAAGCACTTGAGAAATAGTTAGCTTGCATGTATGCTTGTGACTTCTGAACTTAATTTGGTGTGTGAACACCAAACTTAGTTCTTTGTCCAGTGCAAAACCTTGCATATATGCAGAGAACCTCATATCTTGTTATTAACAAAACAATTATTAACTAAAGTCTAACTACATCTAAGTGGTTTCCCTTGATTGGTTGGAGCTAGCAATGTGCTTTGGGAGTGGAGTGTGATTCTAACTAAGATCCTTTGGTGGAACACCAAACTTAGAATTACACTTTCACTCTTGGATTGTTTTGGTGTGGAACACCAAACTTAGCTCCTCGCAATACATGGGAAACAACTTGTGACCTTTATTGAAATAAAGATGAAAAGGAAACTACCTGAGGTTGGGTTGCCTCCCAACAGAGCGCTCTTTTATCGTCGCTAGTTCGACGATTCCTCAATTACTTGAGATGATACTTTACTCTGGGGTTTTCCCCTATGTTGCCCATATAATGTTTGAGTCTTTGTCCGTTCACAGTGAACGTCCACTCTGAACCTTCATCCATGATTTCTATGTGCCCATATGGCGAGACCTTTGTGACAAGGAAGGGTCCTGACCACCTTGACTTGAGTTTGCCAGGGAACAGTCTCAATTTGGAGGTGTAAAGGAGTACTTGTTGCCCCTTTTCAAAACTCCTTGGTGCCAGATGCAGGTCATGTCTTCTCTTCGCCTTTTCTTTATAAATCTTGGCATTTTCATAGGCTTGAGATCTAAATTCCTCCATCTCTTGCAGTTGCAGGATCCTCTTTGCACCAGCAGCAATACTGTCAAAATTTAGTATCTTGAGAGCCCAGAGAGCTTTGTGTTCCAGCTCCAGTGGTAAATGACAAGCTTTCCCATACACCAGTTGATATGGGGACATTCCAAGTGGAGTTTTGAATGCTGTTCTGTATGCCCAAAGAGCATCATCCAGCTTCTTTGACCAATCCTTTCTTGATGCACCCACAGTCTTTTCCAGAATCCTCTTTAGCTCTCTATTGGATATCTCTGTTTGCCCACTTGTTTGGGGATGGTAAGGCATGGCCACCTTGTGTTTTACCCCATATCGTAGGAGAAGAGCTTCTAGTGGTCTGTTACAAAAATGGCTCCCTCCATCACTGATGAGTGCTCGTGGGACTCCAAACCGGCTAAAGATATTCTTCCTGAGGAAGTTTATGACCACCTTGTTATCATTCGTTGGGGTTGCAATAGCCTCTACCCACTTTGAAACGTAATCCACTGCTACCAAGATATACTTGTTTGAATATGAGGTTGGGAAAGGTCCCATGAAATCGATTCCCCATATATCAAACAGTTCCAGTTCCAAGATGAAATTTTGTGGCATCTCATTTCTTTTGGGCAAGTTTCCAGATCTTTGGCATTCATTGCAGCTCTTTACTAGTTTTTTGGCATCCTTGAAAAGGGTGGGCCAAAAGAATCCGCTTTGTAACACCTTTGCTGCAGTTCTGTCCCCTCCAAAGTGGCCTCCATAGCATAAGCCGTGGCAATTCCATAGGACCTCTCGTCCTTCTTCTTCAGAAACACATCTTCTAAGGATTCCATCTGAACACTTCTTGAAGAGATATGGCTCATCCCAGACAAAGTATTTTGCATCATTCATGAGCTTCTTTTTTTGATGTTTATTGATCTCTGGAGGTAAGGCCCTAGTTGCCTTGAAGTTGGCAATGTCTGCGAACCATGGTGCTTTCTGAACTGTCATCAGCTGCTCATCAGGGAAGAGCTCGTTCACACTTGTATCATGTGTTCCACTTTCCTCATGAGGGATTCTGGATAGGCGATCTGCTACCTTGTTCTCTACTCCTTTCTTGTTTCTGATTTCAATATTGAATTCCTGCAACAATAATATCCATCTTATTAGTCTTGATTTTGATTATTGCTTGGCAAACAAGTATTTAAGTGGTGTGTGATCTGTGAAAACAATCACTTTAGCACCGATGAGGTACGATCTAAACTTGTCAAATGCAAAACTATTGCTAGCAACTCCTTTTCAGTAGTGGTATAATTTCTTTGAGTATCATTGAGGACTTTGCTAGCATAGTATATCACATGGACTAAGTTATCTTTCCTCTATCCTAATGATGGTACTTTTGTGGAAAACTGAATTTCCAAAACACCCAAAACTAACCGGCAAGTATACCGGGTCGCATCAAGTAATAAAACTCACGGGAGTGAGGTCGATCCCACAGGGATTGATGGATCAAGCAACTTTAGTGGGTGATTAGTTTAGTCAAGCTAACATTGAAGTGAAATTTGATGGAATGTAGCCAACAGAAAGTAAATGGCGGTGAATTAAAAGTTGCAGAAAGTAAATGAGCATAAACGTAAAGGGCAAGGAATGTAAATTGCAAGAATCTTAAATGACAAGAAATGTAAATTGCATGAATTGTAAAAGGGGGCTGGGTGCAGGAAAATTAAATGAAAGCAGTAAATTAGAACTCAGATCAATTGCAGAAAATTTAACTTGCAGGAAAAATAAATTGGAAGCAATGCAACAGAAAGTAAAAATTGCAGAGAAGGAAATTATAGCAGAAAGGTAAATCAGCAAGAAAGCTCAATTCAATTATGAAATATAAAAAAAACAAGTAAAGATCTCAGGGGATCAAAGAGACTAGAAAACAAGTCTAGATCTCAATTCCTTCCTTGATCCAACAGAGAACAAATTGCAGATGAAAGAAAGATGAAGGTAGTAAATGAAAGCTCAAATTCAATTCTCAATTCTCTAAGATTATGCAGAAGAACAAAGAGATTTTAGACCAAGTGAAACAGAATTCCTTCAACTCTTGATCCAAAATTCAAAACAAAGAGAAAAACTAAAGAGAGAATTCTCTATTCCTAATGCTCCCTAATGGAGCCAGCCTCCTTACTCTCTAATGGAGCTCCCCTATCAGTCCCCCCCTAATGAGATGGAATTGATGCCTTTATATAGGATTTTTACAAATGAAAATGAAAATGAAATTGAAATTAAAAACAAATTACAATTGAATAAAATTCCTAATCTAGCTTCTCTGTGTGCCTTTGAGTGATGGTAATGGGCTTAGCTTGCTTTGGATTTGAGGAAGAATGGATCTGGATGGCCTTGATGGAATTGGGATCATTCCCGTTTGAGTCAACGTTTGAGGCAAACGTTGACTCAAACGTCTTGTAATGGCATGATGCAGAATGGGGGTTTGCTGTCACTCACGTTTGAGTTCACGTTTGAGGTCAAACGTGAGCTCAAACGTTAAGTCCTCCAGGGTGTGTTTTTAAAGTTCAAGTCTTGGGATGCTTCTTTGTCCTCTTGTCAACGTTGCCAATTTCATGCCCACTATAGACTATTATATATGGTTGGAAAGCTCTGAATGTCAGCTTTCCAACGCAACTAAAATCACCTCAATTAGACATCTACAACTCAAGTTATGCTCCTTTGAATAGGACAGGGTTGCTGGCTTTGGTGTGCAACGTTTGAGGCGACGTTTGCCTCAAACGTGGACGAAAACGTCAGGTTTTGGAGACTCAAATGCATTGTCCACCCCATACTATTATATATTGTTGGAAAGCCCTGAATGTCTACTTTCCAATGCCATTGGAAGCGCATCATTTGGAGCTCCACAGCTCGAGTTATACTCCGTCGAAGGTGTAGAGGTCAGTTGGCCTCACTGCAGGTTGCCACCATGTTCATTTATGCATATTTTGGGGCAGTTTTCTCCCTCAATTTTAGTGTCCACCATGCAATGCCATATATGCTTGGAAAGCTCTTGATTCCTACTTTCCATTGCTTTTTGAATCACCTCATTTGGAGCTCTGTAGCTCAAGTTATTCTTGTTGGAAGTATGCCCCCTTCATGCTGTTTGGCGCCAACGTTTGACCTCACGTTTGAGGCAAACGTTGGCTCAAACATTGCTGCCTCCAGGGATGCCATTTCTCTTGGTATTCCTTAGCCAACGTTTGACCTCACGTTTGAGGCAAACGTTGGCGCAAACGTTGAGCTCCTAGGTGGCTGTGCTGATGAAGCTTCCTTGATTTGGTCATGGGCCACGCTTTTAAAAGCGTGGCCTAAGGCTCCAAAGTGTGCTCCAACTTCAAAGTGTGCCCAAAATTCCTCTTTTCTTCTTTTTAGCTTATTTTGTGCTCTTTTTGCTTCTTTTTCTTCTTATTTCCTACAAAGTTTATCAAATCAAAAGATCAAAGAAATATACTATTTAAGCACCAAAGAATGCAATATTTAAGCACTAATCATAAATTTCTTGTATGAAAAAGCATAGAAAAACATGACATGGTGACATGTCATCACAACACCAAACTTAAACCTTGCTTGTCCCCAAGCAAGAAAAGAATCATGCATTTAAAGATTGACAATCCAAGGTAAGAAGAGTAGCAACTCAATTTTCATGGTGAGCTAGTTTTCTAAGCATGCTACAATCACAAAAGAGATGTAAATGATGGATGTTTCTATCTAGCTCAATTTATGAAATCCTTCTCTTATATTTCTTCCTTGAAACAAGCTTTTGATTTTTCTTATTAGCTTCTCCTTTTGGGTGCTTTGCCCCATGAGTTAATAACAAAGCTACGACTTCTAAATGCTTTGTTTTCAAGTATTACCACTTGATACATAAGCACCACAAGCATTTGATTAGAGGACTTCATTAAGCTCATTTTTCTTTTCTTTTCTTGACTCTCTAATCATTGATGCTCAAAGCCTTGAGCTTTGAGGGAGTGCTTTTGCACTTTGAGCCTAACCTTGACTTCTAAGTGTTTTGTTTTCAAGCATTTGGCTTGATACATAAACACCACAAGTACTTAACAAATAAATTGCCATTGGTACTCAGAGCCTTCAGCTTTCTCATTCTTTCCCTTTTTCTTTTCTTGCTTTATTTTGCATTTGCTTCTTCAAGGTTTTCATGATTTTAAAAGATTTCACAAAACGTGCTAGATGAAAACTTCAATTAAATAAAATCTAATGCAATTAAGCAACAATCAAACATACTAGCTTTCCAATACTTTTATGCACATGCTAAATTCTTCTTTAATTCCTTGTTTGTTTATGATCATGATACTTTATTGCTTTTGAATTCACAAAACTCAAGTTGATAGTCATAATGGCATGGCAACATGTTACAAATCAAGATGCAGGCTATGCTTTATTCATACACACATGTAAACAGAAAAGATGAAGACAATCATGCATTTTAAGTGCTGGAAATAAATGAGGAGAAAAGGAACTCTACAACCTTGTAGTTTATCTTCATTATTGTTGTCCTTTTTCCTCTATTCTTCCTCCTTCCCTTGCCAAACTCAGAATGCTTGCTCATCCTCAAGCAACAATTAGAACAATGGCTGTGGGACTAAGATGGATCATGAATATCTTACACAATGAAAAGTTAGTAGTACATGTGTTCTAAGCAAGCAAAATTAAAGATAATAATCAAGGCACAAGAGACAGAGACATTATGATTGCATAGATAAGAAGGTGTGCACAATACATTGCGTAAAAGATAAGTGGCACACCAAACTTAGTGTGACACTTTCACTTGGAATTGATGCAAGTATCTGTAAAGATTGGAAGCAAATTTTTGTTGCATAGCAACACCAAACTTAGAATGCAACCATATGTCAATTTATTGAAATTTAAACTAAACAAAGGAAGAAAACAAAGCAGAAAAAAAAATGTTACCTACGGTTGGGTTACCTCCCAACAAGTGCTCTTTTAGTGTCATTAGCTTGACATGTTGTTCTTCACTTTCTTCCTCTTCTTCCAGTTTGTTAAGAGGAATGACCTCAAAGGAGGGAAGGATTCAGCTAGTGTCCCTTGTCTTGGCCTTTCCTCAGCAAGCTTCCTTTTGCAAATGGCTTGATTGATCTTGCTTGCTGGATTAGGGACAGAATTGGTGTTCTTGCTAGTTGCCTTCACTTCTTTGGATTTAAGACTTGGTTGCTGTGTGATTATTGGAGTTTTGTATTCATCCAGAGCCTTTTGAACTGGTGGTTCCATGAACTCCTCCTTCATGTACTTCTCTGCCTCACTTGAGTTTGGAATGACTTCCTCACTTTCTTGCTCCTCCACTTCCTCTTTTACACTCAACATTTGTTTTAATAGCTCTTTTATGGAGGAGGTTTGTTGATCTTCCCAAGCTTTCTTCATCTCCTCTTCATACCTTTCAATCATGGATTCAAGTGTTGAGGCGTTTTGGTCCAGGGAGGTTTGTGGAGGTTGTGAGTGTTCAGGTTCTTTTGTCACCTCAAGTGTAGTTTCATTTTCAACCACCTCATTCTTCATTGAAAGTTCACTTGATGCAGTGGCCTCCTTATCTTGCTCTTCCACTTTATCCTTCACATCCATCAATTGGTCTTCATTTTCCTTGCTTAGTAGTTCTAAGCGTTTATCTGTGTCCTCCAATTGCTTATCTGTCTCCTGAGAAAGGATTTCTAGTTCCCTCCGAGATTGTTGATATTCCTCCGCCATTCTGTTGAACCTAGACTCAAATTCTGAAAACCATGAGTGGTTCATGGAAGTTTGTGTGGGTGGTGAGTTTTGAAAGGGGCTTTCGGTTGAAGTATGGTCAAGTGATGATATCTCTGGATGAATATCATATGGAGCACTAGAATTCCCTTCCCAGCCACCATTAGAATCATGACTAGCATTATTTTGTGGTGGAGAGAAATATCCCATATGATTTTCTTTCTCATCTTGTGGTTCTGAAGCATAGCTCCATGAATTGGAGTGCCCAGAATTTGAAGTTTCTTGGTGATATCCCCAGCCATCATTAGAGATTGGTGATGGTGGGTGATATCCCATAGAATTTGTTTGATCATAAGATGAGTTGAACTCCATTTGAGTTTTGTAAAACACACAACCAAGGAAAATTGAAATTACTCATATCAGAGATGAGAAAATCTTAGTGAGGCAAAAACTCAAACACCTTGGTTTCACTTTGAAACAGAAAACAAAAATAAAGAAAATGCTTGATCTAGACTTCTCACCCACATAATCATTGTTGATCTAATCAATCCCCGGCAACGGCGCCAAAAACTTGATGGTATTTTTGTGGAAAACTGAATTTCCAAAACACCCAAAACTAACCGGCAAGTATACCGGGTCGCATCAAGTAATAAAACTCACGGGAGTGAGGTCGATCCCACAGGGATTGATGGATCAAGCAACTTTAGTGGGTGATTAGTTTAGTCAAGCTAACATTGAAGTGAAATTTGATGGAATGTAGCCAACAGAAAGTAAATGGCGGTGAATTAAAAGTTGCAGAAAGTAAATGAGCATAAACGTAAAGGGCAAGGAATGTAAATTGCAAGAATCTTAAATGACAAGAAATGTAAATTGCATGAATTGTAAAAGGGGGCTGGGTGCAGGAAAATTAAATGAAAGCAGTAAATTAGAACTCAGATCAATTGCAGAAAATTTAACTTGCAGGAAAAATAAATTGGAAGCAATGCAACAGAAAGTAAAAATTGCAGAGAAGGAAATTGTAGCAGAAAGGTAAATCAGCAAGAAAGCTCAATTCAATTATGAAATATAAAAAAAACAAGTAAAGATCTCAGGGGATCAAAGAGACTAGAAAACAAGTCTAGATCTCAATTCCTTCCTTGATCCAACAGAGAACAAATTGCAGATGAAAGAAAGATGAAGGTAGTAAATGAAAGCTCAAATTCAATTCTCAATTCTCTAAGATTATGCAGAAGAACAAAGAGATTTTAGACCAAGTGAAACAGAATTCCTTCAACTCTTGATCCAAAATTCAAAACAAAGAGAAAAACTAAAGAGAGAATTCTCTATTCCTAATGCTCCCTAATGGAGCCAGCCTCCTTACTCTCTAATGGAGCTCCCCTATCAGTCCCCCCCTAATGAGATGGAATTGATGCCTTTATATAGGCTTTTTACAAATAAAAATGAAAATGAAATTGAAATTAAAAACAAATTACAATTGAATAAAATTCCTAATCTAGCTTCTCTGTGTGCCTTTGAGTGATGGTAATGGGCTTAGCTTGCTTTGGATTTGAGGAAGAATGGATCTGGATGGCCTTGATGGAATTGGGATCATTCACGTTTGAGTCAACGTTTGAGGCAAACGTTGATTCAAACATCTTGTAATGGCATGATGCAGAATGGGGGTTTGCTGTCACTCACGTTTGAGTTCACGCTTGAGGTCAAACGTGAGCTCAAACGTTAAGTCCTCCAGGGTGTGTTTTTAAAGTTCAAGTCTTGGGACGCTTCTTTGTCCTCTTGTCAGCATTGCCAATTTCATGCCTACTATAGACTATTATATATGGTTGGAAAGCTCTGAATGTCAGCTTTCCAACGCAACTGGAATCATCTCAATTAGACATCTACAACTCAAGTTATGCTCCTTTGAAGAGGACAGGGTTGCTGGCTTTGGTGTGCAACGTTTGAGGCGACGTTTGCCTCAAACGTGGACGAAAACGTCAGGTTTTGGAGACTCAAATGCATTGTCCATCCCATACTATTATATATTGTTGGAAAGCCCTGAATGTCTACTTTCCAATGCCATTGGAAGCGCATCATTTGGAGCTCCACAGCTCGAGTTATACTCTGTCGAAGGTGTAGAGGTCAGTTGGCCTCACTGCAGGTTGCCACCATGTTCGTTTATGCACATTTCGGGGCAGTTTTCTCCCTCAATTTTAGTGTCCACCATGCAATGCCATATATGCTTGGAAAGCTCTTGATTCCTACTTTCCATTGCTTTTTGAATCACCTCATTTGGAGCTCTGTAGCTCAAGTTATTCTTGTTGGAAGTATGCCCCCTTCATGCTGTTTGGCGCCAACGTTTGACCTCACGTTTGAGGCAAACGTTGGCTCAAACGTTGCTGCCTCCAGGGATTCCATTTCTCTTGGTATTCCTTAGCCAACGTTTGACCTCACGTTTGAGGCAAACGTTGGCGCAAACGTTGAGCTCCTGGGTGGCTGTGCTGATGAAGCTTCCTTGATTTGGTCATGGGCCACGCTTTTAAAAGCGTGGCCTAAGGCTCCAAAGTGTGCTCCAACTTCAAAGTGTGCCCAAAATTCCTCTTTTCTTCTTTTTAGCTTATTTTGTGCTCTTTTTGCTTCTTTTTCTTCTTATTTCCTACAAAGTTTATCAAATCAAAAGATCAAAGAAATATACCATTTAAGCACCAAAGAATGCAATATTTAAGCACTAATCATAAATTTCTTGTATGAAAAAGCATAGAAAAACATGACATGGTGACATGTCATCACCTAACACTGCCCCAACTGCAAAATCAGATGCATCACACATCAATTCAAATGGTAAGTTCCAATCAGGTGGGGAAATGATAGGAGCAGAGGACAACCTTATTTTCAAATTTTCAAATGCTAGCATGCATGATTCATCGAAGATAAATGGTGTATCAGATATAAGGAGATTGCTTAAGGGCTTGGCTATCTTTGAAAAATCTTTAATAAATCTTCTGTAAAAGCCAGCATGCCCAAAAAAGCTCCTAATTGCCTTGACATCACTAGGTGGAGGCAATTTTTCAATAAGTTCCACTTTAGCCCTGTCCACTTCAATTCCTTGGTTAGAAACTTTATGGCCAAGGACTATGCATCCTGTCACCATAAAGTGGCATTTCTCCCAGTTCAAGACCAGATTGGTCTCTTGGCACCTTTTCAATACTAAGGCAAGGTGACTCAGGCAGCTAGTAAAGGAATCTCCGAATACTGAGAAATCATCCATAAAAACTTCAATGAATTTCTCTATCATATCTGAGAAGATAGAAAGCATGCAGCGTTGGAAAGTCGCAGGTGCATTACATAGCCCAAATGGCATGCGCCTGTAGGCAAACACTCCATATGGACAAGTAAATGAAGTTTTCTCTTGGTCTCTGGGATCAACCACTATTTGGTTATATCCTGAATAACCATCAAGAAAACAGTAATATGCATGTCCTGCGAGTCTTTCCAACATCTGATCCATAAATGGGAGGGGGAAATGGTCGTTTCGTGTAGCCTCATTGAGTTTCCGATAGTCTATGCACATCCGCCATCCTGTGACGGTCCTTTGAGGAATTAGTTCGTTCTTCTCATTGGGAACTACAGTGATTCCTCCCTTTTTGGGCACGACATGCACGGGGCTGACCCAGGGGCTATCTGAGATCGGGTAGATTACCCCTCCCTGCCATAACTTCATAACTTCTTTCTGTACCACTTCCTTTATGATTGGGTTCAGCCTCCTTTGGGATTGAATGGATGGTTTGGCATCATCTTCCAGTAATATCTTATGCATGCATATGGCTGAACTTATTCCTTTCAGGTCAGCAAGAGTCCATCCAATGCCATCCTTGTGCTTTCGGAATACTTTGAGTAGTTCATCCTCTTGATCTTGGTTGAGGCACGAGCTTATGATCACTGGGTAACTTTCATTTTCTCCTAAGTATGCATATTTGAGAGTGGGTGGTAGTGCTTTGAGTTCAAGTTTGGGTGCTTCTGACTTTTCGTTCTCTTCTCTTGATGCCCCTTGTATATAAATCTCTGTTGTTGCAACCTCTTCACTAAACGTTGACTCCTCTTCTGTTAACCCTTCAGGTTCTTCTTCTTCAAAACTCTCCTGCACTGCATCTTCAGGTGAGTCCAACCTCATATATTCTCCCAATTGTTCTGGTGGGTAACTCATGGCTTTGAACACATTGAATGTCATCTTTTCATTGTGTAATCTCAGGGTGAGGTCCCCCTTTTGTACATCAATGACAGCTCCAGCAGTGGCCAAGAATGGCCTTCCCAAGATGATGGAAGCCTTAGTTTCCTCCTGTATGTCTAGCACTACAAAGTCTGCTGGGAAGATGAAATCTCCCACTTTCACCAGCAAATTTTCTACTATGCCATGAGGGAACTTGAACGATCTGTCTGCCAGTTGTAGGGCCATCTTTGTTGGTTTAGCCTCTTCAATCTTCATTTTTCTTATCATGGCTAACGACATCAAATTTATGCTGGCTCCTAGGTCATATAGAGCCTTTTCCATTGTGATTTCCCCTATGATACAAGGGATCTGAAAGCTACTCGGATCCTTCAATTTCTGGGGTAGTTTGTGCTGAATGATAGCACTACATTCTTCGGTTAGTATCACAATCTCGTTGTTCTTCCAGCTTCTCTTCTTAGTCATTAGCTCCTTTAAAAACTTGGCGTAGAGTGGCATTTGTTCTATTGCTTCAGCAAAGGATATGTTAATTTGTAGTTTCTTGAAGATTTCCAAAAATCTCAAAAACTGGTTGTCATCCCCCTTTTTCTTCAATTGCTGAGGGTATGGAACTCTTGGGACGTCCAGCTTCGGCATCCCTTCTTCTTTTTGCAAACTCGAAGTGGAAGCTTGAGCTCCATCTTGCTTTTCTCCCTTTTCATTTGAGCCATCTTCTTGTGGTTTCTGGGAGAATTCCTTCAGTTCCTTCCGACTCCTAAGGGTGATAGCTTGACACTCCTCCCTTTTGTGTGAGTCAGTATCACTGCGAAGGTTGTGGCTGGAAATCTGCTTGAATAGGTAGCCAATTTGTGTCTCAAATTTCTTGATGGCAGCATTTTGATTCTGCATATTAGACTGCACTTCCTCTCGGAATACTTTACTGTCTTGGATCTCTTGGCATATGCCTTCAAGCAGGTTCTCAATCCTTGAGAGTCTGTCATCAGATGATGGTAGGTTGGGATTGGAGGTAGAAGGATGAGGAGTGTTATTTTGGTTTTGATATAGATGTGGAGAGATGTTATTATGGTGGTGTTGATATTTTCTCTGTGTGAATTGTTGGTGAGCTGCATTGTTGTTGGGGTTGTGACGTCTCTGATCTTGGCCTTGATCTTGTTGATTACCCCACCCAAAGTTTGGGTGATTCCTCCAACCAGGGTTGTAGGTCTTGGAGTATGGGTCATGATTTTGTCTAGGGGAATTTCCAATGTAGTTGGCTTGCTCCTACTCACTCTCTGCCTCTGCATTCACTCCCTCTTGGGTTGTTGATGAGGTGGTGATTGCTGCTACTTGGTTCCTCTCCATCTTCTTGGTGAGGTTAGCTAATTGCTTGGTAATGAGCTTATTTTGGGCCAACAGAGCATCTACATTGTTTAGCTCCATCACTCCTCTAGTGTTCCCTCTTTCGGAGGCATAGAAGTAGTCATTCTCTGCTACAGTTTCAATGACATCTATGGCCTCCTCAATGGTCTTCTTCTTGTTCAGAGATCCCCCGGATGAGTGGTCTACTGCTTTCTTTGATTCATAAGAAAGGCCTTTATAGAAAATGTGTAGCTGCACCCATTCATTGAACATATCTGGTGGACACCTCCTTGTTAGGTCCTTAAACCTCTCCCATGCTTCATATAGAGTCTCACCATCCTGCTGCCTAAAAGTTTGAACCTCAGCTCTCAGCCTGTTGATTCTTTGAGGAGGATAGAATCTGGCTAAAAATTTGTTCACCACATCTTCCCAGGTTGTCAAAGTCTCCTTAGAGAAGGATTCCAGCCATTTAGATGCCTTATCCTTGAGTGAGAAAGGGAACAAAAGTAGTCTATAGGTGTCAGGATGAACACCATTAGACTTCACAGTATCGCATATCCTCAGGAAGGTGGTTAGATGTTGATTGGGGTCTTCTTGGACGCCTCCTCCGAATGAACAGTTGTTCTGAACAAGGGTGATGAGCTGTGATTTTAGTTCAAAGTTGTTGGCATGTATGGTTGGCTTTTGAATGCTACTCCCACAATTTCCTGGGTTTGGGTTGATGTAGGAGCCTAGAACTCTTCTCTCTTGCCCAACATGATTTGCTAGACCTTCTCTGCCATGGTTGTGAGCCTCTTTTTCATGATGGTTCTCCATATTCTCCTCCATGTCTAGTTCAAAGTACTCTTCCTCTTCCTTAGCACCCACTACTCTTTTTCCTCTTGCTTCCCTCCTTAATCTAAGGAAGGTCCTTTCAGGTTCAGAATCAAAGGAAGTTGAAGCCCCGCTTCTCCTCCCTGTCATACAACCAACAAGGTACAAGCAAGGAAACAGATCCAGAAAGTATTCTATTAGAATTACTGTTAGTGTGAGTGATGCAATATATCAAACAGTTAGTGGGTTAGTGAACTGACTTGTAAATAACTAAAAAAAATAAACAAAAAAGTAGGGGGAAGGGAAGAAATTAACTAAAACTGAAAGTGAATTAACTCAACAGAAATTTAAACCAAACAAAAGAAAAATGCTTAATCTAGTGATCCTCCAACTTAATCATTGTTGATACAAAATCAATCCCCGGCAACGGTGCCATAAACTTGATACGCACAAAACTTGTCTCTCAACAAATTTTCTTCGGCAAGTGTACCGAATTTGTCGTCAAGTAAAAACTCACAATAAAGTGAGGTCGAATCCCACAGAGATTGATTGATCAAGCAACTTTAATTAGAGGAATGTTCTAGTTGAGCGAACCAGAATTTGATTTGAGATTTGCAGAAAATTAAATGGCGGGAAAGTAAATAGCAGAAACAGTAAATGCTAGAAATAAAGAGCTGAATGTAAATGGCGGAAAGTAAATTGCAGAATCTTAAACGGGAATGGGGTAATTGCTCATAAAAGTAAATGGCAGAAATTAAAGAGAATTAGTAAGATCAGAAATGGGGAGTTCATTGGGCTCAGGAGATGTTGCATTCTCCGGATCAAGTTCATTTTCATCTCTTCCTCAATCAATGCATTCATTGATCTCCTTGGCAATCTTAAGTGATCGAATTCCAATTTCTTGGTAATTCAGTCTCTCAAATCTTGATCAATAGCCAATTCCTTGGTCAATTGCTCATGAGAAGAGATGAAGTATGGTCACTGATTATACCACATGCATTTCCCAAATCAAGTGTTGGTAGGATTATAGTCACATATCCATCCAAACCCAATTTGGTCCAGCATGAGAAAGCATTTCTAGCATGATCTCTTCATTCCTCTTTCAAGGTTTAGAAGAGATCCAAGTATGAATAGCTTCTTTTCCAAGATAACTACCCAATTTGGATGAAGAT
The DNA here is from genome assembly GCF_059453495.1 of Arachis ipaensis. Classification (NCBI taxonomy): domain Eukaryota; kingdom Viridiplantae; phylum Streptophyta; class Magnoliopsida; order Fabales; family Fabaceae; genus Arachis; species Arachis ipaensis. The sequence continues at coordinate 43,601,985 of NC_142444.1, read as the reverse complement.
CGAAAGCTTTCTAGTAAAATCAGGAGAAAAGATAGAAGAAGGAGAATGAAAACTAATATTGATCCATCAAATTACAACAGAGCTCCCTAACCCTTTGAAAGGGGTTTAGTTGTTCATAGCTCTGGAAAATGAAAACCAAGATGGAGAATACATGATGAAAGTAAAACTAGAAGTGCAGAGAAAGTAAAATACAAAGAGTAGTTCTATGCCAAAGGCTCCCTAAATTTCCAACTCCCTAACTAATTCAAAGCTACTCCTATATATACTACTCTTCTCATCATCTAGTTGGCTCTTAAAGTCTTGGGTATGAGCCATTGAATCTTGAGTTTGAAGCAGTTATCCTTTTCATTGGGCTTAGCTTTGCTTGCAGAGAGAAAAGGTGAAGTAGGCAGGGACTTTGACTCAGGACATTAGTGGTGTCAACGTTAAGTGAAAGTGTGGGTTCGAGAACGTTAGTGACAATCACCTTTTTCACTAACGTTCCTAACCCAAATATGATCACGTTGACTTCAACGTTAGTGGCACTAACGTGACCACTAACGTTGCCTCTTAGTCCTTCGCACACGTTATTGGGACTTACCTTTCCCAATAACGTGGAGAGTCCTCCCTTGTCCCTACGTTAGAGTCCACGTTAACCTGTCCACGTTAACTAGGTTAACGTGGCTTCTAACGTAGCAGTGCCAATTCTTCGAGAACGTTAGTGACACTTACCTTTGTCACTAACGTTCCAATGTGCCCCTATTTCTCATGTTAAAGTCCACGTTAACTATGTTAACGTGGCTTCTAACGTAGTCATGCTAGCCATCTCCAACGTTAGTGACAAAGGTGAGACTAATGTTGGCTCATCATCTCTTTATCCACGTTAGCTTCCATGTTAACTAAGTTAACGTGGGAGTTAACATTACTCATGGTGGCTCTTGGTGGTTCACCCCAACGTTAGTGACAAAGATAAGTGTCACTAACGTTGGCTATCAATTGCTCTCTCCACGTTAGCTTCCACGTTAACTAAGTTAACGTGGGAGTTAACGTGGCTTATGGAGGCTTGGCCAACGTTAGTGACAATGGTGAATGTCACTAACGTTGGCTTCGCTTTTGCTTCTTAACGTTAGAGTCCACGTTAACTAAGTTAACGTGGCTCTTAACGTGGCCACTTATGAGCTTGGTCCAACGTTAGTGACAAAGGTAAGTGTCACTAACGTTGGCCCCATTTTCTTTCTTTCACGTTAGAGTTCACGTTAACTTAGTTAACGTGACTCTTAACGTGGGTTATGATGGCTTCGAGGGCGTTATTGGCGATTAATTTTCTCATTAACGTTGCAAGCTAGCTCCCATTCCACGTTAGTGGTCACGTTAGTTAGACTAACGTGGCTGCTAACGTGGTTCTTCCTTGCTTCCTTTGTCCTGAAATCAAGCAACAAAGTGCATCAAAGTTCTAGTCCAAGTCATGAGTCATGCATCATCCAATTTGTCATATAATTCATGCAAAATCCTCATGAAATAATGTAAAGTACATAATGTATGCTTAAATCAAGATGTGAGTGAATATCTACCCAAAACTAGCTTATTTTCTAAGAAAATGCATGAAACTACCTTAAAAACAGTAAAAAAAAGGTCAGTGAAACTGGCCAAAATGCCCTGGCATCAGTCATGCGGCCGCGTCGCTGTTGATTCGCGCTTGGCACGCGTCCGCGTCGCCCATGCGATCGCGTGGATGCCAATTTCTTCAGAAACTCCGTTTTGTGCTTTCCTTCCATTTTTGTATGTTTCCTTTCCATCCTTTAAGTCATTCCTACCTTAGAAGATCTGAAACTACTCAACACACTAATCATGGCATCGAATGGAATTAAAGGTGATTAAAATAATTAATTTAAAAGCATAGGAAATATGTTTTTCACATACATCACATAATAAGGAAGGGAAAGTAAAACCATGCAATTAACATGAATAAGTGGGTGAAGGATTGAATAAATCACTCAAACTAAGCACAAAATATATCATAAAATATGGGTTTATCACACCTTCCTTGCATCTCCACCATTGTTGTTATTTTTGGTTGCCATCTCTACTTTTTTGAAAATTTCTGTAAGGTCCTCTCCAAAGTGTTGTGCTTTAGCTTCTCTTAGCTTCCTCTTCAGAGTCCTTTTAGGTTCAGGATCAGCTTCAACAAAAATATTCTTATCCTTGTTCCTGCTCATATGAAAAAGAAGAGAACAGAAAAGAAGAGAAATCCTCTATGTCACATTATAGAGATCCCTTTATGTGAGTATAAGAATAGAAGAATAGAATGAAGAGGGGAGAAGAAGAAGAATTCCAACATAGAGAGGGGGAGAGGGTTCGAATTATGAGTAGAAGAGAAGTGTTAGTAAATAAATAAAATAAAATAAATAGAAGGTGATGAGAGAGAGTATTCGAATTTTAATTAAAAGAAAAGAAAAATATTTTTGTTTTTATCTTAATTATAAGTTAGAATTCGAATTTAGGAAAAGAAATAAAATAAAATTAGAATTTAAAACAATTAGTTAATTAAAAAGAATTTTGAAAAAGTGGGTAATGGTTTTCAAAAATTAGAGAGAGAAAAAAGTAGTTAGGTGGTTTTGAAAAAGATAAGAATTAGTAAACCTTTTTTAAAATCAAAACAAACAAGTCAAGTGGTTAATTGAAAAAGATTTGAAAATCAATTTTGAAAAGATAAGAAGTTAGAAAAAGATTTTAAAATTAAGTTTTGAAAAGATATTATTGCAATTTATTTTGAAAAAGATTTGAAAAAGGAAATTTAAAAAGATTTGATTTTGAAAATTAAAGTTGATGACTTGACTAACAAGAAACTAAAAGATATGATTCTAGAATTAAAAGATTGAACCTTTCTTAAGAGGAAAGTAAAAAACTTGAAACTTTTGAATCAAAGCATTAAATGTTAGCAATATTTTGGAAAATTATGAAATAAAATTAAGAAAAAGATTTTTGAAAAATTTATTTTGAAGAATTTTCGAAAAACAAGAAAGAAAAATGAAAAAGATTTGATTTTTGAAAAAGATTTGAAAAGATAGAATTTTTAAATTGAAATTTTGACTTGACTAACAAGAAACAACTAAATTTTAAAAATTTTTGACTAAGTCAACCCAAAATTTCAAAATTTATGAGTAAAATAAGGGAAAGATATTATTTTTGATTTTTTTGAATTAATGAAGAGAGAGAAAAACAACAAAATGACACAAGACATAAAAATTTAAAAGATCAAAACAACCAATGCATGCAAGAGCACTTTGAATGTCAAGATGAACACCAAGAACACTTTGAAGATCATGATGAACATCAAGAACATATTTTTGAAAATTTTTAAGAAAAGAAAGATATGCAAGACACCAAACTTAGAAATTTTTAAACTTTAGACACTTATAATTCGAAAATGCACAAGAAAAACAAGAAAATACACAAAACAAGAAAAATTTAAGATCAAACAAGGAAAATCATCAAGAACAACTTGAAGATCAAAGAAGAACACAATGCAGGAATTTTTGAAAATTTTAAGAAAATTAAAAGAATGCAATTAACAACAAACTTAAAATTTGACACAAGACTCAAACAAGAAACACAAAATTTTTTGGTTTTTATGATTTTATTAATTTTTTTTGTACTTTTCGAAAACAAAAAATAAAAAGCTTAAACATAAAATAAAATTACCCAATCTAAGCAATAAGATGAACCGTCAGTTGTCCAAACTCGAACAATCCCCGGCAAGAATTTGGCCAAGAAAGTATTGACCAACTTTTCTCAAAAGTTCAGGCTTTCTTTAGGTTGTGAGTCCAACCATATCCTAGCTCTATCTCTTACAGCAAAGGGAAAAAGCATGAGTCTGTAGACCTCAGGATTAACCCTATTGGTCTTGACAATGTCATAGATTTGCAAGAATTCAGCTAAGAACTAATGAGGATCTTCCAATAGAAGTCCATGAAACTTGCAATTTTGCTGCATTAGAGAAACTAATTGAGGCCTAAGCTCAAAGTTGTTTGCTCCAATTGCAGGAATTGAGATGCTTCTTCCATAGAAGTCAGAAGTTGGTGCAGTAAAGTCACCAAGCATCTTTCTTGCATCTCCACCATTGTTGTTATTTTCGGCTGCCATGTCTTCTTCTTTTTCGAAAATTTCTGTAAGGTCCTCTCCTCTCTAGAGTGTTGGGCTTTAGCTTCCTCTTTAGTATTCTTTCAGGTTCAGAATCAGCTTCAACAAGAATGTTCTTATCCTTGCTCCTGCTCATATGAAAAAGAAGAGAACAGAAAAGAAGAGGAATCCTCTATGTCAAAGTATAGAGATTCCTTTATGTGAGTAGAAGAATAGAAGAAATAGAATGAAGAAGGGAGAAGAAGAATTCGAACACAAAGAGAGGGAGAGGGTTTGAATTATAAGAAGAAGAGAAGTGTTAGTAAATAAATAAATAAATAGAAAGAGATGAGAGAGAGAGTATTCGAAAATTAATTCAAAAGAAAAGAAAAATATTTTTGTTTTTTTTTAATTATTAGTTAGAATTCAAATTTAAGAAGAAAAATAAAATAAAATTAGAATTTAAAACAATTATTTAATTAAAAAGGATTTTGAAAAAGTGGTTAGTGATTTTCAAAAATTAGAGAGAGAGAAAAGTAATTAGGTGGTTTTGAAAAAGATAAGAAATAGTAAACTTTTAAAATCAAACAAAAAATCAAGTAGTTAATTGAAAAAAATTTGAAAATCAATTTTGAAAAGATATGATTGAAAATCATTTTGAAAAAGATTTGAAAAGGAAATTAAAAAGATTTGATTTTTGAAATTAAAGTTGATTACTTGACTAACAAGAAACTAAAAGATATGATTCTAGAATTTAAAGATTGATCCTTTCTTAATAGGCAAGTAACAACTTGAAAATTTCTGAATCAAAACATTAATTGTTAGCAATAAATTCGAAAATATGAAGTAGAAATAAGTAAGAAAAAGATATGATTTGAAAGATATGATTGATAAAAGATAAACATGATATGAAAAAAAAGAAGATTGTTTTCAAAATTTAAGAGATATGAAAAAGATATGAGAAAGTTAGATCTGAATTTTTGTTTATGCATCTAAGAAATAAAAGATGATATGAATGAGTTAAAAAGATTTGAAAAGAAATTGGAAATATGAATGAGTTTTTGAAAAGGAATTGAAAAGAATTGAAAAAGAATTGAGAAGAATTTATAAGATTATAAATTTTTGTGAATAGAAATTGAAAAATGAATGTTTGTAATGTTTGGATGCAAAAAATTTTGATTTAAAACATGAATATTCGAAAAAAATTGAATTGGAAACGAAATTACCTCTCCCTTAGCTGTCCTGGAGTTTAACGCCCATCTGGAGGCCATTTTGGGTGTTTAACGCCCAGCTAGGTACCCTGGCTGGCGTTAAACGCCAGAAATCCTTCCTTACTACGCGTTTTTTCTAAACGCCCAGAATGCTGCCCATTCTGGCATTTAACGCCCAAATTTCCTCTTTACTGGCGTTTTGATGCCAGTGAGCTCTTTTTCTTTGTGATTCTTCTGCTTTATGTTCTGAACCTTCATATCCTTGACTTGTTCACTGAAAAGCATCAATAAACACTAACAACAAAATTAAATGGACTTATATAATTGTTATAAACGTCTAATTCTTTGATAATGGCTGGGTTGCCTCCCAACAAGCGCTTCTTTACTGTCTTTAGCTGGACTTTTACTGAGCTTATTAATTTAGTCTCAGTTTTGAGCATTCTTGCTCAACATCACCTTCAAGATAATGTTTGATTCTCTGTCCATTAACAATGAACTTTTTGTCAGAATCAATATCTTGAAGCTCTACATAGCCATATGGTGACACACTTGTAATCACATACGGTCCCCTCCACCGGGATTTCAATTTCCCAGGAAATAGTCAGATCCTAGAGTTAAACAGCAAGACCTTTTGTCCTGTCTCAAAGACTCTAGATGACAGCCTTTTGTCATGCCATCTTTTTGCTTTCTCTTTATAGATTTTAGCATTTTCGAAAGCATTGAGTCTGAACTCTTCTAGCTCATTCAACTGGAGTAATCTCTTCTCTGCAGCTATCTTAGCATCAAGGTTTAGGAACCTGGTTGCCCAGTAGGCCTTATGTTCCAGTTCCACTGGCAGATGACAAGCTTTTCCATACACAAGCTGGTATGGAGAGGTCCCTATAGGAGTCTTGAATGCTGTTCTGTATGCCCACAGAGCATCATCCAGACTTTTTGCCCAATTCCTTCTATGGGTACTTACAGTCCATTCCAGGATTCGTTTCAGTTCTCTATTCGAGACTTCAGCCTGCCCATTTGTCTGTGGATGATATGGAGTCGCCACTTATGGTTAATTCCATATCGGACCAGAGCAGAGTCAAGCTCTTTATTGCAGAAATGAGTGCCTCCATCACTGATTAGTATCCTAGGGATATGATCTCATGAACTTCTACTTCTTCTCCATTCATGATGCTATGGATCATGATAGCCCAGTCTATTGTAACTTCAGATCGATTGCTAGTAGGGATGATAGAGCGTTGGATGAACTCCAACCATCCCCTAGCCACGAGTTTGAGGTCAAGCTTTCTCAGTTGAACCGGGTTACCTCTTGAGTCTCTCTTCCATTGAGCTCTTTCCATACAGATGACCATGAGGACTTGGTCCAACCTTTGATCAAAGTTAACCCTTCTAGTGAAAGGATGGGGATCTCCTCTCATCATTGGCAAGTTAAATGCCAACCTCACATTTTCCGGACTGAAATCCAAGTAATTCCCCCGAACCAGTTCTTGTAGTTAATACACATACACCACCCTGTAACTGTTCTTGTAGGAACCAGTTCATTCTTTTCATTATGAACCACTGTCATGCCTCCCTTCTTGGGGACAACTTGGATAGGGCTCACCCAGGGGCTATCAGAAATAGGATAAATAATCTCAGCCTCTAGTAACTTAGTGACCTTGATGAGCGGATAATTTATACGCTTTTTGGCATTGTTTTTACATAGTTTTTAGTATGATTTAGTTAGTTTTTAATATAATTTTATTAGTTTTTAAATAAAAATCACATTTCTGGACTTTACTAGGAGTTTGTGTATTTTTCTGTGATTTCAGGTAATTTCTGGCTGAAATTGAGGGACTTGAGCAAAAATCTGATTCAGAGGCTGAAGAAGGACTGCAGATGCTGTTGGATTCTGACCTCCCTACGCTCGAAGTGGATTTTCTGGAGCTACAGAAACCTAATTGGCACGCTCTCAATTGCATTGGAAAGCAGACATCCAGGGCTTTCCGGCAATATATAATAGTCTATACTTTTCCCAAGTTTTGATGACGCAAACTGTCGTTCAAACGCCAACTTCCTACCCTATTCTGGAGTTAAACGCCAGAAACAGGTTGAAATCAGAGTTAAACGCCAGAAACAGGCTACAACCTGGCGTTTAACTCCAAAAAGAGTTTCTACACATGAAAGCTCAATGCTCAGCCCAAGCACACACCAAGTGGGCCCGGAAGTGGATTTCTACATCATTTACTTATCTTATGTAACCCTAGCTACTAGTTTAGTATAAAAACTACTTTTAGTGATTTATTTTACATCTTTTCATCATCATTGATCAGGGATCAGTCTTTTTCCCTATTTTCGAATTCATATGCCATTTGGGGAGGCTGGCCATTTGGCCATGCCTAGACCTTGTTCTTATGTATTTTCAATGGTAGAGTTTCTACACACCATAGATTAAGGTGTGGAGCTCTGCTGTTCCTCATGAATTAATGAAAAGTACTATTATTTTTCTATTCAACTCAAGCCTATTTCTTCTCTAAGATATTCATTCGCACACAAGAACATGATAAATGTAATGATTATGTGACGCTCATCACCATTCTCACTTATGAACGCGTGCCTAACAAACACTTCTGTTCTACATGAAAGCAAGCTTGAATGCATATCTCTTAGTCTCCTGATTTACGATCAGAGTCTTCGTGGTATAGGCTAGAATTATTGGCAGCCATTCTTGAGATCCAGAAAGTATAAACCTTGTCTGTGGTATTCCGAGTAGGATCTGGGAAGGGATGGCTGTGACGAGCTTCAAACTCGCGAGTGCTGGGCGTAGTGACAGACACAAAAGGATCACTGGATCCTATTCCAACATGATCGAGAACCGACAGATGATTAGCCATGCGGTGACAGCACATTTGGACCATTTTCACTGAGAGGACGGGATGTAGCCATTGACAACGGTGATGCCCAACATACAGCTTGCCATGGAAAGGAGTATGAGTGATTGGATGAAAGCAGTAGGAAAGCAGAGGTTCAGAAGGAACAAAAGCATCTCCATACGCTTATCTGAAACTCTCACCAATGAATTGCATAAGTATCTCTATCCTATTTTATATTTTATTTATATTTTAACTATCAATTCACCATAACCATTTGAATCCGCCTGACTGAGATTTGCAAGATGACCATAGCTTGCTTCAAGCAGACAATCTCCGTGGGATCGACCCTTACTCACGTAAGGTTTATTACTTGGATGACCCAGTGCACTTGCTAGTTAGTTGTGCGAAGTTGTGAAAAAGAACTAAAATTATGAACGTGCGTATTAAGTTTTTGGCACCGTTACCAAGGAATGAACAATCACGATTTCGTACACCAGACCTCTTTCTGCACCACCTCCTTCATGGCTGGATTCAGCCGCCTCTGTGGTTGAACCACTGGCTTGGCATCATCCTCCAAAAGTATCTTGTGCATGCATCTGGCTGGGCTAATACCCTTAAGATCACTTGCTGCCATTTCAAAAATATGCACTGTTCAAGTAATCATTCAGAAAACAAAAAGTATTGCCACCACATCAAAATAATTAAACTAATTCCAAGATAGAATTCAAAATTCATGTACTCCTTTTTCTTTTGCAATTAAAAATATTTTTCATTTAAGAAAGGTGATGGATTCATAGGACATTCATAGCTTTAAGACATAGACACTTAAACACTAATGATCATGTAATAAAGGCACAAACATAGACAAAACATATAGCATATAATTCGAAAAACAGAAAAATAAAAACAAGAAAATTAAAGAACGGGTCCACCTTAGTGATGGCGGCTAGTTCTTCCTCTTGAAGATCTTATGGAGTGCTTGAGCTCCTCTATGTCTCTTCCTTGCCTTTGTTGCTCCTCCCTCATGGCTTTTTGGTCTTTTCTAATTTCATTGAGGATAATGGAGTACTCTTGGTGCTCCATCCTTAGTTGCCCCATGTTGGAACTCAATTCTCCTAAGGAGGTGTTGATTTGCTCCCAATAATTGTGTAGAGGAAAGTGCATCCCTTGAGGCATCTCAGGGATTTCATGATGAGGAACTTCCTCATGCTCTTGTTGAGGTCCATGAGTGGGCTCTCTTTTTTTCTCCATCCTTTTTTTAGTGATGGGCTTGTCCTCTTCAATGAGGGTGTCTTCCTCTATGACAACTCCAGCTGAATTGCATAGGTGATAGATGAGATTAGGGAAGGCTAACCTTGCCAAAGTAGAGGGCTTATCCGCCATCTTGTAGAGTTCTAGGGATATGATCTCATGAACTTCTACTTCCTCTCCATTCATGATGCTAGGATCATGATAGTCCGGTCTATTGTAACTTCAGACCGGTTGCTAGTAGGGATGATAGAGCGTTGGATGAACTCCAACCATCCCCTAGCCACGGTTTGAGGTCAAGCCTTCTCAGTTGAACCGGCTTGCCTCTTGAGTCTCTCTTCTATTGAGCTCCTTCCATACAGATGTCCATGAGGACTTGGTCCAACCTTTGATCAAAGTTGACCCTTCTAGTGAAAGGATAGGGATCTCCTCTCATCATTGGCAAGTTAAATGCCAAGCTCACATTTTCCGGACTGAAATCCAAGTAATTCTCCCAAACCATTGTGAGCCAATTCTTTGGGTTTGGGTTCATACTTTGATCATGGTTCTTAGTGATCCATGCATTGGCATAGAACTCTTGAACCATTAAGATTCCGACTTGTTGGATTAGGTTGGTGAGAGTTTCCCAACCTCTTCTTTAAATCTCACATCGGATCTCCGGATATTCACTCTTTTTGAGCATGAAGGGGACCTCGGGGATCACCTTTTTCTTGGCCACAACTTTATAGAAGTGGTCTTGATAGACCTTTGAGATGAATCTTTCCATTTCCCATGACTCGGAGGTGGAAGCAATTGCCTTCCTTTCCTCTTTCTAGAGGTTTCTCCGGCCTTAGGTGCCATTAATGGTTATGGAAAAATAGAAAAGCAAAGCTTTTTCCACACAAAACTTAAAAGGTTTGCTCATGCTCGAGCAAAAGAAGAAAGAAAGGAGTAGAAGAAGAAGAAATGGAGGAGATGGAGAGTAGTAATGGTTTCGGCCAAGGGGGTAATAGTGTGTATGATGTGTGAAATTGAAGGTAGTGAGGATGAGTATTTATAGGGTAGGAGAGAGGGGGAATTCGGTCATGAATGGGTGGGTTTGGGAGGGAAATGGTTTGAATTTAAATGGTGTGAAGAGGAGAGACGAAGAGGTGGGGTAGGTGGGGATCCTGTGGGGTCCACAGATCCTGAGGTGTCAAGAAATTCTGCTCCCTGCACCATTCTGGCGTTCAAACGCCCTCAGTGTGCCAATTCTGGCATTAAACGCCAGCTGCTACCTTTCCTGGCGTTAAACGCCAGTCTGCTGCCCCCTTTCTGGCGTTTAACGCCAGCCAGACGCCAGACACCCTTTTCTGGCGTTAAACGCCCAGAGTGCTGCCCATTCTGGCATTTAACGCCCAGAATGCTGCCAGGCTGGGCGTTAAACGCCCATTCTGCTATCCTTACTGGCATTTAAATGCCAGTAAGCCTGTCCTCTAGGGTGTGCTATTTTTGATGTTGTTTTTTATTTTGCTTTAATTCTGTAGTTGTTTTTATGACTTCACATGATCATCAACCTAAAGAAAACATAAAATGACAATGGAATATAAATAAATATAATTAAATAACATTGGGTTTCGAAATTTATCTTGAAATTAGTTTAATTATTTCGATGTGGTGGCAATAATTTCTGTTTTCTGAGTGAATGCTTGAGCAGTGCATTTTTTGACTTTGTTGTTTATGAATGTTAAAATTATTGGCTCTTGAAAGAATAATGAAAAAGGAGAAATGTTATTGATAATCTGAAAAATTAAAAAAAAAATTGATTCTTGAAGCAAGAAAAGGCAGTGAAAAGCTTGCAGAAAAAAGTGGCGAAAAAAAAGAGAGAAAAAGAAAGAAAAAGAAAAAGCAAGCAGAAAAAGCCAATAACCCTTTAAACCAAAAGGCAAGGGTAAAAAGGATCCAAGACTTTGAGCATTAATAGATAAGAGGGCCCAAGGGAATAAAATCCTGGCCTAAGCAGCTAAACCAAGCTGTCCCTAACCATGTGCTTGTGGCGTGAAGGTGTCAAGTGAAAAGCTTGGGACTGAGCAGTTAAAGTCGTGGTCCAAAGCAAAAAGAGTGTGCTTAAGAGCTCTGGGCACCTCTAACTGGGGACTCTAGCAAAGCTGAGTCACAATCTGAAAAGTTTCACCCAGTTATGTGTTTGTGGCATTTATGTATCCGGTGGTAATACTAAAAAACAAAATGCTTAGGGTCACGGTCAAGACTCATAAAATAGCTGTGTTCAAGAATCAACATACTGAATTAAGAGAATCAATAACACTATCTGAATTATGAGTTCCTATGGATGCCAATCATTCTAAACTTCAAAGGATAAAGTGAGATGTCAAAACTGTTCAGAAGCAAAAAGGCTACTAGCCCCGCTCATCTAATTGGAACTAAGTTCATTGATAAGTTTGGAATTTATTGTATTTTCTCTTCTTTTTATTCTATTTTGTTTTTAGCTGCTTAGGGACAAGCAATAATTTAAGTTTGGGGTTGTGATGAGCGGATAATTTATACCCTTTTTGGCATTATTTTTACATAGTTTTTAGTATGTTTTAATTACTTGTTATTATATTTTTATTAGTTTTTTTTCAAAAATCACATTTTTGGACTTTACTATGAGTTTGTGTATTTTTCTGTGATTTCAGGTATTTTCTGGCTGAAATTGAGGGACCTGAGCAAAAATCTGATTCAGAGGCTGAGAAAGGACTGCAGATGCTATTGGATTCTGACCCTCCTGCACTCGAAGTGGATTTTCTAGAGCTACAGAAGCCCAATTGGTGCGCTCTCAATTGCATTGGAAAGTAGACATCCTGGGACTTCCAGCAATATATAATAGTCTATACTTTGTCCGGGATTTGATGGCCCAAACCGGCGTCCAAAGCCAGCCTAAAACTTTCTGGCGTAAAACGCCCAAACTGGCACCAGAATTGGAGTTAAACGCTCAAACTAGCACCCAAGCTGGCGTTTAACTATAGGAACAGCCTATGCACGAAAAAGCTTCAATGCTCAGCCCAAGCACACACCAAGTGGGCCCCGAAAGTAGATTTCTGCACTATCTGCACTTAGTTACTCGTTTTCTGTAAACCTAGGTTACCAGTTTAGTATAAAAACTACTTTTAGAGATTTATTTTATATCTTTTTTTTTAATCTTATGTAACTTTTATCATCTTTTCACATTTGGAGGCTGGCCTCACGGCCATGCCTAGACCTTTTTCACTTATGTATTTTCTACGGTGGAGTTTCTACACCCCATAGATTAAGCTGTGGAGCTCTACTGTTCTTCATGAATTAATGCAAGTACTATTATTTTTCTTTCAATTCACGCCTACTTCTTCTCCAAGATATACTCTCGTACTTAATTCAGTTAAGTCAGAATGAAGAGGTGATCCGTGACAATCACCCAATCTTCGTTACTCGCTTAGCCAAGATCTGCGTGCCTGACAACCACAAAGCGGTCTACATGATGTTCAACGTAGTCATTGGACGACAGCCGGAGTATATTCTCTTGGATATCTAATACACGGACCGAGTCTGTGAGATTAGTATCTTCGGGGTATAGGCTTAAATCATTGGCAACATTCCTGGGATCCGAAAAGTCTAAACCTTGTCTGTGGTATTCCGAGTAGGATCCGGGAAGGGATGACTGTGACGAGCTTCAAACCTGCGAATGTTGGGCGCAGTGACAGTGTGCAAAAGGATCAATGGATTCTATTCCGACGCTAGTGGGAACCGACAGATGATTAGCCATGTGGTAGCTGTGCCTAGTATTTTTCATCCGAGACGAGAAATCCGACAGTTGATTAGCCGTGCAGAAACCGTAGAGGACCATTTTCACTGAGAGGATCTTACAGCTTACCATGGAAGGGAGCACGCATGATTGGAAGAAGGCAGTAGGAAAGTAGAGGTTCAGAAGCAACAAAGCATCTCCAGACGCTTATCTGAAATTCACACTAATGAATTACATAAGTAACTTTATCTTATTTTATGTTTTATTTATCTTTTAATTATTAAAACCTCATAACCATTTGAATCCGCCTGACTGAGATTTACAAGATGACCATAGCTTGCTTCAAGCCGACAATCTCCGTGGGATCGACCCTTACTCACGTAAGGTTTATTACTTGGACGACCCAGTGCACTTGCTGGTTAGTTGTGCGGAGATGTGAAAAGTGTGAATCACGATTTCCCACACCAAGTTTTTTGGCGCCGTTGCCGGGGATTGTTCGAGTTTGGACAACTGACGGTTCATCTTGTTGCTTAGATTAGGTAATTTTATTTTATGTTTAAGCTTTTTATTTTAATTTTCGAAAAAAAATTCTTCAGAATTTTGAAGAATGAATTCTAGAGTTTCCTGAGATATGTTGAAGCCTGGCTGGCTGTGAAGCCATGTCTAATCTTTTGGACCGAGGTTTCCACTTTCCATTGTAGAAAGGACATGTCTGTATTTGTATGATAAAGCTTGGCTGGCCATTTGGTCATGTCTAATTCTTTTGGACCGAAGCTTTAGACTAACATTGCATGATTCCTAGAATTCTTATTAAAAATTTTGAATTTATTTATTCTCTTTTTCCAAAATAATTTTCAAAAAATACAAAAAAAATTTAATAAAATCATAATAACCAAAAAAATTTTTGTGTTTCTTGTTTGAGTCTTGTGTCAAATTTTAAGTTTGGTGTCAATTGCATGTTTTTAATTTTCCTTAAATTTTCGAAAATACATCATGTGTTCTTTCTTGATCTTCAAGTTGTTCTTGATGATTTTCTTTGTTTGATCTTTACATTTTCTTGCTTTGTGTCTTTTCTTGTTTTTCATATGCATTTTCAAATTATTAGCGTCTAAAGTTTAAAAATTTTTCAGTTTGGTGTCTTGCATGTTTTTCTTTTCTTAAAAATTTTCAAAAATATGTTCTTGATGTTCATCATGATCTTCAAAGTGTTCTTGGTGTTCATGTTGACATTCAAAGTGTTCTTGCATGCATTATTTGTTTTGATCTTAATTTCATATGTTTTGTGTCATTGTTTTGTTTTTTCTCTCTCCTCATTAAAAATTCAAAATTCAAAAATAATATCTTTCCCCTATTTTGTTCATAAATTTCAAAATTTTGGGTTGACTTAGTCAAAAAATTTTAAATTTAGTTATTTCTTGTTAGTCAAGTCAAAATTTCAATTTAAAAATTCTATCTTTTCAAATCTTTTTCAAAAATTAAATCTTTTTAATTTTTCTTAATATTTTCGAAAACTTTAAAATTCATTTTCAAAATCTTTTTTCTAATTTTATTTCATAATTTTCAAAATTATTGCTAACATTTAATGTTTTGATTCAAAAATTTTAAGTTGTTACTTGCCTATTAAGAAAGGATCAATCTTTAAATTCTAGAATCATATCTTTTAGTTTCTTGTTAGTCAAGTAATCAACTTTAATTTCAAAAATTAAATCTTTTTAATTTTCTTTTCAAATCTTTTTCAAAATAGATTTCAATCATATCTTTTTCAAAACTTAATTTCAAAATCTTTTTCTAACTTCTTATCTCTTCAAAATTGATTTTCAAATCTTTTTCAATTAACTACTTGACTTTTTGTTTGATTTTAAAAGTTTACTATTTCTTATCTTTTTCAAAACCACCTAACTACTTTTCTCTCTCTCTAATTTTTGAAAATCACTAACCCTTTTTTTCAAAATTCTTTTTAATTAACTAATTGTTTTAAATTTAAATTTTATTTTAATTTTATTTCTTTTCCTAAATTTCGAATTCTAACTAATAATTAAAATAAAAACAAAAATATTTTTCTTTTATTTTAATTAATATTCGAATACTCTCTTCCTCTCATCTCTTTCTATTTATTTTATTTATTTACTAACTCTTCTCTTCTTCTTAAAATTCGAACGCTCTCCCTCTCTCTGTGTTCGAATTCTCTTTATTTTCTCTCTACCTCATTCTTCTATTCTTCTACTCACATAAAGGAATCTCTATACTGTGACATAGAGGATTCCTATTCTTTTCTGTTCTCTTCTTTTTCATATGAGCAGGAACAAGGATAAGAACATTCTTGTTGAAGCTGATCCTGAACCTGAAAGGACTCTGAAGAGGAAGCTAAGAGAAGCTAAAACACAACACTCTGGAGAGGACCTAACAGAAATTTTCAAAAAAGAAGTAGTTATGGCAGCCGAAAATAATAACAATGGTGGAGATGCAAGGAAGATGCTTGGTGACTTTACTGCACCCACTTCTGACTTCTATGGAAGAAGCATCTCAATTTCTTCAATTGAAGCAAACAACTTTGAGCTTAAGCCTCAATTAGTTTCTCTAATGCAGCAGAATTGCAAGTTTCATGGACTTCCATTGGAAGATCCTCATCAGTTGTTAGCTGAATTCTTGCAAATCTGTGACACTATTAAGACCAATGGGGTTAATCCCGAGGTCTACAGACTTATGCTTTTCCCCTTTGCTGTAAGAGACAGAGCTAGGACATGGTTGGACTCACAACCTAAAGAAAGCCTGAACTCTTGAGAAAAGTTGGTCAATGCTTTCTTGGCCAAATTCTTTCCACCTCAAAAGTTGAGCAAGCTTAGAGTGGAAGTCTAAACCTTCAGACAGAAGGAAGGTGAATTCCTCTATGAAGCTTGGAAAAGATACAAGCAATTGGTCAGAAGGTGTCCTTCTGACATGCTTTCAAAATAGAGCATCTTATGTATATTCTATGATGGTCTGTCTGAATTGTCCAAGATGTCATTGGATCACTCTGGTAGTGGATCTCTTCATCTGAAGAAGATGCCTACAGAAGCCCAGGAACTCATTGAAATGGTTGCAAATAACCAGTTCATGTATACTTCTGAAAGAAATCCTGTGAATAATGGGATGACTCAGAAGAAAGGAGTTCTTGAGATTGATACTCTAAATGCAATATTAGCTCAGAATAAAATATTGACTCAGCAAGTCAATATGATTTCTCAGAATCTAACTAGAATGCAAGCTGCATCCGGCAGTACTAAAGAAGCTTCCTCTGAAGAAGAAGCTTATGACCCTGAGAATCCTGCAATGGAAGAGGTGAATTACATGGGAGAATCCTATGGAAACACCTATAATCCTTCATGGAGGAAATATCCTAATTTTTCATGGAAGGATCAACAAAAGCCTAATCAAGGCTTCAATAATACTAATGGTGGGAGAAATAGGTTTGGCAATAGCAAGCCTTTTCCATCATCTTCTGAGCAACAGACAGAGAATTCTAAGCAGAGCCTCTCTGACTTAGCAACCATAATCTCTGATCTATCTAAGACCACTCTCAATTTCATGACTGAAACAAAGTCCTCCATTAGAAATTTGGAGGCACAAATGGGTCAACTGAGTAAAAGAGTGGCCGAAACTCCTCCTAGTACTCTCCCAAGCAATACAGAAGAAAATCCAAAAAGAGAGTGCAAGGCCATCAATATAACTTACATGGCCGAACCTATAGAGGAGGAAGATACAATGATTTCCAGCGAGGAAGACCTCAATGGACGTCCACTGACCCCTGAGGAGTTCCCCATTGAGGAACCAAAGGAATCTAAGGCTCATATAGAGACCATAGTGATTCCACTGAACTTACTATTGCCTTTCATGAGCTCTGATGAGTATTCTTCCTCTGAAGAAGATGAAGATATTATTGAAGAGCAAGTTGCTCAGTATCTAGGAGCAATCATGAAGCTGAATGCCAAGTTATTTGGTCATGAGACTTGGGAGGATGAACCTCCATTGCTCATCAATGAACTAAATACCTTGGTTCAACAGAAATTACCTCAGAAGAAACCGGATCCCGAAAAGTTCTTAATACCTTGCATCATAGGCACCATGACCTTTAAGAAGGCTCTGTGTGACCTTGGTTCAAGTATAAACCTCATGTCACTCTCTATAATGGAGAAACTAGGGATCTTTGAGGTACAAGCTACAAGAATCTCATTAGAGATGGCAGACAATTCAAGGAAATAGGCTTATGGACTTGTAGAGGATGTCTTAGTGAAGGTTGAAGGCTTTTACATCTCTGTTGATTTCATAATCCTAGACACTGGGAAGGAAGAGGATGAATCCATCATCCTTGGAAGACCCTTCCTAGCCACAGCAAGAGCTGTGATTGATGTGGACAGAGGAGAGTTAGTCCTTCAATTGAATGAAGACTACCTTGTGTTTAAGGCTCAATGATCTTCTTCTGTAACCATGGAGAGGAAGCATGAGAAGCTTCTCTCAGTACAGAGTCAAACAGAGCCCCCACACTCAACTTCTAAGTTTGGTGTTGGAAGGCCATCATCAAGCTCTGAGTCTCTGTGAAGCTCTCTAAGAGCTCACTATCAAGTTATTGACATTAAAGAATTGCTTGTTGGGAGGCAACCCAATGTTATTTAATTATATTTATTTATATTCCATTGTCATTTTATGTTTTCTTTAGGTTGATGATCATGTGAAGTCATAAAAATAACGGCAGAATTAAAGCAAAATCAAAAACAGCATCAAAAATAGCACACCCTGGAGGACAGGCTTACTGGCATTTAAACGCCAGTAAGGATAGCAGAATGGGCGTTAAACACCCAGCCTGGCAGCATTCTGGGTGTTAAATGCCAAAATGGGCAGCACTCTGGGCGTTTAACGCCAGAAAAGGGTGTCTGGCATCTGGCTGGCGTTAAACGCCAGAAAGGGGCAACAGACTGGCGTTTAACGCCAGGAAAGGTAGCAGAGCTGGCATTTAATGCCAGAATTGGCACACTGAGGGTGTTTGAACGCTAGAATAGTGCAGGTAGCAGAATTTCTTGACACCTCAGGATCTGTGGACCCACAGAATCCCCACCTACTCCACCTCTTCTTCTCTCCTCTTCACACCTTTCCATAAACACTCTTCCCCAAATACCCTTGACCAATCCCATCAATAAATCTTCCCCAAATACCCTTTACCTATCAAATCCTACCCTCTTCCCCATATCCTCTTCACCACTCATATCCATCCATCATAAACCCTACCTACCTCATCATAAACCCAACCTTACATGACCGAATTCCCCCTCTCTCCTACCCTATAAATACCCCTCTTCACTACCTTCAATTTCACACATCATACACACTATTACCCCCCTTGGCCGAAACCACTACTACTCTCTATCTCCTCCATTTCTTCTTCTACTCCTTTCTTTCTTCTTTTGCTCGAGGACGAGCAAACCTTTTAAGTTTGGTGTGGAAAAAGCTCTGCTTTTCTATTTTTCCATAACCATTAATGGCACGTAAGGCCAGAGAAACCTCTAGAAAGAGGAAAGGGAAGGAAATTACTTCCACCTCCGAGTCATGGGAGATGGAAAGATTTATCTCAAAGGTCCATCAAGACCACTTCTATGAAGTTGTGGCCAAGAAAAAGGTGATCCCCGAGGTCCCCTTCATGCTCAAAAAGAGTGAATATCCGGAGATCCGACGTGAGATTCGAAGAAGAGGTTGGGAAACTCTCACCAACCCAATTCAACAAGTCAGAATCTTAATGGTTTAAGAGTTCTATGCCAATGCATGGATCACTAAGAACCATGATCAAAGTATGAACCCGAACCTAAAGAATTGGCTCACAATGGTTTGGGGAAATTACTTGGATTTCAGTCCGAAAAATGTGAGGTTGGCATTTAACTTGCCAATGATGAGAGGAGATCCCCATCCTTTCACTAGAAGGGTCAACTTTGATCAAAGGTTGGACCAGGTCCTCATGGACATCTGTATAGAAGGAGCTCAATGGAAGAGAGACTCAAGAGGCAAGCCGGTTCAACTGAGAAGGCTTGACCTCAAACCCGTGGCTAGGGGATAGTTGGAGTTCATTCAACGCTCTATCATCCCTACTAGCAATCGGTCTGAAGTTACAATAGACCGGTGGTGCACGAAATTGTGATCTCCAGGCTCGAACAAATCCTGGTAATGGCTCCAGAGCTTGGTGCTCTGATCTTAATTCATAATTGTCACAACTTCAATACAACTAACCAGCAAGTGCACTGGGTCGTCCAAGTAATACCTTACGTGAGTAAGGGTCGAATCCCACGGAGATTGTTGGTATGAAGCAAGCTATGGTCACCTTGTAAATCTCAGTCAGGCAGATATAAATTGATAATGGTGTTTTCGAATAGTATATAATAAAATAGGGATAGAGATACTTATGTAAATCATTGGTAGGAATTTCAGATAAGCGAATGGAGATGCTTTTCGTTCCTCTGAACCTCTGCTTTCCTGCTATCTTCATCCAATCAGTCTTACTCCTTTCCATGGCTGGCTTTATGCAAGGGCATCACCGTTGTCAGTGGCTACATCCCCTCCTCTCAGTGAATAATATGCTCACGCACCCTGTCACGGCACGACTATTCATCTGTCGATTCTCGATCATGCTGGAATAGGATTCACCCTCCTTTTGCGTCTGTCACTAACGCCCAGCACTCGCGAGTTTGAAGCTCGTCACAGTCATTCAATCATTGAATCCTACTCAGAATACCACAGACAAGGTTTAGACCTTCCGAATTCTCTTGAATGCCACCATCATTCTAGCTTACGCCACGAAGATTCCGGTTAAGAGATCTAAGAGATACTCATTCTAGCTTATTTCATGTAGAACGGAAGTGTTTGTCAAGCACGCGTTCATAAGGGAAAAGGATGATGAGCGTCACACATAATCATCACCTTCATCACGTTCTTGGGTGCGAATGGATATCTTAGAAGCGAAATAAGAAGAATTGAATAGAAAACAGTAGTACTTTGCATTAATCTTTGAGGAACAGCAGAGCTCCACACCTTAATCTATGGAGTGTAGAAACTCTACCGTATGAAAATACATAAGTGAAGGTCCAGGCATGGCCGAGATGGCCAGCCCCCAAAACGTGATCAAAGGATCATAAGGTAATCCAAAGATGCCTAATACACTAGTAAGAGGTCCTATTTATAATAAACTAGCTACTAGGGTTTACATGAGTAAGTATTTGATGTATAAATCCACTTCCGGGGCCCACTTGGTGTGTGTTTGGGCTGAGCTTAAGTGTTGCACGTGCAGAGGCCAATTGTGGAGTTGAACGCCAGTTTTTGTGCCAGTTTGGGCGTTCAACTCTGGTTTTGGATCCTTTTCTGGCGCTGGACGCCAGATTTTGGTAGAAAGCTGGCGTTGAACGCCAGTTTACGTCGTCAATTCTTGGCCAAAGTATGGACTATTATATATTGCTGGAAAGCCCTGGATGTCTACTTTCCAACGCAATTGGAAGCGCGCCATTTGGAGTTCTGTAGCTCCAGAAAATCCACTTTGAGTGCAGGGAGGTCAGAATCCAACAGCATCAGCAGTCCTTTTTCAACCTCTGAATCTGATTTCTGCTCAAGTCCCTCAATTTCAGCCAGAAAATACCTGAAATCATAGAAAAACACACAAACTCATAGTAAAGTCCAGAAATGTGAATTTAACACAAAATCTATTAAAAACATCCCTAAAAGTAACTAGATCCTACTAAAAACATACTAAAAACAATGTCAAAAAGCGTATAAATTATCCGCTCATCACAACACCAAACTTAAATTGTTGCTTGTCCCCAAGCAACTGAAAATCAAAATAGGATAAAAAGAATAGAATATACTATAAATTCCAAACTATCAATGAAACAGAGCTTCAATCATATGAGCGGGACTTATAGCTTTTTGCCTCTTGAATAGTTTTGGCATCTCACTTTATCCATTGAGGTTCAGAATGATTGGCATCTATAGGAACTTCAGATTTCGAATAGTGTTATTGACTCTCTTAGTTCGTATGATGATTCTTGAACACAGCTTCTTTATGAGTCTTGGCCGTGGCCCTAAGCATTTTGTTTTCCAGTATTACCACCGGATACATAAATGCCACAGACGCATAATTGGGTGAACCTTTTCAGATTGTGACTCAGCTTTGCTAAAGTCCCCAATTAGAGGTGTCCAGGGTTCTTAAGCACACTCTTCCTTTTTTTTTTTTTGCTTTGGACCTTGACTTTAACCGCTCAGTCTCAAGTTTTCACTTGACACCTACACGCCACAAGCACATGGTTAGGGACAGCTTGGTTTAGCCGCTTAGACCAGGATTTTATTCCTTTAGGCCCTCCTATCCACTGATGCTCAAAGCCTTGGGGTCCTTTTTAATTGCCCTTGCCTTTTGGATTTAAGGGTTATTGGCTTTTTGCTCTTGCCTCTTGGTTTTAAGAGCTTTGGCTTTTTCTGCTTGCTTTTTCTTTTTCTTTCTATTTTTTTTCGCCTATTTTTTTTTTCTGCAAGCTTTGTTCTTTGCTGCTTTTTCTTGCTTCAAGAATCATTTTTATGATTTTTCAGATTATCAAATAACATGTCTCCTAGTCATCATTCTTTCAAGAGCCAACATATTTAACATTCTTAAACAACAACTTCAAAAGACATATGCACTGTTCAAGCATACATTCAGAAAACAAGAAGCATTATCACCACATCAATATAATTAAACTAAGTTCAAGGATAAATTCAAAACTCATGTACTTCTTGTTCTTTTGAATTAAAACAGTTTTTATTTTAAGAGAGGTGATGGATTCATAGGACATTCATAACTTTAAGACAGAGTTACTAACTACTAATGATCATGTAATGAAGACACAAACATGGATAAGCACATAACATATAAAACGAAAAAAACAGAGAAAGTAAGAACAAGGAATGAGTCCACCTTAGTGATGTCCTTGAGCTCTTCTATGTCTCTTCCTTGTCTTTGCTGCTCCTCCTTCATTGCTTTTAGATCTTCTCTGATTTCATGAAGGATGATGGAGTGCTCTTGATGTTCCACCCTTAGTTGCTTCCAATAATTGTGTGGAAGAAAATGTATCCCCTGAGGTATCTCAGGGATCTCTTGATTTGCAGTCAAATGTTCTACCACTGAGCTATAGACCCTTGATGGAAGCTTTTGTCTTCCCTTTCCTCTTTCTAGAGGTTTCTCTGGCCTTAGGTGCCATCAATGGTTATGGAAAAAACAAAAAAAGCTATGCTTTTACCACACCAAACTTAGAATGTTGCTCGCCCTCGAGCAAAAGAAGAAAGAATAGAAGAATAAGAGGAAGATATGGAGGAGATGGATGGGAGTGTGTATTCGGCCATATGGGTGGGATTGGGTGGGAGAGAGATGTTGAATTTTTGAAGGTAGTGGGTGTATGGATGTGAGTGGTAAATGGAAAAAAAAAAGAAGGGATGATCATGAATGGAAAGAGAGATGATGAGGTAGGTGGGGATCCTGTGGGATCCACAGATCCTGAGATGATCCTGTGGGGTCCACAGATCCTGAGGTGTCAAGGCATTTACATCCCTGTACCAATTTAGGCATGTAAAATGCCCTTGCACACAACTCTGGGCGTTCAGCGCCAGGTTGGTGCCCATTTTGGGCGTTCAACACCCCTTTGCTGCCATTTCTGGCGTTGAACGCCAGAACCATGCTTGTTCTGGGCGTTCAGCGCCAGGATGCTCCCATTCTGGGCGTTCAGCGCCAGAACTATGCTCTGTTCTGGCGTTTGAACGCCAGACAGATGCTCCTCCAGGGTGTGATTTTTCTTCTGCTGTTTTTGATTTCGTTTTCAATTTTTATATTTATTTTGTGACTCCTCATGATCATGAACCTATAAAGACACATAACTAAGAAAAATATAGTTAGATAAATAAACATTAGGTTGCCTCCCAACAAGCGCTTCTTTAATGTCAATAGCTTGACAGTGGGCTCTCATGGAGCCTCACAGATGTGCAGAGCTTTGTTGAGACTCTCCAACACCAAACTTAGAGTTTGGATATGGGAGTTCAACACCAAACTTAGAGTTTGGTTGTGGCCTCCCAACACCAAACTTGGAGTTTGACTGTGGGGGCTCTGGTTGACTCTGCTTGGAGAGAAGCTTTTTCTGCTTCCTCTCCATGGTTGCAGAGGGAGATCCTTGAGTTTTAAACACAAGGGAGTTCTCATTCCATTGAAGGAATATTTCACCTCTGTCAACATCAATCACAGCTCTTGCTGTGGCCAGGAAAGGTCTTCCTAGGATGATGGATTCATCCTCTTCCTTTCCAGTATCTAGGACTATGAAATCAGCAGGGATGTAAAGGCCTTCAACCTTTACTAACACGTCCTCTACTTGTCCATAAGCCTGTTTTCTTGAGCTGTCTGCCATCTCTAATGAGATTTTAGCAGCTTGCACCCCATAGATTCCCAGTTTCTCTATTACAGAGAGGGGCATGAGGTTTATTCCTGAACCAAGGTCACACAGAGCCTTAAAGACCATGGTGCCTATGGTACAGGATATTATGAACCTTCCAGGATCCTGTCTCTTCTGAGGCAATGTCAGTTGATCCAGATCACTTAGTTCATTGATGAACAAGGGAGGCTCATCTTTCCAAGTATCAATGCCAAATAGTTTGGCATTCAGCTTCATGATTGCACCAAGAAACTTGGCAGTTTGCTCTTCAGTAACATCCTCATTCTTTTCAGAAGAGGAATACTCATCAGAGCTCATGAAGGGTATAAGGAGGTTCAATGGGATCTCTATGGTCTCTAGATGAGCCCCAGAGTCCTTTGGTTCCTCAGAGGGAAGCTCCTTATTGACCACTGGACGTCCCAGGAGGTCTTCCTCCTTGGGATTCACGTCCTCTCCTCTCCTCACAGGTTCAGCCATGGCGCTTATGTCAATGGCCTTGCACTCTCCTTTTGGATTCTCTTCTGTATTGCTTGGGAGAGTACTAGGAGGGATTTCAGTGATCCTTTTACTCAGCTGGCCCACTTGTGCTTCCAGATTTCTAATGGAAGACCTTGTTTCATTCATGAAACTTATAGTGGCCTTAGATAGATCAGAGACTAGATTTGCTAAATTAGAAGCATTTTGTTCAGAGTTCTCTGTCTGTTGCTGAGTTGATGATGGAAAAGGCTTGCTATTGCTAAACCTGTTTCTTCCACCATTATTAAAGCCTTGTTGGGGCTTTTGATCCTTCCATGAGAAATTTGGATGATTTCTCCATGTTGAGTTATAGGTGTTTCCATAAGGTTCACCTAAGTAATTTACCTCTGCTATTGCAGGGTTCTCAGGATCATAGGCTTCTTCTTCAGAAGATGCCTCTTGAGTACTATTGGATGCAGCTTGCATTCCATGCAGACTCTGAGAAATCATATTGACTTGCTGAGTCAATATTTTGTTCTGAGCCAATATGGCATTCAGAGTATCAACTTCAAGAACTCCCTTCTTCATAGGCGTCCCATTACTCACAGGATTCCTTTCAGAAGTGTACATAAACTGGTTATTAGCAACCATGTCAATGAGTTCTTGAGCTTCTGTAGGCGTTTTCTTTAGGTGAATGGATCCACCTGCAGAAGTGTCCAGTGACATTTTTGATAGCTCAGATAAACCATCATAGAATATATCCAGGATGGTCCATTCTGAAAGCATGTCAGAAGGACACTTTTTGGTCAACTGTTTGTATCTTTCCCAAGCTTCATAGAGGGATTCACCTTCTTTCTGTCTGAAGGTTTGAACATCAGCTCTAAGCTTGCTCAGCTTTTGAGGAGGAAAGTACTTGGCTAAAAAAGCCGTGACCAGCTTATCCCAAGAGTTTAGGCTGTCTTTGGGTTGAGAATCCAACCATAATCTAGCTCTGTCTCTTACAGCAAAAGGGAAAAGCATGAGCCTGTAGACTTCAGGATCTACTCCATTAGTCTTAACAGTATCACATATCTGCAAGAATTCAGTTAAGAACTGAAAAGGATCTTCAGATGGAAGTCCATGAAACTTGCAGTTCTGCTGCATCAGAGAAACTAATTGAGGTTTCAGCTCAAAGTTGTTTGCTCCAATGGCAGGAATGGAGATGCTTCTTCCATGTAAATTGGAATTAGGTGCAGTAAAGTCACCAAGCATCTTCCTTACATTATTATTATTTTCGGCTGCCATCTCCTCTGCCTGTTCGAAAATTTCTGAAAGGTTATCTCTGGATTGTTGTATTTTAGCTTCTCTTAATTTTCTCTTCAGAGTCCTTTCAGGTTCTGGATCTGCTTCCACAAGAATGTTCTTATCCTTGCTCCTGCTCATATGACAAAGAAGAAGGCACAGAAAAATAATAATAATAATAATAGAGATCCTTTATACCACAGTATAGAGATCCCTGTGTGAGTAGAAGAAGAGAAGAAAAGAAAATCTGAACTCAGAGAGAGAGGGGGTTCGGATTTTTGGTGAGTTGAAGGAAAGATGTTAGTATATCAATAAACAAATAGAAGAGGATGAGAGGGGGAAGTGAATTTTCGAAAACAATTTTTGAAAATGAGTTAGTGATTTTCGAAAATAGTTTTTGAAAAAGGTTAGTATTTTTTTTCGAATTTTTTTTTTTAAAAATCAAAAATAAAAATAATTAGTTAATAAAAAAGAAATTTTTGAAAAAGAGGGAAGATATTTTCGAAAATTAGAGAGAGAGAGAGTTAGTTAGGTAGTTTTGAAAAAGTTAAGAAACAAACAAAAAGTTAGTTAGTTAGTTGAAACAAATTTTGAAAAGATAAGAAGTTAGGAAGTTAGAAAAGATATTTTGAAATCAATTTTTTGAAAAAGATAAGATGAGAAGATATTTTTGAAAAGATATGATAGAAATTAGTTTTTGAAAAAGATTTGATTTTTAAAATCACAATTAATGACTTGATTCACAAGAAATCACAAGATATGATTCTAGAACTTAAAGTTTGAATCTTTCTTAACAAGTAAGTAACAAACTTGAAATTTTTGAATCAAAACATTAATTGATTAGTTATTTTCGAAAATTTTATATAAAAATAAGAAAAAGATTTTTGAAAAAGATTTTTGGAATTTTCGAAAATAACTAAGAAATTTGAAAAAGATTTTGAAAAAGATAAGATTTTCAAATTGAAAATTTGATTTGACTCATAAGAAACAACTTTGATTTTTAAAAATTTTTGAAAAAGTTAACTCAATTTTTGAATTTGATGAGAGAAAAAGGGAAAGATATTTTTTTGATTTTTTGAATTTTTATGAAAACATGAAAATTATGCAATGCATGAAATTTTTAGATCAAAACATGAATGTATGCAAGAATGCCATGAATGTCAAGATGAACACCAAGAACACTTTGAATGTCAAGATGAACATCATAGACACAATTTTGAAAAATTTTTTAATGCAAAGAAAACATGCAAGACACCAAACTTAGAATTCTTTAATGCTTACGCACTAAGGATTCAAGAATGCATATGAAAAACAAGAAAAGACACAAAACATGAAATCATCAAGATCAAACAAGAAGACTTACCAAGAACAACTTGAAGATCATGAAGAACACTATGAATGCATGATATTTTCGAAAAATGCAAGATGCATATGCAAGTGACACCAAACTTATGATATGACTCAAGACTCAAACAAGAAACACAAAAATATTTTTGATTTTTATGATTTTCTAAATTTTTTTTTTTTGGATTTTTATTTTATATTTTTCGAAAAATTATTTAGAAAAAGGAAAAATAAGGATTCCAAAATTTTTAATATGAATTCCAGGAATCTTGCCATGTTAGTCTTAAAGCTCCAATCAAAGGGTCTGGCATGGCTTAACAGCCAGCCAAGCTTTAGCATATAATTACATGGGCTGGAGTGATTAGTTGAATACCAATCCCAAAGTAGTTTGGGTATGGCTTTACAGCCAGATATGAATCAACATATTTCATGAAACACTAGAATTCATTCTTAAAAATTTTGAAGCCATAGAATAATTTATTTTTGAAAACATTTTTTTTTTGAAAACTTTTTTTTTTCGAAAACAAAGAAGAATTTTTGAAAGATTTTTGAAAAATTTTTTAAAACAAAACAAAAAGAAAATTACCTAATCTAAGCAACAAGATGAACCGTCAGTTGTCCAAACTCGAACACTCCCCGGCAACGGCGCCAAAAACTTGGTGCACGAAATTGTGATCTCCAGGCTCGAACAAATCCTGGTAATGGCTCCAGAGCTTGGTGCTCTGATCTTAATTCATAATTGTCACAACTTCGATACAACTAACCAGCAAGTGCACTGGGTCGTCCAAGTAATACCTTACGTGAGTAAGGGTCGAATCCCACGGAGATTGTTGGTATGAAGCAAGCTATGGTCACCTTGTAAATCTCAGTCAGGCAGATATAAATTGATAATGGTGTTTTCGAATAGTATATAATAAAATAGGGATAGAGATACTTATGTAAATCATTGGTAGGAATTTCAGATAAGCGAATGGAGATGCTTTTCGTTCCTCTGAACCTCTGCTTTCCTGCTATCTTCATCCAATCAGTCTTACTCCTTTCCATGGCTGGCTTTATGCAAGGGCATCACCGTTGTCAGTGGCTACATCCCCTCCTCTCAGTGAATAATATGCTCACGCACCCTGTCACGGCACGGCTATTCATCTGTCGGTTCTCGATCATGCTGGAATAGGATTCACCCTCCTTTTGCGTCTGTCACTAACGCCCAGCACTCACGAGTTTGAAGCTCGTCACAGTCATTCAATCATTGAATCCTACTCAGAATACCACAGACAAGGTTTAGACCTTCCAAATTCTCTTGAATGCCGCCATCATTCTAGCTTACGCCACGAAGATTCCGGTTAAGAGATCTAAGAGATACTCATTCTAGCTTATTTCATGTAGAACGGAAGTGTTTGTCAGGCACGCGTTCATAAGGGAGAAGGATGATGAGTGTCACACATAATCATCACCTTCATCACGTTCTTGGGTGCGAATGGATATCTTAGAAGCGAAATAAGAAGAATTGAATAGAAAACAGTAGTACTTTGCATTAATCTTTGAGGAACAGCAGAGCTCCACACCTTAATCTATGGAGTGTAGAAACTCTACCGTATGAAAATACATAAGTGAAGGTCCAGGCATGGCCGAGATGGCCAGCCCCCAAAACGTGATCAAAGGATCATAAGGTAATCCAAAGATGCCTAATACACTAGTAAGAGGTCCTATTTATAATAAACTAGCTACTAGGGTTTACATGAGTAAGTATTTGATGTATAAATCCACTTCCGGGGCCCACTTGGTGTGTGTTTGGGCTGAGCTTAAGTGTTGCACGTGCAGAGGCTAATTGTGGAGTTGAACGCCAGTTTTTGTGCCAGTTTGGGCGTTCAACTCTGGTTTTGGATCCTTTTCTGGCGCTGGACGCCAGATTTGGGTAGAAAGCTGGCGTTGAACGCCAGTTTACGTCGTCAATTCTTGGCCAAAGTATGGACTATTATATATTGCTGGAAAGCCCTGGATGTCTACTTTCCAACGCAATTGGAAGAGCGCCATTTCGAGTTCTGTAGCTCCAGAAAATCCACTTTGAGTGCAGGGAGGTCAGAATCCAACAGCATCAGCAGTCCTTTTTCAACCTCTGAATCTGATTTCTGCTCAAGTCCCTCAATTTCAGCCAGAAAATACCTGAAATCACAGAAAAACACACAAACTCATAGTAAAGTCCAGAAATGTGAATTTAACACAAAATCTATTAAAAACATCCCTAAAAGTAACTAGATCCTACTAAAAACATACTAAAAACAATGTCAAAAAGCGTATAAATTATCCGCTCATCAACCGGGCTATCATGATCCATAGCATCATGAATAGAGAGGAAGTAGAAGTTCATGAGATCATATCCCTAGAACTCTACAAGGTGGTGGATAAGCCCTCTACTTTGGCAAGGTTAGCCTTCCCTCATCTCATCTATCACCTATGCAATTCAGCTGGAGTTGTCATAAAGGAAGACACTCTCATTGAAGAGGACAAGCCCATCACTAAGAAAAGGATGGAGCAAACAAGAGAGACCACTCATGGACCTCAACAAGAGCATGAGGAAGTTCCTCATCATGAAATCCCTGAGATGCCTCAAGGGATGCACTTTCCTCCACATAATTATTGGGAGCAAATCAACACCTCCTTAGGAGAATTGAGTTCCAACATGGGGCAACTAAGGATGGAGCACCAAGAGCACTCCATTATCCTCAATGAAATTAGAGAAGACCAAAGAGCCATGAGGGAGGAGCAACAAAGGCAAGGAAGAGACATAGAGGAGCTCAAGCACTCCATAAGATCTTCAAGAGGAAGAACTAGCCGCCATCACTAAAGTGGACCCGTTCTTTAATTTCCTTGTTTTTCGAATTATATGCTTTATGTTTTGTCTATGTTTGTGCCTTTATTACATGATCATTAGTGTTTAAGTGTCTATGTCTTAAAGCCATGAATGTCCTATGAATCCACCACCTTTCTTAAATGAAAAATGTTTTTAATTGCAAAAGAAAAAGGAGTATATGAATTTTGAATTCTATCTTGGAATTAGTTTAATTATTTTGATGTGGTGGTAATACTTTTTGTTTTCTGAATGAATGCTTGTACAGTGCATATTTTTGAAATGGCAGCAAGTGATCTTAAGGGCATTAGCCCAGCCAGATGCATGCACAAGATACTATTGGAGGATGATGCCAAGCCAATGGTTCAACCACAGAGGCAGCTGAATCCAGCCATGAATGAGGTATTGCAGAAAGAGGTCCCTAAGTTACTAGAGGCTGGGATTATTTATACTATTTCTGATAGCCCCTGGGTGAGCCCTGTCCAGGTTGTCCCCAAGAAGGGAGGCATGACAGTGGTTCATAATGAAAAGAATGAACTGGTTCCTACAAGAACAGTTACAGGGTGGCGTATGTGTATTGACTACAGAAGACTCAATACAGCCACCAGAAAGGATCATTTTCCTTTACCATTCATAGACCAGATGCTAAAGAGACTAGCAGGTCATGAATACTACTACTTTTTGGATGGCTATTCAGGTTACAACCAAATTGCAGTAGATCCTCAAGACCAAGAAAAAACAGCATTCACATGTCCTTCTAGAGTATTTGCCTACAGAAGGATGCCATTTGGTCTTTTCATGTTTGGAGGCTGGCCTCACAGCCATGCCTAGACCTTTTTCACTTATGTATTTTCTACAGTGGAGTTTCTACACCCCATAGATTAAGCTGTGGAGCTCTGCTGTTCTTCATGAATTAATGCAAGTACTATTATTTTTCTTTCAATTCACGCCTACTTCTTCTCCAAGATATACTCTCGTACTTAATTCAGTTAAGTCAGAAAGAAGGGGTGATCCATGACAATCACCCAATCTTCGTTACTCGCTTAGCCAAGATCCGCGTGCCTGACAACCACAAAGCGGTATACATGATGTTCAACGTAGTCATTGGACGACAGCCGGAGTATATTCTCTTGGATATCTAATACACGGACTGAGTCCGTGAGATTAGTATCTCCGTGGTATAGGCTAGAATCATTGGCAGCATTCCTGGGATCCAGAAAGTCT
This sequence comes from Arachis ipaensis, assembly GCF_059453495.1. Taxonomy (NCBI): domain Eukaryota; kingdom Viridiplantae; phylum Streptophyta; class Magnoliopsida; order Fabales; family Fabaceae; genus Arachis; species Arachis ipaensis. The sequence continues at coordinate 43,571,242 of NC_142444.1, read as the reverse complement.
AAACCTTGTCTGTGGTATTCCGAGTAGGATCTGGGAAGGGATGACTGTGACGAGTTTCAAACCTACGAATGTTGGGCGCAGTGATAGTGTTCAAAAAGATCAATGGATTCTATTCCGACGCTAGCGGGAACCGACAGATGATTAGCCATGTGGTATCTGTGCTTGGTATTTTTCATCCGAGACGAGAAATATGACAGTTGATTAGCCGTGCAGAAACCGTAGAGGACCATTTTCACTGAGAGGATCTTACAGCTTGCCTTGGAAGGGAGCACGCATGGTTGGAAGAAGCAACAAAGCATCTCCAAACGCTTATATGAAATTCCCACCAATGAATTACATAAGTAACTTTATTTTATTTTATGTTTTGTTTATCTTTTAATTATCAAAACCCCATAACCATTTGAATCCGCCTGAGTGAGATTTACAAGATGACCATAGCTTGCTTCAAGCCGACAATCTCCGTGGGATCGACCCTTACTCATGTAAGGTTTATTACTTGGAAAAATACCAGGTACGATCTCTGCACGGCTAATCAACTGTTGGATTTCTCGTCTTGGATGAAAAATACCATGTACAGCTACTGCACGGCTAATCATCTGTCGGTTCCCACTAGCATCGGAATAAGACCCTTGTCCTTTTGCACACTGTCACTGCGCACAACATTCGCAGGTTTGAAGCTCGTCACAGTCATCCCTTCTCGGATCCTACTCGGAATACCACAGACAAGGTTTAGACTTTCCGAATCCCAGGAATGCTGTCCATGATTCTAGCCTATACCACGAAGATACTAATCTCACAGACTCGGTCCGTGTATTTGATATCTAAGAGATACGCACTCAAGCTGTCGCCCAATGACTATGTTGAGCTCAAATAGAACGGGAGTGGTTGTCAGGCACGTGTTCATAGAACTGAGAATAATGATGAGTGTCACAAATCATCACACTCTTCATATTGAAGTACGAATGAGTATCTTAGAATAGAATCAAGCGTGATTGAATAGAAAACAGTAGTAATTGCATTAATCTATTGAAACACAGCAGATCTCCTCACCCCCACCTATGGGGCTTAGAGACTCATGCCATAGAAAATACAATATGAAGTGTAAAAATTGTCATAAGGTGCTAAATGAATCTCTAAAAGTAGTTTTTATACTAAACTAGTAACTTAGGTTTACAGAAAATGAGTAACTAAGTGCAGATAGTGCAGAAATCTACTTCTGAGACCCACTTGGTACGTGTCTGGGCTGAGCTTTCAATCTTTCACGTGCATATGCCCAAGGTTGGAGTTAAACGCCACCCTGGGTGCCAAAATGGGTGTTTAACGCCAAGAATTATGCCAGTTCTGGCATTTTACGCTAGAAAGTTTTAGGCTATCTTTTAACGCTAGTTTGGGCCATCAAATCTCGGGAAAAGTATGGACTATTATATATTGCTGGAAAGCCCAAGATGTCTAATTTCCAACGCAATTAATAGCACGCCAATTGGCTTCTGTAGCTCCAGAAAATCCACTTTGAGTGCAGGAGGGTCAAAATCCAACAGCATCTGCAATCCTTTTTCAGCCTCTGGATCAGATTTTTGCTCAGGTCCCTCAATTTCATCCAGAAAATACTGGAAATTACAGAAAAATACACAAACTCATAGTAAAGTTCAGAAATGTGATTTTTGCATAAAAACTAATATAAATATAATAAAAAGTAACTAAAACATACTAAAAACTATGTAAAAACAATGCCAAAAAGGGTATAAATTTTCTGCTCATCACAACACCAAACTTAAATTGTTGCTTGTCCCCAAGCAACTAAAAACAAAATAGGATAAAAATAAGAGAAAATACAATAAATTCTAAAATTATCAATGAAGATTAGTTTTAATTAGATGAGCGGGGCTGGTAGCTTTTTGCTTCTGAACAGTTTTGGCATCTCACTTTATCCTTTGAAGTTCAGAATGATTGGCATCCATAGGAACTCAGAATTCATATAGTGTTATTGATTCTCCTAGTTGAGTATGTTGATTCTTGAACACAGCTACTTTATGAGTCTTGGCCGTGGCCCTAAGTATTTTGTTTTCCAGTATTACCACCAGATACATAAATGCCATAGACACATAACTGGGTGAACCTTTTCAGATTGTGACTCAGCTTTGCTAGAGTCCCCAGTTAGAGGTGCCCAGAGCTCTTAAGCACACTCTTTTTGCTTTGGACCACGACTTTAACCACTCAGTCTCAGCTCTTCACTTAGACCTTCATGACACAAGCACATGGTTAGGGACAGCTTGATTTAGCCGCTTAGGCCTGGATTTTGTTCCTTTTGGCCCTCATATCCATTAATGCTCAAAGGCTTGGATCCTTTTTACCCTTGCCTTTTGGTTTAAAGGGTTATTGGCTTTTTCTGCTTGCTTTTTTTTTCTTTTTCTCTCTTTTTTTCGCCACTTTTTCTTTTCTTTTTTTTTTTCTGCAAGCTTTTCACTGCTTTTTCTTGCTTCAAGAATCAATTTTATGATTTTTCAGATTATCAATAATATTTCTCCTTTTTCACTATTCTTTCAAGAGCCAATAATTTTAACAACAAAATAAAAAATATGCACTGTTCAAGCATTCATTCAGAAAACAAAAAGAATTGCCACCACATCAAAATAATTAGACTAATTTCAACATAGATTTCGAAACTATGCACTTTTTGTTCTTTTGCAAATAAAAATATTTTTCCTTTAAGAAAGGTGAGGGATTCATGGAATTATTCATAGCTTTAAGACATAGACTCTAAATTTTATTGATCATGGAACAAAAAATAAACATAAAAGCAGACAAATAATAATAAAAGAAAGGAAATTAAAGACATAAAAATAAATGACTCTAATACTATTGCTTTTGTAACTCTTAAAATAGGTTTCTAATAATAAAAGTTATCACAGAGTTAGGACTCAACAACCTTGATTTTGAGGGGTAGGTGCTCCTTCAATTTGTGGGATGTCCAACTCTTCAATGGATAGGTTCTGACGCTTTAGCTCCTGTATTTCACGTCCTTGTTTCTCTTGTTCATTGAGCATTTTGCAGAGCATGCTATTTTGATTCTGCTACTCTTCTTTGAGTTGATTCATAGCTTCTTGCAGCTTTGTGACAGATGCTTCTAAGCGGGCCCAATAGTCAAATTGAGGAATTTCTAGGAGGAGCTCATGTGCCCCCTCTTGATGAGGTTATCTTGAATTTGAGGTCCATCCATAACTTTTTTGGTGATTGGGCGTTCAACTATGATGTATTCATCTACACCCATCTGTACGCCCGCATCTTTGCATAACAGACTAATCAAGCTTGGGTAGGCCAATTTGACGTCAGTGGATTCTTTGTTTACAAACATGTAAATTTCAACAGGGATCAGCTGATGAATCTCTACCTCCTTCCCCAGCATAATACAGTGAATCATCACTGCCCTCTTGACAGTGACTTCAGATCGATTGCTGGTTGGGAGTATAGAACGCCCAATGAAATCCAGCCAACCTCTAGCAATTGGTTTGAGATCACCTCTCTTTAGTTGGTTTGGAACACTTTTTGAATTAGTAATCTACTTGGTTCCAGGGAGGCATATGTCCTCTAGAACTTGATCTAGCCTTTTATCCTTGGCCATTCTCCTATTAAAGGACTCTGGATCATCTTGTAGTTGAGGAAGTTTAAGAACCTCTCTCACTTTGTCAAAGTGGAAGTAAATAACCTTCCCTCTGACCATAGTCCGAAAGGAGTAGAAAGCAGTTCCCTCTAATCTTTTCTTTTCTGTCATCCACAGATTTGCATAGAATTCCTGAACCATGTTTCTTCCAACATGTATCTCAGGATTAGCCAGGACTTCCCAGCCCCTGTTTTGAATCTGCTCTTGGATCTCCGGATATTCATCTTCTTTCAGATTGAACCTAACTTCCGGGATCACTGATCTTCTGCACACAATTTTGAAATAATGGTCTGCATGTTCTTTGGTGCAGAAGTTCTCATGCATCCAACGTGGTTTTAGATTGCTTTCTTTCTTCTCTCTTGAAGCAGTTTGTCTTCCTTTGGGTGCCATGAGATTGGTTTGTTTTATCTCAGGGATCACAGAAATTACACCAAACTTAGATATTTGCTTGCCCTCAAGCAAAATAAAAGGAAGAAGATGAATAGAGGGAGAGAAGGATTTGAATGATGGAGTAAAGGGGATGGCCGAATTTATAAATAAAGGGGAGGGAGGGAAGGGTTCAAAATTTTTAGAAAAAGATATGATTTGAAAGATATGATTGATAAAAGATAAACACGATATGAAAAAGAGAAGATTGTTTTCAAAATTTAAGAGATATGAAAAAGATATGATGAGGTTTAGATTTGAATTTTTGTTTATGCATCTAAGAAGTAAAAGATAATATGAATGAGTTAAAAAGATTTGAAAAGAAATTGGAAATATGAATGAATTTTTGAAAAGGAATTGAAAAGAATTGAAGAAGAATTAAAATGAATTTATAAGATTATAAATTTTTGTGAATGGAAATTAAAAAATGAATGTTTGTAATGTTTGGATGAAGAAAATTTTGATTTAAAACATAAAAATTCGAAAAAAATTGAATTGGAAACGAAATTACCTCTCTCCTAGCTGTTCTAGCGTTAAACACCCAGAATGATAGCCATTCTGGCGTTTAACGCCCATCTGGTGGCCATTTTAGGCGTTTAACGCCCAGCCAGGTATCCTGGCTGGCATTAAACGCCAGAAATCCTTCTTTATTGGGCATTTTTCTGAACACCCAGAATGCTGCCCATTCTGGTGTTTAACGCCCAGAATGATACCTTTACTGGCGTTTTAATGCCAGTGAGCTCTTTTTCTCTGTGATTCTTCTGCTTTATGTTCTAAACCTTTGTTTCCCTTACTTGTTCACTGAAAAGCATTAATAAACATGAACAACAAAATTAAATGGACTTATATAATTGTTATAAACATCTAAATAATGGCTGGGTTGCCTCCCAGTAAGCGCTTCTTTACTGTCTTTAGCTGGACTTTTACTGAGTTTTTTAATTTAGTCTCAGTCTTGAGCATTCTTGCTCAACATCACCTTCAAGATATTGTTTGATTCTCTGTCCATTAACAATGAACTTTTTGTCCGAATCAATATCTTGAAGCTCTACATAGCTATATGGTGACACACTTGTAATCACATACGGTCCCCTCCACCGGGATTTCAATTTCCCAGGGAACAATCTGAGCCTAGAGTTAAATAGCAGGACCTTCTGTCCTTTCTCAAAGACTCTAGATGACAGCCTTTTGTCATGCCACCTTTTTGCTTTCTCTTTATAAATTTTAGCATTTTCGAAAGCGTTGAGTCTGAACTCCTCCAGCTCATTCAACTGGAGTAATCTTTTCTCTCCAGCTACCTTAGCATCAAGGTTTAGGAACCTGGTTGCCCAATAGGCCTTGAGTTCCAGTTCCACTGGCAAATAACAAGCTCTTCCATACACAAGCTGGTATGGATAGGTTCATATAGGAGTCTTGAATGCTGTTCTGTATGCCCACAGAGCATCATCCAAACTTCTTGCCCAATCCCTTCTACGGGTACTTATAGTCCTTTCCAGGATTCATTTTAGTTCTCTATTCGAGACTTCAGCTTGCCCATTTATCTGTGGATGATATGGAGTTGCCATTTTATGGTTAATTCCATATCGGACCAGAGCAGAGTCAAGCTGTTTATTACAGAAATGAGTGCCTCCATTACTGATCAGTATCCTAGGGACACCGAACCTACTGAAGATATGCTTCTGGAGGAATTCAACACTGTCTTAGTATCATTAGTGGGTGTTGCATTTGCCTCTACCCATTTAGATACATAGTCTACTGCCACCAGAATATAAGTGTTTGAGTATGATGGTGGAAAACGCCCCATGAAGTCAATACCCATACATCAAACAACTCAATCTCTAGGATCCTTTGCTGAGGCATGGAATAACCGTGAGGTATATTACCAGCTCTCTGGCAACTGTCACAGTTACGTACAAACTCTCGGGAGTCTCTATAGAGAGTAGGCCAGTAGAAACCATATTGGAGAACCTTTGTGGTTTTTCGCTCACCTCCAAAGTGTCCTCCATATTGTGATCCATGGTAATGCCATAGGATCTTCTGTGCCTCTTCTCTAGGCACACATCCGTGGATTACTCCGTCTGCACACCTCTTAAAGAGATATGGTTCATCCCACAAGTAGTACTTTGCATCAGAAATCAATTTTTTTATTTGTTGCTTACTGTACTCTTTGGTTATGAATCTCATAGCTTTATAGTTTGCAATGTCTGTAAACCATGGTAATTCCTCAATGGCAAAGAGTTGCTCATCTGGAAAGGTTTCAGAAATCTCAGTAGGAGGGAGGGACGCCCTTGCTACTGGTTCTATCCAGGACAGGTGATTTGCTACCTGGTTCTCTGTCTCTTTTCTGTCTCTTATTTCTATATCAAACTCTTGCAGAAGCAACACCCATATTATGAGTCTGGGTTTTGAATCCTGCTTTGTGAGGAGATATTTTAGAGCAGCATGGTCAGTGTACACAATCACTTTTGATCCCACTAAATAAGATATGAACTTGTCAATGGCATAAACCACTACAAGCAACTCCTTTTCTGTGGTTGTGTAATTCTTTTGTGCGTCATTTAAAACACGGCTAGCATAGTAAATGATGTGTATAATCTTGTTATGCCTCTATCCCAATACTGCACCAATGGCATAATTACTGGCATCACACATTAGTTCAAATGGTAATGTCCAGTCTGGTGCAGAAATGACTGGTGCTGTGACCAACTTAGCTTTCAGGGTTCCAAACACCTGCAAGCACTCTGTGTCAAAGACAAATGGCATGTCAGCAGCTAGCAGATTGCTCAGAGGTTTTGCAATTTTTGAAAAATCCTTTATAAACCTCCTATAGAATCCTGCATGCCCCAGAAAGCTTCTGATTGCGTTAACATTGGTAGGTGGTGGTAATTTTTCAATTACCTCTACCTTAGCTTGATCCACCTCTATTCCCTTGTTCGAAATTTTGTGCCCAAGGACAATTTCTTCAGTCACCATAAAGTGACAATTCTCCCAGTTTAAAACCAGGTTAGTCTCTTGGCACCTTTTCAAAACAAGTGCTAGATGGTCAAAACATGAGCTGAATGAGTCTCCAAATACTGAGAAGTCGTCCATAAAGACTTCTAAAAATTTCTCTACCATATTAGAGAAGATAAAGAGCATGCACCTCTGAAAGGTTGCAGGTGCATTACATAAACCAAATGGCATCCTTCTGTAGGCAAATACTCCAGAAGGACATGTGAATTCTGTTTTCTCTTGGTCCTGAGGATCTACTGCAATTTGGTTGTAACCTGAATAGCCATCCAAAAAGTAGTAGTATTCATGACCTGCTAGTCTTTCTAGCATATGGTCTATGAAGGGTAAAGGAAAATGATCCTTTCTGGTGGCTGTATTGAGTCTTCTGTAGTCAATACACATACGCCACCCTGTAACTATTCTTGTAGGAACCAGTTCATTCTTTTCATTATGAACCTCTGTCATGCCTCCTTTCTTGGGGATAACTTGGACAGAGCTCACCCAGGGGCTATAAGAAATAGGATAAATAATCCTAGCCTCTAGTAACTTAGTGACCTCTTTCTGCACCACCTCCTTCATGGCTGGATTCAGCCGCCTCTGTGGTTGAACCACTGGCTTGGCATCATCCTCCAATAGTATCTTGTGCATGCATCTGGCTGGGCTAATGCCCTTAAGATCACTTGCTGCCATTTCAAAAATATGCACTGTTCAAGCATTCATTCAGAAAATAAAAAGTATTGCCACCACATCAAAATAATTAAACTAATTCCAAGATAGAATTCGAAATTCATGTACTCCTTTTTCTTTTGCAATTAAAAACATTTTTCATTTAAGAAAGGTGATGGATTCATAGGAAATTCATAGCTTTAACACATAGACACTTAAACACTAATGATCATGTAATAAAGGCACAAACATAGACAAAACATAAAGCATATAATTTGAAAAACAGAAAAATAAAAACAAGGAAAATAAAAAACGGGTCCACCTTAGTGATGGCGGCTAGTTCTTCCTCTTGAAGATCTTATGGAGTGCTTGAGCTCCTCTATGTCTCTTCCTTGCCTTTGTTGCTCCTCCCTCATGGCTCTTTGGTCTTCTCTAATTTCATTGAGGATAATGGAGTGCTCTTGGTGCTCCATCCTTAGTTGCCCCATGTTGAAACTCAATTCTCCTAGAAAGGTGTTGATTTGCTCCCAATAATTGTGTAGAAAAAGCGCATCCCTTGAGGCAACTCAAGGATTTCATGATGAGGAACTTCCTCATGCTCTTATTGAGGTCCATGATTGGGGCTCTCTTGTTTGCTCCATCCTTTTCTTAGTGATGGGCTTGTCCTCTTCAATGAGGGTGTCTTCCTCTATGACAACTCCAGCTGAATTGCATAGGTGATAGATGAGATGAGGGAAGGCTAACCTTGCGAAAGTAGAGGGCTTATCCACCATCTTGTAGAGTTCTAGGGATATGATCTCATGAACTTCTACTTCCTCTCCATTCATGATGCTATGGATCATGATAGCCCGGTCTATTGTAACTTCAGACCGGTTTCTAGTAGGGATGATAGAGCGTTGGATGAACTCCAACCATCCCCTAGCCACGGGTTTGAGGTCAAGCTTTCTCAGTTGAACTGGCTTGCCTCTTGAGTCTCTCTTCTATTGAGCTCCTTCCATACAGATGTCCATGAGGACTTGGTCCAACCTTTGATCAAAGTTGACCCTTCTAGTGAAAGGATGGGGATCTCCTCTCATCATTGGCAAGTTAAATGCCAACCTCACATTTTTTGGACTGAAATCCAAGTAATTCCCCCGAACCATTATGAGCCAATTCTTTGGGTTTGGGTTCATACTTTGATCATGGTTCTTAGTGATCCATGCATTGGCATAGAACTCTTGAACCATTAAGATTCCGACTTGTTGGATTGGGTTGGTGAGAGTTTCCCAACATCTTCTTCGAATCTCACGTCGGATCTCCGGATATTGACTCTTTTTAAGCATGAAGGGGACCTCGGGGATCACCTTTTTCTTGGCCACAACTTCATAGAAGTGGTCTTGATGGACCTTTGAGATGAATCTTTCCATCTCCCATGACTCAGAGGTGGAAGCAATTGCCTTCTCTTTCCTCTTTCTAGAGGTTTCTCTGGCCTTAGGTGCCATTAATGGTTATGGAAAAATAGAAAAGTTGAGATTTTTCCATACCAAACTTAAAAGGTTTGCTCGTCCTCGAGCAAAAGAAGAAAGAAAAGAGTAGAAGAAGAAAAAATGGAGGAGATGGAGAGTAGTAGTGGTTTTGGCCAAGAGGGGTAATAGTGTGTATGATGTGTGAAATTAAAGGTAGTGAGGAGGGGTATTTATAGGGTAGGAGAGAAGGGGAATTCAGTCATGAAGGGGTGGGTTTGAGAGGGAAATAGTTTGAATTTGAATGGTGGGGTTTATGATGGATGGATGTGAGTAGTGAAGAGGATATGGGGAAGAGGGTAGGATTTGATAGGTAAAGGATATTTGGGGAAGAGTTATTGATGGGATTAGTCAAGGGTATTTAGGGAAGAGTGTTATGGAAAGGTGTGAAGAGGAGAGAAGAAGAAGTGGGGTAGGTGGGGATCCTGTGGGGTCCATAGATCCTGAGGTGTCAAGGAATTCTACTACTTGAACTATTCTAGTGTTCAAACGCCCTTAGTGTGCCAATAATGGCATTAAACACCAGCTCTGCTACCTTTCCTGGCATTAAACGCCAGTCTGCTGCCCCTTTCTGGCATTTAACGCCAGCCAGACACCCTTTTCTGGCGTTAAATGCCAGTCTGTCTGCCATTTCTAGCGTTTAATGCCAGCCAGACGCCAGACACCCTTTTTTGGCATTAAACGCCCAGAGTGCTGCCCATTCTGGAGTTTAGCACCCAGAATGCTGCCAGGCTAGGCGTTAAACGCCCATTCTGCTGTTCTTACTGGCGTTTAAACGCCAGTAAGCCTGTCCTCCAGGGTGTGCTATTTTTGATGCTGATTTTGATTTTGCTTTAATTCTGCAGTTGTTTTCATGACTTCACATGATCATCAATCTAAAGAAAACATAAAATGACAATGGAATATAAATAAATATAGTTAAATAACATTTGGTTGCCTCCCAACAAGCACTTCTTTAATGTCAATAGCTTGACAGTGAGCTCTTAGAGAGCTTCACAGAGACTTAGAGCTTGATGATGGCCTCCCAACATCAAACTTAGAAGTTGAGTGTGGGGGCTTTGTTTGACTCTGTACTGAGAGAAGCTTCTCATGCTTCCTCTCCATGGTTACAGAAGAAGATCCTTGAGCCTTAAACACAAGGTAGTTCTCATTCAATTGAAGGACTAACTCTCCTCTATCCACATCCATCACAGCTCTTGCTGTGGCTAGGAAGGGTCTTCCAAGGATGATGGATTCATCCTCTTCCTTCCCAGTGTCTAGGATTATAAAATCAGCAGGGATGTAAAAGCCTTCAACCTTCACAAAGACATCCTCTACAAGTCCATAAGCCTGTTTCCTTGAATTGTCTGCCATCTCTAATGAGATTCTTGCAGTGTGTACCTCAAAGATCCCTAGTTTCTTCATTACAGAGAGTGGCATGTGGTTTATACTTGAACCAATGTCACACAGAGCCTTCTTAAAGGTCATGGTGCCTATGATGCAAGGTATTAAGAATTTTTTGGATCCGATTTCTTCTGAGGTAATTTTTGTTGAACCAAGGTATTTAGTTCATTGATGAGCAATGGAGGTTCATCCTCCCAAGTCTCATGACCAAATAACTTGGCATTCAGCTTCATGATTGCTCCTAGATACTGAGCAATTTGCTCTTCAATAATATCTTCATCTTCTTCAGAGGAAGAATACTCATCAGAGCTCATGAATGGCAATAGTAAGTTCAGTGGAATCTCTATGGTCTCTATATGAGCCTCAGATTCCTTTGGTTCCTCAATGGGGAACTCCTCAGGGGTCAGTAGACGTTCATTGAGGTCTTCTTCACTGGAAATCACTGCCTCTTCCTCCTCTATAGGTTTGGCCATGTAAGTTATATTGATGGCCTTGCACTCTCTTTTTGGATTTTCTTCTGTATTGCTTAGGAGAGTACTAGGAGTAGTTTTGGCCACTCTTTTACTCAGTTGACCCACTTGTACTTCTAAATTTCTAATGGAGGACCTTGTTTCAGTCATAAAACTGAGAGTGGTCTTAGATAGATCAGAGATTATTGTTGCTAAGTCAGAGAGGCTCTACTTAGAATTCTCTATCTGTTGCTCAGAAGATGATGGAAATGGCTTACTATTGCCAAACCTATTTCTCCACCATTATTATTATTGAAGCCTTGATTAGGCTTCTGTTGATCATTCCATGAGAGATTTGGATAATTTCTCCATGAAGGATTATAGGTGTTTCCATATGATTCTCCCATGTAATTCACCTCTTCCATTGCAGGATTCTCAGGGTCATAAGCTTCTTCTTCAGAGGAAGCTTCTTTAGTACTTCCGGATGCAGCTTGCATTCCAGTCAAATTATGAGAAATCATATTGACTTGCTGAGTCAATATTTTATTTTGAGCCAATATTGCATTTAGAGTATTAATCTCAAGAACTCATTTCTTCTGAGTCATCCCATTATTCACAAGATTTCTTTCAGAAGTATACATGAACTGATTATTTGCAACCATTTCAATGAGTTCTTAGGCTTCTGCAGGCGTCTTCTTCAGATGAAGAGATCCACCAGCAGAGTGATCCAATGACATCTTGGACAATTCAAACAGACCATCATAGAATATACATAAGATGCTCCATTCTGAAAGCATGTCAAAAGGACACCTTCTGATCAATTGCTTGTATCTTTCCCAAGCTTCATAGAGGGATTCACCTTCCTTCTATCTGAAGGTTTGGACTTCCACTCTAAGCTTGCTCAACTTTTGAGGTGGAAAGAATTTGGCCAAGAAAGCATTGACCAACTTTTTTCAAGAGTTCAGGCTTTCTTTAGGTTGTAAGTCCAACCATCTCCTAGCTCTGTCTCTTATAGCAAAGGGAAAAAGCATGAGTCTGTAGACCTCGGGATTAACCCCATTGGTCTTGACAGTGTCACAGATTTGCAAGAATTCAGCTAAGAAATGATGAGGAACTTCTAATGGAAGTCCATGAAACTTACAATTCTGCTGCATTAGAGAAATTAATTGAGGCTTAAGCTCAAAGTTGTTTGCTCCAATTGCAGGAATTGAGATGCTTCTTCCATAGAAGTCAGAAGTTGGTGCAGTAAAGTCACCAAGCATCTTCCTTGCATCTCCACCGTTGTTGTTATTTTCAACTGCCTTGTCTTCTTCTTTTTCGAAAATTTCTGTAAGATTCTCTCCAGAGTGTTGTGCTTTAGCTTCTCTTAGCTTCCTCTTCAGAGTCCTTTCAGGTTCAAGATCAGCTTCAACAAGAATGTTCTTATCCTTGCTCCTGCTCATATGAAAAAGAAGAGAACAAAAAAGAAGAGGAATCCTCTATGTCAAAGTATAGAGATTCCTTTATGTGAGTAGAAGAATAGAAGAAATAGAATGAAGAAGGGAGAAGAAGAATTCGAACACAGAGAGAGGGAGAGGGTTTGAATTATAAGAAGAAGAGAAGTGTTAGTAAATAAATAAATAAATAGAAAGAGATGAGAGAGAGAGTATTCAAAAATTAATTCAAAAGAAAAGAAAAATATTTTTGTTTTTATTTTAATTATTAGTTAGAATTCGAATTTAAGAAGGAAAATAAAATAAAATTAGAATTTAAAACAATTAGTTAATTAAAAAGAATTTTGAAAAAGTGGTTAGTGATTTTCGAAAATTAGAGAGAGAGAAAAGTAGTTAGGTAGTTTTGAAAAAGATAAGAAATAGTAAACTTTTAAAATCAAACAAAAAGTCAAGTAGTTAATTGAAAAGATTTGAAAATCAATTTTGAAAAGATATGATTGAAAATCATTTTGAAAAAGATTTGAAAAGGAAATTAAAAAGATTTGATTTTTGAAATTAAAGTTGATTATTTGACTAACAAGAAACTAAAAGATATGATTCTAAAATTTAAAGATTGATCCTTTCATAATAGGCAAGTAACAACTTGAAAATTTCTGAATTAAAACATTAATTGTTAGCAATAAATTCGAAAATATGAAGTATAAATAAGAAAAAAAAAGATTTTGAAAATCAATTTTAAAATTTTCAAAAATATTAAGAAAAATGAAAAATATTTTATTTTTGAAAAAGATTTGAAAAGATAGAATTTTTAAATTGAAATTTTGACTTGACTAACAAGAAACAACTAAATTTAAAAATTTTTGACTAAGTCAACCCAAAATTTCGAAATTTATGAGCAAAATAGGGGAAAGATATTATTTTTGAATTTTGAATTTTTAATGAGAAGAGAGAAAAAACAAAAGAATGACACAAAACATAAGAAATTAAGATCAAAATAAATATTTCATGCAATAACACTTTGAATGTCAAGATGAACACCAAGAACACTTTGAAGATCATGATGAACATCAAGAACATATTTTTGAAAATTTTTAAGAAAAGAAAAACATGCAAGACACCAAACTTAAAAATTTTTAAACTTTAGACGCTAATAATTCGAAAATACATATGAAAAATAAGAAAATGTAAAGATCAAACAAAGAAAATCATCAAGAACAACTTGAAGATCAAGAAAGAACACATGATGTATTTTCAAAAATTTAAAGAAAATTAAAAACATGCAATTGACACCAAACTTAAAATTTGACACAAGACTCAAACAAGAAACACAAAATTTTTTTGGTTTTTATGATTTATTATTTTTTTTTGTATTTTTCGAAAATTATTTTGGAAAAAAGAAAATAAAGAGAAACAAAATTTTTAATAAGAATTCCAAGATTCGTGCAATGTTAGTCTAAAGCTTCGGTCCAAAAGAATTAGACATGGCCAAATGGCCAGCCAAGCTTCAGAATAACAATTACAGACATGTCCTTTCTCCAATGGAAAGTGGAAACCTCGGTCCAAAAGATTAGACATGGCTTCACAGCTAGCCAGGCTTCAACATATCTCATGAAACTCTAGAATTCATTCTTAAAAATTCTGAAGAACAAAATTTTCTTTTTATTTTATATTTTTTTCGAAAATAAAAATAAAAAGCTTCAACATAAAATAAAATTACCTAATCTAAGCAACAAGATGAACCGTCAGTTGTCCAAACTCGAACAATCCCCAGCAACGGTGCCAAAAACTTGGTGTGGAAAATCGTGATTCACACTTTTCACAACTCCGCACAACTAACCAGCAAGTGCACTGGGTCGTCCAGGTAATAAACCTTATGTGAGTAAGGGTCGATCCCACGGAGATTGTCGGCTTGAAGCAAGCTATGGTCATCTTGTAAATCTCAATCAGGCGGATTCAAATGGTTATGAGGTTTTGATAATTAAAATATAAATAAAACAAAATAAAATAAAGTTACTTATGTGATTCATTGGTGGGAATTTCAGATAAGCGTTTGGAGATGCTTTGTTGCTTCTGAACCTCAGCTTTCCTATTGCCTCCTTCCAAACATGCGTGCTCCCTTCCATGGCAAGCTGTAAGATCCTCTCAGTGAAAATGGTCCTCTACGGTTTCTGCACAGCTAATCAACTGTCAGATTTTTCGTCTCGGATGAAAAATACCAGGCACAGCTACTGCATGGCTAATCATCTGTTGGTTCCCGCTATTATCGAAATAGAATCCATTGATCCTTTTGCACACTGTCACTGCACCCAACATTCGCAGGTTTGAAACTCGTCACAGTCATTCCTTCCTAGATCCTACTCGGAATACCACAGACAAGGTTTAGACTTTTCGGATCTCAGGAATGCTGCCAATGATTCTAGCCTATACCACAAAGATACTAATCTCACAAACTCGGTCCGTGTATTAGATATCCAAGAGAATATACTCCGGCTATCATCCAATGACTACGTTGAACATCATGTAGACCGCTTTGTGGTTGTCAGGCACGCGGATCTTTGCTAAGCGAGTAACGAAGATTGGGTGATTGTCACGGGTCACCCCTTCATTCTGACTTAACTGAATTAAGTACGAGAGTATATCTTGGAGAAGAAGTAGGTGTGAATTGAAAGAAAAATAATAGTACTTGCATTAATTCATAAAGAACAGCAGAGCTCCACACCTTAATCTATGGGGTGTAGAAACTCCACCGTAGAAAATACATAAGTGAAAAAGGTCTAGGCATGGCCGTGAGGCCAGCCTCCAAATGTGAGCAATAGTCAAAAGATGTTCCAAAAGATTTCTCCAGATAGATCTAAAATAAATCTCTAAAAGTAGTTTTTATACTAGACTAGTAACCTAAGTTTAGAGAAAAGGAGTAACTAAGTGCAGATAGTGCAGAAATCCACTTCCGGGGCCCACTTGGTGTGTACTTGGGCTGAGCATTGAGCTTTACACGTGCATAGGCTGTTCCTAGAGTTAAACGCCAGCTTGGGTGCCAGTTTGGGCGTTTAACTCCAATTCTGGTGCTAGTTTGGGCATTTTAAGCCAGAAAGTTTTAGGCTGGCTTTGGACGCCAGTTTGGGCCATCAAATCTCGGGCAAAATAAGGACTATTATATATTTCTGGAAAGCCTAGAATGTCTACTTTTCAACGCAATTAAGAGCGCGCCAATTGGGTATCTGTAGCTCCAGAAAATTCACTTCGAGTGCAGGAGGGTCAGAATCCAACAGCATATGCAGTCCTTTTTCAGTCTCTGAATCAAATTTTTGCTCAGGTCCCTCAATTTCAGCCAGAAAATACCTGAAATCACAGAAAAATACACAAACTCATAGTAAAGTCCAGAAATGTGATTTTTGAATAAAAACTAATAAAAATATAATAAAAAGTAATTAAAACATACTAAAAACTATGTAAAAATAATGCCAAAAAGGGTATAAATTATCGCCTCATCAGACAGCTTTGCAGGTAGATCACTCCACTTGAAGAAAATGCCTGCAAAAGCAAGAGAACTCATTGAGATGGTTGCAAACAACCAATTCATGTACACTTCTGAGAGAAACACTGTGAATAATGGGGTAGCTTAGAAGAAAGGAGTTCTTGAAGTAGACACTCTGAATGCCATATTAGCTCATAACAAGATCTTAACCCAACAGGTCAATATAATCTCTCAGCATTTGACTGGAATACAAGCTACAACTGGCAGCACTCAAGAAGCTTCCTTTGAAGGAGAAGCTTATGATCCTGACCAACCCATGATGGAGGAGGTGAATTACATAGGAGAACTCTATGAAAACACCTACAATCCATCATGGAGGAATCATCCTAACCTTTCATGGAAGGATCAACAGAAGCCTCAGCAAGGCTTCAATAATAATCAAGGTGGAAGAACCCATAATAGGTTCAACAACAGGCCACCATTCCCATCTTCTTAGGAACATATGGAGACTCCTAA
Organism: Arachis ipaensis; assembly: GCF_059453495.1. Lineage (NCBI taxonomy): Eukaryota > Viridiplantae > Streptophyta > Magnoliopsida > Fabales > Fabaceae > Arachis > Arachis ipaensis. The sequence continues at coordinate 43,554,746 of NC_142444.1, read as the reverse complement.
GCAGAGCCTTTCTGACTTAATCACTATAGTCTCCAACCTCTCTAAGACCACTCATATTTTAATAACTGAAACAAGATCCTCCATCAGAAATTTGGAGGTACAAGTGGGTCAACTGAGCAAGAGAATCCCTGAGACTCTTCCTAACATTCTTCTTAGTAACACTGAAGTAAACCCAAGAGAAGAGCGCAAGGCCATCACTATTGAAGTTGAGGCCGAACCTGAAGGGAGCAATCTAGTGTTGAACGCCAATAATGAGATCCCTAATGGGCGTTCAGTGCCCAATGCTATACCTTTAATGGCATTGAACGCCAATAAGGAAGACCTTACTGGGCGTTCAACGCCCGAACTGGCACAAGAGCTGGCATTGAACACCAGTAAGGAGGACCTTACTGGGCGTTCAATGCCCAAATTGGCAGAGAAGCTGGCGTTGAACGCCAGTGAAGATGTCCCCATTGAGCGTTCAATGCCCAAAAAGCTACAAGAGATGGAGTTGAACGCCAGTAAAGGTGTTCCTACTGAGTATTCAACACCCACTGATGAAGTTCCTATCCAAGAAATAAAGGAAACCAAGGCTCATGTGGAGACCATAGAGGTCCCCTTGCAAGCACTCTTACAATTCATGAGTTCTGATGAATACTCATCCTCTGATGAGGATGAGGAAACTATGGAAGAGCAAGTTACTCGGTACCTAGGAGCTCTCATGAAGCTAAATGCCAAGTTATTTGGAGTAAAGACATTGGAGAAAGAACTTCCAGTGCTTACCAAAGAACTCAATGCTTTGGTTCAGCAGAAGCTGCCTCAAAAGCTTCCGAATCCCAGACGCTTTCGAATTCCTTGCACCATAGGCACCATGACCTTTGAAAAGGCTCTGTGTGACCTAGGGTCAAGTATAAACCTTATGCCACTCTTTGTAATGGAGAAGTTGGGAATCTTTGAGGTACAAACTGCAAATATCTCACTAAAGATGGCAGACAAGTCAATGAAAAGAGCATATGGCCTTGTAGAGGATGTCTTAGTAAAGGTTGAAGACCTTTACATCCCTACAAACTTCATAACCCTAGATACTGGGAAAGATGAGGATGAATCCATCATTCTTGGAAGACCTTTCCTAGCCACTGCCAATGCTATCATTGATGTAGCAAAGGGAGAACTGATTTTACAATTAGGAGAGAAGCACATCTTGTTCAAGATGCCTCACCCCAACTCTCCCTCTAAGAAAAGAGAGATAACTGTGCGACACTTAGTGTTCCAACCATCTCTTTCAGTGCAGAGCTTTACTAAGCCCCCAAACACCAATTCTAAGTTTAGTGTTGGGCAGCCATCAACAAGCACTGAGAACAAAGGTACTAAGAAGAAAGTACTTAAAAGCTGGAGGGACAAAAAGATCCCACAGAAGGCCTCCTAATTTGAGAGTTGTCTTCACCAAGAAACCAATCATACCACATACAGTGAGTCGTATCTTGTCTCTAGAGCATGTGGAGCTCATTCATGAAAAGACAGGAAGGAAGTTCACTGTAAGAGGCGAAAATCTGAGCCCATATCAATCTCCGTAAGGAGCTAACCGTCAAGCTAGTGACGTTAAAGGAGCGCTTATTGGGAGGCAACCTAACCATAATTATTAATGTTTTTCTTTGAATTTATTTTTCTTAGTTATTTTGTTTAGGTTCATGATCATGTGCATTAGTCAGAATAGAGACAGAAACTTTCAGAGATGGAAACAAAACACTCTGGAATAAGTATCTTGCTGGCATTGAATGCCAGACAAGGAAAGCAGAGTGGGCGTTCAACGCCTACAAAGGGTAATATTACCGGCGTTGAATGCCAGCCAGGGAGCAAAGGCTGGGCGTTCAACGCCCAAAAGGAGTAGAAAACCTGGCATTGAACACCAGGAAGGAGGTCTCTCTTGGGCGTTCAACGCCCTGAATGGAGCAGGAAGCTGGCGTTAAACGCCAGCTATAGAGCATGAGCTGGGCATTCAACGCCCATAAAGGGGGCAGGGAATTTGAATTCCCTAGCCTCTAAGGACTAGTGGGTCCCATAGCATCTTCACCTACCCCACCTTCTTCTCTCTTTTTTTCACACTTCTCCACACACTCTTCTCTATAAACCCTCAACCAATCACATCCATACCTCTTCCCAAAAACCATCATAACTCCCACCAACCCCCACCCACTAAATTTCAAACTTTTCCACCCATATTTCCCCCCAATCTTTCAAAACCCTAACCATACCCTCCCTATAAATACCCCTTCATACCACTTATCCCACACACTACTCATACACTTTTAGCCCTCTTTTGGCCGAATTGCTATCCTCCCTCCATCTCCATCTATTTTCTTCTTCTTCTACTCTATTCTTCCCTTTTGTTTATTTTTGCTCGGGGACGAGAAAAGCTTTTAGGTTTGGTGTTGGAAAAGCCTTACTTTTTGCTTTCCATTCCTACTTATGGCACCCAAGGTTGGAGAACCCTCTAGATAGAGGAAAGGAAAGGCCGTAGCCGCCACCTCTGAATCTTGGGAGATGGAAAGATTCATCACCAAAGCCCACCAAGACCACTTCTATGAAGTAGTGGCAAAGAAAAAGGTGATCCATGAGGTCCTTTTTAAGCTTAAGAAGAATGAGTATCCGGAGATCCAACATGAAATCCGAAGAAAAAGTTGGAAAGTCCTAATCAATTCCATCCAAGAGGTTGGGATCTTAATGGTACAAGAGTTCTATGCTAATTCATGGGTCACGAAAAACCATGACATTAGTGTGAACCCTCATCCAAAAAATTGGAGCACCATGGTCTAAGGGAGAATCTTGGACTTTAGTCCGGAAAGTGTAAGGTTGGCATTCAACTTGCCTTTGATGCAAGGAGACCCACATCCTTACACTAGAAGGGTCAATTTTGATCAGAGGCTAGATCAAGTGCTCCCAGATATCTGTGTGGAAGGAGCACAGTGGAAAAGGGATTCCCAAAGCAAGCCTATCCAAATAAAAGGGCATGACCTCAAGCCCATAGCTAAAGGATGGTTGAAATTCATCCAACGCTCTATCATATCTACTAGCAACCGGTCCAAGATGACCATAGACCGAGCCATCATGATCCATTACATCATGCTCGGAGAGGAGGTGGAAGTACATGAGGTGATACCTCAAGAGTTGTACAAAGTGGCAGAGAAGCCCTCCACCCAAGCAAGGTTAGCTTTCCCTCATCTTATTTGTCACCTATGTAATTCAACTGGAATTCTCATAGAAGGTGACATTCAAATTGAGGAGGACAAGCCCATCACTAAAAGAAAGATAGAGCATACTAGAGAGCCGGTACATGAACCACAACATGAGCAAGTAGAGCCGCCTCAACATGAGATCCCTGAGATGCCTCAAGGGATGTATTTTCCTCCTCAAAGCTATTGGGATCAATGGTATACTTCTGTGGGAAAATTAAGCTATAACATGAATTAGTTGAGGATGGAGCATCAAGAGCATTTCACCATCCTCAATGAAATTAGAGAAGATCAAAGAGCTATGAGGGAAGAACAACAGAGACAAGGGCATGACATTGAAGATATCAAGTGCTTTATATTGGATTCTCTAGAGGAAGTGGTAGCTGTCGTCACTAAGGTGGTCCCGTTCCATCACCCCTTGCTTTTATGTCATTTTTCTATTTTCCATTATGTTTTGTTGTTTGTTCTCATGTTCTTATTGCATGATCATTTCTATCTATGTCTTAAAGTTATAAAATATTCTATATATCTCTTACCTTACATAAAAAAAATCTTATTTAAGAGAGATTAAGTTGCATGAATTTCGAGTTTATTTTAAGAATAGTTCAATTATCTTGATGTGGTGGCATTGCTTTTATTTTCTGAATGTATGAATGAACATTGCATATTTGAAATTGGAGTTAAGAATGTTGGCTCTTGAAAGAATGATGAAAAAGGAGAAGTATTATTGTTAATTTGAAAAATCAAAAGAAATTGATTCTTGAAGTAAGAAAAAGCAGCAAAAAGTAAGATGCAATAAAAATAAAAGCAAATGCATGCGGAAAAAAATATATAGAAAAAGAAAGAAGCAATAGAAAAAGCCAATAGCTCTTTAAACCAAAAGGCAAGAGCAAAAAGCCAATAACCCTTTAAACCAAAAGGTAAGGTTAAAAGGATCCAAGGCTTTGAGCATCAATGGTTAGGAGGGCCTAAAAGAAACAAAATCTTGGCCTAAGCACTCCAAAGGAACAGTGTCCCTAACTATATGCTTGTGGTGTAAAGGTGTCAAGTGAAAAAGCTTGAGACTGAGCAGTTAAAGTCGTGATCCAAAGCAAAAAGAGTGTGCTTAAGAACTCTAGATGCCTCTATCTGGGGATTCTAGCAAAGCTGAATCACAATCCAAAAGGGTTCACCCAGTTAAGTGTCTGTGGCATTTATGTATCCGGTGGTAATACTAGAAAACAAAGTGCTTAGGGCCACGACCAAGACTCTAAAAACTGTGTTCAAGAATAAAAAAGAACTGAATTAGGAGAGTCAATAATATCATCTGGATTCTAAGTTCCTAAAGGATGCCAACACTTCTGAGCTTCAATGGATAGTGAGATGCCAAAACTATTCAAAAGCAAAAAGCTACTAAGTCCCGCTCATCTAATTGAAACTGAGCTTCAATGAAAACTCTGAGATTTATTGTATCGTACTCTTCTATTTTATCCTACTTTGTTTTTAGTTGCTTGGGGATAAGCAACAGTTTAAGTTTGGTGTTGTGATGAGCGGATATTTTATACGCTTTTTGACTCATTTTCATGTAGTTTTTATTATGTTTTATTCAAGTTTTATTAAGTTTTCATAGGTTTTAGTGCAAAATTTACATTTTGGATTCTACTTTGAGTTTGTGTGTTTTTATGCAATTTCAGGTATTTTTTGCCTGAAATTGAGGAGCTGGAGCAAAAGTCTGATTCAGAGGCAAGGAAAGCGTAGCAGATGTTGTCAGGATCTGACTTCCGTGAATTCAAGCAAACATTTCTGGAGCTACAGATATCCAAATGGAGCGTTCTCAACGGCTATGGCAAGCTAACATCCAGGGCTTTTCAGAAATATATAATAGTCTATACTTGTCTTTGGAGATGAAGGCCCAAAACTGGCATTCAACGCTAGCCATCTACCCCAGTCCTGGCATCCAACGCCCACAGAGAGGTGGCCAGTGTCCAACGCCCAAAGGGGAGTCCAAAGGGGGCGTTCAACACCCAAGAGCCCTACTAGCACGTGAAGACACCCTTAGCTCAGCCCAAGCACTCACCAAGTAGGCCCCGAAAGTAGATTTTTGCACTACAAGCCTAAGCCTATCATATTTCTGTAATCCTTAGTTATTAGATTAGTATATATAGGAGAAGATCAACCTTGTTTAGGATCTTCGACACTAGGACTCTCCAGCATATCATATTTTCGAACACCATTATGTACATTATGAGCCACTAAACCTCCTAGGTAAAGGTTAGAAGCTCTGCTGAGTTTTATGGATTAATAAAAGTACTACTGTTCTATATCAATTCGTGTTTGATTCTCCCCTATGATGTATCTTCATTCTTCAACCTTATAGATCAGTTGAACCGTCATAAGTTATCTCTATTCTACATGGGTTCAGCGAGCGTCTTTCATCGGATATCAATGAACCATTAGCTTGAGGATACATCTGTTAGACGGCTAATCCACGACTTCGTTGGGGACTTCTTGAGACATCAGTTCAGTCGAGGTATGGGGAGATTAGGGTCTTTGTGGTAAAGGCTAGAACCAAGGCGCAACATTCTCTAATCCAGAAGATTCGACCTTGTCTGTGGCATTTTGACTAGGATCACCAAGGGAATGAACTGTAGGAGCTTCACCCTCATTCAGACTGGATGCGCACTAAACCTGGTGCTCAGCCTAGAGGAAGATTGGCGGTCGCTCAAACCGGCGTTGATCACATACAGCCTGCTATAGAAGAAATCATTCACAGGTGGATTAGACGGTAAGAAAGTATTGATCCAGAAGAACAAAGCACCTCTGAAGCCTTAACCATCTTCTTATCATTGAATTCACAATTACTGAGTAACATTATCTTTATTTTACTTTTATGAACTTACACAACTAAACAACTTTTCTATCCACCTAACTAAGATTTACAAGATAACCACTGTTTGATCCACGCCGACAATCCTCGTGGGATCGACCCTGACTCACCTCAGGTATTACTTGGACGACCCAGTGCACTTGCTGGTTCAGTTGTGCAGAGTGTGGGAATTTGTGAACCATGAGCCTGGATAGACAGTGAGCTTGTGACACATAAGATTGGGGTTTATCCCGGGCATATCGGAGGCTTTTTAGGCGAAGAGGTCAGAATTTTGTTATAAGAGCTTAATGAGGTCTGTTTTTAACTGTTCCTCGATATTGGCTCCTATACTTGTTGTTTTCCCTGCATGGTCTCTGATTTGTACCTCTTCAATTTTTTCACTAGGTTGTGGTCGTAGCTCTTCTTATGCTCGGACACTACCAAGCTCAGTTGTGTTGACTTATTTACCCTTTGTGCTACCCTTTAGATTTAGGCTTTCATTATAATACTTTCTTGCCAACTTCTGATATCCTTTTACAGTGGCAATTCCTTCTGAAGTCGGGAATTTCATGCATACGTGAGGTGTGAAAATGACTGTAGCTAGCCGATTTAGAGTTGTCTGACCTATTAAGGTATTGTAGGCTGATTCCATGTCGATTACAATGTAGTCAACACTTAAGCTTCTTGATTTCATGCCTTTACCAAAAGTAGTATGCACCGAGATGAAACCAAGAGGCCAGATGGGCATATCGCCTAACCCAAAGAGGTTATCTGGATAAGCTCTCTTCTAACCCAAGTTTATTAAACACGGGCTTAAATAATATGTCGGCTGAGTTTCCCTGATCCACCGGAGTTCTATGAAGGTTTGCATTAGTGAGGTTCATTGTAATTATAACAAGGTCGTCATGACCAGGTGTCACTCCTTGGGCATCTTCTTTGGTGAATGAAATTGTGGGTAAATTGGGAACATCGCTCTCTTTACCAACTTGGTATACTTCCTTAAGATGCCTTTTACGAGAGGACTTAGTTATTTCTCCTCCTGCAAATCCTCAATTTATTATGTGTATGTGCCTATCAAGGGTTCGCGATGGCTGATCTCACCGACCTTCTTTGTCGACTCTCTTCCTTTTTCTTGGATCATCGAATCTATCCACGAGGTATCTTTCTAGCCAATCTTCTCTGGCCAACTTTTCTATGACGTTTTTCAGATTATAGCAATCATTGGTAGAATGCCCATATAGTTTATGATACTCGCATATTCTGTTCGACTTCCAACTTTCTTGTGTTTAATAAGACGAGGAGGTGGAAGTTTTTCAGTGTGGCAGATTTCCCTGTAGATGTCAACAAGAAAAACTCGGAGCGGGGATAGTTATGATATCTTCGAGACTTCTCCGAGTTGTATTCCTCTTTTTTCTTCGCTTCCTTATCTTTGTCTCGAGCTTAGTAGGAAGGATTTTGCCTTGGAATTGACTCTCTAAGTCAAAATTTCTCCTCCATATTAATGTATTTCTCTGTCCGCTCTTGTACTTCATACAAAGAAATCGGATGTCGCTTGGGTAGAGATTGAGAAAATGGTCCTTCTCTGAGGCCGTTAACCAACCCCATTATCACTTTTTCTGTGGGTAAATTTTGGATCTCCAAACAGGCTTTGTTAAATTGCTCCATGTAAACTTGGAGAGTCTCTCTGACTTCTTGCTTGACCCCAAGTAGGCTGGGAGCATATTTGACTTTATCATTTTGGATCGAAAAGCGGGTGAGAAACTTTCTAGCTAGCTCGTCAAAACAAGTGACCGACCTAGGTGGTAGACTATCAAACCACTTCACCGCCACTTTGATTAGCTAGTGCAGAATTTATAACCCACAAACTAAGCGGCAAGTGCACCAGGTCGTACCAAGTAATACCTCAGGTGAGTGAGGGTCGATCCCACGAGGATTGATGGACTAAGCAACAATGATTGAATGATTTACTTAGTTAGACAAATAGAAAAGAGTTTTGAGAGTTCAATTACATCAAACAGTAATTCAAAAAATTAGAAAGCAAGCAGTAAATTGGTGTGAATAATATATGAGTAAAACAGTTAAGGTTTCAGAGATATCTATCTTCAGGATTGACTTTTCTTATTAACTATTTTAATCATGCAACATTATGTGACTAAACCCTAATTCCTTAGACCTTTTTAGTCTCCTCTAACCTGTATCAACCGCCAATTCCTTGGTCACTTGATTCCAATCAGAGGGTGAAGTTCAATTCTAGTTTATGTGCCACAAAAATCCTAATTATTCAAATATAAGAGGATTATATGTCACGTATCCCGTTAAGTCCATATAATTAGAAATTTAGGAGAAATTATTTTCAAGCTGTTGTTCAAGTAAAGAGCTTTTCCAAGTTATACAAAACTCAATTAGAACAAGAGTCATACTTCCGTTCCATCCAGATTCATAAGATAAAGAACAAAAATAATTCTTGAAATAGAAATCAATACATGAATTAAAATAATAAAAATAATAGTATAGATCCATATATACAATAGACAGAGCTCATAACCTTAACAGTGGAGGTTTAGTTGCTCATGGTTCAGAGAGAAAACTAGGATTCAGAAAAACTGTAAATTGCGAAATGAGGTAGAAGAGAAGAGATTACCTCGAAGGGCTTATTCTTTTCCCTTTTATATCTAATCCTAATTAGTGTAAATTATATTTCCTAAAACTAAATAATATCTTTTCTAATTTAAAAATAAAATAAAGTCTAAATCAAAATTAATTCAATACACTTGGTGCGAGCCTTGTATGACGAATGGGGACCACTTGAGTTCTCTAAGGTGGCGCCAAACTTCAATTGATTCGTAGGCACTTCTTCAAGTCTCCTTGCTAGCGTCAAACTTGAGTAACCTCAAGTCTAGCTTCAATTGGTCTGCATGCATTCCTTGGAGTTTCTTTGTTAGCGCCAAACTTGAGGTATCTTAAGTTTGGCTTCATTAAGTCCGTGTGTGTTCTCCAACTCTTCTTAGCTGGCGCAAAACTTGAGGTATCTCAAGTTTAGCTTCATCAAGCCAGCATGCTTTCCTTAGAGAATGAGTGTGTGGTGCCAAACTTGAGGTGTCTCAAGTTTGGCTTCAACCTGTCCGAAAGCAATGGGGCTTGTGTAGTGCTCCTGGCGCCAAACTTGGAACAGTCCAAGTTTGGCTTTAACTCCTTATTCTGTTGTAGCTTTGTTTCTTCACGCAAACTCTGTCAAATTCGTCCAAAATGCTACCTGAAATAAACAGAATTGCATACAACTCAAAGTAGCATTCGTAGTGGCTAAAAGATATTTAAATCTTGATTAAACTAACAATTCAAATGCAAATTCACCAGGAAAATGTAGAAAAGATGCTCAAGCCAAACTTGAATTGTTGCTTGTCCTCAAGCAACCAGAACTAATACATATTTAAGATGTGGATTTGCATGAGGTGTGAGAGTTCAATTAGGCTCATGTCTCTTCTTGAAGTGGGGTTTCTCTATTGCAATACTAAATAATTTTGGCATCTCACTCTCCTTTGAATCAGAGGAATGTCATTGTCATTCGGAGTTAGAATCCGGATAATATTATGAATTCTCTAATCTTTATACTCCTTGAACACAACAAATTTCCTTTAATTCTCTTTTCTTTGGTGCTTTACACCCCGAGCCTATCCGTGACTTTAAATGTTTTCTCTCAAGCTTCACCTGACACAAAAACACCACAAGCACTTAACTGGGGAACTCTCTTTAAGTTCTGATTTTTCTTTCAGTTACTCCCAGACAGTGGTGCTCAAAGCCTTGGGCATACTTTGCTAAATGCACTTGATCTCGACTCTTAGTGCTCTGTCTCAAGGATTACTTGACACAATTACACCACAAGCATATGACTAGGGAAATAACTCTTTGAGCTTTTAATCATGTTTGACCTTCCTAGTCATTGATGCTCAGAGTCTTGAACCTTGCTTTTATTTTTCTTTTGCTTCAAGGATTAAGCTTTTGTTTACTTTAGAGAATTCATAATAGTTTTCTAAATTTTTGTTCCTCATACATCAACATCCTTTGATTCAAATTCAAATATGCACTGTTCATATTATGCATTCAGAACCACAGATAATACCACTACATTTAAGTAAATAAGAATTCTCTTAAATATAAACTCAATTTCTCATGCAATACATCACTTCTTTTCTTTTCTTTTTAGATTCAAGCTCAGTGAGCAGTACATGAGAAAAAAAAATTTTAAACTAAAAGCAAATAACAGAATGAAACTAAATCTAAGAATTGAAAGTACTAAAAATCATGCAGGCAATCAAAGCAACAGAAAATAGAAGACAACAAAATAGGAACAGAAGGGAAAATAGAATGAAAAGAACTCAACCACCTCAGTTACGCTGGTGGCCATCTCATTCCTCCAGCTGTGCTCCTCCATGAAGAACATTCATCTCCCCATGGTGCCACTGATGATACGATAAATAGAGGGCGCACCCTACAACACCAAACTTAAAAGTTTGCTTGTCCCCAAGCAAAGAAAAACTCCAGGGTGTCAAAAATTCCTTTTAATTGCTCCTGTTCCTATTCTAACCACTCTGCATGACCAAAACACATGTAAAACAAGAAAAATTCTAAAAAAATTGAGATAAAGTAATTTAAAGCCAGAACTAAAATAACTATAATGCTAAAATCAAAATAACTATAAAATTAAAACCAAAGTAACTGCAAAAACAAGGATACTAGTAGTTGGGTTGCCTCTCAACAAGCGCTTCTTTAATGTTACTAGCTTGACACTTGATTGTTGAATTTTCTTCCTCTTCTTCCAGTTAGTTAAAAGAAATATCTCCAAGGGGGGAGAGGTGAAAATTAGTGCCCCCTGATATAAATTCCTCCTAACAAGCTTTCTTTTATTGTGGTTCACTTGATTCACCTTGCTTGTTGGGGTAGAGCTTAGATTTTTTTTTATGACATTTTCTTTTTCATGGATATTTTCTTCTGTTTCTTGGTCAAAATCCCCTTTTCAGTGCTTTCCTTGGTTGCCTTCACTTCTTTGATTTCAAAATTTGGGTGTTGGGTGATAGTTGGAGTGTACCCTTAATCAAAAATTTCTTGAATTGGTGGTTCAATAAACTCACCCTCTATGCCACTCTTTGGTTCATTAGGACCAAGGAAAGCATATTCAAGTGTTGGGGGGAGGGGGAAGACTTCATTCAAATGTGGGCAGTGCATTCAGATTTTTCTTCTCAGAAGTTTGCATGCATAGAATTATAGGTACTTGTATGGCTTCCTCCGGAATTATTGGAATATACAAGCATGGAGTGTGCATGGCTTCCTCCTTTGTTTGTGTATCTGATAAATCCCGATTTTGTGGTTTATCTTGTGCTTAATTTGGGAGATTTTATCACATTTTCTCACATTTATTCAATGAAATGGCATGGTTTTGTAATTCTCCCTTGAATTATGCTTAAATGTAAAAACATGCTTTTTAGGCCCTAATTTGGTGATTTTAGATCCACTTTAATTCCATTCAATTCCTTGATGTGTTTGTTAAGTAATTTCAGGTTCATAAGGCAAGTATTGGATGGAAGAAATGAGAAGAAAAGCATACAAAGAGGAGAATGCATGAAGAGACAAAGGTTTGGAATGTACCAACGGACGCGCACGCGTACAAGGCGCGCACGCGCAAAAGTGGTTTCTCACAAGGACGTGCACGCGTACATGCCGCTTCCGCGCAGATTGGGAATTTGCCAGCGACGCGCACGCGCACATGGCGCGCGCGCGCCGATACTGTTACTTGGCCCACTTAATGGCAAAATGCTGGGGGCGATTTCTGAGCTACCCAGGCCCAAATCCAACTTGTTTCTGAGTGTATTTCATGCAGAATTGAAGTCCAAGCAAAGGGGGAGCAATTGTTGGTAGCATTAGCATCATGTAGGTTAGTTTCTAGAGAGAGAAGCTCCCTCTTATCTCTAGAATTAGGTTAGGTTAATTTTCATCTTAGATCTAGATTTAATTCATGCTTTGATTTACTTTTCCTTTACAATTTCTTGTTCCTCTACTCTTTCTCTTTCTAATTTTATATTTCATTCTTGTAATTGCTTACTTTGTTGTTGATGCACTTTTGTTCTTCCATTTTCCTTTAATGCAATTTCTGATTCATGTTCCTTTATTGTTGATTTGATTTGTTGTTGTTTAATTCCTTGCAATGGACTAGTGTAGATTTACTTTCCTTGCTATTTTACTATGTTTTCCTTTTATGCCTTCTAAGTGTTTGATAAAATGCTTAGTTGGATTTTAGAGAAGAATTTTGTGCTCTTGGCTTGGGAAGGTAACTTAGGAACTCTTGAGTTACTAATGTCCAAGTGATTGACGATTGGGAGCCATTAACGCTAGATCTCACCAATTGATTAGGTGTAGAACTAGGACTTATGGACTTGGCTTGACATAGCTCACTTGACTTTCCTCTACTATTAGTTAGGGGTTAACTTAGTGGGGTTGGTCCTTGCCAATTCTCATGTTGTGGTTAGTGATAAGGATAGAGATCCTTGACCACCTAACCTTGCCAAGACTTTTCAGTTGTTAGTTTATTTTTATTGCTATTTACATTCCATGTCTCTTATCCCAAAAATCCCAAAATATCTCATAACCAATAACAAGACACTTTGTTGCAATTCCTAGGGAGAATGACCCGAGGTTCCAATACTTCGGTTTATAAATTTAGGGGTTTGTTACTTGTGACAAACAAATTTTTGTATGAAAGGATCCTTGATTGGTTTAGAAGCTATACTTTACAACGAGCTTTCAATTGTGATTTCTAAACCGTCAAGAATTCGTTCATCAAAATGGCGCCGTTGCCGGAGAGTTGCAATGGTGTTATGTTATTGGTTATTGTATATATGTGAATATTGTGAATAGCTTGATTTTTGGATTGCTTGTTAGTTTTTGCTAGTTTTAGGATTTTGTTTCATTATTTCTTGTTAGCTTTTGTTTCTTATTTTTACTTTTCACTATGAATTCACTTGGGCTATGAGTGTGATTACAACTATGTTGTAGGAAATGGGAACTTCAATGAAGATGTGCATCAAGGATGGGATAACCAAAGATGGGAGGAGCCATATGCATATGATCAATCCTCTTGGCAACAACCTCCACCAATGCACTATGACGAAGAGCCATTCTATGATGCACACCAATCAAATTGTTATGGTGAATCCCCTTGTGACTTCCAAGAACCACCACCATACACCTATGAGCCATATCCTCAACATAACCCTCAACCATACTCACAAGCCCCTTCTTATCAACCATCTTCATATGACCCTAATCCATATCCATCCTACCAACAATCATATGAGCCATATGAACCACACATAGAGCCATCACTACCCCAATATCAACATTTTCAAGAACCACCCCCTCCATATTGTTACCAAGATGAATACTACTTACCACCACAACTCTACCAAGAAGAACCACCTTCCAACTATAATACCTTTCCCCCAAACAATGAACCCTCTCTTTCACCATCATCCCCTGATGAAGCCTCTATGCTAGAATTAAGGGATCTTGAATCTCATATCTTAAGGCAATACGAGGAGGATGAAAAGAAATTTGAGGAGTTAAGAGTAAAAATGGCCATCATGGTAGATGCCATTGGCAACATAGTCTCATCCCGCCTAAGCCTATGCGATCAAGGCACTTCCATTGTGGAATGTGGAGAAGCAACCAAGGAGCTTAGTAAGGGAGTGAACTTGAAGCTCCAAGGTGAGGAAGAGGAGTTAAAGCAAGAAATGCAACAAGCGGAGGAGGTAAAGATTATTGAAGAAGAGGAAAAAGTGGTTAAAGACTTAGGAGATGCGGAACCACCTTGGGAGTCTAGGATTGAAGAAAACCCCTCCAAGATGATTGAATTTGATACTAAGGAGGAATATGCATAACCTCCAAGGCATATCTCTTGTGAAGAATTGGATGGGATAGAGCAAGAATTGAGTTCCCTTGGTGATGAAGATCAAGCATCAAGACTTAGTGGTGAAGAATCCTTTGAGCATGAAGAACTTTCTCCTGATGAGATGGAAAGTAATGTGGAGGTAAATATCTCTCATCCTCCCATTTATGATTTGAGTAAGGGAAAAGGGTTAGATAAAATTGTTGAACAAAGGATTGAAATTAAGAGATCTTGTGAAGAGGTGGAAGTCCTTAGAAAAAGGAGGATGGGAATTGAATACGCCTTGTCAAGACCCTTGAATCACCTTTGCCTAGGTTGCCATCTACACCTTCATTTGAGTGGATGAAACTCATTTCTATTATCTTTGTTATCCCACTTGAATATGGCTTGCTTGAAACGGATGGTCAACTTTGGATGCTTTGTGGGATGAAGCGTAAAAGAAAGATGTTTCGTGGTTGACGTTGCAAATCAAGGCTCATTATGGTTGAAGCTTCAAGGAGTAAAGGTTGGACTAGTGCTCAATTGGATGGGTCTAGGAGGATAGTTTGGTACCTTCATGAGAATTCATCTCTCTTGCCACCCGGAGGAAACCACCATGATCAACTCAAGGACGGGTGTGAAAACAAAGTGTGGGATCCTGGATCGCACAAGGAAGATCAACTTTGGGAGCTTATGGTTTGTGAAGAACTCCATCAAAGCTTGGAGTTATTAACTTTGAATGATGATGCACAATGGAAGTCCAAGCATTGGTGGATGTTCAAGGATGGATTCAAGCACAAGCCACCTTGATGAGGAGCTCCCCATAAGTCCAACTTAAGGACAATAAACAAAAGTGCTAGGTGGGAGACACCCCACCATGGTAACATCTTTTCATTTTCCTCTTTGTACATATTGGTAATTTAGGTTTAATTTCATGTTTTGTTTGATTTGTTAAGTTTGTTTGGGAGTCTAGTAGGTTAAATAAGGTTTTATGATATTTTGGTAGTTGTTTGGAGGTTTGGAATGCTTGGTTTGGTGCAAAAACATAGAAAAATTTTGAAAAACAGAGCACCACCCACGCGCACGCGCACTCCACGCGTATGCTTGAATCAGGCAATTTCGGCCATCCACGCAGACGCGCCATGTACGCGTACGCGTGGATTGAGTTTTCCACCCCTCCATACATTCACCCGAGAGTTGTGCCTGAAGTGTGCCAACTTGGTGCCCCAGGGCACGCGAACGTGTACCTTGCGCATCTGCGTCGACTCTCTACTTTGTCATGCACTACGCGTACGCGTCGCTTCCATTTTATTCATCCACGCTTATGCGCACATGACGCGCACGCGTGGATTGCCCTGTTTCAGTCACCTTCTTTTCTTCTCCTCTTTCCATTTCTTTCCTTCTTCTCTTCTCTTTCCACCCTTCAATCATCATCCAACACTACCAAACATCATGTAACACCATTTCTTTTAGTTAGTTAGTTAGTTTTATTTTTGTTTTCCATTATAAGTGTTGGATTATTAATCTTGTTTACTATTTACTGCTGCTTATTACTGATAGGATGTTAGTTTAACATCATTATGTTATTACCATTGTTGGATTCCTTTGTTGAGGTTACAATTTATTACTTGGTTTTGGATTTTCATGTTGAACATTTGTGAATACCAAGTACATGTGACATTGCCTTTAAGCTCTTAACTCTTTTGAATTGCATGTTTTGGCCACCATGCATTCGTCATCTATTGTTAGGCAATTGTACATTATCAATGCATTTTTTTTAGGATGCTTGTTCTAATTGATCATCACCTATTTCATGCATTGAGATTTTTGAAATTGTGAAATCGGATCGAAAACTTACCTAGTGACATATTTTTTAGCTTTGTAAAGTTTTGTGGGCCACACTTGCTATGTGATTGATTTTTAATTCTATCTTCTTTTTCCTAAGTCCCATAGCATCCATGTGTTTCACCTCTATGTCACTTAGGTGTTGCAACAACTTCAATATGTGTCATTGATTGTTGTGTGAGTTTTATATACCATTTTGTTCACTAAGTCTACCTACACATCAATCAATGTCCATACATTATCCAATTTCACAATTGCTTAATTAATTGCTTGAATGCTTTCATGCCTCTTCACTACTTGTGTGGTTGACCTAACCTACAAGTCTTTTAAAGTACCTCAAGCACACTATAATGAGTGAAATGCATGTTTTCTTTTGTATAATTGTGACCTGATTTTTAAATACTAGAGTGTGAGTTCTAAACCGCATGCAAGTTAGAACCCATACACCTATTTTTCATTAATATCACACTAATTCACTCACTCAATTCTAGTGATTCACCTCATTCCAACAATTCACGCTTCCTTGCTTTTGTACTTTCTCGTCTTACGGTGTTTATTTTATTTTTCATGATCGATGCACCATAAGCAAAAATGGAAGCGGAAGGAAGAACACGCAGCACCGGTTGACCTACCAACTGAAGGTAGCAACTAGGAAAGTCGCCATACCCCCTTGTTCATCTTTGGATTCACCGAGGACGGTGCAAACTTTTAAGTGTGGGGAGGTCGTCCGACCACTCGGTGTTTTCGGTAACAAGTTTCTAATCCCAACACTGTTGCATTTCATTTTAGGATTTTTAGTTGCATTTTCTTATTTTGAATTTTTATATATTAAGCTTAGTCAAAATCATGATATTTTTCAAGGATTTTATCTATAGGGCACCCCACCCCAATTGATTGAGAAAAATTTTTTTTTTAGAACTTGCTTGAATTATATATTTTGTGGAACATGATTTTTGAGCTAAGAACACAAGCATGTGAGATTTGAGCCTAATTGTGTGGTTACATCATATATGACCACTTATTTTCATTCTTGTGTGCATTATTCTCTTCTTATGATTGTAATCTTTGATTTGTTTAATTCTATATGTCCATTATTTTGTGTATACATGCATTTACATAATTGAGGCCATTGTTTAAATAGCTCACTTACCCAAATAGCCTACCTTTTATATTCCAGTGTTAGCCGATTTTGAGCCTATGCTTAACCCACTTGTTCTTAATTGTAGCACATTACAAGCCTAAGTGAAAAACAATAAATATCCCTTGTTTGGATCTTTGATTAGCTTAGGCTAGTGAGAGTGTTTATCATTTGATTTTGGGAGAGTTGGGAACATTGGGTAGAGATAAAAGTGTGTTTGTGTTTTTGTTGAAAAATTTTTAGGAATTGGGTACATACTCATGTATTAATCATGTGTAAACCATATGCATTGATGTTCTTGTATACATTTTAGTTTGAAAAGAAAAAAAATGAGAAAAACAAAAAGAAAAATATATATATATATATATAAAAAGAAAAAATATATATATATAGAAAAGAAAGAAAAAGAAAAACAATAAAAAGGGGACAAAAATGCCCCAAAGTTCAAAGTTCAATAAAAATCAATGCATATGTATGGTGATCAAAAAGAGAATGCATGAGTGTGTGAAAAAGTGAAGAATGGGTAGTTAGGTTTGTTTAGAATTGTATAGGTCGTCATAGGTTAGGTGGAAAGTTTAAGTTAATCAAAGATTCAAATTTCAAGCTCACTTGACCATATGCATCCTACCTTGACCCTAGCCTCATTACAACCTATGGGAAAGCCCTCATGATATTTGTATGCATGCATAAAGTAATTGTTGATTGTTAGATGAAAAGTAAACTTTGGAAAATATGATTAGGGGAGGATTGAGTGAATCAACCCCATACACTTGAGTGACTAGAGCGGATACACATCCGGTGAGGGTTCGATTGCTCAATTACATGTTTTCACCCATGATCATGTCTTTTCTTGCAAGTTTGTAAAATCTTCTTAATAATTCAATTCAATTGTGGGTTGAGTGATTGCTATTGCCTTAGCCCTTGTGTTTGTATATGTATTCTTGGAAATTGATTTATTTTGACCAAGTGGATGCATTCATGTAGATAGATTGCATATAGATAGGTTGCATGTAGTTAGTTTGCATTAAATAAATGTTGATGTCCCTTTGCTTCTTTCTTGATTTTAGCATGAGGACATGCTTAGTTTAAGTGTGGGGAGATTTGATAAACCCCGATTTTGTGGTTTATCTTGTGCTTAATTTGGGAGATTTTATCACATTTTCTCACATTTATTCAATGAAATAGCATGGTTTTGTAATTCTCCCTTGAATTATGCTTAAATGTAAAAACATGCTTTTTAGGCCCTAATTTGGTGATTTTAGATCCACTTTAATTCCATTTGATGCCTTGATGTGTTTGTTAAGTAATTTCAGGTTCATAAGGCAAGTATTGGATGGAAGAAATGAGAAGAAAAGCATACAAAGAGGAGAATGCATGAAGAGACAAAGGTTTGGAATGTACCAACGGACGCGCACGCGTACAAGGCGCGCACGCGCAAAAGTGGTTTCTCACAAGGACGTGCACGCGTACATGCCGCTTCCGCGCAGATTGGGAATTTGCCAGCGACGCGCACGCGCACATGGCGCGCGCCCCCCGATACTCTTACTTGGCCCACTTAATGGCAAAACACTGGGGGCAATTTCTGAGCTGCCCAGGCCCAAATCCAACTTGTTTCTGAGTGTATTTCATGCAGAATTGAAGTCCAAGCAAAGGGGGAGCAATTGTTTGTAGCATTAGCATCATGTAGGTTAGTTTCTAGAGAGAGAAGCTCCCTCTTCTCTCTAGAATTAGGTTAGGTTAATTTTCATCTTAGATCTAGATTTAATTCATGCTTTGATTTACTTTTCCTTTACAATTTCTTGTTCCTCTACTCTTTCTCTTTCTAATTTTGTATTTCATTCTTGTAATTGCTTACTTTGTTGTTGATGCACTTTTGTTCTTCCATTTTTCTTTAATGCAATTTATGATTCATGTTCCTTTATTGTTGATTTGATTTGTTGTTGTTTAATTCCTTGCAACGGAGTAGTGTAGATTTACTTTCCTTGCTATTTTACTATGTTTTCCTTTTATGCCTTCTAAGTGTTTGATAAAATGCTTAGTTGGATTTTAGAGAAGAATTTTATGCTCTTGGCTTGGGAAGGTAACTTAGGAACTCTTGAGTTACTAATGTCCAAGTGATTGACGATTGGGAGCCATTAACGCTAGATCTCACCAATTGATTAGGTATAGAACTAGGACTTATGGACTTGGATTGACATAGCTGACTTGACTTTCCTCTACTATTAGTTAGGGGTTAACTTAGTGGGGTTGGTCCTTGCCAATTCTCATGTTGTGGTTAGTGATAAGGATAGAGATCCTTGACCACCTAACCTTGCCAAGACTTTTCAGTTGTTAGTTTATTTTTATTGATATTTACATTCCATGTCTCTTATCCCAAAAACCCCAAAATATCTCATAACCAATAACAAGACACTTTGTTGCAATTCCTAGGGAGAACGACCCAAGGTTCCAATACTTCGGTTTATAAATTTAGGGGTTTGTTACTTGTGACAAACAAATTTTTGTATGAAAGGATCCTTGATTGGTTTAGAAGCTATACTTTACAACGAGCTTTCAATTGTGATTTCTAAACCGTCAAGAATTCGTTCATCAGTATCATCCTCCTTTGTTTGTGTATCTTCCTCCTTTGTTTTTGCATCTTCCTCTTCTTCCATGTGTGAGGGTGGAGAGTTCTCTAATTCATTGGAGTATGAACTCCTTTGATTGATTTTCTCACTTTCTTCCATAGGATCTTGCATTGTATCTCTTGGGAAGGAATTTGCTTGTTCCTCTTCCTGGGGCTTGATAATCAACTCCACATATTTCTCTATATTTTTTACACTCATCTTCATATCATATATGAATTCTTTCATAAGAAGCTCAAGAGCTGATGGTTCTTGATATGACTAAGGAGAGGAGGATGGTTCTTGATATGAATAAGAAGGAGATGATGGTTCTTGATAAGAGTAAAAAGATGATGGTTCTTGGTATGGATAGTGAGATGGTGGCTCTTGATATGGATAGAAAGATGATGGTTCTTGATATGGATAGAGAGGTGGTGGTTCTTGGTATGAATATGGAGATGGTGGTTCTTGATAGTTGGAACATGGAGCACTGAAGTTTCTTTGGTTTTGACTTTGCCAACCAAAATTCGGGTAGTTTCTCAATCCACAATAATAAGAATCACTCCTTGGGTGTGAGTAATAACCCATGTGATCTCTCTCCATTATTTTTCCTTAGCACAAAGCACCAAACAGAATTAAATGCACCATGTGCAAAACAGGCAAGCAAAGAAGAAAGAACATAAAGGAAAATAAAATAAAATATAAAAGAAAACAAAAATAAAAAAAAGAAAATAATATGAATAATTAAGAAAATAAAATAACTAATAAGTAAAAAGGAGTATAAAATTTAAACTCAATAAATAAAATAACTAGGAAGAATAAAACAACTAAGGGGACACCAAACTTAATTTCAGAAATTAAGAGAAAAGAAAAAATAAAAGAATTTTAAAAAATAAATCAAAATATTTTTTTTAAAATTTAAAGAAATAAGTTAAATGAAATTAAAGCAAAAACGCCTAATCTAAGAAATCAAATAACCAGTAGTTGTCAATCACAATCAATCCCCGACAACGGCGCCAAAAATTTTGTGCGGAATTTATAACCCACAAACTAACCGGCAAGTGCACCGGGTCGTACTAAGTAATACCTCAGGTGAGTGAGGGTCGATCCCACGAGGATTGATGGACTAAGAAACAATGATTGAATAATTTACTTAGTTAGACAAACAGAAAAGAGTTTTGAGAGTCCAATTGCATCAAACAGTAAATTCAGAAAATCAGAAAACAAGCAGTAAATTGGTGTGAATAATATATAAGTAAAACAGTTAAGGTTTCAGAGATATTTATCTTCAGGATTGAATTTTTTTATTAACTATTTTAATCATGCAAGATTCAATTCATGGCAAACTATATGTGACTAAACCCTAATTCCTTAGACCTTTTTAGTCTCCTCTAACCTTCATCAACTGCCAATTCCTTGGTCACTTGATTCCAATCAGAGGGTTAAGTTCAATTCTAGTTTATGTGCCACAAAAACCCTAATTACCAAAATATAAGAGGATTTTATATCACGTATCCCGTTAAGTCCAGATAATTAGAAATCTAGGAGAAATTGTTTTCAAGCTGTTGTTCAAGTAAAGAGATTTTTCAAGTTATACAAGAATTCAATTAGAACAAGGGTCATACTTCCATTCCACCCAAATTCATAAGATAGAGAACGGAAATAATTCTTGAAATAGAAATCAATACATGAATTAAAATATAAAAATAATAGTATCAATCCATACAATAGACAGAGCTCCTAACCTTAACAGTGGAAGTTTAGTTGCTCATGGTTCAAAGAGAAAACTAGGATTTAGAAAATAGTAAATTGCGGAATGAGGTAGAAGAGAAGAGATTACCCCGAAGGGATAATTCTTTTTCCTTTTATATCTAATCATAATTAGTGTAAATTATATTTCCTAAAACTAAATAATATATTTTCCTATTTAAAAATAAAATAAAGTTTAAATCAAAATTAATACAATACACTTGGTGCGAGCCTTGTATGACGAATGGGGACCACTTGAGTTCTCTAAGGTGGCGCCAAACTTGAGTAACCTCAAGTTTGGCTTCAATTGATCTGTAGGCACTTCTTCGATTCTCCTTGCTGGCGCCAAACTTGAGTAACCTCAAGTTTGGCTTCAATTGGTCCGCATGCATTCCTTGGAGTTTCTTTGTTGGTGCCAAACTTGAGGTATCTCAAGTTTGGCTTCATCAAGTCCGTGTGTGTTCTCCAACTCTTCTTAGCTGGCGGCAAACTTGAGGTATCTCAAATTTGGCTTCAGCAAGCCAGCATGCTTTCCTTAGAGAATGAGTGTGTGGCGCCAAACTTGAGGTGCCTCAACTTTGGCTTCAACCTGTCCGAAAGAAATGAGGCTTGTGTAGTGCTCCTAGAGCCAAACTTGGCGCAGTCCAAGTTTGGCTTCAACTCCTTATTCTGTTGTAGCTTCGTCTCTTCACGCAAACTCTGTCAAATTTATCCAAAATGCTACCTGAAATAAACAGAATTGGACACAACTCAAAGTAGCATTCATAGTGGCTAAAAGATACTTAAATCTTGATTAAACTTAACAATTCAAATGCAAATTCATCAGGAAAGGTAGAAAAGATGCTCACGCATCATTAGCGTAGTCGAGAAAGCTTTGCAGCAAATTGCATCGGACGCTTCAACCAGGTATATCCGACTTTTAAAATTGCTAAGGTGTTCTGTCATAGAGGTCCGTGTCAGAGTTTTTAAAGTTCCTAGGCCTTGCCCGCATGATCTCTTCAATGAACAGATCTTCTCCTCCAAGAGGGATTTCCTCCCGATCCGTCTGATTACGCTGACTTCGAAGGTTAGCCTCTAGTTTCGAGAGCTTTTCTTCTAACTCTCTTCATCATCGTACCTCTTTTCGAAAATATCTTTCTGCTTTTCTTTGTCGCTTAATCTCCTTCTCAAGTTGCTCTAATCGGCACGGTGCCCGTGCACAAGTCCCATAATCTCTGTTGGATGAGGGGGTTCCTCATCTTCGGGTGGATGAACTACTGAATGGATTTGCTGTGGTGGAGGTTTTCCTGATGTACTTTCTCTGTGGGGACCACTCACCTTTCGTATCGTAGAGGAATCACAAGTGCTCGGTCGTTGTTGTGAGGTTTCGGTTTTAATTCAAATGCCATGTGACCGTCTTCGAACTGATTGTCCACCATGATTCGGTGTAGACTTCTAAGTCCCCAGCAACGACGCCAATGTTCTGAGGGTTATTTGAAACTGGGTTTCTTTTGGACCTGAACATGAGGTCCAAACTCCTTTTGAGATAACGTCTGACTTCTTCTGGTTTCAAGGTGCTGCCGTCTAAGTTCCTCGTGAGGATGTGGGGGTGGTACCTGCAAGGGTCCCCAATACTTAAGTTAGTAAGGGTTTTAAGAAAATTTTTAGTAGATTGGGTTCTAAATATACCTGAGGGTATCAGTGTATTTATAGTAGAGTAGATAACCACCTTTTAGCGTAGTTCCACTTTTGCTGGTAGATGTTCCATTTTTCTAGGCAAGCTATTGAGATCTTTCTTCTAGATAAATGAGAGATATATCAGGAGTTAGTTATTTATTCAGATAAGTAGAGTTAATCCGTCATCATCGAGCCCGACCTCTTTGAGGTCGGATATGTGTGGAGGAGGCATGATCTCTTGCGTGGACCTCTGTTCTTTTTGGGCCTGACTATGTCTTTAGGACAGGATATGAACTGTTATCATATAAATAAAATAACTAATTTTTAAATTTATTACTTAAAATTGTTCTAAAACATAAATCTAGTTTGATTAATATGTAAAACTCTTCCATCAAAATTAATCTCATAATATATTATAGCATTTTATTTTATTTTAGTTTTGCGTTTTTACGTATTTTATTTTGGGTCACATTCTAAGCTTTCAGTACTTTAGGTTTATGATGGCCCATCAAACCATGGAGGCCCGGGATAAGGCCCAATATACGATCTGGCGTTAACGACGCTCCAGCAAACACTAAAATAGCCGTTCAGACTTTGAATGAAGAAAAGGAAAAAAAATGAATATAGCCGTTTCAATTTGAAACCAAGTGCACTCTTCGAAAACCCTATTATCCAATCCCAATCGTTCTCCACAATTGAACTCTCTCTCTCTCTCTCTCTCTCTCTGCTCACAAGCAAGATTTTGAAGTTCTTCTCGTTTCGTTTTGCTCCAAAGATTATTGAACCTCTCGTCATTCTTTGCTTCCAAAAGACATGGACGGTACGCTACTCTGTGTGTGTGTGTGTGTTTTTTTTTCTCCTTCATGATTTGAATTTTTTAATTCTTCATCGAAATTCAACATTTCTTGCAGAAAAAAGCATTCAAATACAAATGCTCGCTGAAAAACACAACGAAATTGTTCTCGAGGACAAGCAGCCACCACCAAATTCTCACACAGGTTCCCGCTCTCTATCCTCTCTTCAATTTTTCTATTTGAATGATAAAATACATTTTAATTCTTGTTCAGCATCATTAGTTAGGTTAACTAATCTCAGCGCAAAAGAAAAAAAACTTAATGTTGTTACTTGTTGTTTGTGTCATTTCCCTTTTGGTTAGAGGATGCGCCAAAGCAAGAGAACGAAAGCTCTGAGTGCACGGACATTGAAAACATCATGACTAATGAGATCCATGAAGTTTCACCTGATCAGGGTGGTCACACACTTCCGATCTTGAAGAAAATCATCTATTTGAGTACCAAGATTCAGGTAAAAGTTTGAAATTTTATTTGGATTGTTTTTTTTTTTTAAGTTATACATAGACCAGTTTTTATTTTTGTGCATCTTTGTTTTCACACATTCATTCTTGAAGTTCTAAATTTTCTTTCTTTATAATTCTTGTATCAGGATTTGAAGCAACAGCATATAGTACTGGCTGAAGAAGCAAAACTCTCTACCAAGTCCTTTCTGGACTCTGATGCTTTGAGGTCTTTTAAGTCTCTAGGTATTGAGTCTCATCAAAGTTAGATATAAGTTTTTACGTTTCACTTTCTTTATGACTAGTTGAATTAACATTGAGTTTTGGCACTTTTGTTTGATTTAGGTATTGAATATGAACTCCTTAGAAGAAAATTTCTGAAGGAGTACAATGAACGGAAGAGGCTTTCTAATGAATTGATTGAAATGAAGGGAAACATCAGAGTGTTCTGCAGATGCAGGCCGTTGAATGCTGGTGAAATTTTGAATGGGTCTGCTGCATCTGTTTTGAATTTTGAGGCATCTTCTGATTATGAACTTCAAGTCGTCGCTTCAGACTCAACCAAGAAGCAATTTAAGTTTGATCATGTGTTTAAGCCAGAAGATAACCAAGGTGAAATAAATGCTACAATTTTTTATTATGCTCATTGGAATACATTTTGCTTTTCTGGTATTGATTCAGTTAAAATTTATTTAACGCGAGTGTGTTAATTTTTGTCATGCAGAAGCTGTATTTGCACAGACGAAGCCTGTCATTGCATCAGTGCTGGATGGGTTCAATGTCTGTATATTTGCTTATGGGCAAACTGGAACTGGTAAAACATTTACAATGGAGGGAACACCAGAGCAGAGGGGAGTTAACTACAGAACACTGGAGGAATTATTTAGGATAGCTGAGGAGAGACATGGTGTAATGAAGTATGAATTGTGTGTCAGCATGTTGGAAGTTTATAATGAGAAGATAAGAGATCTCCTGGTGGAAAATTCCTCCCAAACTAAGAAGTGAGTTTTTGTTTCTAGGTTAATTTTCATGTTGCACTTGAATTGATGAGTGTAGTCTCAAGTTTTATTCTCCCCTTTCCAATAAACTAAGCATAACAATTTGTTGTTTCAAATGTTAATTAATCAATCTATATGACAATTTTTTTTATTTCAGGTTGGAGGTAAAGCAATCTGCAGAGGGAACCCAAGAAGTCCCAGGACTTGTTGAAGCTCCTGTTTATGGAACAGAAGATGTTTGGGAATTGCTCAAGACTGGAAATAGAGTAAGATCTGTTGGATCCACCAGTGCTAATGAGCTTAGCAGCCGTTCTCATTGGTATGTCTTCAATTGATCAGATAATCTTTTTAAATATGATTGACATGACTTGTTGATATATTAACCACAAACTCATACTTAAATTTTGTGAGAACTGATTTTCTATACACATTTTGCAATTCTACATGGTTAAGTAATAGTGAATGTTCCTATTCTCATATTTTGAAGATGGACATGGTCACGGTTACATAATTTGTTATCGCTAGTAATTAGTAAATGTAATATAATTATCTCAATGAGGGTATAGGTCTAGTCTAGGTTGATGTTGGTCTTATATTGATAACTAAGAAGAGATTTTACATGCAGCTTGCTGCGAGTAACTGTTGTGGGGGAGAATTTAGTTAATGGCGATAGAACAAGGAGCCGCCTCTGGCTAGTAGACCTAGCTGGCAGTGAGCGTGTAGGGAAAACTGAAGTTGAAGGAGAAAGACTTAAGGAATCCCAATTCATAAATAAGTCTCTATCTGCTCTTGGAGACGTTATCTCCGCTCTTGCCTCCAAATCTGCACATATCCCTTACAGGTATCTATGTTCCTCTTGTTCACATTCTTACATAACGAATTCATTATTTAACTCATATTTGTGTCTCGTTTGGAACAGGAACTCAAAGCTGACTCATATACTTCAGAGCTCCTTAGGTGAGATTTCATTTCAGCTTTACAAATTTGTGATCCGTTGGAAGTTGCTGCCATGTCTTGATTCCTGTATATTTGACATTTCTTTTATCAAAAGCAATGAATCAATTGCAATTCAGATAGTTATTGTTATGAAAAGGTCTTCAGGGTGTGTCCATGTGTGCATGTTTTCTTATTTGTAATTTCTAATTGCTGATATGGGATTCAAATACAACAGGAGGAGATTGCAAAACATTAATGTTTGTCCAAGTTAGCCCAAGTGAGACAGATTTGGGAGAGACACTTTGTTCACTAAATTTTGCTAGCCGGGTCCGTGGAGTTGAGAGTGGCCCAGCTCGCAAGCAAGTGGACCATGCTGAGCTGCTTAAATATAAGCAAATGGTAAGCAAAAAGTTTAATTTGTTCCTATGAATAAGAATTAACCATTATTCATTTATATCCTAGCTCAATATTTGATCATCAAAACAGGTAGAGAAACTCAAACATGATGAGAAGGAAACTAGGAAGCTACAGGATAACAATGCTAACTTGCTACTGAGACTTGCTTCAAGAGAACACCAATGTAAAACCCTTCAGGAAAAGGTAGCACTTGTAATTTACAAAATGTTTATTCACATAAGTCAATCATATATTCTGTATTTATCTCAACTCCAAATTAATTTTGACAGGTTAGGGGCCTTGAGAATCAGATAGCTGAAGAAAGGAAGACCAGACTAAAGCAAGAGAGTAGATCAATTGCTGCTGTCTCAGCACAAAATTCATCATCAACATTAACTGCAGCTCGGAGAAACACTGCAGATAAGAAGCCACCTCTCAATCCTTCACAGACGAGAATGCCATTGAAAAGAATATCCAATTTCATGCCTTCGCGGTCTCCTATAGCATCGAAGAGATACAACACTTCCATGAATAGTGGGAAGGAAAATACAGAAGCCTACTCGAAACCAAAAAGTAGGGCATCAATAGCAGTTAGACCACCTGCACTCCCAACAGGGAAGCTCCTTCAACCAAGGAGGCGGGTCTCCTCCATTCCCGCAATCTGTCCAGAGAGAACTTCTGACATCACAACTCCACTCCGGTCTCATGCACCACCAATGGCCCAGTTACTTCAACCAAGGAGGCGGGTCTCCAGTGTCATAAGCTGTCCAGAGACAACTTCTGATATCACAACTCCACTCCGAGCATCTCAATTTGCAGGTGGAAGCAGTGTATTGATCAGTCGCCAAAGGAGAGCTCGGTATTCAAATTTGTTTGCCCCATTGCCAGAGTCGAGAGCATCTGTTGAGATGACCACACCGATGTCTATCAGGAGCAGCAGCAAGTTTAGGGGAAGTCCAATACAAGGAGTCGATTCAAGGGTAGCTAGACATCCAGCTGCGGTTGCACTGCAACGGAAACCTGTGGTCTGGAGCCCTCTCAAACTGAGAGGCTTGAAAAATAACAATAACAGAAGGTCTTGGCTCATGCCATCTCGGTCATACAATGAGTTGCAATGATCTTTGGCTCTGACAAATGAAATAGCCATGTCATGCATTCTACACACACAGTTATCTCCAATTGAACTAATAAATACACTCATATTAGTGCAATTTGTTTTGTTTGTAATGTGTTCCAAGCAAAATCTCTAATGCTTATTACATGTTCATTCTATCTGGATTCAGAATGGTGACAAGCTTGCACATGGTGAAGATTAGAATTAAGGGGATGAAAGAATCATTTTCCAAACATCTTAGTTCTTATTTGACTTTTTACTGTGCTGCCATCCCAATATTTCTCCCTGGAGCTGGAACTTGAAAATTCATTCTTAGAGTACTTCTCTTAATTTTACTTCTTGCAGTTCTAATTTAGAAGTAACACACTAGCTTCGTGCAACATTATGTAGCTTTAAACTGAACAAGGATAAATATTAGAAACTCGCATTAGCCAGGTAGGTATGAGAGGTGACCCATAGCATTGGGACAAAAAAAAGCTAATTTAATTTTAATTCAAGTTTGTTACATCTATATGCACACTACAATTTAGCCTTGGCGAATACTACGGTGTAGAATACAGTCAATACACGTCAGCCTCCCAAGAACGGGGACATGCAGACAAGGTGATACATCATGGCAGAAGATTCACAGGCTGGTAACTGTGGATAGCTGAAGGAGATTAAGCACTACTGGCAACATTTTGATTTTTTTTTTTTTGTTGGGCATTATAAATGATATGTAAGTTGTTGACCAATGTGCTGGTTTTGAAGAAAACTCGTTTGTTGGGCCGTGAGAAAAGAATAGGCATAAACTTTATGTTTTTGTTGAAAATTTTTATTTTTGCTCAAGCGGATTAGACCGCTCCTAATTCTAAGCATTAGGCATGTATGTACCACACATCCACATAACACACTTATACATACTACATCACTGCATGGATTTATTTTTTCTCCTGGGAAATTTGAACCGGATGTGGTTGTTAAGGAGGCATATAATATGTCATTCAACCAAGCCTTCAACCACTGTTTTTGTTGAATTTCACTTATGTTGTGTGTTAAAAATATTTAAGTGATTTAGACCTAACAAAAACAAAGGGCTAATCACTCACCAAAAATAAAGAAAAAACAAAGGGCTAATCTCACTCACCAAAAAAAAAAAAAAAACAAAGGGCTAATCAATATATATTTGTGAATGTGCATTGAACCTGTCGTTTTCTTAATTTAGTTCTATGATTCTTGAGAGATATATGTTTGCTACCTTTGTGACTTGCAACATGTTCCAGGCCAAAAATCTAGTGTCAATCTGAAAAAGGCATAATCTTCTTACAAGAAATAACAAACAAACCCATAATCATATTTAAATCGCTGCGTCAGCAATCTAGAAACTACATTGACATTGCAGATTTCCAAATCTTGTTCTCGTCACACACCCCTTGCGTCCACAATAATACCATTAGATTTAAAATTGTTAGGCTAATAATAGCAACAACCTATACTCAAATCTTACACCATAGTCGTAAAATCAACAGTGACAATGGGTGCCACATCTGCACCCCGAAAATTCGTTTGCAAAGCTTCAAAATGGGAATTGGGGGTAAAATGATACCTGTTCACAAATCCAATCGTTTTTACCTTCTTTCACGTTCATGTTTCAATCCACACCAGAATCAACTAACAATCATGTATCCCTACACTGGTAAAAACATCAGTGTCCAAAATCACTACATTTCCACCCACGATAAGAGTTTGTCTCCATGGGGGTATATGAGATTCCCGGTGCTCACAGTCGATTTGTCATTCGCCAGAATATTCAACTATGGTGGCCTCCCTGCCACAAGGACGACCGATCTAAATTTCTCATAATCAAGATTGCTTGTGTTTCCCTTTGAATGACTTTCCCAAAATATCCCTCCTCTCCTACGACTTTAAAAAAAACCTAATAAATATCTACCCTTACTAAGGAAAAATAAATAAATTAATTAATAAATACAATTGAATACAAGTCACATAGTTTCATCTTCCATGTCTTCTTTCCACATTTATTTTATTTATATTTTGTTAATTTAATTTTCCGTGGTTGAATGGAATATCACATGCAGGTAAAAAATAAGTATTAAATTCATATGTTAATCATTTCATAACCATATCTTTAATGTACTCAAAAATTTGTCTTATATTCAATTCACTTGAGATTTGGAAGAAAAATGATAGAATTTAAGCCAAAGTTTCTATTATAGTTTCTTAGTTGGGTATAAATTATAAGAGAACTTAGCTAAAATACATATATTAAATGTATAATTGTAAAAAAAAATAAATTATTAATCTATTCAATACATTGAAATTATAAAATTTATTTTCTTTAAAATTTTTTAGTTACATTTTATTTTATGGTATTCTTAAAATATATTCTAAAAGACTCGACATAAAATGAATTTAATTTTAATGTATTCTGAGATAAAATATTTAATTTTAATGTACTCTTAATATCACGTCAGTAAAAATAATTGTATTTTATATTAATTTCGTGAATAATTATTAACTATTTAATTGTTAAAATTTGTTATATTATTAATATTTAATTTAAAATATAAAAATTAGTCAAATTTAAATATTTAAAATTTATTATAAAAAATAAATTAATAAAAACTAGACATCAATAAAAGATACAGTAGAACTGACCCTAAAAGTAACATGTATATCAAAAGTTTTCACTTTTTATATCCTTTTAAGTTTTAATTATTATTATATCTTAATAAAGCAATGGAGACATGCCTTTATAGATCTGGGACCAAGTAGCCGTTGCATTCATCAATCACTAGGAATTAGGAGTGAGGCTCACTCGACCGTTGGAAATGCAAACGTTACACTTACTTCGCGTTTCACCTTTGACTTTCACATCAAAACACCGAAACTAAAAGGCTTTAGGTCATTGTGTCCCTGTATTCTAGAGAGAGGTCCAATTGTTAGTTGAGTGGGCACTACTACTACTAGTTTAAGATTAAGAGATTGTGTTCTTGAGACCCACATCCGCATCGTGTTTTTTCAGCCATGGTTGCTAGAACCCCACTTACGCAAAAGAAAATGTTAGCTCCACTTAATCCAATTCTCATTAGAGAGACGCTCATCAAGGTAATAATACTCACCCTCTTTAATAAGCAGCCCTCATTTGTCCACAAAAAATTCCTATTTTTCCTTTTGGATTTCCCTGATCAGAGTTTTTTTTTATTTAATTAATTGATTAATTTTGTGTGGGGTTGCTTTTGAAGGTGGATCGGTGCATGGCACGGCTTCAGGAGCTTCAGTACACTGTGACCGGTGGAAGTAAGGTGGTTTCGGGCGTTAGTCTCAGCCCTCGAAGTACCAGAGGTTATCTCAGAACTAGTCTCAGGTGTAAACAAGAATCACTCAGGTACTCCTCCTTTCTTCAAAAAAGAAATCTTTATTTTTTAGTTTTTGAGTTCTTATATTATTTTACTTGGTTTATTCAAATTATATGAATTTATCAATTAGGTAAAGTACAACAAACGAGTCAGATTTTACTTTAATTCGATGATAAATATATTATACAAGTTCAAAATTTTACTGTCTATTGAATTGTTATGATTATTATTAAGGTGGATTATGATTTTGTCAATGTTGTGAAATTGTTTGTATATAAAACTGTGAAGGCTCAAGAATGGTGGAACTAGGAAATCTCCCGTGGGAAAGTTTCCCTCTCCATCAAAGACAGGTTCTTTCTCTTTCTTAGCATTTCTTTTGCACATGTATATCTTTGCTTTGAAATGAAACAAACAAACACATGCAGGTGAATGGAGAAGAATGTCATTGCCTGCAATGCTAGTGGGTGAAACCGTTGGAGAGATTCTACAGGCAACTCAATTTGCTAGAGAAATAGTCTCAGTAGTTAATAACAAACCTTTCGCCACTTCTGACGATCCAAAAACTCCCATGTCTCAACGGCTAAATAGAAAATTATCTTCATTTCAAGCTGAAAATACTGAATTCAAGGCCAGAAGGAAGAAGGAAAAGCAAACAAAATCACAGCACGAAAATTCACCGTCGCTTCAACGTGCTCGTTCTAGAATCAATTTTAAGGTATCACCTCCAAAAGTAAAAGAATTTGACAAAGAAAACAAGAAGTACTTGGCTAATAGAGTGTCTCCAAGGAACAAACCATGGGCGAAGAAAACAGTGCTATTTCCAAACCCTTTGTACCTTCCAACCCAACCTTCTTCACAGCAACAACGATTTTCAAAGACTAGGTCCCCTGTTATATTAAGAAATAGAGGAACAACAACAACCGCAAACACATCTATAACTACGCCACATAAATTTGTGATCAAGTCACCACAACCTTCATCTTCAAAAGTTCAAGTCAAGAAGAGTCCACAAGCTAAAAGTAATAAGAAGTTGATTTCACCAAGTAGAACAACTACTGCAAGGAGTTCTCCAAAGAGGTTCCATGTGTTTCATCCACCAACCGTTTATCTTTCTTCACCAATAGGAAAAGAAAATTTGAGTAGGAATTCGCCAAAGCGATCTGTCTCAGTCGCTGCGAAGATTCGTAGGTCCTTTTCTCCTTCGAGGCTGGCCACCAGATTGGTTTCACCGTTGAAGAGCAGGAAAACTATATTGAAAACCGATGATGGGTTGGCAGTGAGTGGACTAAAACAGCGCCCAACATCAACAATGAAAATCCCTATTCGTGGAATTTAAGAATGCGTTTGTGTATAATCCAGGGTTTGTTTATTTTACTTTTTTTTTCACTTTGTACTCCTGCTGGACTAGTGAGAGAGGGTGAGAAAATATTTCTCATGTTAATAGCAATTTATTTTTTTCCTATCCATTTAAGAAAAATCACAAACTAAATATTCTTTGATCTGATATGTTTATTTAAACATAAATAAATAAATGAAGTACTAAACAAATGCAAAACCAGCACACAAAACATTGCTGTTAATGTTCTTAATTAAGTCTTACAACCATTCTCATGCTTAAGATTTGAAATATTATGTTTCTCCGGCCAAGATCATTCCTAAATCGAATTGAAGATAGTTGATTCTCTCATTCTTTAATAGGATATTCCAATGAAATTATAAAAAGTAACTTTTGCTGAAACTTAAACCACTAGATGAATTTTGACATTAAGGATTTTGTGGATATGTATTTTTTTTTATAGATTTTAAATGAACTTAGTTGGACAAATAAATAAATGAACTGGTTTGTAACAAAAATATATTTAATTTTAATTATTTTTATTAATTATAAAAGAAAAAACATAAAAAATATTTAGTTACTTTTTTAAAAACTTCCAATCCCACCACGAAAGCAATGGAAGTCGTGCAGAAAGAGTTAGCTGGAATGGTGGTATTTTATTGTCGTTGGAACGATGGTATTTTATTGTTGTTGCTACTCTGGCAAGAGATATGATCACTTCTAATTGTTGTGTTTTTTATTTAGTTGGTAATTGGTTATTGTTAATTGTTAAGTTATTGTTTGTAATTGATAATAGTAATTTATGTTGTTGAACTTTTATCATTGATATAAATATTAATTTGTAAATTATTCAATTGTTCAAGATTTGTGTTGATTACTTGATTGATATTAAGCTTAATTTTAGTCAAACAGAGAGTACTCTCTTATTTTAGCAGAAATAAAAGTAAAAATTTACAAGATTAAAAATAAAAAATTTTAATTTTTTAAAGATAGAAATAAATTATTTAAAATAAAATAAAATAAAATATTTTTTTTTTAATCCGACAAGTATCAATTTGTGCTCATGTTAGCTGTGAGTTTTTCTTGAAGGAGAACTGCAATAAAACACTGACAAATTCCTTGCCACAATATGGTTTTAAGGATGGTTTGTTATTTCTAATATAGTGTTCCATGGCTTCTGAAAATAGTAACAAATGCCCCTCTAAAAATTAATAAAATCTTTACCTACTTTAAAGTTGTGTATTTTTAATAATAATAATAATAATAATAATAATTTTCTATTATATTATTTTATTTTATCTTAATATAATTTTTTATCATTATTTTAGGAGTAAGAGTCTCTTCTAATTTATTAGGCTATGTCTTCAATGTGAACTGAGTAATGTTATATTGTGCAAACAGTCTTTGATATTAAATTGAATATTAATATATTTTATTTATGTAATTTTTAGGTGAAGATGGAACCATAGAGGTGGAGATGGAAACCATTTTGACTTGGGAGCGTGAACTCTCTGAATTTGGGCCAAAACATGACCGTTTTAAATTACTAAATTTTTAAAGTGGTATTTAAGATTTACGATGTGCATTAAAATTGTTTCTGAAATTTTAATTGTATTAATTACGTTTTTGATATTGAAAAAATTGCACCATATTAGTCCCTAACATGTTTTCCGTTAATGATGGACTAATATGGCTTGATGACGTGGACCTTTAGTGACATATGTCACCTTATGGTTTGCCCACATGTAACAGTATGATGACGTGTCGGTTGTAACACCCTAACTTTTAACACCTCATAATCGTACTAAAAGTCCAGACGTCAGGTACCTTTAAACATTTTTATTACATACCATCTTTATTTAATATTGAGCCTTTGCAGATACGAACCGAAACTTTAATTAAGAAGACAAGAGGAGACTTTATTTTCAATCACTTAATCACAAAGGTATTTATATATTCACATAACATTAAATACATAGACTTATTTCAAGATTTTCAAAACAAATCATACCCCTCTAAAAACGAAAAACAATAAACGATGAGGAGAAAATAAATTCTAACAAATCAACTCGTGAACAGAATCTTATGTGCTCCTGTAGCTCCACATTAGACCTTCGCACATATAGCTGAAAGGGGTAGAAATAGGGGGGTAAGAACTGGGGAGTTCTTAGTAGGGTCGGTATTAGAAGTTAAGTTCGTTTCATTATGTTCTCAGTCAATAACAACAGTCAACAAAGTAAAATCCAACTCAACAATTATAGAACATAGAATTCAATCACAAGCACACACAATCATAGAAAACACATTCACAAACAAATATGTGCAAACAAGTATGATGCATGCCTAGTCCTATACAGACCATGAGCTCATGTGTCGGTTTGTTGTCCGATTCCCGACACTGGTCCTAAGATAAGCATTTCGTCCCGCCGTCCTTATCTCAGCCAACATCCCTCCATGAGCGTTACGCATCGCCGTCCTCATGGGAAAATCTTCCTTTCAGTCTCCAATGAGTGTTACGCATCGCCGTCCTCACTGATATCCTTTTACTTAATGCATCCTTCTCGTCACTGCTCTTTGCTCTTCTGTTGCAGAGATCATTTTACTTATTACGTGATTCTCTTTTTGTTCTTTTTCTTTTCGTTTTCCTTCTCATCTTTCTCTTTTATTTCCTTACTTCTTTTCTTTCTCTCTTCTTCTCTTCAATATTTTAATTTCTTATCATAATTCATCTTCACATTCTTCCCTCGTCTTTTCCTAAATGTCTTATGGAAAAGAATTATAAAGTACTTTAATTAAGTTTGCGTCCTCTAAAACTTTTAAGATCACTCTTTGCTCTTCTCTAACTTATAATAATATTAATAATATCTTCACTACATAATATTATTAATAAAATAATAATAACAATAATATAAATAAGATATTTTAAATAGTAAATAAATAATATATATCTTTTCTTAAAACTTAGTTTATAAAACCTTATTTTAAAACTTTTATACAGAAATACAATGTTAACCTTCAAAAATAAAGTTTAAAAACTAATCTTCCTCCTATACCAAAACTGAAACCCTTAGCCCTTTCCTTCCAAAATATTACTTGTATTTTAATCCGTTTTCGAATTTAAACTCTTTTGAAAAGACAAAGAAAAACTAATTATTAGTTAAACCCTTCAGCAAGGCCTCTGGATTTCAGGAGAGCGACATCCAAACTGTTTCTCAAACTCTTTTCTTAATAGATCAAATTCAATCATTATACTCTTTCTGATAAAACTCAAAACATAATCATTTCTTTAGTAATTCAAAATCAAGTAATATAATTCTTAAAACTTTTGAAAATTTATTTTGATCCCCAAAATTTTTTAGAAATTATACTTTAATCACTAAACTTTCAAAAATTCCGTTTTAACCTCCAAACTTTCTTTTAATTAACTTTCACCCTCCAAAACTCTTTCTTAATTATATTTTGGCCATAAAATAATCAAAACATAAGGATTTTATGTCTTTCAAGGAACCAAATCAAACTTATCAAAAGTTCATCAAAATTACTTGATTTTTAACTAGTTTTTCAACGGGTTCAGTAACCAATTTTTCACAGAATTCACTTTAATCTCGCGGTGCTCAAACCTCATCAAGTTTATTTTCAAAATACCACATCACAATAGCTCCAAAATCATCAAAACACCCCAGCTGGTTGTTCATACATAGCCGAACAAAAATCTCAAGCAAACAACAATAATTCAATATAAACTTAATCAAACTCAAACTACAATCAATCAAACCAACATTCACTTATCAAACTCACATCCAATTATTATAAAATTGCCAAAACCCTACCTCCTGGAAAAATCACAACAACGAAAATTCTGGAGAAGCTTTCTGACTGAGCTGTTGAAGAGAAAAATATCAGAAATCATCTGTGCCTCCTAGAATTCCAATTAGCCAAACTCAAAGGAAAGGGGAGCTACGTTACCGTCAATGTCTACTGGACAAAAGTAACGCCAACGTATAGAGTAGGAAGATACAAACACTTTTTTCGAATTATATTTTTTATTGGTGTTATAGATCGCAAGAAATCAAGCTCGGAATCTCGAAGTTCCATGGAAATCTCTCTCTCACCCACGGTTCTCTTCTCTTTCTTTTCTCCAAAAAGGAACGCTGATGATGATGATTATTAATGGTAATTTAGCTTGCTTAATATTTGGATGACATGTGGGGGGTACGTGTCATTCATTTATATTGTTAAGTCAGCGATTCAAGTTATAAATATCTTAAATAGATAATTACGAAAACTGGATATATTAAAACACAAGTAATAATATATATGAGTTATTAAATAAATGACATTAGTAACATAATAATAAAAGATATACGATGAAACATTAGCAAAGTTAAGTTTACCAAAGAGTACCGATTTACTCATATCGGTGAATTTTGAACTCAATAATAATACTATTAACTAAACTCTATTTTTAAATTAAAAATATCAATTACTCAAATTAAAAAATATATATAATTTCTCAAATTAAAATATACATATAATTTTTATTGTTTATAAATTACTAGAATTATAGTTTTAAATATGTAAAATATTTTATCATATATATATATATATATATATATGTGAATTTGATTGAATTCAAATAGTTATAAAATTAATTTAATTACTTAAAATAAAATAATTTCTAAAAATAAGAAACTCTAATTAATAAAATAAATTATAACTCATTTATATTTATATTTTTTTTAAAATGCGGGTCGTTACATCAGTCAGTGACACGTGACATGATGACGTGGATTGTTATAGCACGTGTCACAATTCTATTTTGCCACGTGTCAGATTATGTCACGTGTCATAATGTTATTTGTTCACGTGTCATTCACTATGTCATCATTACATATGCACTAAACTGGTCTTTTACTTTACATCAAATGGCTCATTTTAATCCCTGAAATTGAATGTCGTACACCAAATTAATCCCTTCATCAGCTTGTTCTCTTTGTTTCTTTTATAAATTCAAAATTTTTAATATCTTTGAATACATTAATTTTAATTTTATCTTTTCACAAGTTATTTAAATACAAGTATATTTATAAAATGTTTTAAAAATTTTAGTTTTAATTATACAATTTTTTCTATAATATTTTATTAAAAAATTATATGAGATATTGATATTGATTTAGTAAAAGAGTGTAAGTTAAGAGTATAATAATATTTCTTAATACAAACTTTTTAATATTTAACACCTTAATAAATATTTTAAGAATACTTGATAAAGCACTTGTTAACTAATATAAATTCATTATTCTCATCCGTTTTAAGAATGTTCGATTCCCCATATAATTGACTTCTCACTAAATTAATAAGATAGATTTATACTGTCGATTATAATAATTCATTTTATCTATAACTTAGTTAGGCGGCCTTTTCATATATTACATTATTAATTAATATAGTATTTATTGTAACCATGGATTAAATAATATTAAAACAGATACAAATAAACACAAAAGGCAATAATAAAAATTTTGGATTTAACTAGCATGTGCTCTAATGATATAAGTTAAAATTATTAATTAAAAAATTTATTATAAAAAATTGTAAAATAAAAAATATAATTAAAATTAGTGTATAAAAAAATATTGAAAATTTTAATTTTACAAAAAAATTGAGAACAAACTAATGAAGAGACTAATTTGGTGCACGACATTCAATTTCAGAGACTAAAATGAGTCATTTGATGCAAAGTAAGAGACCAATTTGGTGCATATGTAATGATACATAGTGAATGACACGTGGACAAATAATATTGTGACACGTGACATAATCCAACACGTGGCAAAATACCATTGTGACATAACCATCCTTATCAGCATGCCACGTGTCGCTGACCGACACGTCTTTGTACCGTTATACGTAGCCAAACTGTAAGAATCGCGACTAATTAATCACCTAATTAGTTAATTAACATTGCCAAAATTAGGTTCTGAAAATTTAGAGTGAGAATTTGAGGATGTAAATATGATTTTTGGACTTAGTGGCTTTTTCTGAGTTAGAAAATGTGTTTTCTGCAAAAAAAAACTGTGAAAAATCACGAACCGACAGTCGAACCGGTTTGAGTCTGTCCAGTGCTGCGCGAGAAAAAGTGAAAACAGTCAAAAACCTTAGAAAAATATCAGAAGTCAAAAACCATGCGTTAATTTTAAAGGTTTAGCCCGAAGTTGGGTCGAACGGGCTGAAAACGCTAACGGGTTGGACTGGGCCCAAGTTGGGCCCAAGCCCAACATATATAAGTGCTTTAAGTGAACCCACTCCAGCCCCAAACACTTAAAACACAACACCACACAGCTGAAAGAGAAAGGGAAGAAGAAAACCCCATGAGCACTATTCATTCCTAACTTCACAAGCTCATATCTTGAGCTATAGAGCTCCGATCGCTACACCGTTTGTGGCTACGCGTTCCTTGTGAAGAGCTCTACAAGAGCCATACAAGAAACTGGAGAGGTAACAAAAAAATCTTTTAGGTTATTCTCTCCAAAATTTGGAATCCTAGGGTTTTAATTAAGTGAGATTTTGTGACTTTTGGGTGTTTTAAGTTCACTCTAATCCTTGCTTAGCATTGAATTTTGGCTACCAAAACTGTTGGACAAGGTAAGAGGCATTGAACCCTTGTGAGATTATGTTTATATTGAGCCCTAGGTTAGTTTGGGATGATTTATATATATATAGCTTTATTATTGTGAGTTTGGAGCTTGTTGGTGCTTGTGGGAGTTACATTGGTGGCTTGATTATGGTTGGACGCCTAGCTTGTGCTCAAATTTGGGTTAAAGACATATTGAGAATCGGCCAAGGTATGGTGTTGATTTCCTCTATGTAGTATATAACATTCATGGACACTTAGGCTAGTGACCTATAGGATAGGATTGAATTAAAATGGTTGATGAGTCATTGAATGTTGATGTATGATGATTTATGATGAGTTGATAAATTTTGTGTTCAATTATGATGATTGATAATGATATAATGATGTTGAATGATTGTGTGGATTGGAAAAGTGGTTTGTTATGATAGATGTGATGTTGAGGTTGCTGAAATGGTAATGTTGATGGTAAATTTGAATGTGGATTGATCATAAGTGTTATATAGTTGATGTTGAGGTTGAGAATAATAAAATGTAAAGGAAAATGTGGTAAGATTGGTGTAATATGACACAAAGGGTTGATCAAAATCAAAGCATTTTATCAAACACTTGGAAGATGCAAAATAAAAGCATAGAAAAGTAATAAGAGAATGTAAAATCTAAGACCAACAATTACAAGGAATCAATAATAACAAATGAAGAAAGAAGCAATAAACATGAAATACCTCAATTTGCATTAAAAAGGAAATTGAATCTAATATAAAGAGTTCATAAATTAAATTGGTAAAGTAAAGACGTCAACAAGAGAAAATAAACTAAGATGCTAGAATAATAGACTGTAGAAGAGAAACTAAATTAAAATAAGATGGAAATCTGAATTGGAGAAGAAATAAAACTAAAAACCCTAAAACCTAGAGAGAGGAGATAGCCTTTCTCTCTAAAAACCTACATCTAAAACCTAAAGTGTATGAATGAAAAGTGAATGATTCCCCCTTCCAGCTCCACTCTGCAGCCTCTAATAAGTATTTTTGGGTCTGAAACTAGGTCAAAAGCAGCCCAGGAATCGCCCCCAGTGTTTTCTATAAATTGCAGCACGTAATGCTCTGTCAGCGTATGCGTCAGTCACGCGTACGCGTCGCTGGACTTTTCACTGGCGACACGTAGGCGTCAGCCACGCGTGCGCGTCGCTACCAGATTCTAAAATCTTTAATTTCTTGTATTCCTTCCACTTTTGCATGCTTCTTTTCCATCCTCTAAGCCATTCTTGTCTTGGAAAACCTAAAATCACTTAACACACATATCACGACATCGAATGGTAATAAGAGAGGATTAAAATTAGCAAATTTAAGGTCAAAAAAGCATGTTTTCAATCATAGTACAAAATTAGGAAGGAAAATGTAAAATATGCGAATTATATGAATAAGTGTGAGAATAATGGATAAAATCCACTCAATTCAATAGAAGATAAACCATAAAATAGTGGTTTATCAATCTCCCCACACTTAAACATTAGCATGTCCTCATGCTAAGCTCAAGAGAAGCTATAAAGGAGGTGAAGAGGAATGGTAGAATTTATGAAATGTAACCTATCTATATGAATGCAACTAAATGCAAAATACTTTTATGTACTTAGTAAAAAGTAAATGAATCCTCCAAGATCAAATATGACTGGATTCCACTAATTTGAATTCCAAAATAAAGTACAAGTAGACATGCCAGAAGAAAGCTCGTGAATGCCGGGAACAAAGAATCGAGCATCGAACCCTCACCAGAAGTGTATACACTCTAATCACTCAAGTGTTTAAGGTTTGATTCTCTTAATTCTCTACTAACCTTGCTTTCTAAAGCTTGCTCTTATTCTACCAATCAACAAAAATTTAATGCACAAATACACATATCAAGAGGTCTTTTAAGGGTTGTAATGGGGTTAGGGCCAAGGTAGGATTGTATTTGGTCAAGTAGACTAAAATCTGAATCCTTAATTAACCTAAACTTCCCACCTAACTTAAGGCAATCCGTATGATCAGAATATAAAATCTAACTACCCATTAACTATGTTTCTCACATATTCATGCATCCCAATTTTGAGTACAGTACATATGCATTGCTATCACCATGTACTTTGGGGCATTTTGTCCCCTTTTTATTGCTTGCTATTTTTTTTTCTTTTCTTTGTTTCATTTTTTTGCTTTTCATTTTTCTTTTCTTTTTATTTTTCTTATTTTTCTCAATGCATATGATTAAGGTATTGAATGCAAGAATATGTTCTCAACTATCTTTTTCACGTTTTCACAAAAAAGTCTAACATACTCAATTCCCAAACCAAATATTGCCAAACCCAACTTTTCCACACTTAAATCATGAACACTTTCACTAGTCTAAGCTAACCAAGGATTCAAATTAAGGTCATTCATTATTTTTTGCTTAGAGTTAATGATGTGCTAAAATAAAGAATAAATAGGGTAAAATAGGCTCAACATTGGTTTGCAAAGGATAATGAAAGGGTAAGGCCATATGGGTATGTGAGCTATAGTGAAACAAAGGCCTCAATCATGTAAGTACATGGATACATCAAACAATGGAAATATAAAATCAAGCAAGACAAAGATCACAATTTTAGAGAGAACAACACACACCAAAATAAAATATTGGTTGATAAGATGCAACCTATCAAATAGGTTCAAAATCTCATGAATTTTGTGTGTTCGAGCTCTAAACCATGTTCCAAAATAAATTTCTTCAAGCAAGTTCAACAA
Source organism: Arachis ipaensis (assembly GCF_059453495.1). Classification (NCBI taxonomy): domain Eukaryota; kingdom Viridiplantae; phylum Streptophyta; class Magnoliopsida; order Fabales; family Fabaceae; genus Arachis; species Arachis ipaensis. Next base: position 43,512,963 of record NC_142444.1, on the reverse strand, counting down.
AAGTTTTAATTCAAATTAGTGAAATGCTATAAAATAGTTTCTTGGAAGAGAATTCATCACTTTAACCAAGTAGTACATACATGCAAGCAACTAACTATACATGTAATCTATCATGCAATACAACAACGAATCTAATAAAGAAAATTAAACATTGGTGTTGGAAAGAAAGTAACTAACCCACGGAAGTCGGTATCGACCTCCCCACACTTAGGGATTGCACCATCCTCGGTGCATGCTAAGATGTGCAAGTGGACGGGTTGATACAACTGATGCGCTTTCTCCAAAGATTGTTCGACGATACTTGTTTGTTGCCCCATTTAGAAGTGTTTCGTTCCCCTTCTTGGTGGCCATCCTGAAAGAAAAGAAAAAGGAAGAAGAATAATGCATAACAAAGATATGCGAACAAATAAAAGATGGGTGGGCTAATGCCAAAAAATAATGAGGGTCTCAACTACATGGTAGCTACAACATGCAAGTGAGAAAATAGTATAAGCAAATGACATATCAATAGTGCAAGAATTGCAACAATGGGGGAGAGAAAGTGGGTCATGAAAGACAATATAGATTAATATCAATGCAAAAGAAATACAAGTGGCATAAAAGATTAGCATTGACCTATAAATAATATCACCCAACAATATAAACCAAGTCACTAAGCACCAAAACAATAGAAGAAATAGTCAACAGTTGAGTAAGAAAATTTAACACCAATAGAAAAATAGCAAACTGAGAAAAGAAAATAAAAAAATGCACAAAGTTAAAATGCAATGAATGAAAATATGCCAATGCAATAAGTAAAAGAGAATAAGGATAAGAAGTTAAAGTAATGAAGAAGAAGAAAGTAAGAAAGGAAGAAGAAAGAAGGAGAAAGGAGAGAAGAAAGAAGGAAGAAATTGGGGAAGAAAAGCGACGTGTAAGCGTCGTCCACGCGCACGCGTGGGTTACAGAATGCGGAGGTGACGCGTAAGTGTCGATCACGTGCACGCATGAGAAGCAGAAATTAGAAGGTGACGCATACGCGTCAGTCACGCGTATGCGTGGAGATGAATTGTGCTCCTCGCACAACACTCGCACAGTACCCGCACAACTCTTGGGTTTTAGTACTGGAGGTGGCATCATTAACATACGACGCGTGCGCATCGTCCACGCTCACGTGTGGGAAGCCAAAAATGCAAGTGACGCGTGCGTGTCGACACCCCACCAGCGCGGTCTTGTTGACGCATACGCGTCAGTCACGCGTACGCGTGACAGCCTGTTTTTTTTTATAAGAAACTAATAAGCCATCAAAGTAATGCCAAACATTATTAAACAAGTAAAACCATAACTTAAACTAAATAAACCTAACTAAAAAATAAAAATGCAACTTATGACTAATATAAACAAAAAGGGAAAATAGGAAGAATCTACCATGGTGGGGTGTCTCCCACCTAGCACTTTTAGTTAAAGTCCTTAAGTTGGATATTTGGTGAGCTCCTTGTCATGGTGGCTTGTGCTTGAACTCATCTTAAAACTTCCACCAACGCTTGGACTTCCAATAAGCTCCAACATTTCCAAGTGAATTGACCAAGCCTTGATGAAGTTCTTCACAAGCTTTGAGCTCCCAAAGTTGATCCTCTTGTATGCCGGGATCCCAAATCTTGTTTCTACACCCGTCTTTAAGTTGATCATCATTGTTCCAACCGGGTGGCAAGCAATCCGAATTCTCAATGAAGTACCAAACTCTTCTCTTAGATCCAACCAAATTATCACCGGTCCAGCCCTTGCATCTAGCTCTTGAAATCTCAACCTTGATGAGCCTTGATTTGCAACTCCAACCACTAAACATCCTTCTCTTACGCTTAATTCCACAAAGCCTCTTAAGTTGGCCATCCGTTTCAAGCATACCATACTCAAGTGGGACAATAAAGCTAATAGAGATAAGTTTTACCCGCTCAAATGACAGAGTAGACGGTAACCTAGGTAGAGAAGTCTCCAACATTCTTGACAAAGTATATTCAACTCCCGTCCATCCTTTTCGAAGGACTTCCACTTTTTGAAAATATTCTTCACTTTCAAGCTCTTCTTCACCGAGTTCATCCAACTCTTCTCCGCCACTCAAATAATAAATATGAGGTTGAGAGAAATCTACCTCAACGTTGCTTTCAATGTCATTGGGAGAAGGCTCTTCTAACTCAAGAGGTTCACTTGTGGATGCAATTTCATTACTAGGATGGCTTGATTCATGATCATTACCAAGGAAACTTGTCTCTTGATCTATCCTGTCCAATTCTTCATAAGGAATATGCCTTGAAAGTTGTGCACCTTCTTCGTTAACCTCTTTTTCCAGTCCAATGGAGGGGATTCAATTATAGATAGAAATTCATCAATTATTGAATCCATCTCTTGATCAACCTCCTCAAAGTCTTCAACCATGATATGCTTTGGAGGTTGTACACCCTCCTCATCATCAAATTCAAACTTCTTGGAAGGAGGCTCTATGACTTGAGGTTCCCATGGACTCTCAACATCTCCCAAGTCTTCAACCACTTCTTCCTCTTCAACAATTACGGCTTCCTCCAATTATTTTAGTACAAAATCACATTCCTCATTTTTCACCGGAGCTTCTAATCTCTCTTTCATGCTATGCTCCTCATTAAATTCTCCACATACGGCTGATGAGCGGATAATTTATACGCTTTTTGGCATTGTTTTTAGTATGTTTTTAGTAGGATCTAGTTACTTTTAGGGATGTTTTCATTAGTTTTTATGTTAAATTCACATTTCTGGACTTTACCATGAGTTTGTGTGTTTTTCTGTGATTTCAGGTATTTTCTGGCTGAAATTGAGGGACTTGAGCAGAAATCAGATTCAGAGGTTGAAAAAGGACTGCTGATGCTGTTGGATTCTGACCTCCCTGCACTCAAAGTGGATTTTATGGAGCTGCAGAACTCAAAATGGCGCGCTTCCAATTGCGTTGGAAAGTAGACATCCAGGGCTTTCCAGCAATATATAATAGTCCATACTTTGGCCAAGAATTGATGATGTAAACAGGCGTTCAACATCAGCTTTCTACCCAAATCTAGCGTCCAGCGCTAGAAAAGGATCCAAAACCAGAGTTGAACGCCCAAACTGGCACAAAAACTGGCGTTCAACTCCACAAATGGCCTCTGCACGTGCAACACTTAAGCTCAGCCCAAACACACACCATGTGGGCCCCAGAAGTGGATTTATACATCAAATACTTACTCATGTAAACCCTAGTAGCTAGTTTATTATAAATAGGACCTCTTACTATTGTATTAGGCATCTTTGGACGCCTGGTTCTTAGATCAGAGGGGCTGGCCTCTCGGCCATGCCTGGACCTTTCACTTATGTATTTTTAACGGTAGAGTTTCTACACTCCATAGATTAAGGTGTGGAGCTCTGCTGTTCCTCAAAGATTAATGCAAAGTACTACTGTTTTCTATTCAATTCTTCTTATTTCGCTTCTAAGATATCCATTCGCACCCAAGAACGTGATGAACGTGATGATTATGTGTGACGCTCATCATCCTTTTCCCCTATGAACGCGTGCCTGACAAACACTTCTGTTCTACATGAATTAAGCTAGAATGAATATCTCTTAGATCTCCTAACCAGAATCTCGTGGCGTAAGCTAGAATGATGGCGGCATTCAAGAGAATCCGGAAGGTCTAAACCTTGTCTGTGGTATTCTGAGTAGGATTCAATGATTGAATGACTGTGACGAGCTTCAAACTCGCGATTGTTGGGCGTTAGTGACAGACGCAAAAGGAGGGTGAATCCTATTCCAGCATGATCGAGAACCGACAGATGAATAGCCGTGCCGTGACAGGGTGCGTGAGCATATTATTCACTGAGAGGAGGGGATGTAGCCACTGACAACGGTGATGCCCTTGCATAAAGCCAGCCATGGAAAGGAGTGAGACTGATTGGATGAAGATAGCAGGAAAGCAGAGGTTCAGAGAAACGAAAAGCATCTCCATTCGCTTATCTGAAATTCCTACCAATGATTTACATAAGTATCTCTATCCCTATTTTATTATATAATATTCGAAAACACCATTATCACTTTATATCTGCCTGACTGAGATTTACAAGGTGACCATAGCTTGCTTCATACCAACAATCTCCGTGGGATTCGACCCTTACTCACGTAAGGTATTACTTGGACGACCCAGTGCACTTGCTGGTTAGTTGTATCGAAGTTGTGACAATTATGAATTAAGATCAGAGCACCAAGCTTTGGAGCCATTACCAGGGATTGTTCGAGCCTGGAGATCACAATTTCGTGCACCAAGTTTTTGGCGCCGTTGCCGGGGATTGTTTGAGTTTGGACAACTGACGGTTCATCTTGTTGCTCAGATTAGGTAATTTTCTTTTTGTTTTCTTTTCAAAAAAATTATTTTCAAAAATTTTCCAAAAATTTTCTCATCTGTTTTCGAAAATAATATAAAAATGTTTTCAAAAATTTTATTCAAGATTTTTAAGAATGAATTCTAGTGTTTCATGAAGCATGCTAAAGCCTGGCTGGCTGTAAAGCCATGTCCAAATTCTTTTGGACTGAGGTTTTGGATTAAAATTGAATGAATTACACTCATATGTTTGCTGAAGCTTGGCTGGCCATTGGCCATGTCTAGTGTTTTGGACCGGAGCTTTCATTGAAAGCTTGGCTGGCTAGTGAGCCATGTCTAATTCCTGGACTGAAGCTTTAGACTAACATGGCAAGATTCCTGGAATTCATATTAAAAATTTTGGAATCCTTATTTTTCTTTTTCATATAATTTTTGAAAAAATCCAAAAAAATTAGAAAATCATAAAAATCAAAAATATTTTTCTGTTTCTTGTTTGAGTCATGAGTCTTGTCATAAGTTTGGTGTCAATTGCATGTGCATCTTGCATTTTTCGAAAATATCATGCATTCATAGTGTTCTTCATGATCTTCGAGTTGTTCTTGGTAAGTCTTCTTGTTTGATCTTGATGATTTTTTGTTTTGTGTCTTTTCATATTTATCATATGCATTCTTGAATTCTTAGTGTCCAAGCATTAAAGAATTCTAAGTTTGGTGTCTTGCATGTTTTCTTTGCATTAAAAACTTTTCAAAATTATGTTCTTGATGTTCATCTTGACATTCAAAGTGTTCTTGGTGTTCATCTTGACATTCATAGCATTCTTGCATGCATCACATGTTTTGATCTAAAAAATTTCATGCATTGCATAATTTTCATGTTTTTCATAAAAATTTCAAAAAATCAAAAAAATATCTTCCCCTTTTTCTCTCATCAAATTCGAAAATTTGGATTGACTTTTTCAAAAATTTTTAAAATCAAGTTGTTTCTTATGAGTCAAATCAAATTTTCAACTTGAAAATCTTATCTTTTTCAAAATCTTTTTCAAAAAAAAAAATCAAATCTTTTTCAAAATTATTAGTTATTTCCGAAAATTTCAAAAATATTTTTCAAAAATCTTTTTCTTATTTTTATATAAAATTTTCGAAAATAACTAATCAATTAATGTTTTGATTCAAAAATTTGAAGTTTGTTACTTGCTTGTTAAGAAAGATTCAAACTTTAAGTTCTAGAATCATATCTTGTGATTTCTTATGAATCAAGTCATTAATTGAGATTTTAAAAATCAAATCTTTTTCAAAATTAGTTTCTAAAATATCTTCTTATCTTATCTTTTTCAAAAATATCTTTTCAAAATATCTTTTCTAACTTCCTAACTTCTTATCTTTTCAAAATTTGTTTCAACTAACTAACTAACTTTTTGTTTGTTTCTTAACTTTTTCAAAACTACCTAACTAACTCTCTCTCTCTAGTTTTCGAAAATATCTTCCCTCTTTTTCAAAAATTTCTTTTTAATTAACTAATTATTTTTATTTTATTTCAAAAATTTTCGAAAAAAAAAAATACTAAACATTTTTCAAAAAACTATTTTCAAAAATCACTAACTCTTTTTCAAAATAATTTTCAAAAATTATACCTCCCCCATCCTATTCTATTTATTCATTCATATCTTAACATCTCATCTCACATCTCTTCCATCCGTACAGTTGTGTTTCTTCCTTTACATCACATTCTTTGTCTCCCCCTCTTTTCTTCCACTTACAAAGGGATCCCTATACTGTGGTATAAAGGATCTCTATTATTATTATTATTTTTCTGTGCCTTCTTCTTTGTCATATGAGCAGGAGCAAGGATAAGAACATTCTTGTGGAAGCAGATCCAGAACCTGAAAGGACTCTGAAGAGAAAATTAAGAGAAGCTAAAATACAACAATCCAGAGATAACCTTTCAGAAATTTTCGAACAGGCAGAGGAGATGGCAGCCGAAAATAATAACAATGCAAGGAGAATGCTTGGTGACTTTACTGCACCTAATTCCAATTTACATGGAAGAAGCATCTCCGTTCCTGCCATTGGAGCAAACAACTTTGAGCTGAAACCTCAATTAGTTTCTCTGATGCAGCAGAACTGCAAGTTTCATGGACTTCCATCTGAAGATCCTTTTCAATTCTTAACTGAATTCTTGCAGATATGTGATACTGTTAAGACTAATGGAGTAGATCCTGAAGTCTACAGGCTCATGCTTTTCCCTTTTGCTGTAAGAGACAGAGCTAGATTATGGTTGGATTCTCAACCCAAAGACAGCCTGAACTCTTGGGATAAGCTGGTCACGGCTTTCTTAGCCAAGTACTTTCCTCCTCAAAAGCTGAGCAAGCTTAGAGCTGATGTTCAAACCTTCAGACAGAAAGAAGGTGAATCCCTCTATGAAGCTTGGGAAAGATACAAACAGTTGACCAAAAAGTGTCCTTCTGACATGCTTTCAGAATGGACCATCCTGGATATATTCTATGATGGTTTATCTGAGCTATCAAAAATGTCACTGGACACTTCTGCAGGTGGATCCATTCACCTAAAGAAAACGCCTGCAGAAGCTCAAGAACTCATTGACATGGTTGCTAATAACCAGTTCATGTACACTTCTGAAAGGAATCCTGTGAGTAATGGGACGCCTATGAAGAAGGGAGTTCTTGAAGTTGATACTTTGAATGCCATATTGGCTCAGAACAAAATATTGACTCAGCAAGTCAATATGATTTGTCAGAGTCTGCATGGAATGCAAGCTGCATCCAACAGTACTCAAGAGGCATCTTCTGAAGAAGAAGCCTATGATCCTGAGAACCCTGCAATAGCAGAGGTAAATTACTTAGGTGAACCTTATGGAAACACCTATAACTCAACATGGAGAAATCATCCAAATTTCTCATGGAAGGATCAAAAGCCCCAACAAGGCTTTAATAATGGTGGAAGAAACAGGTTTAGCAATAGCAAGCCTTTTCCATCATCAACTCAGCAACAGACAGAGAACTCTGAACAAAATGCTTCTAATTTAGCAAATCTAGTCTCTGATCTATCTAAGGCCACTGTAAGTTTCATGAATGAAACAAGGTCTTCCATTAGAAATCTGGAAGCACAAGTGGGCCAGCTGAGTAAAAGGATCACTGAAATCCCTCCTAGTACTCTCCCAAGCAATACAGAAGAGAACCCAAAAGGAGAGTGTAAGGCCATTGACATAAGCGCCATGGCCGAACCTGTGAGGAGAGGAGAGGACGTGAATCCCAAGGAGGAAGACCTCCTGGGACGTCCAGTGATCAATAAGGAGCCTCCCTCTGAGGAACCAAAGGACTCTGAGGCTCATCTAGAGACCATAGAGATTCCATTGAACCTCCTTATACCCTTCATGAGCTCTGATGAGTATTCCTCTTCAGAAGAGAATGAGGATGTTACAGAAGAGCAAACTGCCAAGTTTCTTGGTGCAATCATGAAGCTGAATGCCAAATTATTTGGCAATGATGCTTGGGAAGTTGAACCTCCCTTGTTCATCAATGAACTAAGTGATCTGGATCAACTGACATTGCCTCAGAAGAGACAGGATCCTGGAAAGTTCATAATACCCTGTACCATAGGCACCATGATCTTTAAGGCTCTGTGTGACCTTGGTTCAGGAATAAACCTCATGCCCCTCTCTGTAATAGAGAAACTGGGAATCTATGGGGTGCAAGCTACTACAATCTCACTAGAGATGGCAGACAGCTCAAGAAGACAGGCTTATGGACAAGTAGAAGATGTATTAGTAAAGGTTGAGGGCCTTTACATCCCTGCTGATTTCATAGTCCTGGATACTGGAAAGGAAGAGGATGAATCCATCATCCTAGGAAGACCTTTCCTGGCCACAGCAAGAGCCGTGATTGATGTTGACAGAGGTGAAATAGTCCTTCAATGGAATGAGAACTCCCTTGTATTCAAAACTCAAGGATCTCCCTCTGCAACCATGGAGAGGAAGCTTGAAAAGCCTCTCTCAAAGCAGAGTCAACCAGAGCCCCCATAGTCAAACTCTAAGTTTGGTGTTGGGAGGCCACAACCAAACTCTAAGTTTGGTGTTGAACTCCCATATCCAAACTCTAAGTTTGGTGCTGGAGAGTCTCAACAAAGCTCTGCACATCTGTGAGGCTCCATGAGAGCCCACTGTCAAGCTATTGACATTAAAGAAGCGCTTGTTGGGAGGCAACCCAATGTTTATCTAATTCTTATTTTTATTATTTTTCATGTTTTCTTAGGTTCATGATCATGTGGAGTCACAAAATAAATATAAAAATTGAAAACGGAATAAAAAAAAAACATCAGAAGAAAAATCACACCCTGGAGGAGCATCTGTCTGGCGTTCAGCGCCAGAACAGAGCATGATTCTGGCGCTGAACGCCCAAAATGGGCAGCTTCTGGGCGCTGAATGCCAGAACAGGCATGGTTCTGGCATTCAACGCCAGAAATGGCACACAAATGGGCGTTGAATGCCCAAAATGGCCACCAACCTGGCGCTGAACGCCCAGAGTTGGATACAAAGGCATTTTTACATGCCTAATGGGTGCAGGGATGTAATTCCTTGAACACCTCAGGATCTGTGGACCCCACAGGATCCACTCAGGATCTGTGGACCCCACAGGATCCCCACCTACCTCCACTCACTTCTTCTCACCACTCTCTTTCACACAACCCCATAAACACTCTTCCCTAAAAACCCCTCACCAATCACCTCCATCCCTCTTTCCCACTAAACCTTCACCACTCACATCCACCCACTCTTCCCAATAAACCTACCTCATAAACTCCACCTACCTTCAAAATTCAAAACCAATTTCCAACCCAAACCCACCCATATGGCCGAAACCTTCCCCCCTTCCCTTCCCTATATAAAGCCCTCCATTCTTCATCAAATTCACACCACACACCCCTCTACACTCCTCTTGGCCGAAACCACATCTCCCTCTCCCTCTCCATATTTCTTCTTCTTCTTCTTTTATTCTTTTGTTTATTGCTCGAGGGCGAGCAATATTCTAAGTTTGGTGTGGTAAAAGCATAGCTTTTTTTGTTTTTCCATTACCATTGATGGCATCTAAGACCGGAGAATCCTCTAGAAGAGGGAAAGGGAAGATAAAAGCTTCCACATCCGAGTCATGGGAGATGGAAAGGTTCATCTCCAAAGCCCATCAAGACCACTTCTATGATGTTGTGGCCAAGAAGAAGGTGATCCCTGAGGTCCCTTTTAAACTCAAAAGAAATGAGTATCCGGAGATCCAACATGAAATTCAAAGAAGAGGTTGGGAAGTTCTAACAAATCCCATCCAACAAGTCGGCATCCTAATGGTTCAAGAGTTCTATGCCAATGCATGGATCACCAAGAACCATGATCAAAGTAAGAACCCGGATCCAAAGAACTATGTTACAATGGTTCGGGGGAAATACTTAGATTTTAGTCCGGAAAATGTGAGGTTGGCGTTCAACTTGCCATACATGGAAGAGAACGCACGCCCCTACACAAGGAGAGTTAACTTTGATCAAAGGTTGGACCAAGTCCTTATGGACATATGTGTAGAAGGAGCTCAATGAAAGATTGACTCCAAAGGCAAGCCGGTTCAACTAAGAAGATTGGACCTCAAGCCTATAGCTAGAGGATGGTTGGAGTTTACTCAATGCTCAATCATTCCCACTAGCAACCGGTCTGAAGTTACTATAGACCGGGCCATCATGATCCATAGTATCATGATTGGAGAAGAGGTGGAAGTTCATGAGATTATACCTCAAGAACTCTACAAGGTGGCTGACAAGTCCTCCACCATGGCAAGGTTAGCCTTTCCTCACCTCATTTGCCACCTATGCAATTCAGCTGGGATTGACATAGAGGGAGATATCCTCATTAAAGAGGAAAAGCCCATCACTAAGAAAAAGATGGAGCAAGCAAGAGAGCCCAGTCATGGAGCTCAAGAGGCGCAAGAAGCTCATCACCATGAGATTCCGGAAATGTCTCAAATGCACTTTCATCCACAAAACTATTGGGAGCACATCAACACCTCCCTAGAAGAATTGAGTTCCAATATGGGACAACTAAGGGTGGAACATCAAGAGCACTCCATCATGCTTCATGAAATAAGAGAAGATCGGAAAGCAATGAGGGAGGAGCAACAAAGACAAGGAAGAGACATAGAAGAGCTCAAGGACATCATTGGTTCCTCAAGAAGGAAACGCCACCATCACTAAGGTGGATTCATTCCTTGTTCTTGCCTTCTCTGTTTTTCGTTTTCTATATTATGTGCTTATCTATGTTTGTGCCTTCATTACATGATCATTAGTAGTTAGTAACTTTGTCTTAAAGATATGAATGTCCTATGAATCCATCACCTCTCTTAAATGAAAAATGTTTTAATTCAAAAGAACAAGAAGTACATGAGTTTCGAATTTATCCTTGAACTTAGTTTAATTATATTGATGTGGTGACAATGCTTCTTGTTTTCTGAATGTATGCTTGAACAGTGCATATGTCTTTTGAAGTTGTTGTTTAAGAATGTTAAATATGTTGGCTCTTGAAAGAATGATGACTAGGAGACATGTTATTTGATAATCTGAAAAATCATAAAAATGATTCTTGAAGCAAGAAAAAGCAGCAAAGAACAAAGCTTGCAGAGAAAAAAAAAATAAATAGAAAAAAAAATAGGCGAAAAAAAAAATAATAGAAAGAAAAAGAAAAAGCAAGCAGAAAAAGCCAAAAGCTCTTAAAACCAAGAGGTAAGAGCAAAAAGCCAATAACCCTTAAAACCAAAAGGCAAGGGCAAATAAAAAGGATCCCAAGGCTTTGAGCATCAGTGGATAGGAGGGCCTAAAGGAATAAAATCCTGGTCTAAGCGGCTAAACCAAGCTGTCCCTAACCATGTGCTTGTGGCGTGTAGGTGTCAAGTGAAAACTTGAGACTGAGCGGTTAAAGTCAAGGTCCAAAGCAAAAAAAGAGTGTGCTTAAGAACCCTGGACACCTCTAATTGGGGACTTTAGCAAAGCTGAGTCACAATCTGAAAAGGTTCACCCAATTATGTGTCTGTGGCATTTATGTATCCGGTGGTAATACTGGAAAACAAAGTGCTTAGGGCCACGGCCAAGACTCATAAAGAAGCTGTGTTCAAGAATCATCATACTGAACTAGGAGAGTCAATAACACTATTCGAAATCTGAAGTTCCTATAGATGCCAATCATTCTGAACCTCAACGGATAAAGTGAGATGCCAAAACTATTCAAGAGGCAAAAAGCTATAAGTCCCGCTCATATGATTGGAGCTATGTTTCATTGATAGTTTGGAATTTATAGTATATTCTCTTCTTTTTATCCTATTTGATTTTCAGTTGCTTGGGGACAAGCAACAATTTAAGTTTGGTGTTGTGATGAGCGGATAATTTATACGCTTTTTGGCATTATTTTTAGTATGTTTTTAGTAGGATCTAGTTACTTTTAGGGATGTTTTCATTAGTTTTTATGTTAAATTCACATTTCTGGACTTTACTATGAGTTTGTGTGTTTTTCTGTGATTTCAGGTATTTTCTGGCTGAAATTGAGGGACTTGAGCAGAAATCAGATTCAGAGGTTGAAAAAGGACTGCTGATGCTGTTGGATTCTGACCTCCCTGCACTCAAAGTGGATTTTCTGGAGCTACAGAACTCAAAATGGCGCGCTTCCAATTGCGTTGGAAAGTAGACATCCAGGGCTTTCTAGCAATATATAATAGTCCATACTTTGGCCAAGAATTGACGATGTAAACTGGCGTTCAACGCCAGCTTTCTACCCAAATCTGGCGTCCAGCGCCAGAAAAGGATCCAAAACCAGAGTTGAACGCCCAAACTGGCACAAAAACTGGCGTTCAACTCCACAAATGGCCTCTGCACGTGCAACACTTAAGCTCAGCCCAAACACACACCAAGTGGGCCCCGGAAGTGGATTTATACATCAAATACTTACTCATGTAAACCCTAGTAGCTAGTTTATTATAAATAGGACCTCTTACTATTGTATTAGGCATCTTTGGACGCCTGGTTCTTAGATCAGAGGGGCTGGTCTCTCGGCCATGCCTGGACCTTTCACTTATGTATTTTTAACGGTAGAGTTTCTACACTCCATAGATTAAGGTGTGGAGCTCTGCTGTTCCTCAAAGATTAATGCAAAGTACTACTGTTTTCTATTCAATTCTTCTTATTTTGCTTCTAAGATATCCATTCGCACCCAAGAACGTGATGAAGGTGATGATTATGTGTGACGCTCATCATCCTTCTCCCCTATGAACGCGTGCCTGACAAACACTTCTGTTCTACATGAATTAAGCTAGAATGAATATCTCTTAGATCTCCTAACCAGAATCTCGTGGCGTAAGCTAGAATGATGGCGGCATTCAAGAGAATCCGGAAGGTCTAAACCTTGTCTGTGGTATTCTGAGTAGGATTCAATGATTGAATGACTGTGACGAGCTTCAAACTCGCGATTGTTGGGCGTTAGTGACAGACGCAAAAGGAGGGTGAATCCTATTCCAGCATGATCGAGAACCGACAGATGAATAGCCGTGCCGTGACAGGGTGCGTGAGCATATTATTCACTGAGAGGAGGGGATGTAGCCACTGACAACGGTGATGCCCTTGCATAAAGCCAGCCATGGAAAGGAGTGAGACTGATTGGATGAAGATAGCAGGAAAGCAGAGGTTCAGAGAAACGAAAAGCATCTCCATTCGCTTATCTGAAATTCCTACCAATGATTTACATAAGTATCTCTATCCCTATTTTATTATATAATATTCGAAAACACCATTATCACTTTATATCTGCCTGACTGAGATTTACAAGGTGACCATAGCTTGCTTCATACCAATAATCTCCGTGGGATTCGACCCTTACTCACGTAAGGTATTACTTGGACGACCCAGTGCACTTGCTGGTTAGTTGTATCGAAGTTGTGACAATTATGAATTAAGATCAGAGCACCAAGCTTTGGAGCCATTACCAGGGATTGTTCGAGCCTGGAGATCACAATTTCGTGCACCAACGGCCATGGGAGTACTTTGAGTGTCAAAGTATAGGGAGATTAAATTATTTACCACCTCGGTCAAGGTAGCTACGAATTTCTAGTGTCTTCCTTTGAGTTTCATGTTGCTCAAGAAGAAGAAGGCCAAGGGTGTCATCCATTGTAGATTGGGGTGGATATGAGGGTTCGTTACTTAGGGGGAAGGATTCATGATAGGAAGGTGTTTCATCTTAATAAGGATATGGAGATGGTGTATATTGAGATGCTGGTTGTTCAGAGTAATTGTGTTGAAATTGGAGAGGTTCTATGTATGGTTCATATGGCTCATAAGGTGATTGGTATGGTGGATATGAGTTAGGGTCATATGGAAGTGTTTGATTGTAGGGGGCATGTGAGTATGGTGGTTGAGGGATATATTGAGGAGGGGGTTCATTGGTATATGGTGGTGGTTGTTGATTGTCACGAAGAGGTCCACCATAACCATTGTCTTGGTATGCATCATGGAATGGTTGTTGCTCATAGTACATTGGAGGAGGGTGTTGCCAAGAGGGTTGATCAAATCCTTGTGGATCCTCCCATCTTTGATTGTCCCATCCTTGATGCATGCCTTCATTGTAATCTTTACTTTCTACAACATAATTTGAATCAAACTCATAGCCAAAGGGGGTGAGAATTCATAGTAACAAGAGAAAATAAAAACAAAAACTAACAAGAAATAATGAAAATAAACTCCTAGAACTAGAAACAACTAACAAAGAAACGAAAAGGCAAACATATTCACAATAACCAATAATAAGGTACACATTTGCAATTCTCCGGCAACGGTGCCAAAAACTTGACGGAGAAAAAATGTCGGTAAAGATTTTTACAAAAATGTCGCGTTGCAAGTATAGTTCTAAACCAACAATTTATCTTGGTCAATGTTTAAATTGTTTGTCACTTAAGCAAACCCAATAAAATTAACCGAAGTATTTAAACCTCGGGTTGTCTCTCAAGCAATTGCAGGTAAGTGTACTTACTATTGGGTATGGGAAAATATATTTTTGGGGTTTTTGAAATAAGAGACACGAAAGTAAAAATGGCAAGAAAATTAAGTAATAACTACGAAAGCTCTTAGCAAGGAAAGAGAATTAGAAGTCCTATCCTTATTATCATTGTCAATTCTGATGGTAAATGTGAATTGCCTTCACTTAGTTAACCTCTAACCAATGGAGGAAGGTCAAGTGCATACAATCAACTTGAGTTCACAAGTCCTAGTCAACTCATAGTGAGAGACTAGATTTAGTGAAGTTCAAGCTAACCGACAATCTTCAATTACCATTCAACAAAAGAGTTTTGATAACTCAAGAGTCTCTAATTGATCAATCCAAGTTAAGAATATAAAAATCTATTTTAAAATCCTACCAAGCATTTTATCAAACACTTGGAAGACGCAAAATAAAAGCACAAAAAAGTAATAAGAGAATGTAAAATCTAAGACCAACAATTGCAAGGAATCAATAATAACAAATGAAGAAAGAAGTAATAAACATGAAATATCTCAAATTGCAATAAAAAGGAAATTGAATCTAACATAAAGAGTTCATAAATTAAATTGGGAAAGTAAAGACGTCAACAAGAGAAAATAAACTAAGATGCTAGAATAATAGAATGTAGAAGAGAAACTAAATTAAAATAAGATGGAAATCTGAATTGGAGAAAAAATAAAACTAGAATCCCTAAAACCTAGAGAGAGGAGAGAGCCTCTCTTTAAAAACCTACATCTAAAACCTAAAGTGTATGAATGAAAAGTGAATGATTCCCCCTTCTAGCTCCACTCTGCAGCCTTTAATCAGTATTTTCGGGCCTGAAACTGAGTCAAAAACAGCCCAGAAATCGCCCCCAACATTTTTTGTAAATTGCAGCACGTGACGCTCTGTCACGCGTACACGCCGCTGGACTTTTCACTAGCCACGCGTAGATGTCAACCACGCATGCGCGTCGTATGTCTGTTGCACCAGTCACGGGTACGTGTCGCCCATACGTGCGCATCGCTATCGGATTCTAAAATCCTTAATTTCTTGTGTTCCTTCCACTTTTGCATGCTTATTTTCTATCCTCTAAGCAATTCCTGCCCTGAAATGTAACACCCTAACTATCAAAAAGTCATGCTTCCGGCTGCGCCACTCTGATAGCTCGGGTATTATGATGACTCTTAAAATATTTAATACTAAAATATGAGCCTGTTTAAAACTTAAACCGAATTACCGCTCTAAAAATACTTTTTTTTTATAGATAGCATACACCCATACATACAATACAACTTACAAAACTCACAAAGAATACATAACTAATACAATTCCTATCCCTCTTACAGAATGTATAAAGATAAATGCGAGGGATCATTAAATAATAACTAAAGCAATACAAAACATCACGAGAACAACAGCTAGGTAAACTCTTTGTGACTTCAGCGGCCATATCCTAAAAAGGAAAATTTGTAGGGGGTGAGAACATCATCCTCGAAAGGGTTCTCAGTAGAGGGTTTGTGAGAATTACTATAATAGGGTACGTGAAGGTAAAACTGTTACAGTGATTAATAACCGCCTTATGCATCTTTTCAAAACCAAAGATTTAATATCAAAATTCCAAAATTCTTTCTGAAAGAGAAAACTGTTATTTCCTCAATAAAATAAACCAAAAGTCTTTTTGAAAGTTTTTCTTACACAGTATGAATGACCAAGCTATCCCAAACATAGGTTCAATAAGTCTATGTTGAACCAGTTTAGTTTTTCATACTTTTCTAAGCCAAAAACACAAAACCAAACACAACGTTTGGCCCATCTCATAATCAACCACGGCCCTAGGTCCAAACAAGCCAAACAGCAGCCAATCCATTACAATACAACTAACTTTTCAGTCACAAACACAAGAAAAGGTTCAAGCACAATCAAGCAGTTACTTCAAGTAGAGTAATTAGCAATCAAACACAATTAATCACATAGGCAAACTAAGTACAATATGCACACCCAAACAATGTCACATAGATGCATATGATGAATGCCTGTCCTAGTGGCTGATGAGTCTCATCTGTTGGTTATAAAGCCAACCCGACAAGTCCTGGTAGCTAACCATTGGACTGTCCCTCTGTCGTGCATCCCCAACTCGAGTTATTCACAATCATAATCATAATCAGATAACACCCACACTGGTGTTTATCCACGGGGGCGAGCTCATCTGGAACACTTACGACATAGGGTCAGCAGAGTATCGAGTCTCAACCTGGAGCACGTGGTGGCTAGCCACTGCTTCTACCCAGGGAAACTCGTATCTCAGATAATTGGAAGTGCAACAATCACTTTATCAACTCAATAATCATCCATATTAATACTCAGCCATCTGGCACATAACATATTCCACAATCAGCCATAATTCATTATCATATACAGCTATTCTAGCTCATAACATATTCCACAATCATCCATTATTCATTATCATATACAGCCGTTTTGGCTCATAACATAATAGCACTTCTACCATCCAACATCATCAAACACATAAAATTGTCATTCAAGCCATAAATCATCTTTTCTCAATTCACTGTACTTTGAAATCAAAAATAGATTCTTTTCAGCCCTGGCTTTAAAATTCCCATTCCTCAAATCATTTCAAGCTCATAAGCCACTTTTAGTCAAAGTATGTTACCTTTTCAAAACAAAGCCACCCTCGGCATCCTCTTTCCAAAACTTTCAAAACCATGGCAAATTAAAGATTTCTTCTGAAATATTCAAACTCATCCATCCAAAAACAGGATTTTGTAACAAAAGTTTCTCGGTAGAGTCTCAAGTCTTTAGGGGAGAATAACATAATTTATTTCCTCAAATTCTTTAAAAATCTGTAAAACCTTAATTTTCTTGTTTTGAATAAATAAAAATAAGAATAGAATTTAGGGCAAACCAAGTCGTGTAATAAGTTACTCCAACCACATTTTTAAAATCCTTTCTTTTACTTAAACTGAAACTAATTTCAATCCCATGCTAAAAATCTGAAACGTTTCCATCGGCTTGGAAATCACTTTAGTTTTTCTAAACCCGAACTTTAAAGGATACTTTAAAATTTTCCCAAAACATCGTAAAAAATAAAGTTTATCCATCAAGATTCAAGTTCTTTCAAAACCACTGAATTTCCTCCAATTGAACTCCTCAAGTTAATTTCAAAGACATAAACCTTTTCACCTTTAAAACAGCTTAAGACACAAGCTCCTTCTAAATATCTTGCACCCAAAGGTAAAAATACTTTTCTTAAGAAATAGAGCTGAATCATAGTTCTTTTTTCAATAATTCATTTCGAGCACAATTCTTCACCTTTGTAAATAGTTCAAGTAAAATAGTACAAGTCTTAGATTCATAACTCTCCAAATAACACTTCGAATAGAATCTCGGATTTTCGCAGAAATTTTGGTAGCACATCCCCTAAAACATGGACTCTGCCACCCTTTCTGGATCCCATCCAAACCATTCTACAACCCTCTTTAAAGGGTTCAAAACCAAATCAGCTCAAAATCCAACTGAATCCAAAGGTGCATTTCCATTTTCATATTTCAAGAAAATCAAATCAATCTCAAATCAATGTCCAACGAATTAAACTTGATTTCAAAGCTTTAAAGAAGTGACTTTAAAGAAACACTTCAAAACCGTCCGTTTCACAAAACCAAATAATAATTGAATCAACCAGGCATTCATATTCATCCAAGAGAACCAACATTACATAAGACTTATACAATCACTCAAATATACATTTTTACCATATAATATCCATATATAATAATTCTAATTTATAAAATATGCTTTTCTGAAAAGGCTCCTACCTCGATACGCAAAACCATAACCCAAATGCCTCACAGAGGTCCTTTCGCCTCAACCCGAATTGATGGCAACCAAAACCTCGGCTCCACTTGCTCTCTCTCAAAAGCAGAAACAGCTTCAAATGCCACAAGAAAACTCGGATTCTAACTCCTAAAACTATTAACATCGCAAATACTTTATTACACGAAACAGAACACTAATGCAGGGCTTTTGAAACAGAAATACTTACTGAACTAGCGAAACAAAACAATGGTGGGCTCTGAACCAGTTTGGCAGCGGCCCCGGTAGCCACCTCAAGTAGTAGCGGCGACCGGACTCCAGTGATGGTGAATGAAACCTACATACAGAGACAATAAAGTTTCCGAAATCTTAAATGAATGAAAACCAAACTCAAAACCCTTACCCGCAGAGTTTTCCGGCGACGACAGCGGGGTTTCGGGCGGCAGAAGCAGCCAGAAGCTTCTGTGGTGGTTTCAGCAGCCACAACAACAACCCCCGCCGACCATACACAGTAGAACACAACGATTGTAGCAGCTAGGAGGCCGGTGGCAGCTTCTGACGGCGACAGCAACAAGGGCAACAGAACAACCCACCACCATCGCGTTTCCCCTTCTCAGCAAGCTCTCTCGTGCACGTGCTTCCTCTGTTCATGCCTCCAATGGCATCAGCGAGGGTGGCTTCTTTGGCGACGACAAGGAGGCTCGGCGACGGTGACACAGGTGACGATGGCTTCCCCTGTCGCGCTCTCTCTCTACTGTGCAAACTCCTATATCTCTCTCTCTCTCCCTCTCTATTTCTCTCTTCGTGCTCGCCGACAGTGGCAAAAGTGGCGGTGACAAACCCTAGCAGTGTCGGCGGTGGCTCAGCAGGGACGAGCTCCTCCGGCTCATGTGCAGCAGCGTCGTTGGGAGACACGGAAGCAGCGACGGCCGAACACGAACGCGACGAGGCTAACCATAGCCCTTCCTCCTTTGCGCGTCAATCTCCCTTTAGCTGGCGGCGATGAAGATGAATGGCACGGGTGACGGGCTCGGTGGCGGCCAGCTCGCAGTGGCTGCGTCGCTCTCCTCTCCTCCCTTTCTCGATTGCAGATCTCTTCCTCTCTTCCCATGGATCTCTCTCTCTTTCCCTTTTCTACTTCTTTTTCTTCCTTTCAAGGTGAAGGGAACTGTGTGTGACAGCGGTGAAAAGAGAGTGAAGAAGGGGCTAAGGCTGCGCAGTGTAAAGGGAAAGTGGAAGGGGATGGGTGTGGCAAAAATTAGGGTTAGGAGCAATTCAATAATTTTAATAAAATTAGGGTAATAGATTAATTGAAAACCAAACTTTAATCCAACAATAATATCTATAAAAATACTATTTAATTATTAATTTACAAATTTATTTTCAAATAGATATTCTAACTCCATAACTAGAGATAATTAAATTAGTTTCCTTTAGATCACAAAATAAAATTCAAAATCTAATTATTTAAACTAAAGCGGATAAAACTCATTATTTTTCAATCACTAAAGTTTAAATAATTAAGAAGAAAATACTCGATTAATTTATAAATTTCTGGAAATTATATTCTCGTGTAAATAAAATAAATCATTAAATAAAAATATTTAGTTTCTAAAAATTCGGGATCTTACATCCTATCCTCCTTACAAAAATTTTCGTCCTCGAAAATTAAAGTAATACACAAGATAATACATAGTCTTAGTACTTTTAAATACTTTTAGAAGATACAAGAAGGCTCGATGCATAAAGATTATATAGTTGCAAGACCTTACCAAAATTGGAAAAACACAATAGAGGGCAAGTATTACAAGATAGGCATTCACGAAGTAGGGCGGTAGTTAAAGTTGCAAAAGGCTACAAAGCAGGCTAGTATTAAGGCAACGGATATAACGTTCGCTCACAGATCTCGTATACACTTTAGGACTTCAACTTCCCAACTCCATCAATCACTTTACAACTCCATAACTGGTCACAAGTCTAACACGCGCAGACTCTTTCACAAGGAACAAAACTACCACATTCCTCATAACGTTACACACTTACCGATCGACCCCTTTCATGTTCACGAACAGCATTCTAAAGAGGCTAACGTTTCGCTTGCTACGCTTAAAGGTCATATGTGACTCTAAGGCAATTCCCGAGTTTATCCAAAAGGATACAAGACTTTGGAAAATGACAAAAACCGGAAGAGCTTGAAAGGATTGTTGAGATCACAAGTAATCAAGAATGTACAAGGAGTGAAGAATAACGGAAAGAAAGTCACTTTGGCAACCTCAAGAATAGCACTCGAATCAAAGAAGTCTGATAGGAACGATAAAAGAAAAGATAGCGTAGTAGTTTGAATAAAATCAAGCTGAGTCAAGAAGTATAAGATTTACAAAAGGAGAAATGCCTAAAATTGAAAACAGAGCTTACAAGACTCAAGTGTAGGATTAAAATACTTTCCAATGCATTGCTCATGCAGAGTGAAAAACCTTTTAAAAACTATTTCACATTTTCAAAGAAAAAGGGTGCACAACAAACATTTTGTAAATGAATAACAAGAGTATAAATGTGGCATTACTATAATTCCATATTGAAATAGATTATGTAAAGTTTTAAAACAAAATGAATACAAGTTTGGCTAGAAGCAAATTATTTTCTCAAATATTTTAGAAAGATAGTTAGGTGCACAACTTAACCCAAGGTAATCATAAAACTCGAAAGAAGAAGTTAAACTCGATTTAGAAAAAGAAAATCCGAGGTAAAAATTTGCTTATAAGTTAGTAAAGGGAATAAGTAGTGCGTTACAAACGAACATGTTTCTACTAAATAAGGAAGCTTTTCAAAACTTCATTTAAAATAGCGCATGCCAACTTTAAAATAACTTTGCCAAAAATTGAAGAATGATTTCAATTAAAATCAAGTAACAGGAAAAAAAATTAACTTACAATATCCTTAAAGAGGAATCAAAACGTCTTTAAAAAGTTCAAAATGAAACTTCGAGAGTATAATTGAAATCACCACCTCACAAGAACATTCAAGAATATTAGGACGTACTAAAAGGGAATCAACTCATCAATAGCAATTCTCGAGAAAGAATCTTTAACGAAGAACCCTGGCAAAACAATGAGAAGATAAACGATGCACGAAATTTGAAACAAATCAAGCTGACTCATATAAGAATGAGATTCACAAGAGAAGGGAAGCTGAGATTGATGGTAGTTCTCACAAGAGGTAGAAGAGTGATTAAAACAGAATCAAGTATGACATTGATAGAGATGAAAAGCTTAAGAAAGAACGAGTCCATTCATAAGAAGAAAGATATGAGTCCAACATGTTCAAAGGAACAACAATGGCATAAACAATGTAGTATGCTAAACCAACCTTAAATCAAAATTAAATTGGATGAAGTTTATCAAACGAAAATCAACCGGAATAAAAGCAAAAAATCTTTTCTTTCCAGAATTTTGAAAAATACCTAAATGCATAGTCGAATAAAGATATCCACTAGAACTGTAGTAAAATTATTAGAAAGTAAAATTGTATTTAAAGTAAGGGTAGTTTCATAAACCAGTAAAAGTACAGGCGAGGTATTAGAAATAAATAGTTGTTAAACTGTATAAGAAATTTTCAAAGTTTTATTTGTAAGATCCTGAATTTTCAGAAACTAAATAATGTTATTTAATGATTTATTTTATTTACTCGAGAATATAATTTCCAGAAATTTATATATTAATCGAGTATTTTCTTATTATTGATTCAAAACTTTAGTGATTGAAAAATAATGAGTTTTATCCGCTTTAGTTTGAATAATTAGATTTTGAATTTTATTTTGTGATCTAAAGGAAACTAATTTAATTATCTCTAGTTATGGAGTTAGAATATCTATTTGAAAATAAATTTGTAAATTAATAATTAAATAGTATTTTTATAGATATTATTGTTGGATTAAAATTTGGTTTTTAATTACTCTATTATCCCAATTTTATTAAAATTACTGAATTGCCACTAACCCTAATTTTTGCCACACCCATCCCCTTCCACTTTCCCCTCACACTGCACATCCCCAGCCCCTTCTTCACTCTCTTCTCAGTGCCGCCACACACAGTTCCCTTCACCATGAAAGGAAGAAAAAGAAGCAGAAAAGGGAATGAGAGAGAAATCCACGGGAAGAGAGGAAGAGATCTACAACCGAGAATGGGAGGAGAGAAGAGCGACGCAGCCGCTGTGAGCTGGCCGCCGCCGAGCTCGTCACCCGTGCCGTTCATCTTCATCGCTGCCAGCTGAAGGGAGATTAACGCGCGAAGGAGGAAGGGCCATGGTCAGCCTTGTCGCGTTTGTGTTCGGCCGCCACTGCTTCTGTGTCTCCCAACGGCGCTGTTGCACACGAGCCGGAAGAGCTCGTCTCTGCTGAGCCACCACCACCACTGCTAGGGTTTGTCGCTGCCACTTTTTCCACTGCCGGTGAGCACGAAGAGACAGAGAGATAGGAGTTTGCACATCAGAGAGAGAACGCGACAAGGGAAGCCATTATCGCCTGTGTCATCGTCACCGAGCCTCCTTGTTGTCGCCACAGAAGGCGCCCTTGCCGATGCCGTTGGAGGCGCGAACAGAGGAAGCACGCGCACGAGGGAGCTTGCGGAGAGGGTGAGACACGATGGTGGTGGGTTGTTTCGCTTCCCTTACTTTCGTCGCCGTTAGAAGCTGCCGCCATGGCCGCCGGCCTCCTTGTTGCTACAGTGATTGTGGTCCACTATGTATGGGCGTCGGGGGAGTCGTTGTTGCTGCTGAAACCACTGCCGAAGCTTCTGGCCGCTTCTGTTGTCCGAAACCCCGCTGCTGTCGCTGAAAAACTCTGCCGGTAAAGGTTTTGATTTTGATTTTCATTCGTTTAACATTCCGGAAACTTTATCGTCTTTGTATGTGGGTTTCAGTCACTATCGCCGAAGTCCGGTCGCCACTGCTGCTTGAGGTGGCTGCTGGGGCCGCTGCCAAACTGGTTCAGAGCCCGCCACTCTTTTGTTTCGCTAGTTCAGTAAGTATTTCTGTTTCGAAAGCCCTGCATTAGTGTTCTGTTTCCTGTAATAAAGTATTTGTGATATTAATGGCTTTAGGAGTCAGAATCCGAGTTTTCTTGTGGCATTTGAAGCTGTTTCCGCTTTTGAGAGAGAGCAAGCGGACCCGAGGTTTTGGTTGCCGTCAATTTGGGTTGAGGCAAAAGGACCTCTGTGAGGCATTTGGGCTATAATTTCACGTATCGAGGTAGGGGCCTTTTCAGAAAAGCATATTTTATAAATTGGGATTATTATATATGGATATTATGTGGTAAAAATGTATCTTTGAGTGATTGTATAAGTCTTATGTAATGTTGGTTGTCTTGAATGAATATGAATGCCTGGTTGATTCGATTATTATTTGGTTTTGTGGAACAGACGGTTTTGAAGTGTTTCTTTAAAGTTGCTTCTTTAAAACTTTGAAATCAAGTTTAATCCGTTGGAAATTTATTTAAGTTTGATTTGGTTTTCTTGAAATATGAAAATGGAAATGCACCTTTGGATTCAGTTGGATTTTGAGCTGATTTGGTTTTGAACCCTTTAAAGAGGGTTGTGGAATGGTTTGGATGGGACTTGGAAAGGGTAGCAGAGTCCATATTTTAGGGGAGGTGCTGCCAAAATTTCTGCGAAAATCCGAGATTCTATTCGAAGTGTTATTTGGAGAGTTACGAATCTAAGACTTGTACTATTTTACTTGAACTATTTACAAAGGTGAAGAAGTGTGTTCGAAATGAATTATTAAAAAGAGAACTATGATTCAGCTCTGTTTCGTAAGAAAAGAATTTTTACCTTTGGGTGCAAGACATTTAGAAGGAGCTTGTGTCTTAAGCTATTTTAAAGGTGAAAAGGTTTATGTCTTTGAAATTAACTTGAGGAGTTCAATTGGAGGAAACTCAGTGGTTTTGAAAGAACTTGAATCTTGATGGATAAACTTTATTTTTTACGATGTTTTAGGAAAAGTTTAAAGTATCCTTTAAAGTTCGGGTTTAGAAAAACTAAAGTGATTTCCGAGCCGATGGAAACGTTTCAAATTTTTAGCATGGGATTGAAATTAGTTTCAGTTTAAGTAAAAGAAAGGATTTTGAAAATGTGGTTGGAGTAACTTAGTTTGCCCTAAATTCTATTCTTATTTTTATTTATTCAAATCAAGAAACTTAAGGTTTTACAGATTTTAAAATAATTTAAGGAAATGAATTATGTTATTCTCCCCTAAAGACTTGAGACTATGCCGAGGAACTTTTGTTACAAGATCCTGTTTTTGGATGGATGAGTTTGAATATTTCAGAAGAGATCTTTAATTTGCCATGGTTTTGGAAGTTTTGGAAAGAGGACGCTGATGGTGGCTTTGTTTTGAAAAGGGAAACTACTTTGACTACAAGTGGCTTATGAGCCTGAAATGATTTGAGGAATGGAAATTTTAAAGCCAGGGCTGAAAAGAATCGATTTTTTATTTCAAAGTAAAGTGAATTGAGAAAAAGTGATTTATGGCTTGAATGACGATGTTATGAGTTTGATGATGTTGGATGGTAGAAGTGCTATTATGTTATGAGCCGGAACGGCTGTATATGATAATGAATTATGGCTGATTGTGGAATATGTTATGAGCCAGAATGACTGTATATGATAATGAATTATGGCTGATTGTGGAATATGTTATGAGCCAGATGGCTGAGTATGAATATAAATGATTATTGAGTTGATAAAGTTATTGTTTCACTTCCAATTATCTAAGATACGAGTTTTCCTGGGTAGAAGCAGTGGCTAGCCACCACGTGCTCCAGGTTGAGACTCGATACTCTGCTGATCCTATGTCGTAAGTGTGGCCGGACACTGTAAAAGTTCCGGATGAGCTCACCCCCGTGGATAAACACCAGTGTGGGTGTTATGTGATTATGAATATGATTGTGAATAACTCGAGTTGGGGATGCACGACAGAGGGACAGTCCAATGGTTAGCTTCCAGGACTTGTCGAGTTGGCTTTATAACCGACAGATGAGATTCATCAGCCACTAGGACAGGCATTCATCATATGCATCTATGTGACATTGTTTGAGTGTGCATATTGTACTTAGTTTGCCTATGTGATTAATTGTGTTTGATTGCTAATTGCTCTACTTGAAGTAACTGCTTGATTGTGCTTCAACATTTTCTTGTGTTTGTGACTGAAAAGTTGGTTGTATTATGGTGGATTGGCTGCTGTTTGACTTGTTTGGGCCTAGGGCCGTGGTTGATTATGATATGGGCCGAAGGTTGTGTTTGGTTTTGTGTTTTTGGCTTAGAAAAGTATGAAAAACTAAACTGGTTTAGCATAGACTTAATGAACATATGTTTGGGACAGCTTGGTCATTCATACTGTGTAAGAAAAACTTTCAAAAAAAGCTTTTGGTTTATTTTTTTGAGGAATTAACAATTTTCACTTTCAAAAAGAATTTTGGAATTTTGATATTAAATCTTTTGTTTTGAAAAGATGCATAAGGCAGTTATTAATCACTGTAACAGTTTTACCTTCACGTATCCTATTATAGTAATTCTCACAAACCCTCTACTGAGAACCCTTTCGAGGATGGTGTTCTTACCCCCCTACAAATTTCCCTTTTCAGGATATGGCCGCTGAAGTCACGAAGAGTTTACCTAGCTGTTGTTCTCGTGATGTTTTGTATTGCTTTAGTTATTATTTATTGATCCCTCGCCTTTATCTTTATACATTCTATAAGAGGGATATAAATTGTATTAGTTAATGCTTATAGAATTATTACTATATATATATATATATATTATGTATTCTTTGTGAGTTTTGTAAGTTGTATTGTATGTATGGGTGTATGCTATCTGGTGCATGAAATTGTGATTAACACTTTTCACAACTCCGCACAACTAACCAGCAAGTACACTGGGTCGTCCAAGTAATACCTTACGTGAGTAATGGTCGATCCCACGGAGATTGTCGGCTTGAAGCAAGCTATGGTCATCTTGTAAAACTCAGTCAGGCGGATTCAAATGGTTATGGATTTTGATAATTAAAAGATAAATAAAACATAAAATAAGATAAGGGTACTTATGTAATTCATTGGTGGGAATTTCAGATAAGCATCTAGAGATGCTTTGTTACTTCTGAACCTCTGCTTTCCTATTGTCTTCTTCCAACCATGCGTGCTCCCTTCCATGGCAAGTTGTATGATCCTCTCGGATGAAAAATACCAGGTACGATCTCTGCACAGCTAATCAACTGTCGAATTTCTCGTCTCGGATGAAAAATACCAAGTACAGCTACCGCATGGCTAATCATCTGTCGGTTCCCGCTAGCGTAGGAATAGGACCCTTGTCCATTTGCACACTGTCACGGCGTCCAACATTCGCAAGTTTGAAGCTCGTCACAGTCATCCCTTCCCAGATCCTACTCGGAATACCACAGTCAAGGTTTAGACTTTCCAGATCTCAGGAATGGCTGCCAATGGTTCTAGCCTATACCACGAAGATCCTAATCTCACGGACTCGGTCCGTGTATTAGAGATCCAAGAGAATATACTCCGGCTGTCATCCAATGACTACGTTGAACATCATGTAGACCGCTTTGTGGTTGTCAGGCACGCGGATCTTGGCTAAGCGAGTAACGAAGATAGTGGGTGATTGTCACGGGTCACCCATTCATTCTGACTTAACTGAATTAAGTACGAGAGTATATCTTGGAGAAGAAGTAGGCGTGAATTGAAAGAAAAACAATAGTACTTGCATTAATTCATGAAGAACAGCAGAGCTCCACACCTTAATCTATGAGGTGTAAAAACTCCACCATAGAAAATACATAAGAGAAAATAGTTTAGGCATGGCCGTGTGGCCAGCCTCCAAGTCCTAAGATTATAAAGTTCATCCAAAGATGTGTTCAAAAAACTGAATACAATAGTAAAAGTGCTATTTATACTAAACTAGTTACTAGGGATTACAGAAAATAAGTTACTAAGTGCAGATAGTGCAGAAATCCACTTCTGGGGCCCACTTGGTATGTGCTTGGGCTGAGCATTGAAGCTTTCATGTGCATAGGCCACTCTTGGAGTTAAACGCCAGCTTGGGTACTAGTTTGGGTGTTTAACTCCAGTTCTGGTGCCAGTTCCGGCGTTTTACTCCAGAAAAGGGTCTTTGATGGGCGTTTGAACGCCAGTTTGGGCCATTAAATATCAGGCAAAGTATGGACTATTATATATTGCTGGAAAGCCCAAGATGTCTAATTCCAATGCAATTGAGAGCGCGCCAATTGGGCTTCTTTAGCTCCAGAAAATCCACTTCGAGTGAAGGAGAGTCAGAATCCAACAGCATCTATAGTCCTTTTTCAGCCTCTGAATCAGATTTTTGCTCAAGTCCCTCAATTTCAGCCAGAAAATACCTGAAATTACAGAAAAACACAAAAACTCATAGTAAAGTCCAGAAATGTGATTTTTTTCATAAAAACAAATAAAAATATAATAAAAAGTAACTAAAACATACTAAAAACTATGTAAAAACATTGCCAAAAAGGGTATAAATTATCCGCTCATCACAACACCAAACTTAAATTGTTGCTTGTCCCCAAGCAACTAAAAACAAAATAGGATAAAAAGAAGAAAAAATACAATAAATTCCAAAATTATCAATGAAGATTAGTTTTAATTAGATGAGCGGGACTTGTAGCCTTTTTGCTTCTGAACAGTTTTGGCATCTCATTTTATCCTTTGAAGTTCAGAATGATTGGCTTCCATAGGAACTCAGAATTCGGATAGTGTTATTGATTCTCCTAGATCAGTATGTTGATTCTTGAACACAGCTACTTTATGAGTCTTGGCCGTGACCCTAAGCATTTTGTTTTCCAGTATTACCACTGGATACATAAATGCCACAGACACATAACTGGGTGAACCTTTTCAGATTGTGACTCAGCTTTGCTAGAGTCCCCAGTTAGAGGTTGATAAACCCATATTTCATGAGTTCTTTTGTGCTTAATTAGAGTGATTTATTCAACTCCTCACCTACTTATTCACATTAATTGCATAGTTTTACTTTCCCTTCCTTATTATGTCATAGAATGAAAAACATGTTTTCTAAGCTTTAAAAATTAATTATTCTAATTACCTTTATTTCCATTCGATGCCGTGATTAGTGTGTTGAGTAGTTTCAGATTTTCTAAAGGCAGAATGACTTAAAGGATGAAAAAGGAAACATACTAGAATGGAAGGGGGAAGCAAAACGGAGCTTTAAAGAAACTGGTGTCCACGCGATCGCATGGATGACGCGATCGCGTGCCAAGCACGAATCAGCAGCGACACGGCCACATAACTGACGCGACCGCGCGCCTTAAGCAGAATACACATGACGCGGTCGCATGACTGACGCGACCGCGTGGCAAGGTAGAGCTCCGAATGACGCGACCGCGTGACCCACGCAGACGCCTGACAGAGGCCACGCACCAGAAATTACAGAATACGCTCCCAGCGAATTCTGAAGCCCTTTTTGGCCCAGATCCAAGTACAGACAGCATAGACCAGAGGTTATAAAGTGTGAGAATGCTTCCATTCAAACAGAGCTCGCATATTTTCACCTTTCAATGATTTAGATTTAGTTGAGAGGGAGATATTCTCTTTCTCTCTTTTAGGATTTAGGATTTCTTCTTGTTTTAAGAGTAATTCTGGATCCAGGTTTAATGTTCTTTTAGTTTTATTTTTATTTATTTATTCCAATATTTGAATTGATTATTATAATTTACGAATTATTTCATGTTACAGATTTCTAATTGAATTAATGATAATTTGAGGTATTTTCAGTTTATGATTATTCTCTTTGATTTAAGTTGCCATTGCTTCCCATCTAAGGACACTTTTATTATTTTCAGCAATTTACTTTTCCCCTTTTGGTTTTGGTTTAGAATTCAGTAACTCAACAGTTATTAAACTCAACATAATTGATAATCGTTACCCTGCTAATTGAGTTGAACTTAATTAATCCCAACCTTTTCTTAGGAAATAATTAGGATTCAAAAGTCAATTTAATTAGTCCGTTAACTTTCCTTTGCTCTGGTAAAGGTTGACCAAGTGGAATTAAGATACAACTTTCATTATTGTTGAGAGGGATAACTAAGTTGGACTTCTAATTTCCCTTATCTTGCCAAAAGTTGTTTTATAGTTATTATTTATTTTTACTTGCCATTTAATTCACTCGTCATTTAAATTATTTGCTTCTCACCTTCTAAACCCCGATTACAACCTTTATAGCCAATAATAAGAACATACTTTCTCGCAGTTCCTTGAGAAGACGACCCGAGGTTTGAATACTCGGTTAACAATTTTTAAGGGGTTTGTTACTTGTGACACCCAACACGTTTGTAAGAAAGGTTGATTGCTTGGTTTAGTAACTATACTCACAACGAGAGTTTTTATAACCTCTAAACCATCAAACTTCTGCTCTTTCAGAGGTGCCCAGAGCTCTTAAGCACACTCTTTTTGCTTTGGACCACGATTTTAACCGCTCAGTCTCAAGCTTTTCACTTGACACCTTCACGCCACAAGCACATGGTTAGGGATAGCTTGATTTAGCCGCTTAGGCCAGGGTTTTATTCCTTTGGGCCCTCCTATCCATTAATGCTCAAAGCCTTGGATCCTTTTTACCCTTGCCTTTTGGTTTAAAGGGCTATTGGCTTTTTCTGCTTGCTTTTTCTTTTTCTTTCTTTTCTTCTTTATTTTTCGCTTCTTTCTCTTTTTTTTCGCAAGCTTTGTTTTTCACTGCTTTTTCTTGCTTCAAGAATCAATTTTATAATTTTTTTAGATTATCAATAACATTTCTCCTTTTTCATTATTCTTTCAAAAGCCAACAATTTTAACATTCATAAACTTCACTATAAAAAATATGCACTGTTCAAGCATTCATTCAGAAAACAAAAAGTATTGCCACCACATCAAAATAATTAAGCTAATTTCAAGATAAAACTCAAAATTCATGTACTTCTTATTCTTTTTCAAATAAAAACATTTTTCATTTAAGAAAGGTAAAGGATTCATAGGACATTCATAGCTTTAAGACATAGACACTAGACACTAATGATCATGTAATAAAGACACAAACATAAACAAAACATAAAGCATAGAATTCGAAAAACAGAAAAATAAGAACAAGAAAATTAAAGAATGGGTCCACCTTAGTGATGGCGGCTAGTCCTTCCTCTTGAAGGTCTTATGGAGTGATTTAGCTCCTTAATATCTCTTCCTTGCCTTTGTTGCTCCTCCCTCATGGCTCTTTGTTGCCCCATGTTGGAACTCAATTATCCTAAAGAAGTGTTGAGTTGCTCCCAATAGTTGTTTGGAGGAAAATGCATCCCTTGAGGTATCTCAGGGATTTCTTGATGAAGAATTTCCTCATGCTCTTGTTGAGGTCCATGAGTGGGCTCTCTTGTTTGCTCCATCCTCTTTTTAGTGATGGGCTTGTCTCCTTCAATGAGGATGTCTTCCTCTATGACAATTCCAGCTGAATTGCATAGGTTACAGATGAGATGAGGGAAAGCTAACCTTGCCAAAGTAGAGGGCTTGTCCGCCCCCTTGTAGAGTTCTAGAGGTATGATCTCATGAACTTCTACTTCCTCTCCATTCATGATACTATGGATCATGATAGCCCGGTCTATTGTAACTTCAGACCGGTTGCTAGTAGGAATGATAGAGCGTTGGATGAACTCCAACCATCCCCTAGCCACGGGTTTGAGGTCAAGCCTTCTCAATTGAACCGGCTTGCCTCTCGAGTCTCTCATCCATTGAGCTTCTTCCACACAGATGTCCATAAGGACTTGGTCCAACCTTTGATCAAAGTTGACCCTTCTAGTGAAAGGGTGAGGATCTCCTTGTATCATTGGCAAGTTAAATGCCAACCTCACATTTTCCAGACTGAAATCCAAGTAATTCCCCCGAACCATTATGAGCCAATTCTTTGGGTTCGGGTTCATACTTTGATCATGGTTCTTAGTGATCCATGCATTAGCATAGAACTCTTGAACCATTAAGATTCTGACTTGTTGGATGGGGTTGGTGAGAGCTTTCCAACCTCTTCTTTGAATTTTACGTCGGATCTCCAGATATTCACTCTTCTTGAGCATGAAGGGGACCTCGGGGATCACCTTTTTCTTGGCCACAACTTCATAGAAGTGGTCTTGATGGACTTTTGAGATGAATCTTTCCATCTCACATGACTTGGAGGTAAAAGCAATTTCCTTCCCTTTTCTCTTTCTAGAGGTATCTTCGGCCTTAGGTGCCATTAGTGGTTATGGAGAAACAAAAAGCAGAGCTTTTTCCCATACCAAACTTAAAAGGTTTGCTCGTCCTCAAGCAAAAGAAGAAAGAAAGGAGTAGAAGAAGAAGAAATAGAGGAGATGGAGGGGAGGGTTGGTTTCGGCCAAGGGGTGGAGAAGTGTGTATGATGTGTGAAATTAAAGGTGGTGAGGAGGGGTATTTATAGGGTAAGAAAGAGGGGGAATTCGTGTATGAGAGGTTGGGTTTGGGAGGGAAATATTTTGAATTTGAATGGTGAAGTAGGTGGGGTTTTATGATGGATGGATGTGAGTGGTGAAAAGGTTGTGGGGAAGAGGGTAGGATTTGATAGGTGAATGGTGTTCGGGGAAGATGTATTGATGTGATTGGTCAAGGGTATTTGGGGAAGAATGTTATGGAAAGGTGTGAAGAAGAGAGAAAAAGAGGTAGGGTAGGTGGGGATCCTGTGGGGTCCACAGATCCTAAGGTGTCAAGGAATTCTGCTCCCTGTACCATTCTGGCGTTCAAACACCCTCTGTGTGCCAATTCTGGCGTTAAACGCCAGCTCTGCTACCTTTTCTGGCGTTAAACGCCAGGCTGATGCCCCTTTTTGGCGTTTAACGCCAGCCAGACACCCTTTTCTGGCATTAAACGCCAATCTGTCTACCAATTCTGGCGTTTAATGCTAGCCTGACACCAGACACCCTTTTCTGGCGTTAAACGCCCAAAGTGCTGCCCATTCTGGCGTTTAACACCCAGAATGCTGCCAGACTGAGTGTTAAACGCCCATTCTGCTATCCTTACTGGCGTTTAAATGCTAGTTAGCCTGTCCTCCAGGGTGTGCTATTTTTGATGCTATTTTTGATTTTGCTTTTAATTCTGCAGCTATTTTTATGACTTCACATGCTCATCAACCTAAAGAAAACATAAAATAACAATGAAATATAAATAAATATAATTAAATAACATTGGGTTGCCTCCCAACAAGCACTTCTTTAATGTCAATAGCTTGACAGTGAGCTCTTAGAGAGCTTCACAAAGACTCAGAGCTCAATGGTGGCCTCCCAACACCAAACTTAGAAGTTGAGTGTGGGGGCTCTGTTTGACTTTGTATTGAGAGAAGCTCTTCATGCTTCCTCTCCATGGTTACAGAAGAAGATCCTTGAGCCTTAAACACAAGGTAGTCCCCATTCAATTGAAGGACTAACTCTCCTCTGTCCACATCAATCACAGCTCTTGCTGTGGCTAGGAAGGGTCTTCCAAGGATAATGGATTCATCCTCATCCTTCCCAGTGTCTAGGATTATGAAGTCAGCAGGGATGTACAGGCCTTCAACCTTTACTAGGACATCATCTACAAGTCTATAAGCCTGTTTCATTGATTTGTCTGCCATCTCTAGTGAGATTCTTGCAGCTTGTACCTCAAAGATCCCTAGTTTCTCCATTTCAGAGAGTGGCATGAGGTTTATTCCTGACCCCAGGTCACACAGAGCCTTCTTAAAGGTCATGGTGCCTATGGTACAAGGTATTAAGAACTTTTCGGGATCCAGTTTCTTCTGAGGTAATTTCAGTTGAACCAAAGCATTTAGTTCATTGATGAGCAATGGAGGTTCATCCTCCCAAGTCTTATTACCAAATAACTTGGCATTCAGCTTCATGATTGCTCCTAGATACTGAGCTACTTGCTCTTCAATAATATCTTCATCTTCTTCAGAGGAAGAATACTCATCAGAGCTCATGAATGGAAACAGTAAGTTCAGTGGAATTTATATGGTCTCTGTATGAGCCTCAGATTCCTTTGGTTCCTCAATAGGGAACTCCTCAATGGTTAGTAGACGTCCAACAAGGTCTTCCTCACTGGAAATCACTGCCTTTTTGCTCTCTCCAGGTTCGGCCACTTTGGATATAGTTATGGGCTTGCACTCTCTTTTGGGATTCTCTTCTGCATTGCTTGGAAGAGTATTAGGAGGAGTTTCAGTAACTCTTTTACTCAGCTGACCTACTTGTGCCTCCAAATTTCTAATGGAAGACCTTGTTTTAGTCATGAAACTGAGAGTGGTTTTAGATAGATCAGAGATTATGGTTGCTAAGTCAGAGAGGCTCTGCTTAGAATTCTCTGTCTGTTGCTCAGAAGATGATGGAAAAGGTTTGCTATTGCCAAACCTATTTCTCCCACCATTATTATTATTAAAGCCTTGATGAGGCTCCTGTTGATCCTTCCATGAGAGATTCGGATGATTTCTCCATGAAGGATTATAGGTGTTTCCATAGGATTCTCCCATGTAATTCACCTCTTCCATTGCAGGATTCTTAGGGTCATAAGCTTCTTCTTCAGAGGAAGCCTCTTTAGTCGGATGCAGCTTGCATTCCAGTCAGATTCTAAGAAATCATATTGACTTGCTGAGTCAATATTTTATTCTGAGCCAATATTGTATTCAGAGTATCAATCTCAAGAACTCCTTTCTTTTGAGTCATCCCATTATTCACAGGATTTCTTTCAGAAGTGTACATGAACTGGTTATTTGCAACCATTTCAATGAGTTCCTGGGCTTCTGCAGGCGTCTTCTTTAGATGAAGAGATCCACCAGTAGAATAATCCAATGACATCTTGGACAATTCAGATAGACCATCATAGAATACACATAAGATGCTCCATTCTGAAAGCACCTTCTTATCAATTGCTTGTATCTTTCCCAAGCTTCATAGATGGATTCACCTTCCTTCTGTCTGAAGGTTTAGACTTCCACTCTAAGCTTGCTCAACTTTTGAGGTGGAAAGAATTTGGCCAAGAAAGCATTGACCAACTTTTTCCAAGAGTTCAGGCTTTCTTTTGGTTGTGAGTCCAACCATATCCTAGCTTTGTCTCTTACAGCAAAGGGGAAAAGCATAAGTCTGTAGACCTCAGGATTAACCCCATTGGTCTTAACAGTGTCACTGATTTGCAAGAATTCAGCCAAGAACTGATGAGAATCTTCCAATGGAAGTCCATGAAACTTGCAATTCTGTTGCATTAGAGAAACTAATTGAGGCTTAAGCTCAAAGTTGTTTGCTCCAATTGCAGGAATTGAGATGCTTCTTCCATAGAAGTCAGAAGTTGGTGCAGTAAAGTCACCAAGCATCTTTCTTGCATCTCCACCATTGTTGTTATTTTTGGCTGCCATGTCTTCTTCTTTTTTGAAAATTTCTGTAAGGTCTTCTCTAGAGTGTTGTGCTTTAGCTTCTCTTAACTTCCTCTTCAGAGTCCTTTCAAGTTCGGGATCAGCTTCAACAAGAATGTTCTTATCCTTGTTCCTGCTCATATGAAAAAGAAGAGAACAGAAAAGAAGAGGAATCCTCTATGTCACAGTATAGAGATTCCTTTATGTGAGTAGAAGAATAGAAGAATAGAATGAAGAAGGGAGAAGAAGAAGAATTCGAACACATAGAGAGGGAGATGGTTCGAATTATAAGAAGAAGAGAAGTGTTAGTAAATAAATAAAATAAATAGAGAGTGTGTATTCGAATATTAATCTAAAAGAAAAGAAAAATATTTTTGTTTTTATTTTAATTATGAGTTAGAATTCGAAATTTAAGAAGGAAAATAAAATAAAATTAGAATTGAAAACAATTAGTTAATTAAAAAGAATTTTGAAAAAGTGGTTAATAATTTTCGAAAATTAGAAGTGGAAAAGTAGTTAGGTGGTTTTGAAAAAAAGATAAGAAATAGTAAACTTTTAAAATTAAAACAAACAAGTCAAGTGGTTAATTGAAAAATATTTGAAAATAAATTTAGAAAAGATAAGAACTTAGAAAAAGATTTTGAAATTAAATTTTGAAAAAGATATGATTTAAATTTATTTTGAAAAAGATTTGAAAAAGAAATTAAAAAGATTTGATTTTTGAAATTAAAATTGATGACTTGACTAACAAGAAACTAAAAGATATGATTCTAGAATTTAAAGATTGAACCTTTCTTAACAAGAAAGTAACAAACTTGAAATTTTTGAATCAAAACATTAAATGTTAGCAATAATTTCGAAAACTATGAAATAAAATGAAGAAAGAGATTTTGACAATCAATTTTAAAATTTTTGAAAATATTAAGAAGAAAAATGAAAAAGATTTGATTTTTGAAAAAGATTTGAAAAGATAAAATTTTCAAATTGAAATTTTGACTTGACTAACAAGAAGCAACTAAATTTTAAAATTTTTTGACAAAATCAACTCAAAATTTTGAAGTTTATGAGTAAAATAAGGGAAAGATATTTTTTTTATTTTTGAATTAATGATGAGGAGAGAGAAAAATAATAAAAAGAAACAAAACATAAAAATTTAAGATCAAAACAAATAATGCATGCAAGAACACTTTGAATGTCAAGATGAACACCAAGAACACTTTGAAGATCATGATGAACATCAAGAACATATTTTTGAAAATTTTTAAGAAAAGAAAGACATGCAAGACACCAAACTTAAATTTTTTTTTATATATTTAGACACCATGAATTCGAAAATACATATGAAAAATAACAAAAGACACAAAACAAGAAAATCACAAGATTAAACAAAGAAAATCATCAAGAACAGCTTGAAGATCATGAAGAACACCATGCATATATTTTCGAAAATTAAAGAAAAAATTAAAACATGCAATTGACACCAAACTTAAAACTTGACACTAGACTCAGGCAAGAAACACAAAATTTTTGGTTTTTATGGTTTTATTAATTTTTTTTTGTATTTTTTGAAAATATTTTGGAAAAATAAAATAAAGAAATTCAAAATTTTTAATAAGAATTCCAGGATTCGTGCAATGTTAGTCTAAAGCTTCCGTCCAATAGAATTAGACATGGCCAAATGGCTAGCCAAGCTTTAGCATACCAATTACAGACATGTCCTTTCAACAATAGAAAGTGGAAACCTTGGTCCAAAAGATTAGACATGGCTTAACAGCCAGCCAGGCTTCAACTTATCTTAAGAAGCTCTAGAATTCATTCTAACTCTGAAGAACAATTTTTTTTTTTGTTTTTTTTTCGAAAATAAAAAATAAAAAGCTTAACATAAAATAAAATTACCTAATCTAAGGAACAAGATGAACCGTCAGTTGTCCAAACTCGAACAATCCCCGGCAACGACGCCAAAAACTTGGTGCACGAAATTGTGATTCACACTTTTCACAACTACGCACAACTAACCAGCAAGTGCACTGGGTCGTCCAAGTAATACCTTACGTGAGTAAGGGTCGATCCAACGGAGATTGTCGGCTTGAAGCAAGCTATGGTCATCTTGTAAAACTCAGTCAGGCGGATTCAAATGGTTATGGGTTTTGATAATTAAAAGATAAATAAAACATAAAATAAGATAAGGGTACTTATGTAATTCATTGGTGGGAATTTCAGATAAGCGTCTGGAGATGCTTTGTTGCTTCTGAACCTCTGCTTTCCTATTGTCTTCTTCCAACCATGCGTGCTCCCTTCCATGGCAAGCTGTATGATCCTCTCAGATGAAAAATACCAGGTACGATCTCTACACGGCTAATCAACTGTCAGATTTCTCGTCTCGGATGAAAAATACCAGGTACAGCTACTGCACGGCTAATCATCTGTCGGTTCCCGCTAGCGTCAGAATAGGACCCTTGTCCTTTTGCACACTGTCACTGTGCCCAACATTCGCAAGTTTGAAGCTCGTCACAGTCATCCCTTCCCAGATCCTACTCAGAATACCACAGACAAGGTGTAGACTTTTCGGATCTTATGAATGGCTGCCAATGGTTCTAGCCTATACCACGAAGATCCTAATCCCACAAACTCAGTATGTGTATTAGAGACCCAAGAGAATATACTCCGGCTGTCGTCCAATGACTACGTTGAACATCATGTAGACCACTTTGTGATTGTCAGGCACGCGGATCTTGGCTAAGCGAGTAACGAAGATAGTGGGTGATTGTGACGGGTCACCCCTTCATTCTGACTTAATTGAATTAAGTACGAGAGTATATCTTGGAGAAGAAGTATGCATTAATTGAAAGAAAAACAATAGTACTTGCATTAATTCATGAAGAACAGCAAAGCTCCACACCTTAATCTATGAGGTGTAGAAACTCTACCGTAGAAAATACATAAGAGAAAATAGTTTAGGCATGGCCGTGTGGCCAGCCTCCAAGTCCTAAGATGATAAAGTTCATCCAAAGATGTGTTCAAAAACTACGAATACAATAGTAAAAGTGCTATTTATACTAAACTAGTTACTAGGGATTACAGAAAATAAGTAACTAATTGCAGATAGCGCAGAAATCCACTTCTGGGGCCCACTTGGTATGTGCTTGGGCTGAGCATTGAAGCTTTCACGTGCATAGGCCACTCTTGGTTTAAGTTTAAAAAAAAGTCTTTTTGGAGCGGTAATTCGGTTTAAGTTTTAAGCAGGCTCATATTTTAGTATTAAATATTTTAAGAGTCATCGTAATACCCGAGCTATCATAGTGGTGACGAGAGGGTTTTTCTATCGGTAAAGAAATATAAAAATATAATCACGTTGTAAGTATAGCTTCTAAACCAACAGAAAATCCTTTCGTACAAACGTTTTGGTTGTCACAAGTAACAAACCCCTTTAAAATTGATAACAGAAGTATTTAAACCTCGGGTCGTCTTCTCAAGGAACTGCATGGAGATGTTCTTATTATTGGTTATGAGTTTTGTAAATTGGGGGTTTTGAAAGTAAGGAACAAGTAATTTAAATGACAAGTAAAATAAATAAATAATTGTAAAATCAACTCTTGGCAAGGTATAAGAACTGGAATTCCTATCCTAGTTATCCTTATCAATGGTGATGATAATTGGGTTTTAATCCCACTTAGTTAACCTTTACTAAACAAAGGAAGGTCAAGTGGACTAATCAATTTGATCCTCAGGTCCGAGTCAATTCCTAAGGAAAGACTAGAGTTATTGGAATTCGATTCAATTAGCAAAAATAACAATTATCAATCACGATGAGTTGATAACTCAAGATTCTCCAATTAATCAATTAAAGTCGAGAATATGAAGAGCTAAATCATAAATCTGAAATACCTCAATTGCATTAATAAAAGAAAATCAATCTAAACATAAAGAGTTCATAAGCCAATTCGGCAACATAAGTAATTAAATGAGAGCATTAAAGTATCTGAAAGTAAAAGAGAATTATAAAGTAAAAGAGATATTGAACTTGATAAAGAGTTGAAATACTAAATCCTTTAAGAGGAATCCTAATCCTAAAACCTAAGAGAGAGGAGAGAACCTCTCCCTCTAAAAACTACATCTAAACTATGAAAAGTGAATAATTGAAGACCTCTTCTGAATGGATGCATTCCCCCACTTTATAACCTCTAATATGTGCTTTCTGTACTTGGATCTGGGCCAAAAAGGATTTCAGAAATCGCTGGGACCGTTTTCTGCAGTTTCTGGTGCGTAGCGTCTGTCACGCGTCCGCGTGGGTCACGCGGTCGCGTCATCTGGGAGTTTTCCTTATCACACGTTTGCTTCGGTCACGCACACGCGTTAGCTGCGTTCTGCTCAAGGCGCGCGTCCGCGTCAGTCACGCGTTTGCGTCGCTACCTCTTCGCGCTAGGCATGCGGCCGCGTCGTCCATGCGTTCACGTTGCTGCCAGTTTCTTCAAAAACTCCATTTTGTGCTTTCCTTCCAGTTTTGTATGTTTCCTTTCCATCCTTTAAATTATTCCTGCCTTAAGAGATCTGAAAATACTCAACACACAAATCATGGCATCGAATGGTAATAAAAAGGTAATTTAAAATAATTACTTTTAAAGCATAGGAAACATGTTTTT
Organism: Arachis ipaensis; assembly: GCF_059453495.1. Taxonomy (NCBI): domain Eukaryota; kingdom Viridiplantae; phylum Streptophyta; class Magnoliopsida; order Fabales; family Fabaceae; genus Arachis; species Arachis ipaensis. The sequence goes on along the minus strand of NC_142444.1, from coordinate 43,473,648 downwards.
CACATATATCACATAATAAGGAAGGGGAAATAAAACCATGCAATTTCACATGAATAAGTGGGTGAAGGGTTGAATAAATCACTTGAATTAAGCACAAAATATATCATAAAATATGGGTTTATCAACTTCCCCACACTTAAACAATAGCATCTCCTCATGCTAAATCCAAGATAAAGAGTAAGGTAAGGTTAAAGTGGTGGAATCTCATGCAATGCAATCTATTCTAAATACAACTACCTAAATGAATCATGCAATTCTAATTGTTATTCACTTGTATATAAAGCTTACATGTAGTTAAATTAATTCATATCCTCAAGGAATCATATATGCATAGCCAAACCTTAGATAATCTTAAAGCACTTTTACAATTGAGATGGGTAAAAATATTTCACAAACTTGCAAGACAATTAACAATTTAAGCAGAGATATATGGTGATGAGCTATTGAACCCTCACTGGATTTTATGTTTACTCTCTAGTCACTCACTGTTTATTGGGTTAATCACTCTGTTCTTTTTCTATCCTTACTTTCTATAACTTTGTTCTTCATCTAACCAATCAACAATTATGGAATACAGACATACAAAAATCATGAGGTCTTTTTCAAGGTTGTAATGGGGCTAAGGTAAAGGTAAGGGTATATGTATAAGGCTAAGTGAGCTAATAAGCGAATCCTTGATTAGTCTAAGATCTCACCTAACATACATACTTTATATATTTTTAGAGCTTCTTAACCTAATTGCCCAAATTCTCCCTCTTTGTATTGCAAACTCATGCATTAATTTTAATTTTTGAAATTTTTCTCCCGTGTGCATTGACTTTTTTTATTTTGCTTTTGGGGAATTTTTGCATCCCCTTATTTAAACACTGAAAATAAAATTTTTTTTAATCAATAAACATGGTAGTTTAATTATTTTGATTTCACATGAGTATGCTTCCCAAATTTTGTTTTTCAAACAACTTATTCTTTTTAAATTCCTACTTTGTTTCTATCATCCCATGTTCCCATAAAATTCCCCACACTTAAACTATACACAATTTCTATCTTAAGCTAACCAATGATTCAACTTGGGATTTTTTTTATTTTGTTTTTCTGCTTAAGGCTAGTAATGTGGTTCATAGAACAAGAAAGGATTAAAAAGCTCAAGGGGGCTAACAAGGGTGATGTAAAAGGTAGGCTAATTTGGGATAAGTGAGGAAAAATTCAAATGATGGCCTCAATCATCTCTTGGTATGTATCTATACTCTATAATTGGACATATAGATTAAAACAAAGTAAAGAACATCAGAATAAAAAAGAAGGGCAAAACACACAGGAATAAAAATTTTATGGTTTGAATGTATCCATACAATTAAGCTCAAAACTCACAGGCTGTGTGTTCTCCAGCTCAAAAATCATATATCAGTTATATATGTCATGCAAGTAAAAATTAAGAGTTCCCATTATTCTCAATGTAATTTTTTTGGGTGGCCCTTAAAATCTTAGTGTTGTTCCTTGATGAAATGTTGTTAACTAACTAACATGTAATGCTATATATACAAGGTGTGTGGATTGTTTTAATTTACTAAAGTCTCTAGTTTACTTCCTTTTTATTTTCAATTAAACCAAACTATCATATGCTAAAAGGTTAAATTATACTAATTAATCCACATATTCTATAACTAATTGGTTTAGAATTGCAAACCAAACTAAATGGCTAAAATATGAACTAAAGTGCAAAATGCGGAAATAAAGTGAAAATATAGTAAAAGAACAATGTATAAGTACTAAAAAATAAAAATAAAAATAAAGATAAAAATACAGAAAAATAAACAAAATAAGATAAAAAGAGTCTGTAGTGGTTCACCAAAAAATACGCCAGGGATGGCGACCTCCCCACACTTAAAATAAAGCATCATCCTCGATGCTCACTCAAGCTGGGTGTGAAAGAGTGTCATCACCGGAAGGATGGGCTGCTGGAGTCTCGGTGGTGGCCAGAGGATCTGCAGACTGGATGAGGTAGGAGGATCTGTCTGTTGCAGTGGAGGTGCTGACTGGAGAGGGATCTCTGGGTTTGTGGCCTGAATCTGGTGAGGCTCCTCCTGCTGTGGCACAGCCTGCTCTGGTCATGCCTGCTCAGCCTCTCTCTGTGCATGTGTCTCATCCTCATTCTCGTCCGCCTCCTCCTCAGATGGCTCTGATGGTGTGTCGGGCTCGGAGGGGATTTCACCGCCAGATCGGATCATCAACTTGAGGTGCTCATAGCGTCGCTTGTTGTGATGCTCAGATCTCTCATATCGCCGCCAGTTGCAGTGCTCCATCTGGTCTAGCTGCTGAAATAAGCGGTGCACGAGGTGGTAAACGGGCTCTGAGGCAAGTGGAGGTGCAGTGGGTAGGGCTGGTGCAGCAGTGGAAGAAGAAGGGGCAGCTGAATATGTGGCTGCCTCACCAGAAGCGGTAAGGAATGGAGGTCTGTGGCCTAAAGCCTGAAACTTCCTGCTGTGGGGAATGATCTTCTTGCAGTCTGCAGCAGGCGGCTTCTCATCAGCCAGCTCCCAAGGCACGTCAGCTCGACAGCCGAGCTGCGTAATCAGATATAGAAAAGGGAGAGTGCCTCTGACATGGACCCTGGCCATGTAATACCAGATGAATCGTGGAAGATACAGGTCCTTACACTCCATCACACACCAGAGGAGGGTGATCATAGCAGTAGGCAGCTCCGTCTCATGAGTACTCGGCATAACAAAGTTGCTCAGGATTTGATGCCAGAGCCGAGCCTCATCATTTAGATACATCAGCTTGATTCCCTTAGGTATTGTTGTGTTCTTTCCCATGACCCATGGGACAGTAGGATCAAGGGCTATCCTCTGCTTGACAGCATCCCAGTCAAATCTCAGAAAACGCATATCCTCTTCAGTCTTTTGGTAACCGTCAGGCTGATCTGACTTAGGCTGAAGCTGAAGAATATCCTCAATGGCTTTCTCAGTGACCAGTATCTGTTTCCCTCTGAGGTGCACTGCATCCAGGGAAGTCTTGAAATAGTTGCAGTAAAACTCTCTTACCCAGGAAGCATTGACCTCTGTCAGGTTTCTCTCCAAGAAGAACCAGCCTCTCTGTTTTATCTGATCAGAGGTGTACTACTGTAGTTCTTCTGGAATTTTCAGAGTTCTCTCCAGGTACAGGTTTCTGGAGGTGGCAAACACTAGATACTTCAGCTTACAGTATCTGTTTGCAAATTTTACTGGATCATTGGCAGTGAGGAGCTGGTTAGCCTTCTCTTGCGGGGTAAAGTGCTTTTTTCACCAGGAGTCATCATGCATAATGTCCAGGATAGACATAGAGGATTCACCTCTTTTCCTTTTACCAGTGGTTGCCTTGCCTTTTCCTTTTCGTTGAGGGTCAGACAACTTGAAAAACAGAAATGCAGGATATAATTGAAGAACAAAAGCAGGAAAATAAGTAGGCAAAATAGAATAATAACAATAGAAGCACATAGTGATAAAAGAGCGGTAGAATTATGAAATAAGTTAAGTATATGTGCATTATGGATTGTAGTTGAGTTAGAAGTCCGAGATGAAAAATCACAATCCAAAATGTAATATAAGTAGAATTCATGTTAAGTAGGAAAAACAAGAATCATGCCTGGAGTTAGAAAGTTAAAGTAAATAGTTAAAAACCAAAAAGAGACGTTTGAAAGTTAAATTGGTTAGGATTGAAAAAAGGGGTTAGAAAGTGAAAATCAGTGAGTTAGGAGAAAGTATGTTAAAGTGAGTGGCATGATAAATGGTTCCTAAGTAACAATAAATTCACAATTTTAAACAACAGTCAACTCATATTCACGCAAGGAAATCAGGTTGTTGATGATAATCATATAGATGCATGAGTAGCAAAAAATTAAAATCTAATCATCAATAATGTAATTTATTAACCAGGAAATCGAAAAGAATAAGAATGCTGGCCCGTGCATTCATGAATTGGTTTGGTAAAAGCTAAGTACTGCAAAATTCAAAATTGCCAAAATCAATACATGAATGAGAAGGAAACAATTTGCAGAAAATTGGGCAGTATTCTGGCTAAAATTGGATGTTCCCGGGTAATAAACAGCAAGCAGAACAGTTCATATAAAGTAAAATAAAGCTACAAATACACATAAGTAATATGAACATGAAAGAGCAGTGTAACAGTAGCATGAAACAGTAAAGAACACCATATGAACAGTATTAACATCACAGCCAGACCAAAATTGCAGAATAGGTAAAACAAGCAACAAGTACGGCACAATTATCAGGCCTAAATCCACTAACCACATCCTAGCTACCTAACCACCTAGAATCCACTACAAACGTGCATCTCTAACTAGCCTAATTTGGAACATAAACTGAAAAATATGCAACTAACTACGAATGAAAGAAAAATGGCATTTGGCAGAACCTGATAGGCGTATGAACTAAGGTAGGGATCAGAGAGATGGCGGTGGCGAAGTGGTGGTGGTGGTGCTGACGTGGCAGTGAAGGGTGGTTGGCGCGGCGGTGGGCGGCTGTTCGGTGGCAGGGGGTTCGGTGGGGTTTAACGGTGGAGGGGGGTGGGTAAGAAGAAAGAGGGTGAGGGTGGTGGTGGTGGGAGGCGCGGCGGTGATGGCACGATGGTGGTGGCTGGCCGCGGTGGGGGCAGTGGTGGTGAAGGGGAGAGAAGAGAGGGGAAGAGAAGGAGGGGAGAAGGAAGAAGGAGGGAGGTGGTCATCGTGGTGGGTCTCGGTGGTTGGGGGTGGTGCGGCGGTCGGAGGTGGTTGGGGGTGGTGGTGTTTTGGTGGGGAGCAGAGAGGGAGCAGAGGGGGGGTTGGGGGGAAGAGAATGGGGGCGAGATGGGGGTTAGGGTTTCGCGTGACTGGGGTTAGTGGATTTGAACCCACGCAAACGTGTGGGGCACGCGATCGCATGACTAGGGTGAAATGGGGTTAACGCGGTCACGTGGTTGACGCGATCGCATGGAATGGGTAAAAGATGAATGACGCGGTCGCGTGATGCACGCGACCGCGTCGCTAAAAATTGTGCTAAACGCACAATTCCAGCGTCGTTTCAGCGCAACTCTCTGTCTCCATTTAGGGTGCCATGCTATCCACGCGACGCGGACGCGTCGCTCACGCTTTCGCGTGGGATGGGTGTTTTGTGAGTGACGCGTTCGCGTCACGGACACGAACGCATGGGCCGTTTTGTGCTAAACGTACACCAGCCGCACGATTCCAGCCCAGATTTCTGGTTGTTGGATCTTTACATCGATTTCCAGATCACGCGTTCGCGTGAGTGACGCGGACGCGTGGGAGGTGTTTTTCGCAACTGACGTGAACGCGTTAGCAACGCGGTCGCGTCGGAAATTTTTTTTATGCAATTATGCAATTATGCAATTATGCAGTATGCAATGCTAATGAATAATATTCAGGTCCAATGAAAATAATATAATATAAAAACAAGCAAAACGAAATAAAATTGAAAAAGAAACGACCATACCATGGTGGGTTGTCTCCCACCTAGCACTTTTAGTTAAAGTCCTTAAGTTAGACATTTGATGAGCTTCCTGTTATGGTGGCTTGTGCTTAAATTCATCCAGAAATCTCCACCAATGTTTGGAATGCCAACATCCTCCGGGGTCCCAAACTAGGCATGTAAAGCTTTTGAGCAGCTTTAAACAGGTTCTCAGGCTCCCGGGGTGACGAATGTCAGAATAGATTCTAGGATCCCAAGCTTTGCTTTTAAATTCGCTTTCGTCCTGACCTATATTCTTCGATCCGGGCGGTTTAGAAATTGTATTCTCACCAAGATGACCAAACCTCTTCCGAGATCCATTCAATTGAACTTGATAGCAATCCTTGCACTTCGAATTGAAGCGTGGAACCTTATTGAACCTTGTACACCAGCTCTGAGTGCGAGCCATTTCCCTCTTACTCTTAAAGCCGCAGAGAGCTCTAAGTTGGTCATCTGTTTCAAGCAAACCATATTCAAGTGGAAAGGTAAAGATAAAGGTTAAGGATTGTACCCACTTGAAGCTTGTATTAGGTGGTAATGGCCTTGGGACAGGTGTTTGCAGTAGTTCTGTAAGTTCTACTCCCTTGTATTCTTCTGTGAATTCCTCCACTTCTTTGCAAAAATCTTCAACTGCAACTGCGTCCTGATCAAAGTCTTCTATGTCTTCCTCGTCACTCAATTCATACGTTAGAGGTTGAGAGAAATCTACCTCAACATCATCTTCGTATTCATTCGGGAAAGATTCTTCTAGCTTAAAGAATTCACTTGCAGATGCAAGTTCATTACTAAGAGAACTTGACTTGTGATTATCATCATTAAGGAAACTTGTGTCTTGGGTTATTCCGTCTAGTTCTTCATAAAATATCTGCTTTGGGGGTTGTGCACTATCCTCCTTAGCATCAATTGTAACGTCCTTGACGGAATTTTCCACAACTCTGGATTCCCGTGGAGGTTCAGCATCTCCTAAATCTTCAATCACTACTTCTTCTTGGATAATTTGAGCTTCCTCCAATTGTTCCAGAACAAAGTTATGCTCCTTACTGCCCAATGGGGTTTCTAGTGTCTCCTTCATACTACGTTTGTCATTAGAATCTCCACATGAAGCTATTGGAGCTCCTTGAGTGTCTAAACGTCTGGAAGAAAATTGATTTATTGATTGCTCCAGCTGATGAAGGGTTGTATGAAGTTGATCTACTGTTTCCTTGAGGCGAGCCTGTGATTCTTGAGGTGATGGATATGGACATGGTACATAGGGAAGTGGTGGTGTTTGGGAGTAATTGGATTGGAATTGGGGTAAATAAGGATCATACGGTGGGGAATGGTGAAAAGGAGCTTATGAGTGTGGTGGTTCGAAGTTATGTTGAGAGGATGGTCTATAAGCATAGGGTGGGGCTTGTTGGTAACTACCAAGAGGTCCACCATATCTATCAGCTTGGTATGCATTGTAGAATGGTCCTTGCCCATGATATCTTAGAGGGTGTTGTTGCCTAAAGGGTTGATCAGATCCTCTTGGCTCCATCGATCTTTGACTGCTTAGACCTTGATGCATATTCCCGTTATAGCTTCCACTCCTTTCAACAAATTTAGAACCAAACTCAAAGCGAGAGGGGTGAGAATTCATAGTAGCTAATAGGAATAAAAAGGAAAAACAAAAACAAATAAACAAATAAAAGAAAAATATTTACAATAACTAATAATAAGGCACACGTTTGCAGTTCCCCGGCAACGGCGCCATTTTGACGAGAGGGTTTTTCTATCGGTAAAGAAATATAAAAATATAATCGCGTTGTAAGTATAGCTTCTAAACCAACAGAAAATCCTTTCGTACAAACGTTTTGGTTGTCACAAGTAACAAACCCCTTTAAAATTGATAACCGAAGTATTTAAACCTCGGGTCGTCTTCTCAAGGAACTGCAGGGAGGTGTTCTTATTATTTATGAGTTTTTTAAATTGGGGATTTTGAAAGTAAGGAACAAGTAATTTAAATGACAAGTAAAATAAAAAAATAATTGTAAAATCAACTCTTGGCAAGGTATGAGAACTGGAATTCCTATCCTAGTTATTCTTATCAATGGTGATGATAATTGGGTTTTAATCCCACTTAGTTAACTTTTACTAAACAAAGGAAGGTCAAGTGGACTAATCAATTTGATCCTCAGGTCCTAGTCAATTCCTAAGGAAAGACTAGAGTTATTGGAATTCGATTCAATTAGCAAAAATAACAATTATCAATCACGATGAGTTGATAACTCAAGAGTCTCCAATTAATCAATTAAAGCTGAGAATATGAAGAGCTAAATCATAAATCTGAAATACCTCAATTGCATTAATAAAAGAAAATCAATCTAAACATAAAGAGTTCATAAGCAAATTTGGCAACATAAGTAATTAAATGGGAGCATTAAAGTATCTGAAAGTAAAAGAGAATTATAAAGTAAAAGAGATATTGAACCTGATAAAGAGTTGAAATACTAAATCCTTTAAGAGGAATCCTAATCCTAAAACCTAAGAGAGAGGAGAGAACCTCTCCCTCTAAAAACTACATCTAAACTATGAAAAGTGAATAATTGAAGATCTCTTCTGAATGGATGTATTCTCCCACTTTATAACCTCTAATATGTGCTTTCTGTACTTGGATCTGGGCCAAAAAGGGTTTCAGAAATCGTTGGGAGCATTTTCTGTATTTTCAGGTGCGTGGCGTCTGTCACGCGTCCGCATGGGTCACGCGGTCGCGTCATCTGGGAGTTTTCCTTATCACGCGTTCGCTTCGGTCACGCGCACGCGACACCTGCATTCTGCTCAAGGCGCGCGTCCCCGTCAGTCACGCGTTCGCGTCGCTGCCTCTTCGCGCTGGGCATGCGGCCGCGTCGTCCATGCGTTCGCGTCGCTGCCAGTTTCTTCAAAAACTCTATTTTGTGCTTTCCTTCCATTTTTGTATGTTTCCTTTCCATCCTTTAAATCATTCCTGCCTTAGGAGATCTGAAAATACTCAACACACAAATCACGCCATCGAATGGTAATAAAAAGGTAATTTAAAATAATTATTTTTAAAGCATAGGAAACATGTTTTTCACATATATCACATAAAAAGGAAGGAGAAGTAAAACCATGCAATTTCACATGAATAAGTGGGTGAAGGGTTGAATAAATCACTTGAATTAAGCACAAAATATATCATAAAATATGGGTTTATCAAGTGGCGTAGCAGGAAGCGTGACTTTTTTATAGTTAGGGTGTTACATGGAAAACCTGAAATCACTTAACACATATATCACGGCATCGAATGGTAATAAGAGAGGATTAAAATTAGCAAATTTAAGGCCAAAGAAACATGTTTTCAATCATAGCACAAAATTAGGAAGGAAAATGTAAAACATGCGAATTATATGAATAAGTGTGAGAATAATGGATAAAATCTACTCAATTCAATACAAGATAAATCATAAAATAGTGGTTTATCATGCATATCGATTTATTATACCTCCTTATCAGAGTTAACTATTTATGTATTTAACGCGAGAGTTTCTACACTTTAAATGTTTAGACTTTCTTTTTAGTACATTATAATTGTAATTCATGAATATTTGACATTTATTGGTATGATTTATTGGTCTGTAAATATGAACAAAAATTATTGTAGTTAAGTCATGGAAGTTAATTAATATTCTTTTTAATATTAATTATTAAGTATTCAATTTTTTATTAAGATGTAATGTGATATTTTTGCATTTGAAAATAGATTACTAAAATTCTATGTATCATACATGATGTTTTTTTTTATTGATTTCAACATACTGTAACAACACATAATATAAATAAGGACTGAATTTTAAAAAGAACATACAAACAAAAGACCAATTGCATGTTGTAGTGACTAAGTACTTTCATACTAAAGACGCCAGCTCCAAGAGTAGTGCAATAAAGGCAAAACAAAAAATAAAAGAAAAATAGACACACCAAGTTGACATTACACAACACCACGATTTAGATCTAGACCTTAATAGGAAATCCCAATAAAAATGACTAATAACAAACCCCTACACTTTTGTTAAGTAAAACTTGGCCATTTCTAAATGCATTATGTCATACATGATAGAAAGTTTCATAAGTAATTTTAGTCTCACCTTATTGTCATAAACAATCCACTGAAGCCTCCTTTATGTATGATCTACGGGGTTATACCTAGTAATATGGAAGATCATGGTCCATTTCTAAATTTTAATTTCATCCTACCACTTCATCAGTTAAACTTTTAAACACAATCTTCTGGCCTTGTTTCATCCCTTGACAACATGCACCTTAAACACCTTCTTTTCTTTAAGTGACCTTGTTTTTCTTGCATTGAGTAGATCCATCTCTCTTGCTAATAACCTCACCTATATAAATTGATAGATAAACTATAGGAAGATACACCAAAAAAGGGGAGAAAAAGTAAAAAATGAAGCATCCATAATCGCTTCTATTTTGTTGGAACCTAAATACTTTCGACATGTTGCAAAATCTGCAAGCCACTTACATCATTAACTCTCAAATTAACGTTTGAAAGTAAAGAAAACAAACTTACAGGATATGTTTATATTTGGAATCATGCATAACTACATATAAAAATAAATTAAAACTTAGCTTCTTTTTTGTTATATAAAAAATAAATAAAGAGACATAAATATGTTATATTAATAGGATTTATAAATTATTAAAATTAAAGTATTACTAAGAGAAAGGTTGAAAACTAAGATTAATTTTTTAGAAACTATCTAGAGACATGTCTAAGTTAGAGGTAGTTTATTATCTTTATAAATTAGCTCTTGACATGTTCAGAATAATAATAAGAAAAACAAAATACATTTATATTAAATCTACATCGTTGATATATCTCACATCATCAATCAGCAAGATATATGTCACATAATTAATCATTAACCATATTAAAAGCTATAAAGTATGGAATTTGGTTAAAAAATTATACATGACTAACCTTCTTTAAATACATTTAAAAAAAAATACAAAACATCATGATTTTTTCATTTCTCCAACTACTTAAAAGTTATAGATTTACTTTTACTACAACTGTATCATCAAATCCAAAACCACAGATTAATCATCAGTACCAAAAGTTGAGAACAAATTATTATAACAGTCGCCACCACAAATAGCTCGCAGCTTTCCTTCTCAATCAAAATCCTACTGAAGAACTTAATCGTGTAAATATTGTTAATAAAACTATAAAAATATTTTCTGAAATAGATCATTCTTGATATTTTGTATATCAAACACACACATGACACATAAATAACATGCAAAAATAAATAATTTAAAAAAATAAAAAGTTGCAAAATTAGAATAAAATTTAATTAGCATATACAAATTATTTCAGGCTTCGAATAAAATTAGAAGCTTTAATAAAATTTAATACAACATAGACGAATATCCAAATAAATTTATCTACACCTTATTATTGTTGCAAGTTACAACAGCAAACATACTATTATATTAAAGGTTCACAAATAAAAGAATTAATTTAATTAGCATATACATGAATTGAGTACTTAATCGCTTGTTATGTTAATGCTTAATCCAAGTTATAAGAGTTCAATATATAAAAGTTTAGAATGGTTAATTCCTTTAAAAATAGTTAATATTTTATTTGTATTTTTAATAATTTTTTAATTAGTAAATTCTAGAGTATATTTTAATTAAATTTATAAAAACAAATAAGTATATATATTTGTTATACAAAGATGAAATTAATTATTTTATGTGTTTTTGACCAATAAAATTTATTATTTTTTCAATACTTGATTTACACTTTAAACATTATATATTAATTTTATTATAAAATTTTAATAGTATAAAAAAAAGTATTGGTCTAAAATATTGGCTCCTAACATTTCTCTAAAATTAAGCACAAACGTGTGTTATTTTATGCATAACTTTTTATATATAACCATAATGCATTAAGCCTACTTTTCATTGTAATTTTTCTTTTATAAAATATCATATATTATAAAATTTCAAATTTTATTATTATTTAATTATTAAATTTAATATTTTACTTAAATTTATTTAATTTGTTACATATTTTTATTTTATTCATAAGTTATTATTTAATGAGTATTTAATGAATAATATTTTAGCATATCTAAAAGGTCATTTTGCTGTACAACTAAAAAAAAGAAAAAATTGAAAGTGCTTTCTCAAACTTATATCCAATAAGACTTGCCCAAACACATCAAATAAATTCTAACTATTTAATCACATAAACTAATAATATATACTCAAAAAATTACACACATTTCTCGTATAGTTTTATTAGCATAATGATTCTAATAAAAAAAAAGTAGCAGTTGAGATGTGCAGTTATCTAACACAGTAATTGATACAACATAATCAACATTTTTGTTCTACTGAAGCATATATATGTTTGACTAAACTATAATTAGTTAACACAGTCTTCGCTTCAGAAACTTTTTGCTTCTTTAGCTCAGCATATTCAACAGAAGATATAGAACTCTATCACAAAATATATTACTCTAGCATAAAAAAGATACAAAGTTCATTGATATTGAGGCACACAAGAAAACTGCCAATTAAATTCTGGACAATTATGTTAACATATTTCCAATCAGACTCTTATAAGCAAACATAAAGAAGCAAATTCTAACATCATTTTTCTTGTACACATTTGTCAATCTTCTCCTTTATCTTTGCCTGCTATTTTTCCTACAAATAATTAGAGAGAATTAAAGCTTCACAGTTCACACCATCCATGTTTAAGAAATGACATAAGATATGGAAAATGTAAAAAAAAAAAAAAATCAGCAATATAGTTAATAGAAGACAAACATGATAAGCTATCCAACAATAACATATATTGGAACAAATTTTAATTGTAGATCAACCACGAAATCAGAAGTTCAATGTTTAAGAAAAGGGGGGGGGTTAAAACCCAAAAGGAACCACCAACTTATTACATATATTAAAAGACTCAAAATATACTTTACGCTATTATTATTTTGTATGTTCAAAATAGCACCCATGGCATTATTACACACACAAATATATAGGAAGCAATTAATTAACACCATAGATTTCAACACTCTCTAAACTCTCAATGACTAAGAACACGTATCCAATAGTGCATAATTTACAATTGAAAAATAAAAATACACATAAATATGTACCAAAAACTTATCAATCTATAAGAAACTAAAACAGAAGGCTATGGAAGTGGTGAATGCTATCAAGTCATCCAAGTCAATATAAGGAAGATATTATTCGTATTTGTATGTATGTAAATCATGGACAACTCCAATGTTTTGGGGCTAGGCAGTTGCTTAAATTGTGATGTTGCAATATATATATATATATATATATATATATATATATATATATATATATATATATATATATATATATATTTATATATATGTTAGAACTTGACAGAGATATAAACTATTAAGTCACTGAATGTTTTGAGGCACTAAAAAGATTGACATACATTAAAAAAAACTAATAAATATCATGAACTGTTATTTTCTTTAAAATAAGTGAAAAAGAATATCAAACTATACATGTTGTTATTCTCTCATGACAACTAAGATAGGCAACGAAGAATTCGATAAGTTTGGTGGAACAAAAAACACACAATGAGTAAATTAGACATCAAAGAAGAATATCCCAACATTAGTAATGCTAGAAAAGCCAATGCATGTTCATCTAGGTCATTCAATACACCATCATTAAATTAAATTATTTTAGAAGCACAAATTCCAATCCATGATTGAAATCCTACTCACAACATTCATTTAAACCATCCTTAAAAAAAGAAGTCTTTAATAAGTTTGTGATAAGAAAATTAGACATGTACAAATACATGTACATAAAAGAAAAGAATAAAATACCTAATCAAAGTTATCATTTAAGGATTCACTTCATTTACAATAGTGATAAAATACCTAACAATACAATTTTGCAAGCTTATATATCCATCATATGAATAACCACCATAACATATATATTTTCATTTGGGAAGAAGAGACTCCAAGTCCTTTACCTAGTGTAAAAGGGGGAGAATTTGAGCAAAGTGGAAAAAAGAATTAGCAAAACGACATTCAAATAGAAACAATAACTTTAAAAATGAAACATATTTAGATTAAAGAAAAAAATGGTTTGCTTTAACTAAAATTAGTGAATACATTTCCATCAGATCACTGAATTAAGCAAACTAATGGTCTGCTTTAACAGTAGAGAATTTATTTTGCAGAAAATGATCATCACATACATGCCTAATATTAGTAATAAATCTTCTTTTAGATTTCTCAAAACATAAACTAAAATTAGTAATAATTCACTTATTCAAATTCCATTACTACTCATGTCAAGTCAGGCATTAAAATAAATAAAATTCATCCAACATTAAACAGAAACATCAATTAAGTCTTTAGTATGCCCCTCACAAATATTTTTTAGTCATCAACTAAAAAAATCAAACAATTAAATAGCTTAATAACATGAAAACCTGAACACAAAATATGCTATCAAGTTATTTTCCTTATTTTTTTCGCAATAAGTTCAACTCAACAAACCCAAAAGACAATGAGTAAGATCAATTTCACAAGGTACATCCAAAGGCAAACTAATACAGAAAAATAACAACTAAATAACCAAGAAAAGACTGTTACATCAGGATACCTAAACAAACTATCCATACAACAGATAACCACCTGCCATGACACTAAAACCCTAACCACAAACAATCACGGAGTTGCAACCTCTAAATTATCTTAGCATTACTCACACACCTTTTGCCAGCAAACTTCGTGTCCATTTCCATTATACATTCAAACAATGATGACATGAGAAAAGGATAATAATAATAATAATTCATGAGATCCACCAGAGTTATTTTATATCCTAATTTACCATTAATCAAAATTTGTACCAATTTCTAGAGGTAGCCTGAATTGCTTGCTCAAACAAAGATGAAGCCTTTTTTAGATCATCACAAAGTTCTTGCACAACCCTAGCATGTATAAGTTTGAAAACTCAATTATTACAAAATGTATGAATACAAAGATCTCAAAAATAACAAATTAAAAGGCACACATGATAATTGAGAATTCAAATTTAGGGAATTGTTAAACAGGAGCAGGAAATAATCCAAAACAAATATTTTTAGCTTTTTATTTTGAAAGCAGATTGTATGTTAGGGACTTGGGTATTATGGGGTGTTCAAAGTCCCACATCGGGTAGTATGGGATGCTTGATGTTGTATATAAGGAGAGTGGTTATTATTTTCCTTTATCAGCTAGCTTTTAAGATGTGGTTTTCCACTTTCTTTAAATACTTAATGTAAGAACCCGGATTTTTGAAAATTAAATTATAAGTTATTTATGATTTATTATATTTAATCAATAATATATTTTCAGAGATTTTACATATAAATCGGACAATTTCTCAATTATAATTTGAAGTTCTAGTAATTAAAAAATAATGAAAATTTTATGTATTATATTTTGAAGATTTAGATGTTGAACTTTATTGTATAAATAAAAAAATAAAAAAATTTAATTAATTAATTTAATTATTTCTAATTTTTATTTAATTAGAAGTTATTTGAATATAATTTGTACATTGATGAACAAATAATACTTTTTTTGAAGATAATTTTATTAGATTAAAATTAGTTTTTAATACTACTTTATACCCTAATTATATTATTAATTGTCCCCAAAATGAAACTCTAACTTTACCAATCCCTTCACCACCACACCGCTTCCCTTTCTTCTAAAACAACAGCAGCAGAAATCAAAAACAAAAAGAAAGAAAGAAAGAAACGAGAGAACGAGAGATTCGAGAGTAAGGCTGCGAC
Source organism: Arachis ipaensis (assembly GCF_059453495.1). NCBI lineage: Eukaryota > Viridiplantae > Streptophyta > Magnoliopsida > Fabales > Fabaceae > Arachis > Arachis ipaensis. The sequence continues at coordinate 43,458,279 of NC_142444.1, read as the reverse complement.
GGGGAAGAGAGAAGAGAGGAGGGGGAGACCGTGCCGCCACTGCGTGTCATCACTGCCACGCTGCATCCAACTCACCGCCGTCAAACCCGTCACCACTGCTGAGTGCCGTCCGAAACAGAACCGCGAAGAGAGAGGGAGCGCTCACGAGAAGGAACCGCTGCCGTGCCATGCGAACCCGTCGCAGCCGTTTGTTGAAGTCGCCACCGAACACGGAAGAGGGTGAGTCAGATGCGAAGAGCAAAATGCGATGGAGCCAAGGAGGGCCCGTGCTACCGTTGCTGCACTCCTCTACTGCCGCGAGAAACCGCCACCGTCGCCATTGCTGGTGGAGTCAGGCCCGTCGCCGATCTGGGCTGAGGGAGAGGAAAATGCCGGGAAGAAAGAGAAGGTAACGGTAGGGAGGGGTGCTGTCACTATGGTTTCCATTGTGGTTGGAGCTGCTCCGCCACCGTTCTGGTCACCAAGTATGGCACGGGTATCGCCATAATCAATTGATGGAGCTTCTGTTGCTCAGTTCTTGGTTCTTGCTCAGTACAGTATGCTGTTCTTTCCTTGAAACCTTTGCCGTTAGTGTTTTATTATAGTTTGTTGAGGTTTTTGCGACATTAATGTCTCAAGGTCGAAGTTATTGTGACTGCATATGGTGTTTGATGGTTGCCGCTGTTGTAACACCTTAATATTCAAATCCTTATGCTCGAGTCATAAGTCAATGACAATAAGGTGGTACGACTCTCAGGGTGGATTTTTAATACATAGTTATATATATTTAATTGAAAGGAGTATTAATCGAGAAGTCTGAAAGGAGTAAAAATAAAATCCATTTGGAAACACTCTCGTATCGAAGGAAACAAGATAAAACGTATTCGAATAGCAAACCAGAATAAGATATAACAATAAGGAAGAATAGAATAAAGATAGGGTATATATATGTATATAGACATGAATATAATAGCCACTAGTCACCACCTGTGAAGCTTATGCCGACTAGGGTACAGTAGTAAAATCAGTTGACAACAGTAATTTTTCCTATCTCTCCCATTATATACATCAAAGCCTCTATAGGCAAGTTTTCAAAGGAAAATAAATACATAATAAAAGGTTTTCAAAATAAGTTCGGAGAGATTCTAAACAAAGTAAAATAGAGTCCAACAATCTTCGCTATCTTTCAGATAAACCACAGCTCACTGCTGGGCATTTGGACTTGCATCTGAAAAAAAAGAGAGATATATACGGAATGAGAACCCCCGACCCATGGGTTCTTAGTACGGTAAAAGTGCCAAATAAATACAATGCACTATAATAAAAACTCACTGAGCATCCTAAACTTCACTTCACCAAATATTCATCCTATGTTCTCGCTAATCCATAAATAAGCAACTGTCATAGCGGAATGCTAAATTTAATTCATCTTCCTCATGGTTCCTAACTTTCTAACTCTCCAACAAATCAAAATTGGAATCATAATCAAAACCATCACCAGCTATTCTGTCTCAGCAATTCTATATCAATTCCTCATATCCTCACCTGGAGCAAGTGAAATCTCTTCACTGCGTCTACCCAGGGAGCTCAAATCATCTTATTTAATATTCATCATGGTAAATCAATCATCTCATCATTTTATTTCAACAAGAACAGCCCTCAGTATCAACCGATACCAGCATGAGGGACCTCTCAGTTGTACAAACACAAGCAATACAGTCAAGTAATACACAATTAAAGTACAAGTAAAGCAAGTAGCATTTAATCAGGTAGCATAGCATATATGTACAATTTAGCAATCCAAAACAAATAGGTAAACCTAAACAAGTCAAACATATGTAAATAATGAATGCCTGTCCTATGGCTAATGATATCATCTGTTGGTTATGTAGCCAACCCGACATGTCCTGGTAGCTAACCATTGGACAGCCCCTGCGAGCGCGCATCCCCAAGCTCAAAATCATAATCAATAAAATAAAATATCCATGGGGGAGAGCTCATCCGTAAAGGTCTAAGTGTCCGGCCACATCTCACGACGCAGGATCAAAGGAATCTCAGATCTCAACCTAGAGCAAGTGGAGCAGACCTACTGCATCTACCCAAGGAAATCCAAAACTCAGATAATTTCACATATCTTAAATCAACCTTGACTAGGAGCAAGTGGGGGCAGATCACTGCATCTGCCCCAGGAGTCTCAAACCAAACCCGGAGCAAGTGGAATCACTTCACTGCTTCTACCCAGGCAGGTATATCTCACCACGTCCTGGAGCAAGCAGAATCACTCCACTGCATCTACCCAAGCAGGTGTATCTCACCATGTCCTAGAGCAAATGGAATCACTCCACTGCATCTACCCAGGCAGGTGTATAACAATCAGGTTCATATTTAATATCAATCTTTTAATCGTTATCATTCTCATTATCAATCTTATAGTCATCACCATTCTCTTTATCAGTCTCATAATCATCATCATTCTCATTAACAATCTCATCATCATCATCACTCTCTCTAACAATTTCATATTCATCATCATTTTCTTTATTAGTTTCTTAATCATCATCATTCTCATTAAAAATCTCATCATCATCATCATCATCACTCTCGCTAACAATCTCATAATCATCATCATTTTCACGATTCATCATTAATTCTCTTCTTATTTCATCCACAAAACTTACCAAGTTTAAGTCACCGTCCTCTAAACTCATAACCACAATTACCCCTTTTATTCTTTTACTATTCTCGCCCTTGATTCAATACCCTAAAACTGGTAAAAAGGTTTTAAGTAAGTGTTACGGAAGGTTGTAAGCTTGTCGAGAAGGTAAAACAATTAAAAACAAAGTTTTCTTTGAAAAACAGGGCAGTGTGCATATGCATAGGGTTGTGCGTACGCACAGGAAGTAAAAATTTCCATTATGCTCATTCGCACAATGTGTGCGAATGCCCTCAACAGAGTGCACCTTCCAGCGTGTGCGTGCGCACAAGGCCGTGCGTGCGCACAGCTTGCAAAACTTCGTTGGTTATGTGTGCGCATAAAGCATGCTAGCGCTCCCAACAGCAGCCATTTCCCATGTGTGTGTACGCACAAGAGTGTTCGTGCGCACGTTTTTCAAAAATACACAGGGCTATGCGTGCGCACACATACCAGAAATCACAAATTTTGCAGCATTCACAGAATTCAGATTTCAGACACCAACTTTCAACGATCATATCTTTCTCTACAAAATTTAGATTCCTACAAAATCTATACCGTTTTAAATCTCTTTGAATAATCTTTAATTTGATATAAAATTCATCTAATTTCAAAAACTACAGCTCAGGATATGATCCGTCAAAGTTAGCTTAAAACCCATTTTTACCAAAAACAATTATTTACCAATTATCCAATGATTCACTAGCTCCAATCATTTTCCAACCAACAAAATGAACTCAGACCAACTCAATTTACCTATTCACACACAACCAATTCTAATTTTACTCTTTTTACACATTCCAGCTCAATTTCATCTAATCCACATTCTCAAAACCTCATTTTCCACTTTTTCATTAATTAATCACATTTTCATACATCGCATGCCAACCCTCTATTCAATCTCATACATTATCACACAATACACATATCAACTCACCTTCCTTACCTCTTCCAGCCTCCGGCCCAAAGTTCACGGCCTCAGGCCCAACATCCATTCAATTTAACATAAGAAATTCATCAACATATCATCATTAACCAATTTCTCAATTCTACAACATACCAAACACACCCGTTCACACAAAACTCATTCCAAATCATTAATTTCTACATCATAATATCCATACCCATCAATTTCAATCAAGACACACAATCCAAACTTAATCCTAGGGGTATCTAGCCTAGGAATTCATATCACACCACATGGTACTTAAATAAAACTTAAACCGTACCTCTTAGAAGTCAAATTTAAGCTCTCACATGGAAGTCTTCACCAAAACTCAACTCTAAGCTCCACCAAACACTTTCACAAGCAAGATTCAAGTTCCAAAAATGTACCCAATACTCTAATTCACACATTACATATATACATCAACTTAGGGCTCACTAAATATCATAAATTACAAGGGTTAGAGGGCTCCTTACTTTAACCCATGAAATTAGTTGATGGAATTTATCAATAGCTCATACTAGAGCACCCCTAAACAACCAAAGCCACAAGATTTTCTCAAAACCCAAACTAAATTTGAAATACCAAAGGAAAAACAAAACTGGGCAGAGGTCATTGAGAAACTCACCACATTACCTAAATAGAATCGAAGAGGGCAAGAAGAGCGACGCGTGGCCGCAAACGGCTCGCTGATTGGAGTTTCGTAGCTCAAGTTATGGTGGTTTGAAGTTTCAAGGAGGGTTAGGTTTTCTCTCTTCTTCCCTCTCTTCTCTTCAACATGAAACACACAAAATGAGGGGTTTGTGACTACTGAATGGCCTTAATAAGGCTATATATATGTTGGGTCTTGGACCCACTTAGGCCCAGTTCACTCGATTTTAACCCGTTGGCCCAATTTTGGGCCAAAACCTTTAAGATTAGAGTTTTAAATCGTATTTTAAATATTTCTATCTTCCCAAATTATAAATTCTTATTTCTTAACCTTATTCACTTCAAATTAATTTTCTCAGCTGCAGTACCGGACAGATCTCAGCCTGTACTGCCAGTCAAATTTTTCACTGCACGATTTTACGCAAAAAACTATGTTTTCTGACTCAGAAAAATCCACTGAGTCCAAACATCCTATTTAAATTTTCAAATTCCGATTGATAAATTTTTTTAATCATATTCGCTCCTATTTAATTTATTATTTACTTAATTATGGTTTGACCGAATTTTACATCTTACCCACCTAACAAAAATTTTTGTCCTAGAAAATTCGATATCAAATCTTCATATAAGCTCTCACATGTTCAACCGACCTCTTACCATTCAATTTGACATTCTCCAACATCAATTCTTAATACCCTATTCCCAATTCTAGCTTAAGCTATATTTATCTGTCTCACTCTTAGCTTCTTATATGTTTCTCTCAATAACTAACCAAATGTTATGTTCATCTCACCCTTCATAAAACTTTCCCTAAAACCGAAACTCACCACCCTTCTCGGTTTCCCTCAAATTAACCTCAATATAACCTTAATGTTTCAATTTAATGTCTTCCAATTCCACCATCCAAAGTTCAATAATTTATCCATGAAAATTTAAGCACGAATCTAATTATACCTCTAGTCATTTATACAGCTATTTTAGAATCAATCTAACCTCATAGCCACAATTTTAAACTTAACTACCTGTGAATCACTATTGGCATTAACTCGCTAAACCTTCTAGGTATCCAAAGTATTTCTAATCATCCTCTACAGCTCCCATTTGCAACTATCCTATTTTAATGCTTCCACAAGCTTCCACTGCGTCACTCCTATTTTCATCCACTAAGAATCTAATCATGCATCCATGTCATACTCCCCTATCGAATTACAAAACCTAGGACCACTTCTAAGCTTTCTCAACTTGACCGAAATAGTGCTTACGCTCATCGTGAGAGTCAATCACAAGCTCTGAAAAATCCTTGATCTCCATACTCACATTATGGTGTGCGAAATCGTGATCATTCCTTCCTTGGTAACGGTGCTAAAAACTCAATACGCACGTTCACGTTTTTAATTCTGTTTCACAACTTCATACAACTAACCAGCAAGTGCACTGGGTCGTCCAAGTAATAAACCTTACGTGAGTAAGGGTCGATCCTACGGAGATTGTCGGCTTGAAGCAAGCTATGGTCACCTTGTAAATCTCAGTCAGGCGGATTCAACTGATTTTATGAATTGATAAGTAAAAGATAAATAAAATATAAAATAGGATAGTGGTACTTATGTAATTCATTAGTGAGAATTTCAGATAATCGTATAGAGATGCTTTCGTCCCTCTGAACCTCTGCTTTCCTGCTGTCTTCATCCAATCCTTCCTACTCCTTTCCATGGCAAGCTGTATGTTAGGCATCACCGTTGTCAATGGCCACCTGTCCTCTCAGTGAAAATGGTCCAATGCGCTGTCACTGCATGGCTAATCATCTGTCGGTTCTCGATCATACTGGAATAGGATCCATTGATCCTTTTGCGTCTGTCACTACGCCCAGCACTCGCGAGTTTGAAGCTCGTCACAGTCATTCAATCCCTGAATCCTACTTGGAATACCACAGACAAGGTTTAGAATTTCCGGATTCTCAAGAATGGCCGTCCATGAGTTCTAACTTATACCATGAAGACACTAATAACTCGGACTCGGTCCCCTATATTAGATATCCAAGAGATATCCATTCAATCTAAGGTAGAACGGAAGTGGTTGTCACGCACGCGTTCATAAGTTGAGAATGATGATGACTGTCACGATCATCACATCCATCATATTAAAGTGCGAATGAATATCTTAGAAGCGGAATAAGTTGAATTGAATAGAAAAATAGTAGTACTTTACATTAATCTTTGAGGAACAGTAGAGCTTCACACCTTAATCTATGGTGTGTAGAAACTCTACCGTTTGAAAATATACAAGTGATGAAGGTTCAGGCATGGCCGAATGGCCAGCCCCAAACGTGATCTAAAGATTAAACTAAAGATGTAAATACAATAGTAAAAAATCCTATTTATATTAAACTAGTTACTAGGGTTTACAGAGATAAGTAAATGATGCAGAAATCCACTTCCGGGGCCCACTTGGTGTGTGCTTAGGCTGAGCATTGAGCTTTACACGTGTAGAGGATTTTCTTGGAGTTGAATGCCAGTTTGTAACCTATTTCTGGCGTTTAACTCCACTTTGCAACCTGTTTCTGGCGTTTAACTCCAGAATGCAGCATGGAACTGGCGTTGAACGCCAGTTTGCGTCATCTAAACTTGGAAAAGTATGGACTATTACATATTTCTGGAAAGCCCTGGATGTCTACTTTCCAATGCAATTGAGAGCGCGCCATTTGGAGTTCTGTAGCTCTAGAAAATCCACTTTGAATGCAGGGAGGTCAGAATCCAACAGCATCAGCAGTCCTTTTTTAGCCTGAATCAGATTTTTGCTCAAGTCCCTCAATTTCAGCCAGAAATTACCTAAAATCACAGAAAAATACACAAACTCATAGTAAAGTCCAGAAATGTGAATTTTAATTAAAAATTAATAAAAATATACTAAAAACTAACTAAATCATACTGAAAACCATGTAAAAACAATGCCAAAAAGCGTATAAATTATCCGCTCATCACAACACTAAACTTAAATTGTTGCTTGTCCCCAAGCAACTGAAAATCAAATAGGATAAAAAGAAGAGAATATACTATAAATTCCAAAATATCAATGAAACTTAGCTCCAATCAGATGAGCAGGACTTGTAGCTTTTTGCCTCTTGAATAGTTTTGGCATATCGCTTTATCCATTGAGGTTCAGAATGATTGGCATCTATAGGAACTTAGAATTCAGATAGTGTTATTGATTCTCCTAGTTCAGTATGTTGATTCTTGAACACAGCTACTTTATGAGTCTTGGCCGTGGCCCTAAGCACTTTGTTTTCCAGTATTACCACCGGATACATATATGCTACAGACACATAACTGGGTGAACCTTTTCAGATTGTGACTCAGCTTTGCTAAAGTCCCCAATTAGAGGTGTCCAGGGTTCTTAAGCACACTCTTCTTTTTGCTTTGGACCTTGACTTTAACCGCTCAGTCTCAAGTTTTCACTTGACACCTTCACGCCACAAGCACATGGTTAGGGACAGCTTGGTTTAGCTGCTTAGGCCAGGATTTTATTCCTTTAGGCCCTCCTATCCACTGATGCTCAAAGCCTTGGATCCTTTTTATTTATCCTTGCCTTTTGGTTTTAAGGGCTATTTGCTTTTTGCTCTTACCTTTTGGTTTAAAGAGCTTTTGGCTTTTTCTGCTTGCTTTTTCTTTTTCTTTTTCTCTCTTTTTTTTTGCTATTTTTTTCTTTTTTTTTTTGCAAGCTTTTGTATTCACTGCTTTTTCTTGCTTCAAGAATCATTTTTATGATTTTTTAGATTATCAAATAACATTTTTCCTTTTTCCTTATTCTTCAAGAGCCAACATATTTAACATTCATAAACATCAACTTCGAAAGACATATGCACTGTTCAAGCATATATTCAGAAAATAAAAAGTATTGTCACCACATCAAAATAATTAAACTAGTTTCAAGGATGAATTCGAAACCATGTACTTCTTGTTCTTTTGTTTTTAAAACATTTTTCATTCAAGAGAGGTGGTGGATTCATATTCATAACTTTAAGGCATAGACACTTAGACATTAATGATAATGTAATAAGACACAAATATAAATAAACATACAGCTCAAAAATCGAAAAACAGGAAAATAAATAAACAAGGAGATTAAGGAATGAGTCCACCTTAGTGAGGGTGGCGTCTTCCTCTTCTTGAAGAACCAATGGTGCTCTTGAGCTCCTCTATGTCTCTTTCTTGTCTTTCTTGCTCCTCCCTCATAGCTCTTTGATATTCTCTAATTTTATGGAGGATGATGGAGTGCTCTTGGTGCTCCACCCTTAGTTGTCCCATGTTGGAACTTAATTCTCCTAGGGAAGTGTTGATTTGTTCCCAATAGTTTTGTGGAGGGAAGTGCATCCCTTGAGGCTTTAGTGGTTATGGAAAAACAAAAAAGCAATGCTTTTTCCATACCAAAATTAAAATATTTGCTCGTCCTCGAGTAAAAGAAGAAAGGAAGGATGAGAAAAAGAAGAGATGGAGGAGATGGAGGTGTGTAAATGGTTCGGCCACTGGGGGTTTAAGGTGGTTATGATGTGTGAAAAGGAAGGAGTGATGGTTTGAATTTGAGTGGGTGGGTGTAGGTGGGTGTATGATGGTTTTGGAGGGGATTTAGAGGTGATTGGTGGAGGTTATTTTGGGGACGAGAGTTATGAAAAGGTGTGAAGAGGAGAGAAGAAGTGGTGGGGATCCTATGGGGTCCACAGATCCAGTGGGGCCAAGGACTTAACATCCCTGCTCCAATTAGGCGTGTAAAACACCCTTATTGTGCAATCCTGGCGTTTAACGCCAGACTGCTGCCTGTTTCTGGCGTTAAACGCCCAAATGTAGCTTATTTCTGGCGTTTAACGCCAGCTTGGTGCCTGTTTCTGGCGTTAAACGCCAGACAGATGCTTGTTTCTGGCGTTTAAAAGCCAGACTGCTCTCCTCCAGGGTGCACTATTTTCAATGCTGTTTTTCATTCTGTTTTTGATTTTTCAGTAGTTTTTGTGACTTCATATGATCATCAACCTAATAAAACACGAAATAACAAAAAGAAAATAACATAGATATGATTAAATAACATTGGGTTGCCTCCCAATAAGCGCTTCTTTAATGTCAATAGCTTGACAGTGAGCTCTCATGGAGCCTCACAGATGTTCAGAGCAAGGTTGGGACCTCCCAACACCAAACTTAGAGTTTGGTTGTGGGGGTTCAACACCAAACTTAGAGTTTGGTTGTGGCTTCCCAACACCAAATTAGAGTTTGGCTGTGGGGACTTTGGTTGACTCTGTAGTGAGAGAAGCTTTTCATGCTTCCTCTCCATGGTTACAGAAGGAGATCCTTGAGTTTTAAACACAAGGTAGTCCTCATTCAGTTGAAGGACCAACTCTCCTCTGTCCACATCAATCACAGCTCTTGCTGTGGCTAGGAAGGGTCTCCCAAGGATGATGGATTCATCCTCATCCTTCCCAGTGTCTAGGATTATGAAATCAGCAGGGATGTAAAGGCCTTTAACCTTTACTAGCACGTCCTCTACTTGTCCATAAGCCTATTATCTTGAGTTGTCTGCCATCTCTAATGAGATTCTGGCAGCTTGCACCTCAAAGATTCATAGTTTCTCCATTACAGAGAAGGGCATGAGGTTTATCCCTGACCCAAGGTCACATAGAGCCTTCTCAAAGGTCATGGTGCCTATGGTACAAGGTATTAAGAACTTTTCAGGATCCTGTTTCTTCTGAGGCAATCTCAGTTGATCCAGATCACTCAGTTCATTGGTGAGCAAGGGAGGTTCAGCTTCATGGTTGCACCAAGGTACTTGGCAACTTGCTCTTCAGTAACATCCTCATTCTCTTCAGAAGAAGAATACTCATCAGAGCTCATGAAGGGCATAAGGAGGTTTAATAGAATCTCTATGGTCTCTAGATGAGCCTCAGATTCCTTTGGTTTCTCAAAGGGATACTCCTTATTGATCACTGGACGTCCCAGGAGGTCTTCCTCACTAGGATTCACGTCCTCCTCCTCCTTTGTAGGTTCGGCCATGATGATTAAATCAATGGCTTTGCACTCTCTCTTTGGATTTTCTTCTGTATTGCTTGGGAGAGTACTAGGAGGAGTTTCAGTGACTCTTTTACTCAGCTGGCTCACTTGTGCCTCCAAATTTCTAATGGAGGACCTTGTTTCATTCATGAAACTTAAAGTGGCCTTAGATAGATCAGAGACTATATTTGTTAAGCTAGATAGATTCTGCTCAGAATTCTCTGTCTGTTGCTAAGTGGATGATGGAAAAGGCTTGCTATTGCTAAACCTGTTTCTTCCACCATTATTAAATCCTTGTTGAGACTTTTGTTGATCCTTCCATGAGAAATTTGGGTGATTTATCCATGAGGGATTATAGGTGTTTCCATAGGGTTCACCCGTGTAATTTACCTCTGCTATTGCAGGGTTCTCAGGATCATAAGCTTCTTCTTCAGAAGAGGCCTCTTTAGTACTGTTGGATGATTCCTTCAATCCATTCAGACTCTGAGAATCATATTGACTTGCTGAGTCAATATTTTGTTCTGAGCCAATATGGCATTCAGAGTATCAATTTCAAGAACTCCCTTCTTTATAGGCGTCCCATTACTCACAAGATTCCTTTCAGAAGTATACATGAACTGGTTATTTGCAACCATGTCAATGAGTTCCTGAGCTTCTGCAAGCATTTTCTTTAGGTGAATGGATCCACCTGCAGAATGGTCCAATGACATTTTAGATAATTCAGACAGACCATCATAGAATATATCCAGTATGGTCCATTCTGAAAGCATGTCAAAAGGACACTTTTTGGTCAATTCCTTGTATCTCTCCCAAACTTCATAGAGGGATTCACCTTCTTTTTGTCTGAAGTTTTGAACATCCACTCTAAGCTTACTAAGCTTTTGAAGAGGAAAGAACTTGGCTAAGAAAGTCATGACCAGCTTATCCTAAGAGTTCATGCTGTCTTTAGGTTGAGAGTCCAACCATATTCTAGTTCTATCTCTTACAGCAAATGGGAAAAGCATAAGCCTGTAGACCTCAGGATCAACCCCATTGGTCTTAACAGTATCACAGATCTGCAAGAATTCAGTTAAGAACTGAAAAGGGTCTTCTGATGGAAGTCCATGAAACTTGCAGTTCTGTTGCATAAGAGAAACTAATTGAGGTTTAAGCTCAAAATTGTTTGCTCCAATGGCAGGGATTGAGATGCTTCTTCCATGTAAATTGGAATTTGGTGCAGTAAAGTACCAAGCATCTTCCTTGCATTGTTGTTATTTTCGGCCATATCTCCTTCTTTTTCGAAATTTTCTGTCAGATTTTCTCCAGAGAGTTGTGCTTTAGCTTCCCTTAGCTTCCTCTTCAGAGTCCTTTCAGGTTCAGAATCAGCCTCAACAAGAATGTTCTTATCCTTGTTCCTGCTCATATGACAAAGAAGGAAATAACAAAGAAAATATGGAATCCTCTATGTCACAGTATAGAGATTCCTTTATGTGAGTAGAAGAAAAGAAATTTGAACACCAGGAGGAAGAGAGGGTTCGAATTTTTAGATGAAGAGAAGTGTTAGTAAATAAATAAAATAATTAGAAAGAGATGAGGGGGAGAGAATTTCGAAAATTAAATAAAAATAAAAGAAAAATATTTTTGTTTTTAATTAAAATTAGAATTAAAATTCGAAAATTAAAAAGAAAAATGAAATTAAATTAAATTTAAAACAATTAATTAATTAAAAAGTAATTTTTTAAAAAAAAAGAGGGAAGGGATTTTCGAAAATTAGAGAGAGAGAGAGAATTAGTTAAGTAGTTGTGAAAAAGATATGATTGAAACAAAAAGATAAGATTGATTGAAAAGGATTTGAAAATCAATTTGAAAAAGATAAGAAGTTAGAAAAGATTTTGAAATTGATTTTGAAAAAGATATGATTGAGAGATATGATTGAAAATCATTTTGAAAAGGATTTGAAGAGGAAATTAAAAAGATTTGATTTTGAAAATCAAAGTTGATTACTTGACTAACAAAAAACTAAAAAGATATGATTCTAGAGTTTAAAGGTTGAATCTTTCTTACTAGGCAAGTAACAAACTAAAAATTTTTGAATCAATCATATTAATTGTTAGCATTAATTTAAAAAATATGAAATAAAAATAAGAAAAAGATTTTGAAAATCAATTTGAAATTTTCGAAAATCATAAAAGAAAAATGAAAAAGATTTGATTTTTTGAAAAAGATTTGAAAAAGATAGAATTTTTAAATTGAAAATTTGATTTGACTCATAAGAAACAACTAAATTTTAAAAAATTTTGAAAAAGTCAACTCAAATTTTCGAAAATTTATGAGAGAAAAAGGGAAAGATATTTTTTTTTATTTTTGAATTTTTAATGATGAAAGAGAAAAACACAAAAAAGACATAATGCATGAAAATTTTGGATCAAAACAAATGATGCATGCAAGAACACTATGAATGTCAAGATGAACACCAAGAACACTTTGAATGTCAAGATGAACACCAAGAACTTTTTTTTGAAAATTTTGAAGAAAAGAAAAACATGCAAGACACCAAACTTAGAAATTTTCAAACTTTAGACACTAATAATTCAAAAATGCATATGAAAAACAAGAAAAGACACAGAACAAGAAAAATTAAAGATCAAACAAGAAGACTTACCAAGAACAACTTGAAGATCATGAAGAACAAATGCATGAGTTTTTCAAAAATTTTAGAAAAGTTAAAAGCATGCAATTGACACTAAACTTACAAATAGACACTAGACTCAAACAAGAAACATAAAATATTTTTTGGTTTTATGATTTTATTAAAATTTTTTTGGATTTTTCGAAAATTATTTGGAAAAAGCAAAATAAGGATTTCAAAATTTTTAATAGGAATTCCAAGAATCTTGCAGTGTTAGTCTAAAGCTCCAGTCCAGGAATTAGACATGGCTTACTAGCCAGCCAAGCTTTCAGTGAAAGCTCCAGTCCAAAACACTAGACATGGCCAATGGCTAGCCAAGCTTCAGCATACATAATTCAAGCATATGAGGAGGAAGCCTCAGTCCAAAAGGATTTAGACATGGCTTTATAGCCAGCCAGGCTTCAACATGCTTCATGAAACACTAGAATTCATTCTTAAAAATTCCGAATAAGAATATAATTTTTTGAAAATATTTATTTTAAGATTTTTTTTGAAATTTTCGAACATAAGAATAATAAAAACAAAAAGGTTAAAATTAAAATAAAGTTACCTAATCTGAGCAACAAGATGAACCGTCAGTTTTCCAAACTCGAACAATCCCCGGCAACGGTGACAAAAACTTGGTGTGCGAAATCATGATCATTCCTTCCTTGGTAACGGCGCTAAAATCTCAATACGCACGTTCATGTTCTTAATTCTGTTTCACAACTTCGTACAACTAACCAGCAAGTGCACTAGGTCGTCCAAGTAATAAACCTTACGTGAGTAAGGGTCGATCCCACGGAGATTGTCAGCTTGAAGCAAGCTATGGTCACCTTGTAAATCTCAGTCAGGCGGAAACAACTGATTTTATGAATTGATAAGTAAAAGATAAATAAAATATAAAATAGGATAGTGGTACTTATGTAATTCATTGGTGAGAATTTCAGATAAGCGTATAGAGATGCTTTCCTCCCTCTGAACCTCTGCTTTCCTGCTGTCTTCATCCAATCCTTCCTACTCCTTTCCATGGCAAGCTGTATGTTAGGCATCACCATTGTCAATGGCCACCTGTCCTCTCAGTGAAAATGGTCCAATGCGCTGTCACTGCATGGCTAATCATCTGTCGGTTCTCGATCATACTGGAATAGGATCCATTGATCCTTTTGCGTCTGTCACTACGCCCAGCACTCGCGAGTTTGAAGCTCGTCACAGTCATTCAATCCCTAAATCCTACTCGGAATACAACAGACAAGGTTTAGACTTTCCGAATTCTCAAGAATGGCCGTCCATGGGTTCTAACTTATACCACGAAGACACTAATAACTCGGACTCGGTCCCCTGTATTAGATATCCAAGAGATATCCATTCAATCGAAGGTAGAACGGAAGTGGTTGTCAGGTACGCGTTCATAAGTTGAGAATGATGATGACTGTCACGATCATCACATCCATCATATTGAAGTGCGAATGAATATCTTAGAAGCGGAATAAGTTGAATTGAATAGAAAAACAGTAGTACTTTGCATTAATCTTTGAGAAACAGCAGAGCTCCACACCTTAATCTATGGTGTGTAGAAACTCTACCGTTTGAAAATACACAAGTGATGAAGGTTCAGGCATGGCCGAATGGCCAGCCCCTAAACGTGATCTAAAGATGAAACTAAAGATGTAAATACAATAGTAAAAAGTCCTATTTATACTAAACTAGTTACTAGGGTTTACAGAGATAAGTAAATGATGCAGAAATCCACTTTCGGGGCCCACTTGGTGTGTGCTTAGGCTGAGCATTGAGCTTTACACGTGTAAAGGCTTCTCTTGGAGTTGAACGCCAGTTTGTAACCTGTTTCTGGCGTTTAACTCCACTTTGCAACCTGTTTCTGGCGTTTAACTCCAGAATGCAGCATGGAACTGGCGTTGAACGCCAGTTAGCATCATCTAAACTTGGGAAAAGTATAGACTATTATAAATTGCTGGAAAGTCCTGGATGTCTACTTTCCAATGCAATTGAGAGCGCGCCATTTGGAGTTCTGTAGCTCCAGAAAATCCACTTTGAATGCAGGGAGGTCAGAATCCAACAGCATCAGCAGTCCTTTTTCAGCATGAATCAGATTTTTGCTCAAGTCCCTCAATTTCTGCCAGAAATTACCTGAAATCACAGAAAAACACACAAACTCATGGTAAAGTCCAAAAATGTGAATTTTAATTAAAAACAAATAAAAATATACTAAAAACTAACTAAATCATACTGAAAACTATGTAAAAACAATGCCAAAAAGCGTATAAATTATTCGCTCATCACATTACCTAATCGTTCAAAATCTATAATATCAACTGCCTAACAATTTGTCTCCCTCCAATTTCTACACAAGTGCTCAATTTTCACAAACTTTCATCCTAATTCAAATCCCACTATACCAATGTCAATTACAAGCCCCATCTACTCTAAATCATCAGGTTACAATCAATTCAAGCCTAATTAAACAAATCATCCAATCAACTATCCGCCTCCAAGTATCTCACTCAACAATCCAAAACCAATGCACTAATCTCATATATACCACTTCCAAGATCTCCATCTCGATGTTCTCTCATCAGTTCGTTCTTGGGAATTCCTCCCCAAGTACCTCGATCATGCACATGAGATGCCATTCGGGTCCTGTCCACACCAAATAAGTGATATCATGGTGATCAGTCTCAATATCTCAAGTTAAGTGCTTCAAATTACCAAAGGTACACTCATGAACTTCATGCTAGATGTATCAGTTGGATACCCTAACTAGCACAGGCACAGACTTAGAGTATGCAATGAAGCATAAGCATTCCATCCCTCTGGCTCAGGAGGATGAACTGCTCTGATACTAGTGCGCGTGTATGCAAACCCCAACACTTTTCGTACAGCAGCAGTACCAGCAAGTGCACTGGGTCGTCCAAGTAATACCTGAGTGAGTCAGGGTCGATCTCACGAGGATTGTGGTTTGAAGCAAGCAATGGTTACCTTGCAGGTCTTAGTCAGGCAGAATCAGAAGGTTGTATATGGAGTTGGTTGAAGTATGATGATCATGAAACTATGAAAGTAAAAGGGGTAGAAAATACTGATAGGAATTATATGATGGGAATAGAGTTGAGAGTTAGAGTTGCTTTTCCTTTCTGAATTGATTCTGGTATCACTATCTTCTTGGCTTGTGAATGATGTTCCTCTATGGCAGGCTGTATGTGATCAAAGCCATTGCCCGTGGTCATTGATCTTCTCTGCTATAGAATGAACGCCAGGGCCCTTGGTCATTCAATCTAATGGAGGGTGAAGCTCTAGCAAACCATTCTCCTGGCGATCCTACTCAACACGCCACAGACAAGGTCGAATCTTTCGTATCAGAGAACACTGCTTCTTTGGATCTAGCCTATACCATGGAGACCCTAATCTCCTCGAAAATTGGCTGAACTGGTGTCTCGAGAAGTCCCCAACGAAGTCGTGGATTAACCGTCTGAGAGATGTATAAACATAGCTGTTGGCTCGTGCTTTCCTTCCAAGTATTCATACGAACCCAAGTAGACACGGGTGTTTGTCAGGCACGTTCATCTTAGTGTGATGAACAGAGCTAATTTGTTAGATCATTCTGTTCACCACGATGAAGATCGGATATACATCTTAGAGATAGATCAAACACGGATCGAAGAAGAAATAGTAATACTTTTATTAATTCATAGGACTCAGCATGGATCCTCCCCTCAACCTAGGAGGTTTAGAAACTCATACTGAAGTAAAAATAATGGTAAACATGTATGGTGGTAAAAAGTGATGTCCGTTCCCTGAATAACATAAATAAAATCCCTTAAATACTAAGCTAATGACTAGTAAGGGTACAATAGTCTTTTTAGTGCTAAAATTCACTTCTGGGACCCACTTGGTGAGTGTTTGGGATGAGCTTGATGATATCCACGTGATATGAGGTATCTTGGATGTGGAGCGCCAGCTAGGGAGTCCTCTCTGGACGTTTGGACATTGGGCTCTGCTTCCTTGGGTGCTGGACGCTAGAAAAGGGCAGGAAGCTAGCGTTAGACGCCAGTTTTGGGCCTTCTAATCCGAAACAACATATGGACTATTATAAATTTCTGTAAAGCTTTGGAAGTGAGCTTTCCATAGCCATTGAGAATGCTCTATTTGGACTTTTGTAGCTCCAGAAAATCTCTTCCGAGTGCAAGGAGCTCAGATCTGGACAGCATTTTCGGTGCTTTCTCTGTCTCTAAATTAGACTGTTGCTCCAGCTCCTCGGTTTCAGCCAGAAAACACCTAGAATGGTGCAAAAAAACACAAAATTAAAGTGGAATCCAAAAATATGAATTTAACACTAAAACCTGTAAAAACTTAATAAAAACTAAACAAAATTTGTTGAAAACTATGTGAAAATCATGCCAAAAAGTGTATAAAATATCCGCTCATCACAACACCAAACTTAAACTGATGCTTGTCCCCAAGCAACCAAAAATAAAATAGGATGAAAAGAAGATTAGGATGCAATAAATCTCCGAGTTTCCAATAAAGCTCAATTTCAATTAGATGAGCGGGACTTAATAGCTTTTTGTTTCTAAATAGTCTTGGCATCTCACTATCCATTGAAAATCAGAATGGCTGGCATCTTTAGGAACTTAGAATCCGCATGATATTATTGAGTTTCCTAGTTTAGCTCTTTTTTATTCTTGAACACAGCTTTCAGAGTCATGGCCGTGACCCTAAGCACCTTGTTTTCCAGTATTACCACTGGATACAATAATGCCACAGACACTTTAACTGGGTGAACCTTTCCATATTGTGACTCAGCTTTGCTAGAGTCCCCAGATAGAGGTGTCCAGATTTCTTAAGTACACTCTTTTTTTTTTTTTGCTTTGGATCATGACTTTAACCGCTCAGTCTCAAGCTTTTCACTTGACACCTTCACACCACAAGCACATGGTTAGGGACAGCTTGGTTGAGCCGCTTAGGTCAGGATTTTATTCCTTTAGGCACTCCTATCCATTAATGCTCAAAGACTTGAGACACTTTTATACCCTTGCCTTTTGGTTTAAAGGGTTACTGCTTTTTTCAATCTGCCCTCCTTTTCCTACATTTTTGGGCAGTAATGGATTTTTTTGCTTTATTTTTTTCACCATTTTTTTATTTTTTCTTTCGGATGCATATAATTTTTTTTTCTTTTGCAACATGCTTTTTCTTTTGCTGCATTTTCTTGCTTCTAGAATCAATTTTCAGATTTTTCAGATTATCATTAATAAGAGAGAGAAGAGAACCTCTCCCTCTAAAAACTACATCTACTCCTAAAATTGTAAATTATGAAAGCCTAATTATGAATGGATGCATTCCCCCACTTTATAGCCTCTAATCTGTGTTTTTTGGGGCGCAAACTGGGTCAGAAACAGCCCAGAATTCGCTGGTTGCGAATTCAAACACGCTGATTTTCGTCACTACGACGCGGCCGCATGGAGCACGCGGTCGCGTCGCCTAGCGTCAAAGAAAGTATGGCATATTATATATCAAATCGAAGCCTCGGACGTTAGCTTTCCAACGCAACTGGAACCGCATTGTTTGGACCTCTGTAGCTAAAGTTATAGTCGTTTGAGTGCGAAATGGTCAGGCTGGACAGCTTAGCAATTTCTCCAACTTCTTGTATTCCTTCCCTTTTGCATGCTTCCTTTCCATCCTCTGAGCCATTCCTGTCCTGTAATCTCTGAAAGCACTTAACACACATATCAAGGCATCTAATGGTAATAAGAGAGGATTAATATTAGCAAAGATAAGTCCAAAGAAACATGTTTTCAATTAAAGCACATAATTAGGAAGGCAAATGTAAAACCATGCAAATAGTATGAATAAGTGGATAAAGAGTAGATAAAAACCACTCAATTGAGCATAAGATAAACCATAAAATAGTGGTTTATCAACCTCCCCACACTTAAACAATAGCATGTCCTCATGCTAAGCTCAAGAGAAGCTATAAGGGAATGAAGAGGAAAGTAAGAATGTATGAAATGCAACCTATCTATATAAATGTAACTACATGCAAAATATTTCTACCTACTTAGTTAAAAGTAAAAAAATCCTTCAAGAAGAAGTATGAACTGGATTTCACGAATTCAAATCATGAGAATGAAGTACAAATAGACTTGCAAGAAGAAAATAGCTCATGAAAGCAGAGAACAAGGAATTGAGCATCGAACCCTCATTGGTAGTGTATACACTCTAATCACTCAAGTGTTTAAGGTTCGATTCTCTCAATTCTCTACTAACCTTGCTTTCTAAGCTTGCTCTTCATCTAACAATCAACAAAAATTTAATGCACAAATACACATATCAAGAGGTCTTTTAAGGGTTGTAATGGGGTTAGGGTCAAGGTAGGATTGTATTTGGCCAAGTGGACTAAAATCTGATGCCAGGGCATTTTGGCCAGTTTCACTGACCTTTTCTTTACTATTTTTAGGGTAGTTTCATGCATTTCCTTAGGAAATAAGCTAGTTTTGGGTAGATATTCACTTACATCTTGATTCAATCATACATTGTGCACTTTACATGATTTCATGAGGATTTTGCATGAATTTAAGGACAAATTGGATGTTGCATTTCCCATGACTTGGACTAGAACTTTGATGCACTTTATTGCTTGATTTCAGGACAAAGGAAGCAAAGAAGAACCACATTAGTGGCTACGTTAGTTACACTAACGTTAACACTAACGTGGAATGGGAGTAACTTGCAAAGTTAATGAGAAAAGTGATTGCCAATAACGCTCTCGAAGCCATCATTGCCCACGTTAAGAGTCACGGTAACTAAGTTAACGTGAACTCTAACGTGGAAGAAAGGAAATGGAGCCAACATTATTGACACTTAACATTATCACTAACGTTGGACCAAGCTATAAGTGGCCACGTTAGAGTCCACGTCAACTTAGTTAACGTGGCCTCTAACGTTAAGAAGAAAGGGGGAAAGCCAACGTTAGTGACATTCAACATTATCACCAACGTTGGCCAAGTAACTCTAGGCCACGTTAACTCCCACGTTAACCTAGTTAACGTGGAAGCTAACGTTAGGAAGGGAGGTGACGCCAACGTTAGTGACACCCAACATTGTCACTAACGTTAGAAGGAGCCCACACATGCCACCATGAGCCACGTTAACTCCCACGTTAACTTAGTTAACGTGGAAGCTAACGTGGATAAGGGAATGTTGAACCAACGTTAGTGACACTCAACTTTGTCACTAACGTTGGAGATGGCTAGCATAAGCCACGTTAGAAGCCACGTTAACCTAGTTAACGTGGACTCTAACGTGGGAGCTAAAGGGCACATTGGAACGTTAGTGACAATGTTAAGTGTCACTAACGTTCTCGAAGGTTGGCAAGCCTACGTTAAAAGAGCCACGTTAACTAAGTTAACGTGGACTCTAACGTTGGGAGGGGGGAGGCTTCTCAACGTTATTGGGAAAGTTGAGTCCCAATAACGTGCGCGAAGGACAAAGAGGCAACGTTAGTGGCAACGTTTGTGCCACTAACGTTGAGGTTAACGTGGCTCTTACTTGGGTAAGGAACGTTAGTGAAAAAGTTGAATGTCACTAACGTTCTCGAACCCATATTTTCACTGAACATTAACACCACTAACGTCCTGAGCAAAAGTCTCTGCCCACTTCACAATTTCTCTCTGCAAGTAAAGCCAAGCCCAATGAAGAAGATAACTGCTTCAAACTCAATATCCAAAGGCCCAGACCCAAGACTTGAAGAACCAACTAGAAGAGTAGAAGAGTAGTATATATAGGAGTAGCTTTGAATTAATCGGGGAGTTGGAAAATATAGGGAGCCTCTGGGCATAGAATTACTCTCTGTATTTACTTTCTCTGCACTTCTAGTTTCATTATGTATTCTCCATCTTTGTTTTCATTTTCCAGAGCTATGAACAACTAAACCTCTTTCATTGGGTTAGGGAGCTCTGTTGTAATTTGATGGATCAATACTAGTTTTCATTATTCTTCTTCTATCTTTTCTCTTGATTTTACTTGAAAGCTTTCGATCTTCATCCAATTGGGTAGTTATCTTGGAAAAGAAGCTATTCATACTTGGATCTCTTCTGAACCTTGAAAGAGGAATGAAAAGATCAAGCTAGAAATGTTTTCTCATGCTGGACCAAATTGGGTTTGGATGGATATGTGACTATAATCCTCTCAACACTTGATTTGGGAAATGCATGTGGTATAATCAGTGACCATACTTCATCTCTTCTCATGAGCAATTGACCAAGGAATTGGCTATTGATCAAGATTTGAGGGATTGAATTACAAGAAATTGTAATTCAATCACTTAAGATTGCCAAGGAGATCAATGAGTGCATTGATTGAGGAAGAGATGAAAATGAAATTGATCCGGAGAATGCAACATCTCCTGAGCCCAATGAACTCCCCATTTCTGATCTTACCCATTCTCTTTATTTTCTGTTACTTACTTTTATGAGCAATTCCCCCATTTCCATTTATAATTCTGCAATTTACTTCAGTCATTTACTTTCAGTTCTTTAATTCTAGCATTTACTTTTTCTGTCATTTACCTTCCCGCCATTTTATTTTCTGTAATTCTAAACTCAAATCCTGGATTCGCTCAACTAGAACATTCCTCTAATTAAAGTTGCTTGATCAATCAATCCTTGTGGGATTTAACCTCACTCTATTGCGAGTTTTTACTTGACGACAAATTCGGTACACTTGCCGAAGAAAATTTGTTGCGAGACAAGTTTTACGTGCATCAAGTTTATGGCGCCGTTGCCGGGGATTAATTGTGCATCAACAATGATTAGATTGGAGGATAACTAGATTGAGCATTTTATTTTTGTTTGATTTAATTTTCTGTTTGAGTCATTTACTTCCTGTTTTAGTTAATTTCTTTCCTTCCCCCACTTTTTCTTTGTTATTTACCATTCATCTCACTAACCCACTAACTGTTTGATATATTGCATCACTCACACTAACAGTAATTCTGACAGATATACTTTCTGCACCTATTCTCTTTGCTTGTACTTGTTGGTTGTATGACAGGGAGAAGAAGCGGGGCTTTAACTTTTTTTGATTCTGAACCTGAGAGAACCTTCCTTAGACTAAGAAGGGAGGCAAGAGAAAAACGTGTAGTTGGTGCTGAAGAAGAGGAGGAATACTTTGAACCAAACATGGAAGAAAACATGGAGAACCATCGTGAAGAAGAAGCTCACAACCATGGCAGAAGAGGTCGAGAAAATCATGCTGGGGAGGATAGAAGAGTTTTAGGCTCTTACATCAATCCAAACCCAGGAAACTGTGGAAGTAGCATTCAAAAGCCAACCATCCATGCCAATAATTTTGAACTAAAACCACAGCTCATCACCCTTGTTCAGAACAACTGTTCGTTCGGAGGAAGTGTCCAAGAGGACCCCAATCAACATCTGACCACCTTCCTGAGAATATGTGATACAGTGAAGTCTAATGGTATTCATCCTGACACCTATAGACTGCTCTTATTTCCATTCTCACTCAAGGATAAGGCAGCCAAGTGGCTGGAGTCTTTCCCAAGGGAGAGCTTGACAACTTGGGAAGATGTGGTGAACAAATTCTTAGCAAGATTTTACCCTCCTTAATGAATCAATAGGCTGAGAGCTGAGGTCCAAACTTTCAGGCAACAAGATGGTGAGACTCTATATGAAGCATGGGATAGGTTTAAAGACCTAACAAGGAGATGTCCACCAGATATGTTCAATGAATGGGTGCAGCTGCACATTTTCTATGAATGGCTTTCCTATGAGTCAAAGAAGGCAGTAGACCATTCATCCGGAGGATCTTTGAACAAGAAGAACACCATTGAGGAGGCCATAGATGTAATTGAAACAGTAGTAGAGAACGACTACTTCTATGCCTCCGAACGAGGGAACACAAGAGGAGTAATGGAGCTAAACAATGTAGATGCTCTACTGGCCCAAAACAAGCTTATTACCCAGCAGCTAGCTGACCTCACCAAGAAGATGGAGAGGAACCAAGTAGTAGCAATCTCCACTTCATCAACAACCCAAGAAGGAGTGAATGAAGAAGCAGAGGGTAGTCAGGAGCAAGCCAACTACATTGGGAATTCACCTAGGCAAAACCATGATCCATACTCCAAGACCTATAACCCTGGATAGAGGAACCACCCGAACTTTGGGTGGGAAAATCAACAAGACCAAAGCCTTGATCAAAGACGCCCAAATCCAAACAATACAGCCACCCAACCCTTTACATCTAGACCATATCAACACCCACATAACAACACCTCTCCACATTCATATCAAGGCCAGAATAACCCTCCTCAGCCTGACTTATCATCATTTGATGAAAGAATCTCAAGGATTGAGAATCTACTTGAAGGCATAGGCAAAGAGATTCAAGATAGTAAAGCGTTCCAAGAAGAGGTGATGTCCAATATGCAGAATCAGGATGCTGCCATCAAGAAACTGGAGACACAAATTGGCTACTTATTCAAGCAAATTCCAAGCCACAACCTTCGCAGCAAGACTAGCTTAACACGAAGGGAGGAGTGCCAGGCTATCACCCTTAGGAGTGGGAAGGAACTGAAGGAAACCCCCCAGAAACCACAAGAAAAGGAATCAGATAAAGAGGAAGAAGAGCAGGATGGAGCTCAAGTTCCTAATCTGAGTTCTCAAAAAAGGGAAGGAGTGCTGAAGCCAGATGCCCCAAGAGTCCCATACCCTCAGCAATTAAAGAAGAAAGGGATGACAATCAGTTTTCAAGATTTTTGGAAATCTTCAAGAAACTGCAAATCAAGATACCCTTTGCTGAAGCAATAGAACAAATGCCACTCTACGCCAAGTTCTTGAAGGAGCTCATGACTAAGAAGAGAAGCTGGAAGAACAACGAGACTGTGATACTAACCGAAGAATGTAGTGCTATCATTCAACACAAACTATCCCAGAAATTGAAGGATCCCGGGAGTTTTCAGATCCCTTGTATTATAGGGGAAATCACAGTGGAAAAGGCTCTTTGTGACTTGGGAGCCAGCATCAATTTGATGTCGGTAGCCATGATGAGAAAGATGAAGATTGAGGAAGCTAAACCAACAAAGATGGCCTTATAATTGGCAGACCGATCGTTCAAGTTCCCGCATGGCGTCGTAGAAGATTTGCTGGTGAAAGTGGGAGATTTTATCTTCCCAGCAGACTTTGTAGTGCTGGACATACAGGAGGAAGCCAAGGCTTCCATCATCCTGGGAAGGCCATTCTTGGCCACTGCTGGAGCTGTCATTGATGTACAAAAAGGAGATCTCACCCTGAGATTACACAATGAAAAGATGACGATCAATGTGTTCAAAGCCATGAGTTACCCACCAGAGCAAATGGGAGAGTGTATGAGGTTGGACTCACTTGAAGACGCAGTGCAGGAAAACTTTGAAGAAGAAGAACCTGAAGGTATAATAGAGGAGGAACCTACGTTTAGTGAAGAGGTTGCAACAGCAGAGATTCAAATACAAGGTGCACCAAAGGAAGAGAACAAAAAGTCAGAAGCACCCAAACTTGAACTCAAAGCATTGCCACCCTGTTGATGAGCGGATAATTTATACGCTTTTTGACATTATTTTTAGTATGTTTTTAGTAGGATCTAGTTACTTTTAGGGATGTTTTCATTAGTTTTTATGTTAAATTCACATTTCTGGACTTTACTATGAGTTTGTGTGTCTTTCTGTGATTTCAGGTATTTTCTGGCTGAAATTAAGGGACTTGAGAAAAAATCAGATTCAGAGGTTGAAGAAAGACTGCTGATGTTGTTGGATTCTGACCTCCCTGCACTCAAAGTGGATTTTCTGGAGCTACAGAACTCCAAATGGCACGCTTCCAATTGCGTTGGAAAGTAGACATCAAGGGCTTTCCAGAAATATATAATAGTCCATACTTTGCCCAAGTTTAAATGACGTAAACTGGCGTTCAACGCCAGCTCTCTGCCCAATTCTGGCGTCCAGCACCAGAAACAAGTTGCAAAGTGGAGTTCAACGCCCAAAATGGCACAAAAGCTGGCGTTCAACTCCAGAAAGAGCCTCTGGATGTGTAACATTCAAGCTCAGCCCAAGAACACACCAAGTGGGCCCCGGAAGTGGATTTATGCATCAATTACTTACTTCTGTAAACCCTAGTGACTAGTTTATTATAAATAGAATTTTTTATCATTGTATTCGCAGTCTTGGTTACTCCGGTTCCCCTCTGGGGCCGAGACCAATGAACTCCATTATCACTTATGTATTTTCAACAGTAGAGTTTCTGCACTCCATAGATTAAGGTGTGGAGCTCTGCTGTTCCTCAAAGATTAATGCAAAGTACTACTATTTTCTATTCAATTCATCTTATTTCGCTTCTAAGATATTCATTCGCACTTCAACCTGAATGTGATGAACGTGACAATCATCATCATTCCCTATGAACGCGTGCCTGACAACCACTTCCATTCTACATTAGATTGAATGAGTATCTCTTAGATCTCTTAATCGGAATCTTCGTGGTGTAAGCTAGAATGATGGCGGCATTCAAGAGAATCCGGAAAGTCTAAACCTTGTCTGTAGTATTCCGAGTAGGATTCAATGATTGAATGACTGTGACGAGCTTCAAACTTGCGATTGCTGGGTGTAGTGACAGACGTAAAAGGATAGTAAATCCTATTCCAGCATGATCGAGAACCGACAGATGAATAGCCGTGCCGTGACAGGGTGCGTTGACCATTTTCACTGAGAGGATAGGATGTAACTATTGACAAGGGTGATGCCTCCAGACGATTAGCTGTGCCGTGACAGGGCATTTAGATCATTTTCCCGAGAGAAGACCGAAAGTAGCCATTGACAATGGTGATGCATCACATAAAGCCAACCATGGAAAGGAGTAAGACTGATTGAATGAAGATAGCAGGAAAGCAGAGGTTCAGAGGAACGAAAGCATCTCTATTCGCTTATCTGAAATTCTCACCAATGATTTACATAAGTATTTCTATCCCTATTTTATTAATTATTTTCGAAAACTCCATTACTATATTATATCCACCTGACTGAGATTTACAAGGTGACCATAGCTTGCTTCATACCAACAATCTCCGTGGGATTCGACCCTTACTCACGTAAGGTATTACTTGGACGACCCAGTGCACTTGCTGGTTAGTTGTGCGAAGTTGTGAACCATGGTATTGGCATCATGTTTTTGGCGCCATTACCAGGGAAAGAAAGAGCGATGAATTTTACATAATCAAAGTGTAATCACAATTTCTGCACACCACCTGTCTCAAAGGAGAAGATGAAAATTACCCAGTAATTATAAGCTCATGCCTCAGCCAAGATCAAGAGGATGAACTGCTCAAAGTACTGCGAAACCACAAAGATGCCATTGGTTGGACTCTTGCTGACTTGAAGGGGATAAGTTTGGCCATATGTATGCACAAGATACTGCTGGAAGATGATGCCAAACCATCCATTCAATCCCAAAGGAGGCTGAACCCAATCATGAAGGAAGTGGTACAGAAGGAAGTTATGAAGTTATGGCAAGGGGGGGTAATTTACCCAATCTCAGACAGCCCCTGGGTTAGCCCCGTGCATGTCGTCCCAAAAAAGGGAGGAATTACCGTGGTTCCCAATGAGAAGAACGAACTAATTCCTACAAGGACAGTCACAGGATGGCGGATGTGCATAGACTACAGGAAGCTCAACGAGTCTACGCGAAATGATTATTTTCCCCTTCCATTCATGGATCAGATGTTGGAAAGACTCGCAGGGCACGCGTATTATTATTTTCTCGACGGTTATTCAGGATATAACCAAATAGTGGTTGATCCCAGAGATCAAGAGAAAACCTCATTCACTTGCCTATATGGAGTGTTTGCCTATAGGCGCATGCCATTTGGGCTATGTAATGCACCTGCGACTTTCCAACGCTGCATGCTTTCTATCTTTTCAGATATGATAGAAAAATTCATTGAAGTTTTTATGGATGACTTCTCAGTATTCGGAGATTCCTTTTCTAGCTGCCTATATCACCTCGCCTTGGTATTGAAAAGATGCCAAGAGACCAATCTGGTCTTGAACTGGGAGAAATGTCACTTTATGGTGACAGGAGGAATAGTCCTTGGTCACAAAGTTTCTAACCAAGGCATTGAGGTTGACAGAGCCAAAGTAGAACTTATTGAAAAACTGCCTCCACCCAGTGATGTCAGGGCAATTAGGAGCTTTTTAGGGCATGCTGGTTTTTACAGAAGGTTTATTAAAGATTTTTCAAAGATAGCCAAGCCCTTAAGCAATCTCCTTGTATCAGATACACCATTTATCTTTGATGAAACATGCATGTTAGCCTTTGAAAATTTGAAAATGTGGTTGTCCTCTACTCCTATCATTTCCCCACCTGATTGGAATTTACCATTTAAATTGATGTGTGACACATCTGATTTTGCAGTTGGGGTAGTGTTGGGACAGAGGAAAGATAACTTAGTCCATGTGATATACTATGCGAGCAAAGTCCTTATTGATACTCAAAGAAATTATACCACTACTGAAAAGGAGTTGCTGGCAATAGTTTTTGCATTTGACAAGTTTAGATCATACCTCATTGGTGCTAAAGTAATTGTTTTTACAGATCACACAGCACTTAAATATTTGTTTGCCAAGCAAGAATCAAAACCAAGACTAATAAGATGGATCTTATTGCTGCAGGAATTCAATATTGAAATCAGAGACAAGAAAGGAGTGGAGAACAAGGTAGCAGATCACCTATCCAGGATTCCTCATGATAAAGATGGAACACCTGATACAAGTGTGAACGAGTTCTTCCCTGATGAGCAGTTGATGATAGTTCACAAAGCACCATGGTTCGCAGACATTGTCAACTTCAAGGTAACTGGGGCATTGCCTCCAGAGATCAATAAACATCAAAAAAGGAAGCTCATGAATGATGCAAAGTACTTTGTCTGGGATGAGCCATATCTATTCAAGAAGTGTTCAGATGGAATCCTTAGAAGATGTGTTTTGGAAGAAGAAGGACGAGAGGTCCTATGGAATTGCCACCGCTCATGCTATGGAGGTCACTTTGGAGGGGATAGAACTGCAGCTAAGGTGCTACAAAGCGGATTCTTTTGGCCCACCCTTTTCAAGGATGCCAAAGAACTAGTAAAAAGCTGCAATGAATGCCAAAGATCTGGAAACTTGCCCAAAAGAAATGAGATGCCGCAAAATTTCATCTTGGAACTGGAATTGTTTGATGTGTGGGGAATCGATTTCATGGGACCATTCCCAACCTCATATGCAAACAAGTACATCTTGGTAGCAGTGGATTATGTTTCCAAGTGGGTAGAGGCCATTGCAACCCCAACGAATGATAACAGGGTAGTCATGAACTTCCTCAGGAAGAATATCTTTAGCCGGTTTGGAGTCCCACGAGCACTCATCAGTGATGGAGGGAGCCATTTTTGTAACATATCACTAGAAGCTCTTCTCCTACGATATGAGGTAAAACACAAGGTAGCCACACCTTACCATCCCCAAACAAGTGGACAAACTGAGATATCCAACAGAGAGCTAAAGAGGATTCTGGAAAAGACTGTGGGTGCATCAAGAAAGGATTGGTCGAAGAAGCTGGATGATGCTCTTTGGGCATACAGAACAGCATTCAAAACACCACTTGGAATGTCCCCATATCAACTAGTGTATGGGAAAGCTTGTCATTTACCGCTGGAGCTGGAACACAAAGCTCTCTGGGCTATCAAGATACTAAATTTTGACAGCATTGCTGCTGGTGCAAATAGGATCTTGCAGCTGCAAGAGATGGAGGAATTCAAGTCACAAGCCTATGAAAATACCAAGATGTATAAAGAGAAAGCAAAGAGAAGACATGACCTGCATCTTGCACCCAGAAGTTTCGAAAAGGGGCAGCGAGTACTCATTTACAATTCCAAATTGAGACTATTCCCAGGAAAACTCAAATCAAGGTGGTCCGGACCTTTTCTTGTCACAAAAGTTTCGCCATATGGACACATCAAAATCATGGATGAAGATTCAGAGAGGACTTTCACAGTGAACGGACAAAGACTCAAGCATTATCTGGGCAACATGGGAGAAAACCCAGAGTAAATTACCATCTCAAGTAAAGGAGGAACCGTCGAGCTAGCGACGATAAAAGAGCGCTCTGTTGGGAGGCAACCCAACCTCAGGTAGTTTCCTTTTCATCTGTATTTTAATAAGGATCACAAGTTGTTTCCCCTGTATTGCGAGGAGCTAAGTTTGGTGTTCTACACCAAAATAAGTCAAGAGTGAGAGTGTGATTCTAAGTTTGGTGTTCCACCAAAGACATTAGTTAGAATTACACCCCACTCCCAAAACACATTGCTAGCTCCAACCAATCAAGGGAAACCACTTAGATATAGTTATACTTTAGTAATAATTGTTGTATTAACAACAAGATATGAGGTTCTCTGCATATGTGCAATATTTTGTACTGGGCAAGGAACTAAGTTTGGTGTTCACACACCAAATTAAGTTCAAAAGCCACAAGCACACGTGCAAGCTAACTATGTCTCAAGTGCTTTGGGAACAAGCAACTTCCAATAACTTTGCAGGAATCTTATGAGGAAATAGTGCACCTTCACCCAAGGAAGTGAAGTAGCAGGGACTAGGATGATGACAAAGAAAGAGGGCAACTAGAAATCATCACCCGAAGGTTGTATTGTCATTCAATTCCATTATACTCAGAATTGTTAAAAATTGGAAGTCCGAATGCATTTTTGATTAATAGTTACTCGTAGTTGGAACCTTTTTTAATTCTGTCTTTTAAGTTTTTGGTGTTGAAGAAGGTCTCTGTGTGCTAGTCTCTATGTCACTGCATCTTTACTTTGCTTACTTGTATGTTTGTCCCTTTAAATCAAAATAAAAAGAGAATGAGTGTTTTAAAGACCAGAGAGGAGTTCATACTATGGAGTAAGTTCATGAGTTTATGGAATGGTCATAAGTTAGCTAAGTTGGTTCAACCATAAGGTGGAAAGACAACTATCTGTCAGGAATGCTATGCTTGAAACACACCCCATGAGACTAGCCAAATAAGAAGATCCTAATAAGAAAAAGGGAAAGAACAATCAAAGTTGAGGAATAAAAGAAAAAAAGAACAAGCAATAAGGCTAGGCACCAATGGTTTTTAATCTTGAGGCATGTGTCTGTGGTGTTCCTGTGTGAGGGATCTGCTTGGATGAATAAGCTCTTGGGGGTGCCTTATCACTTGGTAACTTGGGTTAACTAACTCGGGATTATCAGCTGAAAGTCCACTATCAAGAGTAACCTCACTACAGAACATTTAGTAACCCAAAGAGGTGCTGGACACCAAGGTCTCAAGAAAAGAAAATAAATAAACTATATGCCTGTGGTGTGTATGTATGGGGGAGAGACTTGAGCAAGTAAGTCCTTAGGGGTGCTTCAACACCTAGCACCTTGAACCAACTGGTTCGGGAGTGTTGGCTAAAAGCTTATTTTAAAGAGTTGTCCCTCACAGAACACTTAGCCCTAAGAACATAAATAAGCCCTGAAATAACAACAAAAGGATCAATGAATAAAAGTCTCATAGGATGAAATCACAGTGAGTATTCTATGACATGACAAAGGTCTGAAAGCCAGGAATGAACCTAAGTTGTTATGCATGAAACCACCATAAAACCAGGGACATGACTTCCACAAGAATGACTCATTTCTCTTGGCATTCCATTCATCATTCTCTTGTTCCAGTACTTGCTTAGGGACAAGCAAGCTTTAAGTTTGGTGTTGTGATGCCAGGGCATTTTGGCCAGTTTCACTGACCTTTTCTTTACTGTTTTTAGGGTAGTTTCATACATTTTCTTAGGAAATAAGCTAGTTTTGGGTAGATATTCACTTACATCTTGATTCAAGCATACATTGTGCACTTTACATGATTTCATGAGGATTTTGCATGAATTTAAGGACAAATTGGATGTTGCATTTCCCATGACTTGGACTAGAACTTTGATGCACTTTATTGCTTGATTTTAGGACAAAGGAAGCAAAGAAGAACCACATTAGTGGCTACGTTAGTTACACTAACGTTAACACTAACGTGGAATGGGAGTAACTTGTAAAGTTAATGAGAAAAGTGATTGCCAATAACGCTCTCGAAGCCATCATTGCCCACGTTAAGAGTCACGTTAACTAAGTTAACGTGAACTCTAACGTGGAAGAAAGGAAATGGAGCCAACATTAGTGACACTTAACATTATCACTAACGTTGGACCAAGCTATAAGTGGCCACGTTAGAGTCCACGTTAACTTAGTTAACGTGGCCTCTAACGTTAAGAAGAAAGGGGGGAAGCCAACGTTAGTGACATTCAACATTATCACCAACGTTGGCCAAGTCACTCTAGGCCACGTTAACTCCCACGTTAACCTAGTTAACGTGGAAGCTAACGTGAGGAAGGGAGGTGACGCCAACGTTAGTGACACCCAACATTGTCACTAACTTTGGAAGGAGCCCACACATGCCACCATGAGCCACGTTAACTCCCACGTTAACTTAGTTAACGTGGAAGCTAACGTGGATAAGGGAATGTTGAACCAACGTTAGTGACACTCAACTTTGTCACTAACGTTGGAGATGGCTAGCATAAGCCACGTTAGAAGCCACGTTAACCTAGTTAACGTGGACTCTAACGTGGGAGCTAAAGGGCACATTGGAACGTTAGTGACAATGTTAAGTGTCACTAATGTTCTCAAAGGTTGGCAAGCCTACGTTAAAAGAGCCACGTTAACTAAGTTAACGTGGACTCTAACGTTGGGAAGGGGGAGGCTTCTCAACGTTATTGGGAAAGTTGAGTCCCAATAACGTGCGTGAAGGACAAAGAGGCAACGTTAGTGGCAATGTTTGTGCCACTAACGTTGAGGTTAACGTGGCTCTTACTTGGGTAAGGAACGTTAGTGAAAAAGTTTAATGTCACTAACGTTCTCGAACCCATATTTTCACTGAACGTTAACACCACTAACGTCCTGAGCAAAAGTCTCTGCCCACTTCACAATTTCTCTCTGCAAGTAAAGCCAAGCCCAATGAAGAAGATAACTGCTTCAAACTCAAGATCCAAAGGCCCAGACCCAAGACTTGAAGAACCAAGTAGAAGAGTAGAAGAGTAGTATATATAGGAGTAGCTTTGAATTAATCGGGGAGTTGGAAAATATAGGGAGCCTCTGGGCATAGAATTACTCTCTGTATTTACTTTCTCTGCACTTCTAGTTTCATTATGTATTCTCCATCTTTGTTTTCATTTTCCAGAGCTATGAACAACTAAACCCCTTTCATTGGGTTAGGGAGCTCTGTTGTAATTTGATGGATCAATACTAGTTTTCATTATTCTTCTTCTATCTTTTCTCTTGATTTTACTTGAAAGCTTTCGATCTTCATCCAATTGGGTAGTTATCTTGGAAAAGAAGCTATTCATACTTGGATCTCTTCTGAACCTTGAAAGAGGAATGAAGAGATCAAGCTAGAAATGCTTTCTCATGCTGGACCAAATTGTGTTTGGATGGATATGTGATTATAATCCTCTCAACACTTGATTTGGGAAATGCATGTGGTATAATCAGTGACCATACTTCATCTCTTCTCATGAGCAATTGACCAAGGAATTGACTATTGATCAAGATTTGAGAGATTGAATTACAAGAAATTGTAATTCAATCACTTAAGATTGCCAAGGAGATCAATGAGTGCATTGATTGAGGAAGAGATGAAAATGAAATTGATCCGGAGAATGCAACATCTCCTGAGCCCAATGAACTCCCCATTTCTGATCTTACCCATTCTCTTTATTTTCTGTTACTTACTTTTATGAGCAATTCCCCCATTCCCATTTACAATTCTACAATTTACTTCAGTCATTTACTTTCAGTTCTTTAATTCTAGCATTTACTTTTTCTGTCATTTACCTTCCCGCCATTTTATTTTCTGTAATTCTAAACTCAAATCCTGGATTCGCTCAACTAGAACATTCCTCTAATTAAAGTTGCTTGATCAATCAATCCTTGTGGGATTCGACCTCACTCTATTGTGAGTTTTTACTTGACGACAAATTCGGTACACTTGCCGAAGGAAATTTGTTGCGAGACAAGTTTTCCGTGCATCAAAATCTGAATCCTTAATTAACTTAAACTTTCCACCTAACTTAGACAATCCATGTAATCACAATACAGAAAGCTAACTATCCATCAACCATGTTTTCCACATATTCATGCATTCTAATTTCAAGTACAGTACATATGCATTGCTTTCACCATTTACTTTGGGGCATTTTGTCCCCTTTTACTTATTTGCTCTTTTTCTCTTCTTTTTCTCTTTTTTCTTCTTCTTTTTTTATATTATTTTTTTTTATTATTATTATTATTTTTTTAATGCATATGATTAAATTATTGAATGCATGAACATGTCCTAAACATTTCTTTCACATCTTCATAAAGATATATACCATACTCAATTCTCAAACTAAACATTTTCAAATTCAACTTTCCCCATACTTAATTCATGAGCACTCTCACTAGTCTAAGCTAACCAAGGATTCAAATTAAGGACATTATTGTTTTCTGCTTAGAGTTAATGATGTGCTAAAGTAAAGAACAAATGGGTATAATAGGCTCAACATTGGTTTGCAAGGAATAATGAAAGGGTAAGGCCATATGGGTATGTAAGCTCAGTGAAACAAAGGCCTCAATCATGTAAGTGTATGCATACATCAAATAATGAAAATATAGAATTAAGTAAGACAAAGATCACAATTTTAGAGAGAAAAACACACATAAAAAATAAATTATTGGTTGATAAAATGCAACCAATCAATTAGGCTAAAAAATCTCACGGGTTTCGTGTGTTCGAGCTCTAGACCATGTTCCAATATAATATTTCTTCAAACAAGTGTAACAAAAAATTTTATTAGTGAAATGCTCTTAAAAAGGTTTCTTGAAAAAGAAAATATTACTTCAACCAAGTGGTAAAATATGCAAAAAAAATCAAACAAACATGCAAATGCAACAACTAATCTACAAAGAAAATTTAAACATTGGTGTTGAGACAAGAAAGTACTAACCCATGGAGATCGGTATCGACCTCCCCACACTTAAAGATTGCACCATCCTCGGTGCATGCTGAGATTTGCAGGTGGACGGGTTGTTTCAACTGTTGCTTTTCTCGAAAGATTGTGCAGATGGACTTGTCTGTCTCCCATGTAAACGTCTGCCGCTTCCCTTCCGGGTGGCCATCCTGAAAGAAAAAGGGAAGAAAGGTAACCCAGTAATAGAGATAAGAAAATAAATGAAGTATGGGTGTGTTAATGCCAGATGAAAAGGGTCTCATTTACATGGAAGCTTCAACATGTACGTGAGAAAACAATAGAAGCCATGGCATACCAATGGTATAAAATTTGCAACAATGGGGAAGAGAGTGGGTAATGAAAGACAATGTAAGTTCATGTCAATGCAAAAGGAATATCAGTATTATAAAAAGTAGCATTGATTTAAATAATATTACCCAATCTGAATAAAAGAAGTCATGAAGCACCAGGATAATTCAAGAGAAGATGCAACAGTTGAATATGAAAATTTTAACACCAATGGTAAAATAATAAATTTAGAAAAAAAAATAAAAATATGTACAAAATTAAAATGCAATGAATGAAATATGCAAATAAAATAAGTAAAATAAAACAAAAGATAAGAAGAATGAGAAGGGAAAGAAGGGAAGAAGAAGTAAGTAAGAAAGGAGGGAGGAAAAATTAGGATTAGGGGAGAAAAGATAAGATATTTGGCAAATTAGGATAAGCTGTGCGGCGCAAGCGACGCGGTCGCGTGGGGCACGCGGTCGCGCGGCTTGCGCTTAAACTGATTGACGCGGTCGCATCAATCACGCGGTCGCGTGACACAGTTTATGCTACTGGCGCGAGGGCAGCCTCACGCCTGCACAACTCTCTATTCAAAATCATATTAGTGCCAAATTTTAAGTGACGCGATCGCATGGGGCATGCGATCGCGTGAGTGGGCTTTAAAGGAATATGACGTGGTCGCGTGGGTCACGCGGCCGCGCGGGAAGGATTATGCGTTCAGCACCAATCCAGCACCACTCTCGCACAACTTTCGGGTGTGCACCACTTTGACGTCGAAATCTTGGTCACGCGGCCGCGTGGGGCACGCGGTCACGTGGGAGGCCATTATTCCCATATGACGCGGTCGCGTCAGCGACGTGGTCGCGTGGGATGATTTGTGCTATTGGCATGCCTCCAGCCCTGCTCCTGCGTAACTCTCTGCTCATAGTGTTATTGTCTCCCATCTCCTTGCGACGCGGACGCCTCAATGAGGTGGTCGCGTCGCGTGATTTTGTTTTTTTTTAATCTGAAAAGATGCAGAATGCAGTGTTAATATGAATGTGATGCAAAACTCCAGGTTCAATATAATAAAATAAAATAAAACTCAAAAACAAACAAAACAGACTAGAATTAAAATTTAAAAAAGAGACGATCATACCATGGTGGGTTGTCTCCCACCTAGCACTTTTAGTTAAAGTCCTTAAGTTGGACATTTGGTGAGCTCCCTGTTATGGTGGCTTGTGTTTGAACTCATCCAGGAATCTCCACCAATGTTTGTGATTCCAGTAACCTCCGGGGTCCCAAACTAGGCGCAGAAAGCCTTCAAGTAAGTTAAAGCAAGTTACAAGGCCTCAAGAGTGTTGATTGCCAGAATGAATTCTGGGGTCCCAAATCTTACTTTTGCACCCGTCTTCAAGTTGATTATCATGATTCCATCTGGGTGATTCAGCTTTTGAATTCTCACTGAAGCGTCCTAACAACTTCCTAGACCCATTCAATTGAGCTCTACACCAACCTTTGCGTTTAAACTTAAAGCTTCTAACCATAATGAACTTTGCAGGACAGTTCTTACCACTGACCATCTTCCTCTTACTCTTAATGCCACAAAGAGTTCTAAGTTGACCATCCGTCTCCAGTAGCCCATATTCAAGTGGAATTAGAAAGCTAAGGGCTATGAATTTTACCCACTTGAATGTTGTGAAGGATGATGGCAACATAGGGGGAGGTGTTTTTAATGAAATTGCAAGTTCCACTCCCTTGTGCTCTTCTCTGATAATTACCACCTCTTTGCAAGCTTCTTCAATTTCAACCTCTTCCTCTTGGTAGCTTTCTTCCAATTCAATCTCCTCTTCATTGCTTTCCAAGGGCATGGGAGGTTGTACTTCTTCTTCTTGAATCTCCATCTCTTGATCAACCTCTTCCAAGTCTTCAACTGTGATATGCCTTGGAGGTTGTACACCCTACACAACATCAATTTCAAACGTCTTGAAAGGGGGTTCTATGACTGGACTTTCCCATGGAGGTTCTATATCTCCTAAGTCTTCAACCACTTCTTCCTCTTCAATAATTACAGCTTCTTCCCCTTGTTCCAATACAAAGTCATGCTCCGCACTGTCCACTGGAGTTTCTAATATCTCCTTCATGCTACGTTCTTCATTAGATTGCCCACATGAAGCCATGGGAGCACTTTGAGTGTCCGAGCGTCGGGAACCTAATTGACTTATCGCTTGATTTAGTTGATATAGATTTGCATGAAATTGATCCGCTGCTTCCTTGAGATGATCCCTTGATTCTTCCTTCACTAATTCTTCAACCACTCCTTCACCTTCAAGGGTTTTTACTACCTTCACCTTTAGGGCCTCCTCTAGCTCCTTATGAAGTATGAATTCGCGAAGATGATCCATTCTCTCTTGTTCCATGTCAATAGCATCATTGAGATCATATTGCTCTTGGATTGATGGATGTGGGTGCTCTTCCATGGATGGTGGTGATGGGATGGAGAGATCATTCTGTGGTTGACAAGAAAGTGCACTAGAGCTTGAGGGTTGATTGTTGAAGGTATTTGGTGGTCCAATTTGGGCGAAGAGAGCTTGTATAGTAGAGTTTAGATCGGAAAGTGCTTTCTCCATGGAGGTTTGGGGTGGATAGGAGGGTTCATTTGGCTTATAAGGTGGTTGGTATGGTGGACACGGGTTAGGGTCATATGGAGGTGAATGGTGAAAAGGGGCTTGTGAGTATGGTGGTGCAAAGTCATGTTGAGGAAAGGGTTTATAGGCATATGGTGGTGGTTGTTGATAGTCCATTGGAGGTGGTTGTTGCCATGGGGTTGATCAAATCCTTGTGGCTCCTCCTATCTTTGATTGTTCCAACCTTGATGCCTGTTCTCATTGTAATTTCCTCTTCCTGCAATATAATTGTAACTAGACTCATAGCCAAAGGGGTGAGAGTTCATAGTAACAAATAAAAATTAAAAACAAAAATAAAAATAAATTTAAATTAAAAGGTTATTTAAATTTGAATTTGAAAATTAAATTTTGAAATTTTGAATTTTAAATTTTTGAATTTTGAATTTGAAATTTGAAATTTGAAAAATTTTTAAATTTGAATTTTGAAAATTTTTAAATTTGAATTTTGAAATTCGATTTTTGAAATAAGATAAGATAAAATAAAAATTTTAAAATAAAAACCAATAACCTCTTAACTTAAGAAAAAGCAAAAATAAAAACAAAAATAAAAACAAATAAACAAGCAAAAATAAAATATTTACAATAACCAACAATAAGGCACACGTTTGCAATTCTCCGGCAACGGTGCCATTTTGACGTTAGGATTTTTGCCAGTAAAGAATTTCATAAAAACAGTCGCGTTGTAGATATAGTCTCTAAACCAACAAAAATCCCTTCGTACGAACATTTTGGTTGTCACAAGTAACAAACCCCTAAATAAATTGATAACCGAAGTATTCAAATCTCGGGTCGTCTTCTCAAGGAATTGCAGGGAGGTGTTCTTATTATTGGTTATGAGTTGTAAATTGGAGTTTTGGATCAAGGTAAAAAGTATGTTGAATGACAAGTAAAATAAAATAATAATAACTGTAAAATAAACTCTTGGCAAGGTATAAGAACTGGAAGTCCTATCCTGGTTATCCTTATCAATTATGATGAGAATGGATTTTTCTCCCACTTTGTTAACCTCTAACTATGAAGGTAAGTTAAGTGGACGAATTAATTCGAATCCTCAAGTCCCAGTCTTTCCTTGGGAAAAGTTAGAGTTATTGGATCTCGAAGTAATTCTTGAAGAATTCCAATTTTCAATCAACAATGAGTTTGATAACTCAAGAGTTACCAATGACTCAACCAAAGCCAAAAGGGAAAAATCCAAATTATTTATATAAATAAAAGAAAGCAATAATAAGTCTGAAATACCTCAAAATATATTAAATAGAAAATCAATATAAACATAGAGAGTCATAAACAAAATTGAGAAAAGAAATAAAAGAACATTGAACCTGGGATTGAGAGTCACTCCTAAAACTAAGAGAAGTCCTAAATCCTAATCCTAAGAGAGAGGAGAGAACCTCTCCCTCTAAAAACTACATCTACTCCTAAAATTGTGAATTATGAAAGCCTGATTATGAATAGATGCATTTTCCCACTTTATAGCCTCTAATCTGTGTTTTCTGGGCCGCAAACTGGGTCAGAAACAGCCCAGAATTCACTGGTTGGGAATTCAAACACGCTGATTTTCGTCACTGCAACGCGGCCGCATGGAGCACGGGGTCGCGTCGCCTAGCATCAGGGAAACTATGGCATATTATATATCAAATCGAAGCCCCGGACGTTAGCTTTCCAACACAACTGGAACCGCATCATTTAGACCTCTGTAGCTAAAGTTATAGCCGTTTGAGTGCGAAGAGGTCAGGCTGGACAGCTTAGCAATTTCTCCAACTTCTTGTATTCCTTCCACTTTTGCATGCTTCCTTTCCATCCTCTGAGCCATTCCTGCCCTGTAATCTCTGAAAGCATTTAACACACATATTAAGGCATCTAATGGTAATAAGAGAGGATTAATATTAGCAAAGATAAGTCCAAAGAAACATGTTTTCAATTAAAGCACATAATTAGGAAGGCAAATGTAAAACCATGCAAATAGTATGAATAAGTGGGTAAAGAGTAGATAAAAACCACTCAATTGAGCACAAGATAAACCATAAAATAGTGGTTTATCAGCCAGCATCATAAAATTCAACTTCAAATATGCACTGTTTATTCTTTCATTCAGAAAACTAAAGCAATGTAACCCAATCAAATTAATGTAACAATTCTTTATTGGAAAGCTCAAAAATCTATGCATCTTTATTTCTTCTAAAAAAATCTACTATTTTATTCATGTTTAATGATGATAAGAGGAATAATTTATAGCTAATTAGAAAAATACAAATTAATTAATTACTACTAATGCTTATTGGTGCATGAAATTATGATTCACACTTTTCACAACTCCGCACAACTAACCAACAAGTGCACTAGGTCGTCCAAGTAATACCTTACGTGAGTAAGGGTAGATCCCATGGAGATTGTCGGCTTGAAGCAAGCTATGGTCATCTTGTAAATCTTAGTCAGGCGGATTCAAATGGTTATGAGGTTTTGATAACTAAAAGATAAATAAAACATAAAATAAAATAAGATACTTATGTGATTCATTGGTGGGAATTTCAGATAAGCGTTTGGAGATGCTTTGTTGCTTCTGAACCTCTGCTTTCCTATTGTCTTCTTCCAACCATGCGTGCTCCCTTCCATTGCAAACTGTATGATCCTCTCAAATGAAAAATACCAGGTACGATCTCTGCAAGGCTAATTAACTGTCGGATTTCTCGTCTCGGATGAAAAATACCAGGTACAGCTACCGCACGGCTAATCATCTGTCGGTTCTCACTAGCGTCGGAATAGGATCCTTATCCTTTTGCACACTATCACTGCGCCCAACATTCGCAAGTTTGAAGCTTGTCACAGTCATCCCTTCCCAGATCCTACTCGGAATACCACAGACAAGGTTTAGACTTTCCAGATCTCAGGAATGCTGCCAATAGTTCTAGCCTATACCACGAATGTTTTAATCACGGATTCAGAAGCTCTGTTGTCAGCAGAGACGATGCGAATCGTGGCTTAGAAACCCAAGAGAATATACTCCGGCCGTCGTCCAATGACTACGTTGAACATCATGTAGACCGCTTGTGATTGTCAGGCATGCGGATCCTGGCTAAGCAAGTAACGAAGATAGTGGGTGATTGTCACGGGTCACCCCTTCATTCTGACTTAACTGAATTAAGTACGAGAGTATATCTTGGAGAAGAAGTAGGCGTGAAATGAAAGAAAAACAATAGTACTTGCATTAATTAATGAAGAACAGCAGAGCTCCGCACCTTAATCTATGAGGTGTAGAAACTCCACCGTAGAAAATACATAAGAGAAAAAGGTATAGGCATGGCCGAATGGCCAGCCTCCAAAACGTAACATAAGATGTGTTCCAAGGATCAAAGTCTCCGAATACAATAGTAAAACGTGCTATTTATACTTAACTAGTTACTAGGGATTACAGAAAATAAGTAACTAAGTGCAGATAGTGCAGAAATCCACTTCCTGGGCCCACTTGGTGTGTGCTTGGGCTGAGCATTGAAGCTTTCACATGCATAGGCCATTCTTGGAGTTAAACGCCAGCTTGGATGCCAGTTTGGGCGTTTAACTCCAGTTCTAGTGCCAGTTCCGGCGTTTTACTCCAGAAAAGGGTCTCTAGCCGGCATTTAGATGCCAGTTTAGGCCATCAAATCTCGGGCAAAGTATGAACTATTATATATTGCTAGAAATCCCAAGATGTCTACTTTCCAACGCAATTAAGAGCACGCCAATTAGACTTCTGTAGCTCCAGAAAATCCACTTCGAGTGCAGGAGGGTTAGAATCCAACAGCATCTGTAGTCCTTTCTCAGCCTCTGAATCAGACTTTTGCTCAGGTCCCTCAATTTCAGCCAGAAAATACCTGAGATTATAGAAAAATACACAAACTCATAGTAAAGTCTAGAAATGTGATTTTTGCATAAAAAATAATAAAAATATAATAAAAATTAACTAAAACATACTAAAAACTATGTAAAAACAATGCCAAAAAGGGTGTAAATTATCCGCTCATCACAACACCAAACTTAAATTGTTGCTTGTCCCCAAGAAACTAAAACAAAATAGGATAAAGAGAAGAGAAAATACAATAAATTTCAAATATATCAATGAAGATTAGTTCCAATTAGATGAGCGGGACTAGTAGCTTTTTGCTTCTGAACAGTTTTGGCATCTCACTTTATCCTTTGAAGTTCAGAATGATTGGCATCTATAGGAACTCAGAATTTAGATAGTGTTATTGATTCTCCTAGTTCAGTATGTTGATTCTTGAATACAACTACTTTATGAGTCTTGGCCGTGGCCCTAAGCACTTTGTTTTCCAGTATTACCACCGGATACATAAATGCCACAGACACATAACTGGGTGAACCTTTTCAGATTGTGACTCAGCTTTGCTAGAGTCCCCAGTTAGAGGTGCCCAGAGCTCTTAAGCACACTCTTTTTGCTTTGGACCATGACTTTAACCACTCAATCTCAAACCTTTCACTTGACACCTTCACGCCACAAGCACATGGTTAGGGACAACTTAATTTAGCCGCTTAGGCCAGGATTTTATTCCTTTGGGCCCTCCTATCCATTAATGCTCAAAGCTTTGGATCCTTTTTACCCTTGCCTTTTGGTTTAAAGGGCTATTAGCTTTTTCTGCTTGCTTTTTCTTTTTCTTTCTTTTTTTTTATTTTTTGCCATTTTTTTTCACAAGCTTTGTGTTCTTCACTGCTTTTTCTTGCTTCAAGAATCAATTTTATGATTTTTCAGATTATCAATAACATTTCTCCTTTTTCATTATTCTTTCAAGAGCCAACAATTTTAACATTCATAAACTTCACTATCAAAAATATGCACTGTTCAAGCATTCATTCAAAAAACAAAAAGTATTGCCACCACATCAAAATAATTAAACTATTTTCAAGATAGAATTGGAAACTCATGTGCTTCTTTTTCTTTTTCAGAAAACATTTTTTATTTAAGAAAGGTGAAGGATTCATAGGACATTCATAGCTTTAAGACATAGACACTAAACACTGATGATCATGTAATAAAGATAAACGTAGACAAAACATAAAGCATAGAAATCGAAAAACAGAAAAATAAGAACAAGAAAATTAAAGAACGGGTCCACCTTAGTGACGGCGGCTAGTTCTTCCTCTTGAAGATCTTATTGAGAGCTTGAGCTCCTCTATGTCTCTTCCTTGCCTTTGTTGCTCCTCTCTCATGGCTCTTTGGTCCTCTCTGATTTCATGGAGGATAATGGAGTGCTCTTGTTGAGGTCCATGAGTGGACTCTCTTGTTTGCTCCATCATCTCTCTAGTGATGGACTTTTGAGATGAATCTCTCCAACTCCCATGACTCGGAGTTGGAAGCAACTGCCTTCCCTTTCCTCTTCCTCCCTTGTGTCATCCTGGCATTAAATGCCCAGAATACTATCAATTCTAGCATTTAACGCCCACTTGATTGTCTCTTTGGGCGTTTAACGCCCAACCAGATACCCTGGCTGGCGTTAAACGCCAGGAATCCTTCTTTACTGGGCATTTTTCTAAGCGCCCAGAATGCTGCCATTTCTGGCTTTAAAACGCCCAGAATGCTGCCTGCATGGGCGTTAAACGCCCATTCTGCTATCCTTACTGGCGTTTAAACACCAGTAAGCCTGTCCTCCAGGGTGTGCTATTTTTGATGCTGTTTTTGATTCCGCTTTAATTCTACAGCTATTTTTATGATTCCACATGATCATCAGCCTAAAGAAAACATAACATGGCAATGGAAAACAAATATCTAAAATAAATATAATTAAATAACATTGGGTTGCCTCCCAATAAGTGCTTCTTTAATGTCAATAGCTTGACAGTGAGCTCTTAGAGAGCTTCAGAGAGACTCAGAGCTTAATGGTGGCCTCCCAACACTAAACTTAGAAGTTGAGTGTGGGGCTCTGTTTGACTCTATATTGAGAGAAGCTTTTTGATAAACCCCGATTTCATGGTTTATCTTGTGCTTATTTTGGGGGATTTTATCACCTTTTCCCACATTTATTCAATGAAATAGCATGGTTTTGTAATTCTCCCTTGAATTGTGCTTAAGTGTAAAAACA
This sequence comes from Arachis ipaensis, assembly GCF_059453495.1. Taxonomy (NCBI): domain Eukaryota; kingdom Viridiplantae; phylum Streptophyta; class Magnoliopsida; order Fabales; family Fabaceae; genus Arachis; species Arachis ipaensis. The sequence continues at coordinate 43,415,190 of NC_142444.1, read as the reverse complement.
TGCTTTTTAGGCCCTTAAATTGGTGATTTTGATTCACTTTAACTCCATTCGATGTCTTGATGTGTTTGTTAAGTGATTTCAGATTCATAAGGCAACTATTGGATGGAAGAAATGAGGAGAAAAGCATACAAAGCGGAGAATGCATGAAGAAACAAAGATTGGGAATGCATCAATGGGCGCGCACGCGTACAAGGCGCGCACGCGCAGAAGTGATTTCACATAAGGACGCGCACGTGTACAAGGCGCGTCCGCGCGGATGAAGAAACAGCCAATCGACGCGCATGCGCACATGGCACGTACGCGCCGATACTCTCATGTGACCCACTTAAAGGCAAAACGCTGGGGGCAATTTTTGAGCTGCCCAAGCCCAAATCCAACTTGTTTCTGAGTGTATATGCAGAATTGAAGTCCAAGCAAAGGGGGAGCAATTAGTTAGTCAACATGAGCCTTTAGCTAGTTTTCTAGAGAGAGAAGCTCCCTCTTCTCTCTAGAATTAGATTAGGATTATGTTAGATTATTATAGATCCATGTTTAATTCCTTGCTTTCATCTTGTTTTTTTTATGATTTCTCATGTCTACATCTTGATCTTTTTAGTTATAATGTTAATTTCTCATTTTATCTTCTTTGTGATTGATGAGCGGATAATTTATACGCTTTTTGGCATTGTTTTTAAGTAGTTTTTAGTATAATTTAGTTAGTTTTTACTATGTTTTTATTAGTTTTTAATTAAAAATCACATTTCTGGACTTTATTATGAGTTTGTGTGTTTTTCTGTGATTTCAGGTATTTTCCGGTTGAAATTGAGGGACTTGAGCAAAAATCTGATTCAGAGGCTGAAGAAGGACTGCAGATGCTGTTGGATTCTGACCTCCGTGCACTCGAAATGGATTTTCTGGAGCTACAGAAACTCAATTGGCACACTTTCAATTGCGTTCGAAAGTAGACATCCAGGGCTTTCCAGACATATATAATAGTCCATATTTTGCCCGAGTTTTGACGACACAAACTGGCGTTCAAACACCAACTTCCTGCCCTATTCTGGAGTTAAACGCCAGAAACAGGTTATAAACCAGAGTTAAACGCTAGAAATAGGCTACAACCTGGCGTTTAACTCTAAAAAGAGTCTCTATACATGAAAGATCAATGCTCAGCCCAAGCACACACCAAGTGGGCCCGGAAGTGGATTTCTACATCATTTACTTATCTTATGTAACCCTAGCTACTAATTTAGTATAAAAACTACTTTTAGTGATTTATTTTATATCTTCGGATCATCTCTGGAACACATTATGTAACTTTTACATTCTGAGACCTCCATGGGAGGCTGGCCACTCGGCCATGTCTACCTTATTTTCACTTATTTATTTTCAACGGTAGAGTTTCTACACACCATAGATTAAGGTGTGGAGCTCTGCTGTTCCTCATGAATTAATGCAAAGTACTATCATTTTTCTATTCAACTCAAGCCTATTTCTTCTCTAAGATATTCATTCACACGCAAGAACATGATGAATGTGATGATTATGTGACACTCGTCACTATTCTCACCTATGAACGCGTGCCTGACAACAACTTCCGTTCTACATGCAAACAAGCTTGAATGTGTATCTCTTGGGTTTCTAATCTAAGATTAAAACCTTCATGGTATCGGCTAGAATTATTGGCGGCCATTCCTGAGATCCGAAAAGTCTAAACCTTGTCTGTGGTATTCCGAGTAGGATCTGGGAAGGGATGACTATGACGAGCTTCAAACTCGCGAGAGTTGGGCGTAGTGACAGACGCAAAAGGATCAATGGATCCTATTCCAACATGATCGAGAACCGACAGATGATTAGCCGTGCGGTGACAGTGAATTTAGACCATTTTCACTGAGAGGACTGATAAACCCATATTTTATTATATATTTTGTGCTTAGTTTGAGTGATTTATTCAATCCTTTACCCACTTATTCATATTAATTGCATGGTTTTACTTTCCCTTCATTATTATGTGATGTATGTGAAAAACATGTTTCCTATGCTTTAAAATTAATTATTTTAATTACCTTTATTTCCATTCGATGCCGTGATTAGTGTGTTGAGTAGTTTCAGATCTTCTAAGGCAGGAATGACTTAAAGGATGGAAAGGAAACATACAAAAATGGAAGGAAAGCACAAAACGAAGTTTGTGAAGAAACTGGCAGCCACGCGATCGCATGGGCGACGCGGCCGCATGCCAACGCGAAAAGGCATTGACGCGGTCGCATGACTGACGCGACCGCGTGACAAGGAAAACTTCGAATGACGCGACCGCGTGACCCACGCGGACGTGTGACAGAGGCCACGCACCAAAAATTGCAGAAAACGCTCCCAGCGAATTCTGAAGCACTTTTTGGCCCAAATCCAAGTCCAGAAGGCATAGACCAGAGGTTATGAAGTGAGGGAATGCATCTGTTCAAGGGGAGTCTCCACTTTAGTTAGTTTTCATGATTTAGATTTAGTTTAGAGAGAGGTTCTCTCCTCTCTCTCTTCTCTCTTTAGGATTAGGATTTAGAATTAGGATTTTATTCGCTTTCCGGATTATCTCTTTATCAGGTTCAATATTCCTTTTTATTTACTTTTGCAATTTAATTTATGAATTCTTCCATGTTATAGATTACTCTTTTGAATTAATGTTATTTGAGGTATTTCAGTTTATTATTGCTTTTCTTTTATTTACATTATTGTTATTCCCATCTGAAGGCATTTTTATTCCAGTAGATTTATTTTTCTCTTTTTGGTCTTGGTTAAGAAATCAGTAACTCAGGAGTTATCAAACTCAAACATGATTGATAATTGTTATCTTTGTTAATTAAACTGAACTTCAATAATCCCAATCTTTTCTTAGGAAATAAATAGGATTCGAAGATCAAACCAATTAATCCCTTGACCTTCCTTTATCTTAGTAAAGGTTAACAAAGTGGAATTAAGATTCAATTCTCATCATCATTGATAAGGATAACTAGGATAGGACCTCTAATTTCTCATACCTTGCCAAAAGTATTTACAGTCATTTGTTTATTTTACTTGCCATTTAAATTGCTTGCTCTTCATTCACTTTATTTGCTAATTAGACTATTCGCTCCTCATCCTCAAAACCCCAATTTACAATCTCCATAACCAATAATAAGAACATACTTCCCTGTAGTTTCTTGAGAAGATGACCCGAGGTTTGAATACTTCGGTTATCAATTTATTTAAGGGTTTGTTACTTGTGACAACCAAACGTTTGCAAGAAAGGTTGATTGCTTGGTTTAGTAACTATACTTACAACGAGAGTTTATTATGACCTCTAAACCATCAAAAGTTCCGCTCTATCAAAATGGCACCGTTGCCTGGGAACTGCAATCATGTGCCTTATTATTGGTTATTGTAAATTGATGAGCGGATAATTTATACGCTTTTTGGCATTGTTTTTACTTAGTTTTTAGTATGATTTAGTTAGTTTTTAGTATATTTTTTATTAGTTTTTAATTAAAAATCACATTTCTTGACTTTACTATGAGTTTGTGAATTTTTCTATGATTTCAGGTATTTTCTGGCTGAAATTGAGGGAGCTGAGCAAAAATCTGATTCAGGCTGAAAAAGGACTGCTGATGCTGTTGGATTCTGACCTCCCTGCACTCAAAGTGGATTTTCTGGTGCTACAGAACTCCAAATGGCGCTCTCTCAATTGTGTTGGAAAGTAGACATCCAGGGCTTTCCATCAATATATAATCATACTTTGCTCAAGGATAGACAACGTAAACTGGCGTTCAACGCCACTTCCATGTTGTAGTCTGGCGTCCAGCGCCAGAAACAAGTTACAAGTTGGAGTTCAACGCCAGAAATAGGTTACAACCTAGCGTTGAATGCCCAAAACAGCCCAGGCACGTGAGAAGCATAAGTCTCAGCCCCAGCACACACCAAGTGGGCCCCAGAAGTGGATTTCTGCACTATCTATCACAGTTTACTCATTTTCTGTAAACCTAGGTTACTAGTTTAGTATTTAAACAACTTTTAGAGATTTATTTTGCACCTCATGACATTTTTAGATCTGAACTTTATACCTTTTGACAGCATGAGTCTCTAAACTCCATTGTTGGGGGTGAGGAGCTCTGCAGCGTCTTGATGAATTAATGCAATTATCTCTGTTTTCCATTCAAACACGCTTGTTCTTATCTAAGATGTTCATTGACGCTTCACTATGAAGAAGGTGATGATCCATGACACTCATCACCTTCCTCAATCCATGAACGTGTACCTGACAACCACCTCCGTTTTACATCAGATTGAATGAGTATCTCTTAGATTTCTTAATCAGAATCTTCGTAGTATAAGCTAGAATTGAATGGCTGTGACGAGCTTCAAACTCGCGATTGTTTGGCGTAGTGACAGACGCAAAAGAATCAACGGATTCTATTCCGACATGATCGAGAACCAACAGATGATTAGCCGTGTTGTGACAGAGCATTTGGACCATTTTCACTGAGTGGACGGGAAGTAGCCATTGACAACGGTGACCCCTTACATACAGCTTGCCATGGAAGGAGACTTGCGTGTGTGGAGAGGAGTACAAGAGAAAAGCTGAAATAAAGAGGACAAAGCATCTCCAAAACCCCAACATATTCTCATTTATTGAGTAACAAGTATTTATTTTATGCCCCTTGACTCTTACAATTAAAACTAAGAATTATTATTGATATTATATCCTAACTAAGAGTTACAAGATAACCATAGCTTGCTTCAAGCCAACAATCTCCGTGGGATTCGACCCTTACTCATGTAAGGTATTACTTGGACGACCCAGTGCACTTGCTGGTTAGTTGTGCGGAATTACATAGTGTGAAGTAATTTTTGTGCACCAAGTTTTTGGCGCCGTTGCTGGGGATTGTTCGAGTTTGAACAACTGACGGTTCATCTTGTTGCTTAGATTAGGAAGATTTTGTCTTTTGGGTCAGAGTCTTTTATTATTGTTCTTCTTAAAATTTTAGAATCCTTATTTTCTTTTTCAAAAAAAAAATTTCGAAACTTTATTTTTTAGTTTATTTTATTTTTATTTTTACTAATAATTGAGTTTTTCTATTTGAGTTTAGTTTTATATTTTAAGTTTGGTGTCAATTGCATATTTTTATTTTCTTTTAAATTTTCGAAACTGTGTTCATTGTTCTTTCTTAATCTTCAAGTTGTTCTTGTTTATTTTCCTTGTTTGATCTTTAGTTTTTCCTATTTTGTGATTTTTCTTGTTTTTCTTGTGCATTTTTGAATTATTAGTATCAAAAAAAAAATTATTTATTAAATACCTTGTTAAAACACTTTAAATTTATAGCTCAATTGGCTAGAGCGTGATGCTTATGTTCTTGGTAATTGGCTATCTTCTTTTTTAAAACTTTTTCAAAATTAATTTTTCTTTGAATAAATCTTGTGTCAAACTTTAAGTTTGGTGTTTTCTTGTTGATTTTTCTTTAATTTTCGAAAATTTTGTTTTGGTTTTCTAAAAATTTTAAGTTTGGTGTTCTATCTTCATGTTCTTGATGTTCTTGTGAGTCTTCAAAGTGTTCTTGAGTCTTCCTTGTATTTTGATCTTAAAATTTTTAAGTTTGGTGTTCCTTGGTATTTCCCTCCAAAATTTTCGAAAATAAGGAGCATTAGATCTAAAAATTTTAAGTTTTGTGTCTTTTTATTGTTTTTCTCTTTCCTCATTAAATTCAAAAATATCTTTGTCCTTTATTTTAATTGATATTTTGAATTTTCCTTTTAAAAATTCAGATTCTATTTTAAAATTTTTTTATTTTATTTTATCTTAGTTTTAAAATTTCAAAATTCAAATTTCAAAGTTCAAATTTCAAAACTTTTTAATTTAAATTCCTTATCTTCTCTTACCTAGCTTATCTTATCTTTTCTAATCTCAAATCTTAAAATCAAATCTTTTTCATATCTTTTATTTTATTTTATTTTATTTTCTTACAAGTATCTTTAATTTTAAGACATATTTTTTTCAAAACATCATAACCAATTTCTCTCCATTTTTTCGAAAATCCTCACCCACATCTTTTTCTAATATTTTTAATTAATTAATTTAGTTTTCAATTTTCTTTTATTTTTCTTCAAATTTTCGAAATTATAGTTAATTTTTCATTTATTTTATTTTCTTTTATTTTACTTTAATTTCGGTTTCCAAAATATATATATATATATATATATATTATTTGCAATCCGCATCATTTTCCTTTCTCCATCATGGACCTAAGTGGAAATGAACAGTCCAGAAGGACTCTGGGGTCATATGCTAACCCCACTACTGCTTCATATGGGAGCAGTATCTGTATACCCTCCATTGGAGTCAGTAGCTTTGAGTTGAATCCTCAGCTCATTATCATGGTGCAGCAAAGTTGCCAGTATTCCGGTCTTCCACAGAAAGAACTTACAGAGTTTCTGGCACAATTTTTATAAATTGCTGACACAGTACATGATAAGGAAGTAGATCAGGATGTCTACAGATTATTACTGTTTCCATTTGCTGTAAAAGATCAAGCTAAGAGGTGGTTAAATAACCAACCTAAAGCTAGCATAAGGACATGGAAACAGCTGACAGAAAAATTCATGAATCAATACTTCCCTCCAAAACGGATGACACAGCTAAGGTTGGACATCCAAGGCTTTAAACAAGGAGATAATGAATCTCTTTATGATGCCTGGGAGAGATACAGAGAGATGCTAAGAAAATGCCCCTCTGAAATATTTTCAGAATGGGTGCAGTTAGACTTCTTCTATTATGGGCTTACAGAGAAAGCTCAGATTTCTCTAGACCACTCAGCTGGTGGATCTATACATATGAGAAAAATAATTGAAGAAGCTCAAGAGCTCATTGATACAGTTGCCAGAAATCAGCATCTGTACCTAAGCAGTGAATCTTCCATGAAAGAAGAGGCTAAAATAGTAACTGTTGAACTCAGCCCTGCAGAACAAATTACAGAATTCAATCAGCAATTAGACTTTCTAACAAAATAGCTGGCCGAATTCAAGGAGATACTACAAGACACAAGAATGGCTAATCTAAATATGGAAGTACAGTTGAAGCAAATAGAACAACAGTTATCAAAACAAATAACAGAAGAGTGCCAACCAGTTCAATTAAGAAGTGGAAAAACATTAAATACCTCACTTCAAGGCAGCAGGAAACCAAGAAAAGAACAAACTGCTATCCAAAATCCCCCTGAGGACAGTAAGAGCCCAGAGAGGAATAACTCTGGCATTCAAACGCCAGAAACAGGCAAGGATTTGGCGTCAAACGCCTAATGGAAGCTCAGTTCTGGCATTCAAATGCCAGGAACAAGTAAGGAGTTGGCGTTCAACGCCACTCCAGCTTCTAACCCTGGTATTCAAATGCCAGTGAGGGATCAGACACACACAAATGCTGATAACAACCCCTCTAAAAAGGCTTTCCCAACCACTTCTTTAGGAAATAAACCTGCAGCAACCAAGGTTGAGGAGTACAAAGCCAAGATACCTTATCCTCAAAAAACTCCACCAAGAGGAGCAGGATAAGCAATTTGCTCACTTTGCAGACTATCTTAGGACTCTTGAAATAAAGATTTCATTTGCAGAGGCACTTGAGCAAATACCCCCTTATGCCAAGTTCATGAAAGATATCTTGAGTCATAAGAAGGATTGGAGAGAAACTGAAAGAGTTCTCCTCACTGAAGAATACAGTGCAGTCATTCTAAAAAGCTTCCCAGAAAAGCTTAAAGATCCCGGGAGCTTTGTGATACCATGCATATTAGAGGGTAATTGCACCAAGACAGCTTTATGTGATCTTGGGGCAAGCATCAACCTAATCCCTGCATCCACTATCAGAAAGCTTGGCTTGACTGAAGAGGTCAAACCAACCCAGATCTATCTTCAACTTGCTGATGGCTCCATTAAATACCTATCAGGCATAATTGAGGACATGATTGTCAAGGTGGGGCCATTTGCCTTCCCTACTGACTTTGTAGTGCTGGAAATGGAGGAGCACAAGAGTGCAACTCTCATTCTAGGAAGACCATTCCTAGCAACTGGACGAACCATCATTGACGTCTAAAAAGGGGAGATAACCCTGAGAGTCAATGAGGATGAGTTTAAGTTGAATGTTGTCAAAGCTATGCAATATCCAAATACATCAGACGACTGCATGGGCGTTGATATTATTGACTCCCTGGTGGAAGAGGTCAATATGACTGAGAGTCTCGAATCAGAGCTAGAGGACATTTTTAAAGATGTTCAGCCTGATCTGGAGGAACCAGAGGAAATAAAAGAACCTCTGAAAACTCCTCAGGAAGAGGAGAAACCTCCTAAACCTGAGCTCAAACCACTACTACCATCCCTGAAATATGCATTTCTGGGAGAATGTGACACTTTTCCTGTAATCATAAGCTCTGCTTTAGGGCCACAGGAAGAGAAAGCACTAATTCAGGTGCAAAGGACACACAAGACAGCTCTTGGGTGGTCCATAAGTGATCTTAAGGACATTAGCCCAGCCAGATGCATGCACAAGATCCTATTGGAGGATGATGCTAAGCCAGTGGTTCAACGACAGAGGCGGCTAAATCCCGCCATGAAGGAGGTGGTGCAGAAAGAGGTCACTAAGTTACTAGAGGCTGGGATTATCTATCCTATTTCTGATAGCCCCTGGGTGAGCCCTGTCCATGTTGTCCCTAAGAAGGGAGGAATGACAATGGTTCATAATGAAAAGAATGAACTGGTTCCTACAAGAACATTTACAGGGTGGCGTATGTATATTGACTACAGAAGGCTCAATACAGCCACCAGGAAGGATTATTTTCCTTTACCATTCATAGACCAGATGCTAGAGAGACTAGCAGGTCATGAATATTACTGCTTTTTGGATGGCTATTCAGGTTACAACCAAATTGCAGTAGATCTTCAGGACCAAGAGAAAACAGCATTCACATGTCCTTCTGGAGTGTTTGCCTACAGAAGGATGCCTTTTGGTCTGTGTAATGCACCTGCAACCTTTCAGAGGTGCATGCTCTCTATCTTCTCTGATATGGTAGAGAAGTTTCTGGAAGTCTTCATGGATGACTTTTTAGTATTTGGAGACTCATTCAGCTCTGGCCTTAACCATTTAGCACTTGTTCTGAAAAGATGCCAAGAGACCAACCTAGTTTTAAATTGGGAAAAATGTCACTTTATGGTGACTGAAGCGATTGTCCTTGGGCATAAAATTTCAAACAAGGGAATAGAGGTGGATCAAGCTAAAGTTGAAGTAATTGAAAAATTACCACCACCTGCCAATGTTAAGGCAATCAAAAGCTTTCTGGGACATGCAGGATTCTATAGGAGGTTTATAAAGGATTTTTCAAAAATTGCAAAACCTCTAAGCAATATGCTAGCTGCTGACACGCCATTTGTGTTTGACACAAAGTGTCTGCAGGTGTTTGAGACCCTGAAAGCTAAGCTGGTCACAGCACCAGTTATTTCTGCACCAGACTGGACATTACCATTCGAACTAATGTGTGATGGCAGTGACCATACCATTGGTGCAGTATTGGGACAGAGGCATAACAAGCTTCTGCATGCCATTTATTATGCTAGCAGTGTTTTAAATAATGCCCAGAAAAATTACACAACCACAGAAAAAGAATTACTTGCAGTGGTTTATGCCATTGACAAGTTTAGATCCTACTTAGTAAGATCAAAAGTGATTGTGTACACTGACCATGCTGCTCTTAAATATCTACTCACAAAGCAGGATTCAAAGCCAGGGCTCATAAGATGGGTGTTGCTTCTGCAAGAGTTTGATATAGAAATAAGAGACAGAAAAGGGACAGAGAATCAAGCAGCTGATCACCAGTCCCAGATAGAACCAGTAGCAGGAGCATCCCTCCCTCCTACTGAGATCTCTGAAACATTTCCGGATGAGCAATTGTTTGCTATTCAGGAAGCTCTGTGGTTTGCAGACATTGCAAACTATAAGACACAAGGTTTTCCTTCTGTAACCATGGAGAGGAAGCATGAAAAGCTTCTCTCACTGCAGAGTCAACTAAAGCCCCCACAGTCAAACTCTAAGTTTGGTGTTGGGAGGCCACAACCAAACTCTAAGTTTGGTGTTGAACCCCCACATTCAAACTCTAAGTTTGGTGTTGGGAGGTCCCAACCTTGCTCTGATTATCTGTGAGGCTCCATGAGAGCTCACCGTCAAGCTATTGACATTAAAGAAGCGCTTGTTGGGAGGTAACCCAATGTTATTTAATTATATCTATTTATTTTCCATTACTATTTTATGTTTTTTTTAGGTTGATGATCATGTGAAGTCACAAAAACAAATGGAAAATCAAAAACAGAATGAAAAACAGCATGAAAAATAACACACCCTGGAGGAAGATCATTCTGGCGTTTAACGCCAAAAACAAGCACCAAGCTGGCGTTTAACGCCAGAAACAAGCATCAGTCTGGCATTAAATGCCAAAAACAGGCTACATTTGGGCATTTAACGCCAGAAACAGGCAACAGTCTGGCGTTAAATGCCAGGATTGCACAGTAAGGGCATTTTGTACGCCTAATTAGAGCAGGGATGCTAAATCCTTGACCCCACTGGATCTGTGGACCCCACAAGATCCCCACCTACCTCACCATTCAAATTCAAACCATTCCCCTCCCAAACCCACCCATTCACACACTTCCATCTCCTCCATATTCTCCAATTCTTTCTTCTTTTGCTCGAGGACGAGCAAACCTTTTAAGTTTGGTGTGGTAAAAGCATTGCTTTTGTTTTTCCATAATTCAGTGGTAGAGCAATTGACTCTAGATCAAAGAGCTATGAGGAAAGAGCAACAAAGACAACGAAGAGACATAGAGGAGCTCAAGAGCACCATTGGTTCTTTAAGAAGAGGAAGACGCCACCCTCATTAAGGTGGACCCATTCCTTAATCTCCTTGTTCTTATTTTTCTGTTTTTCGTTTACTATGCTTCATGTTTAATTATGTTTGTGTCTTTACTATATGATCACTAGTATCTAAGTATCTATTTCTTAAAGATATGAATGTCCTATGAATCCATCACCTTTCTTAAATGAAAATTGTTTTCTGAAAAAGAAAAAAAAGTACATGAATTTTGAATTTTAAAATAGTTTAATTATTTTGATGTGGTGGCAATACTTTTTGTTTTCTGAATGAATGCTTGAACAGTGCATATGTCTTTTAAATTTGTTGTTTATGAATGTTAAAATTGTTGGCTCTTTAAAGAATGATGAAAAAGGAGAAATGTTATTTGATAATCTGAAAAATCATAAAAATGATTCTTGAAGCAAGAAAAAGTAGTGAAGAACAAAGCTTGCAGAAAAAAAATGCGAAAAAAAAAAAGAGAGAGCAAGAAAAAGAAAAAGCAAGCAGAAAAAGCCAAAAGCTCCTTAAACCAAAAGGCAAGAGCAAAAAGCCAATAGCCCTTAAAACCAAAAGGCAAGGGTAATAAAAAGGATCCAAGGCTTTGAGCATCAGTGGATAGGAGGGCCTAAAGGAATAAAATCCTGGCCTTAGCGGCTAAACCAAGCTGTCCCTAACCATGTGCTTGTGGCGTGAAGGTGTCAAGTGAAAACTTGAGACTGAGCGATTAAAGTCGAGGTCCAAAGCAAAAAGAAGAGTGTGCTTAAGAACCCTGGACACCTCTAATTGGGGACTCTAGCAAATCTGAGTCACAATCTAAAAAGGTTCACCCAGTTATGTGTCTGTGGCATTTATGTATCCGGTGGTAATACTGGAAAACAAAGTGCTTAGGGCCACGACCAAGACTCATAAAGTAGCTGTGTTCAAGAATCAACATACTGAACTAGGAGAATCAATAACACTATCTAAATTCTGAGTTCCTATAGATGCCAATCATTCTGAACTTCAAAGGATAAAGTGAGATGCCAAAACTGTTCAGAAGCAAAAAGCTAATAGCCCCGCTCATCTAATTAACACTAATCTTCATAGATGTTTTTTGGAATTCATTGTATATTCTCTTCTTTTTATCCTACTTTGTTTTTAGTTGCTTGGGGACAAGTAACAATTTAAGTTTGGTGTTGTGATGAGCGGATAATTTATACGCTTTTTGGCATTGTTTTTACTTAGTTTTTAGTATGATTTAGTTGGTTTTTAGTATAATTTTATTAGTTTTTAATTAAAAATCACATTTCTGGACTTTACTATGAGTTTGTGTTTTTTTCTGTGATTTCAAGTATTTTCTGGCTGAAATTGAGGGAGCTGAGCAAAAATCTGATTCAGGCTGAAAAAGGACTGCTGATGCTGTTGGATTCTGACCTCCTTGCACTCAAAGTGGATTTTCTAGAGCTACAGAACTCCAAATGGCGCGCTCTCAATTGCGTTGGAAAGTAGACATCCAGGGCTTTCCAGAAATATATAATAGTTCATACTTTCCTCAAGGATAGATGACGTAAACTGGCATTCAACGCCAGTTCCATGTTGCAGTCTGGTGTCTAGCGCCAGAAACAAGTTACAAGTTGGAGTTCAACGCCAGAAACAAGTTACAACCTGGCGTTGAATGCCCGAAACAGCCCAGGCACGTGAGAAGCTTAAGTCTCAGCCCCCAGCACACACCAAGTGGGCCCTATTAGTGGATTTCTGCACTATCTATTATAGTTTACTCATTTTCTATAAACCTAGGTTACTAGTTTAGTATTTAAACAACTTTTAGAGATTTATTTTGCACCTCATGACATTTTTAGATCTAAACTTTATACCTTTTGACAGCATGAGTCTCTAAACTCCATTGTTGGGGGTGAGGAGCTCTGCAGCGTCTTGATGAATTAATGCAATTATCTCTGTTTTCTATTTAAACACGCTTGTTCCTATCTAAGATGTTCATTCGCGTTTCACTATGAAGAAGGTGATGATCTGTGACACTCATCACCTTCCTCAATCCATGAACGTGTGCCTGACAACCACCTCCGTTCTACATCAGATTGAATGAGTATCTTTTAGATTTCTTAATCAGAATCTTCGTGGTATAAGCTAGAATTGATGGCAGCATTCATGAGAATCCGAAAAGTCTAATCCTTGTCTGTGGTATTCTGAGTAGGATTCAAGGATTGAATGGCTGTGACAAGCTTCAAACTCGTGATTGTTGGGCGTAGTGACAGACGCAAAAGAATCAAGGGATTCTATTCCGACATGATCGAGAACCAACAGATGATTAGCCATGCTGTGACAGAGCATTTGGACCATTTTCACTGAGAGGACGGGAAGTAACCATTAACAACGGTGACCCCTTACATACAGCTTGCCATGGAAGGAGCCTTGCATGTGTGGAGAGGAGTACAAGAGAAAAGCTAAAATAAAGAGGACAAAGCATCTCCAAAACCCCAACATATTCTCATTTATTGAGTAACAAGTATTTATTTTATGCCCCTTGACTCTTAGAATTAAAACTAAGAATTATTATTGATATTATATCCTGACTAAGAGTTACAAGATAACCATAGCTTGCTTCAAGCCAACAATCTCCGTGGGATTCGACCCTTACTCACGTAAGGTATTACTTGGACGACCCAATGCACTTGCTGGTTAGTTGTGCGGAATTACATAGTGTGAAGTAATTTTCGTGCACCATAAATATTTTTCTTTTGCTTGTTTATTTGTCTTTATTTTTCCCCTCTTTATTTCTTTTTACCTACTATGAATTCTCACCCCTTTCGCTTTGAGTTTGGTTCTAATGTTATTGAAAGGAATGGAAGTTATAACAGGAACATGCATCAAGATCAGAGCAATCAAAGATGGATGGAGCCAAGAGGATCTGATCAACCCTTTAGGCAACAACACCCTCCAAGATATCATGGACAAAGACCATCCTACAATGCATACCAAGCAAATAGACATGGTGGACAACCTTGTAATTACCAACAAGTCCCACCCTGTGCTTATAGGCCATCCTCTCAACGTAACTTCGAACCACCACACTCACAAGCTCATTTTTACCATTCACCACCATATGATCCTCATTTACCCCAGTTCCAATCCAATCACTCCCAATCACTACCACTTCCCCCTGTGCCATATCCAAATCTATCACCCTGAGAATCAGAGCTTCGCCTCAAAGAAACAGTAAATCGACTTCAAACAACCCTTCATCAACTGGAGCAAGCAGTAAGTCAATTATCTTCTAGACGTTCGAAAATTCAAGGACCTTCCACAGCCCCATGTGGACAATCTAACGAAGAGCGTAGTATGAAGGAGATACTAGAAACTCCAGTGGACAAGACAGAGCATGGCTTCGCACTGGAACAAGTAGAGGAAGCTGTTATTATTGAAGAAGAAGAGTTGGTTGAAGACTTAGGAGACGCTGAACCTCCATGGGAATCCAAAGTTGTGGAGCATTCTGTCAAGGATGTTACAATTGATGCTAAGGAGGATTGTGTGCAATCCCCAGAGCAAGTCTTTCATGAAGAACAAGACAGAATAACCCAAAAAGTAAATTTCCTTGATGATGATAGTCCCAAGTCAAGTTCTCCTAGTAATGAACTTGCATCCGCAAGCGAATTCTCTGAGATCGAAAAATCTTCCCCAAGTGAATACGAAGATGATACGGAGGTAGATTTCTCTCAACCTCCAGTCTATGACTTAAGTGACGAGGAAGACATAGATGGCTTTGATCAGGACATGGATACATTTGAAGAATCTTGCAAGGAAGTGGAGAATTTCACAGAAGAACATAAGGGAGTAGAACTCATAGAACCACTGGAACCACCTATCCCAAGGCCATTGCCACCCAATACAAGCTTCAAGTGGGTACAATCCTTAATCTTTAACTGTGTTTTTCCACTTGAATATGGTTTGCTTGAAGCAAATGGCCAGCTTAGAGCTCTCTGCGGCTTTAAGAGTAAAAGGGAAATAGCTCCTACTCAGAGCTGGTGCACAAAGTTCAATAAGGTTCCACGCTTCAACTTGAAGTGCATGGATTGGCATCATAATCAATCGGATGGATCTCGAAAAACATTTGGTTATCCTGGTAAGAATCTAATTTCTAAACCACCCGGATGGAAAAGTATAGATCAAGACGAAGGCGGATTTAAAAGCAAAGTTTGGGATCCTGGAATCTATTCTGACAATCATCACCCCGAGAGCCTAACAATCTGTTTGAAGCTGCTCAGAGGCTTCACATGCCTAGTTTGGGACCCCGGAGGCTATTGGCATTCCAAGCATTGGTGGAGATTTCTGGATGAATTTAAGCATAAGCCGCCATAAGAGGAAGCTCATCCAATGTCCAACTTAAGGACTTTAACTAAAAGTGCTAGGTGGGAGACAACCTACCATGGTATGATCGTCCCTTTTTCAATTTTTATTTAGTTTTATTTGCTTTCAAGTTTTATTTTATTTTATTATATTGAACCTGGAGTTTTGCATCTCATTCATATTCATCATTGCATTCTGCATACTACATAAAAAAAAAAGAAAAGGGTGCACGACGCGACCGCATCATTTATGCGATCGCGTCAAGTTGCGAAAAACACTTCCCACGCGACCGCGTCATTCACGCGGCCGCGTGATCTGGAGATCGGCGTAAAGATCCAACGTCCAGAAAGTTAGGCTGGAATCGTGCGGCCATTGTGCATTTTGCACAAATGACCCACGCGATCGCGTCACTAACGCGATCGCGTCACTTGCACAACCTCAATCCCACGCGACAGCGTGAGCGACGCGATCGCGTCGCATAGGATTGCCCAACACCCCAAAAGGAGACAGAGAGTTGCGCTAAAATGACGCTGGAATTGTGCGTTTCGCACAAATGCCAGTGACGCGATCGCATGCCCCAGGCGATCGTGTCATTCACTCTTTTTGCCCTCCACGCGATCGCGCCATTCATGCGATCGCATCAACCACTATTTCAGTCCAACCACGCGACCGCGTGCCCCACGCAATCGCGTGGATTCAAATTTAAACCCCCAGTCACGCGAACCCTATCAGTCGCGCCCCCCTCCCCCCCCCCCCTGAAACCCCTCTCCTCCCTCTCTTCTTCTCCAATAACACCACCACCACCCAGCCACCACCACGCCACCGCCAGACGCCGCCGACCACCCAGACCAAGCCGCCACCCACCCCCTTCCTCCTTCTCCCTTCTCTCTTCTTCTTTCTTCTTCTTCCCCCCTAACCGCCACTGCCCTTCGCAACCACTACCCACCGCCGCCGCCCAGTCACCGCCCAGCACCAACTACAACCCCCTTGCTTCCCCTATTACCCCCTACCCCCATTACCCCTACCTTTCCCTCCATTCCCCCAAACAGCAACCACCGCCGCCGCGCCGGACGCCACCGCTGTCATCCCCAGCCACCTCTCTGCCCCACTCTCTTTCTTACGCCTACCAGGTTCTGACGAACGCCACCCTTCTATCCTTCGTAGTTAATTCATATTTTTCTATTTATGTTCGTCATTAGGCTAGTTAGATATGCATGTTGTAGTGGATTTTAGGTTGTTAGGTAGCCTAGGATGTGGTTAGTGGATTTAGGTCTGTTTAATTACACTGTTCCTGTTTCTTATTTTATTCTGCTGTTGCTGTGATGATTGTAATGTTCATATGCTGTACTTTCTTGTTTCTTGCTACTCTGTACACTGAATTTTCATGTTCTTATTCCTTATATGTAATTACAGCTTTAATTTTGATTCATATGAACTATTCTGTTGCTGTTTATTTTTCGGGACAATCCAATTTTAGCCGGAATGCTGCCCAAATTTCTGTAAAATGTTTCCATTCATGTCTTGGTTTTGGCATTTTCAACTATGCTTTCCTTAGATTTAACCAAAACAATTCATGAATGCCAGGGCAAGCTTTCTTATTCTTTTTGATTTCCTGGTTCATAATTTGCATTTTTGATGTTTGATTCCAATTTTCGCTATTTCTATATCTATTTGAATCATCATCAACCTGTTTTCCTTATTTGGATATGAGTTACTTCTAGCTTCTAACTGTGAATACTTGTTACTTGGAATATTTTCATTATGCCACTTACTTTAACCCACTTTTTACTAACTCACTAATGTTAACTTCCTAAACTCTTTTTCAATTCTAACCAACCTAACCTTTCAAAACTTCTCTTCTGATTTTCTTTCACTTTCTTTTAACATTCCAACCATCGCATGATGTTAATTTTTCTATTTAACATGAATTCAATTACATTTTGGATTGTGAATTCTCCTTTTCGGACTTTTAACTCCTATACAATCCTTAATGCACATTTACTTAACTCATTATCCTTATCCTTTTGCTCCTTTGCCACTTTGTGTTTCTTTTGATTATTTGCCTATTTATTTTCCTGTTTTCACTATATCTAGGTTTTCTGTTTTTCAGGATGTCTGCCAGCCAGAGAAAAGGAAAAGGCAAGGCTACTACTGGAAAACATAAAAGAGGAGAATCCTCCATGTCCATCATAGATATGATGCACGATGAATCCTTGCGGGAGAAAAATTTTACCCCGCAGGAGAAGGCCGACCAGCTAATCCCTGCTACTGATCCAGTGAAATTTGCAAAACGATACTGTGAGCTGAAGTATCCGGTGCTTGCAAACTCCAAGAACCTATACCTGGAGAGAACTTTGAAGATCCCAGAAGAACTCCAGCAATACACCTCTGATCAGATCAAACAAAGAGGCTGGTTCTTCCTGGAGAGAAACCTGACTGAGGTCAATGCATCTTGGGTTAGGGAATTCTACTGCAATTACTTCAAAACCTCCCTAGATGCAGTGAACCTTAGAGGAAAGCAGATCCTAGTCACTGAAGAGGCCATTGAAGATGTCCTAAAGCTTCTGCCTAAAATTGATCAGCTGGATGGTTATCAGAAAGCTGAGGAGGATATGCGCTTCATGCGATTTGATTGGGATGCAGTCAAGGCCCGGATAGCCCTTGACCCGACCGTTCCTTAGATTATGGGTCAGAACACCACCATGCCAAAGGAAATCAAGCGGATTTACCTGAATGATGAGGCTCGGCTATGGCATCAGATACTTAGCAACTTCATTATGCCGAGTACTCACGAGACTGAGATACCAGCCGCTATGATCACCCTCCTTTGGTGTGTGATGGAGGGTAAGGACCTGTATCTGCCACGCTTTATCCAGTACCATATGGCCAGGGTCCACGTCCGAGGCACTCTTCCCTTTCCTTATCTGGTTACACAGCTAGGCCGTCGAGCTGACGTGCCTTGGGAGGATGCTGATGAAAAGCCACCTGCTGCAGAATGCAAGAAGATTATCCCTCACAGCAGGAACTTTCTGGCTTTGGGCTACAGACCTCCATTCCTCACTGCTACTGCTGACACAGCCACACCATCTGCCGGCCCCTCTTCTTCCACAGCTACCCCTGCCACCACCACTGCACCTCCACCTGCCCCAGAGCCCATCTATCATCTAGTGCACCGCCTGTTTCGACGGCTTGACCAGATTGAGCGTCGCAATAAGCGACGCTATGAGCACCTGAAGCTAATGATACGCTCTGGCGATATCCCCTCCGAGCCTGACACACCATCCGAGGCATCTGAGGAGGAGGTGGATAACCACGAGGCAGAGACCCATCCCCAGAGCGAGGCTGCGCAGGCAGGCACCCAGCAAGCAGCATCACATCAGGAGGCTCTGCCTCAAATTCAGGCTGTTGACCTCGAGATCCCTATTCAGTCAGCACCCCCTCTGCAGCAAGCAGCTCCTCAGACCACCACCACAGAGACTCCAGCTACCCACCCTTCCAGTGATGACACCCCTTCACACCCTGCTTGAGTGAGCATCGGGAACGATGCTACATTTTAAGTGTGGGGAGGTCGCCCTCTCTGGCGTTCTTTTTTTGGTGAACCACTACATACTCTTTTTATTTATTTTGCTCCTTTTCTGTATTTTATTTTTATTTTTATTTTTATTTTTCTCAGTACTTATATATATTGCTATTTTTATGTATTTTTACTCTATTTCTACATTTTGCACTTTAGTTCATATTTTAGCCATTTAGTTTTAGTAGCAATTCTAACTTATTAGTTATAGAAATTGTGGATTAATTAGTATAGTTTACCCTTTTTAGCATAAGATAGCTTAGTTTAAATTGAAAATATATAAAAAAGGAAGTAAACTAGGAACTTAAACATAATAAAAATAATCCACACACCTTGTATATATAGCATTACATGTTAGTTAGTTAACAACATTTCATCAAGGAGAAACACTAGAACTTTAAAGCCACCTTAAGTTTTACATTGAGAATAATGGGAATTTTTAACTAAACCTGCATGACATACATAAGTGATAAATGATTTTTGAGCTAGAGAATACACAGCCTGTGAGTTTTGAGCTTAATTGTATGGTTACATTCAAACCATAAATTTTATTCTTGTGTGTTCCACCCTTTTTTTTATTCTGATGTTCTTTACTTTGTTTTAATCTATATGTCCGATTATAGAATATAACTACATATCAAGAGAGTGATTGAGGCCATTATTTGATTTTAGCTCACTTATCCCAAAATAGCCTACCCTTTACATCACCCTTGTTAGTCCCCTTGAGCCTTTAAATCCCTTTTATTCTATAAACCACATTACTAGTCTTAAGCAGAAAAACAAAATAAAAATCCCAAGTTGAATCCTTGGTTAACTTAAGATAGAAATTGTGTATGGTTTACATATGGGAAACCTATTGGGAACATGGATGATAAAAACAAAAGGTAGAAAAGTTGAAAAGAATAAAATAATTCAAAATAAAAGTTTTGGGAAGCATGCTCATGTAAAATCAAATTGAATTACCATGTGCATTAAAAAAAATTTATAAATATATTTATTTTTCAGTATTTAAATAAAGGGGACACAAAAGAATTCCCCAAATGTGAAATAAAGTAATGCACATGGGATAGAAATAATAAACATTAAGGCATGAGCATGTAACATCAAAAGTGGGAAAATATGGGAAAATAGGTAAAGAAGCTTTGCTTTACAAAGTATGTATGTTAGGTGAGATCTTAGACTAATCAAGGATTCGCTTAATTAGCTCACTTAGCCTTATACATATACCCTTACCTTTACCTTGACCCCATTACAACCTTAACTAAAGACCTCATGATTTTTGGTATGTCTATATTCTATAATTGTTGATTGGTTAGGTGAAGAACAAAGTTATAGTAAGTAAGAATAAAAAGAAGAATAGAGTGATTAACCCAATAAACACTGAGTGACTAGAGAGTAAACACAAAATCCAGTGAGGGTTCAATAGCTCATTAACATATATCTCTGCTTAAATTATTAATTGTCTTGCAAGTTTATAAAATGTTTTTTTTTTTGTTTTTCTCTCCCATCTCAACTGTAAAAGTGCTTTATCATTATCTAAGGTTTGGCTATATATATATATATGACTCCTTGAGAATGTGAATTAATTCAACTACATGCAAGCTTTATATACAAGTGAATAAAAATAAGAATTGCATGATGCATCATTCATTTAGGTAGTTGCATTTAGATTAGATTGCATTGCATGACATTCCACCACTTCAACCTAACATTACTCTTGGACTTAGCATGAGGACATGCTATTGTTTAAGTGTGGGGAGGTTGATAAACCCATATTTTATGATATATTTTGTGCTTAGTTTGAGTGATTTATTCAATCCTTTACCCACTTATTCATATTAATTGCATGGTTTTACTTTCCCTTCCTTATTATGTGATGTATGTGAAAAACATGTTTCCTATGCTTTAAAATTAATTATTTTAATTACCTTTATTTCCATTCGATGCCGTGATTAGTGTGTTGAGTAGTTTCAGATCTTCTAAGGCAGGAATGACTTAAAGGATGGAAAGAAAACATACAAAAATGGAAGAAAAGCACAAAACGGAGTTTGTGAAGAAACTGGCAGCCACGCGATCGCATGGGCGACGCGGCTGCATGCCAGCGCGAAAAGGCATTGACGCGGTCGCATGACTGACGCGACCGCGTGACAAGGAAAACTCCGAATGACGCGACCGCGTTACCCACGCAGACGCGTGACAGAGGCCACGCACCAGAAATTGTAGAAAATGCTTCCAGCGAATTCTGAAGCCCTTTTTGGCCCAAATCCAAGTCCAGAAGGCATAGACCAGAGGTTATGAAGTGAGGGAATGCATCTGTTCAAGGGGAGTCTCCACTTTAGTTGATTTAGATTTAGTTTAGAGAGAGGTTCTCTCCTCTCTCTCTTCTCTCTTTAGGATTAGGATTTATAATTAGGATTTTATTCGCTTTCCGGATTATCTCTTTATCAGGTTCAATATTCCTTTTTATTTACTTTTGCAATTTAATTTATGAATTCTTCCATGTTACAGATTACTCTTTTGAATTAATGTTATTTGAGGTATTTCAGTTTATTATTGCTTTTCTTTTATTTACATTATTGTTATTCCCATCTGAAGGCATTTTTATTCCAGTAGATTTATTTTTCTCTTTTTGGTCTTGGTTAAGAAATCAGTAACTCAGGAGTTATCAAACTCAAACATGATTGATAATTGTTATCTTTGTTAATTAAACTGAACTTCAATAATCCCAATCTTTTCTTAGGAAATAAATAGGATTCGAAGATCAAACCAATTAATCCCTTGACCTTCCTTTATCTTAGTAAAGGTTAACAAAGTGGAATTAAGATTCAATTCTCATCATCATTGATAAGGATAACTAGGATAGGACCTCTAATTTCTCATACCTTGCCAAAAGTATTTACAGTCATTTGTTTATTTTACTTGCCATTTAAATTGCTTGCTCTTCATTCACTTTATTTGCTAATTAGACTATTCACTCCTCATCCTCAAAACCCCAATTTACAATCTCCATAACCAATAATAAGAACATACTTCCCTGCAGTTCCTTGAGAAGACGACCCGAGGTTTGAATACTTCGGTTATCAATTTATTTAGGGGTTTGTTACTTGTGACAACCAAACGTTTGCAAGAAAGGTTGATTGCTTGGTTTAGTAACTATACTTATAACGAGAGTTTATTATGACCTCTAAACCATCAAAAGTTCCGCTCTTTCAAGGACGGATGGTAGCCATTGACAACGGTGATCCCCAACATACAGCTTGCAATGGAAAGGAGTATGAATGATTGGATGAAGGCAGTAGGAAAGCAGAGGTTCAGAAGGAACAAAGCAACTCCATACGCTCATCTGAAATTCTCTCCAATGAATTACATAAGTATCTCTATCTTATTTTCTGTTATTTATATTTTAATTATCAAAATCCCATAACCATTTGAATCTGCCTGACTAAGATTTGCAAGATGACCATAGCTTGCTTCAAGCCGACAATCTCCGTGGGATCGACCCTTACTCACGTAAGGTTTATTACTTGGACAACCCAGTGCACTTGCTGGTTAGTTGTATCGGAGTTGTGAAAAAGAATTTGAGATTATAAATGTGCGTACTGAGTTTTTGGCGCCGTTGCTAGAGATCACAATTTCGTGCACCAGTGATGATGACTCATGTGGATTTGGTTACAATTAATGCAATTTGATGTTGATGTTTCTTTCATGATTGATCTTGCTTGCTATTGTTAAGTTTTTGCTTATGATATTCATGGTTCTTTTTAATTTTAACAATTTGGGATGTTTACTTTTCTTGCCTACTAGGTGTTTGATAAAATATTTCCTATAGTTTTTGATTAGTTCTCTTGACCCTTGGCCTAGGCTAAAGGGGATTGAGTAATCTTGAGTCCTTGGGTTTTGTTGAATTGGTAATTTTAGAACTCTTGTGGATCAATTTGATAACCATTGACTCTAACCTACTACTAAATCAATTAGTAGCTAGGTTGGGACTTATGGATTGATGTTGATCAAGCCATTGACGTACTCCAAGCCTAGGAGTAGACATTACATACTTAAGGCTTTAGAGAGTAGACCTAATGAGCTTAGTTTCGCATGATTACCAATGCTTGAATTGTTGACAAGGATAGTGATCTCAATTACCTAAGTCGTAGCCAAGAGTCCTTTACCTTGCTTATTTTAATTGCTTGTTTGAGTTATTTTCCTTGTCATTTACTTTATTGCCCTCGTATCAATCAAACCCCCCTTTTACCCCTTCATAGCTAATAATTAACCACTTTATTGCTATCATCGTGAGACGACCCGAAGTCTAAATACTTCGGTTAATTCTTATTTAGGGTTTGTACATGTGACAACTCAAATTTTTTATGTGAAAATTGTTTGTTGGTTTGGAGCTATGCTTACAACGAAGTTATTATTTCTACTAGAGAAATTCTAGACCGACACGGCAATATTCATCTATCAAAATGGCGCCATTGTCGGGGATAGCAATGGTGCTATGCTATTAGCTATTGTATATATTGTGAATAGCTTAATTTTAGGTTTGTTGGCTTTTGCTAGTTGTAGGACTTTATTCTCTTTGTTTCTTATTCGTTTTATATTTTTTTATTTTCTCTTCTCACCATGAATTCCCATCACTTTGGCTATGAGTATGTTTCAAACTATGTTGTAGGAAATGGAAGCTTAAATGAGGATGTGCATCAAGGATTTGGAAATCAAAGATGGGAGGAACCCCAAGCTCAAGGACAGCCTTCTTGGCAACAACCCCCTCCGAACTCATATGGGTACAATCCTGATCCTAATGCATACCAATCTAATGTGTGTGATGACCCTTATTGTCATTGTCAACCACAACCATCACATACATATGAACCCCCTCTTCAACATAATTTTGAACCACCTTACTCACAAGCCTACTACTACTATTTACCCCCATATGACCCCAACTCATACCCACCATACCGACCACCATATGAACCATATCTAGAACCACCACCTTTCCAATACCAATACTCCCATGAACCATAAAATCCACACACACCACCTCAAGGATTTCACCAATATAAACCACCTTCCAATTACAACAACCTTCCCTCAAACAATGAGTCTTCTCTTCCACCAACACCTCTCAATGAAGCCTCTATGATGAAATTGAGAGATCTTAAATCTCTTATCTCAAGGCGACAAGAGGAGGATGAAAAGAAGTTTGTGGAGTTAAGATAAAAAATGGCTATCATGGTAGAAGCCATTGGTAACATGCTCTCATCCTGCCTAAGTTTATGCGATCAAGGTGCTTCCATTATTGAATGTGGAGAAAGCAACCAAGGAGCTTAGAGAGGGAGTAAGCTTGAAACTCCATGGTGAAGAGGAGGAGTTAAAACAAGAAATACAACCAGAGGAGGAGGTAGAAATTAGTGAACAGAAGGAAGTAGTAGTTGGATGTCCAGGATATGTTGAGCACATAAAGGAATCTCAAGTCGAAGAACCCTCTTTCACAAAGTTTGGAAAGGATGTTAAAGAGGAGAGTGATGTTGAGGAAGTAGATAGAGAGTCAAAGGAAATTGATCGAGAAGTGGATTCCATCATTAGTGATTTTTTGTCCATGTTGGTCAATCCCCTTGATGATCTTATCGAGCCTTCTTCCAGTAAATTGGAAAGCAATGCTGGGGAGGACGTGCAACCTCCAAGGCATATTGTGAATGAAGAATTGGAAGAAATGTCCCAAGCAACAAGCCCTCCTATTTAGATTTCGAATCGACATGCGATCTTTTTGAGCTTGATGAGTTCTTCCCCACTGTGCTTGGAATTGACAACGAGGTAGACTTCACTAAACCTCCTATTTATGATGAGAGTGATGTGGAAGAGATAGAAGAAATTGGTGAAGAAGAGTGTAAATTTGAAGAAGCTTGGCGAGAGGTAAAGCTCGAAGAACCTTGCCAAATGGTGGAAGCCTCTAAAAGAGGATGGACGGGAGTAGAGCGTGCTTTGTCAAGATCTTTGGGAACTCTTTCGCCTAGGTTGTCATCCAATCTTTCGTTTGAGTGGTTAAAACTTCTAACTCTCATCTTTATTATCCCACTTGAGAATGGTTTGCTTGAGACGAATGGCCAACTTAGGGCGCTTTGTGGAATTAAGCGAAAGAGGAGGATGTTTAGTGGTTGGCGTTGTAAGTCTAGGCTCATTATGGTTGGAAGCTCAAAATTGAAGAGTATGGATTGGTTCTATGCTCAATTGAATGGGTCTAGGAGGATAGTTTGGTGCCTTCATGAGGATTCAACTTTCTTGTCACCCGGACAGAATCAAGGCGATCAACTAGAAGATGGGTGCGAAGACATGATATGGGATCCTGGATCACACTATGAAAACCAATTTTTGGAGCTCATATCTTGGAGAGAACTTCACCAAAGCTTGGTGAAAATGGTTGGAACTTCTGACAACCAATTGAAGGACAAGCACTCTTGGAGGTTCAAGGATGAATATCGGTATAAACCTCCTTGACAAAGAGCCTTCCAAATGTCCAACTTAAGGACTTAAACCAAAAGTGCTTGGTGGGAGACACCCCACCATGGTAAACTCTTTCCATTCTCTTGTAGATATAATGAACGCATAAATTGGGTTCCATTGTATATAGTTCTTTCCTTCGCAGTACATTTTGTCTTGCTTGCTGATTCATTTATACATTCTATGCTTTGATTAGGGATGATTCTTTGAATTTGAGTTTTTGCTTGGATTGCAAGTTTCCTCAAATTGTTTGAAAAATCCTCAAAATTTCAAAAACATGTTTGATTTTACATCTTAGCTAGTTCTAGAGTCCTAGAGAAGGTTGGGAAGATTATGAGCTCTTCTTGGTGCTCTTAAAAAAAACGCAGCCACGCGCAAGCGCACAGTGCACACACGCACAGGCTGCGCATCTGAGTTTTCTGGGCCAAGGACCAGAGAGTTGTGCCACTCTTGGGCCAACTCTATGCCCAAATCTATGTGGGCGCACGCTGTACGCGTCCGCGCCCCTTAGCGTTTCCCTAACCACGCATAGGCGTACTTGGCGCCTTCGCGCCCCATCGTCCGTCAACCCTCCACGCGCAAGCGCACAGTGCACGCGCGTGTCGATGCGTTTTTGCATCACCCAGGCAAAAAGACCCGAGAGTTATCCCAACTCTGGGCCCTTTTTGTGCCTCTGGCCCAGCTCACCCGCGCGGACGTGCACTATACGCGTCCGCGTCCATTGCCAATTCTCCCATCTACGCGCAAGCGCATGTGGCGCTTCCGCGCCACTCCCTTATTTCCTCACCCATGCGGACGCGCACGGTGCGCGCACGCGTGGATTCAAATTTTCACTTACCCCAGGGACGCGAAATCCTAGCACATTCACGCAGCCCCCATCTTCCCTTCTCTAACATCTCTCCCTCTTCTTCTCCCTCCATTTTCAACCTACAAGCTTCTCACCACCACCCACCCAGTCACCTCCGACGACACCACCGCCGTCGCCATACGCCCCCCTTCTTCCTCCATTCTTACTCCTCTGCTCTCTCTCTCTCTATCTCACCCGTTCCCCCTGCTCTGTCTCTGTTTTCCCTCTCACCAGCAACCGCCCACCTCTGCAAGCTCAGAGTGCCGCCGTGAGCACCGCTGTTGGCAGCGCTTCTGTGCTATCTTCCCTGTCCGTTTCTCCCTTCCTACATTTCTACTTCTTCTCTGTCTTCCAGGTTTCTGCCTTCCCCTGTTCTGGTTCTTTTACTATTTTATATTAATTCTGTAATTAGCTTAGTTAGTTAGTTTAGTTTAATTAGGTGGTTAGAGAACCTGGACTGAGTAGTGGATTTAGGCTTGTGTGAATTGATGCTGCTGCCTGGTTATTTGCTTTTGCTGATTGCTGTTGGATAAATTCCTGATTTAATTTGCACTTCATTGTTGGATTCAATCATGTCAAGTGTCAGAATTCATGTTTCTTGCAAATGGAATAATTACTGTCTTGGAATGGTAGTTGCAACTTGATTTCAATGAATGGCATGCTACCTGAATCCACTATCTCTGTTCATTGGGTAGATTTGGTGCTGTATTTTAAGCTAGCATTCTTGCTCATTGTTTGAAGAAACATGTTATTTGTTGCTGGCTAGTTTAGTTTAAATGGCTTTCTGATGTTTGCTGCTGAAAAATTGGCTATTTGTTCAATTCATATGAACTCATACATAGTTTTTTTGTGCTTTTGATTTTAATGAATTCATATGGAAATTGATTTGACTGTTTGAACTTGAGAAATAGCCAATTTACTGCTAAAATACTGCCGAATTTTTCCTAACCATATTTCATAAGTGACATTGTTTTAGTTGAGGCAACAAACTTCTATTTGACAAAATTCTGTGTCAATAGGATTTTGTTTGCTAAATGGTTTCGGAAACTCCTCAAGAACAAGTTTTAGTCATGCTTCTAATATTTCTTGCTTGCTTGCAATGCTAATTTGCTTATATGCATTGAATGGTTTGAGTAAGTTTTCAGATTGACCATAACTTGAAACTCTTTTGAAATGTTGTGCCTCTTTTGCATAAACCCACAAGTTGAAGGTTTTCAATCTATGTGGCTGACTTAATTCACTTTATTCATGCATAATTTACATTAAGCCACATAGATCATAAGGTTTTCCACTCTTGTCTCAGCTTGTGACTTTTATGCATCATTGAATTTGGTGTTGAATGCTTCTTGATTGACTCATTCTTAATATTTTGACTTTACCAACACAAATTCATACAACCCTAGTGATCTCTACATTGATTAATAACTTGTTTTCTTATTGGCTGCTTTCTAGCAATATTATATTTCATCATCAATGACTATATGCATTTCATGATTGTGATTATGCTTACATTCTTATTTTGTACATTCCTTTTGAATTGAGCTGGTAACCACCATATCACTGATTCTCAACTGATCTCTAACTCTAATTTGTTTAACTATCCAACTAACTTCCCTTTTGGTTTTCAACTTAACTCTTTTGATTATTCTTTTGGATATGGCGTTTCTTAGGCTTAATGAACAAGTAATGTGCAATTGTGGTTTGAATTCTTGGTTTGAAACTTGATTTGAATTCTGAATTTTGTTATTTGCATCCCAAGAATTCTCTTTTCTTTACTCACTTCATGAACATGCTTTGCTTTGAATGCTTTATATCTGCTTGCATGGCTGCTTATGTTGTACCATCTCTGTTTTTCAGGATGTCAGACAAAGGGAAAGCCATAGCTACTACTTCTAAGAAGAGAAAGTGCTCTAAAACCTCTACCCCTTCACATTATGCAAACTATGCTAAGAATCTCCTAAATGAAGAGGACAAGGAAAATCAGTTACTACCCTCCACTGACCCAATAAAGTTCCCAAACCTTTACTGTGAGCTTCGCTTCCCCACTTTTCGGAAGAAGAACCTAAACATTGAGAAAAAATGGGTCCTCCCCAATGATGTGAGGCGTGCCATAAACACCCGTATTTTGGAGTTGGGATTGGACTTTGTTGACAAAGATTTGGGGAGGATAAACACTTCATGGGTGAGAGAATTTTATTGCAACTTCTTTCGTGCCACTCTAGATTTAGTCCAAGTGTAGGGTAGAGAGATTCTGATCACTAAAGCTGCTATTAGGGAGGCATTGCTTTGCCGACCTCGCACTGAGGACACATGCGCCTATGAGCAGGCAGAGGTAGCCATCCACTGCATGACTTTTGATTATGAGGCACTTAAGCACGTGATTGCCACACCTGATGCCCCTTGGGTGATGGATTCTGGGAACAAAAAGCCCAAGGGGATGCGTTTCACTTATTTGTCAAGAGAGGCTAAGACTTGGCAACATATTTTCGCCCATTATGTCCTGCCCACCACTCACTTCCCAGAGATTCCGATGGATATACTGGTTCTGATAGGGTGTGTGATGGAGGGAAAGGAGGTAGACTTTCCCCGGCTGATCAGGCAGAGTATGTGGTGCATGCATATCCGTAGCCTCTTGCCATTTCCTACACTGATTACCAGTATGATTGAGCTAGCAGATGTCCCATGGGAGGACAATGATGTGACACCACCACCCCTCAGATGAGGACGACAAGGAGCTTACCATTCCATGGGGTGGGTGGGTGCACGAGAAGCCTAACGATCAGAATTTTCTATCGCTAAAGAATAAAAGTAATCGCGTTGTAAGTATAGTTTCTAAACCAACAGAAAATCCTTTCGTACAAACGTTTTGGTTGTCACAAGTAACAAATCCCTTTAAAATTGATAACCGAAGTATTTAAACCTCGGGTCGTCTTCTCAAGGAATTGCAGGAAAGTATGTTCATATTATTGGTTATAAGTCTTGTAAATTGGGGGTTTTGAAAGTAAGGAACCAGTATGTTAAATGATAAGAAAAATAAAATAGTAATAATAAAATAAACTCTTGGCAAGGTATTAGAACTGGAAGTCCTATCCTAGTTATCCTTATCAATTGTGATGAGAATTGGATTTTTTCTCCCACTTTGTTAACCTCTAACTATGAAGGTAAGTTAAGTGGAGGAATTAATTTTGATTCCTCAAGTCCTAGTCTTTCCTTGGGAAAGGCTAGAGTTATTGGAACTCAAATTAATTCTTGAAGAATTCTAATTTTCCATCAACAATGAGTTTGACAACTCAAGAGTCTCCAATGACTCAACCAAAGCCAAAAGAGAAAATTCTAAATTAAATTAAAAGCATTCATAAATCTGAAACACATCAAATTACGTCTAAACATAAATTCAAATCTAACATGGAAATGTTTATAAGCTAAATTGAGCAACATAAATCAAATAAAAATAAAAGTAGAAAATAAATATTGAAGGAACATAGAACCTGAAATGAAGAGATCATAGCTTAAACATAATAAAAATCCTAAATCCTAATCCTAAGGGAGAGGAGAGAACCTCTCTCTCTAAAAACTACATCTAAAACTAAAATTGTGAATTATGAGCTTGTTCTTATGAATGAATGGATTCCCCCACTTTATAGCCTCTAATCTGTGTTTTCTGGGCCATAAACTGGGTCGAAAACAGCCCAGAAATCGCTGGAGAAGAAATCTGCCACGCTGATTTTCGTCACTGCGACGCATCCGCGTGGAGCACGCGTTCGCGTCACCTAGCATTAGAGAAACTATAAAATATTATATATCAAATCGAAGCTCCAGACGTTAGCTTTTCAACGCAACTGGAACCGCGTCATTTGGACTTATGTAGCTCAAGTTATGGTCGTTTGAGTGCTAGGAGGTCAGGCTGGACAGCTTAGCAATTTCTTCAACTTCTTGTATTCCTTCCACTTTTGCATGCTTTCTTTCAATTCTCTGAGCTATTCCTGCCCTGTAATCTCTAAAAACACTTAACACACATATCACGGCATCTAATGGTAATAAGAGAGGATTAATATTAGCAAATATAAGGCCAATGAAGCATGTTTTTAATCATAGCACAAAATTAGGAAGGAAAACGTAAACTCATGCAAATAGTATGAATAAGTGGGTAAAGAGTTGACAAAATCCACTCAATTGAGCACAAGATAAACCATAAAATAGTGGTTTATCAACCTCCCCACACTTAAATATTAGCATGTCCTCATGCTAAGCTCAAGAGAAGCTATAAAGGAGTGAAGAGGAATGGTAAAATGTATGAAATGCAACCTATCTATATGAATGCAACTATATGCATAATGTTTCTACCTACTTGGTTAAAAGTAAATAAGTTCTCCAAGATAAATATGAATCAAATTCCACTAATTCAAATTACACAATAAAAAGTAAGTAAACTTGTAAGAAGACAGCTCATGAAAGCAGGGAACATAGAGTCAAGCATTGAACCCTTACTGGTGGTGTATATCACTCTAACTCTCAAGTGTCTAGGGTCAATCACTCTACTCTTCCCTAGTCATGCTTTCTAAACTTTGTTCTTCATCTATCCAATCAACAAATATTTAGTATACCAATGCAAACATCATGAGGTCTTTTCAGGGTTGTAATGGGGCCAAGGTAAGGGTGAGGATATATGTATGGCCAAGTGAGCTATAATATGAATCTTTAATTAACCTAAGCTCTCACCTAATATACATATACTCTATGTACTTTTAAATTCATGCCTAGCTACCCATAATTCCCACTTTTGTATGATTCCCATACTCATGTACCAAAATTTTTTTATATTTCTTTACTTTTATCACATGTGCATTGATCTTTTTATTAACTTAGCATTGGGGTAATTTTGTCCCCTTATTTATTTTATGATTTTTTTTATATAATTATATATATATATATATATATATATATATATATATATATATATATATATATTAATCATAAAAGCAAACATAACTTATCAATGCACATGGATTTTAATTTTTTTCTGGTTTTACATAAGTAGGTTCCCAAATTCCCAATATTCAAATAAATTAGAAACATGATACATTCCCTTACTAACAAATGTTCCCACAATTTCCCCACACTTAGTTGATGCACAATCTCTATCTTAAGCTAACCAAAGATTCAATTGTGGTTTTTAATTTGTTTTTCTGCTTAAGGCTAGTGATGTGGTAAAATATAGAATAAATAGGATTAAAAAGGCTCAAGGTGGCAAACAAAGGTGATTGAAAGGGTAGGCTTATTTGGGATAAGTGAGTAAAAATTTAAATAATGGCCTCAATCATATGCAAGCATGTAAATATACTAAATAATGGACATACAGACTGGAACAAAATATAGATTGAAGTTATAGAGAAGAAAACACACAAGACTAAAAATTTATGGTTAAATAATGTAACCATGTATAAAGGCTCAAATCTCACAGGTTGTGTGTTCTTTAGCTCAAAAACCATGTTCCAAATATAACTTCAAACAAGTTTTAATAGAAAGTTTTTAAATTTAAATTAGTAAAATACTATAAAAATTTCTTAAAAAAGAAAATATCACTTCAACCAAGTAGTAACTAAATGCATAAAATCAAACAAACATGCAATTAAATATGCAAATGCAACAACTAACAAGGAAAATAAACCATTGGTGTTGAGATAGAAGAGTAACTAACCCATGGAGATCGATATCGACCTCCCCACACTTAAAGATTGTACCGTCCTCGATGCATGCTAAGATGTGCAAGTGGATGGGGTTTGTGGTTCCTCAGCTGGGGCTCTTTTTGTTCCTTTGCTTGCTAGTGGTTTGGGAGTAGCTTTCTCTTTACCCTTCTTGGTGGCCATCCTGAAAAGGGAAAAAGAAGGTAACTTTTAAAGCTAAGGGTTAGAGCAAGGAAGAGAGCGGGAAAGGTGGTAATCAATGCACATTAAAAGATGAATGATGTTAACACATGGTCATGATTACATGTGAAAAGTTCATCAATGGAAATATAGCAAGTGCATGTGATGGCAATTAAATGCAAGATATTTAATGGCATGCTGGCAAAGGTATGAGTAGCATAGATCAAGCATTCAATGTCCAAGTTAGATTACCAAGTCTTTCAAACTAACAACATATTTGTAATAACAATTATATTAAAGTAATAAAATATAAAAAAAGTTTTGTGAAAAGCAAGCATTTAGAGTAGTAGATAGAAAGAAATCGAAAAATAGTGCACAATGCCATACGGGCTTTTTCACAAACACATAGCAAGCATGGTAAATAAGCTATTGAAAGTATTAAATTGAACATGCAAGCAACCCTTTAAAAAGTAATATATAATTGTCAAACCATTTTAATAATCCACAAAAATATAGAAAATAATGACCCAAATAAATTTCTAACACCAAGAAAATAATGCAATGAATGAAAGTATGCAATTAAATTAAGTAAAATACAATGAAAGATAAGAAGAATGAGAAGGGAAAGAATGGAAGAAGAGGTAAGTAAGAAAGGAGGGAGAAAAATTAGGATTGGGGAAGAAAAGATAAGATTTTTGGCGCTGATTTGGATAAGTTGTGCGACGCATGCGACGCGGACGCGTGGTTCACGCGTTCGCGTGGATAGTGCTTCTATGAAGTGACGCGGACGCGTGGGTCACGCGTTCGCGTGGAGTGATTTGTGCCTTTAGCACGAGGGCAGCCTCGCGGTCGCGCAACTCTCTGTTCTAAATGCATTTTGCCAAAAATCTAGGTGACGCGGTCGCGTGGTGGACGCGATCGCGTGAATGGCCATACTTTGAAAAACGACGCGGATGCGTGGGGCATGCGTTCGCGTGGGAGGGCTTAGGCTTCTATCACGAGTCCAGCCCCATTCCAGCCCAACATACTTCCATACAACCATTTACGTCGATTTTACAGGGCCACGCGTTCGCGTGGGTGACGCGGACGCATGGGGAGGCTATTTTTCAAATGACGCGGCCGCGTCAGCAATACGGTCGCATGGATCAATTTGTACCAAAGGCTCCAGCCACGCTTTCGCATGACTCTCTGTTCAATTTTCTTTTCTTCCCAATGCATTAGTGACGCGGGCGCGTCGGCGACGCTGTCGCGTCGCGTGCGATTTTTTTTATACATGAAAAATGCAGAATGGAATGCTAATATGAATGTTATGCAAAACTCCAGGTTCAATACAATAAAATAAAATAAAACTCGAAAACAAATAAAACTAACTAAAAATGAAAAAGGAACGATCATACCATGGTGGGTTGTCTCCCACCTAGCACTTTTAGTTAGAGTCCTTAAGTTGGATATTTGGTGAGTCCTTTGTTATGGTGGCTTGTGATTGAACTCATCTAGGAATCTCCACCAATGTTTGTAATTCCAATGGCCTCCGAGATCCCAAACTAGGCGCAGAAAGCCTTCAAGCAAGTTAAAGCAAGTGACAAGGCCCCAAGAGTGTTGATTTCTAGACTGAATTTTGGGGTCCCAAACCTTGCTTTTGCACCCGTCTTCTTGTTGATTATCATGATTCCATACAGGTAGCAAGCAATCTGAATTCTCACTAAAGCGGCCAAACAACTTCCTAGACCCATTCAGTTGAGCTTTACACCAACCTTTGCGTTTAAACTTTGAGCACACAACCATGTTGAACCTTGCTTGACAACTCCAACCACTAACCATTTTCCTCTTACTCTTAATACCACAAAGAGCTCTAAGTTGACCATCCGTCTCCAGTAGCCCATATTCAAGTGGAATTAGAAAGCTAAGGGATATGAATTTTACCCACTTGAATGTTGTGAAGGATGATGGCAACTTAGGGGGAAGTATTTCTAACGAATTTGCAGGCTCCACTCCCTTGGGCTCTTCTCTGACAACTTCCACCTCTTTGCAAGTTTCTTCAATATCAACCTCTTCCTCTTGGTAGCTTTCTTCCAATTCAATCTCTTCTTCATTGCTCACCAAGGGCATGGGAGGCTGTGCTTCTTCTTCTTTAATCTCCATCACTTGAACAACCTCTTCCAAGTCTTCAACCAGGGTATGCCTTGGAGGTTGTACACCCTCCTCAACATCAAATGTATCCATCTTGGAAGGAGGCTCTATGTCTTGACTTTCCCATGGAGGTTCAGCATCTCCCAAGTCTTCAACCACTTCTTCCTCTACAACTATCATGGCTTCCTCCACTTGTTCCAATACAAAGCCATGCTCCTCATTGTCCACTGAAGTTTCTAATGTCTCCTTCATGCTACGCTCTTCTTTAGATTCTCCACATGCAGCCATGGGAGCATTTTGAGTTCTCAGATGTCGGGAGGCTATTATATTTACTAACTCGCCTAAGACGGCCGCGAAATTTAGCACACTCTTATTCATCCTTTCTTGCCCTTGAAGAATAGCACTAAGGGGGTTGTTATCCAATAGAGGTTGGGGTGGATAGGAGAGTTCATTATTTTGGAGAAAGGGTTCATAATAGGAAGGTGGTTCTTCTTGATAAGGATATGGAGATAGTGAATAATGAGGTGGTGGTTCTGGGTATGGTTCATATGGTGGTTGGTGTGGTGGATAAGGATCAGGGTCATATGGAGGTGTTTGGTTGTAGGGGGCTTGTGAGTATGGTGGTTCAAAGTTATGTTGAGGAGATGGTTCATAAGCATATGGCGGGGCTTGTTGGTAACTACAAGGGGTCCACCATAGTCATCATTTTGGTATGCATCACAGAATGGTTGTTGGTTATAGTGCATTGGAGGGGGTTGTTGCCAAGAGGGTTGATCAAATCCTTATGGCTCCTCCCATCTTTGATTCTTCCAACCTTGATGCCTATTTTCATTATAGTTTTCATTCCTTACAACAACATTGGAACCAAACTTGAAACCAGAGGGGTGAGAATTCATAATAGCAAATAAAAAATTAAAAACGAAAATAAAAACAAATTTAAATTAAAAGGTTATTGAAATTTAAATTTTGAATTTGAAAATTAAATTTTGAAATTTGAATTTTGAATTTTGAAATTTGAAATTTGAATTTTAAATTTTGAAATTTGGATTTTGAAGTTGAAATTTAAAATTTGAAATTTGAATTTTTAAATTTTGAAATTTGAATTTTGTAAAAGTCAACAATATAAGATAAAGTTTTGAAAAAAATTTAAATTTTGAAAAGGTTTGATTTTTAAAATTTTAAATTTGAATTTTAAAATTTGAATTTTGGAATTTAAATATTGAAATTTGAAATTTGATTTTGAAATAAGATAAGATAAGATTTTGAAAAAGATATGATTTTTGA
This sequence comes from Arachis ipaensis, assembly GCF_059453495.1. Taxonomy (NCBI): domain Eukaryota; kingdom Viridiplantae; phylum Streptophyta; class Magnoliopsida; order Fabales; family Fabaceae; genus Arachis; species Arachis ipaensis. Next base: position 43,379,769 of record NC_142444.1, on the reverse strand, counting down.
AAAAGATTTGAATTTTGAAATTTAAAACTAAGATAAAAAAATATGAATTTTTTTTAGATGCAAATTTCGAAAATTCAATAAAAATAAAGAGAAAAGATATTTTTGAATTAAATGAGGAAAGAGAAAAATAATAAAATGACACCAAACTTAAAATTTTTAGATCAAAACGAAGAAAACAACTAAGAACAACTTGAAGATCAAGATGAACACCAAAAATAAATTTTTGAAAAATTTTTAATAACTAAATAAAAACCAATAACCTCTTAATTTATGAAAAGGTAAAAATAAAAACAAATAAACATGCAAAAAGCAAATATTTACAATAACCAATAACAAGGCACACGTTTGCAATTTCCCGGCAATGGCGCCATTTTGACGATCAGAATTTTCTATTGGTAAAGAATAAAAGTAATCGCGTTGTAAGTATAGTTTCTAAACCAACGGAAAATCCTTTCGTACAAACGTTTTGGTTGTCACAAGAAACAAACCCCTTTAAAATTGATAACCGAAGTATTTAAATCTCGGGTCATCTTCTCAAGGAATTGCAGGGAAGTATGTTCTTATTATTGGTTATAAGTCTTGTAAATTGGGGGTTTTGAAAGTAAGGAACCAGTATGTTAAATGATAAGAAAAATAAAATAGTAATAATAAAATAAACTCTTGGTAAGGTATTAGAATTGGAAGTTCTATCCTAGTCATCCTTATCAATTGTGATGAGAATTGGATTTTTTCTCCCACTTTGTTAACCTCTAACTATGAAGGTAAGTTAAGTGGAGGAATTAATTTTGATTCCTCAGGTCCTAGTCTTTCCTTGGGAAAGGCTAGAGTTATTGGAACTCGAATTAATTCTTGAAGAATTTCAATTTTCAATCAACAATGAGTTTGACAACTCAAGAGTCTCCAATGACTCAACCAAAGCCAAAAGGGAAAATTCAAAATTAAATTAAAAGCATTCATAAATCTGAAACACAACAAATTACGTCTAAACATAAATTCAAATCTAACATGGAAAAGTTTATAAACTAAATTGAGCAACATAAATCAAATACAAATAAAAGTATTAGAGTAAATAAAAGTAGAAAATAAATATTGAAGGAACATAGAACCTGGAATGAAGAGATCATAGCTTAAACATAATAAAAATCCTAAATCCTAATCCTAAGAGAGAGGAGAGAACCTCTCTCTCTAAAAACTACATCTAAAACTAAAATTGTGAATTATGAGCTTGTTCTTATGAATGAATGGATTCTCTCACTTTATAGCCTCTAATCTGTGTTTTCGGGACCGCAAACTGGGTCGAAAACAGCCCAAAAATCGCTGGAGAAGAAATCTGTCATGCTGATTTTCGTCACTGCGATGTATCCGCGTGGAGCACGCGTTCGCGTCATCTAGCGTCAGAGCAACTATGGCATATTATATATTAATTCGAAGCCCCGGACGTTAGCTTTCCAATGCAACTGGAACCGCGTCATTTGGACCTATGTAGCTCAAGTTATGATCGTTTGAGTGCCAGAAGGTCAGGCTGGACAGCTTAGCAATTTCTTCAACTTCTTGTATTCCTTCTACTTTTGCATGCTTTCTTTCCATCCTCTGAGCCATTCCTGCCCTGTAATCTCTAAAAACACTTAACACACATATCACAGAATCTAATGGTAATAAGAGAGGATTAATATTAGCAAATATAAGGCCAAAGAAGCATGTTTTCAATCATAGCACAAAATTAGAAAGGAAAACGTAAACTCATGCAAATAGTATGAATAAGTGGGTAAAGAGTTGACAAAATCCACTCAATTGAGCATAAGATAAACCATAAAATAGTGGTTTATCAAAGCCCCCACCCAAGCGCCGTTCTCGAGCCAAAGCAGTAGAGGAGGCAGCTCAGCCCTCATCGTCAGCAGCCGCAGCAGGACCCCCCTTTACTTCAGCAGCCGCAGCATCCTTACCACCACTACCAGCACCTGAGTCGACTTACCTGTTGGTGCAGTACCTGTTTCGCTTCATGGAGTGCCTCGAGTGTCGTATCATGCGACGTCTCGACTGCATAGACCAGGTGTTTGCCTCACAAGGCATTGAGCTACCTCCGCTCCCATACTTTCCCACCTCCGACGAGCAGGATCAGGAGGAGGAGCATGATGAGGAGCTGAAACATTAGGATGCACCTCCAGAGACACAGGTCACCACAGAGGTTCAGCAGTCAGCACCCCCCTGAGTATTCATAGCCAGTCCCACAGCCTGAGCCACAGCCACAACCTGAGCCAGTACCAGAGCTACAGCCACAGCCTGAGCATGAGCCACAACCCGGCGCAGCTGATGACCCCCATCCCGAGCTTCAGCAGTAGCATCGAGAATGATGCTTAATTCTAAAGTGTGGGGAGGTCACCGTTCGTGACCGGTGTTTGCATTTATGTGGTGAATTTTCAGACATCTATTTCTTGTTTCTGCTACTTTATTTTAGTTTGCACTTTATCTTTGAGATCATTTTGGGATTACTGTACATAGTTGCTATTGTGGATATCCTTATTTTGGTTGTTGCACACTTTTATTATATACATAGGTATATTGCATCCTAGTTTTTTATTGTGATTAGAAAAATATTTTGGATTGTAAAACTTAGTTGACCCTTTTTGTATAAGAAATGTGTTTTGATTGAAAAAGGGGTAAACTAGGGGAAAATTTTTAAAATTTTCTAAATCACAACATTGCACTAGAATAAGCTTAGTCAATATGATGAAAATTTCCAAGAATTTCATTTCTAAGGCACCACCCCAATTGGTTAAAAAACATTTTTTAGAACTTGCTTGATTTATACACTTTGTGGATCATGTTTTGAGCCAAGAACACAAGCATGTGAGTTTTGAGCCTAATTGTATGGTTACATCATACATAACCACTTACTTTCCTTCTTGTGTACATTATTCTCTTCCTATGATTGTAATCTTTGATTTATTTGATTCTTTATGTCCATTATTTTGTGTATACATGCATTTATATGATTGAGGCCATTGTTCAAATAGCTCACTTACCTAAATAGCCTACCTTTTATCTTCTATTGCTAGCCAATCTTGAGCCTATGCTTAACCCAACTGTTCTTAATTGTAGCACATTACAAGCCTAAGTGAAAAACAATAAATGTCCCTTGTTTGGATCTTTGATTAACTTAGGCTAGTGAGAGGGTGCTCATCAATTGATTTTGGAAAGTTGGGAATATTGGGTAGAAATAAAAGTGTGTTTGTGTTTTGGTTGAAAAATTTTAAGAATTGGGTACATACTCATGTATTAATCATGTGTAAAACATATGCATTGATGTTCTTATATATATTTTAGCTTAAAAAATTTTTTCAATAAAATGGGGACAAAATGCCCCAAGGCAAAGTGATGTGTATTTTTGAAAAAAAAAATGAATTCCAAACACCCAAATCTAACCGGCAAGTGTACCGGGTCGCATCAAGTAATAATAACTCACGTGAGTGAGGTCGATCCCACAGGGATTAAAAGATTGAGCAATTTTAGTTTTTGTGGTTGATTTAGTCAAGAGAATCAAGTATTGGTTGAGTGATTTGTAATTAACTGAAATTTAAATTGCATGAAAATTAAAGGGAGAGGGATAATTGCAGTAAAGTAAAGAGAACAAAAAAAATAAAAGTGCTGAATCTTAAAGAACAAGAAATTAAATGGCAGAAACTCAAAACGCAAGAAATGTAAATTGCAGAATCTTAAAGTGCAAGAAATGTAAATGGCTTGAATTATAACGGGAATTGGGAATTGGAATTGCAGAAATCAGACAAGGAAAAGTAAATTGCGATAAACAGAAAAGTAGAAAAGGAATTAAAATGAAACAGATCTCAACTGGAAATGTAAATAAACTTAGAGACGCATTTAACAGAGAAATTAAAATGAAAACTCCAGATCTCAAGACCCAAGAGACTAGATAACCAAGTCTAGATCTCAATGCCTTCCTAGATCCAAATTCAGAATTCAATTGCAAGAAAAGTAAAGATCAAGCAGTAGAAGAAAGGAATTCAAATATGGATTTCTCAAAAAGTGCAGTAAATAAAACAGAGAGATCTCAGGATGGGATTAAAACAGAATTCCTTCAATTCTCCAACACCCAAGATTCAAATAAAGTGTAAATGAAATTGAAATTAAGAAAACTAAGAGAAAGAGAATTCAATTCTTCTTCCCCAAGACTTAGAATCTCCAAATAACTCCTAACCAAAAGCTCTCCCAAAATCACTCAGCAAAACTAAAACGGAAAAAGCTTCTCAAAAACTTAAATTCTAAGCTATTTATACACTCTCTTCAAATGATCTTCAAGCCTTGAATTGGGCCTTTGCTCTTGATGGAATTGGGTTGACAAAAGCCTCTGTTGATTGCTCTTGGAGTTGGAGAGAAACCCACTTGTGAACCGGGCCATGAACCATTAAAGCTTGAGTAAAAGTTTGAGGCAAACTTTTACTCAAGCTTTTCATATCAGCTAGCCTTCCTTGCTGTCATCCACGTTTGAGCCAAAGTTTGAGGTCAAACTTTGAGCCAAACGTGGATCCCTCTTGTATGCCTCTTGGTCAACGTTTGCCTAAAAGCTTGAGGGCAAACGTTGGCGCAAGCTTTTGCTCCCTGGGTGTGTTTGTTGTGGCGCCAACGTTTGCCTAAAAGCTTGAGGTCAAATGTTGGCGCAAGCTTTTGCTCCCTCCAGGGTGTGTTTGTTGTGGCGCCAACGTTTGCCTAAAAGCTTGAGGTCAAACGTTGGCACAAGCTTTTGCTCCCTCCAGGGTGTGTTTGTTGTGGCGCCAACGTTTGCCTAAAAGCTTGAGGTCAAACGTTGGCGCAAGCTTTTGCTGCCTCCAGGGTGTAGTCAAGCTCCTCCAAAAGTTTGAGCTAAAGTTTGAGCCAAGCTTTGGCTCAAGCTTTTTGTTCTCTCTTGCTCTTTGTCATTCCTTCTTTCTTCAACCTTCTTCAAATCTCTTTTCACCTATCATCAATCAATCAAAGACATCAAAGCTATGCTCAAAATCATGAGATTGTTATTCTTTCATAATATATGACAGTTATAACACAAAATCTCATGAAATTGCATTAATTTATCCATGGTTGATTGAATCAAAGGAAACATGAAATTCTACCCAATTGGCTTACTTATGGCTCAAGAAAGTGCATAAAATCAATTGAAAACAATGGAAAAAGGCTAGTGAAACTAGGCTAAGATGACTTGTCATCACAACACCAAACTTAAAGCTTGCTTGTCCCCAAGCAAGAAAAGAATTATTGAGAAGAAAGAATGAAATGGAAGAAGATGTTCATGCTAGCAGAGTAATATTGGTAGCTCATGGGATTCTATGTAGATATGTAAATACTCACTTCTTATTGACATTTAGGCCTAGAAAGTCTCCTTCAAGCATCAAGCAACACACTGCTATGACCTCTCATTATTCCTTTGTCCTTGACTATTATTTTCTTTATTAGCTTTAGTTCAGTGTCATGTGTAACAAGCTCTTTTCTTTCTTTATGCTTGACACATTATTCACTATAGACACTTGGCTCACATTCCTTCTTAGAACATTGATGCCCAGCACCTCTTTGGGTTACTAAATACCTTGTAGTTAGGTTGCTCTTGATAGTGGACTTTCAGTTGATGATCCCGGGTTAGTTAACCCAAGGCACCAAGTGTTGATGCACTCCAAAGAACTTAATAATCCAAGCAGATCCTAGTACAAAGACACCACAGGCATATATTCTAAGGTTCAAGCTATTGGTGTCTAGCTTTGTTTCTTTTTATTTTTCTTTTGTTCTGTTGCCATTTTTGGCTTTTTCTTTTCTCTTTTTGTTTTTCTTTTTAATCTAGGACTTTTATTTGATTGAGATTCATAGACAGTGAGCTACTTTCTACTTAAAAGGAGACAGTCTAGTTCTTTTATTCACTAAAAGTGAGCTATCATACAATCATGCATTCATACCACCACTCACTATTATTGTACTTCCAGCTAACAAAGAACTATCTCATTTCACATTCCAAACATTTCTTTTATTAAATTAAAGATGCAGGGGATAAAGCATGCATTTAGTTAGGTGAAAGTAAACACACAAGCACACACTTAGACTATCTTTCTTATTGCCAAGAGTGAGTCTGCCTATACTAGATGAACACTTTAGCAAGTCATCAGTCGAAGCATTTTTCAACCGCAAGAGTTAAGTATAGATACAACCTATTGGTTTGCAGTTCTTTTGTTCTTCCTTCTGTTGTACCCCTTTTTAGTTGTGGTGCATGATGTCTTCAATTGGTGGTTAGTTCCCTGCATAATTCTCAAAAGTTGCTTGTTTCTTAAGCCCTTAGGTGACTGGTTAGTATGTATGAATTGAGTGTGGCTTTTGGATTTAATTTGGTGTGGGAACACCAAACTTAATTCCTTGCCACTTCCTCTGATGCAACATGTTAACTATATGTAAAATCTTGTATCCTCGCTAATGGTTATGGAGTTAAAACTAGAAAGCAGTTAAGTAGTTGAATAATCTGTTTGATTGCTTGGAGCTAGTATTGTGCAGGAGGTGAGAATGTGTTTTTAAATGAGGTTTTGGTGGAACACCAAACTTAGAATCCTTCATTCTCCCTTAAATTGTTTTGGTGTGCAACACCAAACTTAGCTCCTTGCAATGCATACCAATTATTCAACATTTTTATTGCAAAGGTTATGAAAAGAAAACTACCTCAGGTTGGGTTGCCTCCCAACAAGCGCTCTTTTAATGTCACTAGCTTGACACCTTTCATTCTTTTTAAGAGGGCTGTAGACTCTGAACCTCTTTTTCCTTGTCCCACTGTCCTCCTAAGTACAGCTTTGCTCTGTGACCATTTGCTATGAATTGACTCTTTGTTACTTCGTCCAGCAATTCAATACTCCCATAAGGAAAAACCTTGGTTACCAAATATGGACCAGTCCACTTAGATTTAAGTTTGCCAGGGAACATCTTGAGTCGTGAGTTGTACAAGAGTACTTGCTGCCCAGGTTTGAATTCTTTCTTCAAGATCCTTCTGTTATGCCACCTCTTGGCTTTTTCTTTATATATCTTGGCACTTTCATAGGCTTCTAGCCTAAATTCATCCAGCTCATTTAGCTGCAACAACCTTTTCTCCCCTGCTGCTTCAAAGTCAAGGTTTAGGAGTTTAGTAGCCCAAAACGCTTTGTGTTCAAGCTCTACAGGGAGGTGACAGGATTTGCCATATAATAGCTGAAAGGGAGACTTCCCAATGGGAGTTTTGAAAGCCGTTCTGTATGCCCAGAGTGCATCCTCTAGCTTCCGAGCCCAATCTTTTCTTGTACTTCCTACTGTCTTCTCCAAGATCTTCTTCAATTCCCTATTTGCTAGTTCAGCCTGACCATTGGTCTGGGGGTGATATGGCGTGGCTACTTTATGAATGACTACATATTTGTGGAGGAGTTTCTCCATCTACTTGTTGCAAAAATGGCTACCACCGTCACTCACAAGACCCTTGGGAACTCCATATCTAGTGAAGATATGCTTCTTAAGGAATTGAAGGACAATTTGTGCATCACAAGTGGTTGTGGCTATGGCTTCCACCCACTTTGAGACGTACTCTACTGCTACCAAGATATATCTAAAGGAATAGGAAGGGGAAAAGGGTCCCATGAAATCAATTCCCCATAGATCAAATAATTCCAATTCCAAAATGAAGTTTTGAGGCATTTTGTTCCTTCTTGTCAGTCCTCCTGCTCTCTGGCATTCGTTACATTGGTGAACATACTCTCTGGCATCCTTGAAGATAGTTGGCCAATAGAAGCCACTCTGCAGTATCTTTGCAGCTGTTCTTTCTGGGCCAAAGTGTCCACCATAAGCTGAGTCATGGCAATGCCACAAGATATCCCTTATTTCACTCTCAGGGACACACCTTCTAATTATTCCATCAGAACATCTCTTAAACAGGAAGGGTTCATCCCACAAGAATTTCCTTACTTCATTGATTAACTTCTTCACTTGTTGCTTAGAGAACTCTTGAGGTATCTTCCTTCCCACTTTGTAGTTCGCTATGTCAGCAAACTAAGGTGCTTGCTGAATCTGCAAGAGGTGCTCATCTGGGAAGCTTTCATTCACGGGCTGGGAGGCTTTTTGAATTGTTTCTTGCGGTAGCCTCGACAAATGATCAGCAACTCAGTTTTCAGTACCCTTCCTGTCCCTTACCTCAATGTCAAACTCTTGTAGGAGCAATATCCACCTGATAAGTCTTGGTTTAGCATCCTGTTTTGACATCAAATACTTAAGGGCAGCATGGTCAGTATAAACCACAATTTTGGATCCTATCAAGTATGATCTAAACTTATCAAATGCATAAACTACAGCTAGCAATTCCTTCTCTGTTGTGGTGTAATTTTTTTGAGCTTCATTCAACACTTTACTTGCATAATATATGACATGATGCAAGTTTCCCTTCTTTTGTCCAAGAACAGCACCAATTGCAATGTCACTTGCATCACACATAAGTTCAAAAGGCAGCTCCCAATCCGGGGGTGTGATGATTGGTGCTGTTGTGAGTCTGTTTTTTAAAGTTTCAAAGGCATGCTGGTAGTTTTCATTAAAAACAAAGGGATTATCGATCATTAATAGATTACTCAAAGGTTTGGCTATTTTTGAAAAATCCTTGATAAACCTTCTATAAAATCCTGCATGCCCTAAGAAACTTCTAACAGATTTCATATTAGTTGGTGGAGGGAGTTTTTCTATGATCTCAACCTTTGCCTTGTCAACCTCTATCCCTTTTCTTGAAACTTTATGACCAAGAACAATCCCTTCGGGTACCATGAAATGGCACTTCTCCCAGTTCAAAACCAAATTAGTTTCTTGGCACCGTTTCAAGACAAGAGTTAGATGGTTCAGGCAAGCGTTGAAATTATCACCAAAAACAGAAAAGTCATCCATGAAGACCTCTAGAAACTTTTCGACCATATCAGAGAAAATGGAAAGCATACACCTCTGAAATGTGGCTGAGGCGTTGCATAGCCCAAATGGCATTCTCCTGTATGCAAAAACTCCAAATGGACATGTGAAGGTAGTCTTCTCTTGGTCCTTGGGATCCATCACAATTTGATTGTACCCAGAATATCCGTCCAAAAAGCAATAATAGGCATGGCCGGCCAATCTTTCCAGCATCTGATCAATAAATGGGAGAGGGAAATGATCTTTCCTTGTGGCATCATTCAATCTTCTATAGTCTATGCACATTCTCCACCCAGTCACTGTTCTAGTAGGGATTAACTCATTCTTCTCATTAGTGATGACCGTCATTCCTCCTTTCTTTGGTACAACTTGAACCGGGCTCACCCATGAGCTATCAGATATTGGGAAGATTATCCCTGCATTCCACAACTTCATTACTTCCTTCTGGACAACTTCCTTCATTGTGGGATTTAGCCTTCTTTGAGGTTGAACCACTGGTTTGAAATTGTCCTCCAAGAGGATCTTATGCATACACACTGCAGGGCTGATGCCTTTCAGGTCGTCAATGGTCCATCCCAAAGCATCTTTGTGAGCTTTGAGTACATCAAGAAGTTCTCCTTCTTCTTTTTTTGTCAGGGATGAATTAATGATCACTGGAAAGCTCTCTGATGTGCCAAGGAATGCATATTTGAGATGAGTGGGTAATGGCTTCAGTTCTTGTTTTTGTACTTCTTCCTTCTTCCCTTGTTTTTCCTCTTGTTCAATGGAAATCCCGGCTACTTGTTCCTCTGTTGTCTCTTGACTTCCTTCTTGCTCTTGAGGATTGTCTTCCAACATTTCTTCTACTAAACTCTCTATCATATCCACTCTCATGTAATCCTCTTGCTCAGGAATGTGTTGCATTGACTTGAAAACGTTTATGACCATTTGTTCATTGTGGACCCTGAAGATCATCTCTCCTTTTTCTACATCAATGATGGCTCTTGCTGTGGCTAGAAATGGCCTTCCCAAAATGATTGAATTGTTTCCTTCCTCTTCAGTATCCAAAATCACAAAATCTGCTGGGAAAATAAACTCCCCAACCTTTACCAACAGATTCTCCACGATTCCATTGGGTGTTTTGATTGATCTATCAGCCATGACCAATGACATCCCGGTGGGTTTAAGTTCTTCTATGGCAAGCTTTCTCATCATTGAAAGAGGCATTAAGTTGATGCTGGCACCAAGGTCACAGAGAGCTTTGTTGAGAACTATTCTGCCAATGGTTCATGAGACTACAAAGCTTCCTGGATCCTTGAGTTTTGGTGGAATGCCCCTTTGAATCACAGCACTGCATTCCTCGGTGAGCAACACGGTTTCCTTCTCAAGCCAACTCCTCTTCTTGTTGATAAGTTCTTTTAAGAACTTTGCATACAAGGGCATTTGCTCAAGTGCTTCAGCTAAGGGAATATTGATCTCCAACTTCTTGAAGATTTCAAGAAATTTTGGGAAATGTTGGTCCTTAGTCTCTTTGCTGAACCTCTGAGGGTATGGCAGTGGAGGTGTAATACTTTTTCCCACTTGCTGTTGTCCCTGAATCGCTTCTTCTTCTCCTTTTTGTAAAGTGGTTGGTTGGTTTTCTTTCCTTCTTTGCTTCTCAGTGCTCTTGTTTGGCATCACATCTTGATCATTGGCTTCTTCTGCCTGTGTTGGCTTTTCCTCCTCTATGGGCCTTTTGCTGTTCTCTACTTGCTTCTTTGTGGTGTCATTGTTGCTCATCAATGTTCTCCCACTTCTTAACTGTATCGCTTTGCACTCTTCCTTAGGATTTGGAATTGTGTCACTTGGCAGGGAACTTGATGGTCTCTCTGTTGCAAGGTGTTTAGATAGCTGACCAATTTGCCTCTCCATATTCTTTATGGAGGCTTCTTGGTTCTTGGCTGTCATTTCTTGGTGTTTCCACATTTTGTCTATTAAGGTTTCCAGGTTAGTGATTCTTTGAGATTCTGGTGATGTTTGTGGTTGGTTGTGAGGTGTGGATGGTGGATGGTAGGCATTTTGGTTAGTGGGTTGGTTATTGGATTGATAATGGTTGGAGTTGGGGTAGTTGTTTTGGGGTTTTCTGTAAGGGTTTTGGTTAGTTTGCTGCTGGTTGTAGTTTTGGTTATTTCTTGAAGTGTTTTGGTTTGAGTTCCTCTGCCATGGTTGTTGGTTCTGGTTGTGATTATCCCCCCATCTGAGGTTTGGGTGGTTCTTCCAGGATGGATTGTAGGTGTCACCATACACCTCATTTGATCATTGGTTGTGCATATACTGCACTTGCTCTTGTTGTTGTTCTTCATGGTTCTCCTCATTCTGCCCCCAAGGGGTTGTTGGTTGGCTTGTGGCACTCACTGATGCTACTTGTAGGCCATCAATTCTTTTGGCCATTTGCTCAAATTGTTGTTGAATTTGCTGCTGCATCATTTTGTTTTGAGCCAGGATTGAGTCCACTCCTTCCAACTCCATCACTCCTTTCCTCTGTGATGGTTGGCGTTGCCTTTGGTGAGCAAAAAAATACTGGTTTTTGGCCACCATATCAATGAGATTTTGTGCTTCTTCTGCCGTTTTCATTAGTTGTAGAGAGCCTCCTGCTGAATAATCCAAAGCCTCTTGAGATTTCAATGTCAAGCCTTCATAGAAATTCTGCAATCTGTCCCACTCACTAAACATTCCCGGTGGGCACTTCCTGATTAGAGCTTTGTATCGTTCCCATGCCTCATACAAGGGTTCAACATCCATTTGAGTGAATGTTTGCACTTCATTCTTCAATCTAATAACTCTTTGAGGTGGGTAGAACTTGGCAAGGAACTTGGTTACTAGATCATCCCAATTATTGATGCTGTCTCTTGGGAAGGATTCCAACCATTGAGTGGCTTTGTCTCTAAGAGAAAATGGAAATAGCAGTAGCTTGTAACTGTCAGGGTGCACACCATTGGTTTTGACAGTGTCACAAATCCTCAAGAAGGTGGACAAGTGTTGGTTAGGGTCTTCAAGTGGCCCTCCTCCATAGGAACAATTGTTTTGAACCAAGGTGATGAGTTGTGGCTTTAGTTCAAAGTTATTTGCATTAACATTTGGGGTCAGAATGCTACTCCCACAATGTCTAGGATTTGCACACGTGTAGGAAGCCAAAACTCTTCTCTGTGGTGGATTATTGTTGTTATTGGCCGCTCCTTCAGTTCCATTTGGTGGATTTGTTAGGTGTTCCTCCATATCCTGGAACTCTTCTTCTGATTCCTCTTCTCCAACAATGTTTTTCCCTCTTTCAGCTCTTCTTAATCTTCTGAGGGTTCTTTCGTCTTGTTCACAAAAAGTGGGTGTAATTCTCCTTGTACCTGACATACAACCAAAGCATAAAAATCACACACCAGAAAGACAATAACACTTCAATCCATGGCTGAAGTGAAATGTTAGTTAGCTTAAGCAAAAATTCAAACAGTTAGTGGGTTAGTAAAAAGTTAAAGAAACAGAAAAGAAAAAGTGCTTGATCTAGATCTCCACTTCACTTAATCATTGTCAATCTATTTCAATCCCCGGCAACGGCACCAAAAACTTGATGTGTATTTTTGGAAAAAAAAAAACAAATTCCAAACACCCAAATCTAACCGGCAAGTGTACCGGGTCGCATCAAGTAATAATAACTCACGTGAGTGAGGTCGATCCCACAGGGATTGTAGGATTGAGCAATTTTAGTTTTTGTGGTTGATTTAGTCAAGCGAATCAAGTATTGGTTGAGTGATTTGTAATTAACTGAAATTTAAATTGCATGAAAATTAAAGGGAGAGGGATAATTGTAGTAAAGTAAAGAGAACAAAAAAAATAAAAGTGCTGAATCTTAAAGAACAAGAAATTAAATGGCAGAAACTTAGAACGCAAGAAATGTAAATTACAGAATCTTAAAGTGCAAGAAATGTAAATGGCTTGAATTATAACGGGAATTGGGAATTGGAATTGCAGAAATCAGACAAGGAAAAGTAAATTGCGATAAACAGAAAAGTAGAAAAGGAATTAAAATGAAACAGATCTCAACTGGAAATGTAAATAAACTAGGAGACGCATTTAACAGAGAAATTAAAATGAAAACTCCAGATCTCAGGACCCAAGAGACTAGATAACCAAGTCTAGATCTCAATGCCTTCCTAGATCCAAATTCAGAATTCAATTGCAAGAAAAGTAAAGATCAAGCAGTAGAAGAAAGGAATTCAAATATGGATTTCTCAAAAAGTGCAGTAAATAAAACAGAGAGATCTCAGGATGGGATTGAAACAGAATTTCTTCAATTCTCCAACACCCAAGATTCAAACAAAGTGTAAATGAAATTGAAATTAAGAAAACTAAGAGAAAGAGAATTCAATTCTTCTTCCCCAAGACTTAGAATCTCCAAATAACTCCTAACCAAAAGCTCTCCCAAAATCACTCAGCAAAACTAAAATGGAAAAAGCTTCTCAAAAACTTAAATTCTAAGCTATTTATACACTCTCTTCAAATGATCTTCAAGCCTTGAATTGGGCCTTTGCTCTTGATGGAATTGGGTTGACAAAAGCCTCTGTTGATTGCTCTTGGAGTTGGAGAGAAACCCACTTGTGAACCGGGCCATGAACTATTAAAGCTTGAGTAAAAGTTTGAGGTAAACTTTTACTCAAGCTTTTCATATCAGCTAGCCTTCCTTGCTGTCATCCACGTTTGAGCCAAAGTTTGAGGTCAAACTTTGAGCCAAACGTGGATCCCTCTTGTATGCCTCTTGGCCAACGTTTGCCTAAAAGCTTGAGGGCAAACATTGGCGCAAGCTTTTGCTCCCTGGGTGTGTTTGTTGTGGCACTAACATTTTCCTTAAAGCTTGAGGTCAAACGTTGGCGCAAGCTTTTGCTCCCTCCAGGGTGTGTTTGTTGTGGCGCCAATGTTTGCCTAAAAGCTTGAGGTCAAACGTTGGCACAAGCTTTTGCTCCCTCCAGGGTGTGTTTGTTGTGGTGCCAACGTTTGCCTAAAAGCTTGAGGTCAAACGTTGGCGCAAGCTTTTGCTCCCTCCAGGGTGTAGTCAAGCTCCTCCAAAAGTTTGAGCTAAAGTTTGAGGCAAGCTTTGGCTCAAGCTTTTTGTTCTCTCTTGCTCTTTGTCATTCCTTCTTTCTTCAACCTTCTTCAAAGCTCTTTTCACCTATCATCAATCAATCAAAGACATCAAAGCTATGCTCAAAATCATGAGATTGTTATTCTTTCATAATATATGACAGTTATAACACAAAATCTCATGAAATTGCATTAATTTATCCATGGTTGATTGAATCAAAGGAAACATGAAATTCTACCCAATTGGCTTACTTATGGCTCAAGAAAGTGCATAAAATCAATTGAAAACAACGGAAAAAGGCTAGTGAAACTAGGCTAAGATGACTTGTCATCACAAAGTTCCATAAATTCAATGCATATGTGTGGTAATCTAAAGGAAATGCATGAGTGTGTGAAAAAGTGAAGTATGGATAGTTAGGTTTGTTTAGAATTGTATAGGTTGTCATAGGTTAGGTGGAAAGTTTAAGTTAATCAAAGATTCAAATCTCTAGCTCACTTGACCATATGCATCCTACATTGACCCTAGCCCCATTACAACCTATGGGAAAGCCCTCATGATATTTATATGCATGCATACAGTAATTGTTGATTATTAGATGAAAAACAAATCTTGGAAAACATGATTAGGGGAGAATTGAGTGAATCAACCCCATACACTTGAGTGCCTAGAGCGGATACACATCCGGTGAGGGTTCAATCGCTCAATTACATGTTTCCACCCATGATCATCTTTTCTTGCAAGTTTGTAAAATCTTTCAATGATTCGATCCAATTGTGGTTTGCTTGATTGCTATTGCATTGGCCATTGTGCTTGCATGTATATTCTTGGAGATTGATTTATTTTGACTAAGCCATTGCTTTCATGTAAATAGGTTACATATAGATAGATTGCATTTAGTTAGTTTGCATTGAATAAATGTTGATACCCTTTGCTTCTTTCTTGATTTTAGCATGAGGACATGCTTGGTTTAAGTGTGGGGAGATTTGATAAACCCCGATTTCATGGTTTATCTTGTGCTTATTTTGGGAGATTTTATCACCTTCTCCCACATTTATTCAATGAAATAGCATGGTTTTGTAATTCTCCCTTGAATTATGCTTAAGTGTAAAAACATGCTTTTTAGGCCCTTAAATTGGTGATTTTGATTCACTTTAACTCTATTCGATGCCTTGATGTGTTTGTTAAGTGATTTCAGGTTCATAAGGCAAGTATTGGATGGAAGAAATGAGGAGAAAAGCATACAAAGTGGAGAATGCATGAAGAAACAAAGATTAGGAATGCATCAATGGGTGCACACGCGTACAAGGCACGCACGCGCAGAAGTGATTTCACATAAGGACGCGCACGCGTACAAGGCGCATCCACGCGGATGAAGAAACAGCCAATCGACACGCACGCGCACATGGCGCGTACGCGCCGATACTCTCACGTGACCCACTTAAAGGCAAAACGCTGGGGGTGATTTCTGAGTGTATTTCATGCAGAATTGAAGTCCAAGCAAAGGGAGAGCAATTAGTAAGTCAACATGAGCCTTTAGTTAGTTTTCTAGAGAGAGAAGCTCCCTCTTCTTTCTAGAATTAAGTTAGGATTAGGTTAGATTGTTATAGATCCATGTTTAATTCCTTGCTTTCATCTTGTTTCTTTTATGATTTCTCATGTCTACATCTTGATCTTCTTAGTTCTAATGTTAATTTCTCATTTTATCTTCTTTATGATGATGACTCATGTGGATTTGGTTACAATTAATGCAATTTGATGTTGATGTTTCTTTCATGATTGATCTTGCTTGCTATTGTTAAGTTCTTGCTTATGATATTCATGGTTCTCTTTAATTTTAGCAATTTGGGATGTTTACTTTTCTTGCCTACTAGGTGTTTGATAAAATGTTTCCTATAGTTTTTGAGTAGTTCTCTTGACCCTTGGCCTAGGCTAAAGGGGATTGAGTGATCTTAAGTCCTTGGGTTGTGTTGAATTGGTAATTTTAGAACCCTTGTGGATCAATTTGATAACCATTGACTCTAATCTACTACTAAATCAATTAGTAGCTAGGTTGGGACTTATGGATTGATGTTGATCAAGCCATTTGACGTACTCCAAGCCTAGGAGTAGACATTACATACTTAAGGCTTTAGAGAGTAGACCTAATGAGCTCGGTTTCGCATGATCACCAATTCTTGAATTGTTGACAAGGATAGTGATCTCAATTACCTAAGTCGTAGCCAAGAGTCCTTTACCTTGCTTATTTTAATTGCTTGTTTGAGTTATTTTCCTTGTCATTTACTTTATTGCCCTCGTATCAATCAAACCCCCCTTTTTATCCCTTCATAGCTAATAATTGACCACTTCATTGCTATCCTCGTGAGACGACCCGAAGTCTAAATACTTCGGTTAATTCTTATTTGGGGTTTGTACATGTGACAACTCAAATTTTTTATGTGAAAATTGTTTGTTAGTTTCGAGCTATGCTTACAACAAAGTTATTATTTCTACTAGAGAAATTCTAGATCGACACGGCAATTTTCATCTATCACTTTTCATGCTTCCTCTCTATGGTTACAGAAGAAGATCCTTAAGCCTTAAATGAAGGACTAAATCTCCTCTGTCCACATCAATTACAGCTCTTGCTGTGGCTAAGAAGGGTCTTCCAAGGATAATGGATTCATCCTCATCCTTCACAGTGTCTAGGATTATGAAGTCAGCAGGGATGTACAGGCCTTCAACCTTCACTAAGACATCGTCTACAAGTCCATAAGCCTGTTTCATTGATTTGTCTGCCATCTCTAGTGAGATTCTTGCAGCTTGTACCTCAAAGATCCCTAGTTTCTCCATTACCGAGAGTGGCATGAGGTTTATTCCTGACCCCATGTCACACAGAGCCTTCTCAAAGGTCATGGTGCCTATGGTATAGGGTATTAAGAACCATCCGGGGTCTGGTTTCTTCTGAGGTAATTTCTGCTGAACCAAGGCATTCAGTTCATTGATGAGCAATGGATGTTCATCCTCCCAAGTCTCATTACCAAATAACTTGGCATTCAGCTTCATGATTGCTCCTAGATACAGAGCAACTTGCTCTTCAACAATATCTTCATCTTCTTCAGAGGAAGAATACTCATCAGAGCTCATGAATGGCAACAGTAAGTTCAGTGGAATCTCTATGGTCTCAGTATGAGCCTCAGATTCCTTTGGTTCCTCAGGAAGGAACTCCTTAGTGGTCAGTGGACATCCATTGAGGTCCTCCTCACTGGAATTCACTACCTCTTCCTTCTCTATAGGTTCGGCCACTTTGGGTATATTTATGGCCTTGCACTCTCTTCTGGGATTCTCTTCTATATTGGTTGGGAGAGTACTAGGAGGGATTTCAGTAACTCTTTTACTCAGCTGTCCCACTTGTGCCTCCAAATTTTTTATGGAGGACCTTGTTTCAGCCATAAAACTGAGAGTGGTCTTAGATAGATCAGAGACTATGGTTGCTAAGTCAGAGAGGCTCTGCTTAGAATTCGCTGTCTATTGCTCAGAAGATGATGGAAAAGGTTTGCTATTGTCAAACCTATTTCTCCCACCATTATTATTATTGAAGCCTTGTTGAGGCTTCTGTTGATCCTTCCATGAGAAATTTGGATGATTTCTCCATGAAGGATTATAGGTGTTTCCATAGGATTCTCCCATGTAATTCACCTCTTCCATTGCAGGATTCTCATGGTCATAAGCTTCTTCTTCAGAGGAAGCTTCTTTGTTACTACCGGATACAGCTCGCATTCTAGTCAGATTCTGAGAAATCATATTGACTTGCTAAGTTAATATTTTATTCTGAGCCAATATGGCATTCAGAGTATCAATCTCAAGAACTCCTTTCTTCTGATTCACCCCATTATTCACAAGATTTCTTTCAGAAGTATACATGAACTGGTTATTTGCAACCATCTCAATGAGTTCCTGGGCTTCTACAGGCAGTTTCTTCAGATGAAGAGATCCACCAACAGAGTGGTCCAATGACATCTTGGACAATTCAGATAGACCATCATAGAATATACATAAGATGCTCCATTCTGAAAGCATGTCAGAAGGACACCTTCTGATCAATTGCTTGTACCTTTCCCAAGCTTCATAGAGGGATTCACCTTCCTTCTGTCTAAAGGTTTGGACTTCCACTCTAAGCTTGCTCAACTTTTGAGGTGGAAAGAATTTGGCCAAGAAAGCATTGATCAACTTTTCCCAAGAGTTCAGGCTTTCTTTAGGTTGTGAGTCTAACTATATCCTAGCTCTGTCTCTTACAGCAAAGGGGAAAAGCATAAGTCTGTAGACCTCGGGATTAACCCCATTGGTCTTAACAGTATCACAGATTTGCAAGAATTCAGCTAAGAACTGATGAGGATCTTCCAATGGAAGTCCATGAAACTTGCAATTCTGCTGCATTAGAGAAACTAATTGAGGCTTAAGCTCAAAGTTGTTTGCTCCAATTGTAGAAATTGAGATGCTTCTTCCATAGAAGTCAGAAGTTGGTGCAGTAAAGTCACTAAGCATCTTCCTTGCATCTCTACCATTGTTATTGGGTTCGGCTGCCATGTCTTCCTCTTTTTCGAAAATTTCTATAAGGTCCTCTCCAGAGTGTTGTGCTTTAGCTTCTCTTAGCTTCCTCTTTAGAGTCCTTTCAGGTTCAGGATCAGCTTCAACAAGAATGTCCTTATCCTTGTTCCTGCTCATATAAAAAAGAAGAGAACAAAAAAAAAGAAGATGAATCCTCTATGTCACAGTATAGAGATTCCTTTATGTGAGTAGAAGAATAGAAGAATAGAATGAAGAAGGAGGAAGAAATTCGAACACAGAGAGAGAGGGTTCGAATTATGAGTAGAAGAAAAGTGCTAGTAAATAAATAAATAGAAAGAGATGAGAGAGCGAGTGTATTCGAATTTTAATTAAAAGAAAAATAAAATATTTTTGTTTTTATTTTAATTATGAGTTAGAATTCGAAAATTTAAGAAAAGGAATAAGATTAAGTTAGAATTTAAAACAATTAGTTAATTAAAAAAGAGTTTTGAAAAAGTGGTTAGTGATTTTCGAAAATTAGAGAGAGAAAAGTAATTAGGTGGTTTTTAAAAAGATAAGAAATAATAAACTTTTAAAATCAAACAAAAAGTCAAGTAGTTAATTGAAAAAGATTTGAAAATAAATTTTGAAAAGATAAGAAGTTAGAAAAAGATTTTGAAATTAAATTTTTAAAAATATATGATTGAAATTTATTTTGAAAAATATTTGAAAAAAAAAATTAAAAAGATTTGATTTTCAAAATCAAAGTTGATGACTTGACTAACAAGAAACTAAAAGATATGATTCTAGAATTTAAAGATTGAACCTTTCTTAATAAGAAAGTAACAACTTGAAATTTTTGAATAAAAACATTAATTGTTAGTAAAGTTTTCAAAAATATGAAATAAAATTAAGAAAAAGATTTTGAAAATTTATTTTGAAGAATTTTCGAAAAACATAAAAGAAAAAATGAAAAAGATTTTATTTTGAAAAAGATTTGAAAAGATAAAGTTTTTAAATTGAAATTTTGACTTGACTAACAAGAAACAACTAAATTTTGAAAATTTTTAACTAAGTCAACCCAAAATTTCGAAATTTATGAGTAAAATAAGGGAAAGTTACTATTTTTTATTTTTGAATTAATGACGAAATAAAAAAAAAAACACAACAAAATAACACAAGACATAAGAATTTAAGATCAAAACAAATAATGCATGCAAGAACACTTTGAATGTCAAGATGAACACCAAGAACACTTTGAAGATCATGACGAACATCAAGAACATATTTTTGAAGATTTTTAAGAAAAGAAAGACATGCAAGACACCAAACTTAGAAATTTTTAATGTTTAGACACTAATAATTCGAAAATGCAAATGAAAAACAAGAAAAGACATAAAACAAGAAAAATTAAAGATCAAACAAGGAAAATCATCAAGAACAACTTGAAGATCAAAGAAGAACACCATGCATGAATTTTCGAAAATTTAAGAAAATAAAAAAATGCAATTGACACCAAATTTAAAATTTGACAGTAGACTCAAACAAGAAACACAAAATTTTTTTGGTTTTTATGGTTTTATTAATTTTTTTTGTATATTTTTCGAAAATAAAAATAAAAATAAAAAGCTTAAACATAAAATAAAATTACCCAATCTAAGCAACAAGATGAACGGTCAGTTGTCCAAACTCGAACAATCCCCGGCAACGGCGCTAAAAACTTGGTGCACGAAATTGTGATTCACACTTTTCACAACTCCGCACAACTAACCATCAAGTGCACTGGGTCGTCCAAGTAATACCTTACGTGAGTAAGGGTCGATCCCACGGAGATTGTCGGCTTGAAGCAAGCTATGGTGATCTTGTAAATCTTAGTCAGACGGATTCAAATGGTTATGAGGTTTTGATAATTAAAAGATAAATAAAACATAAAATAAAATAAGATACTTATGTGATTCATTGGTGGGAATTTCAGATAACCGTTTGGAGATGCTTTGTTGCTTCTGAACCTCTACTTTCCTATTGTCTTCTTCCAACCATGCGTGCTCCTTTCCATGGCAAGCTGTATGATCCTCTCCGATGAAAAATATCAGGTACGATCTCTGCACGGCTAATCAACTGTCGGATTTCTCGTCTCGGATGAAAAATACCAGGTACAGCTACCGCACGGCTAATTAATCATCTGTCGGTTCTCACTAGCGTCGGAATAGGATCCTTATCCTATTGCACACTGTCACTGTGCCCAACATTCGCAAGTTTGAAGCTCGTCACAGTCATCCCTTCCCAGATCCTACTTGGAATACCACAGACAAGGTTTAGACTTTCCGGATCTCAGGAATGCTGCCAATGGTTCTAGCCTATACCACGAAGGTTCTAATCGCGGATTCGGATGCTCTGTTGTCAGCAGAGACGATGCGAATCGTGGCTTAGAGACCCAAGAGAATATACTCCGGCCGTCGTCCAATGACTACGTTGAACATCATGTAGACCGCTTGTGGTTGTCAGGCACGCGGATCTTGGCTAAGCGAGTAACAAAGATAGTGGGTGATTGTCACGGGTCACCCCTTCATTCTGAATTAACTGAATTAAGTACGAGAGTATATCTTGGAGAAGATGTAGGCATGAATTGAAAGAAAAACAATAGTACTTGCATTAATTCATGAAGAACAGCAGAGCTCCGCACCTTAATCAATGAGGTGTAGAAACTCCACCGTAGAAAATACATAAGAGGAAAAGGTATAGGCATGGCCGAATGGCCAACCTCCAAAACGTAACATAAGATGTGTTCCAAGGATCAAAGTCTCCGAATACAATAGTAAAAGGTGCTATTTATACTAAACTAGTTACTAGGGATTACAGAAAATAAGTAACTAAGTGCAGATAGTGCAGAAATCTACTTTTGGGGCCCACTTGGTGTGTGCTTGGGCTGAAAATTGAAGCTTTCACGTGCATAGGCCATTCTTGGAGTTAAACACCAGCTTGGGTGCCAGTTTGGGCATTTAACTCTAGTTCTGGTGCCAGTTCCGGCATTTTACTCCAGAAAAGGGTCTCTAACCAGCGTTTAGATGCCAGTTTGGGCCATCAAATCTCGGAAAACCTATAGACTATTATATATTGCTGGAAAGCCTAAGATGTCTACTTTCTAACGCAAGTGAGAGTGCGCCAATTAGGCTTCTGTAGCTCCAGAAAAGCCAATTCGAATGCAGGAGGGTCAGAATCCAGCAGCATCTGCAGTCCTTTCTCAGCCTCTGAATCAGACTTTTGCTCAGGTCCCTCAATTTCAGCCAGAAAATATTTGAAGTTATAGAAAAACACACAAAATCATAGTAAATTCTAGAAATGTGATTTTTGCATAAAAACTAATAAAAATATAATAAAAAGTAACTAAAACATACTAAAAACTATGTAAAAACAATGCCAAAAAGGGTGTAAATTATCCGCTCATCACAACACCAAACTTAAATTGTTGCTTGTCCCCAAGAAACTAAAACAAAATAGGATAAAAAGAAGAGAAAATAAAATAAATTTCAAATATATCAATGAAGATTAGTTCCAATTAGATGAGCGGGACTAGTAGCTTTTTGCTTCTGAATAGTTTTGGCATCTCACTTTATCCTTTGAAGTTCAGAATGATTAGAATCCCTAGGAACTCAGAATTCAGATAGTGTTATTGATTCTCCTAGTTCAGTATGTTGATTCTTGAACACAGCTACTTTATGAGTCTTGGCCGTGACCCTAAGCACTTTGTTTTCCAGTATTACCACCGGATACATAAATGCCACAGACACATAACTGGGTGAACCTTTTCAGATTGTGACTCAGCTTTGCTAGAGTCCCCAGTTAGAGGTGCCCAGAGCTCTTAAGCACACTCTTTTTGCTTTGGACCATGACTTTAACCGCTCAGTCTCAAGCTTTTCACTTGACACCTTCACGCCACAAGCACATGGTTAGGGACAGCTTGATTTAGCCGCTTAGGCCAGAATTTTATTCCTTTGGGCCCTCCTATCCATTAATGCTTAAAGCCTTGGATCCTTTTTACCCTTGCCTTTTGGTTTAAAGGGCTATTGGCTTTTCCTGCTTATTTTTTCTTTTTCTTTCTTCTTTTTTTTTTATTTTTTGCCATTTTTTTCGCAAGCTTTGTGTTCTTCACTACTTTTTCTTACTTCAAGAATCAATTTTATGATTTTTCAGATTATCAATAACATTTCTCTTTTTTCATTATTCTTTCAAGAGACAACAATTTTAACATTCATAAACTTCACTATAAAAAATATGCATTGTTCAAGCATTCATTCAGAAAATAAAAAGTATTGCCACCTGGTGTGGCAAAATCGTGATCGTTCATTCCTTGGTAACGGTGCTAAGAACTTAATACGCACGTTCATAATCTTAATTCTTTGTCACAACTTCGTACAACTAACCAGCAAGTGCACTGGGTCGTCCAAGTAATAAACCTTACGTGAGTAAGGGTCGATCCCACGGAGATTGTCGGCTTGAAGCAAGCTATGGTCACCTTGTAAATCTCAGTCAGGCGGATTCAAATGGTTATAGAGTTTTGATAATTAAAAGATAATTAAAACATAAAATAAAGATAGAGATACTTATATAATTCATTGGTGAGAATTTCAGATAAGCGTATGGAGATGCTTTTGTTCCTTCTGAACCTCTGCTTTCCTACTGTCTTCATCCAATCCTTCATATTCCTTTCCATGGCAAGCTTTGTGTAGGGCATCACTGTTGTCAATGGCTACTTCATGTCCTCTCAGTGAAAATGCTCCAAGATGCGCTGTCACCGCACGGCTAATCATCTGTCGGTTCTCGATCATACTGGAATAAGATTCAGTAATCCTTTTGCGTCTGTCACTACGCCTAGCACTCGCGAATTTGAAGCTCATCACAGGCATCCCTTCCCAGATCCTACTCGGAATACCACAGACAAGGTTTAGACTTTCCGGATCTCAAGAATGGCCGCCAATAATTCTAGCCTATACCACGAAGACTCTAATCTCACGATCAGGAGGCTAAGAGATATGCATTCAAGCTTGCTTTCATGTAGAACGGAAGTGTTTGTCAGGCACGCGTTCAGAAGTGAGAATAATGATGAGCGTCACATAATCATCACATTCATCATGTTCTTGTGTGCGAATGAATATCTTAGAGAAGAAATAGGCTTGAATTGAATAGAAAAATAATAGTACTTTGCATTAATTCATGAGGAACAGCAGAGCTCCACACCTTAATCTATGGTGTGTAGAAACTCTACCGTTGAAAATACATAAGTGATAATGGTCCAGGCATGGCCGAATGGCCAGCCTCGCAAAGAGGGTTCAATCATCAAAACATGATCAAAAGATCTAAAAAGATGATCCCAAAGATAGATACTTAACATGATAGTAAAAAGTTCTATTTATACTAAACTAGTTACTAGGGTTACAGAAATGAGTAAATGATGCAGAAATTCACTTTCGGGCCCACTTGGTGTGTGCTTGGGCTGAGCATTGAAGCTTTCACGTGCAGAGATCTTCCTTGGAGTTAAACGCCAGTGTGTAACCTATTTCTGGCGTTTAACTCTGCTTTGCAACCTGTTTTTGGCGTTTAACTCCAGAATAGGGCAGAGAGCTGGCGTTGAATGCCAGTTTGCGTCATCTAAACTCAGACAAAGTATGGACTATTATATATTGCTGGAAAGCCCTGGATGTCTACTTTCCCACGCAATTGAGAGCGTGCCATTTGGACTTCTGTAGCTCCAGAAAATTCACTTTGAGTGAAGGGAGGTCAGAATCCAACAGCATATGCAGTCCTTCTTCAACCTCTAAATCTAATTTTTGCTCAAGTCCCTCAATTTCAGCCAGAAATTACCTAAAATCACAGAAAAACACACAAACTCATAGTAAAGTCCAGAAATGTGATTTTTATTTAAAAAATAATAAAAATATATTAAAAACTAATAAAATCATATTAAAAATTATATAAAAACAATGCCAAAAAGCGTATAAATTATCCGCTCATCACCACCACATCAAAATAATTAAACTATTTTCAAGATAGAATTCAAAACTCATGTACTTCTTTTTCTTTTTCAGAAAACATTTTTCATTTAAGAAAGGTGAAGGATTCATAGGACATTCATAGCTTTAAGATATAGACACTAAACATTGATGATCATATAATAAAGATCCACAAGTGATGTGTGAACAATGATAGTTGGGTCCCATAGTCGGTAGCTAGGTATGGATAAGGAGGCATAGAATACATATGGTGAGCTACAACAATAGTCAAAGAGCCTAACATAGCTAAGTTAATAGATAATTGAGCATGCCATGAAGTTGTTAGGATCTCATATAGACCTTTATGACCCTGGCCTGTAAATGGACCCTTATGGGCCTCTAGGATCTCTTTTATACCATGACCAATCCCCCAGTTGGTTCTATACATGTGACCAGTTATCAGGAAAAGAATCGCAATAGCTAAATGATGGTGCGCAATATCAGTCAGCCATAAATCGCCAGTTACTAGATCTAATCCTCCACGAAAAGTAAGAAAATCCGCATATTTTGACCAATTCAAGGTGAAAAATGGAGTTGCTCTCTCGGCAAAACTGGGATAAAGTTGAGCCAAAAGATCCCGATTCAAGATAAATTCATGAGGAAGTGGAATCTCCTTTGGATCTACTCCAACATTTAAAAATTGGTTAATTGGTAAAGATACATGTACTTGATGCCCGGCCCAAGAAAGAGATCCAAGTCCTAGTAATCCTGCCAAATGGTGATTCAACATAGATTCTACATCTTGGAACCATGCCAATTTTGGAGCAGCTTTGTGATAATGAAACCAACCAGCAAAAAGCATTAAGGCTGCAAATACTAATGCACCAATTGCGGTGCAATAAAGTTGTAATTCACTAGTTATTCCAGATGCTCGCCAAATCTGGAAAAAACCAGAGGTTATTTGTATTCCTCGGAAACCCCCGCCAACATCACCATTTAATATTTCTTGGCCCACTATTGGCCAAACCACTTGGGCACTAGGTCCAATGTGAGTTGGATCACTTAGCCATGCTTCATAATTGGAAAAACGAGCACCATGGAAATACATGCCACTAAGCCAAAGAAAGATGATGGAGAGTTGGCCGAAATGGGCACTAAATACTTTTCGGGAAATATCCTCTAAATCACTAGTATGGCTATCGAAATCATGAGCATCAGCATGTAGGTTCCAAATCCAAGTAGTAGTATCGGGTCCCTTAGCTATTGTTCTTGAGAAATGACCGGGTTTTGCCCATTCCTCGAAAGAAGTTTTTATGGGATCTCTATCTACCAAAATCTTTACTTCTGGTTCCGGCGAACGAATAATCATTGAGTCCTCCTCCTTCCGGACAACACATACAAAGAGACCTGCCAATATAAAAAAAAAGATTAGTGAACTTTTGAGAGATTTTTATATTGAGTTTCTTTCTATTCTATCTCCCATCTATCTATTCCAATTTTTTTCTTTAGTTATTCACTAGAACAATTATGATCCGGAAGTTAATCCGGGGCAAGTGTTCGAATCTATTATGACATAAGATATAGGCGCTCAACGGACCTTTTTGAATCCTCTAAAACTCCTTCTGGACTTTGAATTTCAATTCAATAATTTTTTTGTGCAACCTAGACTAGGGGATTCAGATTTGAATTTGAAATTCAAAGATGGAATTTATTTCATTTTATGTCTTATTAAATAATTTAATAGAAGAGATTATTATGCACTTTATTTCCAATTACGTGAGCAGTCATCAGCATTGCTAGAGGCCATACTGCTATTTCTTTTTAGTTTTTTTGAGTTCTATTTTTTTTTTTGAGTTTCACTTTTAGTTTGAATAACAGAAAAAAGACAAATTCTCTGCTGTATCCACATACCATTTATCTCTACGAAATACGAGACGAAAAAGAACGATTTTTTTAGAAGGGATATAATGGAATTTTTGGATTGACTATTACTATAGCCTAATATATTTATATAATAGATATATAGAATATTATTCTAAATTTTCAGTTTTATTGGATGGACTGATGTAGACAACAAACATTTAATTACATTAAATATACATTTAAATATACATTTATATGAAATATGCATTAAATATTCTAAACTAAATATTAAATATAATAATATATAAATAAGATTATTTAGTAAGATAAGTATGAAATATAAAAATAAATATGGAAATAATATATATATATATATATATATATATATATATATATATATATATATTAAGATATAAGGGTATATAGAATAATATAAATAGAACTAAAAAAAAAGAGTGTTTTTATTAAATTAAGAACGCCCTGTGATCTTCAACCAATTTTGTGCTTCAATATAATTACTGGGGGTAAGGGCTATAGCTTGTTTCCAATATTCAGCGGCTTGATCAAACCAAGCCTCAGCAATTTCGGAATCTCCCTGTCGAATGGCCTGTTCTCCGCGGTCGGAATAGGTGAGTAAATTCCTTCCCTTAGAACCGTACTTGAGAGTTTCCTGCCTCATACGGCTCAGCAGTCAATTGTTCCATTTTTCTGGAATTAACCAAAAGAAAATGGAATGGGTTAACTACATGAGTTTCAAACTTGAATTTTTATTAAAAAAGGGTTTCATCTCTTTTTCTTTTTATTTTTATAGTTTTATCTTTTCTCCTACCTTCCGAAGAATAACACATCTACATTAACACTCTCTAATTTTCTGAAAGGTAACTATCTCAATTTCATATATCATATACTTTCTAATATGACATTTCTATGGTCTATAGAATCTTTGAGAAAGACTTCTTTTTATTTTTCATAAGAAAGAAAAGACTTACTATCTATGGGATCTGATACTACACCGCTGCTCAAAACCTTAGGGTAGGGGATCAACTTTATTACATAAGTGGATTCCTAACTCTTATATCATGATAGATTTTGTATCATGATATAAGTTGTAAGCAGTTCTTATTGTCTCGGCCTAAAACCTCGCCAATTGATCTTTACGGCGCTTCCTCTATCAATTGGATCTTTTATCCATAGAAAAAAAGTATCTAGGCATATCTCTATTTCTTCATTTTTTTTTTATTCTATGAAGTTTTTTTGTTTGCTACAGCTGATAAAAATCGTAGTTTTGAACGATATATATGTACAAAGCCTTTTTTTCTATAGTGGAGATAGTCGCACGTAATGACAGATCACGGCCATATTATTAAAAGCTTGGGGTAAAAACGGATTTCGTTCGAGTGCCCGAAAATAATATTCTAAAGCTTTTGTATGTTCTCCGTTACTTGTGTGAATAAGGCCTATGTTATAAAGTATATAACTTCGATCATAGGGATCAATTTTCAGTCGCATAGCCTCATAATAATTCTGTAAAGCTTCTGCATAATTTCCTTCAGATTGCGCCGACATCCGTTACAGTCGTCATTCAGTTCAAAGAATCTCCACTCCAGAACCGTACGTTATATTTTCATCTCATACGGCTCCTCCTTTATGTGTATAATGATAAAAAAATGAATACATTAAATCAAAAAAAGATTCCAGTATTCTCTCTCATTATCACCTGTGCAGGGCTAGTGTTTTTACAAGAAATCTCTAGCCAACCTTCCTGTAAAAGATCTTTTCTTAACATCAAGTTTGTTGGTACTGGATAAAAAGGATAACTCCAACAATATCTTTGTCCTCAACGCCGCTTAATTTCCCGGAATTAGTCACCTCAACACCCTTCGGTGGTTATACGGGTATCCAAAAATACGAATGAGATGGATGCTTGTTGTCCCAACCATTCTTGTTAGTTCCCATCCCGAAAAGAAAGGAAGAATTTTTTTACAAAGTTTTCGTGTTGTCGATTCCTAATCGTAGTGCTTCTTCCCCCATGCCGCCTATTGCTACTAGTGGAGTAAGGTTAATCTAACTCCATAGTATAGGTATAACCTTTCGCTTAATACTAAAAATCTATAATTGAAGCATATGAGGCTGCATTAATCGAGGATACTGGTGCACGAATTATGAATCACACTTTTCACAACTCGTACCACTGACCAGCAAGTGCACTGGGTCGTCCAAGTAATACCTCACGTGAGTAAGGGTCGAATCCCACAGAGATTGTTGGTTTGAAGCAATCTATGGTTATCTTATAAATCTTAGTCAGGAAGTCAATTATGTTTATCAGTTGAATTGCAAATAAACAATAGAGCATGGATTAAAGGTTACTTGTTATGCAGTAATGGAGAATATGTTGGAGTTTTGGAGATGCTTTGTCTTCTGAATCTCTGCTTTCCTCTGTCTTCTTGTTCACGCACACACGTCCTCCTATGGCAAGCTGTGTGTTGGTGGATCACCGTTGTCAATGGCTACCTTCCATCCTTCCAGTGAAAACTACGCTCACGCGCTCTGTCACAGCACGGCTAATCACCGGTTGGTCCTCGATCCGGTTGGAATAGGATTTACTATCCTTTAGCGTCTCTCACTAATGCCCAGCCTTCAGGAGTTTGAAGCTCGTCACAGTCATTCAATCCTTGAATCCTACTCGGAATACCACAGACAAGGTTTAGACTTTCCAGATTCTCATGAATGCCGCCATCAGTTCTAGCTTATACCACGGAGATTCTGATTAAGGAATCTAAGAGATACTCATTCAATCGTATATAGAACGGAGGTGGTTGTCAGGCACACGTTCATGATTTGAGGAAGGTGATGAGTGTCACAGATCATCACCTCCATCACAGTTAAGCGCGAATGAACATCTTAGATAGGAACAAGCGTGTTTGAATGGAAAACAGAAATACTTGCATTAATTCATCGAGACACAGCAGAGCTCCTCACCCCCAACAATGGGGTTTAGAGACTCATGCCGTCAGAGAATACAAAGTTTAGATCTAAAATGTCATGAGGTAGAAAATAAGTCTCTAAAAGTTGTTTAAATACTAAACTAGTAGCCTAGGTTTACAACAAATGAGTAAACTATGATGGATGATGCAGAGATCCACTTCTGGGGCCCACTTGGTGTGTGCTGGGACTGAGAATTATGCAATCCACGTGCAGAGGCTATTTGTGGAGTTGAACGCCAGTTTTTGTGCCAGTTTGGGCGTTCAACTCCAGCTTTTGATCCTTTTCTGGCGCTGGACGCCAGAATCGGGCAGAGAACTGGCGTTGAACGCCAGTTTACGTCATCTATCCTTTTGAAAAGTATGGACTATTATATATTTCTGGAAAGCCCTGGATGTCTACTTTCCAATGCAATTGGAAGCATGCCATTTCGAGTTCTGTAGCTCCAGAAATTCCACTTTGAGTGCAGGGAGGTCAGAATCCAACAACATCAGCAGTCCTTTTTCAGCCTGAATCAGATTTTTACTCAGCTCCTTCAATTTCAGCCAGAAAAATACCTGAAATTACAGAAAAACACACAACGCATAGTAAAGTCCAGAAATATGAATTTTTCCTAAAAACTAATGAAAATAGACTAAAAACTAACTAAAACATACTCAAAACTATATGAAATTAACCCCAAAAAGCGTATAAAATATCCGCTCATCACAACACCAAACTTAAACTGTTGCTTGTCCTCAAGCAACTAGACAAATAAAATAGAAGACTAATAGGTTGAGAAGCAATAATATCTCAGAGTTTTTGATTGAAGCTCAGATTCTAATTATATGAGCGGGACTAGTAGCTTTTTGCTTCTGAACAGTTTTGGCATCTCACTTTATCCATTGAAGCTCAGAGTGATTGGCATCTATAGGAACTTAGAATTCAGATAGTGTTATTGATTCTCCTATTTCAGTGTGATGATTCTTGAACACAGCTATTTTATGAGTCTTGGCCGTGACCCTAAGCACTTTGTTTTCCAGTATTACCACCGGATACATAAATGCCACAGACACATAATTAGGTGAACCTTTTCAGATTGTGGCTCAGCTTTGCTAAAGCCCCCAATTAGAGGTGTCCAGGGTTCTTAAGCACACTCTTCTTTTTGCCTTGGACCTTGACTTTAACCACTCAGTCTCAAGTTTTCACTTGACACCTTCACGCCATAAGCACATGGTTAGGGATAGCTTGGTTTAGCCGCTTAGACCAGGATTTTAGTCCTTTAGGCCCTCCTATCCACTGATGCTCAAAGCCTTGGGATCCTTTTTATTTGCCCTTGCCTTTTGGTTTTAAGAGCTTTTGGCTTTTTCTGCTTGCTTTTTCTCTTTTTTTTTTTCTGCAAGCTTTGTTCTTTGCTGCTTTTTCTTGCTTCAAGAATCATTTTTATGATTTTTCAGATTATCAATAACATGTCTTATGTTTATCATTCTTTCAAGAGCCAACATATTTAACAGTCTTAAACAACAAATTCAAAAGACATATGCACTGTTCAAGCATTCATTCAGAAGACAGAAAGCATTGCCACCACATTTAACTAATTAGAATTTCTCTTATTAAAACTCGAAATTTTATTGCTTCTTATTCAAAAGATCTACTACTTTATTCATGTTTGCTGATGATGAGAAAAAATAAACTATAGCTTAATTGGAGATAAAATCAAAATAGATACTAATTACTATTATATGACTCCTAAGGTAAACTGCTATAAGGACACTGTCACAGAGTTAAGGCAGAAATTGGAAATTAACAACCTTTATTCTGGAGGCACGGGGGTTTCTCTGATCCTTGGGGTGCTTAGTCCTACAAGAGAAGACTTTTGGCGCTTCAATTCCCTTAAGTCACGCCCTTGCTCCTCTTGTTCTTTAAACATATAGGTCAGCATTTGACTGTGTTCCTTCTGTTCTTTTATTATTTGCTCCATAGCTTCCCGTATCTTGGTAACAGACGTCTCAAGATACTCCCAGTATTCAGATTGAGGGATCTCTGGGAGGAATTCCTGTGCTCTCTTCTTGATGGGATCATCCTGTGCTTGTTGTTTTTCCATTGATGCTTTGGTGATTGGCTTCTCAATTGAGATATACTCAGTTATTCCCATCCTCACTCCAGCGTCCTTGCAGAGCAGAGAAATCACGCTTGGATAAGCCAACCTGACCTCTTTAGAATTTTTGTTAGCAATTTTGTAGAGTTCAGCTGAAATCAACTGATGAACCTCCACTTCCTTTCCCATCATGATGCAATGGATCATCACTGCTCTTTTAACTGTGACTTCAGAACGGTTGCTAGTAGGCAACAGAGAATGCCCAATGAAGTCTAGCCATCCTCTGGCGACTGGTTTGAGATCCTCTCTCTTGAGTTGATTCGGGACACCCTTTGTGTTGGTGGTCCACTTGGCTCCAGGGATACATATGTCCTCTAGGATCTTATCCAGGTCAATGTCTGCTCTCATCATCCTCCTGTTGAAGGAGTCTGGATCGTCCTTTAGCTGAGGTAGCTTTAAGATCTCTCTGATCTTGTCAGGGTTGGTATGAACAATCTTTCCTCTGGCCATGGTCCAAAATTCATAGAAGGCAGTTCTAGATAGTTTTTGCTTGTCAGTCTGCCACATATTAGCATAGAACTCCTGGACCATGTTCCTTCCTACTTTCGTTTCAGGATTAGCTAGGACTTCCCAGTTCCTGATTCGAATTTGCTCCTGGATCTCCGGATATTCATCTTCTTTCAGATCGAATCTAACTTCCGGGATCACTGATCTCAGACCCATTATTTTAAGATAATGGTCTGAATGTTCTTTAGATAAGAACTTCCCTTGATTCCAAAGTGGTTTTGGAACGCTCTCTTTCTTGCCTCTTGGAGTGGGTTGTTTTCCTTTAGGAGCCATGATCTTAGTGATCTCGGATAAACACACCAAACTTAGAGGTTTGCTTGTCCTCAAGCAAAAGAAAAGAAAGGAGAGGGATAGAAGGAGAGCTAGGTGCAATTGTTGATGGAGGAGGAGGGAGGCCGAACCCAAATTTAAAGGGATGGGGGGTGGGTTTTCGAAAAATTGGAAAAGATAAGATAAAAAGATTGAGTTGAAAAAGATAAGATAGAAGATATAGTTTAATTTTGAAGAGATATGATAGATTTTTGAAAAAGATAAATCTGAATTTTGAAAAAGATAATATGGAGATTTGAAAAAGATATGGATTAGTTGAAAAGATTTTAGAGTGAAAAAAATAGATTTGTTTTCAGAAAAGATTTGAAAAGAGTTGGATTGAATTTGGAAAGAGGGATTTTTTGAAATTAAGGATTTTAGAAATCAGGGTTCTTAACATGTTCATGTAAAAATCATGCATTGAAACATAAAATTTGAAATTAGAATGGAAATACGTGTGGAAAAAATGAATTTGGCTCCTCCTTGCCTTCCTGGGCGTTCAACGCCCAGCTGCTGCCATTACTGGCGTTCAACGCCCAGTGGGTGCCTATTTCTGGCGTTGAACGCCCAGATTGCTACCATTACTGGCGTTCAGCGCCCAGTGGATGCCCATTTTGGGTTGAACGCCCAAAATGCACTTTTACTGGCGTTTTCTTGCCAGTGAGCTCGTTTTCTCTGTTTTGTGTGCCGAGGTCTTCTGTAAATGATTATTTACCTTGTTATCAATGAACTCTATATAAACAAATAAAAATAAAAATAGAAATAGGGCAAAATGCTTAGAGGATTGATGCCCCATGGCTGGGTTGCCTCCCAGCAAGCGCTTCTTTATTGTCTTTAGCTGGACCTTGCTGAGCTTTTAATCTAGCTTCAGCCTTGAGCATTCTTGCTCAATGTTGCCTTCAAGATAATGCTTGATTCTCTGTCCATTGACAATGAACTTCTTATCAGAATCAATATCTTGAAGCTCCACATAACCATATGGTGATACACTTGTAATCACGTATGGTCCCCTCCACCGGGATTTCAGTTTCCCGGGGAATAGCCTGAGTCTAGAGTTAAACAATAGGACCTTCTGTCCTGGTTCAAAGATTCTAGATGACAGCTTTCTGTCATGCCATTTTTTTTATTTTTCTTTATAAAGCTTGGCATTTTCGAAAGCTGTGAATCTGAATTCCTCTAGCTCATTTAGCTGGAGCAATCATTTTTCTCCTTCTAATTTGGCATCAAAGTTTAGGAATCTGGTTGCCCAGTAGGCCTTATGTTCCAGTTCCACGGGCAGGTGACATGCCTTACCATACAAGAGTTGGTATGGAGATGTTCCTATAGGAGTCTTGAATGCTGTCCTGTAAGCCCACAGAGCATCATCCAAGCTCCGTGCCCAATCCTTTCTATGGGTACTTACTGTCCGTTCCAGGATTCTCTTTAATTCTCTGTTAGAGACTTCAGCTTGCCCATTGGTTTGTGGATGATATGGAGTGGCCACCTTGTGGCGAATTCCATACCGAACCATGGCAGAGTAAAGCTGTTTATTGTAGAAGTGAGTGCCCCCATCACTGATTAGTACTCTAGGGACACCAAACCTGCTAAAGATATGTTTCCGGAGGAACTTCAGCACTGTTTTAGTATTATTGTTGGGTGTGGCAATAGCCTCAACCCATTTTGATACATAGTCAACTGCCACCAGAATATAAGTGTTTGAGTATGATGGTGGGAAAGGTCCCATGAAGTCAATTCCCCATACGTCGAACAACTCAATTTCCAAGATTCCTTGTTGAGGCATGGCGTACCCATGAGGCAGATTACCAGCTCTTTGGCAACTGTCACAGTTACGTACAAACTCTCGGGAATCTTTATAGAGTGTGGGCCAATAGAAGCCACATTGGAGGACCTTGGTGGCTGTTCGCTCACCTCCGAAATGGCCTCCATATTGAGATCCGTGGCAATGCCACAGGATCCTCTGTGCTTCTTCTCTAGGCACACACCTACGGATAATTCCATCTGCACATCTCTTAAAGAGATAAGGTTCATCCCACAGGTAGTACTTTGCATCAGTAATTAACTTCTTCTTTTGTATCCTGTTGTACTCCTTGGGTATGAACCTTGCAGCTTTATAATTTGCAATATCGGCAAACCATGGTGCTTCCTGAATGGCAAATAAATGCTCATCAGGAAACGTCTTAGAGATCTCAAGAAATGGGAGGGACGTCCCTTCCACTGGCTCTATCCGGGACAGATGGTCAGCCACTTGGTTCTCTGTCCCTTTTCTGTCTCTTATTTCTATATCAAACTCTTGCAGAAGCAATACACATCTAATGAGCCTGGGTTTTGAATCCTGCTTTGTGAGTAGATATTTAAGAGTAGCATGGTCAGTATACACAATCACTTTTGATCCTACTAAGTATGATCTGAACTTGTCAATGGCATAAACCACTGCAAGTAATTCTTTTTCTGTGGTTGTGTAATTTTTCTGGGCATCATTTAGAACGCGACTGGCATAATAAATGACATGCAGAAGCTTGTCATGCCTCTGTCCCAATACTGCACCAATGGCATGATCACTGGCATCACACATTAGCTCAAATGGTAATGTCCAGTCTGGTGCAGAAATGACTGGTGCTGTGACCAGCTTAGCTTTCAGCATTTTACACGCCTGCAGGCACTCTGTGTCAAACACAAATGGCGTGTCAGCAGCTAGCAGATTGCTTAGAGGTTTTGTGATTTTTGAAAAATCCTTTATAAACCTCCTATAGAATCCTGCATGCCCCAGAAAGCTTCTGATTGCCTTAACATTGGCAGGTGGTGGTAATTTTTCAATTACCTCTATTTTTGCTTGATCCACCTCTATTCCCTTGTTTGAGATTTTATGCCCAAGAACAATTCCTTCAGTCACCATGATGTGACACTTTTCCCAGTTTAAAACTAGGTTGGTCTCTTGGCATCTTTTCAGAACAAGTTTCAGGTGATCAAGACAGGAGCTGAATGAGTCTCCATATACTGAGAAGTCATCTATGAAGACTTTCAGAAATTTTTCCACCATATCAGAGAAAATAGAGAGCATGCATCTCTGGAAGGTTGCAGGCGCATTACATAGCCCAAATGGCATCCTTCTATAAGCAAACACTCCGGATGGACATGTGAATGCTGTTTTCTCTTTATCCTGGGGATCTACTGCAATCTGGTTATAGCCTAAGTAGCCATCCAAAAAGCAGTAATAATCATGACCTGCTAGTCTTTCTAGCATTTGGTCTATGAATAGTAAAGGAAAATAATCCTTTCTGGTGGCTGTATTGAGCCTTCTGTAGTCAATACACATGCGCCACCCTGTAACTGTTCTTGTAGGAACCAGTTCATTTTTTTCATTATGAATCACTGTCATGCCTCCCTTTTTTGGGACGACTTGAACAGGGCTCACCCAGGGGCTATCAGAAATATGATAAATAATCCCAGCCTCCAGTAATTTGGTGACCTCTTTCTGCACCACTTCTTTCATGGCTGGATTTAGCCGCCTCTGTGGTTGTACCAATGGTTTGGCATTATCCTCCAATAAGATTTTGTGCATGCATCTAGCTGGGCTTATGCCCTTAAGGTCACCTATGGACCACCCAAGAGCTGTCTTGTGTGTCCTTAGCACTTGAATAAGTGCCTCCTCTTCCTGTGAATTTAAAGCAGAGCTGATGATCACTGGAAAAGTGTCACCTTCTCCCAGAAACGCATATTTCAAGGATGGTGGTAATGGCTTGAGCTCGGGTTTAGGAGGTTTTTCTTCTTTCAGAAGAAAGTTCAGAGGCTCTTTCATGTCCTCTGAATCCTCCAAATCAGGCTGAACATCTTTAAAGATGTCTTCCAACTCTGATTCGAGACTCTCAGCCATGTTGATCTCTTCTACCAAAGAGTCAATAAGATCAACTTTCATGCAGTCTGTTGATGTGTCTGGATGCTGCATGGCTTTGACAGCGTTCAACTTGAACTCATCATCATTGACTCTCAGGGTTATTTCCCCCTGTTGGACGTCAATGAGGGATCGCCCAGTTGCTAGGAAGGGTCTTCCTAGAATGAGAGTAGCACTCTTGTGCTCCTCCATTTCCAGCACAACAAAGTCAGTGGGAAAGGCGAATGGCCCAACTCTGACAATCATGTCCTCAATCACGCCTGATGGGTATTTAGTGGAACCATCAGCAAGTTGGAGACATATCCGGGTTGGTTTAACTTCTTCAGTTAAGCCAAGCTTCCTGATAGTGGATGCAGGTATTAGGTTGATGCTTGCCCCAAGATCGCATAAAGTTGTCTTGGTGCAATTACCTTCTAATATGCATGGTATCAGAAAACTCCCAGGGTCTTTAAGCTTTTCAGGAAAGCTCTTCAGAATGACTGCACTGCATTCTTCAGTGAGGAGAACTCTTTCTGTTTCTCTCCAATCCTTTTTATGACTCAAGATCTCTTTCATGAACTTGGCATAAGAAGGTATTTGCTCAAGTACTTCTGCAAATGGAATCTTTATTTCAAGAGTCCTGAGATAATCTGCAAAGCGAGCAAATTGCTTATCCTGCTCCTCTTTCCGGATTTTTTGAGGATAAGGTATCTTGGCTTTATATTCTTCAACCTTAGTTGCTGCAGGTTTATTGCCTACAGAAGTGGTTGAAGAAGCCTTTTTAGAGGTGTTGTCATCAGCACTTGTGTGTGTCTGATCCCTCACTGGCAATTGAGTGCCAGAGTTCGAAGCTGGAGTGACGTGAGAAGCAAACTCCTTGTCTGTTCCTGGCATTTGAACGCCAGGATTGTGCCCCTTTTGGGCGTTCAGTGCCAGATCCTGCCCATTTTGGGCGTTCAATGCCAGATCCTTGCCCATTTCTGGCGTTGAACGCCAGTCCTGCTTTGTTTCTGGCGTTGAACGCCAGTTTTGGCCATGGTCTGGGCGTTCAGCGCCAGCCTTCCACCAATTTTCTGGCGTTTTAGCGCCAGAATTATTTTTCCCTGGGCTCTTACTGTCCTCAGGTGAATTTTGGGTGGTTTGCTAATTTCTAAGCTTTTTGCTGCCTTGAGGTGAAGTATTTAATGTTTTCTCACTTCTTAGTTGAACTGCTTGGCATTCTTCTGCTTTTTGCCTTGACAACTGCTGCTTTGTTTGCTTAAACTGTTCATCCATATGTATATTAGCCATCCTTGTCTCTTGTAACCTGTCTTTAAATTCGGCTAGCTGTTTTGTTAGAAAGTCCAATTGCTAATTGAATTCAGCAGCTTGTTTTACAGGACTGAGTTCAGCAGTTACTGTTTTAACCTCTTCATTCATGGAAGGGTTGCTGCTTAGGTACAGATGCTGATTCCTAGCAACTGTATCAATGAGCTCTTGAGCCTCTTCAATTGTCTTTCTCATGTGGATAGATCCACTAGCTGAGTAATCTAGAGACATCTGAGCTCCTTCTGCAAGCCCATAGTAGAAGATGTCTAACTAAACCCACTCTGAAAACATTTCAGAGGGGCATTTTCGTAGCATCTCTCTGTATCTCTCCCAGGCATCATAAAGAGATTCATTATCTCCTTGTTTAAAGCCTTGGATGTCCAGCCTTAGCTGTGTCATCCTTTTTGGAGGGAAATATTGATTCAGGAATTTTTCTGTCAGCTGTTTCCATGTCCTTATGCTGGCTTTAGGTTGGTTATTCAACCACCTCTTAGCCTGATCTTTTACAGCAAATGGAAACAGTAATAGTCTGTAGACATCCTGATCTATTTCTTTATCATGTACTGTGTCAGCAATTTGTAAAAACTGTGCCAGAAACTCTGTAGGTTCTTCCTGTGAAAGACCGAAATACTGGCAATTTTGTTGCACCATGATAATGAGCTGAGGATTCAACTCAAAGCTACTGACTCCAATGGAGGGTATGCAGATGCTACTCCCATATGAAGCAGTAGAGGGGTTAGCATATGACCCCAGAGTCCTCCTGGACTGTTCATTTCCACTTAGATCCATGATGGAGAAAGGGAGATGATGTAAAATAAAAAAAATAATATTTTTATTTATTTATTTATTTATTTAATTATTTCAAAAATAAAATAAATAAAAATAGGTGAAGATTTTCGAAAAAAAGTGAGGAGAGAGAAAGTGGTTAGGAAGTTTTGAAAAAGATATGATTTGGAAAAGATTTTAAATTTTAAAAAAAATCTGAAATTTTTTTTTTAAAAAAAATAATTTTTGAAAATTTGTTTTAAAAATAGAGAGAAAAGATATTTTTGAATTTAGTGAGGAAAGAGAAAAACAATAAGATAGCACAAGATTTAAAATTTTTAGATCTAATGCTCCTTGTGTTTTTTTGAAAATTTTGGAGGAAAAATACCAAGGAACACCAAACTTAAAAATTTTAAGATCAAGACACAAGGAAAACTCAAGAACACTTTGAAGACTCACAAGAACACAAGAACATGAAGAAAGAACACCAAACTTAAAATTTTTAGAAAACCAAACCAAAATTTTCGAAAACCAAAGGGAAATCAACAAGAAAACACCAAACTTAAAGTTTGGCACACAATTTAATAGAGAAATTATTATTTATGAAAAAGAAGGTTTTGAAAAGAATATAAAAGATTCTAACCCAATTACCAATAACACAGATTAACGCTCTAGCCAAATGAGTTATGAATGTAACACTTGTTTTGAAGAAGTATATATATATATATATATATAATAAATTTTTTTTTAACCAAGAACAATAATAAGAGACTCTAAACCAATAAGAAAAATTTTCCTAATCTAAGAAACAAAATAAACCGTCAGTTATTCAAACACGAACAATCCCCGGCAACGGCGCCAAAAACTTGGTGCACGAATTATGAATCACACTTTTCACAACTCGTACCACTGACCAGCAAGTGCACTGGGTTGTCCAAGTAATACCTCACGTGAGTAAGGGTCGAATCCCACGGAGATTGTTGGTTTGAAGCAATCTATGGTTATCTTGTAAATCTTAGTCAGGAAGTCAATTATGTTTATCAGTTGAATTGCAAATAAACAATAGAGCATGGATTAAAGGTTACTTGTTATGCAGTAATGGAGAATATGTTGGAGTTTTCGAGATGCTTTGTCTTCTGAATCTCTGCTTTCCTCTGTCTTCTTGTTCACGCACACACGTCCTCCTATGGCAAGCTGTGTGTTGGTGGATCACCGTTGTCAATGGCTACCTTCCATCTTTCCAGTGAAAACTACGCTCACGTGCTCTGTCACAGCACGGCTAATCACCGGTTGGTCCTCGATCCGGTTGGAATAGGATTTACTATCCTTTTGCGTCTGTCACTAACGCCCAGCCTTCAAGAGTTTGAAGCTCATCACAGTCATTCAATCCTTGAATCCTACTCGGAATACCACAGACAAGGTTTAGACTTTCCGGATTCGCATGAATGCCGCCATCAGTTCTAGCTTATACCACAGAGATTCTGATTAAGGAATCTAAGAGATACTCATTCAATCGTATATAGAACGGAGGTGGTTGTCAGGCACACGTTCATGATTTGAGGAAGGTGATGAGTGTCACAGATCATCACCTCCATCACAGTTAAGCGCGAATGAACATCTTAGATAGGAACAAGCGTGTTTGAATGGAAAACAGAAATACTTGCATTAATTCATCGAGACATAGCAGAGCTCCTCACCCCCACCAATGGGGTTTAGAGACTCATGCCGTCAGAGAATACAAAGTTTAGATCTAAAATGTCATGAGGTACAAAATAAGTCTCTAAAAGTTGTTTAAATACTAAACTAGTAGCCTAAGTTTACAACAAATGAGTAAACTATGATGGATGATGCAGAGATCCACTTCTGGGGCCCACTTGTTGTGTGTTGGGGCTGAGAATTAAGCAATCCACGTGCAAAGGCCATTTGTGGAGTTGAACGCCAGTTTTTGTGCCAGTTTGGGCGTTCAACTCCAGCTTTTGATCCTTTTCTGGCGCTGGACGCCAGAATTGGGGAGAGAACTGGCGTTGAACGCCAGTTTACGTCGTCTATCCTTGTGAAAAGTATGGACTATTATATATTGCTGGAAAGCCCTGGATGTCTACTTTCCAATGTAATTAGAAGCATGCCATTTCGAGTTCTATAGCTCCAGAAAATCTACTTTGATTGCAGGGAGGTCAGAATCCAACAGCATCAGCAGTCCTTTTTCAGCCTGAATCAGATTTTTACTCAGCTCCTTTAATTTCTGCCAGAAAAATACCTGAAATTACAGAAAAACACACAACTCATAGTAAAGTCCAGAAATATGAATTTTTCCTAAAAACTAATGAAAATAGACTAAAAACTAACTAAAACATACTCAAAACTATATGAAATTAACCCCAAAAAGCGTATAAAATATCCGCTCATCAGATACACGACAGAAGGAATTTCTTTTTTATTTGTAAACTTCACCTTCAGCAAGCGTCAATTTTTTTCCATTTTTTTTACGAATAAAATAATGTGTCTTTCTCATAAGACTGAAATCGGTAAAAAAAAATAATCAAATCGCACCATCTCTGTAATAAGTAAATGCCTCCTTTTCTCCCGAGGTTGTCGGAATTATTCGTAATAAGATATTGGCTACAATAGAAAAGGTCTTGTCAATAAAATTTCCATTTATCCGAGATCTAGGCATAGGTAGGAATCCATTCGAAAATTGAATTCTTTATCGCGTGAGAAAAAAGAATCCCACAAACAAAGGAATTGTACAATACAAATAGTACGAAATAACGTAAAAAAGGACTCATTAATGAATTTTTTTAGCCTACGGCCTAGAAGTTGGTTTTTTTTTTATAAAAAAAAATTATTTCGTATAGGTCGAATTGATTATTTATTTTATATGGGCGCCTATCCAAAAATGGAATATGAATCATTCACTATTGCTCCGGTTTATGGGCCATAATCAT
Organism: Arachis ipaensis; assembly: GCF_059453495.1. NCBI lineage: Eukaryota > Viridiplantae > Streptophyta > Magnoliopsida > Fabales > Fabaceae > Arachis > Arachis ipaensis. The sequence continues at coordinate 43,338,548 of NC_142444.1, read as the reverse complement.
CATGGGGGAGAGATGGCCGAGTGGTTCAAGGCATAGCATTGGAACTGCTATGTAGGCTGTTTGTTTACCGAGGGTTCGAATCCCTCTCTCTCCGTTAATTCATCAATCTGCAATATCTCAAATGCCAACGGATACCATTATTCCAACTTTAGTTGCTATGAATTTTCAATTCCAATTTTTTGGTAATATGAAATGCAAAATACTGGAAAAAGTGGACAGGGAATGCAAATCGTCCTGTATCCATGTAGATGATACCTGAATGAGCTAAAATTCTCGTATCAAAACTCTTGTTTTTTTAGTTAGTATTAAGTCTGACGAGAATAATATTCTACACCCAGCAATTCGTTGATTTTCAAACCAACCCATTGACTATCTATTATTTGATTTACTAATCCTTTATATTGGAATGGATGAAGGGTTAAATGGTTTGGCAATTCCTCACGTGGGGCTGAATCCAGAGAATTTTGAATCAGAGCTTTCGATTTATGTTCATCTTTCGCTGTAATAATATCTTGAGGTTTGCAGCGATAACTTGGTATATCTACTATACGACCATTAACTAAAACATGTTTATGGTTAACTAATTGGCGGGCTTGAGGAATAGTCGAAGCCATACCCAATCTAAAAAGTATGTTATCCAAACGCATTTCAAGTAATTGTAGTAAAACCTGACCGGTTGACCCCTTGGCTTTTCTGGCGATACGAATGTATTTAAGCAATTGGCGTTCTGTAAGACCATAATGAAAACGCAATTTTTGTTTTTCTTCTAAACGAATACAATATTGCGATTTTTTACCGGAGCGTGATTGGTTTTTAAATTCGCTTCCGACTGTAGGCTTTTTACTAGTTAGTCCAGGTAAAGTCCCCAGACGGCGTATTTTTTTGAAACGAGGCCCTCTGTAGCGTGACATAAAGACTCCCTTTTTATTTTAATTAAAAAATAAAAAATCGAAATTAAAACTAAACTAAATGACAAATATGATATGAGAAATGAAGCGAAATTCACAAAAGCATTGTAGTACAAAGAAGAATTGTATGAATTCTATCAATATCTGAACCTTATTCTATTTATAGAGAAAAAAGGAGGTTTGTTTCTTGAGTTGTTCTACAGAAATCAAACTTCACCAATTTTGGATTCCTAAAAAAAAGACATTATCCATTTTTTAAAAATAAAACAACAAAAAGAGAAAAGCCGGCTATCGGAATCGTAATGCGATGCTCTAACCTCTGAGCTAAGCAGGCTCATATAAAAGAAAATGCGCATGCATAGGAATTAAATAAGCTAATAGGATCTTAGTTATTAACAGTTTGAAATTTGCTATTCCGAACATAATGAATATGTCATAATTCAATTTTTACAAATAGAATATTAAAATAAAATTAGAAAAAAAATATATATTTCATTTCTTTTATTATCATTTCGAATTTCCCCGTGGATATCTTTGCTTCGGAACAAAACAATTAGAATTAGGCTCGGTCAACTGGAATGTGTATTATCAATATAGGGTATCTTTCAATTGAGAAGAGCTATCGACCTGAGACAAAGAGAAAGAAAGGTCTATCTATTTGATTTAGTTATTCAGTTAAACCAATGATTCGTTATTAGAGCAGATAGCAACAACCATTTCATCCGGGAAAAGCCATCTTTTTCTCAACAATGTCTTTGTCATTTGATCCAATAGCGTTCCGTTAGATAGGAACATATTTGATAAATATTGATAACTCTCGGATAGAGTATTAGAACGGAAAAATCCATTAGATAATGAACTATTGGTTCTAAGCCATCTCAGGCGATGAATCAACAATTCGAAATGTTTTTCTTGCGTATTCTTGATAAACCAGCGTTTATATATAGATGTAGGAAGATCTGTTTGGGAAGTAAGAAGCCCCTTTGACATCTCTTCATCTGCAAAGAATTGTCGATGTGAAAAAACAGAGACAGAGACAAAAGGCTGATCTTTCAATAGGAAAAAGAGTGGATCTGCAGGGTCCCAAATGAATTGGCTTATTTGAAAATAGCCTTGTTCTTTGGAAGATTTATCTCGTGTCTGGTACTGCATGGTTCCACCCTGCAAGAACTCCGAATCATTCTCTTGAAGCTCATCCTCTTCCTCATAAATGATCCGCTTGCCCCGAAATGACCTGGCCCAATAGGGAAATCCCAATTCATTGGGCCTTTCGATACAATTAAATAGAAAGCCCCAAGGGTGCCATATTCTAGGAGACCAAACTATGTGATTGAATAAATCCTCCTCCATATGTTGCGGGTCGAGGACTCCTTCCCCTTCTTCAAACTCCGATTCATATTTTTCATAGAGAAATCTCTGATCAACGATAAAACAAAATCCTTTTTGAATCATATTTAAGGGATTCCTTGGTTCGGACCGAAGAAGCAATGTCACTCGATCATTATCAAACTGACTGTAACCTTTTTCTGTCCGTGAGGATCCCACCAGAGCGCCTTCTACTTCTAATAGGCCATGAACTAGATCAGAATCATTCTCAACGAGTCCATAAGAAGTGATCCCATTTTTTTCATCAGGTCCGGGTAGAGACCAAAGGTCTTGAGCGACCGATCCGGCAGAACAACTCAAAAGATAAAGAAGTATCGTTAATTCCTTCATGCTTGTTCCAAGTTCGAAGTACCATTTGTACAAATAAGAATCCCCCTCGTTACAAGATTTCTTCTTCATATAGATAGATATAGGATCTATGGAGCAATTACTTAGAAGTACATTTTTTGAAATAGCCCTTCCTATCTGATAGAAAAGGATCCCATGATCCTGAACCGATCTTACCTGGGATCGCAAATCCCAAGTTTGTCTATGAAGAGCAGATCTAATTATATTAGTGTCTATAATGGATTTTTTTTGTATAATACTAATCGATAGGGCCTCATTGGTAAGTGCTACAAGATCTCGTACATTGGAACCCATAGTTATGGTTATGCACCCGAGTCCATTAGTATGGAACATTCTCTTTTCCAAGTGAAATCCCCTAGTATATGAAAGAGTGAAAAAGTTCTTTCGTTGTTGTGGAATAAGAAGCCTTCGTATCTTAATGCATGTATTTAATTTATTCGGAGCTATTAGAGCGGGATCCAACTTTTGGGGAATATGAGTCGAAGCAATAACAAGAATATTTCTAGTGGAATATCTTTCACAATCCCTGGAGAGATAGTTCATTAATAGACCGAGGGATAAGTAATTCGACTCATTCACATCCAGATCATGAATGTTTGGAATCCATATTATGCAAGGAGACATTGCTTTTGCTAATTCGAATTGAAGGGTGATATAAAATCGGTCTATTTCCGGCATCATATCCATAGTTAGCACATTCATCATAGTTAGAAGCTCCAGCTCCGTATCAAGGTCACGGTCGATATCGTCACTATCATCAATATCGTCACTATCATCAATATCGTCACTATCATCAAAAAGAAAACTCTTAGGCTTGTTATCCAGGAACTTGTTCAGAAATACTGTAATGAAAGGAACATAGGAGTTTGTCGCTAGGTATTTGACCAAATAGGATCGTCCAGTTCC